>NC_143013.1:49672139-51025139 GCF_055824585.1 Amblyomma mixtum
GCATTGGCTGCGATACGCAGCCAATGGTGAGGTCCATTCAGTCAGTGGTCAGGATCGGTCGCCTGCTGTTCAGAGAGCGCTGCGATGCACCTCACCATGGGCTGTATACTGCATCCAATTTGAGTGAGTTTTAAGTTTTGGTCACCAACCACCCAATGACTTCTTCGCTTGACACAGGTGCTTGAAAGCCGCGGGTACACCTGGGTGTCTTGCTAAATCCCTTTACCAACACCACCAGAAAATCATCTAAACGCACACGGGAGGAAATAAAAAGAGGCATAAAAATAAAGCAGGGGAAGATTGTAAATTATTTCCTCCACACTGCACAACCAGTTGTCCACTGTGCCCAGTTTGTGGACTTCAACATCTGTAAACAATTTTCATCACTAAGATGCCCGCAGCAAATCAGGTGATAAAGAACTTGAGCAAAACTCGTAATATATAGCGATACTTGAAGGAAGGTCTATCATGAGGGCGTTGACATAACAGGAGTCGGTAGGATGTACCAGACGCTAGGGGAAAATGGATTTCAGTGTAACACTGTCTTAATCAACAAATTAAGGAATCTGAAAACGGGTTCTCTAAAGGGGTTTGCGGACTTTAGTCTGTTATTGTGACAACATGAATTGACTCCTGGTGTTTACATTACAGAATTAATGCAAACAAGTCAGACAAAAGAAACTGCTTATCGCATACCTACTACGAGACAAAGTTAAAGGCTACCAACCGCAAATGTCAGCATACATATTGTAGGTGGTTCTATCATAGAGGATGACATTTTTTTATGTATAAGCAAAGCAGCAATCATTTTCTCTTTCATACGCAGGAGATGTCATGTACTACGACGTACAGGGCCGTGTGTACTTCGTGGATCGCGTCAAGGATATCATGAAATGCCTCGACCAGCAAGTTTCCACCACCGAACTTGAGTCGTTATTACAAACACACGCCAGCGTGGCCGATGTCGCCGTGGTGGGGCTCCCTGACACACGGTACGGGGACGCGCCTACCGCTTTCGTCGTTCTTCGAGACAAGTCGGCAGCGTCGCCTGAGCTCGCCGCTCAGCTGAAAGCAAAAGTCGCAGGTGGGCTTCCTCTTATTCATCGCAACTATGAAACTCTGTTCCGATGTCTACTATGCATGTTTTCTTGCCTATTCGAATATTTTGCGCAGACTTGAAAATGAGTGCGGTAACCGCGTTTTCCGTTCGCCAATTCTTGAAGGAAGTGGGTCACATATGTCCCGCTGCCCTAGAAAGGGTTTAATATTTATCGAGGTTAAAAACTACTTGTGTTATTTGTGTGTGCTTCGTCTTCGAAAATATTATTTTGGGAAATTAAAAGACTAAAAGAAGGGCTGTTTTCAGATGGTTGTATTTTATTATTTTTTATTGATTTTTCAGACAACACTGATGCATTCAAGCACCTTCACGGCGGGGTTGTATTCGTGGATCGTCTGCCCAGAAACAGAACCGGAAAAGTTGTAAAGCATCAACTCAAGGCACTATGTGAAAATTGCGAAGTTTACTAAACCACCTAAGCAATCCTCACTTGAGATCCATGAAAAAGTGGAAATAAAAATTTTTAAGTGGGGGGACATCTGCTTGGACTGAAACGTGTATTTCTTAAGTCACCTGGAACACCTCTACAGGTAAAATAGAGATTGCCCGGTGATTTTGGATGTTACCATTCTTCCTTTACGTGGCGGTGAAACGATTGCAGGTTATAGGCGTTCTGGAATTTTGTCATCCTTCAGAAAACCACTTTGTACGCAAACGGTGATATCTCACAGGGCGCTAAAATTCCTTCAGAGGGTTTGTGATGATATTGAATGTTTTCAAGGGGCTTGTTCATACGACAACTGTGAACACTGTCCAGTTCACGCCTCGAAATTCTAGGAAGAAAACCCAACGTACTTATGAATCGCATTAACTACTCGGTGTTTGTGGATGTCGAAACAGCACTTCTGACACTTTTACAAAGTGCCTCTCGAAAGCATCAACCACTGCTACAGAAGCTGATGAAAAGAGTCTAAAATGTAGCGTTTACTATTACTAATCCTTCTGACATGATTTACCATTGACCACGCAAAGCTACATTAATTGAAGATTGCTGCAGTTAATAAAAAGGCGACAGCGTTTGGCGTCACGCAGAAGAGCGACAACCCTATTTCTTGCAGGCCTGTATTCTAACTGAAGTTCTTGGTTTCTATGACTTCTCTTGCTACGCTTCCACAAACTACCTCTCTAAGAAATTGCGAAAGTATTTCCGTGTTCATGCAGCCCAGACCCTTCCTTGTTGGTTTAGCTGCCAACCGTGTGCAAACTAACTAAAAATTTTACACTTCTATCGATTTCTTTTCAGACACTTTGCCCAACAAATATTCATTTCTTAAGTATGCCCAATCAAAAGAAATAATAAAATTATCCATATTGGTTTCGTAGATATGGCGACAAAGCATTTGCGCTGTGCAGAAGCAATTCCGACAGATGGAGTGCCAGACATGTACGTATTGTGAGTCTGCTGGCTACGAAGTAGTGATCATCCAGCCATCGTAAAATAGTATATGACCCAAATGAACAGCTGGGAGCTTCGACAGCTATATGTCTAACAAGAAACAGACTCGTCTAGTATTAACTAGATCTACTCTAGTAAGTGCCCCGGTCGTACCTTGCAGACCAGAAAGCGTACAACGCTGATAGGTAGTCACATAAGTTGATATTAAGGTCGTCAAGCCAGCAAGAACGGTGCTCTGAGCTCCGAGGCTGCAAAGTTAATTCAAGCTCCAGAAAATTGTCAGTCGTCGCCCCTGTAACATCTGGCGTGCTACAAGGCTCGGTATTAGGACGTTTATTATTTCTGTTCTATATTATTGACCTATCTTTTAAATCACCTCGAACATGCGCATGCATGTTGATGATTGTGTTTTGGATAACATCATTCCCTCTTCAGATGATCATTCTCACTTTAATGAATCCTTTTCTAGCTTCCATAGGTGGTGTGAAAGTTAGTAGATGGAATTAATTTCCGCAAAACTGTTCCTCTTCATCGTCTTTTTATTACTCTTTTCATAATATACATATTGAAGAGGTATGCGAGTACAAGTATCTAGAAATTACTTTTACCTACAAATTATCATGGTCCGAGCACGTCGACTTCCTTTAGAATCCAGCCTAAAAATATTAGGATATCTTAGATGAACTTTAATCAAGGCTCAAAAGAAAACCAGGTTAATAATTTATAAATCCTTAATGCGTCCAATTCTTGACTGTGGTTGTTTTGTGCGGTCTCCTTACAAGGCCAGAGCCATTAATCATATATTAATAATACAGACATTACAGTTTCTTTCCGCGTACCGTTAACCATTGGAAAGCATTGCCCGGTCCGGTGTGTTCCCTTCCAATAGACAGATTTGTGCATGCCTTAACTAATTCATAATCTCGTTATTCACTTTCCCACGCTTCCAATTTGTGTAGTGTTCCCTATGTTTTCAACTATGTTGTGTTAATTTTTGCATCCATGTCTTACAGACTTGAGTGCATCTGCGAGGTTTTGTACTTTTAGGTCCACTCTTGCGGTGGCCCCTGTAGGGGCTGTAGTATATGCAAATAAATAAATAAATAAACTATGAAAGACTTGATCAGGATGGTCAAGAAAGCGATAACCGATGCGTAGAAAATGATCCGTTGCAATTTTGGATCATTATACATTAACATGCACAAACGCTGCATCAGCAGAAAAACTTCATAGTTGTTGTTTAGAAATAGAGCAAGAATTTCGACACAACGCCCGCTCCGTGTAACAAAGTTGCGCGGAAAACCCCTTCAAGAATTCAAGCCTTTTTGTTAGTGGCACTGCTAGCACCGGCGGCAAAATTTAAATGTATTTTGTGAAGACTGTAAAAATAAATGAAAATAAACATTGCATACAGCAGAACACATTTGTCCTGCCTATATCTCCTTGTCAATGATCATTCATTTTGCCCGCTAATCCAGTATCCTACTCTTAGGAACTCATTCTATTCCAATGGGAAGTACATGCAAAGGAATTTATTGAACAAAAAGAATAGTGCGTTATCCAAGCAAGCGACAGATGCCCGAACAGCAACTTTTATAATCAGGCCACGCATTACTGTGCCTAGGAGTCCTCGGTGTCGACCTCGTCATCCACACAGAGGTCACTGTCGCGCAGCGGCACCTCGACGCCGCATATGTCGTGGAACATCTCGAGGCAGTGGGCTGGTACCATGTTTTCAACGGCCTTCGAAACCCACAGGGTGCATTCTGCGAGGGAGAAAAAGAGTGCACCGTTTAAAAGAGTGTGATTGCAACAAGGGGACCACTGAATACAATGAATACGATTGGCAGCCCCCAATGCGCTCTAATAGGCTGTAGTTGCTAGGGTCAAAACCAGGGGCTTATAGGAGTGTTACACAGAGCACTATACTATACTACACTCTCCCTAACCGTCTCCGTTCATGTGGGCTTCCGATGTCAGGTTCTGTGGGGTAAATGTGAGGCATAACACGCGAGCCTCAGTCACGCTGTACTGACGCGTCACTATCAGGGAGCGCTTCTTTTCCTGCCCTCGAGATGCAGCAATAAAACGCGAAAGGCTGGCGCCTCGAAAATTTGAGATAAAAATGTACTGCTTTCACAGGTAGCTTCCGATAGGGGATTAGAAATTTCCACGCATGTCTTTGAAAGTAATCGGAGAAGCTCGATGTATACCGCCTAGAAGTAAGGTAGAAAGTCGCGCGAGTGGGATTCTGTTGTTACTCAGCATTCTCATCTTTAATATTTTTCCCGCGCTTTTCATGGTGCTGTCGTGTTGGTTATCTTTTTACGATGTGGGTATGCATTTTGTGTTCTTTCCAATAAAGTTTTAGTAGCAAAAAAGCGCTCATGTCGTGTTTTGCCCCTTCGTTTGGTCCTTGTTCTTTACGCGCTACCTTTCACCATGAATATGCCACCTAAGTAAAAGCGAGAAGCATTACTTGTGTTCTTACTTGTCCTCTTTTTTCGTTTTTTTCTTATACCCCCGTCAAGAGCGCAAAATAAAGTGCACTTACGAAGAGTGTCACTCGCTAAAAGTTCACTCTAGCACAGCTAAACGGCGTAACATAAGTGCACTCGCCGAAGTGCGCACGCATGTCGGAGTGCGTTCACAGAACGCACTTTGAGGGCTCAGTGCGTAGCCTCGCCAGCAGCGACTTCAAAGGCACAATATGTATAGTGCATAAAAAGTACTTACTACTTTATTTGTCATACTATAACACTGTTTTCAGAAAAATTCGTTCTTTATAGTTACAGCCGAAGCAACAAAACAAAGGGACGAGATCAGATGCGACATCGCCGCCAGCCGCCATCTTGTTTATTGCCGAAATTCTGGGTAGTCTTGGCTGGTCTTGCCTATTCTTCAGTTTCTATTTTTTTTTCATCATAAAAACTGTTGAACCTCGTTTTATTTGCTCTGTCACGTTAAGCAGTCAATTGTTATGAGTCCTTTTTTTCTTTTCCATCGACCTCTGCAGAAATTACGCTCATTTTCCGTCGCCGTTTTTTTTCCTGCGAGTGCGCTGTGCTTTCCCGTTTAGCACCACGTAGCCCAAAGTGTCACTTGGGATGCCGAAGCGAACTCTCCGTAAGTGCACCCAACCTGCGCGCTTCACAGGAGTATTACATGTAATCTTACTTTGTATTTTGCTTGTTTTAATATTTAGATTTCTTTTATGCGCACAGAAAGACGACACAATAAGACAAGGTAGACAGGACGGAGCGCAATCCTGTCTACCTTGTCATCATTGCGCTCCGTCCTGTCTCCCTTGTCTTATTGTGTCGTCTTTCTGTGCGCATAAAAGAAATCTGAGTATGAACCAACTAGCCCCACAACGCATATTATTGTTTTAATATCCCTTCTTCTCTAAAAGTGTCCACAAAAATCTCGAAGCAACCCTAAAATTTTGAAACTAGTGACCAGGGACTGTTTTTTCTCTCTGTGCAGCATGTCACGTCCATCTTACACGTTGTGTAAACCCCTCACTCAAAAAACTCCGAGGATTAGCCGGCGCGTCAAATGGATAGCTACATTGCCTATGCTTCACTTATTGACTATGCTTCACTTCACTTATTCCAGACTTTCATATCCAACTCCTAATTTCCTCGTAGCTTGCTCCTCCATTCTTTGAGGAAAGAAAGAGTCTTGAGCTTACTAACTATATTTCTATGGCCGATGCATATGCGGGCATCAGTGCGGCAGGTTTGTACGTAGAATCTGGTTTCCTGGTGGCAATGCGGCTTTAAAGCGGCGGTCATTTGGTTTTTTTTTCATAACGTGATGCACACCTACTTTCTCTGTTTTTATTTTTCCTCTTGACGTAGTTATCACTATCATCAGCAGTGTAGTACGTCACAAGAAAAGCCACTCTATTTTTAACACGCCAAAGTTCTGGGCTGGTTGGTCCGACAACCAAAAGGGTGAAAAAATTGGCAGTGGCTTAGCTCAGCTATTCGAGGATATACGTATAGCGAGAGGTACGGTATATCCCTGGTTACGTCTAGTTGTTTTGCTTATCGTCATGGCTACGTGTAAGATATTAAATACGAGATGCCGCATAGCGTCGGCCTCGCTCTCCTTGGCCGCCATGACAGTGTGTTTTCACACCGCCGCATCACTATCATTTATATACAGCTACCCTCCTCCTTCCCTTGCCGCGCACGCGCAATAGAACACGGCGCGCCAGCTGCGTGTCGCGCAAGCGCAGTCTCTCTCGGTCGGAGGCAAGCGGCGCGGTGCACCAGCTGCGCGGCTGTGATGTTACTCGGCTCCTCGCGCATGCGCACAAGTTGCGCCGAAGGCCCACAGCGAAACAGCGAAACTGCGAGTAATGTAGCTCTAGCTACGAAATAACCGCGACTGGAACAGGACGTGGGAGGAGAAGTGAACAGGACGAGCAGTAACTACCAACTAGGGTTTATTGGAAAAAAACGTGATCTAGCAAAAGTATGCGCCTGCTTAAACCGTATCAGAACAGCGAAATGCCAGGGTGAACGCCTCTGGCAGAATTCATACAAATTCATACAAAGGACTTGGAAAACTAAAGAAAACTGAAAACAATGGCAAAAAGAAAAAAGCGCCTCTCGTTTTTTAGAAGAGCCACAGTAGGCTGGCTAGCCCATTCGTTAAGTCGAAGCCTTTGCATTCATGCCGCTTCCAAAATTCCCCTTTCTACCTAAACTTTCCCCTCCCGATGACAGTAGCTCTGTTCCGCCAGGGTACCACCCTTCACATTCCCTACAATGTTCTGGAAGATTGGCCAGATTGACTTCTTTTCCCACGTCCACTTCCAGTCGGGGTTCTTTCTACCCTTTATTTTTAACCCTCGACGTTTCTCCGTCAGTCACGTAATTTGCAAGCGACGCTGTAAGCGACTGTAAGGTGCTGGTGCGTTACTGGCGCCTGGTTCAGTGAGAAGCATGCAAAGATTCCTGCAGGATGCTTACGGTTTGTGTAGTGTGGTACTTCCGAAATGGCGCAGTCCTTGTTGTCGCTCCAGCGGAAATAGCCAACTTCCACCTTGGAGTCTGCGAAATGCGAGAAGTATAAAACACTTCCGCAAAATAAAATCTGCAACACTGTTTTTTACGTGGTCCTGCTTTGATTCTAAATACGTGACATTTACTCAAAGGTGTCAGAAGCAACAACAATGCCCGTCTTTGGTTTCGCTGCCAACAAGAATAAGAGAAATCAGTACAGATGAAGTTTGACCATCAAGTCAGCAGTCAGCGAACTCGATACATCTTTCTTTGCTACAATATTCCTCATTTGATTAATGTATTGTGATCCCTGCCCCTCGACCAGTCTCCAGTAGTACTACGTTACGCCGGGAGACTGTGATCGGCGCTATATAGCGGGCTTTTCTGCTTGTGATATCAGAAAGGAGCTTTACATGCGTTCTCTGATGAATTTTGACATTTCCTAAGAAACTTGGGGGGGGGGGGGGGGGGGGGGGCATTTTCTCTACTTTTCCTCGCTAAACCTCCTCCGCTGCGTAAAGCAGGCTGCGTAATTTTGGCTGCGTAAAGCAGCTAAAATTTTTGGTGTTTCCAAATCTTCCTTCCTCTGCTCTCAATCGGAACTTGCAATCGGCCTACGAGTGTCACTTTTCCCTTTTCATGAATTACGTGCTCAGCCTTTCGCACTTGCTACCATGAACCTTGGAAATGATCGTCAGCGAGGAAATGTAGAGCCTTAATGACGTCGCCAGCCGTTGCTCCAGTACCGCGGACCCGCAAGCTCTGATCTACCAGCCCGGGATGTGCTTAAGTGTCCCGTAGAAGCAGCTCATATCAAAATATCCGGGGTGATTTTCACTAAACTTTTAGCGATTTTTATTTTAAAACTGCGAGAGACTAGTCTGCGCACTCTGTTGAGCTGAACTTTACTGCAAGGCGGATCATATGAAGCTTATATTGATCTGTCAATAGACGATTAATTAATTTTTTAAGTAGCTAAAAACTTTTCTATTTTAGATTTTACGCGGAATGCTTTTATTGCGAAATTGATGGTGGTTAACATGAAAGGGGAGCTTTATTTTAAATTTTCTTAATCGGCAATGTGAAACAAAGTACCGAACGGAAGAAATATGCATTTGAAAGCTAGTTTTCTTGGCTCTCTCGATATTATGTAACTATAATATGGCGTCGCTACGCGTGATATCGTCGCCGAATGAAAGTTACCTTCTCCTGCACAAACAAATACACCAACTCCGCCTGTAGTTGATGCATAGAAACGCTTGCACAACCTTCACTCTGTACGTAATTTCATGACTCTTTTACTTGACCTTTTTCTTACGTTCTCCACATACATTAGCCAGAACTTCCTAGCATTGGAAAACAAATGCCAAGGTTCACACGTTCGGTGAGTTAGTGCTCGTGAAGGGATCATGGTCAGGCTGAAGTAAACAAGACCTCTTCTTAGGTCGTTTTGTACATAGGCGTACCCACTTGGTGATGAACGCAAAATGAAGACGTTATTTTATTTATTATAAATATCGGAAATAACGAAAGGTGCTTACCTTGGCCGACGGTGAAGTTGGTAGCGTCTGGCGTTGCACCAGCGGTGTGGTGGAAGGCGACGTGTTTCCTGGGAAACAAAAGGTTTTAAATGCGACGACAAGCCGGATTTCTTGATTGCTGCAAGCCGGTAACTGTTGTTCAAACACTTTATGCTTCAATAGAAAACAAATATGATTCTCGGCACATTAAATCTTGTACATAGACTCTGAAGGGTCAATTCATTGCATTTCCTTGGTTTCCTCAGAAAGTTCTTGCGTGCCTTGTTCACGCGCGCATGGCCCCTGCTCCACACATTCCTCTCTCTATCCGCGGCAATATGTCTTGTAGTAGAGAAGCCATGCAGAAAAGTTTGGAATAAAAAATGCTTCCGAACAGCTATCATGTGATCACTAATCTATAAAAAAAACCGGCACAACAAAAATTTTGCTTAAAACTTTCACGGTGACAGGATTTCACCCTGGGCCACTGCAAACAGAGAAACTTCGTTTTCCGATCCCTTAAACTACTCGGCCACTGCCTTATTTTTTTTTTCTTTATTGCCCTCGGCCACTGCCTTAGGCGGACGGGATGAGAGTGAGCCTCTCGTGGTGCTTGTGCAAATGTAGTCTTCCTGCACTTTTCATTGGTTCGTTCCAGTCTTTCAAATATGGAAAGATACAGAAAGGATCGGCTGCGTATGCTGCCGCTGTATGCAGCTGCGCACGAAGGTGGGAAGGCGACCAAGGCGGCCAAACGCATGGCTAAAACCGATGAAGAGAGACCAAGCGCTACGGCGCCCAAACGCTTTAGTTACTGCTGCCGGAAATTTTTATGCGAAGCATACTAGCCGCCCAACCGAGCTCTTCCTTGCTGCGCCGCGCGCGGCCGCGTAGCTACCACTTGACCTACATCGGCGCACCACGTGATATGACGTCACAACAGCTGTGAAAGCTGGGGCTCAACTCGTGCGCTCGCTTGCGGACTCGCAGCCTCCGTCGGCGGTTTGCTTCGTGTCCTAGGCTTAACCATAAGCTAAGCCAGGCCATTTTTTAAACATGACATAATAAACTTTGTGAAACGTGAATAACTCCTTTGACTCGGATGTTTATTTTGATCAAGCACCGCGAACTAAGCAAACTAATAACACGCACTGCTCTTGTTGTTTTGCTTTGGTACCACTTTGCGCAGACACTACAAATAAGAATACTAAGACACAGACTACGATCAAAACATAATCTCATCTGATTCTGAGGTCTTATCCTACTCGTACTTAGCGTTCAGATCCGATCATTTTAGCGTCAATATTTGGCGCCAGATTAGGCTCTGATGTAGACATACCCAACAATTTCGACAAAAGCAGTTTTTAGGAGGAGCCGTTTATGAATGCAATTTTTTGATACAATGGAAGATTTCACTATACTAATCACTAAATGCTGCCATCACCCGAAGGCATTCTCGAATTTTTTTTTGTTAACATTTTGCTTTCGTCAAAAGCGCTTCCCATTGTTTTTCTGGGGAGTCTTAACTGTTCGATGCGATCGATGGAAACACTCTAAACGAAAGCTTTTGCTACGTACCAGAAGAACAGATCTTTACCTTCAATGACTGTGTCTTTGAGTTTTCTAATTTTTGAAATTATTATCCGAGAATATTGGACATGAACATGAAGAGTGTGACTGCAGGTGTCCGACTTTTCGTTAAAGAACGTTACAGTTACGTTGGAGCAGTTTTTTTTTTAAGTAGATCCGTTTCCACCTCGCATACTGCCTTAAGTGGGAGAAAAAGTTGTTTTCTTGCCAGTATATACTTCTGCATTTACGTAGGATCATACCTCCAAGAGGCCGCCGCGGTGGCTCAGTGGTTATTGTGCTCGGCTGCTGACCCTAAAGACGCGGGTTCGATCCCGGCCGCGGTGGTCGAATTTCTTTGGGTGAGAAATTCTAGAGGCCCGTGTACTGTGCGATGTCAGAGCACATAAAAGAACCCCAGGTGGTCGAAATTTCCGGAGCCCTCCACTACGGCGTCCCTCATAGCCTTAGTCGCTTTGGGACGTTAAACCCCATAAACCAACCAAACCATACCTCCAAGTTACTGTCTCGTGCTCCTTGTTTCACTTTGGTGATTCCCCCTCCATCTTGTACCAAAATGTGATATCTTTCAGCGCTCCTGGAGCTGCGCCTAGCCCAAGAATTAAAAAATATATTTCCAGGCTTCTGAGTGTGATCGCCTTCACTGCCTTCAGGAAACGTTTTGGATTTCTACGGAGAGCGGAAAATTCCTCACGCGTTCGCTTTGCTTTAAAGAGAACACTGTTTCTTGATATCTCACGTACTCTTAGCACGGTTAATACTATTCGTATTAAAGTTTTTTAATGTCATTATAGAGAATTGGCAGGAACTGCCATGTAAAAACACATGCTTCATAATAAGAGCTACCGGCAGTGCATCTAATAGATTATCACCTGCGGTTATTCTATGATATAAATTACGCTTAATACGGCCCGATTCTAGATTTTAAAGCCTTGCCGGATCATTTATTTAGTATTAATCAGAACAGCGCCACTTATGCCAGTTTTGTTTCTTAAGAAAGCCTTAAGTTTTCAAAAATAAAAAGAGTTTTTTTCAGCTGAAGGAAAGATATTTGGGCCATGGTAACATCAGTGTTGGCGGACCTCAAAATACAAGCGATTCATGTTAGCTAGTAAAGTACCTAATTTGTATTAGTTATCTTTTGAATGTTACCGATAGGCACCTGATTGTAATTAGGGATCGCGACACTCCGTGACGCAGGTACAACGCCACATTCTCTGCACCGCCCGCGTGGAAACATCGAAGTAGCGAGGAGCGGTGCAGAGATTGTTACGTGGTGCGAGCCTGACGGAATTTTGACGTTGCTTTGCGCCCTCCTAGAAGCACGCGGTTTACGAACCGTGCGAATAATGGCCCAATTTAGTTGAGGCTCAAGGCTAGGGTAATCACGGTATCGAAAGTTTGAGAACTGATATGGCTAGTCCCGGATAAAAATCTCTAATTGCAATCAGGTTAACTAAAAAGTACTGTTGGAATTTAGTAATTCACTTTAATAATTTGCGAGATTTTCCGGTTTTTTGGTCCGTCAATAGTAGCATTATTATGCCGCAAAACGCTTCTCTTTACATCAAGAAGGGTATTTTTAAAAATTTTGGACCTTCTGAAAAAAATTCCCTTATATTACGCTCTTGTTTACGCAAGCAGCTACCAATGAAGAGCAATGAATAAACTCGCACTGAATCATATCATTACATGCCTCAAGGGGCCAGTGGCGATTGCAAACTACTACTGACCACTAGATCACGTGTTAAAATGGTACCATAGCAGGAGCATTTCCATAGAGCGGACAAGCGAATGAACTTCTTTTTCAATAACTTGGGCCTGATCTAAATACCCCAGGAAATCAAATCCGTCCCGAGACCTGCGTTGTGTCGTTTGAAATTTTCTCGTCGCAACATAAAAAAACGCAATTTTTTGCACAAAATAAGTACCTTTTGCCGTCGCCCGCATTCAGCGACCACACATAGGTCACTGTTTTTGCCACAGGGTCGAAGTCTTTCCGTTTAGCGGTCAAGCATTCGAAGATGGCGTCGTTGTCCACATCGGAGATGCCGACGCCATAAGGAAAGTTGGCAAAGACCTTAAAAGAGGACATATAAATATTGTTATTAAACACCGGTGCAAAATAATTCGTCTTCACTTAGTGCTTTCCACGAAATGCCTTTAGTACTCGGACCCGATGCAACTTGCGTATGTACATTGTCGGACTAATCTTTCAGCCAAGGTATTTCTGGCAATCGTTACAACAACACCCCCAAGAAGAAATAGTACATCAATAAATAATGCATAGTTTCAGTGTCATATGTATTTTAGTGCGGTTTTACACTCTATTTTTTAGCTCTATAGCTTCAATGTTTCTCAGCATCCTGCAAGCTCAGGTGTTAAAGAAGCGCAGAAGGCTTTATTTCTTCCTAATGGTAGCAGAGAAATGAACATCCTGAGGCTTTACTCAGCAAAGATTATTTGGATTTGTGATTTTCTTCTATTTTATTGGTTGCATCCGAGGAAGAAAGAAGCAATCAGAAAAATACAGGTCACAATACTCGGCTCCTGTTACCTCTCCACCTGATTCGATAACTGAGTTCCATTTCAACGTTTTGCCAGGCTCAATCAAGAAAGCTTATCACTTTTCGGTCAGCCTACAAATAACATTTCTGCCGTTATCGAATAACGCCTGCCGATCACGCCAGCTGCGGCAGGGCTGCAAACATACTTGACTGGCGCAGCGGTCGTTTCATACCTCAAAAGCATCTGGAACGTCGTGTGGAAGGGCATTCGGACCATTCCCAGCTTCGGAGATGGCGATCAGCAATGCCAAAAGGCTGGCCAAGACAACTGCTAGCGAGCGGTTCATTCTGCCTCCTAGGTGTGTCTCTAAGCTTCGCGCTGCGTCATTTTATATGCTGCATCCTTTGCTCCCAAACAATTTCGAGCCAAGACTCATTCTACGCGAGTAATTTGGTGTCTGTTTATTCGCAGCTGGAACGTAATTATCTTTTCACTTCCGCTTACATGCAACCCTCTCAGAATGAGTCGTGTGTTCACTGCTTCCTGTGTGGCTGACGCTGGGGCACCGTCGTAAGTGACGCTTTGTGGATTGCGCGCTAATCGCTAATGCCCAAAGCAGCGTGATGCCGGATGCATTATTGCATGTGGCCTGTGAAGAAACTGCTCTGTATTCTGCGTTACACAAGCTGTCTCATGGGTGACACAGGTTGCGAACCCCTCTGGAGAGCCACTTTCTACTTTTCTGGTAGGCTTTGCCACATGGGCAAGGAATACATGGCAGGCCTCTTTGTCATCCGAAGCGCGGAGACGCATTTTCCATTCGTTAATTGATATCCGGCAGGCATGGGGAGCACCAGGAAACATTAATATCACTTGTACGAAAATTGGATTGTTTGAAAAAAATCATTTTCGCCGGCACTTGTAGCAAAATGGAAGATGGAGGAAGAACCATTGTTGCATATCTATTTGTGATCGGATTTCCTGGGCTGCAGGATAGGAACATGATTGACGCAGGCGTGCAGATCAAATAGTTCTTTTCACAACAAAAATGAAGGTAACAGCTCTAATCGAACAGACAGAAAAGTTGGTTTGGTTTTTGGAGTTTAACGACCCAAAACGACTGCGGCTATGAGGAACGCCATAGTAGAGGGCTCCGGATAATTTCCGTCAACTGGGGTTGTTTACCTGCACTGACATCACACAGTACACAGCCCTCTAGCATTTTGCCTCCATCGAAATGCGACCGCCACGGCCGGGATCGAGCCCGCATCTTTCGAGTCCGCAGCCGTACACCATGACTACTGAGCCACCGCAGAGGCTACAGACAGAAAAGAGTCGCTGTGAAGAAATAAGTTCTTTAAACATACTGATTACTCTAACGCAACTTTTGGTATTTTCTTACATGGTCAGCATTTCCGGACTGACTGGCATACTTGGCTTTCCTGTCTTCCATGCCGTGCTCATACTGACACTTCATGCTCGTTCAGGGGTGTGCAGGATGACAACAACAACAGTGGTGTCAGTAAGACCGGTTGCGTAGTGCTTTCAAAGGCTCCCGCTTATTGGCTTTTTCACGGATGTTCTTCAAAGTGAAATGTAAAATATGGCCTGCAGTTTTTAGGCGTAATTTCTTTAAAGCAACCTTGAGTGACTTTTATGGTCCTCTTTGTGCGAAAAGAATGTAGACCTTCAGGTGCTACAGGAAATAACGGGCAGCGTTGGCAGTGGGTTGGCTCCGATGGAGGCCCGCGATCGACCGAACCAAAAACCTCCCTATTTCGCAGCTGCATAAAGCCGTCGCAAGCGTTGGAGTGCTTAATCGATAAAAGACGAGCACAGTGCAGATGTGTCCAAAAGCATAAACTTCAAATTTGAAAGGAACGATCGTAATAACACGTCTACTAATCTCACGGCTGTTTTTTTTTTCGGAAAAAAGTGGGTACTTTTTCCGCCGAAAGATTAGCGCCCGGTATATTTTGAACCTTAGAAGCTATTTGTTAGCCATTTAAACACGCCAAAGTTGGGAAGCAGCGAAGGCTGGTGCTGGAGCAACGTTGATAATTTGTTAAACAAGAGAGTTAACTACTTCAACAAAAAAGACATTTCAACGAATACCGCTTATGCCAAGGCCAGCGCCACTGAGATAGTTCGGCGGGCGCGAATTATAGTTTTATCGACGTACTTCAGACCCATACTAACACTCATCTAATGAACATTCAAGCATGATGCACAGATATCTTGCTGTGCATAAATTCTTTAAAGATAGCATACGTTGTGATAGCATACGATTGAGAGAACATTGTAGCCAGAAATTATTGTACTCTTTTGGGAAGAATGTCACTCAGAGCAGCGTGTCAGTGTATCTCTTGTTACTTTATATCATCGATGATATCGTAAAATTATTTTCGCCAAGGGCATTAATTTCGCTTAATTTACATCTTTTTGAAAGTTAAGTTCATTATCGGTCGAGGTCTCTTGAGAAATCTGAACAATTTTATACCTCTTCTGTGTTCAAGAACAGTGGCAGAAGCACTGCGTGACCACTTGGGCTCTTGCTAGGCGTAGTAAACTATAGAGCCTGTTGTCAGCTCTTAGCAGATTCTACGCAAACGATTCCAATCACGAATGCGGTTTTTTCTTTGTTGCTTTATACACGTGGTTATTTTCTATAACAATTTGACGAATCCAGAAATAAAGCACTGATGGAGCTCTGCTTACACTACCGAAAGGTGCCAAGTGTCCGTCTCAATGCGTGCTTCTGAAAACTTTTCCTTTCGAGGGTACACGCCCCTACACAAGTAGTTGGAAATCAATATTTTGCGCAACTCCTAGTTTGAAAGCTGTCAATGTTGCTTGAAATTGGCCGACGAACTTGTTTATTATCCCAGATAAGGAACATTTCAAAGAATAAGTGCCTGACGCTATGCCGTAGCAAAAGTTTTTCTGGCTTTGTCAATAATAAATACAAGGCACAGATAGGGATTGCAACCAGGCTAAACTCGCCAGTTTATTTCAAGCAGTAAACGTAAATTTGATTCATGGCCCGCATTTCTTCAGTCGTCGATTAGCTTCAGTTCTCGGTCGCGATATATTGAGCGCTTCTTCCGTTGGGATGCAAGACTTTATTTATCTCCGGAGTGCTGAGCATGAAGGCCTCATTCGGGGAGATGACCAGCGCCACTGCGAAATTAAAGCGATATAAGGTTAGTTTGCACTTCGCCCAGTTTTTTCGTGCTGTTGCCACACCATGGCCGTTGCAATGATATTAGCTCTAAATGTTTCATATATTTAGGCATAATAATGTTGTAACAATTTCCAACCACCAAATCCAATATCATGCCAAAATAACTACTGAACTAAAGCTGAAGCAAGTGGAAATGTTTGCTCGATACGTTGTAGCATATGAGCAAGAACTGAAAATTTCTTTGAGGTTTGATTCGCACCAACCCCAGCGGGAATTTACTACCACGCTCCAGTGACACATCGACCAGGCGATCATTGCCGCAAGGATAGGAGTGCCCATACGCAAACCGCTCCTGCGATAGATAAGGTAGGCAGAATGAATGGCGCCACTTTTAAACCTGGAGGCCCGTGTGTTGTGCGATGTCAGTGAACGTTAAAGAACCAGAGGTGGTCGAAATTTCCGGAGCCCTTCACTACGGCGCCTCTCATAGCCTGGGTCACTTTGCGACGCTGAACTCCAAAAACCAAACCAAAAATTCAATAAAAAATCTGGTTCTAATTGTTAAGATTTTTTCATATGACCAGTAGGTCATATCTGCCACATAGTTCTGAGGTGCATATGGAACAACAGACAGTAAACAGCTTGGTTCACAAGAACAATGGTGTCATCTGAAATTTATCGAAAACACATTGTCTCTGAGCCCCGCCGCGCTGGCTCAGCGGCTACGGCGCTCAGCTGCTGAACCGAAAGACGCGGGTTCGATCCCGGCTGCGGCGGCCGAATTTCGATGAAGGCGAAATTCTAGAGGCCCGTGTACTGTGCGATGTCAGTGCACGTTAAAGAACACCAGGTGGTCGAAATTTCCGGAGCCCCTCACTACGGCGTCTCTCATAGCCTGAGTTGCTTTGGGACGTCAAACCCCAATAAACAATAAACCATAACCCAATGTCTCTGAGAAATGTAAGCTTATCACATGGAAAAAAATAAAGCAACAGGATAGCGATAAACGCGAATTTTTCCATTTCTCATCAAACTACCGTGCAGGAGACCGCTGATGTTAACTGCGCAGGTACCCAGCGTAGGCCAGGAAAAGACCGGCCTACAGCGGTTGAATATGTGAACAAATAGCAACAGTACACTTGAAGGCAAGGCGGGAGCAAGAGTGACCCAATCCTGCCCCCATTAAAACCATTACAATCCTGGTGTCCAACTGTTCTATGTGCGCTCGTGAACTGTTGTATGTGTTTCTTTCTGTGTCCTGTCTAAGCTGTTGCGCAATTCACTTATATACTGGTGTCCAAGAACTCCGCTTTTTAAGTGGAGAAAACAGATGCCTGTAAAATTACGCCGCCTAAGATGTCCTCATACAGGGTGCCCCAGGACGGCATCAATGAACTATTTTTCAGCAGCGTCCTGGGCGTACGCGTGGCTCGTCGCCATCGTTATCGCAGGAAACACCCTGCCAAATGGCTGACGAGTTGGCTGCCCCGGAGCTTTTTTTTCCCCCCGAAAAGCGACTTCTAGACAAAAGACGCAATGGCCTGCGTTTAATAATTAGCTGCAGTGCTCGGCTGTTCTGTGCACACCATGTTGCGCACGTGATCTTCGCACGCAAAGCCTACAAGGAAAAACAAGCGGCCTGGTTCTCAACGGTCCTTGAGTCAAGGATTAATTGGCTCAAGCGCAGCGCTGAGAACGTAGTGCGCGCCAGGGGTGTCCACAGACAGGACACGCTCATCTGCTCTGAAAGAAAAAGACAGCATGTGTTCTTCCTAACTTGGCCTTAACTTAAGCTCATGAGCCCATTGTAGAGGAAGCCAGACGGGAAACCTTTAATTGCGACCGTTGGGCACTAGAGGGTCACGTGACTGAGAAGAGCGCCATTGCCTACACGGGTCTTCTACGTGTGTGCAAGTCGCGGTTTTTATTCTTATCAGCCAGCCTCCGTACTAGGCGACTGAAATAAACCTGCAAAATGCGATTTCATGCGATATTTTATTTTGAATTTTGAAAATGAAATGACAGGCAAAAAAGGTCTGCTTTTCGCCATAATTCTACGCACGCGTAGTCCCCCAATTTTAGTGGAATTCTGTGCATCACCTAGGGTCGTGCAACAGAGGGATATTTTATGGTATTTGCAGAAACTTGAAGGTAACGATGTGGCGCTGGTGTGCGCCTGCATTGATTAATTCTCATTAGAAAATAAACTATTCTCGGTTAAAGACACGGAATCTTATTTCCTGATCTCCTAGTGGAAGCAAGGTAAATAAAACTGTTTTTATTTCATATCTTTATTAAAGACAAATAAGAAGGCCGGCGCTTAATGAAGACTGTTTCAGATTATGGCAAATGAGAGGAGAAGGTTTTAGAACGCAGCTCTTACGCGCCCTGCCTGCGATCCGCGTCGTAGGTGGCATGTTCCACAGTGTGAGAGGGGGTGACGGGTAGTAGCAGGGTGAAACGCTACCTGCCACTTCGAGAGCGGAGGAATGGACCACCGGAAGGTCGCTGCCACGGGAAGATCCCGGATGGTGGCCAGCAGTGTAACACTGGCAGGTGGTGTGGGAAGAGCTATGCTCAGTTTTTGCGCTACCGACTGTCATAATCGTCTGTCAATATTTTAGCTAGCAAATTCATAGTCTTCTGCTGCGTGTCCCGAACATAAACCATGGAGCTGCTTGGATTTTCCCACTGATATCAGGACATGAACGGTGACAGTCATGCTGCAAACTTTTGTGTACTGGCACCACTACCTAGTAGCTGAATATGTTTCTCTGTCTCCTTTTTTTGCGTGGCAAGATGGAAGAAAATGGCCAAAAAAATTTTGCGTCATGTTGAAATTCCTGACCTGAAAGTATTAACGGACCTGTCCCAAATTACGGCACAGGTGAGCCAGCAATTGCTGAAATTCGGAAGCATTCATTTTGGGCTATAATGCCTAGAATATACTGCCAGTATATTCTAGGCACTATATTTTGGGCTTGTTACTGAAGTGATGCTTACCGCGGTGATTTTTCGATGGTTTGTTGCTCGCCCCAGTGTACTCTGCATAAGCATGCGTTATTATGGTCCTTCCACCGTTCCTTCAATTGTTTTCTTACATTCTGCACAATAAATTGGTACATCTATTTTGCTTCCGCCGCTTTACCAACGCCACAATGAATTTTCGAGCCTCGTGTCAATAAAGCAACTAACGCCATCATTAGCTGCCAAAAACGCCTTTACAGCAGAAGAAGAAGAAGAAACAGCAGCACTCTAGAAAACACTGCCGCAACCCGCTCCCGTAAGACAACCATTGGTAGAATCCATGAATTGGTGCGAGTATCGCACAGAAAGCCCTTCACCGACCAGAGAAGACCATTCAAGCGTCGAGGCGGGGTTTCCCGAAAACAATGGCAAGTCCTTCGTTATGGCACTCGCTTACAGTTGCTTCGCCTTGGGCGTCATGGCGGCAGTGGCGTTCCTCACTTTTTTCTTCACGTGCCTGTCCGTCCACTTCGCCACGCATCGCGACCCCTACTGGGAGCTCTCTCACCGATGCCACCTCAACGCTAGCGAGTGCCCCCAGCAGCGACGCAAAAGCCACTTCGGCGTCGCACCAGAACAAACACTCGTGTGCACGATCGGGCCTTACGGGCTGCAGCGGCAAGCCTACCCGGCTGACGGCGTCTGCAGCGTGATCATCTTCACCCACGTGCACTACGACCCTGTGGCGAGCTCCATCGTTCCAGCCGTGAGCAACACCACATCGAAGAAGAGCTGGCGGATCTTCCAGAGGCGTGCGCTGTTCTACAACTCCACTCTCTTCATGCCGTCCTTTGAGTGGAAAGCTTTCCTGTCCACCCTGACCGCACGTCGAGCCCGCGAGGTCAACGCCACTCTTGTGCAGGCCAACATGCTGGGACTCGCGCTGCTCGGCGTGCGTATTCCGGTAGACGACCTCCCCACCGTGACGTCGGCGCTCTTCCTTGTGCAGCGCGTCAACCCGGGCATGTTCCTCGCCCTGGGCGCTTCCTTCGAAGGAATGACAGACGACAATTCCGCGACGTTGATACCTGCGGAGGCGCTGGACGTCATGGTCACTCCGCTGAGTCTTTTCGTGCTTGAGACGCACATGCCGACGCCAGGAAGCATCTGCGTGACCGGATACGTGACACCCAAGGAGCCATACGACGATGTTCCACGGCTCACATTTCGTGGCGCCTCGTCTTTTCTCTCTCACCGCGCGTTCACGCTGGTGCAGGCGGGCCTCCTCACCCGCTGCTTCTCGGTGTTCGCCGGAGCGATTGTCTTCCGGGCGGAGAACACGTCGTCTCAACAGCTCCTGCGGCCAGGCGACAAGTGCGGTTCGTGGTACTTCACGGATCTAAACACTGTCTGCTACGAGAGCCACGTCCGAGTGGAGGTCGGGGTACGGGCCGCCTACGGTGACGTCCCCGGGGGCTTTGTCACGTTCGAGAGTGTGTACCAGGTTGACTCGAAGACGATCTTCATGATGCAAAAGTTCCTCGATGCAGACAGGCCAATCTGCCTCGCGGTGTACGGGCTGGACCTGGATGCAACGCCACAGACGAGCGCTTCCCGAGCGCCGTGCAGCGAACGAGAGTCCTGGTGCACGCTCGCCGACTCCCTACGCGGAACGATGAAATTTGTGAAAAGAAGGGAGATTTAAGGTGGTGTGCGCATGATATGAGACATGAGCGTTAGTGATCTGCTGCGCAGAATTCCGCCCATAGACTCTAGAGTTTGTTGGTCCCTTTTCCATATTAGCTAGCCTCTTCCACGCACGCGGTTGGATTTAGGTTCCGTTTTGTGTACGATGGAGTATTTAGCATTGCAAATACCGCATAACTACTGCAGCCATCTGTTCGCCTTTATATTCTCTGTCTCTTAAAGCCCATAGCTTGGAACCTGCTCAGCTATTTGCTAGATTATCGTCTCGTACCTAGATGCGAAATTTTTTTTTGTTGGCACCCGTTAATTCGGTAAACACGGTAATCAAATGAGTCTAAATATAATAACAATACACTTCTTTCCTTGAGTGCTTTCGTTTGAGAGTAACTGTAACCTACATAAATAAAAAAAATCGCAGCACACCTTGGTAAGGTAAGATTGCGTCCCTGTAGGACGCAGTTCGGGCTTCCTGTGAGGTTCCTTTGGTTGTACCGGTTTACTGTGTGGACGTCGAGCTACTAAGCAGCAACGACGTGGGACACAGGAATGCAACTGGCACGAAGTTTCACAAACATGGAATACACCGTCGTCTTCAAAAACATAATACCAATGAAGTTTACTAATGATTAGTGGTGCGATGTAACACAACATGTTAGAAGGGTGCACGTACGTAATAGCTTTAGGCCTATAAAATGCTTGCACCTTTCACGACGCCAGCTTGGACTCCTCTCGTTGGTCTTTGCTGTTGGCCACTCAACTGTCCTGGGCGCTGGAGAACTGGCAGTTCTAACGATTGCGAATCAGTAAGTTGGGGAATCTGCTACCGTTTAGCGATATAGCGCCAAAAGTTTGCGGGTATAAGAACGCTAGCTGCGCGAAGACCTACTTCTAGATTTCGATAATGTGTGAGACCTGCAATCAGATCTTCTGGTTTGGTTTGGTTTATGGGGTTTAACGTCCCAAAGCGGCTGAGGCTATGAGAGACGCCGTAGTGAAGGGCTCCGGAAATTTCGACCACCCGGGGTTCTTTAACGTGCACTGACATCGCACAGTACACGGGCCTCTAGAATTTCTCCTCCAAAGAAATTCCAGCCGCCGCGTCCGGGATCGAACCCGCGTCTTTCGGGTCAGCAGCCGAGCACCATAACCGCTGAGCCACCGCGGCGGCATTCATTCAGATCTTCTGTCAGAAACTAGTCTTCACGGCAGTTAAGGAAACAGTGCAATAATGTCGCGAATGCCGGTCGGAACACTGGAGTTCACTGTCGTTATTGCTAGTTTCATTCACTTTTTTGAAAACTGCTGACTTATTGCCTACAACAACGACGCCTTCACAATGGACATTACTGAAGGCATGAACCTTGGCGCTGGCTGCGCTGCTATCTCGAAAAAAGAACACGACTATTGAGCTTTTTCCAGCGTTCATTTTCTGATTGTGTTAGTGTGAATGCGCAGCATGTTTTGCCTTCGTGTACCCTTGTGGTTCGCCTTGCACCGGGAGGTCTATGTCCGCGGCCGTTAGACCTGTACAGGTAGACGAACAGGCTCATGCAACTGCTCGGAACACGCACCTCAGAAACCCTTTCCTTATTTCACAGAAACCAGAGAAAGGATGGAGCCATACGCGTTAAGAGCGAAATATACTGAAATAAAATAGGTCACCAGCTACGCTTTCTTCCTCTACCACATCTCATTGGGAGCAAATGTACTTACACCGGTCAAGCATAAGCAGCTTGTCATGCGGAATTTAAGACACGCAAACATAGCAGGATGCAGGTCAGCTAGACCGTAAAATGTGTCGCACTCACACTAACAAAATACATACACTGACAGACTGCCTCCGGGGTGAATTGACCGAAAACAAACATTTAATCGTTCGTGTACCGCAAGCTCGACCGTTACCCATGGAGTTTTCGGCCAGGCTGCCATTGCACCAATGATGCCGAATCATCAGTGCTATCTCAGTGTACCTTGCAGTTTGGTCTGGGATGCGTCCTGCATTAGCATGGATACCAAGCATGAAGGAAGTGCACGAGATTTGATTGCGATTTTCTTTAATAATTTCACTTCATAACTTCACAGCATTGCCTTTGTCACTTTGCTGGTCCCTGCGCATGAAATAATCAAGAATAAACCTTTGTGACTTTCTCGCGGGTGGCTAATAGGAAAGGCTGGCCACCAGGAAGAGGTTCAGGAATCTGGCGCTGGCGAGGCATGCCCCGGGGCCCAGCAGCGTAGAGAAGGGAAAGGCTGGCTGCGAATTCCCATACACGACGAGCGGCGGGACGGTGACCAGGATGCCCACTACCGCGAAGACTTATCAGGCGAGCGGGTCCACAGCGGTGCCATGCCGGGACGCCTTGCCAACCAGTGTTCAGTAGAACGATGTCGCTCAGGTCCAGTTTTAGCCCTCGCGCACCGACATCCTTCTTACGGGGCCTAACAGATGGGCGCAACATTTTCGCGGCCCCGTCTTTTCGTCAAGTACTTTCATCTTTTACATGACAGCTGTTGAGCGCCCATACCTCATTTCAGAGTCATCCGAAGGTCAAAACATATCGGGTGACCATATCGTGTGTGTATCGTGGCACGGCCAGACCATGACGTCACTTGTCCGTTACCCTATCATGTGACATCGCAATACGATAACAACGACGAGTGCGCTGCTGACCACTGTTCACTTCCGGCGCCGCAGAATCCAAATACATCCTCCGAGTTGCAAGAAGGCGTGAGCGAGAACAGCTCGTAGCCTCGTCCGCTTGCGTCGACAGGCAAAGAAATTCGAATCGACGGACCTTCTTCGGGTCCGTCGCCGCACGCATACTGGCCTGCACATATAGTAAAAGGAAGCAGAATACATTCAAGCTCGACTTCAGCGCTGAAGTTGGTGGTGTGGTGCGCCAAGAAACAGAGTATCCTATTGTAGCGATTCGTTCGAAGGATGGCCGGTCAGCGCCTTCCGATGAGACACAAGGCTTGATGTCACGTTTTGATCACTAAGTGCTCCCGTCTCGAATATTTCACTGCAGCGCTTTGGCAGAAAACACGGTGCGATGCTCCATGTAGCTTGTACACGTGGAATGTCTTCTTGTGCAGCAGCCAGCTGCACTGTAATGGCGCGACCCGGTATCACTTGCTGCGCTTTCGATTCTTCATAGCACTTCTTTGCGGAGCTTGGCTGCGAATGACGCATTGCATATGGAACCGCTGATGCGTGCTCATAGCATGACGCCGACGACGTGGAAAAGAATGCAGTTGAAAAGAGAGGCTCGGTCCTCTCCTTGGCTGACTCGTGAAGAATTCGCAAGTCACTAGCGAAGCAAGGCACGGGTAATAGGTCCCACAGAGGCACCAGCATAGGACAGATCCACGACGTTCAGGTCGGAAAGGCTTCTTACAGCACCACGATCATCAAAACTCACACGTAGATGACGTATGCCAACTGGTGTCGAAATGTCGCTGCACAATTTCAGGTATTTAGAGGTTCAACGTCACAAGAGTGAAGCTGGAATGAAGGCTTTAAAGAACAGCAGGTGCCCAAGAAAGTAGTAGCCGGTGGCAACGAGCAGCAGCGTAGCAGCAGACATGAACACCGAGGGAGCTGAATGCGCCGGTGAACGAGTCCATAATGTGCACGGACTAGCCTCCATATTAGTCTAACCAGCACATGTAAGAGACATCGAGGGCGCAGTTCATGCTTTACGAAAACATTATAACCAAGAATGCGACGCTGAATGTAAACACGGACACTGCCTTGATGAGTGTGGAACTTTCCTTGCTATAATTTGTTGAACGCTGCATGTCCAAGCTTCTGGAGTGGTGATCAACCTTTCATTTGAGGTGTGAACAGGTCAGATCAGCTTAACCTCGATCTGAGCTTGAGTCTAATATCGTCGCCCGACGTGCCGACGACCCAGCCAAGCAAAACCATGGGATGGGCCAATCAGGTTAAACGCATGTTTGCGCACGTTTACTCTTTTTAACTGCGTTAAAATCCTAGCATTTTCCAATTCGTGAACGAGTGGGGTAATTTGGTGGTGTATGACCCCCAGTTCGTTCCGGCATCGTATCCAGGTTCGTCTCTAACGGCGATTTTCGCTTAAGAAGAGTTTAAAAAGGAACAGGGACCCTGGCGAAATGCGCGATTTGCGTTCTATATATTTATTTTTGGTGCTAAAAATGAAAACAAGAAAAGTTTATTTCGAGCAATCAGATTCGAACTGCACCCATACACAATGGTGCGGCCCCACTCACGGGATTTCCGACCACCCACCATACGCAGGGGGCTCCGACCGTCGGAGACAGGAAAACCTAACACGGGGTCAGCAGCTACCTGGGCCGAGCACTGGAGTCAAGATAATCGAAGGATATGAACAAAAACCTCGCTGTCCCCATTCCCAGCCTTTGTCCGAACCCATTCCCTAAAACCATTCATCCCATCCATTTGCCCATCCCTTCCGCTACTTCCCAGGGGAGATCAGGGGAGTCTCCCCGGGCCTGCTCCCCCGGCTGTGGGTCGCTAAGTAGCTTTTTCCTTTTCTTTTACTTTTCCACCTACGGGTGGCGAAATTACAATTTGCCTACAGGCCTATTATTTTATTTTCGAATTGGGTTAAGCGTGTTGTACGTATGTGGTGCAGGCAAGGGGCTTATTATTTTTATTTCCTTTTCGGTTGCCCCAACCTATTCTTTGCTCCCATACACAAAGCCACAGGTCATTATTAATTTTGTGCAAAAGAAACGATCATAAATCGAGCTTTAAATTCTAGTCTTCTTCGTTCTCACATGCCCTATTTTTGACGCTAAGTGGCTCTACTTAGCTGAATTATCATCAAAAACAACGGTTGGAGAAGTGGTGGCTTAAAATAAGTATTTTTTTTTTATCGTGGAGCGTGCAAGCAAACTTGAAATGCATTGTAGGAAAGGTGTAGTGCGTTTTAGGACTGTTAATAGATGTTTATAAGGAACCTGTGTTCTTAGGAGTTTTTGAATGAAAATCGGACGCTAGGGAAGGTCGGTAAAATTGCGAAAAAACAAAAAATGACAGAAAATGTGTACTACACTTGAATAAGCGCGAATGTATGGATTAGTGTCACGTAGAAGACGACGGTGAGCAGGCGGTGCCGCGGGAAGCCGCTACTTGAGATATTTTAATCACTACGCATGCATTTCCTGGTGTCAATAGCGAGTGCATTGCCTGCTTCCCGCGCACCTTAAGCCTCAATTGAAATTTGGCGTTCGCTGCATGTGGCTCAACGAGAACCGACTCTGTGAAGTAGGTGGTAATGCTAAAACCGCTGATATAGGCCGCAATTGCAGTATCGTAAAATAGTATCTTCCTTTCAAAGTTCAGAAGATGCGAAGGCAAACGGCCAAAAGAACTGTGTGGTTGCACTCGAGTGCAAGGAATTACGCTTGCTCGCCCAAAGTTTTGCACTGCAACAGCTGTAGCCGCACGAAATACAGCAGCCACGGGAACGATTAACTGAATACAACCGCTCACCACTTCGACAATACGTAGGTTCACCCGGTTGAGAAGGCAGCGCTGTTTATAAATCGCTTAGCCTGAGATTTGTGCATTTCAAGGGCAACGTCACAGCCCCTAACCTTTCGACACACTTCCCAGGGCTGATTATGGCCATCTTCACCTGTGCTTGAAGCTAAGCAGGCGCAGATGCACCTGCAGCAAATATTGTTATTCCCTGTTATAAATGCGGCTGTTCTGCGGCTCAACAAATGGCGGAGTGAGGCAGTTACAGTCTCCGCCCCTGTACCATGCTCTTCATTGACAAAAAATGTTGCAGCCTGGTCACACTGCAAGAATATATTCTTACACCGTGAGCCGAGTGCGGCTCACTGACCAAATGACCAGGGGCGGCATTTAAAAAAAAATAACGAAAGCTCTAATCAGAAGAAGCAGTGAAGCATTTTATCCTTGCCTTTTGAAATTCTATTCGCGAAATTCAAGAGACGTTCGTCCGTATAAAAAGAAATCTAGGCTAGGAGGCGAGGCAGCCGCTTCCTGATGATGTCGTATGATCGAGGGTTAAGTTGCACGAGCGTAAGCTTGCTGCGCCAACGTCAGAACGTTTCCGCGTAAAAGGTAACGGTGATTGGACGTCGTAATGAACTATTTCTGTAAGTCTCTCCGACTGAGCGAAGATGACGCAAAAATTCTGCATGCGCCATGTTGCCAGGCCTCCAATCGGTTTCTCAAATTGCGCTTTACAAGGCATAAACACACTTTGTGATAGCATTACCCTCTCAGATTCAGAAACCGCTCTGACTCATTGAATCATATTAAGACTCCAGAGAATGAACATCGCTAATTCTAGAACTGTTTTTCAGCACGACGACAGTTACCCATACTAACACCAACAAACCTCCATACTTCCCGCCCTTAAGTCCAATGTAAGCACAAAGTCATACGTCTACCGTCGCATGTCACAGGTCAGATATTATTAAGAGTGGTCATTAAAAAATAGTATTGTCGAGGACTACCTACACGACATTAATATCGTCCAAGAATCTAGGCCATGAGTTTGGTTCCTAGGCAACTTTATTGATGCATAGACATAATGTTTCTATGCATGATTTCTCCACTATGCAGTGTATTCAGGCATCTGGTGCCCCGCAAGTATCCTTGTCGTAGATCCTAACACCTTCTCCGCAGAACTCGGTGTATTTTTCAAGGCATTTTTGCGAAACCGAGTCCATCGCCTCAGGAATTACCCAAAGAGTGCACTCTGAAAACAAGTAAGAAATGTCAATCACATCAGCCACGAAGCACTCTGTTATACCGGACAACCTTGCAGCATTTTGTTTTGATCTCTGCAAATCTGCTTAACGTCTTTGCAGCAGTTCCCGTTCATCGATACCAGCAGTGTACTACACTTGCCAACGGAACGTCAAGCTGAAGACTATAGAATAATAGTGTTAGCTGGTTATCGCAGATACAGCACCGTTTTTGTCAAAAGTAAACAGGTAGCACGGTTTCTTGCTTCTCAGTCGAAGAGTGAGCATTTATGCCTACCCTCTGGCTCTAAACCTCTGTGAGGTAAGGAGAGCCCTTTCGCTTACTTTCCAAGACCTGTTCATGTTTAAAGAAACCATAAGGGCTCCACTATGCAAATTAGAATCAAACCTTGAAGCTAAGCTACTAACTGCACGTGCTCGGATGCAAGAGCGAGTGAGCCTTGTTTTTCAATAAAGCAGCAAAGCCGCGGAATATAAAATTCGCGGAACCGCCAGCGACAAGCTCGTTGAACCCTCTGTAGAACTGCCATTCCCACCTATGGCCGCTATTACTGTGTGTGTTTCATAAAGCCACTCTTATTTATTGTCCGCTGTTTGTTCGTCTTCAGTTTCCTAACCCTGCAGGCTCCTCGAGAAAACACGGTTGCTGATGAAGCTATGTATACAGTGCACGCTTTTGTAGATATGCATAGTATTTTTGGTTAATTAGGGTCATCACTGACGTTTACTGCTATTCAGGCGAGCTCTGTAATAGAATAGGAAAATGCTGATGTGGACGGAAAAGTCGATGGAAAACCGGATGAACGTTTTTTTCTGTAGCATCGCAGTTATTGAATAATATCTTTCGGGTAGTGTGTCAACTCGACACTTGGCACAGCATACACAGGACGGCTACCGACGGCGACTCAATAGAGTCCGTGACAACCTCAATTTCAATCAAAATTGGCCGCGCAAAAACTATTTATACCGTGTAACACTTTTTACCAAACGGAGACAAATCAGTTAACTTAAAAACACCCTTCTTGACAGCCTACTGCGCCACCAAGGAGAGATTGTTAACAGCAACGTAATATCTGAGTTAGTGAGCAGATTTTGTTGCGTAGTTTCCATGTTCGTAGTCTGAAAAAGAAAACACTGCA
The DNA here is from genome assembly GCF_055824585.1 of Amblyomma mixtum. Lineage (NCBI taxonomy): Eukaryota > Metazoa > Arthropoda > Arachnida > Ixodida > Ixodidae > Amblyomma > Amblyomma mixtum. The sequence goes on from NC_143013.1 coordinate 49,701,045, forward strand.
AAATACAAAATGTTATCTGACGTTAAAGATAACGCACTCTTCTCTTGGGGCCTGTTTCGGTTTGGATAGAGAGAAACTGCGCCTGTTGTGTGGACAGAACCACAATACAAGCTCAAACGTTGCGGCTTTCATCGCAAGGGTACAGCAGGGTGTGCATCTGTCTGGTTACATGCGGTTTATGAGTGTCGATGTTGAGAGGTTGCTAGTCTAGGGAATTCGCAACGTCGTGACTTCATGCCTGGCGAGAGAAAGACGCTGCAACTGGGACTTAAGTCTCATGCAGTGGCGACGGATGCGCAGTCGTGACGTTTCCTACATTGTCGATAGTCCGAAATGTCATTTGAAGATCCACCCACTTCGCTTTTGTGTTGACGCCGTTCACAATGCTGGGCAGTCTGCGCTAGCTGCACCACCTCGGTGGTGCTGGAGGTACCCGCAAATAACCTTTCCAGTTTTCTCTTTGTTTTTTTTTTGCGGCTTTCGGCGCAGCTTTCCACTCAATGGTTTTAGTTACTGCGCTAGCGGTTTTTTACTCTTTCAGTGAAAAAGCCATGCCCTCTGTGTGTGCGCGCTCTCCACCCCAGAGTCCACCAAAGAAGATCGGAGTCCGGCCAGCCTCCGAAGCTCCCTAAGGTGGGAGCACTATCGTGGTCCCACCAATGAAAGCGCACCTCCAACCCACGAACTTTCATCCACCCGCCGCCTAACTCTACGTACGAGGGGGTACCCAAAAGAAACCGGACATATTTTTGTTTGAACTTATTTGTTCACATTTTAAGCACAGACCTTCAATCTCCTTCAAAGTATTCCCCACTGGCAATGATACGCTTGTCGAATCTTTCATTCCATTTTTTAAAACATTGTTTAAATTCATCTTCTGTGATGCTTCACAGTGCCTCCGTCGTTTTTTTCTTCACCTCAGCAACATCAGCGAAACGCTTTCCATTCACCTATTTTTTTTCATTCTAGGAAACAAAGAAAGTAGCACGGGGCAAGGTCGGGAGAGTATGGGGGTTGAGGAATAGGGGTCATGCCATTTTTGGCCCATAATTGTCGTAGAGACAGGGCTGTGTGAGCAGGGGCACTGCCATGGTGGACAAACCAGTCACCCGACCGCCACAAATCTGGCCGCTTCCACCGCACACTGTTGCCCAATCTTTTCAAAACATCCAAGTAGACAGCCTGGCTAACTGTCTGACCCTGCGGAACAAATTCTCAATGGACGACTCCTCTCACGTCGAAAAAACAAATCAGTATTGTTTTGAGGTTTGGTTTCACCTGACGAGCTTTCTTGAGGCGAGGTGAATTTCAAGTTTTCCATTGGCGTGATTGTTGCTTTGATTCAGGATTCGATTCAGGAACACTTGAGTTGTCCCCATAGCATCGTCCTTGTAAGTCTTTCTTAATATTTCAAGAGTTTCCATTCAAATTTTTCCGAGCAAAAATCAGAATTTCACCGGCGCACGCTGTTCACGAAAATCAGCCATTGCAAAAACGACGATCACACAAAACAGTCGTCACTCTAAAATTCTGCCTAAACTAGCCAGACCTCCTTCAACGACGGAACTCGGCTTACTCACTCTGGAATGTTCGTTCTATGCGCTCCTAGTGGCAAAACGCGGTACCGCAGAAGCTTTGCCGACCAAAAAATTTAGTCCGGTTTCTTTTGGGTACCCCCTCGTAGACCTGTTCCACGTGAAGGCCCAATTTTGGCTCTGTATAACAGCTAAGGCCGTAAAAAAGTGAACCAGATTAGACCCAGTACTAGCTGTTGAAGAGACTAGTAAGCAGGATTAAGATACAACAGCGCGAAAGTTCGTTACGCATATGATATATTCTTGCAATACTGGAATATGCAGAAACACAAATGCGAAAATACCTGCCTGCGTTAATTCGTAGAATTGATGACGGCTGTTGTATTTGGTTTGTAGCACGCTTATTTTTTAAAAAAAATAAAAGAAACATTGCACTGATAAACTTGGTGAGCGAAAATGTAAACGAAATTAATGTGCCTAAAGGCTTCATTTGTCAAGCTATCGTGGCGTTCAAAAACAGCTTCACTGAGGGTCATCGCATGCGCCGGTGTGAAAAGTTCAGCGACAACTGCCAGTGGGTTACAAACGGGTTCTCTGCTATTGTGCTATAGGAAAATTATATATCCTAAGCGCTGGCCAAAAATGCAACATATAAAAAGCAAAGACAACAAAGAAACATGAAAGACAACAAGGGGCTGCAGCTTTGTTGTAGTATTAGCTTGCCACTCTGGCAAGATTTCACATCAATGGGCATGCATTGTCGAACGAATGCGGATAAAGGGTCTTACGCTCTCCATAGTAGTCCATTCGCGCGACGGAGCATGTTTCGTAGTCAGAGTAGAGGAAGAGAGTATCGATAGGATGACTGGTGTCTGCAAAGGCAAAAACACGTTGGAAGCACTGGATAAAACAAACATCACTCATTCTGCGTACGCGAATTTATCGCATCGTTTACGGAAACATAAAAACTTTACAGCAGCATATATTGACAGCACGTTGATGCGAAAGTGGCGCTCCGAATTGCCAAAGTAAGACAAACTTTTGCGCATTAGTTGTTTACCTTGGACATGACTCCAGCGCGAAAAAAAGGCAACCACATGGGGAAGACAACACTGAAGACACGAAAAACGCTGCTTGGCCACAAAACCGCGACTTAGTTTAGTCCCTGCTTGTGGCATTTTTTTGTTGTTTCCTATATGAAGACCCATTCCAGCATTCCAGCGCATTGGTAATGACCGGTGCGACAAAGGGCCAGAGTGAAACCATCCGATTGCTACATTGGGCCGTTTACCAGTGCTGCTTTGGAAAGCCCATTTTTAACGCTTCCCTGTCTTCAGGCGTGTCCCCACGTTACGTGCAACCCGCACGCATTACCGTGATCTATAAAAAAAGGCAACAAAGTTTACCTGTCAAATCTTCGCACAATTTGTATGCCTCCCGTTTTTCCCAAAATATTCAAAACATTAAGTTTTCAGCGCCTGATGGTATTTTCTGCTGAATCGAAAATAAAACTGCGGCTTTCAAAAAAAGAAAAGCACCTGATTCAAGCGTTTCGGGGCAGTCGTATTAAAGAGCAAATGCTAGGCTTGCTTTCATTAGTTCTACCAAGAATCGCCGTCTGTAGATAGGGTGAAAAAGTATTGAGGGCCACCATCTGGATGGTGTGGCTGATTCAACCAACAAAAGCGTCTGATAGCTTCTGGAAACTCTGAACGAGAATCCTTCATTTCCCCAACCCTTGTACACTACTTGAATAGGTTGTTCGAAACTGCCACAGTATAGTAACGAAGAAAAAAGCATGTTTATAGCTTTATTATTCGGCTTACGGCGCTTATTTTAAAGCCGCCGCAAAAGTGCCAATTGGACTCTCTTGTACTCCGCCATAGTTTAAGGGGCGTGTGCAGATATGATAGTCTTATCTAAAACACCAACTTCGTGTCGAGAATAAAGAGTCTGCGCTCAGCTAGCGCCCGGGCCTTTTCATTTTCTCCAAGACACCCAGTGGAACATAGTGGAGAGGGGAATGACAAAGTAGTTTCACACTTTAATAACTGCGCTTACGGAGTCATGCTGGTCGGAGCACTTCCACTGCCGTCACCGTTCCAGCTTAAGGTAGTCGATCAGCAGTACCTTGGCATCACTGAAAGCTTGCCTTCCTAAACTTTCTCCAAGTAGTTGCATGGCGAAGAACCGCCACCAAAGCTACGCAAAGAGATACGTCTCACCTCCTCGGTGTCGAAGGCCAAAGCCCAATGTGTGTACCATGGTCCACAGCATGGCAGAGAACCGCCTACATTAGTTCAGACATCACGTTTTATACGTATGGCCAAAACTTCTTTAATGTTGGTGACACTGGGCGCGCCCCTCGCCTTAGCAGTAGAAACCCTAGTCGGTCACCACCCGTTCTGTATGCGCTGACAGCTACTTTGTGCGGCTTTTAAAACTTATTTGAATGGCGTTCGAGAGGTTTCATCAATGCAAAATTTCGGAACTGCAACCAGCGATCTGATACGTTATCACGTGATCTCCTCCCGGAGAGAAGTCCACAAAATATACGACAACGCCTCCGAGTAAGTGACCGAAGATTCTTTGCCGAGACTGAATTAGAGTCGATAAATCTGGGCAGGCACCTGAAACGCGTAATCATGTTCTGCCATACGGCGAAGTCGACACCGATCGTCCAGTGTGGCATGGAAGTGGGACGTGTTTAAGGCAGGAAGTGGCATCGTGGCAGTGTTTTTCTCGCGGCCAGAGAGTCGCCTCTATCATGACCTACGTCTCTGGGAGCAGCGGCCAATGGCCAAGGACCAAAGGAAATGAAAAAGAAACATAAAGTAGTCAAAATTGGGTCTTCTACTTTTGTGCAGGCGCTGCATTTGCCGGCGTTGTGTACAGTTTACCGCTCTGAAAAAAAAAAAAACTTTCTTACCTGAGTTCATCACAGTGTTAAGTGCATCAGGCCTGCTTCCTCTCGAATAATGTGTCAAAGGGTGCTTCCTGCATGCAGTGTAAGCGAACAAATATATATAATTGGTTCACACTGTTCACAGGAATAGCTGCCTCCTGGCAGAATTTCAACGTCTGCATTAGTTTCAACACGAATCTCAGCGTCCCCACCCTTACGCGATCACCACAGCTGCAGATCACAATCTGCCAAACTCTCCACAGTGCCCATGCAGTAAAATTTTGCGACGTTATTGCGCCAAAGCTAGGTGATTAATAGAGCGCTGTTATGCCTCCAAGCTAGTAAAATAAACATTGCAAAATTTACAAACTATGGTTGATAATCAAGTTGAAACTTGGCAAAAAATCAATTAAACAGACTCAGAAACAAAAATTCTGGAAGAGTGCCGTCGGAGAGATAGAGTAAGGACTAAAACAAACAACCCCTCATTGTTTCACCCTCACTGTTTCATGACTATGTTCACCGCAGCCGGACATTACTAAGTCTCTGTGGCAGTAAATTCGCTATTCTTCGTATTTCCTCTATACCAATAGTTTAGTTGCTGGGTTAATAGCAGTTTATCACGGCATGTAACGTTCACAGATTCTTCTACAGTGTGGAAATGATGAAATGGTGGCGGACAGTAGCGAGTCGCAAATTCTCAGCATGTGCCGCAGTCTGAGACAGTCAGTAAATAATATTAAGTGAAAAAGAGCAAAACACGCGCCTACAAGCACTATCACTAAACAGCAAAAAGCATGCTTGCCAAAAAAGGCATTCATTAATTGAACGGTCAAAATTTGTTTCCTTTCATGTTAGAGAGACCTCTACTTAGAAGTTCTGCTCTACTTGGCGCCTATATTGCGGGAATATTTGTAGCGTTTGTTTGTTGTGTTTATTTGTTCATTCTCATGTTCAGTCAGCCCAAATAAAGAGTTGCGCTTCGAAGACATCCTCGTTGTTTTCCTGTTCGCCGGACTGCAGTCACCACTACGTCACAATATATGCTTTGTGAAGAAAGGAAAACTCAGACTGCAATGTTTAGATTTTCTTCATTTCAGTTAAGAATAAAAGCTCAACTCAGCCATATAATAAAGTATTAGCTAAAACACCATAATAATCAGATCGGTGGATGGACTATAAAGGCTAAAAAAGGACCGGCGGCTTCATTAGAAGCTGTGCTTTCCTGTTGCTGTGTATTGCCCTCCTATGTAACTCAGTACAATGCAGCACATGACAGATGCCTTCAAACACTAGAACGTTGGAACTGTGAGTTACATAAAAAAAGAATAGACGACGATTCCGCAATTCGACAAGCTATTTTTGAACGCAGCTGCTGCGGTACTTGAACGGTAATGGACCAATACTGAACAGACAGTGATGAACGCAGGCGGCTTTCGTTTTCGGCTTAGGCAGTGTGCAAGTGATCTGCCACCACTGAGCCTCGCCTCGGGCGAATGGACTGCGGCGCGCTACAGCGCACGCTACTCTGGTGCCATCTACTAGCGGGTCGCCGCCGCGGAGTCCATGTTCACGCTGCCGCCATATTATCCTCCTCCGCTTTCCTCCTAGCGCTGTCTGCCATTGCCGTGCTTTCATCTTCTGCTGCGCTCCTCGCTCGCTTTCTTTCATCCGTCGATGGGGTCGTTTGCTCTACCGGTTACGCTGAGACTGACAGCAAGGGACGCCGCTTAACCCACAAACAGGCACTTAAAGGTGCACTGAAGACGAATTTGAACTCGTCTTTTTGCCGCGGGAACTCGATCTACACGTTCCCAGCATTCTTATAAACTTCGGTTTACTGTCCTGTGCGGCCGATTTCCCAATTAAATCAGATTAACGTCAGGCTCCAGCCTTTTTTTTTAATTCCCCGCATACGGTCGGAAGAGTTGAACAACGCATGGAGTGCCTTTCAGGCAGTCGCGTGGGGACATTGCTTTCGCTTTTATTTTGCTTCTTTTAGGTTTCCGTAAATAAATAGGACTAGTCAGAGACTACATAGCTGCAAATTAGGCCCACGGCCGGTCACTACATATCAATCCACCGATGGCAGAGCGGCAAGCCGCCACGGGACTGGGTGAAAGGTTGGTCGACTCCTCCCACCGTTTGCGGGGAATTCAAAAAAGAAAGGCGGGAGCTTGAATTTAATCCGATTTAAATTAAGGAAATCGGCCGCACAGGGCAATACGTAATTCACTCCAAACGGATATATCAATTTCCAGCAGTAAAGATACGAGTTTAGATTCCTTTTCAGTGCACCTTTAAGAGCTGCGCTCCATGAATTCGGACGGTTACCGCGCCTCCGCAACATGACTTTCTAAGACAGAAGTTTGAGGCATCTTTTCCGTTGTGCCTTGACTGCTGCGGCACGGAACGTTTTCGAGTCTAATTGGTTTTTCCACGCTGTTTCGGGCACCACTGCGCACCGTGGATGCCACGAACCTCAGGAACGGCCCGATGAGCAAGAGCTACTTTGTTCTGCAGCGCACTGAGGTAGCCACAGATACAGAAATGGCACTTTGCTAGATCGGCGGCTAAGCGTCATTCGTATTGCCTCCTATCCTGGCCTCGCACTCGTTCGTTTTCTACGCCGATGCCACTAGCATCGTAGAAGTGAGAAATTTCCCTGTAGATACTGTCGCACTTCAATAACTAACGTTGAAAATTTTTCAATGGTACCGTAATGTTACCATATAAGCCACTGTATTGGCAGTAGTAAGGAATTCCAGCTGAGCAGTGCAAATAGTGACTGCCGACCTGGGCCACGAGAGCAAAACATCTAAGGTAATAGGAACGGATCGAAGAGCATTTAACAGGTTGTCTCCGGTTATGAATAGCAGCTTCACCAGCAGTATCGGCAAAGATGAACGTAAAAGTTATGTCTTGCCAGCACCCATCTATCGGTAAGAAACCGAGAGTCTAACGAACAGGCTTAAAATTGAGGATAGCGCAGTGTGCTATGGAAAGGAGACTGATAGGTTAACGTTGAGAGATAAGAAAACAGCTGAGTGGGTTCAGTATTAGGGGAAGATAATGCACATGGGTGAAGGATGTAACATGTGTACGCATGGCACGTAAGTGGCAACAGAGCGGATTCCAACAGAAGGCAAACGCAGCGCGAGGGTGCAGGAGGGATGAGATCAAGAAGTTTGCCAGAAGAAAGGGCGGAGGGAAATGCAGGACAGCATTACATGGAAATCACAGGGAGAGGCTTTTACCTTGCAGGGAATGCTACTTGAATTCAGGAAGATGATAATGAATATACGTATAACGTATGATGTTCTCTTGCATAGGGTGACTTACATTTCCTCACTTCCGTCGCCACTCCAGGACCAGCGGAATGTGGCCGATGGACCATCCTCGTTGTAATCGATGCGCGTGGATGTCAGGCATTGGAGTCGAGGGTCGGTGTTTATATCTCGCACAGCCACGGCGGCCTTAAACCCTTTCATTAGCTGCGAAGCCCAAAATATGCAAAATGATTTAATATCATCGAGCGCAGCAATCAAATATTTTATTAATGTACGTGGCACACTTCCTACAGCTAAAGCCTGTGAGAGAATAGATTATTCCAGTTTTGGATTAACTACTCATTATCGTCCGAGCTACGCCTCAGACTTTTGAAGGCAGACATCTACTGGCGTCTCTACCTTCTTGGGAATCGGTAGAATAAGCAGCCACTTTCAGTCATTCCATCACCCATTAATGGATGTGGCCTCAAAGCCTTTGAGGTTTAAGTCTATTCCAAATCGGGTAAATCTGGAAACAGCACTATAAAAGAAGCGGTATTTTACCATCAAAGCATCCGGAACGTCCGCGTCAGGTTGCTTGCTCTCCTCGGAACTGAATGCCGGTACAATACTGAGGCTTAGGTAAAATGCGGCAAGCGCTAGCCGAGGAAGACGCATAGAATAAGCCATCTTTGAAAATGAGGGACTCTTTGCGAACACGTTCAAATCCGCTTCATTTAAGTCTGCTCTTCTAGGCCACCTGACGGTATCGGCGAATGTTACGATTCTTTTTGTTGAAGCCAAGCCGGTGTCCATCAGGCTCGCAGGCATTTCAGGTGGTTTCGGACAGGCAGGTAAGTTGGCAAGCATTCCTCCCACAGCAGTGTAGCTGCAAAACAGGGCGATTACGAGCGTATGTTAAATAGTATACGTCCCGCAATTCAGCTCACGCCTGCTTTGGTATGCGTCTAACTCATTCTGTAATTACTGTCATTTTGATTTACTGCATGCCGATCCGGAGCACTGCCTGGAATTCAGAGAGAGCATCTCATTTGTGACAAGCTGACGTGCATAGTAATTGCGAAAAGCGATGTTGTCAAGCGGAAAGCAAAAAGAGCCTACTCGTTCTATCTAGTTCCCGAATGTTCAACCCACCACTCGGATCGTCCTTCATCTCAAAACAAGTTTTTGCGTTGCCGGAGAATTTTACAACGCCCACGGCCAAAATGCCGGATTTTCTGCACAACGGGACCCTTAACGCTGTCGTGTTAAAATACCCAGCAGTGTTGTGCAATCTCGGCCGACGATAAAGAGTCCTAGGTGGCCAAAATCAGTCCTCAACCATCCACTACACCCCCCCCCCCCCTCGAACAGCTCACGTGGAACTTATGGAACTTAAGATATGACAGACATACCATGCCATATTAGACATACCATGCCATAGTTCCTAGTCCAGGAGTCAAACGATGCAGCGCCCCCACTATTTCCAAAGTAATAGAGGCGTCGTTGGAGGACATCATAAAAAGAGCGATATGAACAATTTAGGAGAGTGATTTCCCAAATTGTGAGGATTCTTAATTACAGCAGTCAGTGGTTTATTTGTAAGCTGGGGGTCATGAGTGCAGCAAGTATAAGCTTTTTCAGTTGAAGAGGTGTAACTGCCCTTTGCACCACGACTCAGAGGTTCCCGGCTGTCCTGTCACATGGAAGAGGAGTGTGGCGGCCGCAAAGCGCCCACAGCTACGCGTCTCTCTCTCTCTTTCCCGTGTGACGCGTCAGCACCGAGCGGCACTGGCACGTGGCGCTGCTCCGCAGGGTCAGCCGCCAGAGCGCCCCTTTTTCATGCGTCTGGACAGCCAAAATTCCTGGCATCGTGGAGCCAGCGACAATACCATCTCTCCACATCCCATAGTGGGCACTGGATGCAATGATGGGCCACGCACCATGATCATCAGCAGAAGCAAGGCTACGCCCACTGCAGGACAATCGTCTCTCGCATACGTTCTTCGATTAAGCCTACTATTGCCCACAACTATTTGCTAATTCGAACAGAACGCCTAACTCGTAAATATCGCGATCTAACTAGTATATTTTCGTTCTTTACGCTAGCAGTTAACTTATCTCAGCTGTTTTTCAAGTCCACCAGCTTCACCCAGGACCCATTGTGTTATAAAACGAAACCAGTAGTTTCCGACAAGAGTAATGCTTGAAGGCTGCGTGGTGCCAGAAAGATGACCAAGGCTCAATGTGGCAGTATAACGCGTAACCCAAAAACTTTCAGCCACAGTTGAAGCTCATGGTAGGAGCCGGGTCATCATTGGCAGTGGCTCTTGGGCACACGGTCGCGTACTCTGAGAGGGAGATGTCGACGGTGAAGCCCAGGACAAAATTGGAATTCAGGGACACTACTAGATTGAGATTATGTTCCGTCGCGAGCAAAATTTTATGGGATCAGGTTTCACGATAAAAAAAAAAACATTTTTCTGCTAGGCTGCCAAATAGAGATTGCTGGTTATTATTCCAGTCCTGGGAGCATGAATCTCCGCTCTCCCTTCTCCCTCTCTGGTTCTAATAAGCGGGCATTGTTCAACAGAAAAAAAAAGGAAAACTAAAAATGTGAGCGAGCACGGCAACAGGGTAATAAATACCGTTTGTTTTATTGGTTGGACTCCGAACACGTGAAACGCAATTTTATCGACCCACTTGCGGTCAAGCACCTACACGTGGAGACCTGGCGTGACGGACGTGTTTTGGTAGATATTCGCGATGTAATGCTCATGTTTTGGTTCTGTCTATACAACCTCATGTACTCTAGTCCTGCTCCGATTATACTGACGTAAGTGGTTTTCACTTCCCTTCAAACTGGCCTGTTGCCGCCAAGCTTTATAATTTTTTTTCTTCATGCCCAAGGCCGCCGGTACGCGACTTTATCACTTTGTGACACCAGATGCGACAAAAGTTATCTCTAATAATCCAAGTCTAGCAGAACCGATTCTACTTGGTTGGTTGGTTTATGGGGTTTAACGTCCCAAAGCGACTAAGGCTATGAGAGACGCCGTAGTGGAGGGCTCCGGAAATTTCGACCACCTGGGGTTCTTTAACGTGCACTGACATCGCACAGTACACGGGCCTCTAAAATTTCTCCTCCAAAGAAATTCTAGCCGCCGCGGCCGGGATCGAATCCGCGTCTTTTGGGTCAGCAGCCGAGCACCATAACCGCTGAGCCACCGCGGCGGCGATTCTACTTCATTCGAGACTGCTGTGGTTGCTTTGCTAATCGTATCTCGAAAGTTCGTTGTTAGCTTTAAATTGAGTACAGCAAAGAGCGGCGGGCATCCTGTTCAAGGACCGCCCATTATGATTTTCGCTATCGCCCCCGCCGAGTGATTCAGTTCATTGTGGGCGCAAGCCGGTGCAATAAAGGGTTTCTTTTGGAAGCCTTTTCGCTATCATTCAGACTCGTGTATTGCCGTAACCACTAACTGACCATATATGCATTACCATATTAAAGATACATGCATCGGGTGAAATTCCAGTAACGAAAAGAACAGAGAATGGATATTTTGGTTTTGTTATGGAGGTTTAATGTCCCAAACCAACTCAAGCTATGAGCGACGCCGTACTGAAGGGCTCCGGAAATTTCGCCAACCTGGGGTTCTTTTACGTGCACTGGCATCGTACAATACACGGGCCTCTCGAATTTCGCTTCCATTGAAATTCGACCGCCGCGGCCGGGATCGAACCCTCACCTTTCGGGGCAGCAGCCGAACGCAATAACCACTGACCTACCACGGCAGCCACTCACGAACTTGAGCCAGCGGTGTGCGAATATTCGAAAATGCGACTAGGAATCTGATACTGTACATTTAATGTTCTCATTCGAATCGAAAGCGTCATCTCATATATATTTCGAACTTTTTAGAAGGTGCGGATCTTTCAAGCGAATTGAATATACTCCAAAACGTTATGGTTGGTTATTAAAAGTTCGATGGATTTTCGTCTCCTCAGGTATCGCACACAAAACAATGAAATGCACGCGCTGCCCAACTAAAAAATGACGGAATTCACATATCGGAGCCTCTGTTGACAATGAAACGAACTCTGTGTAGTGCCGTCTTTAAACACAGAATGCATGGTGTGGTACACGAGCGCAGATGGCTGCTTGGTCAATGTGTCCTGCTGATTGAACTTTGAAACAGAATTCGCGCCAGTTGCGATTTTCCCCAGCGGCGGTTGAGCCCGGCGGCGGGGACTCCGTCCTAAGCATCCCCACGCGCGACCCCCCCCCCCCCCCCCCTTCTCGAACACACTTCTCGCTGTCTAGTCTCCGACGGTGAGAAAGCAGTTGCCTGGCCAGTGACCTCCTGTACGCGGAATTCCGGCTCGAGCGTCTGCGGGGCCAGCCGGGGCTCGGCGCGGGACGTTTCAGCGCGATAGTTTACGTTTCGTCGCCGCCTCTGATTCGTCGGTCCCGGGCCCCGGGCTGTCTGGAGATGGTGAGGGAGGGGGGGGGGGGGGCACACTACGGGGGGACTGTGGAATGTGGCGGAGAGCAGTCGAGGTGGAGATCTTGGATGTGGCGGTGTGCTAGCTAACCGCGCGTGTGTGTGAAGTGTCAGCCGAGAGGTGGTCGGCTCGTCGCGAAGTGTCTGGGCAACGAGTAACGACTCCGGGGACCCGACATCGACAGCCCGACGCCTATCTCGGACCGGACCTCAACCAACCGAACAGCTAAGCCCCCGCCGCTCCCACATTTACGAACTATACCCTAAATTCGTTCCTTTAAAAGTGCCTTGTATTTGTATTTCCTCTCGCCTGTCATATTTGATACTGTGTGTCAAAGCTAAAGTTTGTTCCGTCTGTCCTGTGTCTATGCTGTGCTATTGTTGATGAGTTGGTGAAAGTGTTGTTCTCTTTGTTAATTAAGTTCTATCCACTCTCATTCCCGACTCCTGTGTCGTGCCTCCGGTCAGCGGCTGGTCAGGCGTGGACCTATCGCCGGTTAGCCACTCGGTCCTGCTTAAGATCTGGCACCTGGGTGGAGGTGTTTGTCTCTCCTCCCCTAGAATTGGTAACAGAGAGTGTGGAGCCCATTGGAGGCGTGCTCCCACTTCGTGACAAACTTACGACGCAGTACTCGCGCATAGACGACAGACTAACGAGCCTGTGGGTGCTCCGAAACGTCGATTCTATCTTTCTTTACTTGCTCAGTGGATTCATTTCATCCTGTCAGTGTATTTTTTTTTTACTTGCGGGCAAGACTTGGCAATCCTCACCGGCAGCAACACAGCATGACGGCTCTGTGGGCCGTCCTGCCGAACATGTCGTAACGACTGTTCGATTTTCTCGTTTGTAGACAGTGATTGTGCATCCAACTTCGTCATAGCTACTTCGCTTACTCTCGGCATGGAGGACGGTGACTACAGCGGTAAATTGTTTGCGCAGCTTTGACGTATGACCCGAAAACAGAAAGCAGGTGTTTCTAATACTCTGCTTCAACGCCGGCGACAGCGGCGCTCAGTAAGAAGAGGTGCAGTACGGCGTATTGAGACACTGCGAAAAACAAAAACGTAAAAGCTAAGGAGCACAGACCTTTGCGCTTGTTGGTTCATAGCAGACACGCACAAGCGCAAAAAACCACGGACAGAGAAGAGACTTGGACAACACGAGCGCTCGTGTTGTCCAAGTCTCTTCTCTGTCCGTGTTTTTTTGCGCTTGTGCGTGTCTGTAAAAGCTAAATATTGAAATGGCCTCTGCAGTGCCGTTTGGTCTCAATCGTTTTGGCGTAGGTGTTTTAAATAAGTGGCTATCCCTTGCCATTGAAGTTTACATAAACATGTGGGCGTGTGCCACCCACGCATGTGGACCCGCAAGAGATGAAACCGGAGGAATCGATGGCCTCTTTAGGCGCTCTATGGCTTTTGTCTAGCAACGTGCGAATATCGCATGCTCATCCCAGGTATTTGGTCTTCACCTGCCCTGTTCTCTGAACTTCGTTTAGAACAGGGATATTTTTTATCCGAACCATTCATTTAGCGTTACGGCTTCTTCGTCCATTCTTCAAAAAAGTTAACGGCTGTTATGTGGGACAGTAGAAATTCTGCTGTGAATAAACACCTAGGCGTTTGATCATTTCGTACCTGCTTTAGTATTCTACTGCAACTGTTTATTTACAATCAGTAGTCGCTAATCTTCGCCTTAGGAAGACTACAATTTTAAGCAGTGGCATGTACTACATACGGTAGGCTGTACTGAACTAAAGCAGGGCCATGCCAGATAAAGGAAAAAGGGAGGTACGAGGAACGGAACAAATAAAACATAGTAAGAGTGTTCGTATCACTTCGCACTGCGTACTTCGCTTTAGATATACAGCGCGTAGAAATCGTAGCCCTAAAAAGTTCAGGGGGCACTTTGACTGTCTAAAGTGCGTAGAGGCGAAAGCGTTTTCCGAACCCCTTCCGCTGCTTCTGTGGCACTGGTGGCGTCACATATAATTGATTACTAATTACTGAGTGATATGACAAATTACTAATTAATGGTTAATTACTGATTAATGCCTAAACGCTAATTAACTGCTAATTAATGACGCTTAAGCTTCGCCTTTAGCAGTGGAACGCGACAGCGTGTTGTAGCGCTGCCAGGGAGTCCACGGAACGCCACCACCCGTTCGGCGCGATGCCTTGCCCTTTGAACGCAACGCTTTTTGAGGAAAGGAAATGGCGCAGTAATTCTCTGTCATCTCGGTGGACACCTGAACCGCACCGTAGAGGAAGGGAGGAAGTGGGAGTGAAAGGAGACAAAGAGGGCCCATAATGAAGAAAATGAAAAAATTACGAGGAACTTTAGCAGCTAAAGTGGTGAAAGGCGAAAGCCTGAGTGCTGCATTTACGTATCGAGGAGCCGAAAACGAGAAACTCGACCGCCCCATAACTGTGGAAGAGGTTTACGCGGCCATAAGAAAAGAAGGTCTGGTACAGCGAGCTCAACGGGCGGCAGTGGCCAGCGGAGCCCTGGACTGAGGGCAACCGACCACTGATTAGAGGCGGACGACTTCGACAGAGAAGACTCCTGGGGGTAAAATCAAGGAGAAAACGTCTCTGAAGATGCTCCCAAACCGCAGGAAAAAGGACTAGAGTAGAATAAAGTTTTTCCTTCCTTTTTCCTTCCTGCTACGCGATTGTTCACTGCACATTTTGTTGGTGCATTAATTAACCAATTAATGACGCTTAAGCTTCGCCTTTAAGAGTGGAACGCGACAGCGTGTTGTAGCGCTGCCACGGTCCAAGGAACGCCACCACCCGTTCGGCGCGATGCGTTGCCCTTTGAACGCAACGCTTTTTGAGGAAAGGAAATGGGGCTGTAATTCTCTGTCATCTCGGTGTACACCTGAGCCGCACCGTACAGGAAGGGAGGAAGTGTGAGTGAAAGAAGAAAGGGGGGCAGTAATCAAGAAAATGAAAATTGTATTTCAGGAAAGAAAATTATGCATTAACTGTCTCACATTTCTTAATAGATCTCACAAGTCGAAAATTGTATTTGAGGAACGGAAGACCCGCAGTAACTGTCTCACATATTTCGGTGGACACCCGTCAAAACTCGCGCGCGGTGACGTCACGACAATTTGGACCAATCTGAAACGCGGACAAATACGCCTTGCTCGTCGGTAAATTGGTTTGCTCGTCGCCTTGCTCGTCGGTAAAGGCTTCCGCCTTAAAATTGTATTTGAGGAAAGGAAATTACGCAGTAACTGTCTCACATATCTCGGTGAACACCTGTCAAAATTCAGGGGGGCAATTTTTTGACTTAAAGTGTGGTCACTGATGTGTGGTTAAGATGTTAAGCTTCGAGAGTGGAACGCGACAGCATCTTGCAACGCTGCCAGAGAGTCCAGAGAACGCCATTGCCCATTCGGTTCTACGCCTCGCTCGTCAGTTTTTTGATGAAAGGATATGTATCTGTCTCTCATATCTCGGTAGACACCTAAACCTCGCCGGGAGGTAAGGGAGGAGGATGGGAGTGAGCGGAGACACCGCATTCATTAGACGTGCCTTTGTTCATTCCGAACCATCGAGCTGGCATGGCCGAGTGGATAGCATGCTCGTCTCAGACGCCGAAGACCGGGGTTCGATTCCCAAGCTCGACCAATTTCCTATTCGGTTTTATTTATTTATATGGCCTGACTAGAAAGTTAATTAGGCTAATTGGGTACTTAAGCAATTAACTAAGCTCAGTCCCACTGACTCGGAGCATCACTATACGATCCCTTCAGTTGGTTGCATGGTTACTAGCCTAAGTACAATTGGCCCCGTTTGAAATTCGCGCACTGTGACGTCTCGGCCGTTTCGGCCAATTGAAAAGCGTGACATTTCTGTCGACAACTGCTGCTTACAACGATGAGACATTAAAGGCTTTCGCCTTAATATTATGAATATTTCAAGACAGCGTGCTGCCGGGCTAGACAGAGAACCATGCGAGAGACACACGAAGAAGCACTACTAACAACTGTTCATTCAAGTTGCCATACATAGCATATATGAAATGAGAGGCAAGTTTGCGCGGAGAGGGGCAGTTGAGGCACTCATATCAAGGCTCGCGGTTTGTAACAAAAAAAAATTAAATATGTAAATTCAGCAGAATAAATGTGTACAGGTGTATCGCTCACGCAACGATCAGACAAAGATCAGTGCTGGTGAATGTCCGATATATCTTATTGTGTCCTTCGTCTGGTTTTCACCCTGACTTCTTCACATGACTATAAAGAGTTCATGGGGTGCTTTTCTCGAAGGCTAGATTATGCAAACCATGGCTTCCCCCCCACCATTGCCCTACATGCGGCTTGAATTTGGCTGAAATATCTCTTCACAACAAACAGAAAAGTCCCGTCGTATCTTTCGTCACCAAAAGAAGTCATTTATCCCAAATTGTTCAAATACTGAAAAGCAGGTGAACGCCATTTTAGTCTCTCATTCTGTGTGAAGAAGGTTGAAACTCGCACAGCAACAAAATAAGAGCGAAATGACTAAGGTCACTGATATCAGTGTCCATCAACTGAACTTCCACGTGTAAAATGCTCATGACATGTTTGTTATATCCTGCTCACCGCGCCTCGAACTTTATTACAGCCACACTTTGATTTTGTGTCGTTGTCAGCTGAGTTACTTTCCGCGGGTATATGATCCGCGGCATAGCCAGCCCTTCGTATACTCGCAATCCGGTCTGACCGATATTAAAGCCACGTGGTGGAACGAACTGGAGAAATTTGTTTTTCTTTTTTAGCAAGTACGCTGAAAACGCGGGAAGCAATCATAGCAATGAACACCGAGGCATGCGCCAAGCGAGATCATTTCTTCTCCGTGACAACAATCGATAAAAAACTACAAATACCTCAAATACTGCGGCCCTTACTGAGCATCAGCACTGCCGAGAACCTCTGCTATGTCCACATTTTAAACGATAGTTATTTTTTTCGTGACTACGTTTTAAAGCATCATTTTTTGACTTGCCCGTCGTTCCTGCTTTCCCATTACAGGCGGGAAAGGCTCTGAGAAAAAAAAAATTCCAGAAGCATACTTGCAGGACTACTTCACGGCGTTTCCCCTCATGCGATACCTTGTATCATGCGACATCTTGCTCTAATCTAACTTAAAGTTTCTTGGCTTCAAAACGTTTCGCGGATTGGTATCCCTACGAGCATAACAGAAACCAGTGCGCAGAGACGCAGCGAAACCACGAGACGCACGACACAGTGCCGAATTGTGCGTCATGTAGTCTTGTTTGGTCTGTAAGCGCTGATTTCTGTTCAAAGGTATCAAATCGAACTCGCCCAGGTAGCGATTATCGTAAAGCACAGTACTGCGCAGGAGACGTGGAGGGAATTAGCACTTTCTCCAAATTGTCACTTGCTACATCACTGCTGAGGAGAACATGCACAAGGAATGGCCAGGCTGTCACTTCAGACGACGAAGTCTGACACGTGTTCGAGCATACCACACTGTCATTAAGCATTGTAGACTGACCTGCAGCCCCATTGCGCGTCTATGACGATTTGGCGCACTATAAATGGAAGCAAGTTGAAGACTAAGTCTGCTACTTCAACATTTATACCAGCTAGCCAGGTATCTATGCCACCGAAAATCTGAAGGTTTGCATAGAATGCTTTATTTGCTGGAAAGCTTGACCTCTAAAATATCCATAGAATGAGGCAGGATAGCACCAGGTTATTTTTCTAGCCAGACGGTTTCGTTCAGGTTAGTGGCCCATCATCAGCAGGAAGTACAACTAGGACGTCAAACTACCATGGATCACCTGAAAGCATACCAACGGCATCATATGTGGATGATGACTAGTCGACCATCGTGATCATTAATGGCTGGAGGAGGCGACCAGCGCCTGTGGCACACAGCAAGCACTACTGCACAAAAAATCCCCCAAAAGTACGATGTCATGCGGATGATCCACACTCGCAGGACTGCCCTCCTTCTCATCTGCTATAAGTTGCGTTGCTACGTTAAGACAATGTTTTCAACGTTCTCTTAGTTTTGTACTGGCGGTTTACTACACACGCTTGTTTTTAGTTCTGGGCATGCGTTTTATTAGTTATGAAGCTCCTGTATGTACCCTTGTAAACTCAGTGAGCTCAGGTGAAATCTGTTTTATAAAACAAATATTAAAACAGCTTTCCAATTATGTTGCAGCCTTCAGTCAAGGCAACGTTACTCTTTTGGGAGGAGTGGCTTCAAAAATGTCACATGAAAACATTGTTCCTACAGCAATTTCCTGGGGTGCAAGCTGACAAGTTAATACGAAAAGCTAAAGCTGGCTCTGTATATCAACTAGGAGGTCACCTCTGTGTCAGATATGAGGCAAATACCTTTTTCAAAGAAAGGCGGTCACAATACATAAGGCCATCACAATCACCGATATTGAACAGACTCGCGAGCGAGCGGACATTAAAGCGCGCAACGGACGGAAATATTAGACCTTCAGTTAACGAGTCTTGAAAGCACTATTACTGCCCCGGTTCAGTCGCGTTCAAGAAGCCCCTTCTTCACCGAAAATGTCTCGAATACAGTTACTTCCAGTTCTGACGGTGGGAGCTCTTCACCTATGGCTTTTTGCGCCTCTGGGATCAGCCGGCACTGGGCCAAACAAACTGCAACGCGAGACACCGGACGTTTTCAAGGTAAAGAAAAGCTTGCGCGCCCAGCGGTTTTGCCTGAGGCGGGATTGGTAAATTAGTAAATTGGGTTTTGAGGAAAGGAAATGGCGCAGTATCTGTCTCACATATCTCGGCGGACACCTGAACCGCGCCGTAAGGGAAGGGAGGAAGGTGGGAGTGAAAGAAGAAAGAGAGAAAGAGGTGCCGTAGTGGAGGTCTCCGGAATAATTTCGACCACCTGGGGATCTTTAACATGCACTGACATCGCACAGCACATGGGCGCCTCTTGCGTTTCGACTCCATCGAAACGCGGCCGCCGCGGTCAGGTTCGAACCTGGGTACTCCGGCTCGGTAGACGAGCGCCTTACCACTGAGCCACCGCGGCGGGTAAGAGCAGGGTGCACATAAAAGAAATTTGGGGCATGCTTAAGCTAAGCTTCGCCTTTAAGAGTACAACACTATAGCATTTTCGAGCCCCTTCACATCACCCATTTAACATCCAACCAACGACCTAATTCCTAATTATCGGACTCGTAATTACTCAGGTGCGCATCTCTACGTGTCTCTAAGACGGTTCACTAAGTTAGAGACCTCAACTCATTCACTATGCCCATTTTTCTTGAGCCCGAACTAACAAGCCTCCGGGGCATATGTCAGGCGTGCCCGTTTCGCAGCCCGAAGGTGAACATCCTGTGTTCGGTTCCCACCCATAGCAAAATTAACCTACTTTTTTTAACTGAATTTCTTTCTCTTCGTTCCAGAAACCTCTCTGTGAAATTTCGGCACAATCCGAATATTCTTTGGCCTCTTCCTTTATTTTATGAATTCTTTGCTTTCATCGAGATGTTTCGCTCACGGCCAACCACGGCGACGGCGACTTTCTGCGAGACGAGACTCCTAGAGCTGTCGCGTTAATATCAAATGCACCAGGCATTGCAATATTGCAAGCATAGGCAATCAACAGGCAATTTGCCCTTTTGTACGAGAATTCTTTGTGCTCATTATCTTGTGTTGTCTTGCAGCTTTGCACTGAAGTCTTTCAGTCCTATTTATTACCCGCCGCTGTGGCTCAGTGGTTAGCGCGCTCGGCTACTGAGCCGAAGTACCCATGTTCGAACCCGACCCTGGCGGCCTCGTTTCGATGGAGGCGAAACGTAAAACGACCGTGTGGTGTGCGATATTACCGCATATTGAAGATTCCAAGGTGGTCGCTATTATTTCGCAGCACTCCACTACGGCACCTTTCTCGTTCTTTCTTCTTTCACTCCTGCCTCCTGTCTTCCCTGAGGTGCACGTGAAGTGTCATAAAAATTGAGACGGTTACCTTGCCTTTGATTTCCTGATAACCAATCATTTCTCCTTTTTATTAACGCGCCGACAGCGTGGCCCATTCATTTGAGTCTCAGCAGGACCTTCTAGCTTGAACTGTTCGATCAACTTTTCAGCGTGCAGTCGTAACCATTGTCAGGGATATATTTCTAGACGTACCGAGGGCGAAACACATGTCTAGAACGACCAAAGTGAGTTTTCCGCAGCTCCTAAAGCCACTGCGACAAGAAAGACAAGAAATGACAATTGTTAAGAGTGGACAACGTGGTCCTGTGCGCCGGATGTGACTCATCGCAAAGCAAGGGATATGACAAGGCCTGGCGCCGGCGGCAGAAGCATAGACGACGACGGCCGGGGCTGTTGCACTCCAAATCACCGAACCTCCGAACCGATCGAAGGAGGCTGTCTCCCACGGGCCTGGGAGAAATTACTGTCAAACGAGTGTCGTCGTTAGGCAAAGATGCGGCGAGAACTTGGGACAGCAGCAGCAACGCTGGAAGCAGAGATGCACAGCAGCAGCACGGCGGAACCAGCGGTATACGTTGGCCGAGTCGGCCTTCGGGTCACCGGACTGGATGATGCTACGCAAGGTCACGCTGAGCGAGGCTGCTAATTGAAAGACGCTGTGTCGAAGGGGTCTCGTGCTTCGGCCATCCGGCGGGGGAGTTCGAGAAGGTTAAACCACCTGCGAGGAGACTGCGGGATTCTGCTTTCCCACGGAGGCAACGCACAGAACACTTGCGGCAGTGGTCAAGGTGACGCATCTGTGTTTGATGACTGTCTTCCCCTTCTCATCCCCCAAGCTGTGAGAGAGCGAGAGAGCTTCAGCACCGCCCCGTGCCGGGGGTGGTACCGCCAGCGTCATCAATGGCCCATCCGATTGGACAACGTTATTCGAACCAAGTTCCCCAGTCAGGGATCTAGGGAACGCGAACCGTATTTAACGGGATGTTGTTGTGTGATCGGAGCATTGCATAGCATTGCATTCGCATTCGATTCCCTTCTCATCTGTAAATATGTAGAATAAACCCTTCTGTACAGTTTCCTCGATATCGCAGTCAGACATCGTCATTCGGAGCCGGTACCTGCGAGGCTAAACGAGTTAGTCATCTCCAGGACCCCTCCGTCTTCAACTCTGGTTCCAGCGGTGGGATAGAAGCCCCATCTTTAACACTGGTTCCAGCAGGTGGGCTTGTGGGCCCGTTCTCAACACTGGTGGCAGCGGTGGGATAGAAGCCCCATCTTTAACACTGGTTCCAGCAGGTGGGCTTGTGGGCCCGTTCTCAACACTGGTGGCAGCGGTGGGATGGACCGTGCGACATCGTACTTTCTCCACGGGTGAGCGTTTTGGCTTTTGCTATGGGATTCGCCAGGCTTTAAGATTCAGAGAATAATCTTCACTGGGAATCAGGGCTTTGTCGTTTGAGAGGGGTTATTCTCAAGGCATTGTGGTGTTAGCAGAGCCAAAGCGGAGAAAGCGTTGTCATGGACCTAATGAGGTTGTACAAGTCGGACTTGCTGTTGATATGCGAGGAACTGTCGGTTGAAGTGCCTAGCAAACTAACCAAAATTGAATTGGGCGAATTCATTCTTAAACAAGTCAAGCATAACGATCAGTTGCTGGTAGATACGTGGAATTTGGTACAAGGGGAAAAAGCCCGCAAAGTAAAATCCGACCAGGAGGCTAGAGAGAAAGCCGACCAGGAGGCTAATGAGAAAGCCGATCGGGAGAAACAAAAAGCACGTAAGGAGGAAGCTGATCGGGAGTGCGAAAAAGAGAAGGAACGGGAACGGCAACGGCAACAGTGGAAGGTTGAAGATGAAATAAGGAAACTAAAAATATTAGAACTTCAAAATGAAATACGAAGAAAGGGCGGTAGTGTGAGAGCCGGAACTCCTGAAAGAGCAAGCGATGCTTATGAAATAGGTCCGCAGATAAGACCCGAAAAGTCGGTGACCGTAGCCGCGTTGGTAAATCGCGACACCACGAGGGAAGTGGCAGAGAACGCGTTCAACCGGTGCGGTAGTCCAAGGAATGCCGCAGAATCCGAGGCCGTGTCCAGTGTAGTTGGACGTAATGCTAAGAGAGAGCATTCCGAGATAGCGTCTCAACGACACGAGTGCGAGGATTCTCCTCCAAGTGAGGTAGGAGTGGCAATGGACAGCTTTGTCGGGACAGTTACGAGCGCGACCCTTTCAGTAGAGTCGATACAGGCGTCAAACCGGCAGAACCGCGAAAAGGGAGATTTTCCTAGCGAGAAAGGTTTCGAAGTTGAAACAGCGGAAACCCCTTTTGAGAGTAACAACCGCGGTAAGAGCGAGTTGGGATGTCACAGTGGCTTCAGTGACAAAGGCTCCGGAGAGGCTACCTTGATAATACTGGCACAAGAAGAGTGCGAGGCTGCCGGGGAAAAGGATAGCCATAAGAGCCAGGCGGGCTCAGTTGTAGCTGAGCACTGCAGTGCAGAGAATGGCGCGCAGAGCGACAGCCAGGCGGGCTCAGTTGTAGCTGAGCACTGCAGTAGAGAGAATGGCGCGCAGAGCGACAGCCAGGCGGGCTCAGTTGTAGCTGAGCACTGCAATGTAGACAATGGCGCGCAGAGCGACAGCCAGGCGGGCTCAGTTGTAGCTGAGCACTGCAGTACAGAGAATGGCGCGCAGAGCGACAGCCAGGCGGGCTCAGTTGTAGCTGGGCACTGCAATGTAGAGAATGGCGCGCAGAGCGACAGCCAGGCGGGCTCAGTTGTGGCTGAGCACTGCAATGCAGAGAATAGAGCGCAAAGCGACAGGCACGCGGTAGAGGACAACTCCCTAAGGAATGAGCCAGGGATCTCAGGGGCAGTTTCATGTCCGTCTGTCAGCTGCGTGGAGCTGGCACTCTGCTGCGAAGGCACAGAGGCCAGTTTGGAATTTCATGAAAATTTCCGAGGTGCGACGGAAAAACTAGAGATAGCTAGTTGTGATCAAGAAACGCACGCGGTACAGGCTAGGCGCAGAAAAAGAAAAAGGGCAAGAACCAAGAGAAAACGAATCAAATTCAAAGCCCCAAATTCGGTTGCACGCACAGGTGCGAAAGAAAGAAATGCGGTGGAAGGAAAGGCGAAGCCTTCCCGCGTTGCGCCTCATAGACTTGCAACTGCAGTTAATGATCTGGCGACAAGTGCAGCTCGTTCGAGGGTTGACTGCAGCAACGGAAAAGGAAGTGTGCGTTTTCCGACCAGAACAGGCGCGAAGTGCTTCAAGGGGCATCGGCCTGTAAGAAAGCCTAGACGGGACAAAAAGCCAGTTAGAAAAAAAGCAAAGCGGCCCAAGAGATCAGAAAGCGCAAGGTTGCGCGGTACTCAGCGCATGCGAACGCAGGCGTCCAACAACCGAGACGACACATGCAGGCGTGTTCGGCGGGCGCACTTGAAAAGGAATCGTCCTTCACATTTGGCACCGCATTCTAGGAAGCGCGCATCGCGAATGGGTAGCCGAGCTTCCTGCGTGGGGCGAGAGAAAGAGGCACCTTCTCGCGCTGGTCACTGCTCGTTGTCCAGAGCCAGAGTCGGTTATCGACATTGTAGGGGCGACCAAGGTTTTCGGAGAGCCTCGAGGGGGCGCGGAAACGACAGGGGGAGTCGGGGATCGTTTTTTTCTGCAGCCTTTTGTCACGAGTTGACCGCAGTACAATCAGTCAAAGCGCGACCCCGGCGGGCGCGTCTGAAAGACTAATCCTTTCAACTCGGCGGCGGGGAGTCAGCTTTCCCCCCCCGCGTGGCGACTCGAAGTAGCTGTTTCGTTTTTTTTTATTCCTCTTTTTTTTCTGTGTGTGTTTATGAAATCAGGCAGGGAAAGGCTACTTTTGAGTTAAAACAAGTTGATCGGAGGTTACTGTTTTTTTTTCCTTACCTTAGACAAAGGCTAGGGCGTCACTGAGTTAGAAATCACAGGTGTCGATTTCCCATGCTACCAAGTGGTGAGGGCACTCACAGGAGTGCAGCTCGCGTAGAACTACGCTTAGAGTCGCGTAGACGGAGATTTGGTCCCTTAATTGTCTGACACTTTACCAAAGGGAGCCTCACTGACATACACTGAAATGACCGAAGAGAAAACTCGTCTGGGGGAAGCGCTCGTGTCCAGACCTTTGATTCGGGCCACTTATTTTGTTAAAGAAGTTCAGTGTGACGCCAGTGATAGAGGACTGGGTGCTATTTTAAGTCAAGTTGGCGACGGCCACGAAGAGCACCATGTTCAGTACGTCAGCCGCAGGCTGACCTGTAGAGAAGAAGCGTTCAGCGCTTCAGACAAAGAGCGCGCGTTTGGTTTAGGCGGCACAGATGTTGTCGGGTTACCAGAGTTACTTGAACGGCGCAAAGTTCATATTTGAGACTGACCATCGTCTCAAACATGATTATGACAGTTTTGTCCCCCCAAAAATGGTCGCTTGCTTAGACGGAGTCCTGCTCTCCAAAAACAATTTCTCGATGCGTTTCAGGAACGGAAAACCGCACGGAAATGCTGATGGATTCAGCCGATTGTTGTAGACAGGAGTACTTGGTAGGACCACCTACTGTGTGTGGGTTTTTGCTTTTAACCTTGGTCCAAGCAGTCCGTCTTTGGCGATTTCAATCGGGATATTTCGCGCTTTCTTGGCACCAAAATTACGCCAAAATTCAGTAATGTTTTATTAAACATTTATTGTCATTGTGGGAAGCCTGGTGGGTCTTTGGCAAATTCCGAGCGCTTGCTTGTGGGTCAGTGCCCTGTCTCGTGGAACAGTCCACTGATGCCATTCTTTGTTGAATGTTCGAGCTTGGATGCCATTTCTGGAAACCAGCCCTTCCACCCGACTCCGGCCTCATCTCTTCCTGCCCAGCGGTCGTGAACGCTGGCCATTCGAGATTTTTCGGGCCGCGGACGAGCTGTTAAGAGTGGACAACGTGGTCCTGTGCGCCGGATGTGACTCATCGCAAAGCAAGGGATATGACAAGGCCTGGCGCCGGCGGCAGAAGCATAGACGACGACGGCCGGGGCTGTTGCACTCCAAATCACCGAACCTCCGAACCGATCGAAGGAGGCTGTCTCCCACGGGCCTGGGAGAAATTACTGTCAAACGAGTGTCGTCGTTAGGCAAAGATGCGGCGAGAACTTGGGACAGCAGCAGCAACGCTGGAAGCAGAGATGCACAGCAGCAGCACGGCGGAACCAGCGGTATACGTTGGCCGAGTCGGCCTTCGGGTCACCGGACTGGATGATGCTACGCAAGGTCACGCTGAGCGAGGCTGCTAATTGAAAGACGCTGTGTCGAAGGGGTCTCGTGCTTCGGCCATCCGGCGGGGGAGTTCGAGAAGGTTAAACCACCTGCGAGGAGACTGCGGGATTCTGCTTTCCCACGGAGGCAACGCACAGAACACTTGCGGCAGTGGTCAAGGTGACGCATCTGTGTTTGATGACTGTCTTCCCCTTCTCATCCCCCAAGCTGTGAGAGAGCGAGAGAGCTTCAGCACCGCCCCGTGCCGGGGGTGGTACCGCCAGCGTCATCAATGGCCCATCCGATTGGACAACGTTATTCGAACCAAGTTCCCCAGTCAGGGATCTAGGGAACGCGAACCGTATTTAACGGGATGTTGTTGTGTGATCGGAGCATTGCATAGCATTGCATTCGCATTCGATTCCCTTCTCATCTGTAAATATGTAGAATAAACCCTTCTGTACAGTTTCCTCGATATCGCAGTCAGACATCGTCATTCGGAGCCGGTACCTGCGAGGCTAAACGAGTTAGTCATCTCCAGGACCCCTCCGTCTTCAACTCTGGTTCCAGCGGTGGGATAGAAGCCCCATCTTTAACACTGGTTCCAGCAGGTGGGCTTGTGGGCCCGTTCTCAACACTGGTGGCAGCGGTGGGATAGAAGCCCCATCTTTAACACTGGTTCCAGCAGGTGGGCTTGTGGGCCCGTTCTCAACACAATGAAATCCTATAAATTCTACTGCACATGCTTACATCCAGACTATTTTTAACCAAATTTTATCGCTAGATATCGCGTGTTCACTTCAAAACACGCCCAGAATGTGTTATAGACAAGTGTTTTGCCCTCTATACGTGCATTATGACACCGTTTGTAAGCGTTCACTTCACCAGGATGTCTCTAAATGAAATCTGGATTACTTTAGGCGTCCGCAAAAGTGGAGCCTGGTGCAGAAAGCTTAAAGCGTTAGCAACACGATGAGTCACAATCGTCTGCACGTCCTGTTAGAAGTATATGCTAGAGTAAAGCCTTAAAAGGAGATGTTTACTTTTGACGGTTGCGTGTTGAAACCCTCAATCATAAGGGGTTGTTCTTGACCTGACCCTTTTAATTATTTAATAATCGGCCACAACCGGTACTTCTGTGAAATAGCTTCAAAAAGAAGTGCAAGATGCCGGGCTAGTTGGTAATCCATGATGAAAACACAGCGCAAGGAACGGGACGAAAAACACGAAGGAAGAAGACACAGACACGGGCGCTGACTAACAACTGAAATTTTATTTCGATGCAGGACACATATATAAAGCACAAAGAGGGGGGGTGTGTCCAAGGCGATCCTCCACAATCACCAAAACAGTGTAGTCACGTCCAAGGGTACAAACGATAAAAAGGTGAAAAGGCCGAAAGAAAGACAAAAAGTGGTTTTATCGCTTTTTGTCTTTCTTTCGGCCTTTTCACCTTTTTATCGTTTTTACCCTTGGACGTGACTACACTGTTTCGGTGATTGTGCAGGATCGCCTTGGACTCACCCCCCCTCTTTGTACTTTATATATGTGTCCTGCATCGAAATAAAATTTCAGTTGTTAGTCAGCGCCCGTGTCTGTGTCTTCTTCCTTCGTGTTTTCGTCCCGTTCCTTGCGCTGTTTTTTCATCAGCTTCAAAAACGTGTGGTGTTTTCTTAACAACAGTCTCATAAAAGAAAAGGTGATAGCTCTTACTTTCCCTACCGCGGTGTCTAAAATGAATGTGTAACGTTGTTTCCCGCCAAAACTCTTTTTGGATGCGGTTCCACTGCCCGTGTATGGTACGCATGACTCATCACCTTCTGGAATGCTGCACTGCCTTCTATTTGATTATCATGTTAGATTATACTACTCCGAGCCGCTAATGCAATGTAATTCATTTTCTGAGCTGGGCATAATTCAAAAATTTTGTGGTTCCTGAAAATTTTTAGGGGCTGGATCATATTCCAAATTTTCGGTGTCCTCACACTGTCAACTTAGCCGCTGCCCTAAGATTGCTCCCCTCGTGATCACGCGATTTTGACGACGTCACAATCCTCTCAATCGCCTTCATAGGTAGCGGGGAGTCCTCATATCGCTACTAGTCCAGTGGTGCAGCGTTTAAGCGATGCGTCACTGCCCTGGCAGGTGGCTGTTTAAAACACAGCCCCGATGCTTGTGAGACCCAGGCTACTGTTTCTAAGCTCCCGTAAGCTTCATGTAATGCCCGGGTGGGCAGTTGGCAACTGCATTGAATTTGGCAACGCTGGGCAGTTTGCTCATAGTCAGGTAGGCAGGTCGCCACCTTCCACAGTGAGCAGGCTGTGACTACGTCACAAGGTCATGTGACCTCTCTCACCAATCAGGGAATTTCGTGGGGAGTCAAATTCTGTAGTTCTTTTTGATTAGTGAATTGGGGTCACGTGAACCTGATGAAGTCTCGTTACGGAGAAGCCTGAAATTTTTCTGGGATGACATCCTAAAAGCTACAGCATTTTTAACGCCATCAGGAACACCTACTATCATATGAAAATAGTACAGACAATCCTGTAGCAGGATGAATAAAACTCTCTGCGTGTCTCGTCTCGCATGACCTCGCAGCCTAATCACCGTCACTGGTGTGATGCAGATGTGTCCGCCTAACAATTTTTTTTTCGTTGCGAAAGCAACACTACGCGAGCCGCCGAACCATTTTGCGGAGCTGACGAAAGGTCATACTGCGCATGAGCGAGGAGCACTAACGTCACACGGCGCACAGCTGGCGCGGCGCCGCCGCCGTCGCTGCGCGGGTGACTCAGAGGTACTGCCGCCGCGCTCGCCAGTTGCGCATGCGCAGTAGCGGCGCATAGCTAGCGTGCTGGGGCCGCCACCGCTGCCGCGCGCTCTCCATCGCCTCTGTCTTTCTCCCCTCGTTGTTTTCGCAATCCTCCAGGTTTAACCAGAGCTAAACCACTGCGATTTTTTTTAAAAGCCTTCTTTCATTCCTGATGTGAACTGGCACGGATATCATAGTGTCAGGATTGCGCAGTATATTTATTTTGATGGACAACCACACACGGTCGTCCAGACACATGCAGTATTATCCTTTTCGTTGGTTCAAAAATACTTTTGACGGGCTATTTGAATATTTTTTTCATGCTCACTATAGCCACAGAAAGACACGTACAAAATAATGTCTATAGGAGCGCGCGTTTGTTTCGAGTCCACATATATTAACAAAGTTATGAGCGCATTCCAACTCATAATAGCTGAAAAGGCTTCAGTCATATAAAGCGGTATCTGAAAGTTATCTTACAAATACACTAAGTGCTGGATGCCTCTAAGAATTATATGTACCACTGTGCAAAGCATTATACTAGCTTTTCTTGTCCCGTGCAGTTGTCCGTGCACAACCTTATACCTTTATTATTATAGCTCCGGCGTCTGTTGAATGCATTCGCAGTTTCTTCCGGGTAGCGAGCAGGAATCCCGCTTATAGAGACACGCATGCTTCATCCCATGGAATGCTGTAATGGGTGCCCGTGTTTCGCTCTAGCGCAATGTACACGCAGAACCCCAAGCTATAGGAGAAATAAGCCCAAGGACTCGCTTCGGACGATTAAATTTTTAAGCCTGCGCAGGCTCTCTCTCACTCCTCGGAGTGCTGGAGTCTCTTTTTCACTAGGATGCTTCTGTGCCAAGCTCCAAGCTTCAGGTAGCTCCAGTCGCTTTAAAAAAGTACTCAGATAGCTTTCCTATGTCAGTGCACTTACTCTTGTTGAGCGTGTGGGTCGTGTACTGTAAAGAATTTGAATGGCCGTAAGAACCCTTCCTGTCTTCTGCACTTCGGCTTCGCGCATGGCTGGGTCTTGGCGTCGTCCACGCTTGCCGTCGCACACGAGTAGCAGACTACTACTCAAAAGTGGAAAACTCCCACAATATGCTCGACATGCTGCTCCTCGTGTACATACATGCAACAGCTACAGCGCCACCGCACGACTGTTCAGTTGAACGGAAGCATACAGCAGCAACTGTCAGGAAGAGTGGCTCAGGAGGCGTCATCCCAGTTGTGGGTGAGCCCGTGGCGCCGGCTGCGGCGAAAAGCGACCGTTCGAATCGATGGGGAGAGTCACGGGACCGCCGCGAGGACCGACCCATCACGGGATGTTTATTCAGTGAAAAAGCGGTTTAACAGCGCTCGTGTAAACTTACGCCGTTTCCGTCGGTGTGGTTCGATGTCTGGAAAGAGCACATGGCTCCTTGAGCTTGCGAACGGGAATAGCGCTGTCTGGAGACGATTTCTAGGGTAAAGGCTCTGCGGCTATGGAGCTGGCAGAGTGCTTCTGCACGAGTAGAACGGCAGATTGGGCGAGTTGGTGTTCCATGGTGACAAGTACATATAAACAGCGCTAAACAACAGTACCAGAAAGAGGAGTAGACAAACATGGCGCTGAACTTACAACTGAGTTTATTAGAAGGAAAAATTTTCATTATATACATACAAAAATGGGCACCCGTGCGCACAGTCATACCTCAATGTAGAGATAAAATCAACAAGCCACGATGATCGCACGTGTTGTACCTGCCTCCATACTGACATATTTTTCATACTGACAAGACTACAAGAGAAGTCGCCGAATCATTCCATATCACTAGAAAATCAAAAGGTTGCGTTGGTAATTATTCTTTAGCTTTGTCAACGAAAGAAATGACTTCGCTGCACAAATGGTAGCTTGGAGGCAGTTACAACACGTGCGATCATCGTGGCTTGTTGATTTTATCTCTACTTTGATGTATGACTGTGCGCACATGTGCCCATTTTTGTATGCATATATTGAAAATTTTTCCTTCTAATAAACTCAGTTGTAAGTTCAGCGCCGTGTTTGTCTACTCCTCTTTCTGGTCCTGTTGTTTCGCGCTGTTTATATGTACTTGTCACCTTTTGCACGAGCCTGGTTACGCTTCGCGTTTCTAAGAGCAAGTGGGTATAAGGACAGCAAATCGGAAACTGTTGCGGGAAGCTCTCCGCCTCTGTTCCTTGGGCCAGGCTTAACGCTGCAGAAATGTGGAGCGGCCTATGAAAGACGGAATGGAACTGTAGCTGTAGCACAAACCACGAATTGCGCACTCAGTGAAGCTAAACGAAGAGGACAGGCGGACGCGTTGCTACATTAGTTCAGAAGTACGAAATGTCCTTCGAGTATCATATCCCCCACACACAGAAGAAACGGCCTTTTATGAACACCGTGTCAGAAGATGTTGCCTGGGTGATGCCACTACATTCTTTCGAACCTATGGATAATAATCTCCATACCTGTATGCGTGATAATTTCAGATGTGTTCTAGCATCGTTTTTCTTACAATGTGGTTCTTCTCTAAATCGAATATATTGCTCGGAACGCACTAATATCTTAAGCGATATGTTGGTGCCTACTGCTTTTTTCGACCCCAGCTTTTTTCGTTTAGAAAATTTTTGATAATAAGTAAGCTTCTCGCGGAGCGACTGTCGGCAAAGCGTACGAGCACAACATAGCTATTCGCCCTAGACATATCGTCATCTTCACATTGCGCAGTGTGCACGACGTCGGCTTTCTGGTACAGTACTAAGGTAAGGGGGTGTGCACCTTAGGACTTCCAGGAAACACTTGATCATTACTGCTTCGTGGCCTGTACCACTTTTCGTCAGGGGCGCAACCCTCAAGGCATAATAACAAAGCATAAGAATACAGTGAAGTCTGTGTAGCGTAGATGCAATCATATAAAGTCATTTAAATAGCTATTCCTTTAATTTCCTTAACAATCTTGCGCAAGTTTGTCCTTCTCACTGCGGCAAGCTCGACATTTTGGTCCGCATATTCCGGATAATCATGTGCGCAATTTTGTACACAGCGAAGTAACTGTTTTTTTTATTATGCAACAGATAGCAGTAATTCCTTTGCCTCAGGCAAATTAACCATCCTCTATATCCTCCATAGCGTGATTTCTTTTGACTCACCTAGTGGTCGCAGTATTAATTCTAAAACAGTGAGCCTAGTTGCGCATCGTCTGCCATTTTCAGGCAGATAGTTACATTCACCGTCATGATACCATTCTTTTTTGCGTTTTAGTGTCATGTGCATCTTCTAAATAGAACGTATGGATTTTCTGATCCCTTCCGCACTGATCACACGACTCCTACGGTTTCAATGTTACAATCTACAGCAATTGTGGCACTTTGTATGAAATTTTCTACATGCTCGTAAAAAACTTTATATACGCTCATTTCAGACTAGCTTCCTTCCTTCATGGCAGCATTAAGCGTTAAAACGGAAAAATAAATTTGTAAAGAGAAAATGCGTGCGGAGCGTGCAAGAGCTATAAATATGGAACGCGCACCTTAGAAGCAGTAGCTGGACAATTCAGATAAGGTATACACTATTTTTATTGTGTGTGTAACTCCAGGTCATTGAACGTGGAAAGGGACGTAAGTGCAAACCTTTTGAGATCTACGTTTTTCAACTGTAAAGGTAACCGAAACAGAGATTTTCGTGGTAACTCTGCCGTGTGAAGGACGGCCGCACTGTCGGACATAACTAACTGCGCGGCTTGTCTACGGGATGAGCATGATGACGATGAAGAAGCATGAGCATGAACATGACCAGGGGGCCAAATAAATATCATGTCCGCTGACCAACGTTTTCAAAAAGGGGCTTGTCTTTGCCCAAACGAAGATACGCCCTCTTGTCGAAATCGTTGGAGCCAAAGGCTTTCCTGCTCCCGCCTGTTCAAGTTCGTGATTTCAAGACTGCCATCTTCCCTAGCTGCTACAAAGCGGCTACAGTACGATTGCTGCAGTTCCAATGCTACGGTTGGGTACCAAAGCCACATCAATGAATCGTATTTATCACCATCTATGCGCTATCGGGGGCAGTAGTGATCAGGACGAGCAAGCGTGCAAAAAACATAGCTGGCTGCGATAGATTTTTTCCTTCAATCGCCGTATCTATTCCTGCGGTCGTCCAAGTGTATCCCTGGAACGGCGTTCCAATCCCTCGGCTTCATACGCGAAGCAACGCTCCGGAAGCCTACAGCTGCGAGCTGCTGGTAAAATAAAACAGAAACGCAGCTGGGCGACGCCTCATCAGGGTGGCGGCATACATCGGTAAGATGCCAGTCTGTCGACTTATCGTGAAGGCTTCTCGCACCGAACACTAACAGGCAGAGCCGATGCTTCAAGACCAGCATCGCTTGGTGCGCGAAATGGATGCTCCGTTTTCAGACCGCTGCGTAAAGCTGGTGATGCAGCGATGCAGTTGAGCCAGTGGCGGCGCGTCTTGGGCACCTCTGTAACCTACAGTACATGACTGAGCGTGCTGAAAAAAGGCATCAGATGTAAATAAAAGAAAAGACAGAGCAAAACAAAAAGAGTATTAAATCTGTACATTCTGCGCGATTCCTGTAGCACCTGTGTGCTTTGGTTTGCAGATGTTCGGGGGCCTTATTGACATGGTGGCTGTCAGGGATGTCAACCCAGACCCGATGTTCAAGTGCCTGACAGCGCGGCGAATTCAGTTCGACGCTGAAGCTCCCTCCGCCACATACCTGTGGTTTCTGCCTGCTGCTGAGGACAAGAAACCGTAAGTTTCAGTCAGAACCAAGGCATGATAGCAGCCGACAATCCTAAGTGCGTCCTTCCAACAATATGACGATTTACAAACAGATATAAATTAGTCGCTAAGACTTTTGTTCCTTGAGTTTAGGAATGTCACTACCTGTTATCATTAACTATGTTACCATTAACGTGAACACAGAGCCGAGAACGCACTCAAGCAACTCTTTCTTTCAGTAGCGCGTTTGTCTCTTAGAACTGGAATTTTAACAGTTTAGCACCATGGCATGAGAGTCGAAGTTAGCCTGCTAAATTGGCTAACTAGGCATCTCTAAACGCGCCGGAACATTAATTTTCTTTAATGAACGAATAATGTATTTTGCAAGATTCAAAAATTTTATCAACTAAATGGTAGGAAATTGATGCCACTTTTTAAGTGGGATGTATAGACTTCTTCAAAATTTTGTAAGCCAGATTTATTTATGACCGCTCTAAATGGAAGCTTTTCAGCCTTGTCGTACTGGTTACTGCTCGGAGAGAATTGGTTCTCACGATCTGAAGAAGTCCCTGTCAAAACACTTGTGATCCTTGAGACACCGCAGGGCTGCCTGACATGCGTTTCCGGCGTTCGCCTGCAATAAATTGCTCCGTAGTTTATATGAACTCTTACCAAACACTCACTCTATCGACCGCACCTGGAAACAGGCAACGTCGGCCTTCTTCACAGGTTAGTTTGACCGTAGATTTTCGTTGAATATTTTGTTCAGTGAAGGGGCTTGGCTTCATTCTACGTGCCTTGAAGCAGTAGCTTCTAATCGCCATACCCAGTGATTTCGCGATGTATTTGTCGGCGCCTGCAGCAGCTCAGCTTCTGTCATATGCCCAGCGTCAAAGGCCCGAAGCAGAAGCGGGAAGCAGCGGAGGGGCAGACATACCAGAGCTAAGTGCTCGCTGGTGACTCGGAGCAACGGGGCGCAATGCCACGAAGCAGCACAAGCAATTTTCCCGACCCAGAGCGGGTACTTCAACTGATCCAATATGGCAGGGCTACGGAGGACTGCTTCCGGAAAAAAGCCTGTCTAGCATCAAGCGTGTTTTAAAATTTTTTGGATAAACTGGCGCATGCTTTTCGACGGTGGCAACCACGTGAGAGTCAGACGGCCTCTTTTCTCTCTGCTGTAAAATAAAAACGAACGACAGACGAGGAAAAAGAAATCGCTCTCTCATTTGAAAACGACTCCTTTGGGAGCGTGGCGGTCGTAGCGTAGCGCTTTGGGGTGAATTTAAAATAATAGCACAGACGATGAAGACTTTTGTCCAATGGACGAATGGCAAAACCAAAAGGTATGGGGAGCAAAACACAGTTATTGTCCATTTTAACGCTCCTTCGCAGGAAACTAGCTACAAAAGCGTGTCTGTGACAGTCGCGTAATTTTTATCCCATAGTATGAGCACCCTTCTTGACTTTTCTATGCTCATGAATTTTATAACATTGTACTAGCGCACAGTGCTTCTTTTGTAAAATTTCTTTTGTGTGTGTGTTTTTTCACTGTTTGCATCTTCGAAATACGTAGCGCGAAAAACAAGACACAGGCAAGGTGAAGACCGGACACGAGCGCTTCTTCACCTTGCCTTCACCTTGCCTGTGTCTTGTTTTTCGCGCTACGTATTTCGAAGATGCAATTGCTCCGACTAGCCCAGTTTAGCTTACTTGTGCAGTTCTGTTCACTCTTTCCTGCGCTACACATTAGCTATAGCCAAACCGTCAATCGTCTTACGCTTCCTGCTATGTTGGCATACAGGGTCATCAAAATTCGTCTTTACATGCTTGTTAAACTTAGGCGCTGTGAAGTACTTAATATCGAACTCTGCACGTTGGTTATGGGGTAAGGAAGACATGAAAAGCGATAATAGTCACCATCAGTCATCTAGTTAACTAAAATGAATTATGAACTTTTTAGTGACTGCAGTAAGCAGGCTTTTTTATACTGAACATTAAGAAGCAGTCGTATTCCTACATATTAGCAGTAAATAGTGAGTAAACGTGTGTTTGGTTCATCTTTAATCTCTCAGTAGCTGCGGTTCTTTTTAGGGGAGTATTTTGAATGAGGTCATTTCTGTTGATTCAGCGGTCCAAACAGCGCCGTTAGAATACGCTCTAAAATTTGGGCTATCTTAAACGCATTGCTTTCTTGTGGTTTTCGCGAAGTAAGCACACTTTTAAACACTTTTTATTTCCTGGAAATACAATACTGCGTCTATTTCTAGAATATATGACTGAATATTTCGATTACTGACGATGGATAGTAAGGGTAGCGTCTGCGAGTGGAGAACAGAAATCTTTGGTACAAAGAAAACTTGTATGGAATTTTCAAATATTTCTGAAGTGAGCCTTCCTCCTCTGGTCAAGCGAGGCTTCGTTCTCACTTCTCATTGAAGCCTAATGAACCGCAATTTTAACCTTTCAGATAATCCACGCGAAATTATTCGCATATTCCACAGTTCTTAATTGCTTCATCCTTTCTTTCTCCACAGGGAACGTGTCGCTTTCCACTTCACACCAGGCAATGCTTCCGGCATTGTTGTCGGCATAGTGGACTCAGGTACGTAAATCCTAAACCCTGAGCAGAGCTCAATGCTGTAACATGTTCCTTCATGAGACAGCTGAAAATCCGCACGAGTCTTTGCGCCGCTTCTTATGGTCCACATGTGATGTGTGCGGTGATATGGGACATTATCTTATGTGCTGTCCAGTGTACAACGCGGAAAGATGTGCGCGTTGTTCCCTTTCCTCAAGAATACAGGAGCCGCTCACAGTTCCTTCCAGGACATGGTCTACCCGCGCGGAAAACAGCCATGTAGAAAGTAGGCTTCACGCATTCTTTTAAAGTTTCTCCAGCACTCTGATTTGGACTCCAGATGGTGACAGCAGGAGTTGAATATTGGCTGCTATAGGTGATTCTGTTTAGAGCAATGTAGATCCGTCGGTTCTCAGGTACGTGCCTGAGTTGTGGGCCCTGTTTAGCAATTAAGTGTCGCTATGATGCAGCAGTTGCCGGCAGAATCGGCAAGGTTAACCGCACCAGTAGATTCCAGCAATGCCAACCTTTTTTCAGATAATGAAGCTCTGAGACACCTTCCGAGCCATTTTTAATAACAAAAATTCACGGCGCTTGACCTTCTGTCGGGGATATTTGCATATTTGTTCAAGTGCTTTAGAGCTTAAATGGCACAGTTTCGAAATACACCAATAAGCGGAAATCGGGCACTACACTCTCAGAAAAAAAAAATCAGACTTTGCTCCCAACGTGTCATGACTTACTTGATGATGATGTCCTATGGCTTAATGGCAGATACCCACGGCGGGGGATTGGCCAGGGTGCATAGCGGATACAAACGCACGCATGTACAAGGAGTGCAGTATTTGGATAATTTTGAGACGTAAAACGAGAATTTGTCTAAAAGAATAAAAAAAGAAAAAAAAAGTAGTGAATTCATATTCTAGCAGAAGAATCTACCAGATGAAATTATGTACTCGTAAATATAATTGCACACTGGTTTCAGGACATATCCCTTGGCGTTGGCCTCGAAGGAGCTGCGCGGTGTCTTCACAGCGCTAAAGGCCGCATCTTTTCAGAGTCCAGGACTCAAGGGTGGCATTCACTATGTTCGCCTTTGCCCCCTGCTAGTTGCTGCAGCCGACGTGGCGTCTTGTGCCCGGTTATGGTGCCCGGCTGCTCATCCGAAAGACGCGGGTTCGATCCTGGCCGCAGTCGGTCGGATTTCGACGGAGGCGAAATGCTAGAGGTTCATGTACTGTGCGATGACACTGAACTTTAAAGAACCCTATCTGCTCGAAATTATCCGGCGACCTCTACTGCTGCGCCCCTCCTTTCCCCAACCATTCTAGACAAACGCATTTTTGAGCGGTAAACCGCTTATGAATGACATTTTCTCATATAACGTGATATTTCTCTATAACAGTCAATATATCGGGAGGTTACCCGACGGCTGTCTTTAATTTTTTTTTCTCTATTAACGTTTTTGCTGTCCTCAAAAGCGTTCCCTATTGGCTATCTGTGGCAGTCGTAACTGTTCCATGCGATCGGTGTAAACGCTTTAAAAGAAAGATCTTGCTACTCTCACAAGAATGAACGATTACCTTAAGTATTTCCATAACAGTAACTTCTTTTTCGCCGAGAATGTAAGACATGCTTTATTGAAGTAGAAAGTTTAAACGCGCAAAGTTTCTATCCTTAGCAGAGGCAAAGAGAGGGCATTGATAACTCTTCGGCAATGCTACATACGGCATATATTTATTACTCAACCTCCTCTTCCAATAAGTGCAGACGGAAAAAATTTATTTTTCATCGTTGACATCATTAAGTTTTCGGTTGCGCCCTAAAACACCGACAGTCGACAAATACGCCGTAGGCAAGAAATTACCTCGAAACCAAAAGAAACTCCCCGTTGTGTAGACACCCGTAAGAACTTAGTGTGTAAGAATTCATAATGAGCTTAGTTAGAGTAAATAGACGAGCCTGAATGTGCAGCTGCAGTCCTAGAGGCAGCGTTCGCTGATATTTATCTTCTAGGTTGCCGTCGCTCACTGCCAGCAACTTCACACTTTATTTTGTCAGTACAGTGGCCGGTCAAGTGCACTTTTTTCCTATGTACGGAAACCAACAGTCACCGAAGTCACCAATGAGCAGAGGAGATCTTGTTATTTGCAGTGTTATGACGGTAATAAAAACAATGCCACTCCTTACATGCTGTACAGGCGGTGGGAGCTTTTTCAAGCGTTAATAGCTTTCAATCTCGACTCGTCCTTCAATTTATAGGGGTTGGAAACAAATTATTAATAATTTAAGTATAATTTACTAGAAAGCAGAATGGCACTTGCCCTCGAAACTTGGTGATAGTATTGAACTTATGTTAAACAGTTTGACTTTATTAATATTAAAAACGCTCAACAACGAGCGCCCTGGTTGAATTTCCAGTGGAGTTGAAACCCATTAACAAACAAAAATCATTTTTTTTCTTTTCTCGTAGATGCCAGCCACCCTATCCTCGTTCGCTTTCCTTACACCGACTACGCGTCCTGTGGAATCCTGGAACAAAACTACTTTGGTTATCGTAAGTAGTGGTTTGTTCTTTTGTTCTCTGATAACTTTCAAGTATAAGCCTGATAATAGCAGCATCACAGAGAAAGGCCTCACTAACTTTGGGAACCACTCTAAGGTTTCCTACCTTCAGGATCTACGCCGCATATTGAGCGGCAACATCCGAGCAAAACTTCCCAGAGAAGTCCTTTGCTGCAATTTTGTACGCCTTGTTTGGAAAGCCGTACTTGCTTTTCACATAAACAAGCTGAATAGAATCATGGCTGCCTTCTTTCGCGCAATATACAGGGTGATTTTTTTTCAAAGTTGAAATATTCTTATTACAATAACTGCGAGAAATACGTCTGTATGGTCTATGCAGGCGGACTGCATACTAAAGAGGACATTACTCAGTAATGAGCCGTTGAATTGGCAAAATAAAGTATACAACTATTTTACTTTCGATTTCAAGGGGAACGATTATATTGCGAAGCTGCAGGTCCTCAAAGCTGAGTCAGGTTTTAGTTTTTCTTCATTGGGAAAATAGTTCTAAATATTCAATGTCAAAATATGCACCTGAAAGCTCACTCAATCTGGTTTCCCGCATACAATGCTTTTAAATTGGCGTCGCTCGCAGATGTGCAACAGTGCCGATGAGTCTACTGCCCACATTGCTTTGGTGCTCCATCGGGTACAACCGGCTTCACCTGTGGCATTGGCCCAGGTTCCCAGTCATGTTTTCTTTTCTCCGAACGGGGTTAGCCACGATAGCAGTGACAACCTCTGATCTCCATTAGGTGGCTGGATGCCGCATTCCCGCTTTCCGAGACGAGCGCGAGTGAAGCCACCGGAAGTTGGACGGCTTGTCCCGGAAGTCGGGTGTCTGCTGTGTGTTTCAGTGCAAAAAGTCGTGTCTTTCGCCCTTTCGTTCTCAGTTTCTTTTGCGTTGTTCTCGTCTAATGTCTGCTGTTATATGAAAGGAACAATCAAGCTGAACGCGAGAAATGTGAGCATTGTGTGCAGAAGCTTGTAATTTCTGAGAAAGAGAAGAAAACAGGCATGCAGGTCTCACCCTGCCGCGGCAAAGGAGTACGTGCATTAACACCATGTTCTTTTTCTGGTTCTTGTCTTCCGAGCGTGAAGGAGAAGTAGTGGAATGACGATGAGGCTAGGTCATCATAAAACCGAGTTTTCGTGCAGCAAAGAAAAGGCACAGCGCGAGAGGAACGACTGACAAGAAAGACGAATGCTGCAGTGCCCGTGAGAAGCGTTGTTAGAAGTGAGCTGCACCAAGCACCACGAATTAAAGCCCATTCAGGCTTAACTTGTCCCAATGCAAAACAGTACATGACACGCTCCGTCGAAAAAGCAGTACCATACCTTTTAGAGGCGCTAATGTGAACCAACCGAACACCGTCGACACCTCACAAGATAGTAGCCTAGCCCTCGCTCCGGTTCGGTATAAACATAATTCGGTAAAATGGTCACTGCAAAGTCAGCTGCCTAGTGAATGTTTCCACCTGTTCTTTCTTATATTTATTCCCATTGATAGCATAACTTGGGTTTTAGCGTGGGAACAAGCATCACAGTAAAGAGCAGAGTTGGCGAAGCTAGGCAAACGAGACGACACCGAGCCGAGTAGACGAGGCTCGATACTTGCTGCGTGTAGCGACGTCCTGTCGTCTGCTAGTGTCGTCCTATTGCGATGCAATGGACCCTTATTTTTCAAACGTCTTTCCCGAAGACTTCGCTGGTCTCCTCGCTCAGTTGACGGCGCAACAGGTAGGCATTGTCATGTAAAAAGACGAGAACGACGAAAAGACGAAATGCTAAGTAGGAAAACAAAACTGGAACTGGAAAACCGTGCTGAGGTCCGATTTCATGCACTGCCAAAGGCTTACTTCCGGCACAAGGCCGCTTACTTCTGGTTGCTTCACTTTCGGGTGAGCGATGCGGCATCCAGCTCCCCTAGTGGAGATCAGTGGTGACAACTGAGCTGTACTCGTGATCGGAGTTGCTTTCCGCCCTGCGCACGAGCCCCAAAATTTCGTTTTAGCTTTGAATATTACTAATAGGCTCCTCGAGCACCATTGGCGCGCCTACACCATTTGGGCAAACAGCAGTCCAGTAGGAGTTTTGTGGCCGGATCCGAGCTTTTGCGTTATCAATCTCATGTTTTAAAAATCCAGGCTGGAAGCCCATCATCAATGGTCGCTGGTGTAACAAAGACATAAAATAACAATTGAACGACACTAAATCCCCATATGTCTGCTGTACGAAGTATGGAAAACCTGTGAAGGACTATTTAGTGTTATAAATGAGTAAATAAATTGTATAAATAGTGAATCACAAGTTCAACTAAAAATATTCAGAAATAACAAATAAAGTAAGCGTTAGATGTCAACGTTATCATAATCTCTCTTTTCTTCTTTTTCAGAATGCATGCTGTGGGTAAGGGATGAAACAAAGGATTCAATTTCGCCAGAATGTCTCCGGCAGTATGACGACATCTGTGGAGAAAGCGTTTCCTTGTACGATAAAAGTATCTGCGATAAAGCCCGAGAATAATAAATAAAAAATGCAATTACCAACCACGCCTTAAGTCTGAAATGTGAGCCATGTAGAAAATTAATTTTCAGCGAAAAGGCGTGAATAAAATGTTAATATCAACCGCATTCATTTTGTCGTTATGAATCACAACTCTTCATAAAACACGCCTGCACGATGCGCATGGGTAGAATGGGAGTCGCAGTGAGCCCGATAGTCTATACATAAACGCTGTCTGCTGTTAGAAGCTAGATGAAAGTTGTTATTCTTTAGTCTGAATGGAGTCAGAACGCGGTTTTGATCAGTAAGGTAGCAAAATGCGTCTGCTACTCTGTTTTCTGCAAACGCAGATACACGACCACCTTCTGTTTTTCGAACACTCTTTTATTGTTTCCGCGCATCTGCAAAAATATGAGACGACAAAGTCCACGGAGAGTCGATAGCTGGCGCATCATTGGAAACGGAGTAATTGGAAAACCAACACGGGATGTATTCAAGGTAGATAAGATGCTGAAGGGTACGAGCCAGCTTCGATCTGGCGACAGCAGCTAATGACGTGCTGCTGACTTTCCCGGGGGTCGGTGTAGGCTATTCAGCTTGCTTAGGTTTCAAAATAGACGACACTAGCAGCAATGAACCAAAGTGCTTAGAGGACACGAATTTGTGTGACCCAAAAAACCAAGATCAAGTTTAGTGCTCTAATGACCAATCTTGTTGCATTTTTATTCATACTTTCATACCAAGAAGAATATCTCGTAGTTTTTTTTTTCCCCCAGGAGTATAGCGTCGTTCTTACGGGGAACATCAACGCAGAAAATCAGCAGCTCAGGTTAAGGAGTGAGCATGAGTTGATAATCTTGTAGCTGAAATCAACAAGAGGAAATGGACCTCCTTTCCTCTCGTGGGAGCAGGTCAGTCAAGCACACGCTCTTCGCGATGGGTACAGTAGCGTCGGTTGCTTCCTAGATGGCGTTCACCACTTCTCCATCCGAGCCTGTCGTGACTAAATTGTTATGTCAGCGTAGACTACACGGATGAGTGAAAAAGTTGGGCGAGTTGGTACATATTTATTTTTCGCAATCGCGCAAGAAACACGGACAAAAGGGGATAATAGACAGAACAAGCGCTTGTTTTGCCTATTCTCTTCTCTTGTCAATGTTTCCTGCGCTGTTGTCACTAATGAACAGACTACACGCATTCATTATT
Source organism: Amblyomma mixtum (assembly GCF_055824585.1). Lineage (NCBI taxonomy): Eukaryota > Metazoa > Arthropoda > Arachnida > Ixodida > Ixodidae > Amblyomma > Amblyomma mixtum. The sequence continues at coordinate 49,742,893 of NC_143013.1, forward strand.
ACAGCGCAAAGACGGCACAGAACAAGAAGGGGACACAACAGCGCTGTTGTGTCCCCTTCTTGTTCTGTGCCGTCTTTGCGCTGTAATAATGAATGTATGTAACCAACTCGCCCAAAATGTTGTATTATGAGACTACACGCCTTCTACGGCCGACAGTTTTCAGAAAGGTAGGGAGGCCCGCCATTGCCAGACTGAACAGCAGGGGCGAGAGCATCGAGCTGTGTGGCACGCCGTGGCATGTGGGATTACGTTGGCGTGGGTGTCACCGACCTAGAGTAAACCCAGTTGTACTCTCGCTCCACGTGGCTTCTAACCGAAAAATCGTAAAGGTAGCACCGAGAGCCACGTTGTCGACAGCGCCTTCTAAGACTAAAGCGAAAATGGTACGAGCGCTACTATTTTTTTACTGCAGTCATTGCAAGAGCACGTACCTTACTTACTGTTTAAACAGCGCGGAACCTGACTCCCAGCTGTGTGTAATGTGTGTGCACAGTGGTGTAATCAGCACATTGGCGATGAACAAGCACTCAGATAGCTTCTGTTGATAAGGAATGGGCTTTGGACTGCATACAGTTTTGAGTCACTGAGGTCCACCAATTTTTAGGAGTAACGGATTTCAAAAGGCGAGAAAAATTTTGGGAAGTTTCAGCCAATTTTTTTAGAAGAAACCAAACTTTGGGAAGTTTCTGCCAAAACATGCCCAACTACAGAAACGTTACGGAATGGTGCGGATTATTGTAAGAAAAGTATACAAAGGCACACTACACACTATGCTCTATCGACAAGAAAAACGGCCCTTGCTTTCAAATTATGTTCCAAAACATTGCGATGTCATCAGAACCTGCCCATTATAGGAGGTGGCAGCCTGCCCGCCGTATAACGTCGCAGTTATTATTTATTGGGTCTTGCAAGCTCCGACGCCACTGCCACACAATCTGCATGGCTCCCCGCAATCTTATAATGTAACCAGTTCTACATAATGTAGGCAGAAGGTAGCGGTCTCGTTGCAGGAGGGGTCTCTAATGCTATAGCATTGTACTCTTTAGTAGACAATGAAAAGGAAACAGGTGTTCGTTATGACATAAATGACAGAAGCCAACAGTCGCCGAAACCAAGGAGCTTAGGAGATGTCTTTTTTTTAATTTTGTAGTTTTTATGAATGTAGTTTTTATCAACCCACGACCTTCGAATTTCGTGTCCGGTGCTCTACGAACTGAGCTATGGTGACTGCTATTCCATCTTCTGCTCTCTAGAATATTTATGTGTAGCGTAACCGAATATCGAGCGTGTTCACCAGCGCCACCCTCGTCCGTAGCGGCGGACGTAGTACGTCCTGTATTACCGCGAGTGCCACGTAGGAACGGGGTCGTACGGTGTGGGCGGGAGCTTTGCGAGTACCCTCTCATGCTACCTACGGCATCAAGACTGTCTGAATCGAGGCCCTCGATGAACTAACAGCAGAGAAAGGAATGGAAAGAGGTACTTGTTATGACATCTTGTACTTGTTATGTTATGTACGTTGTTATGTTATGAGGTGCTGTTATGACTTGTTATGTTATGTTATGTTATGTTATGTTATGTTATGTTATGTTATGTTGTTATGTTATGTTATGTTATGTTATGTTATGTTATGTTTGGTTTGGTTTATGGGGTTTAACGTTCCAAAGCGACTAAGGCTATGAGAGACACCGTAGTAGAGGGCTCCGGAAATTTCGACCACCTGGGGCTCTTTAACGTGCACTGACATCGCACAGTACACGGGCCTCTAGAATTTCTCCTCCACCGAAATTCAGCCGCCGCGGCCGGGATCGAACTCGCGTCATTCGGGCCAGCAGCCGAGCGCCATAACCACTGAGCCACCGCGGCGGCTTTGTTATGTTATGTTATGTTATGTTATGTTATGTTATGTTATGTTATGTTATGTTATGTTATGTTATGTTATGTTATGTTATGTTATGTTATGTTATGTTATGTTATGTTATGTTATGTTATGTTATGTTATGGTGAAAGAAATACATTATCTGTGTCTGCGAAGTGATGCGCCAAGAGGACCTCAGGCTGATGAAGGAACCCATTAACGCTATCTCGGCATACCTTTAAGGCGAAGCTTAAGTTCGTTCTCAAGTTTCTTAACCACTTTCCTCCTGTGCTGTTGTGCCCCCTGTATCAGTTGACACTGCGGGCCGGGCACTAATTATTTTCCTTCTGCCCTTCGCGTATATTCTGACATAAGTCCTGAGGAGGCCGGTGAGCAGACACTATCTTGTCTCTTGCGCTTCGCAGGATAGCGTTTTGTGCGAACAAAGCTTATTATTATCAGTAAAAAATGCGACTTCGCAAAGTGCACACCAAAATGACCATAGATGAGGAAACAAAGCAAAAGGATAAACTGACACGTGTAAAAAACAAGAAAAAACTAACGCGACTAACACAGACTAACACGAGCGCTACTGAACGGAGGTGGCGGATGTACAAGTATGCCAAGCAGCAAGGATACCAGCATGCTTCAGTCTTGCCACACGAGCTCATACCATGCTGCTCACTTGCCTTGGTTCTCAGGAATGCCCAGCGTCCTTGGGATTCAAAATTGATGATACCAGCAGAAGTGGACCGAAGAGCAAAAAAAAATTCAAATTTTTTTAGTCGTAACGACGCAGATTCTATTTCACCATCTAATAACGAATACGGTTGGACTGCTGTTCTTAATATCACGAGGAATATAACTTATATTACGGGAAATACTGTCGCGGTCATCACGAAGAATGCAGCTAAGGATGTTAAGAATCGGAAAAAGGGTTGTGGAGGTTAGAAATCGACCAAGGCATGATTATAAGTGGGCTGAAATACAGAATAGGCGCCGCCCATCCTTCCTCCTCGTTGCAGTGCAGTGGCCTCAATTCTCTACTGTTGCGCATATTCAACGTCTTTGTTCAAGCCTGTCGGGTTCTATATGGCGCTTTCATTCACCTAGGCAGCACGCCTTAATTAAGAGCTCCAAGGTTTTCAGGGTGGCTGTGAGGCCTCTCATTTTTAAATTGAAGAGAAGGAGCAAGAGTCGTTGGGACAGGGTTGCTCACGAAGCAGCAGTGTCACTACGCTCACTCCACGTAGTTCATAGTCGCAGGGCAGTCGAAGCCATCTTTGGCAGCCTCGTCGTAGAAGTGTACTTTTTGGTATATTGAAAACGTAGCGTGACCTTCACTTATGGTGAGTTCAGGTGATTGACAGAACACCTAAAAGTGTCTAGACCAGAGGCTTCAAATTCTCTCCTGGCCCACCGGGAATTACTTAGCTGTTTTAGTAGCGCGAATCATGACTCACAGCTGGCACTCACTCGACAGCATGGTGTTAAAATTGCCACTGACGTGTCTCGCCCTTGTATTTACACATTACAATTCATCATACACCTCCTTCACGTCTCCTCTTCAGCCTGTGTTGCGATTATATGGTCTGCTGAGCAGCATGACGTTTTAGTCAAACAGATCCAACATGTCCTCCTTTTTATGCGAATAAACAGCTCTGTCTGCTATTTCAACACATTCGCTCTAGAATCAGGCTCCACGGCCTTTTCACGGCATTCACTGATAATTGATGCTTTTCCTAGAACCTTTCTACCACCTTCATTGCAACTGGTGTCGATGGGTTGAAATGCACTATTCTTAAGTTTCCCAACTTAGAGATCACTGGGGCCACCCACAGTGGAGCAAACGATCCACATACTATATCGACACCGATGGCTATTTTGACGTCCCAGTGTATTTTTTCACGTTAAATTATTTAACTAATTACGAGTCACGAATCAAATTTTTCCCTAAGCAAGATCTCATCAGGCACTATCTAACGTAATAAAACTTTTCCACATTTATCTTTACTGGACGACACAATCATGCGGACAAGTTTTGATGACGCGACATAGCCATCTAGTGCATTCGGATTAAAAATCTGCTCACGTTCATTAGCACTCATGTTTTATTGCATGAAAAATTCATCACTACTGCCATCTACACATTTAGTAATCAAACATTGCGCCCGAAATTCCCTCCTGTCTAGTAGGCATCAACCACAAGACACAAATTCCCATCCTGCTACATAGTTACGCTTCGCCAGACCTCTTAACTATGTCATCTACCAATGGGTTGGCACAGGGAACTGAAGCTTGTGCGGAGAATTTTATCTAGTCCTACACAACTGTAGCACCGTAATCGTTGACGATGAGGTAATGAAGAGGAAGGCGAGATGTCAGCTTCGCAAGTCATAACGACTTTTTACTCTTCGCCAAACCCCGCCGCCAGGCACTACCGTCTACACTGAATTCAATTCTGCTTACAGTTTGTGATTTTTTGCATGATTTACTTTCTTGCTGTTGTTTCGTCTGATTCCTTGCAAAGGTCTTTGTCATACACAGTAACGCTTTCTCCGCAGACTTCGGCGTAATTATCGAGGCACTCCTGCGGAATCGAGTCCTTCTTTTCCGGCAAAACCCACAGCGTGCACTCTGAAGAAATAAAAGATGAAAATCATTCACTTCACAGACGCCAACGCACACTGATACCATACTTTCGGTCTGCAAAACCATATTTTTAATATACCTTGCAACCATGACCTTGAGCCTGTCTCCAAGGTCACGGACCTTAAGTACGCGCTGCGCTGCACCCTATCTAATGATAAATTAGTACTTAGAACAGCAGTGTGAAAGACTATCGATAACACAGGTGAATTTCTGGATATAGCTAGTGCGAGCAAAGAGAAAACCTTCTGGAGATAGAAGCACTGCTTTACAATGCCCCCTCTACTTAATTGTGTTTATCATTACCAACCGAAGCTCCTCGTCGCACAAGGAGAGTGTGTCGCCATCGTAAGCATGTGGTCGCTGACGCACCATCAACGCACGATAATTCTCCAATCAACCTATCAACCTGTAATCAGCCTATCATTCTTCTTAGCATATCCTCATGCGGTATGCATCCATTTCAAAATCCACCTTATCCTACAAGGGAAAGGTTCAATGTCATTCATTAAAAAGAACTTCCTGAGCGTTACCTCATCTAAGATAGGAAAAGAAGTGCATTATGCAGGAGATGACTAAATTTCACTCGCCAAAGCTTTACTTTTTTTTTTTCAAGAAGTACATTTATGATAATAAAATTTCTGAAATCATTGTGGACATGCACCAACAGTGGTGACCAGCTTTAGGCACGGACTATACAGGCAATTTTTTTTTTTGCGAGCGAATATACAAGAAATAATTCTCACGGTTTCCAAAATAGTGCATTTGCCACACAAGACATGTCTCGAAGTCGCTGTAGAGAAAAACAGCGTCGTCAGGATGAAGCACGTCTGGAACAAGAAAAAAGGCCGCTCGTAATTTGTAGTAGCTCTGAAAATCACTGAACGCACCGGCATTTTGTTCCTATCAAAGAGATATAATTTGCCGCTTTCAAAAGACTCGGACAGACAACAATAATTTATATCAGGAACATGAAGTGCTATCATTTGTATCCATGCTTAGTTACAAGCTATGTATATTGGTGAATGACATTATTAATACTAGTATTCCACTGCAATTAAATTTTTCTTGATGCCATCCAAAAACAGGACACGCATTAAATGGCAAGTTTAACCTGCCTACCTGTCGCAATGTGTACGTTGAGCGCTTGATTCAGTTTTCAGGAGCAAACATTTTTAATGCAGTACCTATCAATGTGAAGCTTGCAAATAACTTTAAGCTCACATCCCAGATGTTCTTCATTAACAGCCAGGAAGCGCCATGAGCCCCCCCCCCCCCCCCCCCCCCCCCCAGCTGTTTTTTTTCTTCCCCTATTCTTTGTTCCTGCTTTTTATTATACTGCTGTTCATTCAAATGTGTACTTTTCTCTAGTCATTTTGATTCCTTTGTTTCTCTCTTTCCTGTTTTTGTAACGGCTGCCTGATGAAGTTTATTTTGCACTGTACCGTCAACTAGCCCTATGGCTTTCGGTCCAGATATTTCCATATGTATTCCTCTGTGTGTGAATAAATATTGCTTTAAACTTTGAACTTTGGTACTGCAGCGAAGGTTTGTACCATGTCCTTGTTTATTCTCAAAGCCACTCGCATACGGCTTTATCACTTGTATTAGGGCGCGAAATGCCAACAGCTATATCTCGAAGAATCGCAGCCACGCCCAACTGTGGGCATCGCTCGAGATTATCGTAGTTGCCTTTCTGGCCTTATCTGCAAAGTTTTTTGTCACCTGTAATTGAGGGCGGCAGCGATTATTCTGTTTTTCGACGACCGTCAAGCACACTCGCTGCTATCGCTATCGCCGAGTTGTTCCATTCTTTGTGGGTGCAAATCAGCCGAATTAAGAGTTCGTTTCATTGCCACGTCCGTCGTATGTCCACGTCGATAACAATACAGCTTGACAGAAGACAGTTTTAGTTCATCATCATCATCAGCCTGACTACGCCCACTGCCGGACAAAGGACTCTCTCATGTCTGTCCGCTTAACCATGTCCTTTGCCAGCTGCGGCCACCGTATTCCTGCAAACGTCTTAATCACATCCGCCTACCTTTCTGCCGCACCCTGCTACGCTTCCCTTCTCTTGAAATCGAATAGGTCAGGCTTGAGGAGCAGCGGATATCTTGCCATAGCATTACATGCCCTGCCCGAGCCCATTTCTTCCTGCTGATTTCGACTAGGATGTCATTTACCCGCGTTTGTTCCCTCGTCCACTGCGCCCGTTTCTGAACTCTTAACGTTAGACCTATAATTTTTCTTTCCACAGCTCGCTGCGTTGTCCTTAACTTGAGTTGACCTCTTTAGTTTTAGTTGCCCGTACGTAAAGGCACTGCGTAGGTGGAGCTTTTACTGGAGAGCAGTGCGCATACGCAGAGCGCAACACGCTTGCGTGAGTCTCACGGACGTACGTTAGATCGTGAAGCTTGCGTGTGTACTTTGCGCACGTAGAGAGCTCAGCGAGCAGGTCTCGCGAGATCTCGAGCAAGTGAAGGAGCACCAAATGCTAGACGGCAGCCATAACTTTGATATGAGTGGGGCAGCTCCGTTCCTTCGTTTTCCGCGATGGCGACGATTTGGATTTGTTGCGCCATGTAAGAAATGTCAACCACTTCGCGATCTGCATGCGACATGCACTGTGGTAGTCTGAAATGGTCACGCATATTTCAGAGGCGAATAAAGTGCATCTCACCAGCGCTGTGCACAACTCCACGGACCTGCTCCTCGCGTCGTATAGACAGCATTTAAAATTCTGTCACTCCTTCATTGTCATCAGTAGGTCGTCGATTTTATCCCAAGACAGCGCTGACAGCAGGCAACGATAACACATGACATTTCGAAGCATTTCGAAGCTCAATCGGCACAAGCAAGAACCACACGTTGCCCACGCTAACGCAACTCGACTGGCTTGGCTTAAGGACTCGTCTTGGGTAATATTGGCAACAACAGTGTCGATACTTAGTGACAGAATGGCGCGGAGAAGCATACGTGAGCAATTCCACGTCGCTGCAATAGGCCGACATTGCCACTTGCACTGTATGTCGCGTGCGTGGAAGTAAAACCGTAACATACAGCGTGCACATAGCGCACGTAGAGTTTTCAGTTTCGTGCGCGAATTCCCTACGTACTCGTAACTTGAACTACCGAGTACTCGTGATACAGTCGGTGCTTCACGGAAGAATGGAATCCCGATCATTGCTGGGAGCATAGACAGACCTCAAGGCTGTGATGATAGCGATACAAAAGATGCGTTATTCTAACATTTCGGCACATCACCGAAGGAAAGGGGAAAACGCTGTAGAAGAATATGTGCACTGTAAGAGCTGCGAGTACTTCGTAAACTGTGTGTGGTTCTGCTCCCTTCTTATTAAGTATCGCGCAAATAGCCTGTTGGCGTAAATGTTTTCTGAAGCAGGTGTTCTGTTCTCTGCTTTGCGATGCAGCTTTTCCGTGCGTGGAAAACGGCAACACCTCGATATGTGGATTCCTGTATTCCCTGCGTTTAGCGACGTACTTTAGTGGACCTTTCGCGAAAAAGGAAGAAAATGATGAGTTTCGGCTTACCTGAGTTTACAACTGTGATAAATGTGTAAGGGTTGGCTCCTGGTCTGTACTGCACAACCGGATGTTTCCTGCGTGGAGACAAGGGCGCAGTAAAACAATGTTGCGCTCTCTGCAGCGGAAGAACTTACATCTTTTCGTCTCCGTCGACGTTTAGTGACCAGAGGTATGTGAAGGATGAGTTATCCACGTCAATTGCAATGCGCGTCGCTGTCATGCATTTGAATTTGGGATCGGTGTTGACGTCCCGTACAGCCGCAAGGTCCGTAAAAATAGAGGCCAACTGCAAAGCCCAGAAAATGTCCTAAAAACTCAACTACATTTAGCAAATCGAGCTGTAAAATTGCACTACTATTGACTGCAGGCCCGTCTTATGTCCGGTGTTTCCAAAGTTCGTATATTACTTCACTGGCTGAAGAATGAATGTCATCAGGTTACTAATTATTTTTCATTACATCGTATATATATTATATGCACATGTAATATTATAGTAAAGTTGTTCGCGCTGCGCTCTCAATAGTAAATACACAATACTGCAGTAGGACAAAGTGAAGCACCCTAATTGTTTCTTTCTCGGGCATTACGCAATTTTTTTTTACTCCTTCACCATGTAGGGCGTCACGGCTTTCAGTTATTCAAGCAGAGTGCCTTTAGTCGTTCAGTCTTCTATTTTCCTCCCAATTTGTTCAATTCTTACGATTCTACCTGTAACCTGTACGAGAAACAACGTATAGACCGACAGCCACTTACACGGGCGGCCAACTCCTGCTCGTAATCGCTCCTGGAGTCGAATGCCGAATGAGCAGCAAGGCACAGGTGCAAGGCACCCAGAGCTAACAGAGGAATGTTACTGAAAGGAAACATCTTTACCACTCTAAGAAAAAAGTCTCCTCACAGCCGCCCTTCACACTTTAAGTATTTATACTCCAAGCCCGCAGCAGTGAATATTACTCCTAGATTCCTGAATATCGGACGGGTGTTTGTTACTTAGGATTCCTAGCTGGCAGACTCAGATAGACGATGAACTGCCCATGCGGTCTTGGCGTGTTCACTCCGCTCTACGAATACAATCACTTCTAGCGCGGCATTTATAGCGGGACATGTAGTTGGCAGCTTGAAAGTTCGTCAGCGTTGACTCGCTTTTCTTTTTTCTTATTCCTTGTTACCTGCACGCCATTGTGTTTAGTACCCCTACCTGCAGCTTTCCGGCTATAAGTGGCTCAGGCTCATTTTTACGTGCCCAGGTATTTGAGGTCTCGATCGGTAACGCCACCTGCCAAGAAATGAAAGACAATAAAAACAGCTTCCCAACCACCACTGCGACTTTCAAAACATGGGTCTGTTATTTCTCGGCATTGAGAGCAGTTGCTATATTACGGTATGCAGGGATAATGAAGCGAGAATTTGCAGCAAAGATTTTATATGTAGATTTAGCGGACAGCAAGACCAATTTAGCTCGCTCTAGCGAGCGATACCTAGTTTATCCTCATTTTATATTTATAAAACATTTTGGAGGGGGATTAAAAATTCTGGACACTTGATTATCAATCACAATTGTTGCAAGGCAGATTGAGTTTAATATCTGGGGACAATTTTTTAGCGCTCATTCATCATTCACTTTGGAGAAGGCGACAAACACCGCGTGGCGCAGTTCGATGCGGCATCAAATTTCTCAATGAAAGTTTTTGGGCTCCCACGCCCACCTGTGTCAATTTCCAGGTATTCAGCTGTTAGGTAAGCATCCTCAGCCAAAACAGGTGGTACCTAAACGTATTTTTTTATGAATTGCCCAAACAAAGTTCTCCGTTTTCTGCGGATTTACTGTACATGAGATTAATTGTTTTCATCTCATTACTCGTATTACACTGCTAAACGACGGCAACAAGCATCTTGTGGCAGGCGCGCAACAAATATTAAAACGCATGATTACCGTTCACCTTTCAAATAGTCGTTTACTGATTATAATCTTGTAGGACACAACATAAATTTCTCCATCCATTGAAGAGGCTGTGTTTGCTCACTGTTCCAGGTGGCCATAATGGATAAGTTGTCCACTTGGGTGAACGTAGCCATATTTTCAGACATTTGTCCCATTTACCCACGTTCCATGCGTTCGTTTTCACCCAGGGAAAGTGGCCTTCACGCTCCTAATGATACCCGTTTTAGTACCGGAGTCTAAGTGGGGAACAATGTGCACAAAATATGAGCTAAACAGCAGAGCGCAGACATTTTAGGATTTCTGTTATTCCCGTTCCTTTCTTTCGTACACCATTCCTGCTTCACTCACGTGTCTGGAACATAAATTTCCGGCTTGTCTGCTTGACAGATGCCAAGTTAATATGCTGCTTTTTATCTTCGCTCGCGGCAGTCGTCATGAGCACGATACCAGCACACGCTGCGCAAACGCAAACTGCTTTGGGAAAGCTCGAAGGCAGAAAGAGATAATAAACAAAAGGTGTATCTTGTTTATGATAAGTTGAAAATTGACGGTAACCTGTTCGTTTGGGACGAAGTTAGTAACACACGCGTTGCGCTTCCTTCTCGGAACGCCGTAGAGACATGACGGAATGCATCCACTGCGCCCAAAGAGTTACGGGTAGTGAACTTGAATGCACAGAGTATTGCCAATAAAGTTGACCAGCTTGAGTTTCTCATTTTGGCCCATGATCCCCACATAATGATAATTACCGAAACTTGGTTGCATGACGGCATTACTGACAGTGTTATTGTCCCCGCGTCACATAAAATGTTCCGAAGAGACCGACCTACCCGTGGTGGGGGCGTAGCCGTCATAATAAAAAACTGTTTGAATGGCACTGTTCTTAACCAGATAGATGACCATGAGAGTTTATTTGTTAGGGTAAACTGCTGGGGTAGTTTGTTCACAGTCTGCGCAGTGTACAGACCACCATCTGCCTCCCCCGATTTCTTGGTTGAGCTGTATGATCATATGTCTTTGTTCAAAGATGACCGCCTTATTCTCGCTGGTGATTTCAACCTTCCTTTACTTGATTGGGCTAACCCTGATTGTGTTTTTAATGATTCAACCAACCCTCTTTTGAATATTATGCTGATGTGTGATTTGGTGCAGACTGTCTCTGATTTCACTAGAGAAGTGGGTAACGCTCGTTCAATTCTTGATTTGGTATTTGTCAGCGCTAGTTTATCTGAATACAGTGTGCATGTTGACACGGCTATCTCTGATCACAAAAGCGTTCATTTGTCTTTGCTGCTTGATGCCCAGAAAAACCATAAGATAGCGAACAATAACACTGTAAAAAATTTTTCACGTGCCGATGATCTTGCGATCCTAGACAAACTCTGGGATTTATGTGATAACCTGCCTAGCGACGTCACAGCAATATGGACTACACTTAAGGACACTATTCACTTTTGCATTGAAAATTTTGTTCCCAACCAGCGTGTACGTACAAATAAGCCTAATCCGTGGATTACTAGAGAAATCATTCATTTGCATCGCAAAATTAAACGCGCTAAACGAAGCGTTCATAAAACTACCTGTTTTCGCACGCTGAAAACTCAGCTAGCTTCTAAGCTTTCCGAAGCAAAAAAAAACTACTTTTCGCAGGCACTGCCCAACTTCTTAAGAGAGAGCCCTGAGAAGTTTTGGCGTTACCTACGTGATTCTAAAGATGAGGTAAATCAGCTATCTATTGACGGCATGGTCTCGGAGATTCCTGTGGATATTGCAAATCACTTCAATAGTTTCTTTCATTCTGTCTTTGCCTCTAGTGATCCAGATTTGGAACTTCAGGTATCTGGATCTGATATATCAGGTGACTTTATAAGCTATGAAGGCGTACTAAACATGCTGCTAAACTTAAAAACGAAATCGGCAGTGGGGCCTGATGATATCCCTAATGAGTTTCTGCGCCGTTATTCCGAACCATTAGCCCACATTTTAACTCGCCTCTTCGAACTTTCATTAAAAGATTCTGTTGTCCCTGATGACTGGCGCTTAGCTCGCGTTGTTCCAATTTTTAAGAAAGGTGATCGTTTGAACGTTAACAATTACCGTCCCATATCGCTAACTTCAGGTACCTGCAAGCTTATGGAGCATGTTATATCTAAATATCTTATGTCATTTCTGGAAAAAAATAACATCCTGTCTCCCTTTCAACATGGTTTTAGAAGAGGCTTATCTACGGTTACTCAGCTCGTCACTACAGTTCATGAATTCGCTTCATCGATTGACAATGCTGGACAGGTTGACGTCATTTTTTTAGATTTCAGCAAGGCATTTGATCGCGTCATGCACAATAAGCTCATCTTTAAACTTCAGCATCTTGGTCTTCCAACAGCACTTGTCAAATGGATTAAAACCTATCTTTCCAACAGAAAACAGTTCGTCGATGTTAAAAAATCTCATTCAGGTATTTTACCCGTTACCTCTGGTGTGCCTCAAGGCAGCGTACTTGGGCCTCTTTTATTCCTTATTTATATCAATGATTTGGTTAACTCCGTAAATACGTCCGAAGTCAGTATTAGACTATTCGCAGATGACTGCATTCTGTTTAAGAAAATTAGCAGCACTACCGACCAAGAATGCTTGCAGTCAAATCTTAATAATGTCCTAGAGTGGTGCACCCTTTGGTCCATGAAAATAAATAGCGACAAATCAGTTCTTCTTCAGGTTACTAACAAGAAAGCGCCATACAGTTTTAATTACGCAATAAACAATCTTCCACTGCTACAGGTGAGCGAATACAAATATCTTGGAGTCACCATTACAAATCGCCTTTCATGGTCCAGCCACATTAATAGCATTTGCTCGTCTGCTTCAAGGAACCTCGGCCTTCTAAGACACAAATTAAAACACGCTCCCTCTGAACTTAAACAACTTGCCTTCAACACACTAATTCGTCCAAAACTTGAGTATGCTTCCGTCGTATGGGATCCGCACTTAAAAAAGGATATAAAGAAACTTGAAATGATCCAAAGAAAAGCCGTCCGTTTCATTTTTAACGCTTACCATAGCTCTTTCTCGCCATCCGTTCTGATGTCTACGAAGAACATATCCACTCTAGAAAGAAGGAGAGCACTCGCAAGGCTTAAATTTCTGTACTCATTTTACTCTAGTCAATTTAATATTAATGCTGCTCCCTATATATCCCCCCGTTCTACACGACAGACACGCAATAGCCACAACCATAACCTTACCCCGTACTTTGCACGCACAAATACGTTCAAAAACTCATTTTTTCCCCGAACAATCACAACATGGAACTCACTGCCAGCAAATGTCTTTTCGGCTCAGGATGCCGCTGCTTTTGAAAAGAGTGTCTTATTGTATGTGTAAACTTAACAATATCATTGCCCTCTGTTTGGTTTTCTCCTTTTATTGTTGCCGGAACGCTGGATTTGTGTAGTGTTTGATATTATGTTTGCTTTTTGAATGTTGCCCCCCTGCTTGGTCTCTATGACTGCAGTATGTGTAAATAAAATAAATACCTCTTTGTCCATGTTACCAGAACGATGGATGTGTCTAGCTCGGCACGTGCGGCTGATAGGTCTCGTTCGCGCTCGCCTGTACTGCGATCAATCCGGAGGGTCTGGCAAGCGCTGGTTCTGGGAACTGCGTAGCAGTGGCGTAACGTAACCAGAATTTTTTTTTTTTTTGGGGGGGGGGGAGAGGGGCTCATGCTGCTGCGCGGTCTCCTTATAGAATTTGTGGAGGGATCGAACGCAAGGATAATAACTGCATTGCCATTGACAATGGCATTGTGCATTAGATGACGCTACGCATTGATCTAGACAAGTGTATTTTTTTAAAATAAAATAATTTATTCGTATGCCATAAAAATCATGACAGACATAACTGATACCAATTCTTCCATGTTTTTGCGTATTTAATAAGTTAAGAAAATGGAATTCAATGCATAGAATTCAATGCACGTCGCTGTGAAGCATTCGAACTTGGGAACGGGGTTGATGTCCCGCACAGCCACACAGTTCTTGAACACACCGGCCAACTGCAAAAGGGCCCCAAATCCCATAACATTTCAAGAGAGCCTATATTTAGCCATCCGAGCAGAAAAGCTGCGTCATTCTCGACTCCAGGCACCTCTTATGCCCGGTTTTTCCTTAGTGAGCATCATAAGAATTCATTGGCTGAAGAATGAAGGCAGCACTTTACTAATTATTTCCGATTAAATCGAATAAATTATATGAACGTGTAATAATATTGTAAAAATAGTTGTGCTGCAGGCCGCCGCGGTGGCTCAGTGGTTACGGTGCTCGGCTGCTGACCCGAAAGACGCGGGCTCGATCCCGGCCGCGGCGGTAGAATTTCTTTGGAGGCAAAATTCTAGACGGCCGTGTACTGTGCGATGTCAGTGCACGTTAAAGAACCCTAGGTGGTCGAAATTTCCGGTGCCTTGCACTACAGCGTCCTTGGTAGCTTCAGTTGCTTTGATACGTTAAACCCTCATAAACCATATTTGCGCTGCGCTGTACTTTCAACAGTAATTACGCACTCCTCCAGTCTTGATACAGAGAAGCACCCGAATTGCTTTTTTTTCTCGGACACCACCCAAATTTCAGTTGTTGTTCACCGTGATGGGTGCCACGCTCTCAGTTATTCAAGCATCATGGCTTGAGACGCCCAGCCTAATAACATCCTCCCAATTTGTTGCTTTCGTACGATTCTACCTGCGACCTGTACGAGAAGCATTTGAAAGACCGACAGCCACTTACAAGGGCCGCCAACTCCTGCTCGTCATCGCTCCGGGAGTCTAATGCCGAATGAGCAGCAAGGCACAGATGCAAGGCACCCAGAGCTAAGAGGGGGGTCTTACTGAAAGAAAACATTTTCACCGCTCTAAGAAAAAAGCTCTTCACAGCCACCCTTTACACTTAAAGTATTTATCCTCTAAACTAGCAGCAGCGAATGTTACTGCTAAATTCGTGAATATCTGGCGGGTGTCCGTTACTTGATGAAGCCTAGCTGGCATTTCAGATCGACGATTGACTCTACGAGGCCTTCGAGTGTTCACTCCGCTATACGAATACATTTACTTCTAGCACGGCATTTATAGCGGTGCTTGTAGCTGGCAGCTTGAAAATTCGTCACCGTTGACTCGTTCCTCTTTTTTTCGTATTGCTTGTTACCTGCACGCTATAGTTTTGGTACCATTACATGGAGTTTTCCGGATATTAGTAGCTCTGGCTTATTCTTTACGTGCTCAGGTATTTAGGGTCTCGACGGGTAATGCCATCCGCCGCGAAATAAAAGAAAATAAAGCAGTTCCCTGAGAACTGCTATCACTTTCAAAATATGGGTCTGTTACCAAAATCATTAGGAATGAGTAAAATTCGTGCACTCCTTTGAGTAATACGAAATGATAGTTCTTTTTACTGGCATCAGTATGTGTAGAGTAAGGGAAGAGCGTTACGATTGCAGTGTTCTCACATATATAGAAGTGCTGTTTTTAGAGAAAATGTAACCTCCTGGACGGTCGGTGTGCTGAAACAGTTCAGATAAAGGCGCGTATTGATACACCGGAACCTGTTTAACCGGACGCTCTACACACTCCGACAATGTCTTGAAATGGAACAGGGCTGCAAATAAAGGTAGGACATTTAAGTCTGAGTGTGTGCAGGCTAAGCGCACGGCGGTCACAGCCGCAGGTTCTGCGCGGCGCAAATTTCAGAAGTAAATTTTCTTGATGCGAACATTAAGCGGCAGTAATATTAGTTTGAAAAGCATCCTCTTTTAACACACCTCCGAAAAGAAAAGCTATGGGATATCTGTTACGTCATCCTAATACTGTGCATTGAAGAAAATTTGAAGAGCGGGGTGACTGATCTGCCTCCGGGACTTGTCTTAGCACGAATCTGCAAAATTCGTAAAGCTGCATAACCACTCAATATCTGGTTAGTGTAGAAATCGCGTGCGGAGAATTCCGGCTGCCATCCTAGCTGCACATCTCCAAGACAGTGTGCAGCTCCTGAGCGAAGTAGATAAACGCTGAGTGGAGAACGCCCTCCATTGCAATTGCGGTTTCCCAGCGAAGTCAGTTGAGCCACGCAGCATTAGACCAAATGGGCGTATTCACGCACGGCCGAACAAGTGCCGTTCACTGGATGTGAGGGAGCGAGCGGTCCTTCGTTTATTCGCAAAAGCGTTATAGATCTCTTCACCGGTGTTAGTTGAGCGCGCTTCCAAACTACTAGTCCTTTCAGCAATGGAGTGTTGTCAGGACAGTCTAGAGTTTTTCAAAATGATTCATAGCTTATACACGACCTCGCCAATTCGAGCGCAGTGCGCGGACGAGAACGCAGTTTCGCAGTTTAGGCTCTAACGTCTAGCTGGCACAGGAAGTCTTTAACAGGAGAGTCAGTGCACTAGGTGTGTATTTGGGTGATGATGACAATGATGATGAAACTGAAAGATCCGTATTCTATAACCAATACATTCTCCATTGTGCATTTCGTGTCCATTTCGTCCTCTGTAATGGTGCCTCAGATACACCCGCGGCTTTCAAGCGTGTGTGAAAAGTGACCCGACCATTGGGTTGTTGGCGAACGGACCTCTCCATTGGCTGCGATGTGCAGACATCTAGCCGAAATGGAGAAGAAATGGGCATGTAATACAAATGCAAGATAACCCCTGGTTCTTAAGGGTAATGGAGTGGATTGCAAGCGAAGGCAAGTGTAGCAGGGGGTGGCAGAAAGTTAGGTGGGCGGATAAGATTAACAAGTTTGCGGGGATAGGGTGAAAAACGACACTGACAAAGGACAGGGTTAATAGTAGAGACATGGGAGAGACCTTTGCCCTGCAGAGGACGTATTTACGCTGATGATGATTACAAGGGCGTGCGCATTACTGGTTGGCCATCGGTGGTGACCACATAGTCGGCGAAACGCCATACCATGTTAGGCACGCTAACCAGCTTCGCAGCAGTCATGGTTGGCGGCTGAAGCCCGGTTGAGTAGGTCCTCCGTATAACAGCTCCCGATAAAATAAGTTCATCTGCTTTAAAGATGAAAAGAAATAGTATTAATATCCAGCGGAAAGGACGATCCGGAATAAGAGGGAGAAATTGCGGAACTATTGTAAGCACCTTGGATCGATATATGCGGCTGCATTGATTACGCTCAAGCGAGTATGGCCAGTTTAAGCTACGTAATGCCCAGAACCAGCGCTTGCCACACTCTCAGGAGAGATCGCGAGCGTAAACACGACCTATCCGCCGCACGTGCCGAGCTAGACACATCCATCCCTCTGGTAACATGAACAAAGAGGTAACGTGCTTATGACGGCTGCCGCGAGCGAATATAAAAAGCAGCATATTAAGCTGGCGTTTATCAAGCAGACATGCCTGAAATTTATGTTTTAGGCACGTGCTTAAAAGAGGAATGCGGCACGGAAGAAAGGAACGGGAATAACAGAAATCCTAAAATGTCTGCCCTCAGCTGTGGAGCTTATACTTTGAGCACATGGTTCTCTATTTAGACTCAGGTACTAAATCGTATATCATTAGGCGCGTGATGGCCGTCTTCCCTGGATGAAAACTAATGCATGGAACGTGGATCAATGTTCCAATTTTCTGAAAATATGACTGAGTTGTTACAACTGTTTTACATTATGGCCATCTGAAATAGTGAGCAAACACAGCCTCTTCATTAGCTGAAGGCATTTATGTAGTGTCCTTCAAGATTATAATCACAAGTCGACAATTTCAAAGGTTAACGGTAATCATGCGTTTGAATAATTGTTGCGGGCAACCACAAGATGCCTGTTGCTGTCGTTTAGCAGGGGATGACAACAATTATTCTTGTACACAGCAAATCCGCAGAAAACGAAGAACTTTGTTTTAGCACTTCATCAAAAAAAAATTGGTTGTGGCTTAGCTAAAGTTAAGCCTGGATATCTCGAAGTGAAAAGCTCTCGCTACTTTTCAGCCAACTCCCAAGCTACCACTTCTGGATCGGGGTTTCTGCGCCGTCCGACTGTTGCTTCTTCTCCTTCCATGGCGAGTGTCTGCGCCTGTTCTATGGGCAAGCGGGCCTTTTTACCTCTACTTTCAAAAGCGCACTCCGCACGGCTTCGGTGAAAAGGTCAAACGGTCAACAGAGGGTCTTTCTCTTTGACTAAAAATGCCCTACATGAAGCACACACCCTAGCCACGGTTTCCCTCAACTGAACATATGCTAAGTTCAATGTCTGCCGCATGGTATCACTTAACGGCTTAAGATCCCGCTAATGCCCCAGTCTTTCACAAACGTCACACACGTGTGCCGTGAAGACCTTGGTCGCACTGGCACTTCTACCTGTTTCTGCGCCGTCCGACTGTTCCTTCTTCTTCTGCTTCCATGGCGAGCGTCTGCGCCGTGCGTGACGTCACTCGGTTTCGCGCATGCGCAGAAGTGTCAAATTTGTAGTGTGGCTCAAGCGAAGCGCGGTGTTGACTAGCCTAGTGAAGTTTTTCGCTTCAAAATACGCTTAGGCACCACCCATTTTGGCTGAGGATGCTTACCTAACACTGGAATATCTGGAAACTGAGACAGGTGTGCGTGGGAGCCCAATAACTGTCACTGAGAAATTTGCTACTGCCTCGAACTGCACCACTCGATGTTTGTCGGTTTCTTCAAGGTGAATAATGAATGGGGGCTTAAAAAATGGCCACAAGAACGAAATTCAGTCTGCCTTCCAACAATTATGATTGATAATAAAAAGTCCACAAACATCTAATCCCCCTCCGAAATGTTCTCTAAACATAAAGTGAAGAGAAATCAGGTATCGCTCGCAAGAGCGAGCTAAATTGGGCTTCCTGTCTACTAAATCTAAATGTAAAAACTTCTAAATTATCGCTTCAGGATGCTGGCGCAGCGTAACGTAGTAAATACTATCATGGGGAGAAATAACAGACCCATATTTTGAAAGTCGCAGTACTGGTTAAACAGTTGTTTTATTTTCTTTCATTTCGTGGTGGATGACATTACCCGTCGAGACCCCAAATACCTGAGCACGTAAAGAATGAGCCAGAGCTACTAATAGCCGGAAAGCTGCATGTAGTGGTACCAAAACTATAGCGTGCAGGTAACAAGCAATACGAAAAAAAGAGGAGCGAGTCAACAGTGACGAATTTTCCAGCTGCCAGCTACAAGCACCGCTATAAATGCCGTGCTAGAAGTAAATGTATTCGTATAGCGGAGTGAACACTCGAAGGCCACGTAGAGTTAATCGTCGATCTGAATCAGCCAGCTAGGCTTCATCAAGTAACGGACACCTGCCCGATTTTCACGAATTTAGCAGTAACATTCGCTTCTGGCAGTTTAGAGGATAAATACTTTAAAGGGCGGCTGTGAAGAGCTTTTTTCTAAGAGCGGTGAAAATGTTTTCTTTCAGTAAGACCCCTTTCTTAGCTCTGGGTGCCTTACATCTGTGCCTTGCTGCTCATTCGGCATTCGACTCTCGGAGCGATGACGAGCAGGAGTTGGCGGCCCTTGTAAGTGGCTGTCGGTCTTTCTAATGCTTCTCGTACAGGTCGCAGGTAGAATTGTACGAAAGCAACGAATTGGGAAGAAGACATTAGGTTGAGCGGCTTAAGCCATGATGCTTGAATAACTGAGAGCCGTGGCACCCCTCACGGTGAACAACAACGCAAATTTGGGTGGTGTCCGAGAAAAAAAAAACAATTCGGGTGCTTCTCTGTGTCAACACTGGAGGAGTGCGTAATTACTGTTGAAAGTGCAGCGCAGCGCAAACATGGTTTATGAGGGTTTAACGTCCCAAAGCAAGTGAAGCTACCAAGGACGCTGTAGTTCAAGGCCCCCGAAATTTCGACCACCTAGAGTTGTTTAACGTGCACTGACATCGCACAGTACACGGCCCTCTAGAATTTCGCCTCCATCTAAATTCTGCTGCCGCGACTGGGATCGAATCCGCGTCTTTCGGGTCAGCCGCCGAGCGCCGTAAACACTGAGCGACCGTGGAGGCCTGGAGCGCAGCTATTTATACAGTATTATTACACGGTCATATAATATATTCAATTTAATCAGTAATAATTAGGAAAGTGACGCCTTCATTGAATTAATATGATGCTCACTTTGGAAACACTGGACATTAAAGGTACCTGGAGTCGAGAATAATGCAGCTTTTCTGCTCGGATTTCTAAATGCAGGCTCTGTTGAATTGTTATGGAATTTGGGGGCCTTTTGCAGTTGGCCGCTGTGTTCAAGGACACTGTGGCTGTGCGGGACATCAACCCCGATCCCAAATTCAAGTGCTTAACAGCGAAGCGCATTGCATTCTATGCGGAGAATTCGTCATTCACATACCGGTGGTCGCTCAGTGTCAATGGCGACGAAGAGACGTAAGTTTTACCACAGAAAACTGCACACCTCCTCATTATGCCTTCCATCGATGCAGGAAGCACCCTGTTTTTCAGTACAGCCCAGGCGAGGCCTTTGGTACATTTAACGCAGTTGTAAACTCAGGTAAGGTGGAACTCATTTTCTTCTCTTTCTTGCAAGGTCGACTCAAGTTTGTAGCAGCCTGCGGCGGCTGAATTTCGATGGAGTCGAAATTCTAGAGGCCCGTGTACTGTGCGATGTCGATGCACGTTAAGGAACCGCAGGTGGTCGAAATTTCTGGAGCCCTTCACTACGGCGTTCCTCATAGCCTGAGTCGCTTTGGGATGTTAAACCCCATAAATCAAATCAAATCGAACCTAGTTTGCCGCGAACGCGAGGTATTCAGAAAACCCCGTGTCGGGGTGTTGCCTTCTGAACGCCACGCACATTAAACTGTACCGATAACTTGTGAACAGACCGCATGGTTAGGGAGGCGTTTATGCCAACAGGCTCACTATATGAGAGAGACAACCCCACGCAGTTTACGAAGCACTCGCAGCACTTACGTGGTAGAGATTCGTCTCCAGCCTTTCTTTTTATTTTCCCTAGCGTTGTATCGAAATGTGACAATAACACATCTTTTTCCGCGTCCCCTTAACAGCTACTGCGAATGTTGGATGTTGTACGCCGGTTATGTGTTGCTATTGTCACAGCCTCCCGGCCCCTCTCTGCTGCGAGCAATGATGGGTCTTTCATTCTTCCGTACACCGTCGACTGAATTACGATTGCTGTCAATGTGCGTCGTCACCGGCATGAGCAGATGAGCAGATTGAAGTGAAAATGAAACGAACCATTCATTCTGCTGATTTCAGCACACAAAGAATTGAGCAACTTGGTAATGCCCCTAGCAACGAGTGTGCCCGGCGGTCGTCAAATAAGACATTCTCCGTGGCTCTCGGTCACGCTCAGTTTAGAGCTGCAAGGAACTTTGAAGACAAGGTGAAGAAAAAAAACTACGATAATTTCGAACAACGATAACAGCTGCGCGTAACTCGGATCCTCCGAGATAAACCTGCTCACATTTCGCGCCTCAACAAACTGATAAAGCAATATGTGCTTTTAGTATAAGGATGGGTTATGGATTATGCGGGATTAACACCTTAAAGCGACTCAGGCTATGAGGGACGCCGTAATGAAGGGCTCTGGGAATTTCGATCAGCTGGGCTTCTTGAACGTGTGTTGACATCGCACAGTGCACGGGCCTCTACCGTTTCGTCTCCTTCGAAATGCGACCGCTGCGGCCACGATAGAACCCGCGTCTTTCGGGTCAACAGCCGAGCACCATAACCAATGAGCCACCACGGCGGCTCTTTAAGCACAAAGGAACGTTACAAAGCTTTGCTGCATTACCATCTCTTAAGGAAAAATCGCCCCCACGGTGTATACTGAAAACGACCTAGGTAAAGCAATATACTGCGTCTGTTAGCGTCTGTTATTGCATATAACAAATCTGTAGGCGGACAATATACATTTCTCGTGTCTAGCGCCGCTGGGAAGCGGTTGCTCCGTCGAGGACCGCTTAGCTGTCAGTTTCTCCGAGGTGACCAATGATATTGTACGGTCTGAAGTAGCCGCGCAAACATTTTTCACTCAGTTTGAAGAAAAGGCGTCCATCGCCGACTCTGTTACCAAATTTGTATTTTGCGTCGCGTCTTTGTAGGTTCTACAGCCTGGCGTCTGTGCGCTATTGGTATTTATTTCGTATGAGGAAGCTGTAGAGTACCATCAGTCGTAGGTACGTAGGTAAGCGGTGACGACTGCGTTCATCTTCTGTGACATTCGGTAGCACTGCGTCGAGCGTGGTTGAAACATGCTCATCCTTGGCGTATCCAGGATTGAACGGTGTTGCTTCCTGCGCCGCGGTGTTGTAAGCGAACACCATGTAGGGCAGGATGACTTCCCAAATCTCGGGCTCTGCGTCGATGCAATACATGGGAAGTATGTGGGCAGCAGTCTTGTTCAGCCGTTCCGTGAGGCTATCGATGTGCGAGTGTGCGCTGTCACTACGGACGGCTTGTCTGGCTGTAGTGGAAAGTAGTTTGCGCCAGATCAGCATTCAACGTTGTTCACTGTCGGTGATGAGCCCATCAAGGTCGCCATACCGCAGGAGGATTTGTTTGACAAAATATTTTGGAACTTCACCTGCAGTACCGCTGGGCAGGGCTGTTACTTCAGCGTAACAAGTCAGGTAGACAACAGTCGCTATTATTAACTTGTTTCCGAACATCGGCATCGGTAAGGGGTCGATGAGGTATCGGCTGGATTGTTCTTGCTGGACGTAGAAGTGACTTCAGAAGTACTGCTAGCTGGATCATTAGTGTCTTTCGTGAATGACTATCTCCGCAGGATTTTCCATCAGAGGGAGCTTCGTGTTAACCTTTACGATTGTGGCGCGAAGACATACCGAAACCAGTAAGTTTGACGGCTTGTTCAGCGGACACTGCAGATGTGAAAAAGTTGCAACCGCGAGAGGGAGATTAAAAATTTACTTAACATCGCGGTTACAAAGAGCGGTCCCAAGGATACGATAAGGGCAAACGGGATGGAGGAATGGGTGAAAGGTAGGGATTAGAGGCCGTACGCTAAAAGATACACAAAGAAAAACGTTACGGTGAAATAGGTGAAAGGAAGGGATTAGATGCCGTACGCTAGGCTCCGGTAAAATATTCACCACTGCGGCTCTTTAATGTGTAGTCTCCTTGCACAGCTTCAGGCGCTTTTTAATTTCAAGCACTACTTAAATGAGATGATCGCGGCTGTTAGCTCCACCGCGATCATGTGTTCGGCAGCCAAACGTCACAACCACTCAGCTACAGCAGTGTGCTGCGATAACGTTTCAGATAGGAAGAGGTCTACCATACGCGACCAAGGACGAGAGAAAATATTTCGAGCCAGTTCGTTAAAAAATCAAATAAATTAAAACGCGCTACTCATTTTAAAGAGAATTACAGCACAGGATGCGTTCGTGAGCCTCCGACGAATGTCGGGAAAACAGGCGCCCCACAAAGGTCGGCCGGTGGCGAGTATACATACATACCAATGACATGAATAAGATTGCAGGAAATGGCAGTGCTGGGCTGGCTGTGTGCACCATGGGTCGGCTTGATGACGGCAACCTGTTTTTCTTGCCACTTAGCTACCGCGGCCTGCAGCGATGACAGCACATATTGCCAGAGATCAAAGACGCGCACATACATTTTGCTTCAGCGTGAAATATATCAAGTTAAACAAAACCCGGTACCCATTCTTAATGAAATTGGCATGGAAGATGATTCCGGTAGAGCGTGTTCGTCTACTCAATAATGAACTTGGGCGTATTTGCAGAGCTAGATGGCGATTTAAAACAACTTGCGTCGCCTTCTTTCTACTTTGACTGTCCTCGTTGGCGCTCCCTTCTGAAGAAATTTTATGTGTAGGCATGCCCACTGAGAAATTGTAACATTAGTCTCTCAAAATTCTCTCTTAGTGAGTTATTCGTAACATATATAACCAAAGAAAATATACATTTAGATAATGCATCAATACAGCTTATCCCGGCTGTTGTCAGTACATTCCGTCAAAAATATGAGGAGAATCACCTACAGTTGTCTCAAAATCTTAAGAGTGTTTGCTCCTTACATTCTTCAACGGAATTTGAAAAGGTATTCCCATGTTTAAAGGAATGCATCGTGAAATTCAGCGACAGCCTGAACACATCTGAATGGCAGTGAGATCCTGATTCAGAAACGCCTCTTGCAGCGTAGAGGGGAGAGCGTATCGGAATGCCGCAAAATCGTTGCGGAGCTGCCTACTATCACACACAGAGCAACCGTAAGCGAACGGGTTGTACCTGAATATCCTGTTAAACGCCTTCGTCGCGCCCACGACTTTCCCTTGCCTTTGATGCCTCCTTGCTTCGGATTGCGTGACACGTACTACTGGGTCTTGACGCTGACGCCGCTTTGCCTCCCCTTACAAAGAAGGTTTTGAACAGTCTATAGAGTGTCTTTAGACTTCTGTCTATAAGGTCTATAGGCTCTCTATAGACAAATCCGAGAGAAGAGTCTATAGGCAATACAACAAATGTCATAGACAGTCTATAGACGATCTATAGATTTAGGGTTATACACTCTTAGCAGACTTTTGACTATAGATAGTCTGTAGGCTATGAATAGGCAGAAAGCAATATCTATAGGAAGTCAATAGAGTCAATCAGAGGTCTATTGACTGTCTATAGACCATTTTTATAAGGGGTCAGGTTCGGCGGCAGGCACCGTAAGGTCTCAACGCCGCATCCTTTTTGCAGCGATAGCGGCAGCACGCATCGCGAGGTCGAGCCGCCCGCATTATTTGGCCCCGCAATTCACAGCATGCAGCGCAGGGTTTTGAGAGCATCGCTGCGTTCTTTCTCATTTTTCAGCATGTCGTAACGCTTCGTGTAGCAGCAGGCTGTGTTATCGCCTCCTTTCCATCTCATCTGTGAGGTTCAACGCTACGGAGTCGGCCAGCCAAATAGTTCGCATATGCTAGCACTAGCCTCAAAGCCCCACGCCGAAGCAGGCGGGTGCACGGAGACCATCTTATGAATGTGCTTCCTCTCTCAACTGCACTTGATGCGAATATCACTGAGATCGAGATCTCGAAGTTTAAAGTCCTTACAGCAGAGGCTGGTAGCGCCTGATATAATTATAACATTAGACACCTGTAGCACACCTTGTACCGTGCTACCGTTACCGGTACCGGAGTACCGAGAGCTCGCGCGCCGCCAATGCGCATGCGCGGGCGCCTGCAGCATCGGGACCAATCAGCGCGTGTTCACCGGTGGTGGGCGCGCTCCCGGCACTGCGGTAACGGTAGCACAGTACACGGTATGCTAAAGGTCTCTATTGTGTGTCAATACACATAATATTTCTGATGAATTTTCACATAATATTGCGGATGAATTTTCACATAATATTGCCATTTAGATCAGATCGTACAGCAAGCGATGCTAGGCATCTCTTCTGGAAATGACGTCGCAGCTTCAGGGGTTTTAGTGCGAAAGTACTACTTCACGAGGTCTAACCGGCTTACCGACTCTGTGAAGCTTAACCTTAAAGGTCACCTTGGCAAAACCTAGCATAGCAACAACACCATACAGAAATAAAATAAACATTGCCGCGACTGGGTTTCGAACCCATGGCAGAACGAACACATTATATTCGCAGGCCACTGGCTGCCACGAGGGTATTATGGTATCGCCACAGTCGATCACGCCTCGTAAACTGCAACATAATTGATGATGATGATGATGCGGTCCTCAGGCAACACGTGCTGTGCATTGCACATTGTCGTCTTCATCAACTTCTTTCTGCTGCGCCAACAGATCAGATTAGCTTAACCTCAATCAGAGCTTAACATGGGTTTAATATAGTTGCCGTGCCGACGACGCAGCCAAGCAAAACCATGAGCAAACCAGGCTGAACACAAGCTTTCGCACGTCTTCTCAATTTAGCTAGGTTAAAGCACACTTTTTTTCTTCAGAGGTTTCAACCACCTGGGTGCCACCACCCAATCCTCATCAGGGGCGTTCCTGTAGTACAGAGCTTAGAAGATACCGCCAGGAAAGAAAACTGACAAGCTATTGGTAGACCAATCTGAAGGAAATGCATAGCATTAGACTTTCATTCCGCTTCGCATGAAAGGGCTCATCACACGCATTTCAAGATTCAGGATTTTATTTTCCTTCATCACTGATGCACGAGGAGAGGCTAGGACTAAAGGCATTTGAGTGCCTGACTGAAGTCCCATCCCCTTCGTGTACAGGATCGAGAGAAAATGAAGAAAACTACAGATGACCGCAAAGTTAAACAGCCCATTGCAGAAAATATGCACTTAGGTAGCACTCACACATAATGAGTAACCAGCTATACAAAGCAGAAATCTTATACAGAATAAACGGATACCACTAAAATTGCAAACGTCGCTCTGAGCATATGCAAAGCAGCTAGCATATTTGCGCTAAAATAAAACAAAGAAAACAACTGTCAGTCTGCAAAGCGCAAGGAAACAAAGGAGAGCAAGCACTAAGAAAACCAACTTCACAAGGAGGTGGAAGGTCTATTCCAGCGGGAGTGATTGCATCAACTTTCATCTTTATTGCACACTTAGTCATCTGGCCCCAGTATTCATCGACACTCGGTTCTGGAGTTGGCTTGCACATCCACTTCAACGGAAGATTGACGTCTTGCGCGCATAGACCGTTCTATCTCCACTGCTCTTTCCAGCTCACATTCCTTCGCACCCTGCACCTTCCAAGGTAGTCACAGTGGACTGGGTTGTTCCCATGGCAGCCACTATCAGGTTGCGCATTCCTGGGCACCCGTCAGACGCTCCTCTGTCCAAGGACACCACCCTCTGTAATGGGTTTGCCTCTGTCTACTTTGCCACCTGCTAACCGAGGCTGGTGGCAGGTTGGTTTTCAGAACCATCTTCCAGTTGGCAAGTGGAGGCTTCAGGGAACGATGTACACTTTTTTCCAACATGAGGTCTAGTGTTAACGCATTAAAAAATAAAAAAAACAGCAGACGGTTTAGCATGGCTAAGCGCGGAATATCGTGTGGTAGTACTAGTTAGGGTGGGCACTTAAGGTCCTAACGTTCTAAAGGCTTTTGTCCTACAGGCCTTCAACCAAAAGGCCTTTATCCTAAAGGAAATTTACCATGAAGTCATTCACCCTAAAGGGCATTACCATGAAGCTTTTACCGCAAAAATGACCTGAAGACCTGGGTAAAGGCCTAAACGCCTTCACGCAAGTGTGCACACCTGCCAAATTACCCGCAACCCGGTGGTCAGGGGGGGCCGCCTGCCACAAACCAGGGTTCAGGGACATTCATACGTACAGTCTTTGTCAAAAGTAACCAGTCTCCATGGCTTGCTTCTCATTCGTATAACAGAGCCCGCACGGCTTCACTAAAGACCAAAAAGTTATTTGAAGGTGAGAACAGGGGTTCTTCTTACCATACAGAGATTTAGAGCTTGAGGGCTGGCATAATAGCTTTAATATACGACTGAGAAGAAGAACGTGCGGCCTGGTTACTTTTGACAAACACTGTACGTACGCACGGACGTACGTCTGCCCAAATAATGAAAAGGGGACCAGCAGTGCTAGTGCACTAAATTGTCAGAACCAAAACAATTTTCAGCGACTCAGGCAACACCGGAAGTGTTCTGTTTGAATAAATTGGTGTTCTGCGGAGCGGGTCAACTGTGTTCCATCTCAGACGTCATAGAAACTCATTAGGGTTTAACTATTTTGATTATGAAACGAGAGAATGTTGAATTAATCGGTGATAGCTCACGGCTTGAAAGTGGGGTGAATAAGAACAACAGCTTAAGTCACCCTTGGCTTTGTGTGGCTTTCGGTCTTTTGTGTTGTGCCTAGTTTGTAATTAAGAGCCTCTTTCATGCCAACTTTCAACAGTTTGGAGCAATCATGCCTTCAGAAATTTATCTGCGAAAAATATTTTTTCAAAAAGCTCTGAGAGAAACCGGCTAAACATGAAATCTTAAAACAAACCTAAGATTCTCGTTGAAACGTTTAGGGCATTCAACTTGAAATGACCTGACTATGCTATCGCATAGCGTCTATTATTTTTTTTTCGTTTTTTTCGGCAATCAGCGAACTACAGCTTTTTAAATAGAATCTTGGGAGAATTCGCTTCGACATTTTATGATTTTGAATGCACATGAAGATAACGAACCACTTTCGTTTTTTTGCAGACATCCTTCATCCTGATATCGCTGTTTCCCTGTACAGCAACTACAAGGCTTGTATTGTGTGGGAAATACACTATTTCGGATACCGTAAGGATAATTTAATTTACATTCACTAAAAAAAAATCTCTGTATGGCCCATGATTTAATTCGGCCTACACGGATGATACATGACTCAAGCCGATTTGATGTTTTGATGTATGTCCTCTAGACTGCAAACTTTGGTAAGGAAAGTTTAGTCACGGTTTCCATGGTGTTCTCTAACTTCCCTGGCTCAGACAAGTTAATACTCAGGAAGCTAGAATTAAGAAGTGACATTGAAGATTTGCGAGACAGTATATTTATTTTTGAAGCCGTCGCATTTCCGTCAGCACGCGCCAAGAACAACGATTAGCTGTTTTGTCGGCGAGAATCAGCTAAAATGTCTTTACGAGCAAATTTGAGCGGCTGGGCTGACTGCCGTCTTTTGAAGCCCGGATGGGCTCGCGTAAGTGTGCGGCGATTAAGAAAAAAAAAATTGCAGGGAACAGTTAAGCTCCGCCTGAAGGGTATTCCGCGATAGCATTAATGTTTTAATGCTCGTATATGCAGAATTGGTCATGCTCTATTATCATGGTAAATAAAAGGGAGTACTGGGCACAAAAAGACACAGACAAGAAGGTAGAACAACAAGCGCTTGTTGTGTTACTTTATTGTGTTACCTGCGCTTGTTGTGTTACCTTCTTGTCCTTTTTGTCCGTGTCTTTTTGTGCGCAGTACCCCCTTTTATTTACCATGAGTGACCGACTCGGCCAACAACTCACGCTCTTAAACTCTATTAACATTCATAGATCCTTGACAGTCATCATACCAAAGCTGACGAGATGGCGCAATGGTTAAGTGATGCGCCACTGCCCTGCGATGACGTAGTAAAACGTTATTTCGGGCTAGTTGGTTCATTGCAGAAAAGATTAGTACTGCGCGAATAGGACAGGACAGGAGAACGAGGAACACAGCCGTATCACATCCTAAAAAATGGTGAAAAATGTGTTAGCACTCCGTCTATTTCGCTTTCACTGAGCAAAATCATGTTTTTAGAAGGCCACCAATAATTGTTTCACTTGTGTCCCTAAGATGTACTTCAAGGCCGGAAATACAGTTTTCTCTGGTTTTATGTTCACATTTACACTTGTTCTTTTTTGCCTTCTATGTCATGGTTGTTTTTCCATACCCCATTGTTTTACCTGTTTCCAATTTTGACCTTTACTCTAGTTGTTTGTTCCTTCCATGCTCTCTTGCCGGTTTTCCTATATGTCACACCATGTATATATCGCGTTTTCATACTTTTTTACTCTTGTTGTTTGTAGGGACAACTGCATTGTCACTTCGAGTATTTCTCATGCTCTTTACTCTGGATTATTGTTAGGTTTCTTACTAGTTTCTATTCGTTTTCTTGACAAAGAGTTTCTGGACACATGCTGACTGAATGCTCTCTGATTTATCGGCCTTTCTGCAATGCAAATTTTGATCAATGTGGTCTAGATTTTAATTAGGCCTTGTGTGAATGACAGTGATGGTTATGCGCATAGGTTCACCCCATATATAGCGTTTGCTTTTCGGTCTCGAGTAAACAGTTGGAAACTGCGCCTGTGTTGTCGTCTGTGTTCCTCGTACTCCAGTCCTGTCCCATTCGCGCAGTACTAATATCTTTCCTGCGATGACAGCTGCGGCCATTGGTTTGATTTGTGCGACCCGGAATACTCTCTCCGGGCAATCTCTCGCGGCCAATAATTAATTTGACTGTCACTTGCTACTGTGAGCAAGGTGGCCCACCTTCTTCCTAGGTAGCTTCTCTGGGAGATTTTTCGTGGATCTTTTGCTCACGGTTTTCACTCACGACGCCGGATTTTCTGCGACAGCAACTCTTAAACGCTGTCGCGTTAAAAAGGCATAGGAGGACAAACAAACGAAATAAAATCCACCGCTTGTGCCTCGGAAAAAATAGTGCACAGATTGCTTTAGTAAAGCGCGTTCGCTCACAAATTGTGTAACGTAAGCTTAAACACACACAAGTCGTGGCCCATGGTACGTACCCTAGACCTTTATACGAGGGCAAAGTACGGGAAATTTTTACCTTAAGCGTTAGCAACGAGCCTCATTTATGTACTGCTTTGTCTTATACGGAATGACAGTTTTCTGTAACGGCAGCAACATACACACAGTACGGGGACAGCACTTGGTGTTTAGTGTTGTTCTATCTAGAAGCGACGTCTTTATCAAAGCTGCAAACTTTTGGGCGGTCGGTGCGTTGAAACAGCTTTGATAAAACGGTGTGTTTGTGCAACAGAGCCTCTTTAGTCGCAACCACACGCACCCCGAAGAATGTCTCCAAATTGAGCAGTACTTACAGTAATGCCCGTAAATTCAAGATTCGGAGTTGTACTCGCTTACGGCACACCGGTGCGGCCGCAGGTTTCCCACGACACGAATTTTATAACTAGGTATTGTCCATGTGACCGTCCAGCGGGAGCCATACCTGTTTAGAAAACGGCTTTTTTAACATGTGTAAGAAAAAAAAAGTGTATGCGAACACGGTTGCGTGAACATAATACTGTTCTTCGTAGAAAATTTGAGAAATGATCGCTGGTCGGCCTCCGGCATTTTTGTTCGCACGGCTCTGCGAACTTCGCACAGCTGCATATGCAATCAAATTTTGATTACAGTTCAAATCGCATGCGGAGTGTTCCGGCTGTCTTCGTAGCCGCATGTCATTTAGGCACTGCATAAAGCCGCCGCGAAAGTACGTGCACGCCTGGCGAGACACGCCCACTATCGCACGTGCAGTCCCCCAGAGCGAACCGATTAACCGAGCGTGCACTTTACATAAATATAGACTTGCTTGCGACACATCGGATGAGATGGGCATATTCACGCACTAGTCGGCGTTCCTTCGCAAGAGCGTCACGGGGCTCTTCGTCGGTGTTAACTGACCATGCTTCCAAATTACAGGAGCTCGGGAACTAAGTGTTGCCAAGACAGCTTGTGGCTTTTTGAATAACCCCCCCCCCCTCCCCCTTATGCCTGATCCCACCAGGTGGAGCTCAGTCCAAGGACGAGGAGGCATCCTCGCAGTCCTGGGTCTCTGTTAGGACATTTACGACTATCGGGTCCAACCTGGTTTCGTACCACTATGCGATAAATAAATACCGCTGCGCGCACCGAAAAACGCCGTTCAGGTGGCAGTCAGCGAAAACATGCTCCGTGGTCTTCCGCTTTCGCTTAGGATGAATTGTTGTTGTTGTTGTTGTTGTTGTTGTTGTTGGTGTTGTTGTTGTTGTTGTTGTTGTTGTTGTTGTTGTTGTTGTTGTTGTTGTTGTTGTTGTTGTTGTTGTTGTTGTTGTTGTTGTTGTTGTTGTTGTTGTTGTTGTTGTTGCCTTGGTGGCATGGCACATACCCACGACGGGAGATTGGCCAGGGTTCAGTGAGGAGAGCCCAAAGCCCATGTATGCGGCCGCAGCCTACCGCGTTGCGTGCTTCAAATCGTCGTCTTCGCCATATTTAATACGCTGATACGACGTTCGTAGTAGCTTGGAGCCAATAGAACAGCCCTTGCCGGGAAGTTGAGGAACCGCGCCACTGAATAAATACAGGCCCGCTCGTCTACGTCGCCAACGTCAGCTTTGTGTTAGCATCGCCGTATGGTAATAAGGTGGCCGAATTCGTATCTAAGGGCTGTGAATAGCGATTCAGGGGTATTGAAAGCAACTAAAGCACAGAGGTACGCTGAGCGCACCGCCCAAAAAAAAAGGGAAGCTCAATAACGGAGCGAGCGCAGCCGATTGTGCTGTCCAGTTAAGAAAAGCGGCTCGTAGCAATGGCTCCTCACTCCACGAAACCAGCCATGGAGACCATGAGCGCAGTGATAGGATGTAAGGAGGGAAGTAGAAAAAAAAAGGGGAGAGGGGGGGCGCGCTCAACAGCAATAGGCCTTGAGCAATATTCTTGTGCGGTCTAAGGTCCAAACAAAGTCGAGCAGGGCGTTTCCTGCAATAGCTCCAATGGTTGTACCCACTCTCGATGACGAATAGGCTGAAAATATCTTATGTAGCGATCGCAGTGCGGCCTTAAGATATCCGATGCTACGGTTTGGTAATGGAGGAGATTCTAAGGGAAGGTAAACATAGCAATGGGCGGTAGACAATAAGGGAGGCAAACGAGATTAGGGAGTGCGCGGGGTGCACGATGACTGCATCTGTCAAAGGACATGCTTAATAGGTCCTCAATGGGAGAGTTCTTTGTACCGCAGTGGCTGATGGGGCTAACCATGATATAAGGAAAATATTCTCAACCGGTGGTGTTCCCTCTTGTTGTTTTGATGACAGTAATCAGGAGGAGATATGCACCTCTATTATCACTGCAGTCTATCACATTGCCGTTCAATGTATGCACTTTTTCAGTGAATTGAGTAGGATCAACGCTGCACATAACGAAGCTTTGTGATCATAGGCACCGGCTTTAGTTTAGGGTGGAAGGAAATGCCACAAAATGTGTGTGTGCGAAGGAAAAATGTAGCCTATCAGTAATAGAAGGCGCCGGTGAGTTGAATAATTTCTATTGATTTTGTTTCCCCCTGTGGGTGATATCGGAAAAGAAGGACTCGGTTCCGCAGGAGTGCTTGGATAAACATGCTGAACTCTGCGGAAAAGGCGTTGCACTGTACGACAAAGACGTCTGCAAGGAAATACAAGCGTGATTCTCTAGACCCAACATCAGCGAGAAAATATATCACGCGGAAAAGCGTAAACAGTCTGCAGAAATAAACTCAGCCTAATCGAAACTACATGTCGGGATCTGGTGAAAAAGTGAAGTTGCATCCCTTTTGCAAAGGAAATCCCCCTTTCTCTACAGCTGCTCAACATACATTTACCACTCCAGAGTTCTTCCGAAAATGATAGCATTCTGCACGTACTCTTCAGGTCCACTGTTTCAGTGGATAGGTACATGACGTAGTGAGGGGGATTGGTGAGGTGTAGAATGTGTTGTAAAGCGAGAATTTTTATGTTGTGGTTGACCCTTATCGGAGAGGCAGGGATGTCGGGCAGGATCTTTAGTAAGTATAGGCCTAGATTTCAGAATAAGTTTTGAGGGATAAGTCTTGAGGAGTAGGAAACCATTTTTCATAAAAGTGACTAATCAGTAAGTCCACATTTAACTCTCGCTTTTTTTTCTAACAGAACGAGTACATATTTTATGTTGTAAACATCTCTAAACACTGTGAAATATGTTAAAAATTATATCCGTGCCTCACTTCATTTAGAAGTTGCAGCCAGTGTTAGAACCCTTACGCCTGTATTTTGAATACAAAACTAAGCTCTTTTTTGTCTGTAATGTTTAGAGTTTATTGTTGCTATGTTAAATACTGCTCCTAATATTGCATTTTAACGTTTTTTTATGTTATATGCTATCCTTACGCTTGGCGAAAAACATGTATTACCTAATAACAGCCACAAAAGGAATGCGTGAAGTCGGAAGACGGCATGTGAAGTCAGCTGGAAAGAAAAGTCGAGTGATGCCATGGTTGGTCAGCTACAGATATGCTGCTGGATCGCCATACGAGCCAGCGTGGGAGACTCTTGAAGAAATAAATCAGTTAAACCAACCGGTCGCATCCATTCTACCTCTACATACGTGCACCAAATGCGCTTCTTGCACCGTCTGGTCCAAGCGGCCCATGTGAACTAGAGACATCTGAAACATTGGTTTAAGGGAGCTATCCGCAGAAAAGAGGCCTTCTAAAACGAGATGAATAACAACGCTAAAGCTCTAGTCAGTGTCCCGAGCGCAGATGAACTCCTAAGTGTTTGTACCCTGCTCGTAACATTGCTTGTTGGCATACTACTGAAGACCTCCTCTCAAGCAGTATCGCGGAAGTTGGTCTTCCTTCTCTCTTTCTGCTCACCTGCCTCATCTATAGACATTGCGCTGTACGCTCAGTGGGGACACATCTTTTATGTGCGTGGGAGCTGCACGCCAGTTTTCTCATTGCAAAACAATCCTCTTTGTTGTCCTCACTGAAGTGCGCTGTTTCACGTTTGGCAATTTTTGCTGGCGACCAGGTAGCATTCTCGGCATCGAAATGGGTTAGTATAGTTTTATTCTGGTGACTGTGACGAACCCCGTATTGTCGACTAGTACTGAATTTCGAATAATTGCACAACCTTCTAAATTACAACAGTTTTGGTTCTTTATTAGTGAATTTTGGAATAGGGTTACGATATCGATTAGCGGGATAGGTGAATAGCGGGGCGGCAACGCGCATGCGGAGGACAATTACCCTAAAGGCTTAAATTTCCTGCGCCTCTCTGCGCACTGGGGCGATGCTGTTCTCTTATCTCCCTAATCGATAGTGCACCGCTATTATAAAAGCCCCTGTTATTGACCGACATTGCCAAACGCCAATACGCCTCCACTCGATGGTAGATAACCGTATGGGAATAGCTCCAACATTGTATGCCATCCTTGAGCAGCTGGAATACTATAACTTTAGAGTGCTTTTCAAGGACTACGACTTGTAACAGCTATCCATCGTTCTCACCACCTGGTAAGTCCGCGTCAGCATCCCGCAAGGCTTTCTTGGAATGGCAACAACTAGGAGCAAATGACGAAAATCGGAAGTGCCCCATACCTCTCGTACAAAACTAATATTTTCAGTAGGAGATTTTTGTTCTTGTCGCTAATCTTTACTGAGGTTTTCATTTATTCCTAAGGCGCTCGTAATAGAGCTATTGCAGTGATTACAGAAAAAAAAATTTGCCTTTTCAAATCCACACTAATTGCAGAGATTGAGATAGAAAAGTAACAGTTCTGAGCAGAAAGTTACCTACCATCATTGAGACAAGAGAGAGTGCTCAGGATCCACTCGACAGCCTGGAACAAATTCACGAATATTAATAACTTTTCATTCTGTTGCTTCTTACGCTAGCAATGCTTTTATTTTTTTGTGCAATTGTTAATCATTCACTAAAGCCTTTTACGCTACCGCTAGGATTGTGCCCCTATAAATGGAACACTTTGCTTGGATACAGTGCCCACAAGGCCCGAACACAAACACAACAGCTCCAAAATGCAATTGAATTTCAGTACGTAAGCAAGCTGCTTCGATGCTACTGAGCAGTTTTTCCTATAGCGCACGCTCTACAACAAGAACACCGGCAGTGACGATAGGCCAACTGCGCGGCGATGCTTGCTTTCTTCCAAGCATGCTACACCATTTTTAGGACAAACGGTGACGTCAGTGGTTTAAAACCTCCTGGGTACTTCAAAAGAAACTAGAAATTTACACACAGGTATATGTTGCCAGCTGGGATGAAAGAAAGCCCAATAGGCCTGTCCATGACATTTGTATCTTTTTTTCCAGAACAGGAGGAAGCAGAAGTGGAATTCTTGTGTAGTCGAAAACTTGGAGAGTGACTGCAGCTGAAAGTGATTACATGCCCTGCCCAAGCCAACTTCTTCCTCTTGATTTCAAAAAGGATGTCATTAACCCGCGTTTGTTCTCTCACCCACTAACAGATCATAGTCCTCCCGAAGACCTAAGGAGAAAATATGAAAGAGGTCCAGGAAATGAATTGATCCAGGTGACTTGTGGTTGCCAAAATGTAACCCTCTGCGACACCAGAAGCAGGTAGCTCACCCAAGAAGCAGGTAGCTTGAAAACCGTACCACAACACGCACTCCAACGCAAAACCACAAACTCACAATGGACAAAGCCACAGCGGATTTCCAAGTTCCTACATTTTTCAAGAAACCTTACACTGTGTGTCTGGCTCGTTCCTATAAGCGATGACAGTGAATCTGATGTGTTGCTGGGAGGCTGTCAGGAAGCTTCTGATGATTAGAAGCTGCATACCAGTTTATCCGGTGACCTCTCTGAGTTATTAGTTTAAACAAAGTTAAAAAGCTGAGAAACACGGTTGTACAATGCAAGTTTCAATGAAGTGTTAGGCGAATGGAACCTACTGCAAGAGCACACGTGCTGGCTCTGTACAACTGGAGAAATGTAAGGAAACGATACGGCCGCCATTAATGCAATGACAGGAAACAGCGCCGTACTACCTACATACTTCTCTGTGCGATAGAAACTGGCCTTGCAGGAGGATTATGTACCTAGAGTGTACAAAAATGTCACGCAGCTGAAGTCACTCTCCAAGTTTTCCATTTTACAGGAATACCGCTTTTGCTTCCCCCTGTTCTGAAAAAAAAAAAAGAACATTTCAGCATGTCATGGACACGCCTATTTTGTGTCCTCTTCCATCCCAGCTGGCAACACTCATCTGTGTGTAAATTTCGAGTTTATTTTGAAGTACCTAGGGGGTTTGAAAGCACTTGCGCCACCGGTTGTCTTAAAGATGGTATAGCACGCTCGACAGACAGTGAGCATCACCACGCAGTTTCTGTATCATGAGTGCCTGTGTTCTTGATATAGGGCGTGCGTTATAGGAAAAAGTATTCAGTAGCATCGAAGCAGCTTGCTTTCACAGTAAAATAAAATTGCATGCTGGAGCTGCAGTACTTGTGTTCGGGCCTTCTGCGCATTCTGTCCAATTAGACTGTTCCATTTATAAAGGAAGCATTAATCATTGCACAAAAAAGTTAAAGAATTGCGAGCGTAATGAGCAGGAGACTTAAAAGTTCTTAATATTTGAGTATTTGTTGGTGTCGTTCGTGTTGATCCGGAGCCCTCTCTCTTTTCTCAATGTTGGTAGGTAAACTTGGTGCTCAGAACGGTGACTGTTGCACCTCAATTTCTGCAATTATTGTGGATTTAAAACAGCGAATTTTTTTCCTGTAATCACTGCAATAACGCAATTGCGAGCGGCTTGCGGATAAGTGAAAACCCCAGTAATGATTAGTGACAAGAAGATAAAAATACCCGCCTTAAACTGCACATTTTATACCAAGGTCATAGAGCAGTCCTGCATCCGACTCCTGATTAGCTTTATTGACTCGTAGATATTCCCACTCCGTGAAAGCCTCGCCGGATGCTGCCGCGTGCTCATCGGATGGTAATAGCGATGGCTAGCTGCTACAAGCCGCAGTCCTTCAAAGGCACAAGTACTGTGAAGTTATAGTATCCCACCTGTTGAACAATGGCGCACGTTGTTCAAGTTATTCCCACTGGGTTACCTCTCACAGAGTACAGCCATTTTCGCGTTTGGCAGTAGTCGGTCAGTAATGAAGCCCCATATCTGTGATAATCTAGAAAGCTGCATAACTCACTCAACTGAGTACTAATTAAGAGCAAGGGGTTCATAACAGTCAGCCCACTAAACAATTTGAACTCATTTCGATACACTGGTTTCCTCTTTTGTTGCCCCACTACCTGACTGTTTAGTCTCGAGTAGAACCGAACCGAACTTAAATATAGCAGGGAATGAACCTTGGTTCGCAGCAAAATTTATCAAATGGGAAAAAGCGCACTCCAACGACGACATCAAGATGGCTTATTTTGCCAGTTGAAAACTGGTGCGTATCTCCCACATATCTAAAAAGTTTGAAGTGACAATGTGCAGAGCGAACTACCTTTAGATGAGGCAGCTGTGCCGAAGCAAACAAAGGAGAGACTAGCATCGGTGATTCTGCTAGGAGAAGGTGGCTGGAGTAGTAAGCCAATAATCAAAGATACGAGGAGACTTCGATTTGGCAGGAGAGGCTTATAACCTCCTGCTCATTTGCCCTGGTCTGCAGTATGCACAGCGTCCTTGGGATTAAAATTTGGCGCTGCCAGCAGCAGTGCACCTTCTTGTGCTCCAAACGACGAATGTTCTACTTTATGTTCATACAACGAGGAAGAAAGCACTCAGATTCCCGAAGTTAATACCACGAGGAATATCCTCTTGTTCTGCTGAAAATGCGAGCCTTTCATCAGTCCGAATAGGTGTGGGTAAGGCAAATGTTAATCCTTTGTCTGACATGCTGCTTCAGCTTGCGCAGATAAAATGCTTACGGTGTACTTGTAGTCGTCAGGCCAAAATGAAAGCATGATAACCATAAATTACCTCAGCTGGACTTTATTTCTTCGATAATTAAGTGTATCTATATAGAGAGAGAAAGATGAACGGCAAGGCAGGGATGTTAACCAGGTGACGCCAAGAATGCTACTCTACAGGCTGGAAGGGGAACAGAAGGAGAGGTAGAAAGGGGAGAGAGGAAAGGGAAATTGCTTTTCACATGTCCGTAAGCCATTGCCAGCAGGGTACACAAAGCACAGACTGAAAGTTCATAACCTTGAACTCAATCCTGTGTGCTTCAAGAACTTGAGAAGCACATTCACAGCTGTCGTCTGCGATGAGGGTTTAGCCAAAGAACCCGGAATTTTGGCGTCTGTGCGCGTACGAGGATCTAACCGCGAGCAGTCAAAAAGTAGGTGCTGCATTTCTTCGTATCCGCAGTTCTCACAAGCAAGAGAGTCTGCCATTTTAATTAAGTGGCAGTAGGTATTTGTGAATGCTACTCCCAACTACAGGCAGCTCAACAGAATAGCATCGCAGCGGGAGAGGCCGGACGGACGATTGAGTTCAAGTAAGGGGTTGAGGCGCTGAAAACGGCATGTTGGGATTCCTGGTGATGACCAATACGCTAAAATCACATTTCGACCAAGCACTTTCGGATGTCTTGGTGTCGGCTTTTGTCAGTGGTATCCGCACAATGCTGGTACTGCCGGAGGCCGATCGAGCTGCTGCACGAGTCGCGTCGTTTCCGACAATGCCACAACGTCCTGGTAGCCACTAGAAGATAACGGCACGACCCTTTTCATGTGCCTGGTGTTGTAGATGTCTAATTTCAGCTACGAGTTGCTCGTGATCGCCGTCAGTAAACAAGAATTGACGTTGTCGGACAGCTTTTGAATCGGAGAACACAGCTCATTTGTGGGGTGCTTCTATAATGGCTGCGTTTGGGCGAGTTGGTTAGACATGTTAAACCTGGAAAGCGCAATAAAAACAACGGACAACAGAAAGAGACAGACACACGAGCGCTTACTTCCAACTGATTTTTTGGAACAGTTGGAAGTAAGCGCTCGTGTGTCTGTCTCTTTCTGTTGTCCGTTGTTTTTATTGCGCTTTCCAGGTTTAACAGGGGTGCTTCTGCACCGATGTACTGCGCAGCCGCACGAAGAGCGGCCAATTCTGACCATGTGGAGGTTCTCCGATGCGACATTTGCTATCTAATACTGGCCTGTCTAGCAGGAATGACTACGGCGCAAGCTGGACTTGTAGATGTGACCAAGCCATCTGTATATACGTGAGTGCGGTCACTGTATTTGGCGTGGAGAAGGCGAGGACAAAAGAGGCGAGGAGTAGTTTGAATCACCAGCACTAAGCAACTGGGTACCCTCTCCCGTTCTTTCTAACTTCGGGTTTCTGCTCCTTATTATCAATGATGCGCGTTTGTTCTTCCCCGCTGTTGGCTCTCACTGTGACCTCCTTTTGGGGATTCACCTTGTTCCCCTCCTCTCCATCGCCTCCAGACTTTTAGCTGTCACTTGTAAATAGCTATCTCTGTCCAAACCTGCTTGATCTAATACTACTTTCTGTTCGCTTTCAACAAAAAGATTTTCATCATAACAGAAGTGCACTTTGCATTGCAAACTCTTTCGACGATTGCACGCTGCAATCTCAACGTTTAGCACTGTGTTGAGGCTCTTTCACTCGAATGTGGTTCACACAAACCTACCTTCTTGCATCGCGAATGTTCAGCGCTCTGTTGGGCTCAGTAGTGACGGAAATTCACCTTACCTCTTCTCCATCATCTGCAGCGTTTTCTCCCCTCATGAGACCAAGGATGACCGGTAGCTTATACTCCGTAAGCTGATTTCCGTGCCCTTCGCTAATTAACCACTTTCCAATGTGGGATAGAGCAGTAATCTCACAGCCCTCACGGTGACGCACGTGGCCACCCTGATAACTACTCCCCTAAGTAAACTTTCGCTACAGATGATGCAAAAAAGTGAGAGCATCTATTGATTTTGTTAAAAAAGAGAAAAAAATTAACGAATCGACAACAGAGTAGCAAACATTCCCTAAAAATGTACGCACTACCTCTGGAGACAAATTCTGGAAAACTGTATTTTTATGCCGTTTTCGCAGTTGTCGTAGCATATCCTTAAACATAAGGCGACTTCTATTGGAAGTCCGCGTGGTGCTACTGTTTGATTGTGGCTTGGGGCTTTCAGTGAGACACAAGATTTGGTAACTCGCATTACATTTTGGCCTCATGTATGGCCGCTGGGATACGAAGAGTTAAGAGCAACAAAAGTAAGAGGCCGAATATAAGGTCATGAAATTCGAGCTGGCACAGGAAATAGGCAATGCCCACTTCTCTAGGAAGCCTGTTGTGATCTACTTTGCGCAGTAATCCGCACCTTATGTGGCTGCCGGTTTTCTGGGTAGCTGTGAGGCCTGTGAGAGCACCGCGCCCTGTGACGTGCAATGGCCATACGAAGCCGTTGAAGTGGTATTGTATAAGAAGCAGCAGTAGTAGTACACTCTCTCCGCGCCACTCATAACTCTGCTCAAAACTGCGCTCATATACAAACGCACAACCATT
This sequence comes from Amblyomma mixtum, assembly GCF_055824585.1. NCBI lineage: Eukaryota > Metazoa > Arthropoda > Arachnida > Ixodida > Ixodidae > Amblyomma > Amblyomma mixtum. Next base: position 49,783,652 of record NC_143013.1, read on the forward strand.
CACAGCCTGGTTGTGAAAGCTGAGTTTCAGGTCTAATGCAAGGAAAGTATGAGCTGTACTTATTTTAACATCAGGTCATTGCCAGAGGACCTAACGTAGCATCGTGGTCATATTCACATCGTTTATATCACATCGTAGAGATGCGGCTGTGATTGACGTGATCAGCACTTGTCTGTACCCCATATCACCAGTCATACCCCTTCTCCTTTTCCACGCCTCTTCAACCTGCGTACTGATTACATGGCCTCCTAAGCAGCAGGCCACTTTACCACTTCCAAAAATGAGGCCCCTTCCTTTATTTACACATAAAACCCTCTCGCTGTTCATTCAACATCATTGCACTGCAATTGACCTTCACGGCTTTTTCACTCTATTATTTCCTGTTCAAGGTTTTCATAGAAACTTTCAACCACCTTCATCAGAATAGGATCTTGGTGGGTATAGCCGGTACTATTTTGGGTTTCATATCAAAATGACTCCGCTTCGCTAAACCTTTTTTGTATATTGCAGAAATTCATTACTGCTGCCATCTCGCCTTCACTAATCAGAGATCCTCCGGGACATTCCCGACTTTCCGATAAGCGTCAACCACAACATAGACCACCGCCCTGTCACACCTTCTTCGCCTTGCACACACCCCTCACTGCGTTTTCTACCTATCCGCTGCTACAGTGCACTGAAGAGTACGTTCAAGACCTTATCTTGTTCTGCACAACTCTCGTAGTGTCAATGTAGATGTTGAGCAGTTGACGACGAAGGCGAGATTTTCCCTTCGCGAAACGAATGCAACTTTTCATTTTTACCAGACCGTGACAAGTACTTTACCGTTGGCTGAATTTATTTCGGCTGCCGGTTAACGCTTTGCTGCGATATTTCTTTTTCTTGCAGTTAGTGGATCTATTGATTTATACGTGTAGTTCCCTGCAATGCTCTTTGTTGTACAGTGCAACACCTTTTCCGCAGATTTCGGCATGTTCATCCAGGCACTTCTGCGGAACCGAATCCTTCTTTTCCGCCAGCACCCACAGCGTGCACTCTGCAGAGAAAAAAAAAAGATAAAAATTATAGATCTCACCGGCGCGTTAACACTGATCGCTAACCTTCGCCCTTCACAAAACATATTCTCTGAAACTTCTTGTAAACCTAAACTAAAGCGGGCGTTCCTGCTCACAGAGCTTCCTTATCCATGCATCGCGTTAAACCTACCTCATTTTCTCATACGCGTACCCATCAAACGGCAATGTGTTTACCTCTAATAAGACGAGTGAATGTCTGGTCCTATCTAATCCCATCGAAGAAGAAAGGTTTGAACAGAGCAACACTCCTTGGCGATGAGTCAGTTTCATGTTATTTAGTACCGTCAGCCCACCTATGCGCAGTGTAGGGCAAAGGCATCCCCCACTCAGGTCCTAATAAGAACGCTCTGTGGCATCTGCACCAATCCTCTCCCCGCAAACTGCCTAATATTTTTTTCCTCCCTCTTTGCCACCCCGTGCTATGCCTACACCTTCGTTAGGAAACAGTAACATCAGATATCCTGTGTCCGCGTTACGATTCGTTACATGAAATACCTTCAGCCTATATCTTCGTCGAGAGTGGGTACAACCATTAGCCCTAATGTAGGAAAACAACCACGCGAGTATTGGCCGAGGGCTTTTGATGTTAACCGTGCCCCCTCCCCCCCCCCCTCTTCTTTGTCCGCTTCTGTCCTTAAACGCTATTACTGCGCTCATGGTCTCCGCGGCTGATTTCGTAGATTGAGATGCTATTGCCCTCAGCCGCTTCTCTTCATTAGACAGGACTCTCGATTTCTTTCGCCCCGTTATTGTGCTTCTCTTTCGTTCTGGTCATTGCGCTCAGCGTACCTAACTGCTTCAGCAGCATTCCATGCCCATTAATCGCTACTCACAGCCCTTAGATACGGGTTCGGCCGCCTTATTACCATAGGGCGTGGCACAGTCGACCGGGTCTGTATCTTCACTCACGCGTTTCGGCGGCTTCGCCACAAAGGCTGCACTATTGGCTCCAATCTATCGGAAGTGGGAGAGCCGAACAAACGGATCAAATATGGCAAAGACAGCGAATGATAACGTGCAACGCGATAGGCTGCGACGACGCCTGCATCCTATGCGAAAGCGGAAGTCCGTCCAGCAGGCCTTCATAGACTACTACCCGCCAGGCGTTTTCAAGCCCGCGCCAAGGAGTTTCTTTAGCACATGATGGCACAAAACCAAATTGGACCTTTAATTAAAAACGTCCCGGCAGAGAGCCTCAATTGTGAGGCAGCTTCCTAGTCTTCTCACTGCGCTCCACATGATGGGCGCAGGGCCAAGCGCATTTTGTTAGTGAATGTGGATGAAATGATCCTTACGGTATCCAAAATAGTGCATTTCCCACACGTTACATGTATTGTTATCGCTGTACAGCACAACAGTGTAATCAGGATGCAGGACGTCTGCAAAGAAACGAAAGTATTTCGTTATCTCCATGCATGCTCAAAATCACTGAATGTCGGAACAAGGCCTCCCTTATTTTTTATTTTTTTTTTTGAAATAGTTATAATCCTTTGATTATACCTTCATATGCCGCCTGGTCTGCGTCTGCCAAGTCTACCAGAAGCCGTACCTTTAATTTTAGGAGAGACAGCCAGCATTCTGTAGAGTCAGAGCCGAAATAATCGCAAATTTGTTCTCTTGTAGAAAGCCTTGAATGAGCCTTGAGATAACTTGAATGAGAAGCCCGAATATATATTTTGCATTTTTTCTAGCCAAATAAATGAAACATTGTAATGACGGCCTATATTACTCCGTGCTTTAGTTCAATGCGCTGACCATTCCTTATTTACAATTATAACATAGTAGTCATTCTCGATGGGCAAAGGCTTGTTAGGTACGCAACGGCAGTCAGGTGGCTAGTAAACGCTGACGTCATTCGCCCTGTATTGGTTTGCCATCAGAAAAGTTTCGCGGAAGTTTTAGCTGCTAATAAAGGCGTACCTTGATTTAAAATAATGTTACTGTAACTATCACATTTTATAATTATTTTTTTCAATTTACGTCACAGACGCAAGTAGGGGCTGCAGGCCTGAGCTCACTTGAGCAACTGACCAAAATATTCGGTGTGCCTTCGCATTATGCATTTTTGCACTCAGCTTAAACGAACTCTTTCTCAGCTAGGCAGGCTGCATTCCTCCATATCTTTCTTGTCGCCACTTCTTGCGCCAAAATAGAATAAAGGGTAACTACATTTAAGTTAATGATCACAATTAATCCACGGAGCACCTAGTTACCTTTGTTTTCGCCCCTACTTCACCCAACAGAGAAATGCAACATAGAAGGATATTGTCTCGCTGCACCTCAGATAGGAACGTGAGGTTGGGCTGCTTCTAAAAAAATTCTAGAAAAAAACATTTTTTTTACTAGGAAACCTTTCCTGAACACAATTTTTTTTTTCAAATATATGATTTAAGTGTAGCAATAAGTATATCTGCAGATCACCCACCGGCAGCCTTGAAGCGTTTTTTTTTAATGTTTTTGCTATCGTATAAAGAGTCCCCATTGGTTTTCCATGGCATTCTTAACTATTCGATGCGATCGATGGGAACACACTAAAGGAAAGATATTGATACATATCTGAAAAACGGACCATTACCTTCAATATATCAATAACAGTATCCAACAATTTTTCAGTTTTAAAAATTTTTGTCCGAGAATGTTCGACAAGTAACAGTATTTAGTGTCATATTTGTGGTACAGCCGTTTTTCACGTAGAATAGCTAGGGCGTCCATCCTGGCAGCATAAACCCATCCTTCCTAGCAGCATAAACCGGCCGCAAGGCTGCAATGACAGGCAGAGATGATCCACCTGAGACAGCTAGGAGTTGTCTTAGCAGTTGAGGTGGCGCGGAGAAACATACGTGTTCTTCTTACAGTTCACTAGAGCACAAGGAGGAAACTGTAAGGGCTGCAAGTGCTCTGTTAACAATGTGGTGTTTCGTTCTTCTTAACTGAACAGGGGGAGAATGAACAGAACTGTGCAAATGTATCCCAAACAAGCTGTTCGGTTCTAAGCTTTTCATTACTTTCTTCCGTCACCGGCAATCGGGCAACAACACATAAAAAGGCGCTCGCTGTATTTCCCGTATTTTCAAGAAACCTCCGTCTTCAATTCCCGAGAAAAGAGGAAAAGAATGCGTTCCACCTTACCTGAGTTTACAATCGCGGTAAATGTGTCAGGGGTGGCGCCTTGACTCCAGTACACCACAGGGTTTTTCCTGCGGGGAAAGAATGAAGTGAACGCAGAAGTTCTGTGCTGTCTCCAGAATGAAGAACTTACGTTTTCTCGTCTCCGTCGATATTCAGTGACCAGCGGTATGCGGCCGATAAATTCTTTGGATCAAATTGGACGCGTGTCGCCGAAAGGCACTTGAACATCGGATCAGGGTTGACATCCCGCACGGCCACAGCGTCCGTAAAACGATCGAATATCTGGAAAGCGCCCAAAATTCATAATTACTCACTAGAGGTCGCAGTTAAAAATCTGCACTGCAAAATTGAATTTGTTTTTTTTTTTACTCTAAGCACCATACACGTGAGTGTTTCAGCGAGCAAAACGCCCCATCTCAAGTGGTTTTAATGTACTTCTCATATTGAGGTTGCTAAATCAGCAATAGCTGTATCACGTTTATGATGAAACCTGCAAAAAAGTTGTAGCAACAAGATTACATGTGTAAAGCTCTCTTTCTTAAATCATGTATCCTTTAAGAGAAGCCAAATACTAATTAAATGCATTCGGTATAATTATTTTAAACTTATTTTGAGTGGGCATGGTGCAACGTTCAACGGCTTTCATTTCTTTAATGCCCAAATTTCCAATCCTAGCATCAGCTAAACTATACCCATTGTGTTTCGTTCTTACAGATCTCTCAGTGCCATACATAAGAAGAATTACGAAAATAGAGGGGCCACTTACATCATTGGCGAACGATGGCTCCGACTCTGGCTGGTTGTCAGTTCGGGATCCCAATTCCAGGCCAGCAGAAAAGCACAGCTGCAATGCACCCAGTGCTAGGAGAGGAAGCCCATGGAAAAAAATCATTTTCGCTACTCCTCGAAAATGACCACGAGAGTTATTTATCCTGTTCGCCAGCACCGGCGAATGTTAACCCTGAATTTGTGAAGATCCGATAGTTGTCCGTTACTTCAGAATGACTAGCTGGCAGACTGCGGCTACCGAACACCGTGTGCGAAATCTTCACCCCTCAATACTGCTCTCTGAAAACGTACACTACTAACACGGCCCACATATGCCTGTAGATGGCTGCATAGAACTTCTACTGAGTTTCCCTGCTTTTAATTTCACATTATTTTTGCGTTAATTTAGAAAGGTTTTTGCCACTACATACCTCTGTCCGGCTATCAGTGGCTTCGCTTGATACTTGACAAGCTGACATATGGCAATCTCATCTCGTCAGGCATTCCACCATAAAAAAAATGAAAGAGAAAAAACACCTGTCTGATATTAGTTTGACGTTCAAAACGGGGTCTGCTTTTCGGCCTGGCGAAACAAATTACTTTGCGCTCATAAATGTTATCTCCAATTTGACTCGATCCGTAGACCGATTTAGTTCACACTCGCGAGCTTTAGAAATTTCGTCTTACTTTAAACTTGAGAAGCATTTAAGAATCAGTATAGAATTCATGAACGCGCTTTAAAGTGCATTTCTTCTTTGAGATAAGATTAAATTTACTTTTTCCTACCAATATCGTAGGGGTCTCTAAGATCGTAGCCGTCTTTAAGATTAATGTTGAATCTTGGGCTATATCTATGAGACATATGTATTGTGGGGGCGTAAATTGGGGAAGATAAACACGTTCTCACCGTTTTACCGCGGCTGACACAGTTCACAGCCGCGCAGACCCCACCCCGTGGTCGCGAGCGCTACGAGCGCACGCCGACCACGGCGGGCCTCGCTCTACGGGGACAAAGGAACGACACACTGGCTGACACAAACAAGGCATTTATTGCTGCAACAACAATAACGCCAGCTAGCAACAAAATACACTGAGGAATCGAGGATGTCCGAATCACCAGCACGGTTACGAGCGAATGTTCGCCCACGGTAGGGCAGAGAGAATATCTCCGAGGCCGGACGGGATGAGCTGAGGGGAACATGTTTCCACACGAGGTCGCCGCCGGCGAAGAGCGGAGCGGCTCGCGAAACTTCCGCGAGCTATCCCGGTGCCGAGCAGAAGAGAGCCCATCGGTCCCCGCGAGCGCGCAGCAAAACGCCATCCGTGGCGCTGGTGTCGCTGCGACACGAGCGCCCTCCCCTGTTAGTTAATGTAACCAAACTGAGAAGAGCGCGTTTCGGGGGAGCTAACTACAGGGAACTAGCAGGGAACTACAGGGAACTAACAGGGAAAGCGTTCGCTTTCCCTCAACGAACTGCTAACTACAGGGAACTAACAGCTAGCAGGGAACTAGTTCGTTGAGGGAAAGCGAACGCAGGGGACGAAGGCGTCCCCACAGTATACAACCACGTTTCAAAATTCAAATAGAGCAGTTGGGTTCATATCATCTGCTAGTTACCATGATCATACGTCGCCTCTCTTCAAATCCTTAAGAGACTTCCCCTTCATCTAATAATTCAACATTAAACTGCGATAATGGTGCGTCGTTCGATCACCAGCCACTATCCTTTAGCCTCATCACACTTTGCCTCCTCATAATATAGATCACGAAGCGTTGCGATAAATAACTTTCTGGCTCCAATTAGCAAAAATGTGCATTGCAAAAGAACTCTTCTGTTTGTAGGGACTATAATCTGAAATGAAATCAAAATATAAATAAAGCAAAATACTAACTTCTGTGCACGGCTAATGTCGCACTATTGCAACAGGTTGTGACTGCTTTGCCTCTTTGAAAGTGTGTCCCTTGTCTGTGCTGTCTGCTGATTTAGTTTTCTGAGCATTATGTTCAAGGATCCCAACAAGCCCGCGAGCTAAGAATCCAGATGCTTGTAGCAATGTTGCTTGTGTAAATTTTTGTTGTGACTAAAAAAAAGTGAAATGAAATTATTCATCTTGGAGCACCGGACGAACCTCGCATGCCGCCAATTCAGTACACCACTAAATATCTCGCTAGCAGTTATTGATTTAGGGGCAATCTCTAAGGCTATCGCATAAAGGTTTTTTTTATTGATGAAATGTCAAAAATGAAGTTCTGAAATCGCACCAGATTTTTTTACAAGATAATTATTGCAGCCGTCTTCATATCCGGATTATTTTGGGACAGAAGTTTAGCAAAGATGTCAAACGCGAGACGCATACTCAGTTATCAAATCCGTGAATTGTGTTTACGTGTCAGTCGAGGTTATCTGATTATAATCCCATACAAAACGCTGAAAACTCCGCCAACTGTAAAAAGCCTGAGTATGTCCACACTTTCGAATGGAGAAAAATAAAACGCTACTGAAAAATCTTCATTTTTTTTAACTTACAGCATTGGGTCAGGGTTGCATGGATTAAGTTTACTTCAGAAAAAGTCATCTTCCTTTATCAATTATCTCGGTTTTAGCCTGTTTTTTGTGTCTCAGGTATGAACTTGGGCTTTAGAAATTTCTATTTTTGCTATATTTTTTTTCATATGCCATTCCGGCATGATACATTCCTCTGCAACTTGTATTTCAGACGTGCCTACTTGACAACTGCCAGCTCAGAAATTCTGCTTTTTTTGTCCAATCGCGACTGGTGTCATGAGGACAATAGCGAAGGCTGTCCTAGCACGTGTGCCAGATAGGACCGCTGTTCAAGATGGTGCCCTCATTACAGCGTTATTTTTGAAGCTACATTTATGCTTTCAAGGCGCATAACTTTGTTCGGCTATTTCGCCACTCATTTCAAAGCACGCTGGTCCCTTGGAATTCCATTTCTCACCTTTAAACACAATTTTTTTTCGCACTGGGAAAGAATTCCAGTATAGTCCTCGCCAAAACGATTCCTTGCAGCGGTGCTTTTTCGTGTAGACCAAATCGCAGTTTTTCGCGTCGCGAAAACAACTTTCTACTTCAGAGCAAAGGTCTCATGCTGTCTTTAAAGTTGCATTTACAGAGGTCACAACGTTAAGTTGACTGTACATTACAGAAAAAAAAATTGTGTGTTCAGCTTTGACATTGCATGGTTCGTTTATTCAAAGGTCCACACTAGATAATGACACTTCGCCAAGAATGTCTGAGAAATTTATTTTGGCATTTTGTTTTTTCAATTACCTTTTGAGTAGAAACATCCTTGGTAGCGGAGCCTGCTGTAGGGTCGGTAGCTCCAAATCGGCTGCGTAAACACTGCACTGGAGATGGAAATTTCAGCATTCATTATGCAGCCTCACCTAAGACAGTGCATGGTTATCTCCGCTTATCGGGAGCTAAGTCTGACGAAAGCAAGCTCTTCTCTCAAGCGACCTCGCAGCCGCACCTCGAAGATAAATGGTTGCTGTTTTAAAAGTACAATATGCTTAGTGGATGATCCGCTTTGCCTACAAAGCAACAGCAGCCTCAAGACCATCCTGGTGGTATGCTAATGTGAACTGGAGGTCATCTACCAAATCTGCACTGTGAACTTTGCCTGGCAAACTTGTCAATTGCGTTGATCGCGCTTTCCAACTCACTTGAAGAAAATTAAAAATGGATTCGGAAATCATACTCAAGTGCTCAGCCTGCATGCTGCTTTTGAATGATTGGGCTGAAAGAAAGAAATTCGCGGAATAATGAGCATACTCATAATAGAGAACAATGAAGCGAAAACCATAACGCGCGCTTCTGACGCGAAACCATAAGGAAACTAAAAATGGGCAAAGGCACAGCGGCTCTCCAATTTCCCACATTTTTCAAGAAACCTTACACTGTGTGTCTGGCTCGTTCCTATAAGTGATGACAGTGCATCTCATGTATTGCCGGGAGGCTGTCAGGAAGCTTCTGACGATTAGGAGGTGCATAAAAGTTCATTTAGTGACCTCTCGGAGTTCTTAGTTTAAACAAAGTTAAAAGCCGAGAAACAGCTGTATAAATGGAAAGAAATTTCAGTGCAGTGTTTGCCGATTGAAACCTACTGCTAGAGCACATCTGCTCGCTCTGTCCAACTTACGTTAGGGAACGATACGGCTGCCGCTATTGCAACGACAGGAAACAACGACGTACTACCCTCATTCTTCTCTGTGCAATAGAAACTGCCCTTGCTGGAAAGTTATGTATCTAGAGCGTGCGAAAACGTCACTCCCAGCTGCAGTCACTCTCTAAGTTTTCGACTATTCAAGGATTCCGCTTTTCCTTCCTCCTGTTCTGGAAAAAAATACAGATATCATGGGCACGCCTATTTTGTGCCCTCTTTCATCATAGCTGGCATCATACATCTGCGTGTAAATTTCGAGTTTATTTTGAAGTACCCAGGAGGTTTGAAACAACTTACGCCGCCGGTTGTCTTAAAGACTGTATAGCATGCTTGGAAGACAGCGAGCATCATCGGGCAGTTAGCGTATCATCAGTGCCGGTGTTCTTGTTGTAGAGCGTACGCTATGGCACAAACTGCTCAGTAGCATCGAAGCAGCTTGCTTACGTACTAAAATAAAATTGCATCTTAGGGCTGTAGTAAACTGTTCCATTTATAGGGACACAATTCTCGCGGTAGCACAAAAGACGTTAGCGAATTATTATTCATTGCACAAAAATAACTGCGTTGCAAGCAGGAGACTTGAAAGTTCTTAATATTCGAGGACTTTTTCATGGCTTTCGAGTTGATCCTGAGCACTCTCTCTTTTCTCAGTGACGGTAGGTAAACTTGGTGCGCCGAACGGTGACTTTTGCACCTCAATCTCTGCAATTAGTGCGGATTTCAAAGAGCAAATTTCCTTGCTGTAATCACTGCAATAGCTCAATTACGAGCGGTTTAGGGATAAATGAGGCCCGTGTACTGTGCGATGTCAGTGCAGGTGAAAGAACCCCAGGTGGTCGAAATTTCCGGAGCCCTCCACTACGGCGTCCCTCATAGCCTTAGACGCTTTGGGAAGTTAAACCCCATAAACCAAACCAAACCAAACCGAAATCCTCAGTAAAGATTAGCGACAAGAACATAAGAATCTCCACCTGAAAATATTAGTTTTGTCCGAGAGGTATGGGGCACTTCCGATTAACTTCATTTGCTCCTTGTTGTTGAAATTCAGAGAAAGCCTTGCGGTATGCTGACGCGTACTTACCAGATGGTGCGAGCGATGGCTAGCTGTTACAAGTCCTAGCCCTTGATAAGCACTCTGAAGTCATAGTATCCCATCTGCTCAAGGGTGGCATACATTGTTGTTGTTGAAGTTTGAAGTTTGAAGTTTGAAGTTTGTTTATTTTACATCATAGATGTGGGTAGGTCCGGGTAAAAAGTGATCGCAGATCACTTGAGGGACCCCCGGACCCCCCTTTACATGGCATACAGCAACAAACATCGGAAGATGGTCAAACGCTAGAGACAAACTTTTTACACAGACACAGTTATACATACAACACATTTTATACATCATAAAAAAAAGAATATACTTAACAACGTTTTGTAGCTTATTTAAAGGCAGCTTTAATTTCGCGCAAGCTGCTTTTCGAAATATCGATATTCATGGACTGTAATTTGTTTAATAAGTGTGGCATATTGTAACGTAGCATCTGATTGCCGTAGTTGGTGCGACAAAACTCTCATGTGGTTACCTACCATCGAGTGGAGACGTTTTGGCCTTTGGTTTTGTTTGGTTTTATGGGGTTTAACGTCCCCAAGCAACTCAGGCTATGAGGGACGACGTAGTGAAGGGCTCCGGAAATTTCGACCACCTGGGGTTCTTTAACGTGCACTGACATCGCACAGTACACGGGCTTCTGCAATTGTCGGTCAGTAACAGGGGCTTTTATAATAGGAGGACACTACCGATTAGGGAGATAGAAGAATAGCGGCGCCCCCGTGCGCATAAAGGAGCAAAACAATTACGCTCTTCGGGTAACTGCTGTCCGCATGAGCTTTGCCGCCCCGCTATTCCCCTACCCCGCAAATCGGTAGGGTCACCTTATTCCAAAAGTCTCTAATATAGATCCAAAACTGCTGTAATCTTGAAGGCTGTGTAATTAGCGCAAGTCAGTACTAATCGACAATACGAGGCCCGTCACAGTCAACAGAATAAAACTAGTTTAGCCCATTTCGATGTACAGGCTGCCCCCTTTGGTGTACCACTACACGAGTGTTGTGTCTGGAATAGAATGGAATGGAATTTGAAAATAGCCGAGAATGCTACCTGGTCCGCTGCGAACATTAGCAACCGTGAAATAAAGCAGTTCAGTGATGACAACAAAAAGGATTGCTTTGAGATTGGAAAACTTGCACGCAGCTCCCATGTACGTAAAACGTAAGAACCCACTAAGCGCACAGCGCAATGTCTATAGATGAGGCAGGTGAGCAGCAAGAGAGAAGGAAGACCAACTTGAGCGATACTGCTCGAGAGGAGGTCTTCTGTAGTATGCCGACAAGCAATGATACGAGCAGGGTACAAACACTTAGGAGTTCATCTGAGTTCGCAGCATTGACTAGGGCTTTAACGTTGTTATTCATCTCGTTTTGGAAGGCCATCTTTTCTGCGCATAGCTCCCTTAAACCAGTGTTTCAGATGTCTGTAATTCGCATGGGCCGCTTGGACCAGGCGGTTCAAGAAGCGCATTTGGTGCACGTATATAGAGGTAGAATGGAAGCGACCGGTTGGTTTGACTTGTTTATTTCTTTATGGGCCTCCCACGCTAGTTCGTATGGCGATCCAGCAGCATATCTGTAGCTGACCAACCATGGCATCACTCGACTTTTCTTTCCAACTAACTTCACATGCCGTCTTCCGGCTTCACACATTCCTTTTGTGTCTGTTATTAGGTGATATATGTTTTTAACCAAGCGTAAGGATAGCATATAAAATAAAAAATTTTAATATGTAATATGAGGAGCAATAGTTAACATAGCAAAAATAAACTGCAAACATTACAGAAAAAAACAACTCGGCTTTGTATTCAAAGTACAGGCGTAAGGGTTCTACAGCTGGCTGCAACTTATAAGTGAAGCGAGGTATGGATAGAATATTTAACATATTTCCCAGTTTTTAGAGATGTTTACAACATAAAAAATCGACTCGTTCTGTTGGAAAAAAAAAATCGCGATGTAAATGTGGACTCCTAGCTCAGTCACTTTTGCTACAAATTGTTTTCTACCTCTCAAGATTTACCCCTCAATACTTATTCTGAAATTTATGGCTATACTTATCAAAGATCTTTCTGGGATCCTCCGATAAGCGTCAACTACAACATAAACATTCTCGCTTTACAACGCCTTCTACGCCTCACTAATCCTCCTCCCTCACTACCTATCCACACAAACAGCCGACCTCAAGAGTACGTGCGGAATGTTATTTTCGACACAACTCTCAAGTGGTAAATGTGGATGTTAAGCAGCTGTAGTGGACAGGGGGACTTTCTTTGCAAAACATATGCAACTTTAATTTTTCACCAGATCCCGACATGTAGTTTCGATTAAGCTCTTTATTTCTGCAGACTGTTTACACTTTCCCCGGTGATATATTTTTCTCGCTCATGTTGGGTCTAGAGAATCAGACTTGTATTTCCTTGCAGACATCTTTGTCGTACAGCGCAACGCCTTTTCCGCAGAGTTCAGCATGTTTATCCAGGCACTCCTGCGGAACCGAGTTCTTCTTTTCCGACAGCACCCACAGCGTGCACTCTGACGGAAAAAAATAAATAGAAATCATTCAACTCAACGGCGCTTTCCAACACTCATAGCCAACATTTGTCCTTTGCACACACACATTTTATGGCATTTCCTTTCAGCCTAAACTAAAGCAGGTGCCTATGATCACAAAGCTTCCTTATGCGCAGCGTGGATCCTAGGCAATTCTCTGAAAAGCGCATACATTGACCGGCAAGGTGACAGAGCAGTGATATCACAAGTGCATATCTTGACCTGGCTACTATCATAACAAAACAAGAGGGAGCAACACCGGGTGAGAATGTTTTGTGATTAGCACCATCAGCCTGTGCAGTACGAAGAACTCTCCCATTGAGGTCCTATTAAGCATGTTCTTTGGCAGCTGCAGTCGTCGTGTACCCGCAAACTCCCTGATGTCGTTTGCCTCCCTCACTGTCTGCCATCCTTTTCTATGTTTATCTTTCCTTAGAATCTCCTCCATTACCAAACCATAGCATCGGATGTATTCAGTCCTATTGCGATCCCTACATAAGATATTTTCAGCCTGTTCTGTCGTCGAGAGTGGGTACAACCATAGAAGCCATTGCCATATTGGATGGATCGTAGATGGCGGTGGCCGCACAAGACTATTGATCAAGGTATTTTTGCTGTTTAGCATTCTCCCTTACCGTCCACTTCTCTTCTTGTAGCCTATCAGTGCGCTGATGGTCTCCATGGCTGGTTTCGCAGATTGAAGAGCCATTGCTATCAGTCACTTTTGTTTACAGGACAGCACAGTCGGTTTCCCTCGCACCTTGTTTGAGCTTCTCTTTCGTTCTGGGCAGTGCGCTCAGCGTACGTCGCTGCTTTATCGGCTTTCAATAGCCCTGAATCGCTATCCACAGGCCTCACCGAAGAGTTCAGCCGCTTCACTACTTTCGTGTGCGGCTACACAAAGCTGTCGTTGGCGACGTAGACAAGCGAGTCTGGTTTTTTTTCCCTCACGCGATTACGCAACTTCCCCACGAGGGTTGCGCTATTGGCGCCAAGCTACTCGGAACGCCGAATCAGCGGATCAAGTATGGCGAAGACGACTATTTGAAACACGCAGCGCGATAGGCTGCGGCGACGTATTCATCCTAAGCGAAAACGGAAGACACGGAGCAAGTCTTGCTGCCAGATGTTTTCTGGTACTATCTGAGGAGTTTATCGCAACTAAATATAAAATAAAGTTTATACAAAACCAGCTCGGACCCGATAGTCCTAAATGTCCTGACAGAGACCCAGGACTGCGAGGATGCCTCCTCGTTCTCGGACTGAGCTCTGCCTGGTGGGATCGGGTATAAGCGGGGGGAATATTGAAAAAGCCCCAAGCTGTCTTGGCAGCAATTGGTTCCCGAGCTCCTGTAATTGGGAAGCACGGTCAGCTAACACCGACCCAGAGCCCCGTGACGCTCTTGCGAAAGAACGCCGACCCGTGCGTGAATATGTCCATCTCATCCGATGTGTCGCAAGAAAGTCTGATTTATGTGAAGTGCGAGCTCGGCTAATCGCTTCGCGCTGGGGGACTGCACGCGCGATAGTGGGCGTGTCTCGCCAGGCGTACTTTCGCTCTGGCTTTATGCAGTTCCTAAATTTTATGCTGCTATGAAGACAGCCGGAATTCTCCGCATGCGATTTGTGCTGTACTCAAAATTTGATTGCATATGCAGCTGTGGAAAAGTTCGCAGAGCCGTGCGAACAAAAGTGCCGGAAGCAGACCAGCGACCATGGTACTCAAATTTCCTACGAACAACACTATTATTTTGACGCAACTGTGTTGACATACACTTTCTTTTCTTAGGCATGTTAAAAGAGCCGTTTTCTAAACAGATATGGCTGCCGCTGGACAGCCACATGGACAAACCCTAATTATGCGATTCGTGTCATAGGGAACCTGCGCCAGCACAGGTGTACCACAAGCCAGCATACAATCTCTGAAACTTTAATTTGCTATCTTTACTTAAGTCCTGCACAATTTGGAGACATTCTCGGGGTGGGTGGAGCGTGCGACTAAAGAGGCTGTGTTGTACAAGCACGCCGTTTTATTAAAGCTATTTAGTTGCACCGACCATTCAAAAGTTTGAAGTTTCGATAAAAACGTCACATCTAGATAGAACAACACTAAACACCGAGTGCTGTCCCCGCACTGTGCGTATGTTGCTACCTTTACAGAAAACTGTGATTCCGTATAAGACAAAGCAGTACATAAATGGGACTCGTTGCTAACGCTTACGGTAACTATTGCCCGTACGTTGCTCTCGTATAAAGGTCTAGGACACACACCGACGGGCCACGGCTCGTGTGTGTTTAAGCTTACGTTACTCAATTTGTGAGCGAATGCACTTTACTAAGGCAATTCGTGCACCATTTTTCTCAGGCACTAGCGGTTGATTTTATTTCATTTGTTGGTCCTTCTATGTCTTTTTAACGCGACAGCGTTTAGGAGCTCCTGTCGCAGAAAATTCGGCGTCGTGAATGAAAAGTGAGAGAAAACATTCCACGAAAAATCCCCCAGAGAAGCAGCCTAGGAGGAAAGTAGGCCACCTTAGTCAGGTAACCTTGTGACGTCATCACAACCTGCCCGGTGGATTGCGAGCAAACTGCGCACCATGGCAAGTGGCAGTTAACTTGATTATTGGCCGCGAGAGGTTGCCCAGGAAGAATGATTTTGGTCGCACAAGCCCCTCCGATGGCAGCACCTTCCACCCCAGGGCAGTGGCGCATCGCTTAACCCTCGGCACCACCTCGCTACGTGTGGTATGAGGACTCCCAGGGATCTATGAATGTTAGGTAAAGAATGACCAATTCTGCATATATGGGCATTAATCCTTTAATGCTATCGCGGCATACTCTTAAGGCGGCGCTTAACTGTTACCGACAATTTTGTTACTTATTCGCCGCACCCTTACACGAGCCCATCCAGGCTTCAAAAAGCAACAATAAGTGCATCCGTTCAATTGACTAGTAAAGGCATTTCTGACTCTCGCGGGCAAAACAGCTAATCGTTGTTCTTTTTACGTGCTGACGGAAATGCGACAGTTAAAAAATCAGTGTACTGTCTCGGAAATCTTCAATGTCACTTCGTAAACCTAGCTTCGTGAGCATTAACATGTCTGAGCCAAGGAAGTTAAGAGCACTATGAAATCCATGACTAAATTTTCCTGACAAAGTTGGCAGGATATACCTCAAAAGATTAAAACGGCTCGAGTATTTTACCAGCCGTGCAGGACGAATCGAATCATGGGCTATACAGAGATATTTTTTCACTGAATGTAAATGAAAAGATCCTTACGGTATCCGAAATAGTGTATTTCCCACACAATACATGTCTTGTAGTCACTGTACAGGGAAACAGAGTAATCAGGATGAAGGATATCTGCAATGAAACGAAAGCGGTTCGTTATCTCCATGTGCATTCAAGATTGCGAAATGTCGAAACAAGTTCTCCCAAGATTCTATTTAAAAAGTTGTAGTTCGCTGATTGCCGAAAAAAATGATAGACGCTATGCGACAGCAAACCCAAGCCACTTCAAGTGAAATTTCTTAAGCGTTTCAACGAATATCCTAGTTTTGATTTAATAATTTGTAGTTAGCCTGTTTCTCTCAGAACTTTTTGAAAAAATATTTTGCGCAGGAAAATTTTTGAAGGCATGATGGCTCCAAACTTTTCGAAGCTAGCATAAAAGAGGCTCTTACTTGCAAACTAGGCACAAAAGAAAAATCCGAAAGGCACACAAAGCCATGGATGACCGAAGCTGTTGCTGTATTCACGTGTGTACGTACGTGCGTACGTACGCACGTATGTATGCCTGAAATAGAAAAAGGCGACGTACGTACGTACGTCTGTCCCTGAAGCCTGGTTTGTGGGAGGCGGCTGCCTGCCCACCACGTTGGGGGTAATTTTCCAGGTGTGTACAGTTGAGTGAAGGCGTTTAGCCCTTTACCCAGGTCTTTTGGCCTTTACGCTAAAAGCTTCATGGTAAAGGCCTTTAGGGTGAAGAACTTCTTGGTAAATTGCATTTCGGATAAAGGCCTTTTGGTTGAAGACCTTTTGCCCGAAAGCCGTTAGAACGTAAAGACCTTACTAGTGCTACTGCCCGATATTCCGCGCTTAACCATGCTAAACTATCTGCTATATTTTTTTTTCTAATGCAATGGCATTAAACCTCATGTCCGAAAAAAGTGTACGCCGTTCTCTGACGCCTCCATTTGCCAGCTGACACCTGGTTCTGAAAACCAACCTGCCACCAGCCACGGTTAGCACGTGGCAAAGTAGACTGAAGCAAAACCATTACAAGAGAAGAACCTAAAGGGTGGTGACCTTGGACAGACGAGGGTATGAAGCGAGCCCAGGAATGCGCAACCTGATAGTGGTCGCCATGGGAACAACTCGGTCCACTGTGACTACCTTGGAAAGTGCAGGGTGAGAAGGAATGTGAGCTGGAAAGAGCAATGGATATGGCAGTACGGCGAACACGCGAAGGATGTCACTCTTCCGTTGAAGTGGATGGATGCCAGCCACCTCCAGAACCGAGCGAGGGTCGGCGAATACTGGAGGCAGGCTACTAAGTGAACAATAAAGTTTGTTTTCTTAGCGCTTGTTCTTCGTTGTTTCATTGTGCTTTACCCACGGACAATTATTTTCTTTGTTCTATTTTATTATAACTGGTTAAGTTTGGTTCATTGGGGTTTAACATCCCAAAGCGACTCAGACTAAGAGAGACGCCGTAGTGAAGGGCTCCGGAAATTTCGACCACCTGAGGTTCTTTAACGTGCACTGACGCGGGCCTCTAGAATTGCGCCTCCATCGAAATTCGGCCGCTGCTGCAGGGATCGAACTCGCGTCTTTGGCGCCAACAGCCGAGCGGCGGGTCCTATTTTATTATAACTGCTTCGCATACACCAAGAGTACACTTTTCCAGCTTTAGTTATGTCCACTTATTCTGTATAATATTTCTGGTTTGTATAGATGATTACTCGTTACGTCAGAGTGCTAGCTCAGTGCATTTCTTGAAAAATAGATTCTCTTACTTTGAATGTGATCATTTTTCTACTTTGCTTTGTTTGCTTTCGATCCTGTACACGAGGGGGCTGGGACCTCAGTCAGACACTCAAATGCCTTTAGTCCTAGCCTCTCCTCGCCCATCAGTGATAAAGGAAAATAAAATCCTGAATCCTGAAATGTGTGTGATTTACCCTTTCATGCAAACCGGAACGAAAAAAAGTCTAATGCTATGCATTTCCTTCAGATTGGTCCACCAATCGCTTGTAAGTTTTCTTTCCTGTCGGCATCTTTTGATCTCTGTCCTACAAGAACGCCCCTGATGATGATTGCGCGGCGGGGCCCGGGTGGTTGAAATCTCTGATGAAAAAAAAGTAGATTTTAACGCAGGCAAATTGGGCAGACGTGCGAAAGCATGTGTTTTGCCTGGTTAGCTCACGGTTTTGCTTTGCTACGTCGTCTGCACGGCGACGATATTAAAGTCAGATTAAGCTCCTATTGAGGTTAAGCTACACTGATCTGTCGACGCCGCCGAAAGAAGTTGATGAAGACGACGATGTGCAGTGCACAGATCGCGAGTGCGTTGCTGTTAACACGAGGCGTAATTGGCTGCGGCGATAGCATAGTGAGTGTGTGTATACACAAACACATCTGTATATATATATCCTTTCTGTACAAAATCATGCAAATAAATACCATGAAAGAAAAAAAAAAGCTTCGATAGCATAGTGCCCTCGTGCCAGCCAGTGGCCAGCTGAGATAATGTGTTCGCGCTACCGCGCGTTCGAAACCCAGTCACAGCTATATTTATTTTCTTTCTGCACGGTTTTGTTGCTACGCTAGGTTTTGCCAAGGTGACCTTCAAGGTAAAGCTTTATACGTATCTTCCAGTATTTTCACATAATACTCTTCTACACCCTGATTCCGCAATTCCTTTATGACTACTGAGGTTTCCACTGAGTGAAATGCTTTCTCGCAGTCATTATTTCGCCCTTTATCTTTTAGGGTTGCGAACGTTGGCGTCATTAGTGACAGCGGACGACGGCATCAAACTCGGTGGCTTCAGTATGCCTTGCGCGTACCACCATTCGAAGGTTTCATACACCGCCTGGCCTGAATGTGCCGCGTCTGTCAGAAACCACAGTCCCTATTTTAGGATGGACTATCGTCATTCTATGCACCTATAGCCGTAATAATCGCCAATTTCGTCTCGGGTAGAGCGCACGCTGAAGTGCGAATAGTGTACAAAACTTGGGTCTTAATGTTGTCCCTTTTACGTGGAAATTATGAAACACTGTAATGCCTACCTACGTTACTCCGCGCTTAACTGTATGAAACAGGCGATTCTATCAAGACAATGTTAACACTTCAGTCCCTCTGCAAGTTGTGGTACTGCGCTCTGGTGCCTTTGCTTTGCTTGCCTGGTGCCTTGCTGGTGCCTTGCTGACGTACCTTATTGTGGAATCGTCTGTCCTCAAAAGAAGCTTCGCGGGAGCTTTAATGGCCAGAAAAGCCGTAACGGGATCCTGAATATAAATATAACGATACTATTTTGATTGCCCTTTATTTTGACTTCTCTCGTCGCTGGCTCAATCCACGTCCGGCCCTGAGGTGTCGCCGGCGGAGCTGCCTTTGAGCAATTATCTAAAACTGCGAAAAAGGAAATATGCAGTATGGGTTCTTCGCAGTTTCTCTGTTTTCAGAGTGCTCTCTTGCGTGCGTCGTCGAACTGGGCATAAATGCGACGCTTCGGCGGTTATTGGTTTGGGAACCTCATTTTATGTAAAACCAGGTATTTCTCCAGATTTGGCATCGTAATTTTATACTTTGGACCCAAACCCTAACGTCGTCTTTTTCATATCAGCTTGCTGCATGCCTCGGCGTCCTCGTGGTCGCCGCTGTTTTTATCACCATCGAAGTATTGATTGGTAACCATATTTGATTTCGTTAGACCTAACAGGGAATAGGGATACCGATCACGTTTGCCTTTTTCCACCTCAGATGTGGATGTCACTTTGGCCTGCTAAATATTTTTATTCAAATGAGTGCTTTATATTTGAATACTAACGCAGAATGCCAGCAAATTATCACAGTTGTGTTTCAGCCATTCTTGCATGACGAACAAGTAAGGTTTCAAGCACCATCATGCCAGACCATATAAACCGGCCGCAAGGCTGGCATGACATCCATAGATAACCAACGTACGGCAAAAAAAAAAGGGTCATAATAGCTGTTGAGGAGACGCTAAAAAAAACAAAACTGTTTTTCTTATATTTCAGTGCAGCACCGCTTAAAAGGATAAGAGCTCGAAAGTAAGGTGCAGACAGTAATGTCTGCGAGTGCTGCGTAAACTACGTGATGTCTGGTTTCTCTTTTAAGCACCTGCGGGCAATGAATATCTTGGCGCAAACATTTTCAGAATCAGCTTTTGGGTTCTGCTTTTTCTTTTTTTCGTAGCGTTTCCCGACCACGGCACTCAGGGGGCAATACCTCAATATGGGATTTCCTGCATTTCCTGTGATTTCAAGAAAGTGTTGTTGCCGCTTCCCGAGAAAAGATGAAAAGAGTGCGTTCCACCTTACCTGAGTTTACAATCGCGGTAAATGTACCAGGTCTGGTGCCTGGACCGAAGAGCACCACAGGGTGTTTCCTGCATTGTAAGACAGCGTGAAAGAAGAAGTTCGGCGATCTTTGTCTGTGCCAGCCGCACATCAAGCACGGAGTCCTGCTGTTCCCTCTCCTCCCCGTTGGAGCTGCTTCTACCACGGACTGCCTCTGCGTCTTCTGGCCGTCTTCAAATTTTGGTGAGGCCGTTCCGCGAGTGGGGGATTTGGCCAGGTCTTTCCCCCTTTGGATGTAGGTTTTCCGCCATGGCTATGTCTTCCCCGGGCTCAGGTCCGGTAACCTGGTTCGCCAGTTTACCGGCTGAAAATCTGCCGTTACCATCTTTTAGTCGAAACGGTGTAAAGCTAATCCCTGTGGCGCTGGTCCCTGTAGGAGATGGAGTAATTAAAATAAAAAACTCTCGATTGATCCAGGAGCAGCTGAAGGCAGCCACCAGCCACTATCTTGAGATTTCGGAGGTGCGACCATTTGGCAACAGAGGAATTCTATGCAAATCGGTTCACTTGGATTGCGTTGCTGATTTGCTGCAGTGCACCTCTTTCGCCTCACTACCGGTGAAGGTATTCATTCCAGAGCAGCTAGCCTGCGTAAAAGGAATTATACGCGGTGTGGATCCTTCCGCTACACCAGGGGAAATTCTTGCAGACTTTCATGACGCCGGTGTTGGCATCCTTTCAGTTTACCGCTGCAGCAGAGAGGCTGGAGGCTCTCGAACACCAACGGAGTCGGTTATTGCAACATTCGCAGGGTACTCTTGTCCGTCCGAGATCAAAGTTTGGCCTATTGTGTACCGTGTAGACCCACTGCAGCCCCGTCCTTTACAATGTAAGAATTGCTGGCGTTTCGGTCACAGTGCCAAATCTTGCAAGTCCGCAACGCGCTGTCGCGTTTGTGGCGGTGATCATGCACACGATATTTGCACTTCTGAGTCGCTTAGCTGCTGTCTTTGCCACTCTGATCACACAGCTGACGACCCCACCTGCCCCAAGCGTGCCGATGAGCAGAACGTCTTGGACATTATTCAGCGTGACAGGTGCTCGCGCGCTGATGCATACGCCCGCCTTGACAGACGGCAGTGCTCATACGCAAGTATTGCCCGCACGTCCACTGCTGATGTGGAGGCAGCCTTAACTAAGTCCGTTGTTGCTGCGGTGGAGAAGGCTGTTGCTGGCGTACTTGACCGCATGATCAGTACGTTCAGCGACGCCTTGTCCCAGGTCATTTCCGCGCAGGCTGCTTCATCGGCTTTAAGTAACCTCAACTCGTCTACCTGTCCTTCCTCCTCTGCCACTGCTGCTATTCAGCCCACCACCCCTTCTACCTCCACGTCCGTGGATGTAAATGACTCTGACCAAGTCCCCCTCTCTAACGCTTGTGAGTCAGATGTTGAAATGACTACTCCATCTCAGAAGCGTCGTGCTTCCTCTTCTCCATCGAAATCTGACCATCATCATGGTAAGACTAAGAAAAGTTCGCCTGGAATTTCAAAGAAAACAGATGTGTTGAAAGAGGCTGTTGCGGCTACGTTTTTAAAGCAATAATCATGGCGGGAATATCTGTTCTACAGTGGAATTGTCGCTCTATATCATCTTCTTTCCCCGATTTACAGCAGCTTATACTAAAACATAGTCCAGACATTATTTTAATACAGGAGTCGTGGCTCAATCCTAATCGCCCATTTGCAATTAAAAATTTCTCCGTTTTTAGAAATGATCGCCCAAACGGCAGGGGTTGGGGCTTACTAACATTGATTTCAACGAAACTGTATCATCGTGCTAAAGTGTCTCACAAAATTATGAGACCTGATTGTGAGATACTTGCCGTTGAAATCATTATTCCGCAGTGCGCCCCTGTTACGGTGGCAAATATCTACTTCCCCGCAGGAGTCCGTAGGACGGATGAGCTCGATGCGTTACTGCGCATCAGCAGACGAGTAGTTCTAGCTGGGGACTTCAATTCTCATCATGTAATTTGGGGTTTCAGATCAGACTTTAGCGGGAAATTACTTTGGTCTTGGATGTCAGCAAACGGCGTGTGCTGTTACAATAGTCGCGCCATAACTTACATGAGGGCTAATTCTCGATCAGCAATTGATTTAACGCTAACAGTTAATGGTACAGCGGTATCTTCGTGGTGTACAGTTGACTGCGGTACGTCCAGTGACCACTCCCCAATCACTTTCACTATTGCGTGCAGTCCAGTCAGGGCGACTGGTTCGCCACAAAAATTTATAAATACTACACTGTTCAAGAACCTCCTAGGTGAGGCCCTCTCGTCTGTTTCCCCCTCCGATAAATCTGACGGGGGCCCTCTGGTATTAAATTCAGTGTTAGACGCCTCTCGGCGAGCAGTCTTTACAGTCCGGTCAGGCGTTGTAAATAAGACTCATTCCAGTTGGTGGAATGACGACTGCGAAAAAGCCTATCGTCGAAGGAAAGCTGCATGGAAGAGTCTAACGCACAACCAGTGCCCAAAGAACTGGATAAATTACAAATTCTTTGCAGCCTCTTTTAAAAGAACAATATCTAAGGCTAAGGATGATTACAATGCCAGCCTGAACACCTATCTGTCTAATCCTGTCAACCGGAAGTCTCTTTATAGATTCATGGAACATACTCATGTGCTGCCCTCTTCTCACATCTCTCAGTCCACAGTATTGCCACCTCGGGACGAAAAAGATATACTAGAGTCCATAGCTCAAGGCCTTGCTGTGCGTTTTCAAGCTCGCACTACCTTTCCATCAACCCCGTTTCATTTGGGTGGAGACTTCACTAAGGTATCTGCCTCTGATTTAGCGTCCGTAGTTAATTGCCTGCAATCTGCTGCCCCTGGGATTGACGGAGTAACAGTTGGCATGCTTAAAATCCTAATGCAAGATTTTTCCCCGTACCTCTTGCAGATTGTGAACTGGTCTTTGGAAAAAGCCTGGATTCCACAAAATTGGAAAACAGCGAAAATTATTTTACTGCTGAAAGAGCAGGGGAAGGGTTTTGATCTCGACAATATTCGGCCGATTGCTCTCACATCAAATTTGGTTAAGCTTGTAGAGCGGGTAGTCTTCAGCCGCCTCACGAGTCATATTCTGAGTATTCAAGGTTTTAGCGAGGCTCAGATTGGCTTTCGCCGGGGGTGTTCGATTTGGACCGCGCACATAGACTTGGAGAGCCGTATTAAGGTTGCTATGAGGCAAAATGAGGTATCAGCTCTGGTTACTTTAGATATTGCAAAGGCTTACGACAGCGTTGAACACAGCATTTTGCTTCATAAACTGGCTAATGTACAACCTCCTTTGTACCTATTTGCGTAGATAGGAGAGTTCTTGAAGAATAGAGCGTTCTTTTGTTCTAAGGGTACGTTAACTTCTACAACATACGCCCAGTCTAGAGGTGTCCCACAAGGCTCCGTTCTTTCACCGTTATTGTTTAACATACTAATGCGTGATATCCCTATTCACCCTGCCGTCAAAGTTTATGTGTATGCGGATGATATTGCTTTTTTCGCTTCTGCCAAAGACATTCATATCCTGTACCAATTACTGCAAGAGTATTTAAATGCTCTGGAAGTTTGGCTAGACAGCATAAAGTTAACTTTAAATGTGAACAAGTGTGCCGTCCTTGTTTTCCCACAAGCAACCCCTCTTTACATCTCTCTGTCGTATCACTCTATCCTCATCCCGCAAGTTGATTCAACAAAATACTTGGGTATAATATATGACCCGCATTTAGACTGGCGGCCACACATTAGAAGCATTGCGCTTAAGGGTGAGCGTGCCCTCGGCCGGTTGGTGAGGATCAGCAACAAAAAATTCGGTATGCGACGAGACACTCTACTACTTCTTTATAAGACCTATGTACGGCCAATCCTTGAATTCGGCTCCGTTCTCTTTTCTGGGTGCCCAAAGTACAAGCGTGAACCCCTGTTTGTTATGGAGCGACGCGCTCTGCGCCTTTGCTTAGGTCTGCCTAAATCAGTAGCTAATGCTGTGCTGTACTTGGAGGCGCGGATACCTGATCTCAATTCCCGGTTTGAGCTTATCACTGTGCGGACATTTTTAAGGTCTTTGGAGCCTGTTCCTGGATTGGCTAACCCTATATTTACAACGAACCCAACTCTCTTCTTTGGTACTCCCTGGCCTCGGTATAAGCTCCCTCAGGTGGTGTTCACTAACTCCCTGCTGTCAAATATTTCTGTATCAGTGAGATCTTTAGTACTGGTCAACCACAGGCGGGCTGACACGGCGGTCTTCTTTGACAACACCCTCCCAAGGAATGCTAAGAACCTGCCCGCCAATATGTTAAATGGGCTCATAGAGGAGTACCTAGACAATTTTCCTAACCATATTGCCGTCTATACAGATGCCTCCCAGCAAAATGAAAAGGCCGCTATTGGTATTTACTCAAGGGCTCTTGATTGGAGTTACTCATTTCGGGCCCCTGACTATACCCCTATTTTTGTAGCTGAGTTCCTGGCCATTGAGTTGGCCTTAATAAGGATTCCCTGCAGTGTCACTCGGGTTATTATACTCTCAGACAACCTTTCTGTTTTGGCAGCGCTCGAAACCTCGAGTGATACTCCTATGAGCCGTTCCCTTCAATTTTTTATTCCTCCACATGTTTCAGAAGTTCGCTTTCACTGGGTCCCTGGGCACTGTGGCATTGTTTCTAATGAGAGGGCTGATTTTTTAGCGAAGTCTGCCCTTGATGGTCCTATTGTCCCTTTCGTCCCAAATACTATTTACTTGACTTTAGCACGCTTTCAGCGATTCCAGCGTTTCCACACCTTGAGCCATGAGCCTCTCCTCGCTGCAGCGGATTTTCAACACCTGGCATTTCCTTGGAGTGTGCGGATGTGCAGTTCGAGGCAATGTGAGGTGTCCATGACCCTTTTGCGCTGCAGGATACCGCGGCTAAATCTTTATTTATGCCGATCGGGGCTTTCGATATCCAACCTTTGTGAGTCTTGTGGCGAAATTGAGTCTATAGAAAATTTTTTCCTCTCCTGCAGGCGGCTCGCTGCTCTCCGTAGAATTTGCTTGGAGATCCCCCTCGCTCGGCTTGGGCTTCCTCTATCTATTCCAATTCTCTTATCCTTCGGGGCAAGCGCCAAGGGATATGCCCTGAAACCAGTGTTCGATTCTATTCACAATTATATAATTTCATCTGGTAGATTCCTCTGCTAGAATGTGAATTCACAACTTTTCTTTCTCCGTATTTTTTGTATTGTACAAATTCTAGCTCTGTGTCCCAAATTTTAAATTTAATTATACTCCATTCCCTGTACTTGAGTGCGTTTGTATCCGCTATGCACCCTGGCCAATCCCCCGCCGTGGGTATGTGCCATTCAGCCCGAGGACATCATCATCATCATCATTTGGGAGAACTTACGTTTCCTCATCTCCGTCGATATTCAGCGACCAGCGGTATGCGGCAGATGAATTCTTGGGATCAAAAAGGATGCGTGTCCCGGACAGGCATTTGAACTTGGGATCAGGGTTGACATCTCGCACAGCAACGGTGTCCTTAAACAGATTGAACACCTGCGAGGAACCCGCAAATTCCATAATGGGTAATGACTGGCCAGATATGAGAACCCGCGCTGCCATTCTGGGAATGTTTTACTGCACGGACTAAAAACATGAGTGCCTCAGCGATCAAATGTCTAATGTCCAGCGTTTTCTTCATGTAATCCCCATTTGGGCTAACTAGGTCCGCTAAATGTCATGACATTTATAAGAACTGGGCAAAAAGGAAACAACAACCAGGTAAAAAATGTGTGCAGCGTACTTTTTTGCAATTATGTCCTTCAACAGAAGCCCAATATTCCTTAAACGAATTTAATATAATATTTCTAAAAGATACGCGGTGCAGTTATACAGTTCTCGTGCAGCGCTCAGTAAAGCGCCTTAATTGTATTTTGCTGGGACATTACCAAAAGAATGCGCGACCATAGCGGAAGGGGCAATGGCTTTCACTTATCTGAACTCAAATTTCCTATTCCTCCTTTATAGCCATTGTGTCGGTTTCTAACGTATTTCCCTGCTACTTGCTTGGGAAGCATTACGAAGACAGACGCATGCTTACATCAGAGGCAGCCGATGTCTCCGATTCAGGCTGGTTATCACTTCCAGAGCCGACTGCCTGGTCAAGAACAAGGCACAGCTGCAATGCACCCAGAGCTAGGAAAAGAGGTACATAGAAAGAAAACATTTTCGCTACTCTTCGGAAAAAAGCCCTTCACTGCCACGCCTTTTACTTGACAGAGCTCAGGCTACGTTCAGGGGCAGTGAATATTACTCCCGAGTTCAATGTGGTGGTGGCGAACGAATCTTTTGGCGTAGGTCTAACTGGCAGATTCTGGCCGGTTAAGTAGGAACGGCTCACGGGGTCTTCACCCGTCGATCCCTCTCTGTAGAAACGACCTACTCCAACACAGCATACAGAATGTCGCTTACGGCAGGCAGCCTCGGCCTTCGGCATCACTGTCTTCCTCTTTTTTTTTCTGTATTGCTTGTTGCCTTCATATCTTGAGTATTCCATCACTGCATACCCCTGTCTAGCTATCACTGGCTCTGGCTCATTCGTTAGATGCTCACGTATTTGCAATCTCGACTGGCGAAGCGTTCAACCGAGAAATGAAAGAAAAGAAACAGAGCAGTCTGACCAGTGATAGGAGTTTCAAAACATTGTCCTTCATTTGTCGGGTTGATAAAATAATTACGTTGCGCTCTGTAATTACCTTCATGCCAGAATATAGAGCAAAGTTTCTATATTCGAGATTAGTAGAGCGGCAGCCAGATTCAGCTCGCGCTTGCCAGCAGTAACAAACCGGTTCTCACTTTACATTTGAGAAACATTTCGGAATGCGATTCTAGTTCCTGTACTCGCTTTAATATAAATCACATTATTTTCCAAAGAAGATAGAATCTACATTTACACGCTCCAGCCACTTTCTAAGTGACGTTTCATTATTCACCTCTGAGCAATTTGCAAACCTAGCGGGGCTACTAACTAGACGGAGCACTAATATCTCACTGGCACTTATAGACTACCTGCGAACAATTTTATCAGTTCCAAGATTTTCCACTGCAGGGTGGAGTATGCTTTCTTTAGCCGTGACACGAAAAGATATTTCTTCAAGAAATGCATAAACAAACAGCTGCAATCTCGGCGCTTTCACTGTAGAAAAAAATCAGTGCTGGCGTCTCCTTACTCATATCATCTGAAGTGACGGTAACAAAGATACCATAGAACTAATTTTCCAATGCGTTGTTAGTGTTTATGTGTAATTCGCTGGCCACATATCTCTCTTTCCGGCCGACCTGTTGGCCTTTCTAATATTAAATTTATCTCTCTTTTGTATGCCTTTTCACGTCCACCGTTTAAGACGGCAATGATCTTAAGCACGTGAAGACAACTTTGAGAAATTTTACTGCATCGGCTTGGCCGAGAACAAGGCACAGCCGCAGTGCACCTAGAGCTAGGAGAGGACAGTGCATAGAAAGAAAACGTTTTTGCGACTCTTCGGAAAAAGCCGTTAACTGCCACGCCTTTTAACTTGACGGCGCTCAGATTGAGTGTCAGCGGCAGCGAATATTACTCCCGAGTTCAATGTGGTGGTGGCGAACGAATCTTTCGGCGTAGGTGTAACTGGCAGATTCTCGCCGGTTAAGTAGGAACGGCTTACGAGGTCTTCACACGTCGATCCCTCTGTGCAGAAACGACCTACTCCAGCACAGCATGCAGAACGTCGCTTACGGAAGGCCGCTTCAGCCTTCGGCATCACGGTCTTCCTGTTTTTTTTTTCTGTATTGCTTGTTGCCTTCATGTTTTTGAGTATTCCATCACTGCATACCCCTGTCTAGCTATCAATGGCTCTGGTTCATTCGTTAGATGCTCATGTATTTGCAGTCTCGACCGGCAAAGCGTTCAACCGAGAAATGAAAGAAAAGCAACAGAGCGGTCTGAACACTGAAATGAGTTTTAAAACATTGTCCTTCATATGTCGGGTTGATAGAATAATTACTTCGCGCTCGGTAATGACCCTGATGCCAGAACGCACAGAAAAGTTTTTATATTCGAGTTTAGTAGAGTGGCAGCCACATTTATCTCGTGCTTTCCAGCAATAACAAATCGATTCTCACTTTATATTTGAGAAACATTTCGGAATGTGATTCAAGTTCATGAACGCGCTTTAATGCAAATCACCACTGCAGGGTGAAGTATCCTTTCTTCACCCGTGGCATGAAAACATATTTCTTGAAGAAATGCAAAATCAAAGAGCTGAAATATCTGTGCTTTTGTTGTAGAAAATAATGATTACTGCCGTCTCCTTATCCGTATTATCTGGTAAAGCGACGTTAAAAAAAGATACCATGGAAGGTGCGCAGCTAATTTTCCAATTAGTTGTTAATGTTTACGTGTAAGTCGCAGGCCAGATATCCCTTTTTCCGGCCTACCTCCTCGCCCTTCAAATCATTAAATTCATCTCTCCTTTGCATGCCTTTGTAGGTACACCGTTTAAGACGGCCGTTCTCTTAAACACATGAACACAACTTTGAGACATTTTTCTGCAATTTAGTGCATCTGCTTGACTTTCCACGGATTACGTTTCAGTTCAGAAGTCTTCTTAATTTACTGATAATGTACGTTTTACAGTGTTTCTATGTCTGAAATGTGAATCATAGTGTGAGGAATTTCTATTCTTTCCGTGCGTTGCGTTCATATGTCACTCTATCTTCATGCATGATTCTGTAACAAATATTTCAGGCGTGTTTACTTTGCTCACGAACTGCCAGCCTAAATTTCTGCTTTTTTTTTCGTTCGTAACAGACGCCATGAGGACGTCATCGTTAAGGGATGGCGACGTCTGGCTCGGCACGAGCTGTAGATAGGTCTGGTTCACGCTGTCCTGTTTGGAGATTTCACAGAAAACAAAGGCTGGGGCGCACGCTGGTCAAGCGGTTTCTGTTTTTTAAACTGGCGACGCTGTCATCTGTTCAGCTACATTTACAAATGAAGGTGGTTACATTTTTTTGGTGATTTTCCACTGATTCCGGACTGCTTTATTCTGTTTGAAGTACATTATCAAAGATAATGTGTTTTTATTCTCCTTAGGAACTAAATTTTCTTGGTGTCCTGATCAATAGGATTCTTTGTAGCTATGCTTTTTCGTGTAAAATTAATCATAACTTCTACGTCTCGATGACAAATTCCTATTTTACAGCCAGCATTTCATGCTAACTTTAGCGCTGCAGTTACAGAGACCATTAACAGGCTTTTGTCCGAACCCATTACAGTTGACTGACATTGCAAAAAAAAAAAAGTCTACTCAGCTCTGACCATGGTACCCTTTGAAGAAGCACCTATTCTCGCCGTATTGACGTCACCAAAAATTTCCACGAAATTTTTTTGCGCATTTCGGTTTTCAGTAACCTTTCTGGAGGAAGCTCTCTTGCAGAGCGAAGCCTAAACTTGTGTGGGTCTTTCCAAATGGCCTGCGTAAACACTAAAGCCGAAGTGGGAATAGCAGCATTCATTATTGGGCCTCAAGCACGACTTCTGACAGAGAACGTTTCTTTCTGCCGACCTCAAGCAACACTACGTGAATCTCCCCTAATCGTGTGGCGAACGTTGCAGTCTCCCAGCGCTCTCTAGCGTTCTGCGAGATAACCGGCTACTGTTAACGCTTACAGGTGCTCTCTTGATTATCCGCTTCGTTGCGAAAGCAACCCGCGTTGTCGCATTTGTCTATCGCTTACGGCAGCGGCGGGTACATGCCACTTCTTCGTGATAGTGGGTGGTATTGAAATAATTGTGCCCGCTGATATGAACTCCTGATCCTCTACCAACTCTGCATTAACAACTTAATCAAACCCGCAAGCTGCACTGGTTGAGTTTGACAACACTTCTGAAGAAAATCTAAAAATTCTCTTGGAAATTATCAGCAAATACTCTGCCTGCTGCCTTTCTCCGAAAGGTTAGGCTGAAAGAAACCAATTTAGGGGATAACTAAAATGCACTTCGTAGGGAGAAGATTGAGATAACATTAATATGTTTCATCTTCTACACAGTAACCAGCTTATACCACGACCGCTGAAAAAATGTCCTCAGAAGGGCTATATCTTTCTGCTACACCTGCAGTGCCAAATAAACGGCTAAGAAACTGATATACAAGGCATTTTGCCAGTTTTGGAGAGCTTCACGGTTGTTTAGTGCCTTCCACCTAAATGAGTTGGTCACCAGATTTTCATTTAATGCTGGTCAGCGACTTGACGGCCTCATGGTTGATCACTGGAAGAAAAGACATGCTTATGCTCTTTGAAGCAGCCTTACCTTACCAAGTAGTGACTGCAGCCTGCAGCATTTACGAAAAAGGTTTAGGCCTTGCTGCTTAACTCTACTACTGTGAACGTGAGCCGTGAGAAAGCGATATGTCGGTGCTGTAGAATTCTCCACTTGAAAGAAAATCATCTTTTCTATGTTTCAGCAAGTCGCAAAAAAAAAATGCATTCCCTTCGCTGCTCAATTTATTCCAACATGTACGTTTCGTATTCTTGCATGATTCCTTCGTTTTCTGCATCCCGATTATTCAGGCCTGTCTTGCATTGCAAAGTTTTTGTGAATTAGTAGAAACGCCTCCATCAGAGACTTCGGCGTGCTTTTTCAAGTATTTTTGGAGGGTGGATTTGTTAAACGACGACAGTACCCTAAGTGAGCAATCTGCAGACGAAAAGCCAAATCGGCCATGGTAAAAAAACAGCGCGAGCTGCATGGGACAAACAACAGATGAAAACACCACATGCACTGACTGGCAGCTGCAGGCTTAATGAGGCGCAGGATTATGCTCAGAAAAACTACCGCAATACTGCGCACGTCATAAACGCGTGGACACAGAAAAACCACTTACAGCGCTCCGTATAACGCTGCATATTGATAAAACTGTCGCACTCATCTCACACCAAGTTTAGTGCATTTCTAACAACCGCAAACTTGATCCCGGTGTGGTTGTTAAAGGTGTTGGGCAATATTAAGCGACGATCTGTTCCTGCCATTTATGAAGTGCATAATTTGAATAGTAATGGGATAAGCTTTTGATAAGAAATATACATGTGTTCAGGCTGTAACTAAAACTTTCATGTTGTTCCTGTATTTGGGAGATGTGAAGTTGAAGCATAATTGGAGAAATCGGGTGCAGTTACAATGTCCCATCAACGACCGGAGATTTCTTCACGAAAAAACGTGTCTCAGAATATCAATGCAGCTGAAACTTTTGTATTCAATTCATCAGTCTTACTGCCGTCATTAGCCACTCGCATTGTACGTGTATCGGTGTGAGCAGGTATACATAGAGGAGTCCAGAGGCCTTTTCTTTCTAGGAAGCCATGGTTGAGTGCGGCCCGTCGGCCACTCACGAAACATCAAAAATGTAGTCGTTCGCTCAGAAATAGCCGGAATGATGAATGTCTACTTCGGTAATTAAAATTATGACAGTCTCGTACTTTCTCAATATCCCCATATTTTTATTAGGTATCCCTTTAAAGTATCCTTTATTGCCGCTGGTGTGATTGGAACGAAATTACTGCTAAGCACTTTTACTGACTTGCAGCTTCTACAGATGCTGAAATGTGTGGATACACTGCTGTTTGTGGGTGAGTGGAACGCGTGAGCCACGCTCGGCAGAATTCATTGTTCATTTAACGATGCACAGAGGTGAGAGACCCGTTTTCTGTGCGAT
Organism: Amblyomma mixtum; assembly: GCF_055824585.1. Taxonomy (NCBI): domain Eukaryota; kingdom Metazoa; phylum Arthropoda; class Arachnida; order Ixodida; family Ixodidae; genus Amblyomma; species Amblyomma mixtum. Next base: position 49,815,809 of record NC_143013.1, read on the forward strand.
GTGAGTGAAGGTAAAAGATCTCCAGGTGATAGAAATTATTATCGTGCCCTCCACTACAGCACCTATTTATCTCTTTCTACTTTCTCTCGCAACTTCTACCTCACGCTGCGATTCAGGTTTCCACTGAGAAGTGAGACTTACTGCGCCTTTCATTTTCTCAGACTCAGCTATTATTGTTATCATGTTGCGCGTCGCCACCTGCCTTTTACCTGGCACAGTCAGCGCTGTGTGTGTCTTGTCTCCTTCTTGGTCTGTGTGTGTTTGCGCTGTTGAACCATCACTATGAATCTACACCAACTAGCCCAATCTGCAGTTCTTCTACAGTCATGAACCCGTAGGACAACTCATCGGCCGTCCAGATCGCGTCAGCCTCTATATCCAGCTTACGCTTCCTGCAAAGGTGTCACCTTTTATGCCGTAACATATCGCCATATGTTCAACAATACGTAAAGTAAAATATTAGCTAGAGTCCATGTTTGTTGCTGAACTGTTGTATAATAAATATGAGTGCCGAGAAGTTGAGGACAGTACGAGAAATTTTCGACCGGGAAACCAAAGTACATTTTATTTCTTGATTACAGGCGGCAAGACTCTTTCATTGTTGCTCGAGTTACCTCCGTGCATATACTACGTTTTGTTGCGTGTTTTCCCGCTGCTCCTTTTTTTTTTCATTGCATTCACTCAGTCTGTGTTCCGCTGCAAAGATCCTTGTCGTACAAATTGACGCCTTCTCCGCACAGTTTAGCGTGTGTTTCCAGGCAACTGGAGGGGACGGAGTCCTTGCTTTCAGGCACCACGAAAAGCGTGCACTCTGATGACAAAGATAAAGAAAACTTATTAGCCTCACATGCAGCCACATAAACTCATAATCCAACTTCAATCGTCTAATGCATATTTTGTTAATGTTTATTGGATCCGTAAACTGTATTTCGTCCCTAAAATAAATGCACTCGGTCATGCGCAAGCGTTGACCTCAATTAAATTACATGGTAGACGCAAGTAAAAACCGAATGTTATCAGTCATCGATGAAGCAAGCTCATATGTAGCCCAAAGCGCTGATGTGAAACATGCTCCGATTCCATAAATACTGCGTTCACATTTATTTATTTATTTATTTATTTATTTATTTATTTATTTATTTATTTATTTATTTATTTATTTGTTTATTTATTTATTTATTTATTTATTTATTTATTTATTTATTTATTTATTTATTTATTTATTTATTTATTTATTTATTGAACCCTCAGTGCCACAGGCATTAAAGAGAGGAGTGGTTGCAAACAGTATATACATAAACATGAGCAATGAGTGTTACAATAATTTTTTGTAATTTATACAATTTTAGCTAATGCGTTGCGAAAATGCTGGTTATCACTAATGTCGACGATTTCAGCGGGAAAGTGTTTCCATTCACGTGAAGCACGAGGCAAGATGAACTGAAATGCTGGCAAGGTGTTAAATGATGAAATTCCAATCATGTGGCGATGATCGATGCTGTTTGAAACGTAGAGGGTTGGAACAATGAGTGCGTACCGTACGGTAGAATGACGATACAATTTACGAAAAAGACTGAGACTAATTGTTTTTCTGCGGCATGCGTCTTTTCCTGTAAAAAGAGGCAAGTTTTCATTCTGGTTCCTCTTGCGCCGCGATTAAAGTTAGATACAATAAATGCGCGGCATTATTTTGGACTATCTCCAGTGAAGTAATCAGTTTTTCATCAGTAGTTCGCAAACAGCAGCTGCATATTCTAGTTTTCAACGGATTGGTGTTTTGTACAGCAATAATTTAAGTACCGGAAGGAAAACATAAAGGAATACGCGATTACTACATTAGTCAGAAAAGTTCATGTTGCTCGGGAAGGCGAAACGAAGAAGAGATTAAGTGAGCAAGTCAGATGCAACTAAAACGGGGCGCCATTATCTTGGGGACAACAACAACAACGACGGGGGCGCGCCTAAGTTGGTCCAGCTCGTGTCCGCTGGGGCACCTCCTACCGTACCACGTCAACCTCCGCGCACTGCAGACAATCTCAACTTCTTTTTGCTTTGAGGCACGGTCCCATCAGCTGAAGCAAACGCATGCCAAATCCGTAGCGCTATGCCCTCCAGACCCTGAGAGAATCTTTTCACCGAATCCTCAAAAACATACTGCTTTTAAGACGTTTTCCCATGACTAGGTTTCTGCGTGCTCATATTAAGAATGCAAGGACATTTTTTTTTTCCACAAGCTTCCTTGGTAGCCGTGAGACTGAGCCCAATTACCCCTTTGGCTGCTGTGCTATGATATTTGCTCACTCGTCCTGAGTTTTCTCGTCGCAGAGCATGTGATGCGGTGTTTTAGTTCATCTCCTGGTATTTTATTCGATTTTATATTTATTTTTGTACATTTTCTATTTTCTGAGGATACCCAGCGGCGAGGGTGCTTATAAAGGTCTATGAACAGAAGCATCTCCCTCTACACATAGTTGAGAATCTTTGCCTTTAGGCGGGCATTCAGAATAAAAGCAGTAAATCGAATTCATCTATAAATCGCAGTTACGCTTATTCTTACGTTACCTTGCCCCACACCAGAGCGGCTGGAACGCGTTATACATACTCTAACACAATTGGCCTGCATTAGCTTTACAATGCATGAGTACCCAAAACGAGCCTTACGATATCCGAAAAAGTGCGTTTCCAGGATACCACATGTTGCGTAGTCGCTGTAGAGGAAGCGAGATATTTCTGGGTGGCTGTAGTCTGCGAAGAAAGTAGAGGCCATTAGACATCTCACTTCAAAGAAGATTAAATAAATGCACGCAAATGTACCCAGAACCTCACTTAAAGTAGCATGAAAACAGTACGCTGCTTTCAGATGAAATCCCAGCATTAAACCATATAGCCAATAGAGCTGGCTTATACCATGCTAAATGCCCCAGACGTGTGAAAAAGCGTCTGCTATCTCCTGCTATCCTGCTATCTTCCTGTTATGCCTGCTATCTCTTTTGCGGTACTTCAGAAGAAAAATTAACAAACCAACACCTTTAAAGACATCACCGACTCCGAATTTTTCCGGCATTTTTTTTTCTTTGTATAGAAGAAGGCCGCCGAGACAAAAGGCTGAAAAGCCTGAAGTGGCCTCGGCACCCTAACAGTTTGACAGAGAAGACGACTGAAATGCTTGTAGGAAAACGTACATCACAGCATTATTAGTGCATGCATGTGTAGAAATGTACACACGCAAGAGCGGCCGGCACACAAACTATACAGCGAGAGTCAAATGACCAACATAATTCCAACATAATTGCATGCATGCAATAATAAACTGCATACGTGTGTGGATCGGTGCCCTACTGTCACTCACGAACAAAGTCGTGCGAAGGAAGTTCTACAGTGAACAAAATTCAATATTGTTGGCAATTAGGTATTTTTTAATTTTTCGTTTATATATAACCTTGCTGGCAGAAAAGTCAAAGTTCCGATTGAACCTATTGAGAACAGAGGGAGCTTGGTAAATCAGTATTTGTTTGCCATAGTTCGTTCGAACTTTAGGAATAAACTTTCTGTAGATTCGAAGGTCGTATCCTGAGGAGTTGTTATCAGGAATTTCTAGATGTAATTTCTGCTCCTGGATGTACTGTAACAAACGAAAGTGATAAGTCTGATTGGCTTTAAGCATACTGTGGTTTTGGAATAGCGGTGCATTATGCAGATATTGTGGGTTTCTGTAGTATCCTTCCATTGCTCTTAGCGCCCTTTTTTGTACCACAATGAGCCGGTTGAGGTTTTTGTGTGTTGTTGTACCCCAATTAAGAATGAAGTATGGGAGTCGCGAATATAAGTGCGCAGCATAATAATGCGTAGTATAATAGACGCTTGACAGATACAGGTACTAAACCAGCGACTTTATACACGCATCCGGCTACTTTACTTAGATCATTAACTACATTGGCAATATGAGTGTTCCAAGAAAGAGTTTCATTAAACCAAACACTGAGAAATTTTTGGTCAGCCACTTGTTTTAGTTGTGTATTTTCATTTCTGACATTTAAAACGTACCGTTCAAGAGTATCATTTAGTCGGAATATAATGTAATTTGTTTTAGAAAGATTTAAAGTGAGCTTCTAAATCTGTAGCCAAATATGCAACTTTCCAAGATAACAATTTACCAATTGTTCTACAGCTTGGAGCGAACGGTCGGTGAATAATACATTGGTGTCAACTGCATGCATTATGAGGTCAGGGGATTCTGGTATCAGAGAGATAGCATTAACATATATAGTAAACAAGAGGGATCCTAATATCGATCCGTGAGGAACACCCAGCATGAGAACTGATTCGTCAGGACAGATACTATTCATCGCGACATACTGTAATCTATTACTTAAATAACTCATCAGCAGATAGAAACTATTCCTTTCACACCATAGGCAGATAGCTTTCGCAGGAGGATGTCATGTTGAACGCAGTCTGTTGAACGCTTTCCGAAAGTCTAAAAATCGTCCCAATGTGTATCGATGGTGTTCGATATTTTCAATTATTCTGTCTTTCACGGTTAATAATGCTTGTTCTGCAGATTTGCCTTTCATGAATCCATACTGAGACGTACTTATGACATTATAGTTTGAATAAAATGCTTTTAGCCTAGATTTTATAACACTTTCAAATACTTTAGATACTACCGGCTAAACAGAGATTGGGCGGTAAATGAAAATTTCATTTCTATCTCCATTTATAAACAGGGCGTACACGGGCTATCTTCAGGTCATTTGGGAATACACCACTTTCAAACATTATATTGATGATACACGCCAAAATTTCACACACTGCGCTTGACACATATTTTTATGAAATATCTTTTATATCGTCATATTCTGCGAATACGTTGTTCTTTATGCTCTTAAGGTGTCAATTTCATGTGCGGTTACAGGTGCTAACACAATCGAGTTAGGTAAGCGGCTACCGAGATCACAGTGAACCGCATTTGATCCCGATACATTGTTACATAGATTTCCAACATCAACATTAACAAAGAAACTATTCAGGGCATTTACCATTTCAAGGCCAGAAAGTCTACCATTGGCAGTTGAAATTTCATTGGCTTCACCAACATTTTTCCTTTTCATAATGTGGTTGATCTCTCGCCAAATTTTTCTACCATCACCGTATACCTGAGGAAATCTCTTCGTATAATAATCCGTTTTTGCACGTCTAAGCTCGGTATTTCGGCTATTTCTACTAAGCGCGCGTCTTTGGTGAAGCTGGGTGATGCTGAAAACATTTCTTAGGAAGGCACGTGAGGGATGCTTGGATCAGCCAGTAAAGGGCCGATCCTTACAAGCACTAGGTGGAGGTCCCTAGTTTGGGATCCGAGTGGCGGAGGCTCGTTGTTCCTGTAAATCGATCGGGAACCAGATTTTAATCCAGTCTACACCTTCAAATATATTACAAAATACTATCTCCTGCCCATGTAAAGGGCATATAAAGCCAATACATTGCTGTGCCCGGCAGCCCTAAACATTTTGACCTCTCCTTTAGCGGCAGCTTCCCGCACTGTAGAGCAGTGTCTTCGGACACCTATCACATAGTGTGGGCCTGTCCCTCCAACCCGGCTGTTCCCCCCATCCCCAACCCAACCCCGGAGGACTGGGAAGCGATCCTGGTGGAGCTGAGGCCGCTCATGCGGGAAAACCAAGATGAGCGCTGCGTGTTCGCCGACCCAGTCGCGCAAATGAATGCCTGAGATACCCTTTATGCTGCCTTCCTCTGCCGCCTTTCCACCTCTATCGCCGCTACAGTCATAACTTCGTCACCGACGCCGCCGCTTGGCATTCTCGTGAAAACTTTGCGGTGCGCCGAGAGGAATTCCAGGTCTATCTGAAGCCCGACGTTGCAGGTCAACACAAAATTCTACGCAAAATTAAGTAACGCATTCTGGAATAGAAAATAAGCACTTGCAGCCGCACTCTCGAATATGCTCTAGGCAGGGTCATATACAAGGTTAGGACGCTGCCTTGAATCGAAACTAAATATTGTGCCCACCGCGGTGGTTCAGTGGTTAAGGCGCTGGGCTATTGAGTCGGAGTTCCCGGGTTTCAAAGCAGCCACGGCGGAAACGTTTTGATGGAGGCGAAACACAAAAGGCCTCCGTGTGCTGTGCGATGTCAGCGCACGATAGAGATTCCCGGTTGGTCGAAATTATTCCGGAGCCCTCCTCTGCGGCATCTATTTCTTTTTTCACTCCCACCTTCCTCTCTTCACTTACGGCGCCGTCCGGGTGTCCACCGAGGTGGTGGTGGTGGTGAAAATATTTTAATTAAATTGTTTAGGAGGTTGTAGCGGCGGGTGAAGCTCTCATTCCGGAACCCCACTGGCGTAGGCTGCTGTCCGGGCTCTTTCGATGAGTTCTTTTTGACTCGTTTTGTCTGACCTGCTCAGAGCTGCCTCCCACCCCTCCTTCATTGGCTGGTTATTGACAGTGACCGCCTGATTTCGTTGGCAGTCCCATACCATATGGTACAGGTCCGCCTTCTCCCCGCAGAATTTGCATTGTGAGTCAAATGACTCCGTGTCAATTGCGTGTAGTCTTCGTGGGTTGTTGTAAGTGTTGGTATGTAGCTTTCGGATATGTAGTTCCTCTCCTCTGTGCACTGTCTTAGCCGGCGGAGGGTAGACCCGACATGTGAGACAATTACTGCGCCATTTCCTCTCCTCAAAAACCAGTTTTCGTTTGCTTGAAGCGTTCTTCCTCCTCTATGAATACCTTGCTGATAAATTTCAGTGACTAGCTTGGCACTTGTTTCAGTTTCGGTGTTGGTGTTCAGGTCAAATTCCCCGCGATTTCAGGACAATGTTTGGTTGAGATTGCCGACTATGTGAGCTGAAGCATATTGTTACGCCCAGGGTTTATTGAGACCGGGACGGAGGACTGAAAGCAGCTGGGTCCGCTTGCCGAGCACGAGACACCACCAACCTCGTTCTCCTCATCTTCGGCTTAGTCAGCAGCGCCGACCATGTAGAATAATAATAGGTAGAATTGGCCTTTTCATGGGCGTCACACTTCCCCCTACGCAGCCGAAGCCCGCTGGGCGAGTTAAGAAGCGCCGCGCGAATGGTAGGGCTTCAGCCGGGCAACGTGAGTGACTTCAGTTCGCGCTGAACGACGTCCGCTTGCCGTGAGACGAGCTACGCGGTAATTGAGCTCGCCAAATTGCTCAATAATGACATAGGGTCCATCGTAATGGCACAGCAGCTTCTGAGACAATCCTCGCTTTCTGATAGGCCGCCACAACAAGACCAAATCACCAGGCCTGTAAGTGACATGACGGCGGCGGGCATCGTAGCGCGCTTTAGACCGATCTTGGGAAGCAAGAACACGAAGACGAGCAAGGCGTCGGGCTTCTTCGGCGAGACAGAGTGTCTCAGCGATGCAGGGATCTTCAGGAAGCTGGTCAGAAAATGGTAGGATGGTGTCCAGGGTGTAGCGTGGGGGTCGAGCATAGAGTAAAAAGAAGGGGCTGTAGCCAGTAGTCTCATGGCGCGCGGTATTGAACGCGTACGTGATGAACGGCAGGACACTGTCCCAATTCCTGTGCCTTGAATCAACATACATTGACAGCATGTTGGTGATCGTGCGGTTCGTGCGCTCAGTGAGTCCATTCGCCTGGGGATGGTAAGGCGAGGAATGGCGAAAATGCGATGCGCAGGAACGGAGAAGTTGCTCCACGACGTCAGCGGTGAACTGCCGACCACGGTCACTGATGATAACTTTTGGAGGTCCATGACGTAGAACTATGAATCGTAGCAGAAAAGAGGACACATGATGCGCTGTAGCTGCGGGTAGGGCTGCCGTTTCACAATAACGAGTAAGGTAATCGACACAAACCACTATCCAGCGGTTCCCATGATAGGATTTCGGAAACGGGCCAAGGAGATCTATGTCCACTTGCTCAAACGGTGCTGCAAACGGTGTCACAGGGTGAAGCTGACCAGATGCAAGGCTAGTAGGTCGCTTGTACCGTTGACACTGAGTGCAGCTGGCGACGTACCGCTCAGTCGTGGCCCGCATTTTCGGCCAATAGAAGCGTGCCTGAGTACGGTGCAGCGTCCGTGCTGAACCAAGACGTCCAGATGTAGGGTCATCGTGCATGGCTTGCAAAACAGAGTTGTACAGGCTCTTCGGGACTACCAGCAGGAAGCGGTGGCCCGTAGAAGAATAGTTTTTCTTCCACAGAAGACCATCCCGCACACAAAAGTGGCTGACATTGGAAGGATCTTCAGCTGCCGCAAGAGACCGTAGGGTTAAATCTTCTTGCTGTTCCGCTTTGAACGTTGCGACATCAGGAAAAGCAGATGACACTGACACGACGCAGTGGTCCAAAGTAGCGATGGTAGGCTCAGACTCAGGAAGGGGCAGCCTCGAAAGACAGTCCGCGTCAGCGTGACGGCGACCATTCTTGTAGACGACTGTGTAATCGAACTCTTGTAGCCGGAGAGCCCACCGTGCAAGGCGCCCGCACGGGTCACGAAGGTTAACGAGCCAGCAGAGGGCATGATGGTCGGTGACGACGATGAACGGTCGTCCGTACAGATAGGAACGGAAACGCTGCGTGGCGAAGACGACAGCCAAGCATTCTTGCTCGGTGACTGTATAATTGCGCTCCGGCTTGCTGAGCGAGCGACTCGCATACGCAACAACGTGCTCTTTGTTGTCGCATCGCTGGACGAGAACAGCGCCGAGGCCAACACCGCTGGCGTCAGTATGAATCTCTGTGGGAGCGGAGGAATCGAAGTGGCGAAGTACAGGGTGGCATGTCAGGAGGAATTTTAGTTGGCGAAAGGCGGAGTCGCACTCAGGTGTCCACTCGAAAGCCACATCTTTGTGAAGTAGACCAGTCAGGGGGTAAGCTACGTCCGCAAAACGATGAATAAAGCGGCGGAAGTAAGAGCATAAGCCCAAGAAGCTCCGCAGCTCTTTGACAGACCGCGGTGGCTTGAACGACTCGACAGCTGCAGTCTTGGCTGGATCAGGTCTGACGCCGTCTTTGTCAACGAGGTGTCCAAGCACTAACGCTTGACGCGCACCAAAGTGGCACTTTTTAGAGTTAAGCACAAGGCCAGCTTGGCGCAAACAGTCCAGGACGAGAGCTAAACGGTCGTTGTGCTCACTGAACGTCTTTCCGAAAATTACAACGTCGTCGAGGTAGCACATGCATATTTCCCATTTCAAACCGCGGAGTATAGTGTCCATAAATCTCTCGAAGGTGGCGGGCGCATTGCAAAGGCCAAATGGCATCACATTAAATTCATAAAGGCCATCAGGCGTTATAAACGCTGTTTTTTCTTTGTCCGCGGGATGCATAGGGATTTGCCAATACCCCGACCGAAGATCAATAGAAGAGAAGTAGGAGGCTGAAAATAGGCAGTCGATGGCATCGTCGATTCGTGGTAGGGGGTATACGTCTTTTCTCGTGAGGGCATTCAGACGACGGTAATCCACGCAAAAACGCCACGACCCATCCTTCTTCCGAACACGAATTACTGGAGCAGCCCAGGGACTCGACGACTCTTGTATAACACCTTTAGTTCACATCTCCTTCACTTGCTCATTGATCAGCTTACGTTCAGACGGGGCCACTCGGTAGGGCTTTTACCGGATCGGATGTGAGGCGCCAGTGTCAATCCTGTGAAGGGTCCGAGATGAGGGGATGGAAGGTGGGCCACCGGGCTATGAAAAGTCAAACATGGTGGAGTGTCGCAGAAGAATGGCCAAGAGATCACGGCGCTCGTGCGTCGAGAGCGAGTTGTCAATCATGCTGAGTAGCTTGGGCTCGTCACAAAACTCTGGCGCTTCCGCGTGCAAGGCGTCGGTAACCAAGGCAACGGACACTTGTGAGGCGTGGCTGCACGACGCAAGCTTCTGGCCTTCAGGCAAAACTACCGCCTCTGTAGAACAATTCACTGCCCATAATTCAGTGTGACCGTTGGTGACGGAAACCATGGCATGAGGAACCAAAATATTCTTCTTCATGCAGGTAAGATGGTTCGGTTCCACAGTCGCATCAAACACGTCGACAGTGGTATCGGGGCAGGAAACCGGTACGCATACGGCCGAAGAAGGAGGCACGACAGTATCTCGGGTAACAACCAGCACACTCTCTCCACTGCAAGAGCCTTCCACAAGGCCAGTGGTAAAACATTTGCCGACGCTGAGCTCACCGGTGCGACAATCGACGTTGGCGCCACACATCTGCAATAAGTCGAGCCCAAGAATGACGTCGTGCGTCGATCGGGCGAGCACCGCCATTTCCGTGCTGAACACTTCACCACTCAAAGAAACCTTAACAGTACACACTCCGATTGCAGGCAACGGTTCGCCACTCACACCACAAAACTGGACATTTTTGTCCCACCGAAACAAAACTTTGCGTCCAAGGAGAGACTTAAATGCAGCGCTCATAACGGAAACAGTAGCACCGGTATCCACTAAAGCCATTACAGGTACACCATCCACTAGCACATTAACTTTGTTCCGCAACATAACTACAGGCAGGGGTATCACTTCCGGCGGCAGACTTCCAGCGACCTCACCCCCATCGGTCGCGCCGACTAGTTTTCCGGCGGAGGCGAAGAGGAGCGGCGTCGGGGTGATGGAGATCGACGAATGCGGGAAGCTGGAGGTGGAGTCACGCTTCTATCCGATGCCGGTGAACTATTCCGCATTTGTGCAGGCCATCGGTTGTCGACATCAGGCGGGTAAGACGGGCGCCGAGAAGGTACAGGTTGGTAATCTTGCCGCGGAGGATAGCCTGAGGAGCCGTAACGCGATGGTTGGCGGCGGGGACAAAATCCTGAGATGTGACCGGGCTGACCGCAGCGGTAACACACAAGAGAGGGACCAGGAGCACGTTGAGCCGGCAAGTAGTCTTCGTGCCTAGTATTGGGCCAAATGTTCTCGTCGTATGTGGCCGGCGGGTGTTGGTAAAAGCGGGGCCGGTGTTCTGGAGGCGATCGCGGTCGCAGCTGTCGGGGCACCCGGTGGTCCTCAAAGTCCGCTGCGTTAACTGCGGCTGGCGGAGGAGGGCGCGTGGGATACTCAGGGGAAAGCTCTGAAGAATTCTGAGTGAGTTCCAGCGACCTGGCCAACTCTTCGCGCACGATCTGGCGGATCGTGGAAGCCAGATCACACGATGATGTTGTGTCTACGGCTGCCACCGTTGTCACTCCGGCTAAACGTCCGAATTTCGGTATGATGCGACGCATCTTCAATGTCTCAAATGTGCGGCAGTGCTGGATGACGTCAGACACAGAATCTAGACTTGCTTTGCCGATAAGAAAATTGTAAATGTCTTCTGCAAACCCTTTAAGTAGGTGACCAACTTTATCTTCTTCTGTCATGCCAGGAGAGACGACCTTGCATAACTTTATAATTTCTTCAATGTACTTTGTACAGGTCTCTCCGGGAAGCTGAGCCCTTTGCGCAAGCGGTTGTTCAGCCCGCTTCTTCTTCGTGACAGAGTCGCCGAAACACTTCTTTAGCTCCTCTACAAAGCGGTCCCATGTCGTAAATGAATCCTCGTGGTTGTCGTACCACGTTAGGGCCGTGTCGGTCAGGGAAAAGACGACGTTGGCAAGTCGGGCAGAAGAGTTCCATTTATTGTAGCGGCTCACCCGTTGGTAGTGGGTAAGCCATTCATCCACGTCCTCGCTGGTTGAGCCTGCGAACGGCCGTGGCTCCCGGAAATGCTGCCATGAACTGCTGGGCACAGACCTCGGAGCGTCGCCGTCCAGGGACATCATGAGCACAGAAGGCGGCAGACCAACAATGCGACGACTCCGGCGAGGTTGCAGCAGAGGATCCGTCTTCGGGGAACCAGTCAACCCAGCACCTCCACCAAGATGTTACGCCCAGGGTTTATTGAGACCGGGACGGAGGACTGAAAGCAGCTGGGTCCGCTTGCCGAGCACGAGACACCACCAACCTCGTTCTCCTCATCTTCGGCTTAGTCAGCAGCGCCGACCATGTAGAACAATAATAGGTAGAATTGGCCTTTTCATGGGCGTCACAATATTCTTGCTTAATGCACATAGGAAAAAAACAGGAAACGCGCCCTCGTTCGATATATATCTCGGAAGCAGTGCCCCAAGAACCATTGCTGGAACTCGTTAAAATGCTCGCAGGACCAGGCAGAAGAGTCACAAACAGCTTTTCCTTCATTGTCTTCCTACTGTCCACACCGCCTCAGCTTCCGGTATAGCAATGCCGAATTCATTTAAAAACTGCATAAAGTGCTCAGGCAAGAGAATACTGTCGTCGATAAGACGTCTTGTTCTTAGCCATGTGTGGCCTCTCCCTACTAAATTACGCCTTTCCAGCTCATCCTCAAGCTCATCCACCTCAATCCCTTGTTGACCGAAGACACTCCCCCGCAATAAGCACTAGATATCTGCAAATTATCTTGCAGTGTCTTCAACTTTGTGAATTGGAAAAGCAATATCGTCTGGACGGCCCATTTACGAGGAGAAATCGGGTTTAGCCTCTTTTCAAAGAAATATATTCGGGTTGCAAGAATCAGGTAAAATAGGGTTTTACCCGAATGCGAGGAGCACAAGACTGACATTTGAGCTAGTTGGTACAGCAGCGGACCTGATCTAGTTGGTACAGGTCTGCGTTTTGTGAATAAATGATCATTTGTGAGCCAGCGCTTACGGTGTCTGTTCGTTTTACGTCCGTCGTTTTTTTCGCTTTTTTTTCCAAGACATACGACCCTACGTATCGCCTCATCCGCAGCCGGCGCAAACAAAAGGTATAGCGAGAGTGAAAGTTCCCATAAAATAAAAAGAGCGTGCATAATCAGAAAGAATAGCAAAGAAACATCACAGATCACAACTATGCACAGCCAACTTGAGCACATCACTGGTTCGGAATGCAAAGGCGTTTTACTTACCAGAGTTTACAATGCTGTACACCCTGTCAGGGGTGCTGCCTTTTGTGAACTTCACCAGAGGGTGTTTTCTGCGCACGAAAGAATCATAACTAAGAAGCGACTTTTGCTCTCTCATCATCATCATCATCATCATCAGCCTGACTACGCCCACTGCAGGGCAAAGGCCTCTCCTATATCTCTTCAGTTAACCCTGTTTCACTCTCTGGAGTGGGACAACTTACGATTCCTCGTCTCCGTCGACATTCAACGACCAGCGGTATGTGGCCGATGGCGTCACCGAGTCGTATTCTGTGCGCGCCAGAGAAACGCACTTGAACTTGGGATCTGGGTTTACGTCCCGAACACCTACGGCGTCTGGAAACCCTGCGAATAGCTGCGAAGCCCGACATACGCAATTAGACATGTCGCTCAGGAAGTAGGGTTGAATTTCTGTTGCTTGATAAGCGGTGTACTTCCTCTAACTGTGCCAATGAAAAAGTAGGAAGTGCTTCTGCTTAACTCAAATAGCGCTGAAGGACTAACATTTCGACGTCCACTACATGGCTAATAAAACATCGAAGCCGAGACGACCGGGCTGAGCGCCCTGCAGTTCATCAAGAATAACGGATGCAGCGACTTCCTTGTTCCTTCGCTGCGCCTAAATAGGTAGCAAGAGAACACGAAGAGAACGCGAGCTCCAAAACAGTCGCACTTGGTCACTCGACTCCAGCATGTACAGAGAGCAACCATAGAGGACTCTGAGCTGTCGCATTACGTTCAGTTGCCGTACAGCTACGGGAAAGCTACATGCGGTGCTTTGTGCGTAAGGTTTCTGCGCATTCATGTGTAGCAAGGAAACGAGCCAATCATGAAAGCGGCAAAATACTTGCGTTTGATCACGTGGATAAAATAGTATAAAACCACCCCGATGTCTATGAATAGGCGCTGATTTGTGAAATCAGCTTGTCTTTCCCTCCTTAGTGTCTTGTAGCGTCTCTGTAGTAGCCTGTCGACTGAACAAAATGTACAACCAACACGCCCAAACTGGTGCTTTGCTAGAACTTTTGCCGTCGATCTTCGTACCAATTTAATAACGCAAGCCTCTCCTGCGCACAGCGTCACTATTAAACATGACGCGCGAAGCACACGATTCTTGTCATTGCTGACGCAGAACGTACAACTTCACTTGCTATTGTCCCAACACGTGACAGAAACAGCCAAACGCGGTTGCGCGCGTATAAGCCGCGGTACCAGAATGAGATGGGACCATTGCACTGATCAACTTACATTAAATGTTTTAACGGAGAAGCAAGTTGTAGAGTGCTTTCTTCATTTTTACGCCACGTCTAAATATCAAAAGCAGGATTCTATTCTTTATCCTAAGCTGCAATATTTTGCGCTCTTTTCTTCGATATTCGCCCCGTTCTGCGAGTAATAATTATATCGAGTCAAAAAAATATTGACGGGAGACCACCGCGGTGGTGACTTAGTGTATAACACAAAGTTCAACAGAAGACGGGCAGTAGTTCGCATGATCTCTTAAGCTTTCTCTTCACAACCCACAATCTCTCCATGCCTGTTGTGGCCCTGAGCAGGGTACCTGACTCAAAAGTGGAGCTTGAGTCATGGTGCGGGAAAATGTCCTTTGTTCTGGCACCCAATGGGCTGTACTGCAAAGAATGTTCCTGCGTATGCAATACATGCGAGAAGTACATGCGACATTCAGTTCCGGCAATCAGCAGTCTCTCAGCGTTCCGAATTTGTGGACGAAGCCGTGTGGAATGCTAGAAAGCACTGGAACACTTGAATAAAAAGGCACACTAAAGCAACCACAAAGCCAAAACGTTTTAGAACTCGTGCCGGGTCCCTATCACGTACGTATCATTAGATGACTTCAGCATGCACAACAATGTGACATTTGGGTGCAGCAGAATTCATCCGCAGCAACGGACCACTCGTCAGCCCGCGTCGCTTCTTCCCCTCTCTGGAATAAGCTACGAGAATGAAAGGTTTCTTTCGGTATATAGAAGTGCTAGTTGCCTCTGCTGCTTAGCATTGAAGCGTAAAAACCAGCTTCGAATCACAGTTCTGTGTTCAGAATTCTTAGGCTACCACACTTTCTTGCGGATGATTATTGTTCTCTTAACTGGAAAGGCAATAGTTCAATTAGTTTTTCAGGATCTTTGAGCTGGGATACAAGGACAACACAAGCGAAGGAGAAAAAACTAAGTCCCGGTAACAAGTACCGTATAATCCCTTTACTGGCAGATCAGTAAAATCATATAATACATAATGAAAGAACTCCTAGAATATATACTAAAACACGGCCAGAGATGATAGTATTGCCACAACCTGCGCAGGCAGTAGCGTATGGTTATCTTGCTACCATATACTAGAGATTAAAACTCTTTAAGGCTTAATTTTTGCGCCTAATCTAAAAAATTAATGCGGACTATATTACCAAAGTGAATTGCGCAGTGCTCGAAGGAATTCGTTAAAACGTTGTTAACGTTCTTCATTAACACATTACAAAAAATTGAACTCCTCAGGAAGTGTGCAGGCAGAGTATGACTTCGGTCATTGAGTGCCTATATCTTTGAGTTGAGTTTAAATGAAATCCTTTTTATTCTCAGACAATTTCCTGTGGAAGCAGAGACTAAAGGATAACGCAGCCTGACGAGGCCCCTGGATCCGCTTATTTTACAGAGCATATTTCGTAAAATACAATCGAATGAACATTGCTTAAAAATTGCGGTCTTCACTCCATATACAAGCGAGAAAAAGTAACCTACAGTGCATGAAATAACATAAAAAAGAGAATAATCAGTAGCACACATACACGCAGCTCACGGAGAAGTCGCATGCACAGCTAAACTTAAACGCGTTACGAGTATTCATTAAAAGGTAGGGCAGCAGGAGTCAGTGTATACGGAACAGTACAACAGTATAGCGTAAAAATTATTAATTGCAATAAAAACAATATGGAGCAGTCGACTTCGCAGTTGTTGTCACAAAAAAAGTTTAGTACATGCTCTGGATCTTCCTTAAAAGGCCAGACTTTTTTTTCAGTTCTACCGGCTGCTTTCTAATTATCTCGTGATTTTTTAGCAACAAGTGGATGAGCTCACCACAAATGCGTCTGGGACCCCTGGCTGCAGTTCGTTTCCAGCCTCGGACCCGAATACCGGGGCAGCAGAAAGGCACAGATGGAAGGCAACCAGCGTGAGGATTGGATGTTGCCGGGAAGACAGCATTTTTTCCAGTTAGGCACTGTTCCCTAAAAACTATTACCCCGCTCGCCTTGTGGATACCCTCCTTTGAGCTAAGCGCGCCGGTAGCAGCGAGCTCTACCTTTGAGTCCCTGGCTAGTTCGGGCCGGTAAACGACGCCCACGTAGTCTTCGCTCTGTAGGTAAAGTTATATTAAAAAGGTACAGTCGCAAACACGGGATATATAGTGGCGCTGGAGACCGAGAGCTCCGACCTTGGTCTGTGTTTTCGCGGTCATTTTAGTCACACGTGTTATCTCTCACACGTTTGTGATCCCAAACGGCGCGCCATCGAGCAGGAATGAGAAAAAAAAAAAAAAAACGTCCGGCTGCAGGCCTGTTTGATGGGAATTGTTGCACTGCCCTCGGGAATGTTCCTGCATAACAAGTGCAGCAAATAGACACCTTTTTACATACCAGTTTTATATTATGAATAAACATTGTTGTTAAAGGAAAATGCCGAAGTTAGGCCTTAGGCGGTACCGTTATACAGGTGATGCCCCAAAAGTAAGCACCCACCTAATACATGCGTGCTGTAAGCCACGTGCCGACCGACCCACTGGAACTCGTGGCGTCCCATCTACGTCTATCTGTGTAGGGTAGGGTTAGGGTCGGCAGTCAGGCAGTGACTGGCCTAGCACGGCTATCATAAATCACAAAGAGACAGCATGATTAAACTCGCGCATGCCGCTTCTTCATACTTTTTATTTTATGTGATTGTTTTTTAAGTCCGAACCTTGTGGTACGCGGTTTAAAGGTCTTGACGTGTGTTATATGACTTCTCATTTAAATTGATTCATTTCTTGCTTTTGACGATTTGTTATTTTCTTTTATTATTCAAGTTCGGAACGCAGCAACTACTTCGTGCAGCAGATCAGAGCGGTAGTAAGGCATTCTGTTAGTCCGTTTTCATTTGGTGATGCCTTTATTTCGATTTACACTTCTTCGTATGCTTGGTGGAGTCCTGTCTTTTTCGAAACTGTTCGGCGCGCGTCCAGAAAGTGTTTCCGCGCCTTCGCTTCGCCTACCATCCCCCCCCCCCCCCCCTCCGTCCCGTCTAAATACGTCAAGCTTTGAAATATTTCATCAGGCACATGTTCCGCAGCCAGTAATCATGCTGCCTGCCCCAATGAGAGTAAGAAAGATGCCAAGTGTTTCAAGCGGCAACGCAAGAAATACAGACAAGCGCTAATAAGGAACTCAAACTCATTCTCAATATCCAGCTACGGTCCTATATAAAAAATAAATTATCTAGTTTTTACTGCGTTGCTCGTGATTTTTATCTTTTAGCGGTCATAATAAGAATTGGTAGAAGCGATTCCTAAGCTCATTCTCCTAATTTAGAATTCACGGCACAAGCTCGACGTTCTGCCAGTGATGACTAGTCCCGTTTCGCCCCAAGGAGGCACTTTTCTATTGAAATAAGACGCAATTTTTAGGCTTCTTTCACTATATATGTAAGATTTAATATTTGTTCATAGTAATAATAGTGCGATATGAAGGGTGCGTTACCTCCTTCAGGCATTCATGCTTGATGCGCTCCAATACTGCATTTCACTTTCCTGCACACGTCTACAAAACAACTTCAGCAAAACGTTGAAAAATTCTGGCTCGAAAGAATCTTCATGTCCAAGATTCTTCGGCAAAAATTTTGAATATTGGAAAATTGTAAGGTACTGTTATGTAAATAGTGAAGGTAATGGTCCGTTCCTCCGATATGTAGCAAAATCCTTCTTTTATAAAGTTTCCATCGCACGCATCGATCAGTTAAGACTGCCATTTATTTATTTATTACAGATACCTGCAGCGCCCGAGGGCATTATTGCAGGGGGGGGGGGGGGAACACAATAACTTCTGCTCATTTGGCCGAAAGTACACATGATAACAGAAATACAATCACACATCTAATAGATGAAAAAAAGCATGCACTGAAGGAAGACAACCACGCTCCACAAATAAAATGACACTAATGAAATGAAAAGACATGCGCAAGACAACTGCGCGCCACGTCACACATCAGATAAGAATGCGCGGAATTGACCTTCCGTGCAGCACTCCGTGAAGCCGGCTGGTAGCCTGTTCCACTCATTAATCGTCCGTGGAAAGAACGAGGTTTTGTAAACATCTGTGCGATATTTAATCTCTCGGATCTTCCACTTATGATCAACTCGTCTATAAAAAAAGGGAGGTTGAAGCAGATACCGGTCTTTGTCAATGCTCAGCTTTCCAAAATAGATGCGATGCATGATTTGTAATCTCAAATGTTTCCTACGGTTAGTTAAAGATCCCAAGCCAAGGTGGTTTTTAAGAGACGTTACACTAGTCGAGAAGCTGTAAATATTGGACACAAATCTCGCAGCATTATTTTGGACGCGCTCGAGCATATCACATAAGTAAGCATACTGGGGGTCCCATACAGGGCAAGAATTGGTCGGATGTAAGTGAAATACAGGAGCTGTTTGACATTAGACGGTGCTTTGTTGAAATTTCGTTTTAAGAAATTAAGCATTCTGCAGGCTTTGGATGTAGTGTACTCAACTTGCCTCGTCCATGTTAGGTTAGATGAAAAATAAACGCCGATGTACTTATATTCAAGTACTTTTTGCAAGGGAACATTACGTAATGAGTAATTTGTTTATAATGGGGAACGCTTTCGAGTGAAAGAGACAAATTGGCATTTTGTGGCTTTCAAAGGCATTTGCCATTTTGAGCACCAGGACTGGATGGAATCCAAGTTTCGCTGTAGTTATAACGCATCAGAGGAACTTTCCACAACATGGTAAACGACACAATCGTCAGCATAGAGCCGAACTTTGCATGTAAGATCCAAAACAATAGAAAATCAATGGGGTACGCTTTTCACGATAGCAAAACATTAATAGGAAAAACATTCAAGCTTGCGGAAAGAAGATCTCTGGATATATTGATTCGTATAATCAAATATTGCAATAAATAAAAAAATTGCGCTCAAACTGTTTTGTTTAAAACTGCTTTTGTCCAGAATTGTTGGGCATGGATGCTCGACACGCACAGCTGTGTGGTTTCAGTGTGTAATTTCGTGTAATTCTCAAACTGCCTCTGCGCACGAAATTTCGCTTTTATTTCTTCCCCGCTCGGCAAGTTCGTCACTCAGCATGAGATCTGCGACGAGGCTCGAGGGGACGCTGACCTCCGACTCGGCACGTGCGGCCATCAGTCGTCTTTGCAGCTGGTTTACACAACTTCTCAGTGGAAATGGCTAGGGACATCGCTATACTACTCGCCATTGCACTGTTCAAAACACAGACACTTGGTTGAGCGTGGCTCTGCTTTTCTGCGCTTCAAAGAATGATTTTGAAATGCGGGTTGCTGACCGGACAGAAAATTTCAACTGGCAATAGCGTCGGTACGTGACGCGTTTAAACATTAATTCAATTACACTGACAAAAATATCATAAAAGCAGTGCTAAATCAGGAACTCATATGGGTGAACAGTTTTTTCTGCCATAAAGGTAAGCTCAGCGTCAACTCTTTCATGCAGATGGAGGAAATATTTTTTACTTCTAATAAGAGCGCAAGGCAAAACAATAGTCAACGTGCACAGCAACAACGGATTTAGGAGCTGGAGTATCTGTTATTTTAGAACCACAAAGTCGGCTTCTTTTTTTTTCATCTAGGAATAGGTGCAAAAACCGAATCACATGTGATCATGAACTGAAACAAAAATTGAAACTTCAGAAACCACTTGTTGCTCCCCATTAGTAGCATCTGAAACTCTCTCTGGCCATTCGTCTCTCAAAAAGCAAGTGTATTTACTCTGTGGGAATCCCCCCGAAATAAGGAACACAGCAAGGGCTTGGCATTTTTTTCCTAATCGCTTCGTCATGGCCACAGTGGTGTCCCAGAGGTTCGAACTTCCGTCTCATGCAGGATGTGCGAATTTGTACCCCCGTGCTACCCCGTACCCGCCGGTGATACGAGGGGTCACAAGATCACCGCCGGCTTAGTGCTTGGCTTCTATGAGATGAAATTCTTGGAAAAAGGGTGATTCATCCCACTTTGTATTAAAAAAATTTGCTTATGCGGTGGCGTTCTTTGGCCAAAGGTGCCATTGCGCTATTAAAACGCAATATCATGATCATGACGGGTTCCTCACATCTGGCATGGCATAAAAGCATGAAGGTCGGAGAATTTTTTTTTATTGAAGAGAAACAGCATCTGCGTTCTTGTTCCGCATCTCGAGCATCTCATCTTGGAAATGCGAGAAGCATTCGTGACAGCAAGCTTTTTAGTTACCGTTTTCGAATTACAATAAAACACGGGCCGCAGCACTTCTTTTGTTAAACAATAAACGTCCGGAGAAGCCACAACCAGACGAAAAGAAAAACATGTAAACACAATCACCAACCGAGACTTTAACATACACGCTCTTCCTTGAACACTACAAGCATCACAGACTCTCTCACACACACACACGCACGCACGCACGCACACGCACACACACACACACACACACACACACACACACACACACACAGATCCCTCAACACAGCTGACGCCATACCCTGGCGCCAGCTCAGACGCACACATTCCCAGTCCTCTATCACAGCCAACTCTTCTTCCCCACACAATATCGTGGATGGAGCCCAACATGCAGCAACCCTACGCCCACACTCTTCCACTCCCCATAGGCGGGACCCAGCCCACCGTGCCAGCAGCCATCCATCCTCCACCCCACTTTTTTCTCTTGGGCGGCTGTTCAGTCCAGCACAGACCCTCAGGACCCTCAACGGCTGATCAAGCAGGCGCACAGGATAGCGGCAGCCAACGGAGTCCTGGTTTAAGGACACCGCTCGAAGACAATGGCAACAAACCACCATTGGTTAAATAAAAGTTTTTCCTCCTCCTCCTTCGAAGAAGCCATCTCCTGCAAGTTTGGCCTACATGCGAGAAGCGTTTGCGCACATCATTTCAGTTAACCGCTGAAGGCATCGTCCGTACCCGTATCCGTCACACCAGTGAAGTGGAAAGAAGCTCTCGCGGGCTTTATTTATCTATTTGGAACAGAACAAATTCTATCATCCGACTTTCCTTAAAGCGCACCGACACATAGGCATTCTTTACATTTCGCCTTTATGTAAATCGGGCCACCGAAGTCGCGGTCCACTACCGGTGACGAAGCGTTGAAGGCATTTTCCTCAAATTGGGCACAGTCGCAATTTGACAGCATGCCTGTCACACTGGGCCGTAGAATAGGCGACTAGCGAGTGTGCAGGGGTTATTGACGCTTTTCATTGACTTGCTTCTTCTTTGCGGTGTACAGGGTTGGTCAAAAGTCAACCGTTCACACGGTGCGCTTTTCATCTGTAAAGACGGAAGAATTGCAGCGCGTGGGATATGCGGCACTTGTGGACGTGCCCAGGGACCGGTCCTGTTAGGAAACCGCTCGTCAGGGTGGTGGCCCTGCGGTTTAACCGCGAATGTGACGATGTAAAGTGGACTTTGAACAATCACTTGACCGGCAACCTCTGCAAACTACCTCCGCTAAACTGGTCCTCACTCCTTCTTTTAACTTTATGTCTTCTGCATTCCATTCCCCATTTCAGAACTTATGCTCCATAGCACACTTCTCGAATTACAAAAAAAAGTCGGGCACTTACAGCGCCTGTAAAGCTACGAACTTCCTGAAGGTTCATAGCGAGGCCTCTCTTTACTCTCCTGAAAATCTGAGGTTCAGGACTATTGTAGATGGCGTATTACACGCCTCACAAGCACACACTGTAGCCTGGGCACTCTTTAATAAGCCTGTAGAATGCGCTGTACGGTACCTTTTACGGCCTTCGCGGGATGAATGACGCGCTCAAGGTTTGCCGCTCGACCTGCTCGAGGAATGCCGCTCAAGGTTTTTATCTTTTTTATTTATTTATTCACGGCAGTAACACCCAACTATTGTCATAGGGGAGGTGACAAAAGGCAGGAAACTACATGACGAGGTCACGCCACTTTCGGACCTGCAGCAGGTTATCCCTCTTTCCAACCGAGTCGTGGTTATCGTGGTGCCAGCTGCTCCCCCGTGTATTCTTACTACACCTCTCCGCCTCTCCTCCTCCTCCCGCTTACTCCGCCCACCAAGCGGCACTTTGTAAGCGTGCCGACCTATATAGTTTGTAAGCCTTTAAGACGCTGTTCCCTGCATCACTGCGGCCTGACTGCTCCCTCCCAGACAGAAAAGGAGTCCCGCCTGTCAAAGATGGCTGGCGATTCTACGAGCAGTCAGCTCGAGAGCAGGCGCTGTAAAGTACCATTTCGGATTCTCATAGTGGTCTCCTGACGTCGAGGATTTTTTGCTGACGCTATTAACTTTAACGACGCGAAAGCTGCACTAAACGAGGCTTCGTTTCACAAAACTGCATACATGAGCAAAGTATGGCATTTGGTCCCAAACCTTTCTTGAACGTTTTATTATGACTGATGTTTATAGCGGGTCCCGTTAGGGGGCAGTTCACCTTGAGATGTGCATGCAGTGTTGGTTTTCAGATGAAAGGGAACGAGAGAGTAATGACCCAGCGCAGCAGCAGCAGCCAATGGACTACCGGACTAGGCGGCCCACCCACACGTTCTGAGAATACTGAACAAATAAAGATGTTTTTAATCAATCAATCAATCCACGCTATCAACATGACAGCTCATGCCAGAGCGCAGATTCGATCTTCTCGCTTGCTTATTTTTTACCGCTCGGTAGGATGACCACGTCACGAGTGAAGAGCAGCTGGAGCGAGGCAATTTTGCGCAGCGGACTGTAATGGATTTTGTGAGAAGTGGCCGCTAAAACGAAAACAACCGCAATATTTTTGGCTCCAGGAGCGATGCTAATAAACCGTATTTCAGGTTAACTGCTTCCTAGCCAATTGGCTGCGTGAACGCCCAGTGAGACGTGGCACATTTACATTGCCAGCCATCCCTACGGTCGCAGGGATCAGAGGGCTTGTATTTACTAATTCCAGTGCAGAATTCACTGCTGCTGGAACATAGCCTAAGATTGTGAGCTTAGCCTGCAGCTTAGAAAATTACGCTTACTTTTCCCCAGTGGTAAAAATGTCTTACATCAAGCCACTTCCTCTGCTGGCACTCGGAGCATTCCAGTTGTTTATTATTGCGCCAGCATTCGGCTCCCAGGGCGACGTCCACCCAGAGTCAGAGGTCCCGGACGGCTTTTGGGTAAATTTCCGCGTTTTTATGCACTGTTTGAACCGGTCGTGTGATGATTATTACGGTCGCCTTGTAATAACGTTGAAGTTCCTGGTACAATATTGAGGTGAGGCACTTGAGCTACTGACCGCAACTGTGGCCTCTACCAAAGCCTAAAAACGAGAGTACACTGCTGGTTGCAACCGAGTGAAGCGCGTATGAAGCGCTGGGCAAAATGAAATAGTAAATTAACAGCGCACCAGAGACTAAAAGAGTCATTTTTTTCAGAGCAGGAATCACTGTCTTTCTTCGTTGCTCATCTTTTTTTTCCGCTGTTAAATTCTAACATGAAGCAAGTAACATGAAGTCGAACAACGAGCGAAATTTCATTACAGTAGTGCGTAATTTGAGCTAACTGTTTACAGCTAACCGTGTACAGTTGTGTATAACTGACAAATATCTTTTTTTTTTTTACAAATTTCTTGTCGAAGTGAAGGACACCGTAAGACTGAGGTATTAGCGTTCACAACCATATCATGTATGATGTGTCCATATGCAAATTCATTCTCGGTAGAGCACCGCTTCGGCAACACAGCCGTGTTTAGTGTGTCCTTTGTCGTCTTGTGTTAGATGTGACCCACCGCCCTGCTAAGGGCAGCGCAGCCATAGGACCACTCTTAGAATTGTACTTGTGATGATTCTTGG
The DNA here is from genome assembly GCF_055824585.1 of Amblyomma mixtum. Lineage (NCBI taxonomy): Eukaryota > Metazoa > Arthropoda > Arachnida > Ixodida > Ixodidae > Amblyomma > Amblyomma mixtum. Next base: position 49,839,860 of record NC_143013.1, read on the forward strand.
CGACCCGACGCCCTCTCCTAAAAAAGAAAGAGGACAAATAGGTACAAAATTGCACGCTCATCTTCATGGAAATGTACCTCATGCGTGCATCAAGAGTGAAAGCACTGGTTCGCCGAAATCTACACTGGATTGTCATGCGATCATCAATAGCTTCGTCAAACTGGCACCGCCAGCTGAGTTCCAGTCGAATTATGTGTTGTATTAGGCTTAAGCTTTGAGGAAAATTGAAATAATAGAGAAACTGTAGCGGTGCTATTTGTTGCTCTAGCGGTGCACGTCTGTGATGTGTCCACACATCGGTAAACCAGTTTGAGCTTGCCTTTACTCGGTGCCATTCCTAACTATAACTGTTGAACTTCGCAGCTGCTCGAACACTTTGACGACGCTATCGCTGTGCGGGACACGAACCCTGATCATATGTTCAAGTGCCTTGCAGCGAAGCGGGTGGACTTGGACCCGGATGTTCCATCGGCCACATACCGCTGGTCGCTGAATGTTGACGGAGATGAAGAGAAGTAAGCCGTTCCTTATTACAGGGTGCTAAGGACGAGCATCCAGCGAAATCGCAGATCGTGAAGTAGCCGCGATAACCTCTTTTATTGGTTCTTACGAACTGTGGCAACTGTAACGTCTTCAGAGAAGAAAACATGTCACTGTGCTCATATTCTACTGAAAGACGAGACAAAATAATGCTCTGGATTTCATTTCTTACTCCTAGTCGTCATAGAGGCACCGTGCATCCGACCGATGCCTCCACCATATTGCTTCTGGCAGAGATATCGTGCGATCGCTCTTAGAATCGTGCTTGTAAAAATATTTAGCGATCCGATGCCCGCCAGGACACGGTGCCGCTACTGTCTGTCATCATGCCGTGAGGTGACATTAATACTTTTTATTACCGCTCTCAAAATGTGGGTAAAAAAACTACCTTCAGCCTAAATATTACACGCAAGCCAATTATTTTCTTTAAAATGTGAAGCACTCCAGTCAAGTATGTACAAGAACATATAAAATTAATTTAAAAGGAACAATAAAGTTGCAAACTGTAACATGGTTATGAAGAGGGAAATAAATAGGCGCCTAGAAGAGAGTGCAATCATTTCTTGGTTTTCTGGTAGAACATTTCGTTGTGATGTCTAAAATCTAGGATCCCTTTAGTACTAACTATGTATCACGGACTTTGCTGCTCGCAGATAAAAATGGTCTCTTCAGCCAACAACTTTATAAATAATGAGGTGCCAAGCATTACTGTTTTTATTGTATTTTTTGTGCTGGTTATCTAGCAAACAAAATACCTCTTATGAAATGAATAACAGTGGTTTCGCCTGACACAAACCAATCACTCCTAGGCGTAGCGCACTCACGGAAAAACTTTGCGCTCACTATGTACGCAGTTGCCTACATAGTGTTTGAAAGGGTCAAGATGGGAAAGATGGTCTTGGAAGCCCAGTAAATCCATGACGAAGCACAAGTTTTACCAGACCTGGGAGCTGAATAGTGTGTCAGCTACATTTCTTAGACACGGAGACACGTGCGATCGTCCTCTACGAGCAGCTTAGTTGCACGCGAAGTGAGCGGGGCAGCGAAAAAATACTGCAAAGTAGCTGCAATACTGCAAAAAATACTGCAATACTGCAAATACTGCAAAAAAGTAGCATGCAGCATGAATCACTCTTTGATTACCAAATAAATCTAGCCAGAATCACTTCCTTTTCCAAATGTGGCGCCCCTGAGTTTAATTTGACAGTGCGCCAATATGGCCCATCCTATTTTTTTCGCAGCTATTGCTAAGATGGAATCGACTGATACCAGATCAATATAAACTTAAAAAAGAAAGGTCAACAAATGTCCTTGATTAGCTCAGAAAGTAAACCCTGATATCACAGACGAGCTTTGCTAGTGGTGGAATTAATATGCGTTGTAAAAGCGATCGCATCATTTAAACACACTATTACTGCACGATACATTGTCCTGTCATCTAAAAGAGGCGCTGTACCAAAACTCTGACGAAATTATTGGCCGAATTACGCAGAGCGTGAGCAGTAAAACGCAGCATCAGGCACAAAATAGCATATAAAAGTATTGGTCCTCAAGATAAGAAAGGTGTAGTGACAATCTTCCTCGTAATGACGATTTCGTTTCACTTCCGCAATAAAACAAATGTTGTGCCTTCGCTGACGAGGTGACTATTTTGTTTTCGTCAAACATGTTTAGTATTTAGGCTAATTTACAAATTTATTAGTTTCTGTTTAAAGCCGCCATTGCTTAACACCAGTCGCATCTGGGTAATCATAAACTAAATAAAGCACAGTGTACGGTTTGGAGCTTTATTGAGTAACCGTTCGCTCCTAACTTGCAAGCATTTGATACCCGACCAGGGAGGCGGATTTTTGAATTGATTGCGAGGTGCGTGGTTGGCAATGAGAATCGGCTTTATGCTTGTCACCCCAATTTCACAAAACGCAGGATTGCACAGTTTTGTGGAGTAGCAGGCCAGGGCCATGTACCCCCGGCCGACCTCTTCACCTTTTCCTCTCATTAAAATTCCTTTCTCTCTGCACAGCCTTTTTAAAGGCGAAAAAGAATCCAACCCTACACGCAACATATACCTCGTGAACCAAAATATGTTGCGTGTAGGGTTGGATTGTTTTTTGGTTTTAAAAAGGCTGTGCAGAGAGAAAGGAATTTTAATGAGAGGAAAAGGTAGAGAGGTCGACCGGTGCTAACATGGCCCTGACCTGCTACTCCACAAAGACTGTGCAATCCTGCTTTTTGTGAAATTGGGGCGACGAGCATAAAGGCGATTCTCATTCCGAACCACGCACATCCGGGCGCCTCCTGCTAGGCCGCTTGCACACTGAACACGAGTGCACTACAGAGGAGACGTGTCGGATTCCGGAGCTATGGCGTCACAAGCTCTGGGTCCCTCCACTCTCGTGCAACATGCACACGCATACACACGAAGGCAGACGAGAGGCGCGCGCTCGGGCCCTCGAACACCAACACGGTTCCAAGCACGGTGTATACTACGTTGACGTGCCAGGGCCGCCGCCCAATGGATTCTACACGGGCGCCGTAGTTCACCAGGACCAATGCGTTAACGGCTTCTCATTTGGAGCTCGAAATTCAGCGCAGGCCGAGGAGGTAGCCATTGCGCTTGCCGCCTCGGACTAGAATTCGAAGGTAATGGTGACAGATTCGCGTCGAGCCTGCGAACGCTACCTGGCTGGCGAGGTTTCACCTTTAGCCTACTGTATATTAAAGCACGAGTGAGGGAATCGGACCCTTCGCCCAAACGCATAGTTTGGACTCCAGGCCATCAGGGCGTTAGAGGTAATGAGGCTGCGGACGCGGCTACCCGAGCGCTTACCTACCAGGAACCTCTTCCAGGCTCTTCCAGCTCAGAGATTGTGCAACCGCTTCTGCTGTTCAAGGAAATTCTGGACGCCTATTGCGAACGCCATCGTCTTTACCCGGTCCCTTCTGAGGGCCTGAGTAAAGCCGATGAGCGAACACTGAGGCGCCTGCAGACCGACACTCTGTTGTGTCCTGCAATAGCGAAACATTTCGACCCCAAAATTGATGGGCGCTGCCCTCACTGTGGGGAAGTATCCGATACCTTCCACATGGTTTGGGCCTGTCAGGGGAATCCTTCCCTTCCCCCCAATCCTTCCCCTTCCCGAGAGGCATGGGAGGCAGCCCTGCTCAACTGCTCGGGGCTGGAGTCTCAACGGGCTCTAGTACAACGGGCGCGATTAGCGGCCTCGTCCAGCGGGGTCCCGGACTAAGGACTCCACCTGTGTAAAGGGCCATTTTTGGCCTGAAAACTGTCCTTTGGTTCATTAAAAAGTTGTCACCACCACCACAGTGAAGTTCGCGGTGCTGTATTTTGTTTACCGCATCCGGTCGCGTTAGTGGAATGCCCATTACGTCCTTTTTCTTGGGCCCTCCACACAACCGCACAGAAAGGGGTCAGTCAACCAAGCGGGAGAAAGGGGGCGCCGAATGGCGGGGGATTACGGGAGACGTCAAACTCCCCTTATGGACAGAGTCGTTAGGCCGCATCACAGTGCGTGGGCTTTTGTGCCATGTCTGCAGCGGGGTGCTTTGACATATTGTCACGCTAGCTGCAGGCATGAGGAGCGACGATGCTTAACAGATGAGTTGAAGTGGCTTTCCTGGAACCTGGGTCAACCGGAAGTTGAAGTAATCTGCATCATGGGAAAGTGAGAAGGTTCGCGAAGCTCGCAGCAGGAAAGCAAAATCGTGATGGTAGAAAGTGTACATACGATATGTGTACGGTGTCGCGATGAGCTACCTTCTTTCCCAAATCATTGATTGGTGGTGTTTTCCTTTCCCCAATACGTTATTGGGTGGATGTTTGTACAGTACCTGATTGGTTATTCCTCCCACCGAGGGCGGGGACATAGGATTTAAAACCCGCTGCTTCGGCAGGACCGAGGGCTGGTTTCGTCACGTAGAACTACTCGTGAGCTAGTCAAGTGTAAATATGTTTTCTCCTTGCTTGTATCTTCCTTTGTGCTTTTAATTGTTATAAAAAGTTAACCTCTCCAGAAGTGTCCTCTAGCAATGTGATTGAGCAATTCGAATCTGCAAGACGTCAAGAATCCTACAACAACCATCTTCAACAGCAATTCCCCTCTACGAGATCTTAAGAGAGGATTTCAAAGCGGCGCAGCCGTAGAGGGGACATTTTAACTACCACCTACACGCAGCAAAAATTAAATGCAAACTTTCCTTCGCATTCTTTATTCGCAGCTGAGTTATTTTTTTGTAACTCTTCTCCAGAAACGTGGAAATAAGGGTTAAAGAAATCCTCATGAATTACTCGTAAGGTTTCAATTCATGGTCCTTTCCGCAGTCAGAAGCAATTTGTAGTCTTCAAGTTCTCGTATTAAATCTTAAAAATTTATCAACTTGACAGTCTTGAAAATGGTGGTCTTTAAGAGATTGTGCATTTGTCGCTGATAATTCTGATTTACACAAGGGCATAAGAAACAAAAAAATTGTCCAACGTTATACGCTAACAAACAACACAACGTCGAGTCAAACTAATTCCATTGCGAGCGGTTTTCTTGGGAAACTGATTTGTAATATCTCGGCACTTGAGGTCAATAAAGGGTCCTCAGAGTTTTCCCTGGCTTGATGCGAAATTCTAGTCAGTTGTACGGACTACGACTTCGCTCTCTACTTTATTTAGCAGGTAACTGTGAACCAAAAAATTAATGAGCAAGCAAGTCGTGATCTTTAGAACGCTGGTTGTGCCAACTATAGTGTCTGATTGGCATTATTTTTTCTTTTGATGTCCCCTCGTTCGAGTCGCAGTAAAAATCCAGCCAGCAGCATAGTAGAAGTGAAAGGTTTGGACTTTGGAAGCTATTTTAGACACTCAGTCTAGTCGTTTTATTCCTGTACCGTACGCGAGCGTCATTCATGTCTGTATGTAAGAACGCAATTCAACCCTCATTCCTTGTTTTTTTTTTCTGACAGAAAGCACCCACTAATACACTACACGGCAAGCTCCACACCTGACGCGGTTTACGCCGTCGTAAACTCTGGTAAGAATGAGCAATTTCTGTTCCAGAACTGCATTGTCTACCGATCTCATAGGAGAAGAAAGGAATAGGTGATCCTTCGACGTCTATCTAATGTGTTTGATATGTAATGGTCATTTTTGGGCAAGTGATGCGAGTGTCAGATGGAATTGCAGTGGGGAACAATAAAGTTTAGTTCAAGTGAAAGGCGATCGCAGCGGCGGAGTCTTCCCATGCGAAGCTGTGGGATAAAAGAAGGGAGAAAAGAATTATTAGCACGCTATGAGTATCTGCTCAACTCTCCTTAGACTGAAAAGTGGGAATAGCCAAGGCACTCTAATTACCGGTGTGTTCGGGGGCCGCAGCGCGGAGCGTTGTCATTCGCGACTGCTGGCATCATTCAGTTCTGTTAATTAATCTCACTAGGCACTGTATCACTGTATAGTGGTGCGCGATTTGGAGGTTATCACGTTCGTTCCGGCTGAAACGGACCAAAAATATGGGGGGGTAAAGGGGGGGGGAGGGGGGAAGGGGGGGGGGGGGGGGAGTGTTACAGCACTTTAATCCTTGCAGGTTAAGTCTGCAGTGACCTGCTTAAAATTTAGTTCAAGTATACGGTGGCCTCTGGTGGCTGGCTCGCTGATTCTGATTCAGCGATCCGTTGCCGCGCGTGTCCTTTCTGAAGATCTTGCTCGCAGTCATTATCTCGGTTCTGGGGCTCCAGCACCTCCTTCGCCGTCCTGGTGATCTCGATGTCAACGGTGGTGCGGTGTTGGCCGGATATCTACGCAGAAATAAAGACGGGAAACAAAAGTTCGGCAATGCTTTGGGCACCATGCATTAATGGAGGCCAGGAATTTTTTTTTTTTATGGCGTCGGTTATGTGCCTCGACAGACGTTGAATAATGCTGCTTTCATTGCCGAAGTATGGGAATTAGCACCGGAGAACAGAAATGAGATGCGATGATAAACAGAAATTTCATTATGTTTGCACGTTTACACCATCGTTGCGTGAATAGTGAAACTCAGCGAAAGCTTGGTGCGCATCTGCTGTCTACGATTCCCCAAACCGCTCCTGATAAGCTTGTCGTGATAGCACTACTTTGTCATATCCGCACCTCTTTCCATTGGTACATGCAACATACACCAGCGCCTGTGCACGAAACTTGTTCGTGCACAGGTATGACGTAAGTATGACGTAGAGACCTGTGTACGCCTATTGGTCTACAGAGCAATAGCGCATACAATCTCTCCCCACGACCTCTCTTTCTCCACCAGTCTTCGCAGTGCGAGCGCATAACCCTCTCGCTTGCGCGAATCTTCTCCTCACCCTGTCGCTTGACGTCATCCGCCACGCTGTACACAAGGTATAGCTGCCAAAATCGTTAAACTTAGTAAGAGGTCGGCCATAGCCCCTCTTCTCTCTCGTGCGTTAATCGCCTCCGAGGCGAGCTCCAAAGGCGCCATCCTGTGTTGGTGCAGCTAACTTGCGCACGGCGCGGAGCATCCCTGGTGTAAAGCGTGCGAACTGGTGCCTGCGGCTGCAACGCTGGTTGCCTGCTGCCTCGCGGAAATCATCCCATTAGCAGCTTTCGGTGTAAACTGACAAACACCAGCGAGCAAGGACCATGCTGCTGGTTTCCATGCAGGGCCCTGCTAGAAGGTTTCTTCACTGCGAGATTGATGCTGGCAGAACCATCTCAGGGTTTTTATTATAAAAGGTTTAGTGGTGCGGGCCATCAAATCGAATATCTATCAATGCGTTAGCTTTAAAAGGGTCTGTTCAAACGGAAATGGTGACCGCCGGCATACCTGAAGCGCGATGGGTGATGCGTCACGCGTGCGAACCTTGTGATGTCACCACAACCTGCCCGCCATTGCAGATGGTAGTTAAATTAATGACTGGTAGCGAGAGACTGCTCACTAAGAACAACATGGGTTTCACAATCCGCACCGATGGTTGTGTTCAAAATAGCCACCTGCAGCACCACTACGCCAGGGGTGATATGAGGACTGCCGGCGATCTCTAAATTCAAAGTGCAAAATTAGTAATTCCGCTCTTATGGGCGTTAACGCATTTACGCTGTCGCGTCATACTCTTAAGTCGGAGCTACAACGGAATCAGCAGCCACAGAAAATGCTAACGTATATTAGCGATCCACCGAGCATCGCCTAAATGTTCTCCTCCTTTCAATAAGAAAGGGGCAGTCGTAGAAAGCTGTTGTAAGTGACAGCTTGACGAGGCGGCTGCACTTCAATCCTTAATAACAACTGGCATTACACTAAACGCAACATCAGTACACTTGACGACAAACTCACAAACGCACTTAGTTAAGAAGAAAACACTGATCTCAGAATAAAGACACACATAACTGTCCTCTCTAGTGTGAAACCGCACATAAATATCATCATACAGCAAAACAGTAACAACGAAGAAACTATAATAACGCACACACAAGCAAAAGCAAGAACAGAAAAGAAAGCAGTACAAAAGTAGGAACTCACGGTAGTTTCCTGCGTATTTCGCTCCTGAGGAAAGAGATCGATTTTCACATTATGAGAAACTGATACACCTTTCTGAACTTCCACGTCGAACTTGCCAAGTTGTTGTCGACCACTTTAAATGGTCACGTGAGCACGTAAATAGCCACATGTAGTCATTCAGACGTCGGGCCAGCGAAATTTTGTATTATCGCAATCATTAAAAATGCCTAGTAAATTTAGGTCACATCACACACAAATCATGTCGTCTGCTTTTTGTGCTTCATTCTCCGCGGTTTCTTAACGCGCAATTCTTGTAATCATTTTTTTCTAGTTTTCCTGCTGCTAATCTGCCTTTCGTGGCCAGAAAAAAAAACTTCCGACCCTCTACGAGGATCCTACAAGTTGAACAGGAAAGGAGTAAAAACAAAGTAAGCTATCCTGTAGCACACTCCCTTTACGCTGCAGGGTACGCTGCCCAAGCCCTGGGGTAGATTCCAGTCACTAAATATAAGCAGTACTTAACGCTTTGCAACGGATACGATTCCCTTTTAAAAATATGCGTTATAGCAGTTATGAACATTTTACCCGCGGTTTCATTCTCTTTTATTTGCTAATCTCAGTGTTGCGTTTAAAGGTCTGCTTCCATTGCTAAATGCACCAAATTACTATGCTTTGCAGTGTAAATATACCTCCTTTGCCAATAGTAAGCATTCCGCACATTCAGAAATCTAAATCTGCTCCAAAACTTGCGCAGCACACCCTACACCTAAAAGGGTGTACGCTAGAGGACAGCTTATTCCTTTTTTACTTCTTGACAGGCAGATTCGTGTTCAGAGTGCAGGATGTTCAATACCCGCTCTTCCGAAGTGGCACGCGCATACGTGGCCTCACCATTAGTGCGAGATCAGCGACTTTCACATTTCGCCGCCGAGCATTAATATCGTATTACATGGGGAACTCCATTTCAAAGAGTGACTAGTCTTTGTGTCCACTTTCCAGATGCTTATGATTACAGCCGCCTTCTGGGAACGGTCATTATAAGCTGTTCGCTTATGTCGCTTTCGTGTTCATAAAACTTTTTTTTCTTCTTTTACCAATTAATTCATCTCTCGGACTGTTGCATATATATATTTTCGTTAATGCATCTGGTTCACTGATTTCGTTCCCAGGCGGTTGTGCGTTTATCAACAATCTCGAACTTGACAACTTGAACACGATTACGTTACTGACCGCAAGCGTCGTCGACAACTTTTTTTCGACCCGTAGAGCCACACCTAGAGCCGAAACACGCCCTTTCGTTTCGTGCAACAGAAGGTAGTCTCCAGCTGGAGCCAATAGTTACCCTTCATAAACAGTCGGCTGGCAATACTCGTTATTTAAGGCATATTTCTGCCTCACCGCACATTTTAAATGCTAGAGAGTCACAGAAAAATAGATTTCTTTTTCACAACAAATTTTTGGGTCCGTCCTGTTACACAGATTCCATAAATGACTCCAGTTACAACATGCACGACGCGAAGCATCTAAAGTGGCCGCGCCCCGAACAACGCGCTGGTCGTTCGTGCTTCAGCTAAACTCTTAGCGGAGTAACCGTTTCAGACGCGGCGCCCCTGTGTCGTTCTTCTCATTGCCAAAAGAAATCGTTCCGGAGTACAGAGATTGTTTTCATGTTGAAGGCACTCGGAATACGGAAGTGCACTCCCCAAAGACACGTCCAGACCACAAGTCTGTCCGCATTGGATAGCGTCCTTAGTGACATTCGTGAATCACTGACGGTAACATATTCTACTGGTGATATCTCGCGGGCTACCTATAAACGATCTCAAAAAGCTCCTGCTTTTTGCTTTATGTTCTGCCCAAACCCGTACACGCCCTGCGCTGCCTAGAGCCCTTGTCTTCCCGTTGCCTTAACCTACATTCCGCTTCGCGACGTTCTCTCCTAGCTTTGTTACCACAGCTAGCATGACGTGCAGAACCTGCGACGCCTTTTTATTGGACTTCACTCTCTTCAGCGCCCACGTGCGGATATCTGATCAAGTGCAGTTGCCATTATGCGCTGCGCCTCCTTTCTTGCCCTTGATAGCCAGCTCTTGCGGCTGGTCTGTACTTGAAGCGAGCTTAACATGGCACGGCGTCCATTTGTAGCGCATTGCAGACCTTCATGTTATTGATGGCGGCGGCTGGCGGCCGGCTTCTTCTTACATGGCACACAGGTATGACGGCGGAAAGGCTGGTTTATAGTTTATGGTTTATGGGGTTTAACGTCCCAAAGCGACTAAGGCGATGAGGGACGCCGTAGTGAAGAGCTCCACAAATTTCGACCACCTGGGGTACTTTAATGTGCACTGACGTCGCACAGCACACGGGCTGAAAGGCATCTGCTCACTTGGTCACTGCATCCACCTCTGTCGGTCGCCATTTCTTCTCCTGCCCTGGTTCGCGCTGCGACCGCTATGATAATTGGCGGCATATGGCCGACGCGTACACTTATTAGTTCGGGCCATTTCAGTTCATGTTCGCTGCTTCGTTACGCGACAGCTATGAGGCTGTTTGGCGTTCAGACGAACGAGGCGCCCGCCCAAGAGTGCAAAGCAACAGCTATCGCTAAAAAAAAAGTTTGCTTATGTACTCGAGCGGCAAGCTAGTTATGCTTTCAGTTGGATTCGCCAGTTTACTGTAGCTACACTGCCATGCAGATTTAGGACCATAATACCGATGCAGGCAGAACGCCCTTACTACGTTACTGCGAAGCAATGATCAACACTAAAAATACAGAGATGCAGTGTCTGTTATTGTGTGTTTAAACAAAAGATGACTACGGCTTTCTTGCTTTCTGCAGACACCGATCACCCTGACACCCACCGCTTCCTCTACACCGACTACGAAACGTGCGCCATCTTGGAGACACATTATTTCGGGAACCGTAAGTATGGTATTTTCTGCCTTTGCCTGGAAAAATGCATCTTCACTTCTCATGGCAAAAACTTGTTAGCACGGCTCGTAGATTGTTCAACAAAGCATCACTCTTCTTCAGTAGGATTATACGTGGTTCTTTCTATGCACCAACGCTGCCCAGTCTGTTGCAGAATTCAGCTTAGTCCGCATCCTAAACAGCCATTCTACAACCTTGTTTAAATTGCTCATCTTTGATGATAACAACCAGACGTTTAGTTATCCAGCGATCTTTTTTTTTTCGGCAAATCCATGCAGAAGACCACTGTTATCTCCTCAAGAGCATAAACCTAAGAAAAAATAACTTTTCCATTATGTCCCGAACGCTTCCCGCATGGCATGAGACTGAAATTGACATCATAACATGCTTTAGCACTTTGGTGTTGTCCGTAGTTGCACGTTAAGAAAGGGTCTGTATTCATTACGTGAGGTACCGACCTTCAAAATGTTAGGCTTCAAACTACGACAAAAACGCCGACGTAAATAGAAATAGACGCCATTTAGATGTTTTAACGCGATAGCCTTAACGGCACCATTTCTCAGATAATCCGGTGTCGTTGTTATCGGTGTCGGCGTTGTTGCCGAAACATTACGGGCATTGCTGTGGCAGGTGGTCCCCGCTGGGAGCACCTTCCATCGAAGGGGAGTGGCACATCGCTTAACCAATGCATTACTTCACTAGGATTGGTATGAGTATTCCCAGGAATCTACCAATGCAACGTAGAGAATCAACTCTTGCATATATGGGAATTAACTCATTACGCTATCGTGTCATACCCTTAAGGCGGAGCTTTATCGCCCATTTTTTTCTTTCCTGTATTATAAACACACGACAGTATGTATGCTTACTGATTGGGTGAAGTAGCAGCGCTTTTCTTGTATCGCGTTCTAATTATGTAGTTAACGAGAAAAATGCTCACATGATCATAGTGGATCGAAGTAGCAAAAGTGATAGCAGTGTGGCATCAAATATCACGTTTTATAGAGCACAGAAAAGCATTAAGTCAACCACCACGTTTTCTTTGTTGCTTGAGGGGACTGGTACTCTACATAGTCTAGTACGGCCGTCCTGAGTATGCTTTAAGATCGTGTCTGTGCATTTGGCGGGAGCTTAATACTCTCTGTTGTTGCACGCGTTGTCGTGTCATCAGGCGTCTGTTGTTGAGGAACTATGTAAGAATATTCTCGCAAGATTTGTAGCTTACAAAAGACTGCCTGGGCTTCCTGAAACCTTCGAAAGCAACTTATAGGTTCATTACATGGCAGGTTAGACATCGACGCCTTGAACTGCCAAGTATACTAATCTCAAGGACAAATTCAATGAAGCGTTTGCAACAATTGGGGAAAAACAAACATTTGCAGACGAAAGAGAGCCAGCTTTTAAAGTTCGGAAGTTACTGTTACCCAGGCACCTAATGGTGCGCGGGTGAGGTATCAATTTCTTTTTTCTTGATGCTTTCAGAATGCATTCTGTGGGTGCCTACAGTTTTGAAAGACTCGTTCCCAGAAGAGTGCTTGAAAAAGCATACCGAAATCTGTGGAGAGGGCATCTCCCTGTACGACAAGGACCTGTGCGGGGCCACTCAAGCTTGAAAGCTCAAAAGTAAAGGAAATCATGCTCAAATGCAGTAAACGAGTGTAGGAATAAATTGGAATGAAAACCTCCTCTAAGCCTTTGTTTTATTGCTCGTCATGTAGAAGCTAGCGTGAGCGTGCGTATAATAAATATTACAACGCTCACTAATGAAATTGCCGCGGTGGCTGAGTGGTTATGGCGCTCAACTTTTGGCCCAAAAGACGCGGGTTCAATCCCGGCCTCGGCGCTCGCATTTCGATCGAGGTGAAAGAAATGCCACAGGCCCGTGTACTATGCTATGTCAGTGCACGTTACAGAATCCCCAGGTGGTCGGAATTATCCGCAGCCCTCTACTACGCTGTCTATCATAGCCTCAGTCTCTTTGGAACGTTAAACATCATAAAATCATAAAAGCAAGCTCGCTATTGAAAACTGGCCGAAAATTTGCACTGTAGGCTATTTCCATTCATGCTAGTGGGAAACAAAAGGCCGGAAGACAGTCACACCGCTGGCATGCCTTGAAAGATTGAAGACGATCTATTTTTCGATGAAAAGCTGTGCGTCGCCGCTGAGAATACAACGCTGAATATACCACATACCGTGAGGATGGAAATGCTGGAATGGTTCTACAGAACAGCTCCGATATTAGCCCTGTTCTGCATTTAACAATTTGTCAGCCTATTTTTGTTTTTCTTCTTTTTGTTTCTTACTTGATAGTACCATTTTTTAGTGTCAATAACCCGCTTATAATGTCCTGGGAAAAAATTTTTGTGCAAAAAAAAAGTACAATTATGCGTTCTAATGCATGCTACGCCCAAATACACACTTTTAGGCGAACGTGCGCAGTGATCTTGTCTACGCAACGTTCATTGCGCTGCGGGCTCGTCACTCGTCGCTGGTTGTCGCCCCCATCCCAGTCCATATGCACCCCGTCGTTATTGTGGGCAACCGCACGGCCTGTGTTTTTATTTACAACGTTCTTATGCCTCCCTCGACGCGGTCGCATACGTCGACGCTGTCTCCTACCCCGCTCTTCCTGCTTTTACCTCGGTCGTGGTCGATCGCCACGGTCGCCTACTCAAGCTGCCTCCTTTCGCTCCTCGAACCCTCATGCGGCCGAGTAGCTCGCAGTGGCCCCCGCCATGACCCTCCCTCGCTCTGCCTGAGTGACTACATCTTGTTCGACTCCGCTTCTGCTTGCCGCAACTTCCGCGATCGCACCGTCGACTGCTGTGCGTACTGCTGTGCGAGTGTTCAGTCACGCACCTCCTCGAGATCACCTCGCATCCTCCTGCGGACCCCAGACGACATGGTCATGCAGGTAAATCAACAGGCGCGTGCCTGGCCCCACGCTCTTTCTTACAGTGCTGACTCACCTGCGGCCGCCTCCTCCGACCAGGAACTCCGTTTCGACCCTCGGTCTTCTCCGAGATTCGAGAGCATTTTCGCTTCCAACGCCCCGAATATTTCTTTGCTCACCCTCGCCTCTGCCGCATGGAGTCCATTTCCTTTGGCCAACTTCACACAGGCACCTACCCGAAACTCGCGCACTACCACCGCCTTTACCCTACCCGCTGCCGTGCCAATTGGCAGAGCGTTGGTGAGCGTGGTTGCGTGCCGCTGCAGACAGACCTCCCCTCCCATAGCCATCCTATACCTCCGCTCATGCAGTGGTGATGAACAACGGCGCGCACGCCGTACACCACTCTGACGCCATCTATGATCGACCGGCGATAATCTCGTTCGCACGCTTACACCGTCTTGAAACTTGGAAAAAACCCACCTAGCCGCAAATAATTTCACAAGGACACAAAAAAAGAGACGAGGAGACAACGGACAGGCGCCAAGATCCAAAACCAACTAGCCCGTCAACATGCCTTACTGCGCTTGATGAGCAACCCAGAGCTTATGTTAATGAAAAAAAACTAATGAGAAAAACTAACGAGCTCGAATCAGAAAAACTATACATCGAAAATAAATGTTTTGTAGGCGTCTCTAAAAGCTGACTTTTTTATCGAGTGCCCCTGGAAACTTCAGCAACCTTAATGGCCCATTAAGAGGTTCTAGAAGTGTTTCGAAAACGCATGCATTTCCTTGCTGAAGACCTTGTGTCTACATCTGTAAATTTGGACAAATTCAGCAATGTCTTCTGCGAGTTAGGAACTCAGGCATAACAGTACAGTACCAGCTAGCCCCTCACCGCACCTTTCTAGAAGCCTACAATATCAAAACATTTTTTAAAGTTTTTATTGAACGCATCAAAGGGAAAGTGAGTGCCTCAGCAATTACATTTTACGCGCAAATAAAATTGTGATTTTGCACCTAATCATCCACTCCTTGTCTGCTAACAAATCGAGAGTTTAAAAAAGAAAATGTACGGGATGCAATTTAGTTGCACAGTGTTATAAATTAAACCACGCAATCATGCGCAGAAGCTACCTGTGCTGTCTCTCCCACGCATCTTTCTGTTGAAGTGGACACCAGCATGCGTACATGCGCTCCGTCACTTAGAAATCAAAATAACTTAATTCACGCGCCCAAAAGGCGAACAAAACAACGCGGTAAGGCAACGTTTCACGAAAACAACCCTAACTGTTCCCTCACACCAAACCTGATTAAATATCCTCCACTTAGAAAAAAAATAAGGGAATAGTGGCGTTTTTTTCTTTCGTACTGCGAAGGCAGACCAAATGTTACGCTGTTTGCACAGCGTTTGAGAAAAACCTGACACATGCACAGTGTGTCAGGCTAGTTGCCGGTCCATTGCGAAAACTGCTAATAGGTTCCGCCGCAGAGTGGAGGGCTGAAGCAACAAATGATATTGTACATGTAACAGTACTACATTGATCGTACACTTTTAGAAAATACACAGGAAAATTCCAAACACAGGCGACTCCAAAATAAAAAAAAATGATGTCAACACATAGTATAACACTGTAATAAAAATTACACAACAAAAATATAAAATAGAACTAAAAAGCAAGGTATCAAGCAGAATCCACAAAACGAGAGTTTGAGGCAGCATTTGATTAGACTTGTAATGCAATTTACAGGTCAATTTAAAGCCCCAGGCTACTTATACTTCTATCGGCAATTCGCTTCATATTTTAGCTCCACTGAACTCCATCAGGCGTTCATCATAAATTCTGCTACATTTGGAAAGGTTAAAATTACACTTTGGTGCTTTCCTTGTTAAGCGAGAAGGTAGAACCAAGAGGCTTAATGGAACTTCGTCACGAGACAAAAGTCGTGGCGAAGTGAGGACAGAACTGCACAGAGACGGGACAGAGAGAGCGGACGCAACGCAGTGCTTCGTTTGTGTCAGCTCTCTCTCTCTTTCTCTCTCTCCTTCTCTATCTCTCTCTCCCTCTCTCTCTCCCGTACCTGCGCTGTTTGTTCTCACTTCATCTCTAAGCGCTGACCGTCCCCAACTTCCACTTTGTACAACGGTCATCTTTTACTTGCAGCTAAGTTTTTTTCTTCTTGTTTCAAAGAGCTTTCCATACCTCGGTTGGATTTATTTTACCTAAAACCAACTTTCAAAGTAGTGCAGGAAAGCAAGAGCTTGATGACACCTCAATAGCGGAAAGCCGCTTTTCTTCTGCCGCTGATACAGATGGGCTCAGGGCCGTGCAAAATCCCGTTATGCGACAAAGTGAAAATAACAGTGTAAAGATCACGGCATCGCTAGGCTCCTAGACGCAGCGCTGGTGCGTTGCTTTGCTTTCCTCTAAGAAAAAGCCCTGCTTGGCAAAACTATTGGTTGTCTACAGCTGATTCTACCTCACAGTAGCAGCACGTTCTATCTTTAAAATCTTAAAAAATGCTACGCAGGTCTGAACGATATGATACGACAAATACTTCACGATATAACCAAAACGAATCCACTCATCACCATCATCGTCGTCATAGTTCACGTCAAGCCTGCCACTAGTTAAAGGCCTCTCTACGAAGATATTCAATTAGCCCTTTCTTGGGATGCTGAGACTGAAATCACCTTCAAATGCTTCGCCAATCTTTAGTGCTGCAACTCAAGCAAAAGTACTCGCAGCCCCATGAGAAGTGCGCCACTGCGGCCATCATGCCGCATAAAGCTCTCAAGAATAACAGGGAATCTGTGCGCCAAAGTGACGCAGGATCACCGGCATTGCACACATCCGCGAGGTTTGCAGAACAAAGATAGACGACAAAGTACGTATCCGCTAGCGCGTACTCCCCGGAAAACCGTTTGCGCAACTGTCCGGTGTCTCCGCCTGATGCAGCATTTCTTTTTCACCCACACGTATTGATATATCTTGCTATTTTCCAACCGCCTGCCCACATTCGCACCATCAGAGGCAGAGTGACACATGCAGACTGGCGTTACACTCAAAACATAAAGGAGTAAAAACTTAGTAAACTGTCCTCTAGCGCACTGAGTACGCTAAAAGACGGCTCACTCACTTATTGCTCCCAAATAGTGGTATCCGTGTTTAGAGTGCACGGTGGTCTCAGATTAGCGTGCGCATTTTCTTCTCTCATCATTCTTCTGTTCTTCGTGCGCCTACTTTACCGTGTGCTCTTTTTATGTCATTCACTTAAGGCAGGCAGTCGTAGCGCCTATATTGAAAACTCGCGAGCATTTCACCTGACGCTTTTTCATCTTGTGAGGTTGTCAGCTAATAAGGTCGCAGTATAGTAATAGTATTTTGTTGTACAGGGATACAAGCCTGGTTTTTTTCTTCTTTTCTTTTCGTGCAACAAAAAAGGAACTGGTTCGTAACTCTCAAATTGCATACCGGCCAAACAAAGCTTGATGAAACGGAAACGCTGCAATGAATCCGCGAGTGCCGCAGGGACCATTAAGCACGAAGTTCTCACATTTTCGAAGGTTGAAGTTGTCATCCGAACTTTACTTCTGCATGTCTAACAACACTGCGCTTTGTGCTAATGAAGGTTAATAATATCAACTCTGTGTGTGCGTGCGTGTGTGTGTGTGTGTGTGTGCGTGCGTGTGCGTGTGCGTGTGTGTGTGTGTGCGTGTGCGTGTGTGTGCGTGTGCGTGTGCGTGTGTGTGTGTGTGTGCGCGCGCGTGTGTGCGTGCGTGTGCGTGTGTGTGTGTGTGTGTGTGTGTGTGTGTGTGTGTGCGTGTGCGTGTGCGCGCGCGTGTGTGTGTGTGTGTGTGTGTGTGTGTGTGTGTGTGTGTGTGTGTGTGTGTGTGTGTGTGTGTGTGTGTGTGTGTGTGTGTGTGTGTGTGTGTGTGCGCGCGTGCGCGCGCGTGTGCGCGTGCGTGCGTGCTCGCGCGTGTGTGTGTGTGTGTACAGAAAAAACTATTTACAGAGCACCTAGGTAGGCGCTGCGTGGCACAAACGTGATAGAAAGCATAACAGATCTAAAAGGCCAGCAAGCCTAAGCCACGTAGGCTCTTTTGCTCTTTCTTTTTACGTGTGTTTCATTAGAGGGCACTAATTGAGGGAATAATGATTAAACGAGTATCGAACTGCATGTCGATTATGGTTGATTGAACGTGAACGACTGTAGGCTTTTCTCGCGTGACATTGCTGTGCGATGTGATCTGGTAACACTATAGAGCACTTGATTAGATAATATGCGAATGCTATCAAGTGGGGTTGCTGACGGGAGCCATTAGAACCCTCGCGTCATTCCATAAAAGCCGGGGCTAAAGCGTTTCCCAAGTTACTTTTAGAGCGCAGCTCTTAGGCGCCCGTTGCTGCAATCCACGTCGTCGTCGGCGTCGGCGTATTCAGTGTAACCGGTTGTGGATCCAGTATGTGGTTGTGGCGGAAGATCCCGGAGGGTGGCTAGCAGCGTAACTCGTCACCTGCCAGCGGTGGCAGGTGGCGGGTGAAGAACTGCGCTCAAATTTCGCATTAGCGACTCTCGTAATCGTCTCTCAATTGTTTTTGCTTCTTAACTGGTCCGTTCGGATAAGCGCACTGCCAGCTCCTCAATCGAGTCACCACGCAGTCTCAAATGCTACTAGTCAAATGTCACTCGTTGCTCATCGCTTTCAAGGAAGTCCACAGCGAGAAAAATACATACTTAAGACCGCACTTATGTCATCAGAAATATACAGAAATTAGACGCTCAAGCTTCATCCAAAGCTCCGAAGCATGCTTTTTTTTCCTTTACAAGATACCAGACGGTTCGCTGATGCACATATTTATTAACGCGAAAGCATTATGTGGCTCTGTCGCGTCGGCAAAAACTGTCCGCAAATTTTCTGCACACTATTACGCCGTTCTCTGAAAATAAATGTGCGAAAATGGGATTGTGGCAGATAGTATGTGATAAAATGTTGCCGTTGGAAAAATTTGGTTGATGATGTGTATTAAGGTAATTAATTAAACGCGAAAAAACGCGAAGAAATAGACTGAGACGTCAAAATAGCCCTGGACGTCGATATAGCACAAGGACATCAGAACAGCCACGGACCTCGATATAGTATGTGGACGTTTTGCTTTCGCATTGCTCAAAGTGGGGTCGCCGCAGTGATCTCGGAGTTTTTTTTTTTTCTTGCTTATAAGAAAGCCTCACCATTTTAACATATTACAATGAAGGAATTTTGTTTTCCATATTTTTGGTCCCAGCGGGCGCTGGCGGATATTTAATAAACAGTAAACGCACCGTCGCCAACGAGTGCATGTCAAATGTCTTTGGAATGTGCGTACCTTGCCGAACAGTACTTTGAGAAACCCTCAATTATGCATATTTGAGATGTCTGGCGTGAACAGCACTGGCGCACACATAGTAGTTGCGTGCTAAAAAAGGCTCTGCTTTATTTTCAATCATAAGCCGCCGTTCCCTTATGCGGTTGTTAATACAATGACCTGTGCGGTCGACTAGTCAAGACCGAACCATCACATCAGTTAAGACCGAATCATCAGCGCAGTAATTCATCAACAGCATCATCAGCCTGACTAAGCCAACTACAGGGCAAAGGCATCTCCCACATCTCTACAGTTAGCCCTGTCCCGTGCCTGCTGCGGCCACCGTATCCCCGCAAACTTCTTAACCTCATCCGCCCACCTAACTTTCTGACACCCCTGCTACGCTTACCTTCTCTTAGAATCCAGTCTGTGACCCTTAAGGACTATCATCATCTTGCCTTCGCATTACGTGCCCAGTCCAAGTCAATTTTTTCCCCTTGAGTTTGACAAAACAGGCGGTTGTTATTGACGACTGTGGTGTCGACAAGTCCACTGAAGTGCACCATTTTTAACCTCGTGAGCGGCAGAACTGATCATTGCATCGAATAATAAGTGTAGTGTTAGAGCCCCCTGACGGCAAGTCCAACTTCAGCGGCGCCGGAAATTTGTTCCAGTAGTGCAGAGTTCGAAATAAAGAGAACCTTTTAAAACACTTCATGTCGACGGGACCTCAGCGGCAGTCGGAATGAAGCGTGTTGAGAGTAACGAAACTACCACGTTCGTTTCCGCGCTAGAGGACTTCGCAAGAATAATGAGATCTCGTCTCCTTCAGCTATCAACCATCACCACCTCTACTGCTAAAATTCAGTTGATTTATTATGGGAGAAAAATGAAATCTTCCACGCAGTAGTGTGGCAGTGGCGGAATAGTAGGCGTCCAAATTATCTGGCCTCCGCTTTCCTCGTGACAATTATCGTTTCGCTACTTGGTAAAGATTTGTTGTTGGCGCTTTTAAATAGACTTATTTCGCTTCGTCTTGGTCGCTTCGTCTTTTAGTACTGGAACTCGTGGTAACTGCGCAGCCACCAGGGTATAATTTTAGAAGCTCGTACTGTTTCTGCTGCCGTTCGGAAGCAAAATAGCTCTGAGATTTGATTCTTGGCAGTCGGAATATGTTGCGGTTTCCAGGTTAAACTTAGTAGCGCCTAGATTATTTTAGAAGGCCGTCAGACTGAACGATAAAACTTGTAGTTAGGCTAGACGAGAGTCCCTGACTGCATTCCCTCCAAATGACTGCCTCAGCTTGCATAGTAACTGACTTCTAGCATTTTTTTTTTCTTAAGAATGAGTGGCTGCTTCGATTATTCCCCAGCCGGACTGGCTTCTCTGAGCGACTATATTGCCATGTTGAGCGGCTACTACTGCTTCACTGGTGAGGAGGCTACTCAAGCTATTCTTTCTAACAATAACCATTCGGTCTACAGTGCTAAATAACTCAACATCTGTAATGCAGTGGAGAAGTTTACATTGGACATGAACTATCGTAGACATAAGACAGAAAAAAAAGGAGGTGGTGTTAACGAAGTCTATGCCCCGCAGTGCAGCATAGCTCCGCTAACGAGTGAGAGCCGTAAAGGAAAACAACATTTTAATGTCTCCCTCTGAAACACTTCACACCCATCAAAGCTCCTGTAAAATTTCCTCTCATAAATGCTTCCTGTGATAAGCTCTTTGCTTAAGTGACAACAAAAAAATGAGAGCGCCATTTAAGCTCCGCCTTAAAGGGGTAACGCGATAAAGATAATAGGCTAGTGTCCATATATGCGCAATCGGTCATTCTCTGCTTTACTTGCATAGATCCCTGGGAATTCTCGTACCACAACCGGCGCAGTGGTGCAGCGTTTAAGCGATCCGCCACAACCCTTCGATGGAAGGTGCCCCATCGGTTGTACTTGAGCAACCCAGGTTGCACTTCCAGAGCAACCTCTCGCGGGCAATCATTAGTTAAACTGCCACCTGCCACAGTAGTCAGTTTGCTCACAATTCGGTGGGCAGGTGATGACGTCACAAGGTCACGTGACCTAGGTGGCTCACCAAGGTTGCTTCTCCAGGGATTTTTCGCTCACAACGCCGACGACGCCGCATTTTTCACAGCGGAAGCCTGAAAGCTATCGCGTTAAAAGTTCAGCACCGGAGTATTTGCTTATCGCCTAGGAACACAGGCTGGTGGCCTTGGGTGTGGGCGAAGCTTCGCCGTAGACTTCAAATGCATCACTACGACTGCAAGGGACCTTTCTTCTGGCCGAAAGGCATTTAAAAGGTCTTACTAATTAAATCACAAGATGTTCCGCTTTCTGCGTTCAACTTCAGCGCTAAATTTAAAGCCGAAGGTAACGCCAGGTTCTTCTTTTTTTTTTCACCTCGGCCGTAATCAGCCTGCACCACATTTTCTTGCGGACGGACTCACGTTCGTACACCGCCCGGCCGCGATAAGTTTAACCCATTTCCCGGAACTGGTGGCTACACCGTCAAGCAAGCGCATCCTGAGTGAAACACTGAACGCAGCGCGACGGATTGATATGGAGCATCCTGAGAAGCTAGCGGAGTTTTAAATAGACGCCTTCAAGGAGTTTTACTGCAGTCTGCTCTCCCGGCAGCGTCTCAGCCGACACAATGTCTCAGCTTGCACAGCTTCTTGTTGTGGCTCTGGGCGCGTTTCTGATTCGTTCGGCGCCGGCTAACGCCTCTCCCGCAGCCAGCGATGACCAAGCAGGCACTCCGGACGCTTTGGAGGTAAGGGCTACCTTGCACTGCCAACTCTACTCTTTTGTTTCAGTCTTCTGAAGCCGTGAGCTGAGAAACACTCAAGCAATGTAAGTCTAGAGGAGTCTCACTCTATATTTCGATGGTTTGAGACACCATGCAGCAAAAGGCAAGAAAAAACATTAAATTTTATCAGGTGGTGCGCTCATGTACAAGATCCCCCACGTTTTTCAGAACTTTAAAAGCACATGTACCATCGGGCAACCACTAATTCCATACCGCGGGCGCTCGCAGTCTGAAAATGCAAAGTAGTAAGCTTACTCCGGAAGGGCGCTTTTACGGGGGGATCTTTTTATTCATTGTAGCGGAAGGTGCTGCACTTCTTAGCAGAGGTGGAAGTAGGCCACAGGAAAGCTTTCCTCCCACTCTAGCTTTTCGTGTTGCATCGTTAATCCCAAAGGACGGCACTTGTGAAAGCATCAGCGCCGGATTATTAACGTTCTTTCGATATAAAACGTTTTGTCTCTCTCTTCTTGCAGCGTGCGCCAAGGTTTCCTTTCCAGCTCCGCTACGATCTGGCCCGTTCAAAACTGAAAATTTGTTTTTGATGAAAAAACATGGCGTAGTAACTGTTTCATATCTCGATGGACATGCGATCCGCGCCGTAAAGAAAGGGGGCTCCGGAATACTTTCCACTACCTACGGTTCTTTAACGTGCACTGACATCGCGCAGCACACAAGTGGTGGTGGTGAAAACATTTATTAGGAAGGAACAGGACGTATGTTTGGATCAGCCCGTAAGGGGCCGGTCCTTACAAGCACTAGGTGGAGTCCCTAGTCCCTAGGTGGAGTCCCTAGGGGCCCCAGTAGCGGTGGCCGCCACCCGGGTGCGCCCCACTAAGGCTTGTTGGGTCTCTAAGTCGTGGCAGCCGAGCAGGATCGCCTGCCAGCACATATGCGCCTCCTGCGTTTCGCCTACATCAAAACGCGTCCGCCGTGGCCGGGCTCGAACTCGGGAACTCCGACTCAGTAGCCGAGCGCCCTAACCACTGAGCCGCCGCGGTGGATCCGTGTGGACTGATACTCAACAAAAAAAGCAAGGAAAGAAAAACTGAAACTCATAAATGAGGCCAGAAACGACTGCACAACTTTATTGTTTTCTTACGGAATCTCTCTTTCTATCTTCCTTATCTGCTTTCTCAGATGATGGCGGCGGTCGAATATGCTGTGGCCATCAGGGACACCAATACAGACCCTGTGTTCAAATGCTTGACTGGATGGCGCCTCACTTTCGACCCGAAGGCCCAGTCGGCCACCTACGTTTGGTCGCTGAACGCTGGAGAAGGCCAGAAGAGGTAAAGCATTTCGCATCGTTCAGTTGCTTTTCAGCACTGCCTAAATACACTAGTGTGGAAACAACCAGGGCGAGCGCTGCAGTTTCAACACTACTTAACCAGGGAGACTCACATTTGATGTTGCACCCGGGGAAAACCTGCCTGAAATTCAAGACTTAAGCTCTGTAAGGGGCCAGCTTGACGCAAATAATAGCAGCATAGTGTTCACTTTATAACGGAACGCGAATAAGGGCCCTGTAAAGTTATATAAAGAGAGAAATCAACAAGGACATCCAGACGGTCCGCCTCCCGGCACAGGGAAGAAGGGGGTACGGAAATAAAGAAGTCTAAATGATGGAGAGCAGAATACACATATGGAGCCCGAAAAGGCAGGTGCACACGTATTCTGTAGCCACTCCATCCCACCCGTCGACTTCACGAACGCAGAAGCCTTCGAGTACCTCAATAGCGGTCGCCAAGATGAAAAAAGTTTTTGTGAAGCAGCGTATTATGAATATTTTCAGCCTCAAAGATGAGGTAAGGATAGCCTCAAAGATGAGGTAGAGATAGCAGGGCCATGAAAATTAATAGGTGAAGAAGGAGCGACACCGAGAAGTATATAAAAATGTGGTGTAGGTGCCCGCGAGCAACACGAAAGAGTCCGGACAACCGCAAAAAGTGATTTGTGAGGTTGTAAACGGCAATCGTTCCAGAATGTAAGTTGTAGACGATGCCTTCAATCCAAGTTCCAGGCTATATATAACACTACTACTGCGCCATTGTTGCCGTCTAGTTGCCGTCTGATCTAAATGCAATGTAAAAAGCATCGCCATCATAGAGGCACAGCGAATCTACGCACATAAGGTCTATGGACGATCGTGAGTTGCGAATATGAGATCTGTTTTACTACATGACATGCTGCTGCAGACATGATCATCCTTCTATTTAACCTCTATTCGCTGTTTTGAAAGGAAAAGCTTAACTAGACTAGTCAACACCGCGCTTCGCGTGAGCCGAAGGCCAGATTTGCCACTTCTGCGCATGCGCGAAACCAAGCGACGTCACGCGCGGCGCAGGTGGCCGCCGTCGCCGCCGCCACCGCTGACTTCGTCGCCTGACCTTTCGCCGCCGTCGCCCGCTACTGCGTATGTGCGCCGCCGCTTCTCCTCCTCGCCACCGTTTGACCTTTCGCCGCAGCCGTGCGCAGTGCGCATTTGAAAGGACGGATACATAAGGCGCGCGTGCCCATAGAACAGGCGCAGACACTCGCCATGGAAGGAGAAGAAGAAGCAACAGTCGGACGGCGCAGAAACACCGATCCATTCAGCCCGAGGACATCATCATCATTATCATCAACACCGATCCAGAAGTGGTAGCTTGCGAGTTGGCTGAAAAGCAGCGAGAGCTTTTCGCTTATCCAGGCTTAACCTTAGCTAAACCACAGCCAATTTTTTTCTTCTGACACTGTGTAGCAAAGAATTTTTTGCTTTGAACTCATCCAAGAGGACTGAAGCTTCCCTGAATTTTAAAAACTGATTTGGGTCGGTTGCACTTGAATCTGCATATACCACCGCGATCTAAAATTTCGATTGACTTGTGTTGTTGAGAAAGCGTTTTTTTTTTTTTTTTGAAGCGCCGCCTCGGACCCGGTCCAGTGTTATTCGTCCCAGTTTTTTTTTTTTTTCATTTAATGCTTGTTATTTTTTTTCACCTTATTCGAAAGTACAGACGAAACCAGTATAGAAGACAACAGGCCAACCTGTGCCGCCATGAGCAATCATGTACTTTGGCAGTTTTGAAAATCGAAGACCCGTCCGGTCATAAGAGCGATGGTGTGGAACTTAATTGTTTTAGAAACGCCACAAGTACGCGTTTCATGCGTGCCAGCAGGAGTTCGCGTGTTCCCTTTAGTATTTCTTGCACCTGTACCCGGAAAATAGGAACGCGCCTCCAACTGCATTGCTCACCAATGCATGCAACTACTGCTCACCTGTGCATTGCGGAGCACTATTGAGGGAATGGGCTTTGCTCGAATACAATGATGCTTAGTGGGGAGGAAAGCAAGCAGCATAGAATGGTGCTATTGATCGAACAGCTACAGCCTTAAGTATGCTTCTATGCATAGAGCCTTTCGTTGCACTGGTCTTCTACTTCCGGGCGCATCATCCTTGTCAGCGCTGAAATAAAAGGAAATTTTAGTTCTTCTTCATCAGGTCAGACATATACCCATGTTTTTCTTTAACCTTAAATAGAGGACGCGTTGCGAGCGTTTTACAATATCTGTTGATATTATGCATGGCAGGGTCTTAGACAGCGTGGGTCACACCACCAAAACCCCGATGGCCCATCACGCATAATGCGCGCTCCTTTCCGGTCTAACGCAGTTTGCTAGAACGATTTCTAGCTCATGTTACTTTTGTTTTAGCAGCACAGGGTTCAGCGCAGCGCAGCTGAAAATCAATTACACTTGCCCGCTTTTTCGTTTTGCAGAACGAATGCTACGTTCCAGTATGTGCCAGGTGACACTCCAAACACTGCTCGCGTCGTTGTGAACTCAGGTAAGACAGCCGACCTCTGTGTTGCCCTGCCTATTGTTCTTGTCAGTGTTGCAGTTTCTATTAAAGGAAGAAATTGTTGCACAAAATAAGCCCATCGCTGTTCTTGTTTTATAGTGCTACACAAATTAAGAGCTCATTTCCCGGTTTAGCTGCGTTGTCGGCGTTGGCGGCTTTGAGGTAGGAAAATGAAGAGAAGGAAAGGGGGAAAGCTGAGCGCCACTGCGCTGCCGCGCTGGCTCGCGTTAGAGCTGGCCCAACGTATATGTCCGTATATGTAACGCAATCTGCGCCCAGCAGAGCAATGTAGCTCATGCGCCGACTCCACTTCGCATAATCGTGGCGCCCTCTATGGAGAAGAAAAGCTAAGGACGACAGGTTTTTTTTTGCAATGAAGTCAAATATTCGGCCGCTTCTTTTTGGAATGAAATTCATAACAGATATTATACGAGGTCTGTTAGAAAAGTATCCGACCTTTGGCCGAAGAAAAAAAACTGGCATAACTGGAGCGTTAGAAACCTAATCACCTTCAAAGTAGTCTCCTTGTGACTCCTTGTGACTCCAGCGGTGCTGCCATTGTTGGAAGTATTCCGAAAAGGCCCTTTTCGGAATGGAATTTAGCTCTTCTGTCGTTGCAGCCATAATGTCGTTTCTTTTCTGAAATCGCGCTCCTTTCAATGGCCTCTTGATTTTAGGAAACAGCCAGAAGTCGTAGGGGGACATATCAGGAGAGTAAGGAGCCTGTTGAACTACAGGAGTCTGGTTTTTTGCCAGAAAAGTATGAATCAAATGCGAGGAATGTGCAGGAGCAATGCCGCAAGGGATGCGCCAATTTCTTGTTGACCTCAATTCCGGTCTCTTGCGCCGCACAGCCCCACATAGGCGATGGAGGACATCCCTGTAGTACTCTTTAGTCATTCTTTGATCCTGTGGGGTGCGTACTCGTGGTGTGCCACACGGAGGGAGTCAAAAAAGCAGTCAGCATCACTTTGACATTGCTGCGCACTTGGCGGGCCTTCTTTGGTCTTGGTGACGTGGAATGCGTCCTCTGTGACGACTGGGAATTGGTTTCCGGGTCGTACCCGTACACCCAAGACTCGTCACTAGTGATTACGGCGTCGGTGAAGTCAGGGTAACTGTTTGTGGAATCCAGCATCTCCTGTGAGACTTCAACATGAAGCTGCTTTTTCTCCACCGTCAGCAGCTTCGGAACGAATTTCGCCCCAACTCTCTCCATGGCCAAATCTTCGGTGATAATGGAATGTGCAGAAAAATTGCTGATGTCCACCTCTTCCGCAATTTCTCGGATAGTCACACAACAGTCCCGCATCACCACAGCGTTCACTTCGGCAATTACCTGGTCATTTTGGCATGTTGATGGCCGACCGGAGCGTGGCTCTCTCTCCACAGATGTGCGGCCGTCTTTAAACCTGTTGCACCACTGCTTAATCTGTGTGCTGCTCATAGCATCATCACCGAAAGCCGTGTGAACATTTCTAATGGTTTCCACTTGGCTATCGCCAAGTTTCTGGCAACATTTGAGGTAGTAGCGCTGCTTCTCTCGCTCCGCCATATTCCTTGCCACAAAAAACCGACGAGAGCACTGCGCACTGCCTCACTCAAACGCTACTTCCCAGCGACTGACGCTATCGGCAGGCGGGAAAAAATCCGTGCATGCGCACGAGGGTTCAAGGTCGGCTGCTATAAGCGCGCTTGTTTGATATCCAACAGGTGTGCGCAAAAAAAAAAAACAAAGTCGGATACTTTTCTAACAGACCTCGTATTGATACAAATGGCAAGCCATTAATAAATACGGTGGTTTACTCTAGAACGGCTCATTCGAAGCCCGAAACTTAAACATGTCGATTAAAGAACGCAATCACCGTTCCAAAAGAACGCGTTTTCTCACGTGAGCCTGTCCCATTCCAGAAGTGTAGAAACGGCATTCACGTGGTGGCAAGGGCAAAAACGAGGTATTCTAATGCAGCGCTTCCACTGAAGAAAAAAATTGCTTTTGTGTGATCTTTGACCGCTTATTTATGGTCGCGAAATCATAATTGAGATGCGATTATTTTCGTCACTGCGCTGTTAATTACTAATTGCCGCAATAAAACCGCTTCACTCTATCGCACGCCTTTCTCTTAACATTCTGAGGGTCCGCTGAAACCACCCCTTAAATGTTTCACTAAAGAGGAATCTGAACTTGTCTTTTTACCGCGGGAACTCGATCTACACGTTCCGAGCATTCTTGTAAATTTCGAATAATTGTCCTGCGTGGACGATTTCCCTAACTTAAATAGGATTAAACGTCCCGGCTCCAGCCTTTTTCTCAACTCACCGCAGACGGTAGGAGGAGTCAACTAACGCGGGGAACGCCTTTCAGGCAGTCGCGTGGAGGCTTCGCTTACGTTTTTGTTTTGTTTTTTTAGGCTTCCGTGAATAAATAGTTCCAGTCAGACAACATAGCTGCCAATTAGGTTCACGGAAATAAAAATACGCGTGGGCTATTTGCTTTCGCCGATCCCTGCGTATCACTCCGCCGATGGCAGAGCGGAGAGCCGACACGGGACTGGCTGAAAGGTACACCACACGGTGGTTGACTCCTCCTACGGTCAGCAGTGAGCTCAAAAAAAGGCGGGAGCCAGGACGTCTAATCCGATTCAAATTAGGTAAATCGGCCGCACAGGATAATAATTCGAAATTTCTAAGAATACTGGGAACGTGTAGATCGTGTTCCCGCGGTAAAAAGACGAGTTCAGATTCCTCTTCAGTGCACCTTTATGCGACACTGCCAGAGCACAAAAATTTGCTGAATGAACTAGAATATAGACGTGTTTATGTGGTTAAATCTCGGCCAATATATATTTTTTAAACGACAGGTTACGCTTTTAAGCTAATAATGTCTTAGGTGTGTTGAAGTGTGTTAACAACCGATAAATTGCAGCAACTGCGTTTCAAACAAACCTGGTACAATCAGTCCCCACACATACCCATGGCAGGGGTTCATTTAGTTACAAAATGTACACTGTCTAACATGGAATAAACGACGGCTCGCGCATATAGTGGCTCGTTTTATGACAGTCAAAATTTAGTGGTAATTTCTGGCTGCGATAGTGATCTGCTTAGTACAGGAATTCTTGCTATATCTTGTGCAGTAATTGCCCGTCCAGTTAGGCTTGAATATTTGGCTTTTGAAGAATTAAAGTGCAAAATGCTTGACTTCGCAGTTACGGACTCCCAAAGAAAACCCCAGAGAGCGCAACTTCAGGAAGTGCAGTTCTTTTTATTTTACAACTTCGTTTTCTAGCACTGCCACCACGCTGTCTGTGCCCCGCAAACATCTGAGTTGCGACCCTTTGTGTGCGCTGATAGCGACTCTGGTTCCGACACTTAAGGCACAAAGCAGCATCAAATATTAACTGTGCGCTGACAGGTAAAGAGTTCGCATTGGATTATCTTTTACCACCGAGTATGTGTTTGTTTTTTATTTTCAAACGATATTCGTACCTTCCAACGTAGACATGTAGGCACACAACACGGTGCATATTTTCTGACTTTCAATATGACCTCTCTTGTTTTGCAGACAGCATTCACCATGAAGTTGCGAGCTTCCCCTACACTGATCTCAAGACGTGTGCCGTCATGGAAGTCAACTTTCGTGGACATCGTAAGATTCATTTTTATTACCGTAACTATCAGAAATCTGAATCAGCTATCATTATTCCTGTCAATGACCTTGAGAATTTGCTTGACAATGGCTTTTCAATGGCCGTGTGGTTTCTCAGTAGTCTAAGTGTCAGCCATAGGATGAAGAATAAGGTGTCGTTTAGACGGCAAAGAGCTTTCAGATCTTGCCCTCTTGTTACCTTCTCGTGGAAGTGCCTCGTTTGCTGCTTCAGTGATAGCCGTTAGGCATATAATTTACATGTTTTGTTCTTATTAGACTTGAAGCGCTTTGGCTCAGCTCTGAAGGTGTCAAGTAGTGCTTGAAATATGCGCAGTCTGGGACACGCTGGGGGAATTTTTGACAATCTGGGACAGGTCCCGTAAATGGTGCACACTCTTAATGCGTCCCCTCTGTGCACTCATGGATGCCCGTAGTCGACTCCACTTAACTGTTATTCTTCTATTCATACCAGCTTTGCCTCTTTTGGTACATGTTGTGATCGCTATCTAAAAGGTTGCGAATGAAATGGCAGACAGCGAAGCAAGCTATGGAAAAGAAAGAATGTATGTGCAGCGTTAAAAGGACACTCCGGGGTTTTTTGGAAGATTGTGTTCTGATCGTTTGGTTTGCTTTGCTTTATGGGGTTTAATGTCCCAAAGCGGCTCAAGCTATGAGGGACTCCGTCGTAGAGGGCTCCGGAAATTTCGACCACCTGGGGTTCTTTAGCGTGCACTGACACCGCACAGTACACGGGCCTCCAGCATTTCGCCTACATCGAATTGCTACCGCCGCGGCCGGTATCGAACCCACGTCTTTCGGGTAAGCAGCCGAGCACCATAACCACTGAGCCTCCGCGGTGGCTTATGCTGATAGTCACATCACATCCCTTAGACTCCCGTATCTTCGCCACAACAAGCCGTTTTTAAGAACCGTTAGTAACTATATTAACAAAAATTTAACCTAGAAACCTAAACGGAAGTTTATTCCGTGGCCTGGAATCATGCTTTCCGTGACGCAGAGAATACGTCGCAGACATTACTAGAAAAACACTCGTACGTGCGTTTAATGGCTGAAGTAGCGACAGATAATGATGGGTCCTTTAATAATTTGCCTGAAACGACCTAATACAAGCCTCCAAAGACTATAAATGAAGAGGCAGGCACGTACTAACGTGCGCGGGCTGTTTGCAACGTTGAAAATGCAGTGCCTGTCGAAATCATTTCAACTGAGGGAACAGAAACAACAAACTTAAAAATCAATTTTGCACCGGATGGAAATACCGCGTGGCTGCAAAACGTGATGGGCGTAATCAGGATTGAAAGAAAAACGTACAGCTTATGTTTCATTAAAATATGTCAACCTCAAAAAAAAGGCCAAGTGGAAGTTTAAGGGAGGGGCAAGAAAGAAGTGTGAATTAGGCAACCACATCCTAGCCGCAATTAAGAAAAGGATATTGTCATAGACGCGGCTTATTATGTAGAGTACATGAGTGGTGGTTGCTTGAGTTAAGGAAGTCTGGGGGTATGGGGTAGCTGCAGCTAACGCAGGACACTGTTAATCTTGCCTCAGTGGACGAGCTCCTTTTCTAGGAGTAGACGTAGGTAGGCGTACGATTATGATGACCGCTATACGCTCGCAAACGCACATTATACAGAGCGCATTATTTATATGGGTCAGAACTGACCCTGTATCACATTTCGTGCTGAGGAATGCGTTTATTGGTTTGGTCTTTTCTTTTCAGATTGCATGCTGTGGGCGAAGGATGAAGCGAAGGACTCTGTTAAGGAAGAGTGCTTGAGAAAGCATGCCGAGATTTGTGGTCAAGGCGTTGCGCTGTACGACAGAGACACGTGCGCTAACTCCACAGCATAAGCGAAGCAAGCTTCAAGACTGAAAACTGAAGAAAGACTGAAAATGATCGGGATAGCTATGCGCGAATTGGGGCCGTAGCAAAAATAAATATAAGCAAATACAATAAACATCGTTCTGCATCATTATGTAAGACTGTTCATGTTGCACTTTTACGGAAATGACCAGCTTTAGGAACGGGACGAAAAAGTCATGAATGTGGATAAATATATGCCTTCATAGACACCGGTCACTACTTTTAAGCAAGAAATACTATATTGTTAAGAAATGCCTATTTCAACCGATAGTAGTATCGCCGCTTCCGTGTTCGAGACAAGAATCGCATAGTAATGTTCGCACTAAAACTGGAAGGCATAACGGAAACCGACCGTCACCGAAAAAAATCGAGCATACGGATGTTTTTGTTATTTTTATTTTATGATCTTCGTGAGTGGAAGAATAATATGGTAATTATTTTTTAAACATAACAGATTATAAAGCAGAACAAAAACGACCACATCACGCAGGTGGGGTTAGAACCCACAATCTCCGAATTTCGTGTCCGATGCTCACTGAGCTACGGCGACGGCTGTCGAATCTACTGCGGAGGTATTTATGTGTGGTATAACCGAACCTTGAGTGTGTTCAGTAGCGCCACCTTCGTGCAATATGTCGGACGTAGCATACGTCTTATAATACCGCGAGTGCCTGGTAGGAACGTGATCGAACGGTGAGGGCGAAAGGTGTGCGG
This sequence comes from Amblyomma mixtum, assembly GCF_055824585.1. Lineage (NCBI taxonomy): Eukaryota > Metazoa > Arthropoda > Arachnida > Ixodida > Ixodidae > Amblyomma > Amblyomma mixtum. The sequence goes on from NC_143013.1 coordinate 49,871,995, forward strand.
GAGCCCTCTTATGCCGCCTATGCCATCAAGCATTTCGCTAAAGAGCTGTGATACACTGGCTGTCGAAAAGTACAAAATAATGAGCCCGTGTAGGCTAATCACATAACACCGTGACAAGAGAAGCCCAACTGATGCCCAAGCATAGAGAAAGGTCTGCAGAGCCAGAATTGGCCCGCAAATCGAAAGCTATCCTGGAACCATACCACTAGCAAAAGAAATTACACCAAAAAACGCGGGTTCAACATCAGAACTGGCATTTTCCGTAAGAAAGCCCCGACAGCAGCTTCGAGAGTGCCGTCATTATACTTTTGGTTTTACTGAGGCGCTTACCAAAATTCCTGTTGAATACTTGACGCCAGCGTACGCTGAGTCTGCACATGTCAGCTTCACATGCAATGTGTACATGCAAATTCCTTGCAGCCTTTCTATCTTGCCTTCGGAAAAGTGATTTCACTGATAAGGAGCCTCGGAGAAAAGTTGCTGCTGAATTTTCAACAGAGTAGTTGAGAATGAGCATTGTATTGGTTTTTAAATTTTTTCAGTTGTAAATTGTGGAGTTACCGGAGCTACACATAGGCTATGAGGGACGCCGTAGTGGAAAACTCCGGATTAATTTAGAATCACTGAGATTCTTAAACATGTGCTCAGATTGCACAGGACAACGGCGTTTTCGTATTTCGTCTCCATCGAAATACGGTCGCCACAGCCAAAATCGGACCAGCTATCTTAGGATATGCAGCACAGCGAAAAAGCCATGAGGCACTGCAGCAAAGCTGCAGCTTTTAAGCTTATACATGGTCTGTTCTGAAAGTAGTAGGACTCATTTTTTTAAACAAAATTTATTCAAGATAATGGTACAAACGATTACAATTTTTCAAGGTAGCACCCTTCCGCACCTACACGCTACTGCCAATGAATTTTACAGTTGTCGTACGCCTCCAGGAACGCCTGGACCGGAATGCTGTTTAGCTCCCTCGTCACGGCCTGTTGAACCACCTCTACCGATCCGTGATGTTTCCCCTCGAGCGTCGATTTTATTCTCGGGAATAGAAAAAAGTCTGCCGGGGCCAAGTCGAGGCTGTAGGGGGGCTGGGGCAGCGTTGCCGCCTTGTGTTGGGCAAAAAATCGGGGTCCTCATTCACATGATGAAGAAGATCCTACCGGTTGGCCTTTTCCTCCTCTGACAACACTACCGGCACCAACTTCGCGCACGTTTTCCTCACGGATGAGTTTTCTGTCACGATCTCAAAAACTTGGGTTTGAGGAATGCTCAAGTCATCAGCAATCATTCTGATACTCATTCTACGATCCCTGTTAAGTACATGTTTCACTCGCTACACATTTTTGTTGGTCTAGCTGGTCGAAGGGCGTCTGGAGCGGTCGTCTTCCTCCACTCTTTCCTTACCTTCTCGGAAAAGCTTGTGCCACTCAAAAAACACCTGATCTACCCATGGAAGCGTCACCGTAGGCCTCCTTAATCATGTTGTGAGTCTCTTTGCCCGTTTTACCAAGATTTACTCAAAATTTGATCGCGTATCGCTGATCCAGTAAACGCTCGACGATTCTGCGTGACGAGACGTTTCGACAGGGGTTCACAGTACAAGCGACCTCCTCTCTTCAACGGCCGAGAGCCGACTGCCGATTTTCCCCAGCATTCCCAATATCCCCCTTCAACGATCCTGCACGCGCACACCACCTTTCGTCCGTCCGTTCGCCCAGGAAAAAACCAGTCCTACTGCTTTCAGAACAGACCCTGTATATGAGTGGGCAATAATGCGTATTTGAATATTTCCATAAGTTAAGTGACTCTCCACAGGACCGTTTATTACTGATGTTGTGTTCTCTCTCTTAGCCTTCCTTTCGTAAAGAATGTAAGGATGCTCTTTCAAGCCCAGGAATTATGGACAAATGCTTGTAGTCTGCATGGCTGCCACCATTTGCCGTGTAGCTGTCAACACTCAAATTTACCGCAGGAATTTCGAATGTTCGGAGCATCCTATTTATTTTCCATGCTCATCGGAAATAGGGGGTTTGAGCGCAGGAAGCACTTTATAGGCAATATTTGGCAGCGGCAACAAAAATTCGGCATTAATGATCCTTATATTCCCGCAAAATATCACGGGACTGTACAATGTTCTAAGAATTGCAAATTAAAAATATTTTCACAGAGTTATGGTGTAGTCGCTTTTGCCTGTCAACAGATGACAATAGCTGTTGAATGTTGAGGAAAACTGGGCATGTTATACTTTAATAGCTTGGTCAATGTGCACTACATTCTGTTACGCTAGTGCCGATGGGGAAGACTTGGTCTCAGAAGGCCAGACAACAGCATCCAACTGGCACTCATTTCGTGGGCCCAGGAAGTCGCCCCCACCTGCGGGCCACAGCAAGCCCACCTGCCCTAAATCCCGCCAATCGATGGCAATAAAGTTGTTTCTCTCTTTCACGCTAGTGCCGAGAACGCTGAATGGGTGACTGCTTTGTACGTAAGTAGCCTTTCTATACATCTGGCCTTGTTCCCGTTGCGCAGAAAACCTGGCGTCGTCGTCAGCACTGGTGCCGACGTTGGGAGCTAGAAATCCCCGAAGAAAACACCTGGGTGATATTGTGAGACATTCCAGCGGCCAAAAAGGCACGGGCGAAGGTAGACGAGACAGGACGAACGCCGGATTTTCGTCCGTGTCTTTTAGCCGCTGGAATGTCTCACAATAGTACCAGCAACCAACTAGCCCAGCTTTCTACGCTTAATGACACCTGGGAGGGCAGCCTAGGTCACGTGACCTCTTGGCGTCATCACAACCGGCCAACCAGACTGTGAGCAAATGGACCACCGTGGCAGGTGGCAGTTAAATTAATGATTTGTCGCGCGAAGTTTCCCAGGAGGAGCGCCCTGGGTTGCTTACAAGCCCAACCGATGGCAGCACTTGCCATCGCAAGGCCATCTCTTAACCGCTGAACCGCTGCGCCAGGATTGGTATGAGGGATCCCAGGGACGTATGAATGTAAAGCCGAGAATGACAAACTCCGCATTATGGGCAATAACCCACTAAAGCTATCGCGTCATATCCTGAAGGCGGAGCTAAAGTGTCCCTCCAATTTGCATAATAAAAATTCGCTGTGGCTTAGATTGGTTAAGCCCGGTAATTGCGAAAGCAATATCCGTACCTACGCCATGGTTATACAATCCAATGCAATCCAATCCAATTCAATCCACTCCGCTCCAATCCAATCCATTCCAACCCAATCCAATGTAATCTAATCTAATCTAATCTAATCTAATCCAATTCAATCCAGTCCAGTCCAGTCCAGTCCACCAGTCCAGTCCAATCCAATCCAATTTAATGCAATCAAGGTCAAATGAAGGTAAATGCTGGTCACCGCCGCGGCACGGCAAAGGCGTGAAAGTGCAAGTAGTATTGCTTTCGCAATAACACCGTGTCAGAAAAAAAAAAACAGCTGTGGTGTGGTCTCCGGTACCGGAAATTCGAGTCGCTTTATTTGCACCGGTGTTTTTTGAAACCACCCTCGAGGCGCTAAAGTGGGAAAGATATTCTACTTTAGATTATTCAGATTGAAAATTTCGGAAAGTTCCGCCGCCGGCTTTGTCGCAGTTTCGGTGCGATGTTCGCCTGAAAGTACCGGGAATCGAAGCTAAAAGCATTTCATCCTGAAAACTCTCTCCTCTAATAACTTGGGATCCGCTGCGCTGCCGGCGACTCCGAGATTCTTACTGAACTGAAGCGCTACTAAGATAGTGGCAACAAGGCCTGTGACAGCAATGGTCCTCTATTCGTTGAAGCAAAGCATTCGCGTACGCTAGTGTGTCTTTCGTAGCATTAAGGCACCTTGTAAAAAAAAAACAAGCATCATAAAATGTGAAAGCACTGGAGACAGCTTGCTCGAATTTTATTTATGGTTAGAGTTAACGCCACTGCAAGAGCGCTTGTCCAGCTGATCACAGAATAAGGTGGAGAAACTGGTCGAAGATTCCTGGGTGCAATCGTTCTCCTACTATCGCGCAGAAATGTATTCTGCGGGAGTGTGGATGCGTCCCGCAGTAACAGCCATTGTTGCAGCCAGTATGCGGAATATACGGAATACACTGAAAAAAAAAGAACCAAGTGTTTCGACAAGGCGAGGAGCGCACGGTTCGCGAAGCTTTCGAAGTTAACGGGGTCAAGCTTTCGCAACGAAGTAGAATAACCCTAGCAGGCCATGTATCAAGCTATACCCAAAGCGAGCGCCAGCAAACGATAGTTTGCTGGCCTCTCTAAATACGTTAGTGCCCGCGCATTCCGGAGTTACAGCTGGACAAGTTTTTCTCTTTTAACGCTATTAGACATGGTAAGATCGTCACAAGAGGAGTTCCGAAGACGTAGTATGCTTCGCCCCCTCCTTCTATGTGTATAAATTTCAAATCGAATCTCGGCAAAATTATACCTGCACCGTACTTTTGTACAAACAAGCTAAGCAAATCTGAACGAACGCTGGTAATTTGCTCAAGGGACACCACATGCAGAGTAGCACTGGGCACCGAAAACCAAGGCGGGAATTTCGAATGTTCGGTACATCGCAATTATATCCTATGGCCGTCTGAAATAATTGGCCTAGTTGAACACACAGAAAACAACTCAATTTATTGCCGTTGCAAAAAGCAATATCAAAAAAGCAACCATTGAAGAGATTTTATACCCATACCGGAATACAGTTAAATTAGACTGCAAGAATGACAATGCAGTATTATTTATTACTGCAAAACAAACACCTTCGGAACGTCTAGTAAGTCGTTTACACAGGTATGCTGAAACACTTTCAGACATGTACTCACTAACACTTCAGTTCTATCAAAGCACTGGAAGTGAGGGGAAACATTGGGGTTCCGAACCAAAGAAATTAGTGTGAAAATTTCACCAGGAGAGATTACGGCAACAACCTTTTAGAATGCAGGAGGCGTTTCATTACTCAAATGCGCGTCATAGAAGATGATGACGGGAAGTATGTATGCTTCAATAACGAAGGCATTATGGGAGTAGTCGAAGCTAAATTCGGAATGGAGTTGTCGACAGATGCGTTACGGCAAGTCTGCTCACGACAATACACCACTAAACAAGTCTCGCAAATGCAAGCTATCTGGGAACGCGGTTTCATGGAGCTCAAACATTGACCCTACTGTTCAGACCACGGCGCCGGTGATTACTTTCTTTTTCGTCACCCATATAAATTTCTGAGTGGACATAGATTTCGTGACTATAATTCAATCAAAGAAGCGGTAAGAAGGCTTCTGCAGAACTAAGAAGTTTCCTCTGTTGTGAGGGCAGCCATATGTACATGATGAAATGTAATTAGGGTGCTGATGTCAAGGGGTATTACACTGACAAGTAGTCATTCAATTTTCTCCCAAACTTTTGTTTGCATATGCAGCGATACAACTTTTAGGCGCTCAGTGAACGAATACACTCACTAAGCGCTTGATCTCTTGTTTAGGGGAATCCTCCAAGGTGAAGTAGATTTGTAATATGGGAGTTGTTACAGTTATATTGATCAATTCGGTCTTGCCTAACCATATGCTAGCCGTCCTGGTTACAGCAGTTGGTAGAGCGACAACTACGGTGAAACGGTGGTCACAGGTTCGAACCCTAGACCAGGACGACCTTTCCTTTAAAGAGTTTCTGTGGAAGCTGTATAGAAGAGTGCGGTGAGGGGCTAGTTGGTACGACATTATGAGAACAAAAAATAACTGCGCAAAAGGACGGGACAAGAGAACCACACGGGACAAACGTTTGTCCCGTGTGGTTCTCTTTCTCTTGTCCCGTCCTTTTGCGCAGTTATTTTTTGTTCTCATGAAGCTGTATAGGTTTCCTCTGTAGCCATATGGCTGCGCATTGGCGGATGCCAAGGAGTAGTTACTTGCATATTACTCAGAGTGTGTATGGAGAAAAAAAACGATCTCTAAATTTTATTTTCTGACCTTGAGGGCTGCAAAGCTGCTGATCTTTTCCTGAACTTCTATACTTTTTGCCAGTTTGGCTTCAAGAGATGATACTGCAAGGCCTGAGAACCTAAACGTTTCAATAGTATATGACAAGTAGTTTATGACAGGTTGCAAATGAGAACTCTGACCCTCTCATGATGCCCCAGGCAGGCACATACTGCGGAATATTTCAACCTGTAGTGAAAAGGTTGTGCAAGATGACAACATCCAACTGAGGGACGATTGTGTGTGGACGATTGTGATGCTTGGCCTTATCCAGTCAATGCATGCCGCTTCAAGATGTCTCCGTAGCCAAGGTATTTCGGCTTAAAGTGCCCTCTCACACAACTAGTCAGAGAAGACTGTGAGCTTCGGAATTGAAACACTGAGCTCATTCACATTTAAGAAAGACATTGCGTGCACCCCGCCTCCTTTCTATGCTGCAGCCGCACCCCCTTGCGCTCTGCACCCAGTGCGGACCGCAACCCCCGCACCCCCTTTCGTGACACCACTGCTCTCAACCATCGACTTGTCTTGCCTAGCGTTCAAACCCTGTTTTCGCCGTGCTTCCGCTCCGCGAGGGTTGCCAGCTTTAGCAAATCACCGCCATGGCACAAGGTATCTTTCACTGCACAAGATGTGGTCATAAATCTATTGTCCAAGCAACCAAGCATTTTACCCGAGAGAAGCCAAGCAGCAGGCAAAGGAAAAACTTGTACCGATCGGAAACCGTTGGCACCCGGTGGCACTGGGGAACGAACGCCGCATCTCCCGCATACGAGGCGGATGCTAAAACCACTCCCAAGAAGCACAGGTAATGGGCCTAATATTGGAAAGGGATAGTTTCACTTTGTTCCTTTGCTCGACAGGCCTTTGCCAATGCATTTCCAATATAGATCTGATTAGCTGTGCTGCTGGGGCTAAACCACTGCTGGGGTCAAGCTCTACAAAGAGGTAGAAAAACGGAATCTATGCTTGACTCACCCGTGATAGGCCGCACTTTACCAGTTGCTTCTGAATTTTTGGAGGGTAGTATTCGAGAGGCTTCCTGAAAATATTTAGAAATTAAATATGATCAATTAAGCTATTGTCGCTTGATCAGCCGCGTGTTTTTGAAAGCGATTCTTAAGCGAGAGCAACTTTTCAAGAAACAGATTAATGGCAACGTTTTAAGAGCAAATATTTTGCAGTTTAAATAAAGCAATCTGGCTCATTTGCAGACAGAGAAATTTCTTTAATAAGAGGCTTGCCACTACATTTATAGGCTACACGCTTGTATTCCTCACCATGGAACATAACACACTGAAGTCAGCCCAGAGCAGACATCGAAATCGCGCACTCTGGTGGCATAGAATCCTGGCTATACGGTAAAGTTGGGGCGTACTTAGTGCCACGTGCTTCAGCCGCGCCAAGAGCAAAACAGATGAGAATGATACATGAATGTGGTTTCATATTGAAAAACAGCTCGCAGCGTCCACAGAGCTTGGTCTATAAAAACTGTGTTGCTGACCGTACAGTGGTGCAACTTAAATACGCCGCCCTAATTGAAAATTCTAACAGTCGGGAAGCAGAATTCATGAAGCCTTAACATCACAAAATCCGTTTTTCTGGTGTTTCTAATGACGCGATGAATACGCTATTGCGTGCGCTCAAAGTCTTTTTAAAAACTTTTTACTTATAAAAAGGCAAAAAGGCAGAATTGTGTATTATGAGAGCATTATGTATGCCGAAAAACGGGCACTTCTTTGCTAGCATGTAATTGATATGCAGCAATGCAAAGAGCAGCCATGACCCTGTCATAACTTTGCCGCTTGCTTGCGGATAGCCTGCGTCATGTACTATCGAATGCAAAATTGGTATTAGCAATTACGATTGCATGACTCGATGCTGCTCGGCGTTTACGCAGAGCTGGAGCGCCACGCAACGAAACGAGGATGCCGCAGAATTAACTCACTTAATTCATTCGTAAAATAGTAAGCAAATGGCTCACTTTCAACAAGGAAAAAAAGCGTGAGAGTGCCAGAAAACTTTTATTTAGAATACATTAATTCGCATGAGCCGGGTGGCCGTGGCCCCTACTCCAGGGCTCCGCTGGCGGCAGCTTACTTGCGGACTAGCTGGATGATCCAGGCTTGATGGTCCAGGTTGTCGCTGGGCAGGGCCTCCTCCCACGGCTCGTGTATCGGCACTATTAACTTGGGGCTTGCTACGCACCAACGACACTACCTTTTATCTTGTGTGGGTCTCATCTTGTGTAAAATGTGTGTAAAATCTTGTACATGTGTTTGAATTCTCCTCCAATCAGTGGCATCCGAGGAGGACAGTTGTTTGTGTAGTGGTGAGAAATGCCTTCTTTCTAGCCTAAGTTGTTCTAGCCTGTCGTCATACGGTCCTAAGATGGGGGATGGGGCAGGGATAGAGATAGGGATCCGCACGGTTTGTGAGAGCTCGGGCTAGATTGTTCGCCACCTCGTTTCCGGCTAGGCCTTCGTGAACAAGTGTCCATGTTATTCTGTGTGAGTGTGAGAGCGTATTTAAAGTGTACTCGCCCTTCCGTGAGGTTTTCCAGCAAGGTAGTCCCTGAAAGCTTGTTGGGAGTCCGTCCCTATGTGCGATGACTTCTCCTGTTCATCTTGAGTCTTAATGGTGATGGCTACGGCCGGTGATTCCGCTTCCGCAGGATCCTTGGCATAGATTGAATCCATGATGATTGGCCTCTTCTAGTTGTCGACCGCAGCAATCGCGAAATGCGCGAAAAAGCGTGAAATGCTTTTAGCTCCCAATCTGGCCCAACTCACGAAAATTCCAAAACCGCCGCGAAGCATACGCCAAAACCGAAGCGGTACATAAAGCCGGACCTGAGATTGTGCCTGGCCTCAGATCTTTCCGCAATGTTCCATGCCAATGGTATCCAGCAGAAAAATTATTTACAATCACAGCTGCCCGAGTAAAAATCGCCTCAACGTCGGAGGAAAGAGCTTCGTTTCTATACGCCTTACACGTTCGGGCATCTTCACACTTTTTTTTATATATTTCCCTGCAGAGAAAAAGGATCATTGTTTCCTCTGGTAGCTGTCGTCCTGTGTGACGTACCGGAAACCGTTAAACACTGTTTTGTCAAGTGCAAAAATGCAGTTTTGTGAGGGCCCAGGTGAAAAATTTAATGGCTTTGAGGAAAGGAAAGACTTAGTAAAGTTATCACTGCTTGATGGAAACCTCATCCGCGCCAAGGGAGAAGGAAAGAAAGAAGGTGGAAGCGAAAGAAGGAAAATAAAATGTGGGCCGTAGTGCAGGGCTCAGGACAGATCTCGACCAGCTGGGGATCTTTAACGTGCACTCACATCGCACAGCACACGGTTGCCTTTTGCATTTGGCCAGCATCGAACCCTGGCTGCGACGCTGATCGTTGCGCTGTCGGCCTTAGTTGTCCGTAATCAAACCGCTGGTGCACTAATACGGAAAGGTATAGTAAAAGTACTATCGCAGTAAGCTGCCGCATGTGTTGCTGTCCGGATTCTATGAATTCTTGCTGTCCAGTCGGAGCCGCTCCACCTCTCTCTCCCCTTCACCTCCTTACAATGCTCTTTAATTTTCCTCCTCCCCCTCTTTCGGTTGCAACATCCTCATCACCGCCGCAAATCCCAGGAACAGCTGCGATCGAAAACAATCGACATAAAAAGAAAAAGGTCACTCCCCACACGCACGCATGAGCGGGGGCTCATTGCGAGAGGTCATATGACATCGGGGAAATTATTCTTTTCGAAAAGCTCAGCCAGCAAATACTTCATGCTGACTCTGCTTTTCTGCGTGTGATTTGTCGTGATGATGAATAACGGCAGTTTCCTTGGAAAGCTGTGCGCTCCCACACGCCTCCTAATGTATACTGTGATATGCGACACTATCTCATTTTTGCTGCGTTCCCATGCTCGCCAAGGATGGAGCCCATTTTTACGGCCTCTTTCGTTAATACTAACTACATAAATGACATCTGCGGCTCTTGCACTGCTGCCGTTCTGTTCTGCATGAACTGCGCTCGGTGCCTCAATCCGCACCTTTCAATTTTCCCAGTCCACTTCACCTTGAACTAACCAGCATATCACGATCATTTTTTTTTAGACACATAAAAGGCCACACAGACGCTTTACTTGTTAACCGCATTTTTCAAGCCGGGGCTGAATTGGGGCACGTACTTACCACCCTACTTAATTTTATGATCTTTACACATTGCAAATGACATACCCAGAAATTATGGACAAGCGCATTTCAACTTTTTTTATCATCCTAATAGTCCACTGCAGCAATCAAAATATCCGAAGACCTCACTTCGACATGCTTGCATTTTCTTGCTATTAGCGCTCTTACTGAAGTCAAAAACATTCCCCATTGAATTTCGATGACAGTATCAACCCAATGCAAGCGATGGACAATCTTAAAAAAACTGCTACGCATCCATAACAGTGCGTTACAATATTTCGCAGTTGCTTCGCAACTATAACTGATGTCCAAGAATACTGGACATCATGTGTTAATAACTGAAAAATGCCAATCTAAAATCCAGCTTCCTTTTATGTGGGCAGCCCATATAATCAGATGAATGAAGGATCATTTACATTCCAGGCTCTCAAACGACGCTAAAACTTGTAGGCTCACTCTGGTAAACCTGAAAGCTCCATAAAAATTATTGGCAGATCCCATCAATGCATTGCAAGTATCCTGGCAGCAAAATGCTGTTTGGGAGATCCACGGCAGTATTTCGGAAATAATGAAAATATGGTGTTGCCAAAACTCATCAAAAAATTTCCGTTCTGTTCCTAACGAAGACTCGCCATATACCGGTATCTGCTGTTGCCGCACAGATTTTACTTAATTTATCATTTTGTTCATTATGCGATTAGGTGCGTGATCGTCCTCATTTGAAAAAAATTGCTTGCAATATTTTCTCATGCTTCACTCACCGCTCCCTATTGATGAATGCCTGCATAATTTTTGCAACTGCTCAATGCATGCTTTTTTTTACATTGTCTTTAAAGGAGCTCACGTCCACAGTCTGAGACTTGCCGACTTCCTTCTATATTCCAGTTTTTTGTAACCTGTAACCTTCAACATGCAATAAACGAAACTTCAGCTGAAAACGGAATTCGGCATATGTACAGGCAGTACGATACATCGCATCTAGAGATTAAGAGGCTGAATAAAAGCATCGCTGACATCAAAGAGACACTGTCAAAGCTTCAGGGAAAAAAAAAACATCAAGCTAGGTGAAACAGCTGAAACTTGAGCTTTATAACGCAGGACAGTACGAACAGCGGAAAAATGTGGAAATACCGCCAATGAAAACCTTCTGAATTAGACATTGTGCTTCAAGTGTCAAGCGAAGCCGACGAAGAAGCTGCATATATTAATGGCTAAAGATTATTACGTTGCTGCGGTGATCGCTCTTGCTCCTCGTGCCGAGATGCGGAAGAATGGCTCACTGAAAAAAGTGCGCGTTGGGAACAAAATTTAAACGTCCACACCCGCCCTTAAATTTTATCGAAGGCGACTCTGTCAAAAAAGTTTAGTTTCCTCGAATCCCAGACGTATTTCTCGAGATATAATGGTGCACTGTACAATTCGCACATTAAAAATCTTCGCTTCACATATATTTTCAAGTATGTGTCATAAAAAAATGGCGCTAAAATAATTTTTTGTCGTCATCACTCTAACTTTTGACAGCGTGTGTGCAAGTAGCTCCAATATTCAAAGGGCAGTTACTTCGCACGAAAGAACGAATTATGTTGTCTCCGCAAGTTGAATATGAATATGAGTTGGATACGAAGTTAAATATGGCCCATGGTTGTTTTTCCTACAGAGGCAGCTCAACCATTAAGAGCAAATAAAAAAAATGTGATTCTCGCTGAAACATCTCGATTGAATCTCTAGAAACATCTAGAAACATCACTGGTTGAATGCAAATGACTTCTTCAATTTCATATCGAAATTACCTTTATATTCACTAGAGCATGGCTTTGGTGAATCGGAAACTACACTGGCAAACTAAATGTGTGCTTCAAGATCATTTCTTTCGTTAGATGCTGGGCAGCCGAGAAAGAAAAAATAAGAATAAAAATTGTCTTCCCCTCACCGTCTAAGTCCCATTGAGCTTAAATGACCATATCTACCGCTTCACATGGATCAAAGGCGAAAAGCTGTACGCAAAGATGCCAGTAATCAAAATGGCGTCCGAAGATGACGCGGTGAAAGTTGTCTTACATCCAACTAATCTGAATCACAGAGATGATGCCTACTACACACGCTGAACACAACTACATATTTTTCGCTTCTTGGAACAAATAAGTGTTGAAGTTATCCGCAACCGATTTTTTTTTTTCATGCAAATGTTCGACGCTAAAGAAATAAAGATGACGCTGCAAAAGACTTTAGTTTTTCGACTTCAGTAAAATTTTAGACATCACTACCTTCTCTGAAATGTAGTTTACAGCTGATATCGATTTAAGTTGCATAGTTGGTACCAGTTCCTCTAACTTAGTTGCGACAAAGGAAGGAGTAGTGGTGTGCCAAATTTTTTTTTTTGGTAGGGGAGGAGTCACATATGGTTTGTGCAGTATTTCACGACTTTACTATAATTCTACCTCAACTGCGCATCGCCCACCATTGGCATCTCTTGGGGACTTTTTTCATTTTCTTGACATTTTGTTAAACATTGCGAACAACACAGTTGTTACTGCAAGGTGATTTGATCGTCGACCTTCTCGCATCTAGTCAATGCAGTAGAGCTCTATGTGACTTGTTCTAGGTTCATTCTTTTCACAGCGTTATAACACTACGTACTCACTCCTCTTTAGCTTTCCGTGGCAACCATGAAATATAGTACGTTATTAGGAGTGTCTTTCGTCGTGGTTCTAGTGATAATCTATTTACAATGGCTTTTTTTTTACCCTCGGTGCTGTAGACCAACAAAGTTTGGGTATTTCGCCAAGTTATGAGCCTGGAGAGCTTCCTTTGCCTGCAAGCTTTACGAAAGCGCACAGATTTCTGCGCGATGTGGGCACAATTTGCTGGGGCAGAGTGCCGACGGTAACTTCTTTTTCTAGGTTCTAAAAACTGTTATGCATGTTATTGACGGTGGGCTGCATGCCTTTCAATAAATAAGGAGGCTAACAGTAATAGCTGAAAGTTAACTACTATGTTAAACAGCCTACTAGTTAGCACGTGTTAGCTGTATTGTGACGCGCTATGCCACTGACAATAAATGGTAGGCCAAGAAAAGCGCCCTTTTAACTCAAAAAGCCTATTTTTACGAATTTCTGAGCAGTTTAGGAGAAGCGCTCAGTATATCCGGAACCTTGTGACGCTGAAGAGGTACCAAAGATTATTAGGCGTCCAAAATCGGATCCCTCTTTTGGCTATGGCAACATAAATGGTAGAGCTATTAAAGCTTCTTCAGCAGCCCTTTGAGGTCATTAGCACATATATGAAGTCACGTTCTAGTAACCAGTGTTCTTTTATATATGAAAATGGCATGAATTATTTTGCTGCTTAAATCGGACCAGCAAATGGCTGTTATAAATAAATACCGCTACTTGCGCTTATAACGGTTTCTTGTGCGCTTGTTGTGCACATTATTTTGTTACAAAAGCAACACTACGCGAGTCGCCGAGCCATTTCGCGGAGCTGAAGAAAGGCCATACTGCGCATGCGCGAGGAGCAGTGACGTCACACGGCGCACAGCTGGCGCGTCGCCGCCGTCGCTGCGCGGGTGACTCAGAGATGCCGCCGCCGCGCTCGCCAGTTGCGCATGCGCAGTAGCGGCGCATAGCTAGCGTGCCGGGGCCGCCGCCGCTGCCGCGCGCTCTCCATCGCCTCTCTCTCTCCTCGTTGCTTTCGCAATCCTCCAGGTTTAGCCAGAGCTAAACCACTGCCAATTTTTTAAATGCCTGTTGAGTGTTTTTCGCAACGTAAGATACATAATAACAACTACTGAGGTTTCCAAAAGCATAAACCAGCCAAAGACCCACTTTTGTGGACGAGAGACAGACTGGCTAAAAACTCAGAGGAACAGAAACTAGCCATACGCATCTCTTTATGCTCTAAGAAGAACTTCGATTCCTTTAAACACAAATTCTACTGAAGAAAATATAAATTTAGATCATTAAAAGCAGATCACTGCGATTAAGAAATACATAACTCTGGAATCGTCCTTAAGTTCGTGAAATTACTGGTGTACGTTTAATCTTCGCATTTATGAAATACGGGGGGGCCTAAGGTTTCAATAGTGAATCCGCCCCTTTTTTGTTGTACAATAACGTTTTGTTTGTTTTTTTTGTAATTCCATTCGAACAAGAGCTCATATTACATGCGAATAGCACAAATGTATTTTCATCTCAAGAAAACTCCTAAGGCCTGTAATGAGAGTGTATGAAGCTCTTGCTTCTTTTGCCGCTTGTTCTGAGCATTGTATCGGGTGCTTGGGCCCCGTCAGGCAGAGTGCATCTGCCTTTTGCCCCTGTATCCGAGACCTTGTTGTCTAAATAAATAAAGATCTATCTATCTATAAACGCATGATTGTAGAAGCATGGCAATTGACGAACGCTTATCAGCTGCTGTTAAATTCATTGAAAGTATACAGGTGTTATTTTATGATCGTAACAAACTAATTAATTAAGGAGTGTTTTATTATCAGCTTCGAGTGAAACTGTTTGGAAGAAAAAAAATCAAAAACTTCTAGCGGTCATTTTCTATGCCCATCCTTGTTGTAGAGAACATGTAGCTAATTTAAAAACAACGCTCTCTAGATGCCTTGGTATTATCAACGAATATTGACGGCAGTTGCACGTCTGGTTCAAGATACTCTTTGCATATTGAATCGTTTCGCGTATTGAGCATTGTTTGTTAGATTCTGATTTGTTGTGGTGCACCAGACTCACTAGTGTTTACTGTAGAAGAAAACGGCGATGGATCTTTTTTTTCCGAATTCAAAGCTACACATTGCCTTAGTTCTTAAACTCTTAAGTATTTTGATTACAAAACGCGAGTTTACACAGATTTTCTCTCTTGTTTGCAAAAAAATAAACATAATACTCTATTCTTTAAAATGCCAAATTCAAAAAACAATACTCTTAGATATACACGATATGTCGCTCATCGGCACTAAGTACGCTACACTATCTCTCTTTTCATTAATAAACTCCCATTCACATACATCGTATGCCTGGGTTTTATGTCTTTGTTCATTTATTAATGTTATTCTGCTTTACCTTCTTTCAGTTGCTGGTACATGATATTTTTATGATGCTGCCTTATTCAGCATGTTTTTTTTTTCATTACTGAAGTGAGTAATTTTCTTTACAACAGACGCATTGATTCTTGCTTCATACTGCTGCATTCATTCATTCTGTAAACATTGCCCTACAGTTTTACTGTCGTAGTGTTGGTGCTGTTTTTACTCCAAGTCTAGGCGAATGCCAGGTAAGCGTATCTCCCAGTTCCAAACCAGCTTGACATTCATTCTCTTGGCCGTTTTAACACCTTCTCAGACGACCCCGCTATCTAGTGGGCCGAATATCCAGTCTCGTTTAGTCCGGCTACCTGCATGTCAAGGTCCTGGCTTCCCGCGTCACGGCAACGCACGATCAAGGCTTCCCTAAAGCCGGGCACTCAATTTTACAATCTCAAAATCAAAGGCCTGAAATCCAAATAGCGGCCTCGGTGAACGGGGGCAGTAGATCCATCAAGCATAGGTCACTGCTGCGTTATCTTCCAGCGTTGAGCCGCGCTGTATATAAAGTGTGTGATCACGGAATAATTTAATAATTTCGTGACTGCTGCACGATAACGGTCGCCATTTATAATATAAGCGTGGCTCATTATGAATATTCCGAAAGAACAATAGACGTGCAAGGATAGCACTGCACTGCAATCTTTCTTGCTGCATCTGAAAGTAATGTATACTGCATTTCTAATTTTTTCGCATAAAAATCAAGACAGCGAATGTCGCCACACTGAATACCAGCTTCACCCTATTTATATCTAATACATCTGCACGATTTGCACGATCGAATGCAAGGTTCTTTACCATGGCTCTTCGCGGCCGTTGCTGAAGGGAAAAAACGCAATACGATTTAAAAGGGGTTTCAAATTAGCTATTTTAGCGAGAGAAATAAAAAATCACATCGCCCTATCGCTATCCGCTTTATACGACGGTGGCGTTGTGCTGACAACCGCCGTTTTTCAGATATCGCCAAGCATTAGAGAGTATTGCCAGTGTAGTATATATTAAACGCTTTTTACCGAGCGGGAAATTACTAACGTATACAAGGGGCGAGGCCTCAATGCACCATCGTCTAGTTGCCGTAGCTTTATTGAAAACAAGTGGTTTCGTTTAGGTTTGGTTTACAGGGTTTAACGTCCCAAAGCTACTCAGGCTATGAGGGATGTCGTACTGGACCTGGGGATCTGACTAACGTGCACTGGCAGCGCAAATTCAGCATTTCACCTCCATCAAAATGCGGCCGTCGAGGCCGGGGTCGAACCCGCATCTTACGGGTCAGCAGCCAAGCACCGTAACCACTGAGCCACAGCGGCGGCTTAGTTCTTTCGTTTAAACATCGTCGTGTTATTAGACGTGTAGATATTACGAGCAACGAGCTGCTTCCAAGGCGAGGAAAGCTGTAGTTGCGGGCTTTCCAGGAAAACAACATGAGACAAGCTATCCTTTCGGATTAACAGCTAGAACCTATTTAATGCATGACACGTGGTCAACAAATGTTACTTTGTTTCTTACATGCGTGGTATGACGAAATGCTGAAGTATGGATGATCAGATGAGGGGGAAAATTGCTCAAGATTAATAGCACGGCACCCGTAAACATTGATACAAGCATTCCATTGCTTCAGAGTGGTAATCTGAGTCATTTAATTGTAAAAAAACCTTCAGAAGATCTAGAAAACCGAATGGCTGATCACGGCTGGGAAACTACGTGAGCTGATAAGACTAATTTACTTTCCCAATTTTAATTTGCGGTACAAAAGTTGGCTACAGTCCTAAAACATACAATATGAGAAAAAAAAAGCCGCTGCATTAGAAGAAAAGGAGCGTGAAGTAAGACATACTCCTGAAAGAAAGCTCAGAGAACAGGCATCATTTTGGCACTAAAAAGTCTTAATAATCCCCATAGAATGAGCTGAAAGCAACCAGAAGAGGTCAGCACACACTCGGAGTTGCTAAGCAAATCGTGACGAAATTTTTTCCTGGTTGTTCTTGCCTTGTTGTTTGTGCAAATAAATTTATTACATCGTTTAAATAGTTATTTCGTAGAACATAATTCTCACAGTTCTTATATTCACCGTGATGTTTAAGATATTATGAGGTGACCTCCTACTTGAGCATATTACTAACGAAACCACTTCATTAATGAGTGTTTTTTTTTTACAATGGGTCCCTTAACTAGTGTGCACTTTAAAGAAGCCAACACTCGCAAATCGTCTGCCCTAATTATTATACACAGAAAATGCCAGTCTTTTCTTCTGTTTTTATTCCTATCAGATCTGAAAGCTTTGGATGGGGCTGTCATCGGAACAGAATGCAGTTTACAAAGATTTAATGATGACCTCCTGAGATGAGACTAATTTTTCGCCTCTCACTGCACCGCTCAAAAAGAACGCTGAAGTGCGTTTAAGAAAAAGTCGTTCTCATTGAAAAAAAAATCAAGCCACGCCCAAGATTCGGTCATAGTTAATTGATTAATTTTTTTTCGAAATCGGCCAGGAAAAATAAAGATTCGACGGCAAAAAATGGGCACAAGACTGCAATAAACATAACAGTGGCTTTGTTGTCTCATGACGTCGACAGCACAGACCTGTTATTATGTTCTTCAACCACGCGAAACGACTGCACTTAAAATGATCAGCTGAAAGATACACACTGTAATCTGATAACAAAAGGTAACAGTGCTTTCAGCTAGGAATTCTCATATTGTAATAACATTCGTTACTATATGAAATAGTTAACTTCAACCACATCTGCTCGCTATAGGACCAAGGCGCCAATGTAATTGTCTGTTCCCCATGATTTCCGCGCTGCCCTTGTTGTCTCGTCTAGACCTCGTCTCCTTGAGCTGCTATTTATTTGTTCAAGCCATGATTTCCCTTTGTGTTCTGTAGGGTATGGTAGCCTTTATCATTGACCTGCCCGTTTAGTCAGAAGCTATGACCTACTGTCGCCCTCAACATCTTTCAGCAATGTTGTCGCACTTCCAGCACTCTTTCTCTCAAGTATGGTGGCATTTTTTCTCTCCTTTTAGGTGCCACACATGTTGCTCTAACAGTCTGCGACGCTGTCTCCACATAGAGCACCTGGAAGGTCCTCAGCCTGTAGCCTCAGGTGCAGTCGTTCGGCCTCTGCGGTACGGTACACTACGGCTGCTGCCGTAAGCACGGCTCAAAGTCCTTGATGGGAACAAGACTGAGGTTAGCGCGGTGGGCAAGAGAGGGCGTAACGAGGTTTTCCTGGTCTCGTTCAGTAGATGTGCGGGGTTCGTCCTCGTAGACACTGCTCATGCGGGCCAAAGCCCCCATCTTTAGGAAATAAGCGCACGTCTCCAGTCGGTCCCACGCTGAAGACCTGCGCACAACGACTTACGTCAAATTGAATTTTTACTTTCCAAAACCTGGTAGTTACATTAGACAATACAGCATCGTTATTTACTTATTGCACATTTATTGTTCACTTGCCATCAACAGACCGCTGTGCTTCTGCGTTTTTTCGCATTGAGCAGCATAGCACTCTATGGATGAATTAAAATAGCTGCCATAATTCGCTTAAGTACTACGCTCTAGGTAAAGTTCCCACAGAAGACATCAGCACATTTCGCGCAAGTAGTGTTTGAAGAAGACAGCACCTTCCTACAGCAATGGCTAATACGTTGGCCACTTCACCGCATTAGCCATTGTCTCATACAAGCTTTGTAAAATGCTCAATCGCTCCAATCGTGCCCTCGCACAAAACAGTGCTGTAACAATTATTCAGCCCGCATTGCCTTCCAAACAACAGGGGAGTGACCCATGGAGTGATCTTCATTTTCTGGACCTCAAGGTTGTCTTACACACGAGAGAAGCACGCTCAAGTGCTGCTGAAGCCTTACTAATAATATGTAGAGTGTCGTATGTACAGGTGCCCACAAAAATTTACCGAACATGGAAACCATGAAAAAGTTTTCTTTGAACGCTGCCTAGAGGCGAGGCCAAATATTAACGGTTGAACTCTCCAGGTTGCGGAGAGAAATGCAGAGCGCAGTAGTCATTCTGCGCCCTCATGTTCCCGCGTATTCAGAATATTTGCGGGAACTTGTGCCTTTGAAGAAGTCTGTGCGTTGCTTCATGGAAAGCGGTCGCAAGCTTCTTCCAGACCCAGCAAAAAGGCTACGTCTAAGAATCATTGCTGCAATCTTTTTTAACGTTGTCCGGCTCTCATGATGCTTTTCTGCCGTGAACATTACAACACCTCGCGCCCTTAACGAAAAGAAGGCGAGCCACCGAGAACAACGACATAAAAAAATTTTCACTTCTTATTGTTACCAACTAAACGCTTTTCATTGCGTGCACTCAAGTGGTCGTCTTTCAGTGGACCCTTGTAATTCACACTCGCCCACAGAAGCTATATTATCACAGCGTCCTACAATTCTTCCCGGATCCCCTTATATCCAATTAGACGACGGGGCAATGGGCTGGCAGCCGTTGCGGCCCAGCTAAGTTGGACGTTTCAAGTTGGACGCTTCAAGAGAAGTTTGCTGCTGCAAAACTCGTAGTCCTAGTAGTGCAAAACAAATGAGAACTACAAGTATTGCCGAAACGATGGCAAGTTTGGTTACGCGTAGACTCAAGGATGCTTTGCGTTGCAGCAGGTGTTGTTGGTGTATCAGCTCTAATATGCCGAGCTGCCCGATCTCTGTGAGAAACAACGCTATAAAGCACTCCGGATTAATTGTGACCACCTGCGGTTATTTAACATGCATGGATACGCACAGCTTAGGGACGTTCTCACATTTCACCTCCAGCGAAAAGCTGCCGTCGCAGCTAGAAATCGATCCTGCTGCCTCAAGCTCGACAGAAGAAAGCCTCAGCCGCTGCACAACCACGACGAGTGATGCAAACGAAGATGTCACAAAAATTTTCCTTTATGGGAGTTTCTTAAGTCTACTGACTTCTACGACTGGCATCGTGTTGCGCTGAGCCCAGCTGTTGCTCGCGCAGTGTGCATGCGCACAAACGCTCTTGCGACTGTGCTTGTGGTGAGCGGAGTAAGAATAAATCTATCTCAAACACGTACACTTACGCGTCAAGTCCATCGTCCGCTTGGATGTCGCGGGCAGTGGGTGGAGGGACGTGGCCAAACACGTCTCCGGGCTGGCTAGAGAGCTGAAGCATCCTCTTCATCAAGCCCTTTGCTTCCACAGCTACGTCGTCACGTGTCCACAACACGAGCCGTGTTAACTGGGCGTATTGTGGGGCCCATTCCAACATCATGGCACGTGTCGAAGAGAGGCGGTGTGCCTCAACGGCCATGTCCAAGTGTTGGTTCGCCTCACTCTGCAATGGGTGAAAGAGATTGTAATGTGATCTGTACAAGGCTTGTGTTAACCAAAACCAAGATGTGCGTGAGACATCATGAGCTGGCGCACGTCAGGCATTTTTGGTGGTTGCGCCGAAGTATGCACACCGTTAAGAACGCCCTCAATTCACTTGTAATAACCAAGCGTCTCCGTAAGAGAAGTTTTTCATCGTAGCGAAAGCCCTCTGTTTTAGCCACAAAAAAATACCACAAAGCTTGTTAGCTTTACTCCTGTAAGAGATGGATAGATCATGAAAAACCTAAGCCCTTGGGGTGTGCCGCGGCTGTTCGCGCAGCCGCCAACAAATAAAGAAAACACCGACATAGATAATCATAAAGAGCTACAACACTGGTAGCTAGGGACCCCATAACCGCAGTATGCAGCACAAGAGATAAAAGGCACAAGCGTGCATGAACCAGACACAAGCGTTGATTTGCCGTCGTTGAAGCTTCAGTATGAACATTTATTAACTGCATTTCAATTCAATTCAATTCAATTCACTTTATTCACCAGATATTTCTGCATGGTTTCCTGGATAAAAGCTGCTCACGCGGCTTGACGAAGTCCAGGAAACCAATACAAGGCAAAGCGCACAGCCTGTGACAACTAGTTTTAAGCCATCAGTAACTATAAATGATAATATAACAATAAATGGTAAAAACACAAAGCATATAACAGAGGCAGTAAAGTAAGAATGTCATGAAACTCCTAGCTGTACAGAGAGAAAAAAAACGAAAAAAAAAACGTAAGAACAAAGAGACAACTGAAGATGGCAGATGTTCAATCAACGAAGCAAACACAAGTAGCACACTGAGCCAAACAACACAGCAAATAATAATAACAATGGTATTAATAGCACACAAGTATTTACAACGTTACAAAGTAGTTCCGTAGTTCCTTTCTTTTATAGCCAGTGGTGTTTTGAAATGCGTTTAAGGTACATGGAACGTTATGAGCTACAGACTGTAATTTACAGTTGGTACGAAAAAATGGTACGGCCCATACATCCTGATTTCGTGTGTGCATTAAAGCATGGCGTAATTCTAAGCAGGACAAAGTAGATAAATTATTTTTTCATGGGTAACGGAAAAATACATTAGTTGAAGAAGTCGAAACTGGTATAGGTTATCTACGCGGATGATGGAATGTGCTTGGAAGGCGTTGTTTATTGGACTCGATTTTTCGGATTTGCAACATGACGCAGAATTCTCTTCTGTATTATGAACAATTTGTTCATGTTAGTCTTTGTAGTTGTTGCCCATACTAAACTGCAGTAATTTAAATGTGATTGGAACAATGCATACCTATTTTCCCTCCACCCAGTATCAGACCTTGCCAGAAAGGAAAGTATTATTGGTGGTTGCCGAATACTGAAATCTCCGTAAACAGAGCGCACTTTCGAAGAACAGTAACGAATGGGCAGTTAGAAAGGAGTGTCAGTGTACTGGCCCTCTGAAATATTTCATAAAAATTAAGTGATCACTGTGATGTGCACACCACACTGTCGAGGGACTTTTGGAACGCGGCAGTGGTGCGTCGGACATCGGAGCGCCGTGCGTGCCAGCCCCGCGTTGCGCGTGTGCGCGTGCGAGTGGTGTGCGCGAGGCAGGCACGAGGAGCGTAGAGCTACGTGTCAGCAAACCGAGGTGTTGAGGAAGACACCGCAGCACAAGTCTAGTCGTTCCAGCGTGGAAGTGGCAGCGGTCGGACGTTGGGTTCGAGCTGCCAATGACTTCCCTTGGATCACCGTCGCAAAACCTTTTAACCTCATTCAACCGTAGAGGTGGCAGCCGTCAGACTTCGGGTCTGTGCTGCCGTGGACCTCCCTTGAATCAACGACGCCGGCCTACTGCGATCGCCACTTTGCTGCCACGGTTTCCTTGGATAGGCTGCACAAGCCTACGGTGTTTACGGAACGCCATCGACAGGACACGGCTACAGTTCTCCTGCTGCAGCTGCCCAGTTCTTGGCGGCGACTGACAAGAGTTCGTCAGCGCCTCCCGTGTCATCTCCGTTCCTCATCTCCTGGCTCTCTACCACCGCCTCCCTGAACGCAACGCCAGCGACGCATCGCAACTCGCCAACCCGCGTCTGTGCTATACCTGCAAGGCATGTCCGCACCACCTGGGACGCTGTGTAGCCGGTGAACTCTCTCCTTTTTATCTGTTGTGTTTTACGCGTGCTAGTGTGTGTTTTCCTTGTGTTTTCGTTCTTTTCATTGGCTCCTTTCCTTTAAAATATAAACACGGCTTCGTTTTGTTTTGTTTAATTCGTTTCTTTTCTTTCTTCGAACCTGCACGCGAAAGCGTTCCCCTTCAGCAGTTGGGGACGCGTCCACCCGATTCGCGACAATCACATATAGCTGCAGTGTTCAGCAGCTGTGTAATTCGGCCGCTGAGTACTGGCTGGCAGGCAATTTCGCATGCAACCGAGATCGAGTTCGCAGTATTGAGCCCATGCAGAAAACATTCTGTAAGGGACAGTCTGCCGCAGTCCACGAAGATTTCATGTTCCACCTTAACATGTTGGTTATGTGTGCATAATTGACGTTTGTGCACCTAGTCTGTTATGAAAATGTATGACCTGTGTCATACGGTGATTATATATACATACATACATATATATATAGAGAGAGAGGTTGCGAGAGCATGAAGTGCTTGACTGCTTACAGGAGACTGCTTACTCCTGAAGAAGATCGGTCTTCCGATCGAAACGTCGAGTCGAACAAGTTTCCTTTAACGAAGCGTATACTTCGCAATATATATATATTGCGGGACGAAAGAGGGGGCACACAGGGCAGCGTTCGTCCTATATATATATATATATATATATATATATATATATATATATATATATATATATATATATATATATATATATATATATATATATATATATATATATATATATATATATATAGGACGAACGCTGCCCTGTGTGCCCCCTCTTTCGTCCCCGTCTTTTGCGGTGTTGCCCTCAAGCACACCGGGCCCTCAAGAAAGTTTGCAGCCTTCCTGCCTCGGCTGCCGTTTTCTGCAGGAAGAGAGTAAATCTAATTTACAAAAAAAAAAATTGGGCATTGGCTTAGCTCTGGTTAAGCCTGGATATAAAAGCGAAAAGCTGCAGTTATGCTTGGTTTGACGTCATGGTTGTCGCAGTTCGCGCACAATGCACTGGGAGCACCACGATAACGGTGGAGGCGTTCGGACGTCCACATACTGCCTGTGCGCAGGCGGAGGAGGAGATGCTAATCGGCGCGCGCGGTTAAAATTCAGGGGGCATTTTGGGTCTCTGAAGTGCTGCAAGGCGGAAGCGTCTCCTGGCGCACTTTTTTTTTCATGTTTTATTTTTTCCCATTTTTTTGTTCTTTTTCCTATCTTTATTAGTTTTTTATATTTTATTTCTCATATTTTCTTTTTTTCATTTAATTTTTATTTTCGTTTCGTTCATTATTTTCTCTATTTTTCCTATTTTATTTTTCATTTTATTTTTATACTTGTTTCTTTTCCTGTTATTGTTTTTTAATCTTCCTTTACGTACTTTTATTAGTTTTTTTACTTTTTTTCTTATTTCTACTTTTTCATTCCTTTTATTTTATTTATGAAACCCATGCATTCGCTAGATGCGCCGTTATTCATGCTCAAACCCTGAGCCTTCGTGGCGAAGTGGTAGCGTATGCGCTTCAAATGCCGAAGGCCATGGCTCGACGCAGTTTCCTTTCTTTAAGTAGTGACGAGTCGGCGGCGACAGCTGCGGCCACCTGCGCCGTGCGTGACGTCACTCGGTTCGCGCATGCGCAGAAGTGGCAAATCTGGGCTCCAGCTCATGCGAAGCGCGGTGTTGACTATAGTCGGATACAACTTAAGAACGAAGCGGCTTTTCCCCGTCAAAGGACCCCCCTCCAGCCAATGGCGTCGGCCGATTCCTATGACTCTGCTAGTGTGACAAAGCAGGGAGTGGCAGATGAAAGGGGATAGTCCCCTCCCTCCATAGTGGGGGACAGAACCCTCTCTCCGTTGTGGCACCGCTCCCTGCATTGTGACCCTAGGAAGGTCATGAGAATAGGCCGACGCCATTGGCTGGAAGGGGGTTCTTTGAAGGGTATATGCTTGGGCTTGTTGGCAATGCTCCCTGCATTGTCACATTAGCAGGGTCATGAGAATCGGCCGACGCCATTGGCTGGAAACAATGCAAGAGCGGGGGCTAGTTGGTGCTTCATACTGATCAATTCGCACTACAAGAAACACACACACGGAAACACAAACGACGAAGCGCTTCGTCCGTTTGTGTTTCCCTGTGTATGTTCCTTGTAGTGGTTTGGCTGGAAGGAAGTGCAGGAAAATCCGCTTCGTTCTTAAGTTGTATCCGATTATAGCCTAGTGAAGCTTTTCGCTTCAAAAGCACCGGAGGAATCATCCTGGACTTCCTTACCAGAAGCATCTCGGTCATCTCTTTTCTCTTGGCATCAATCTTTGGTGGTGCCGTGAGGAAGAAGATGAGCCGGAAAGCTCCGGGAGGGTAGCGCGTGGCATTTCCCCACCCCTGGCGGATACGCCGCCGCCGGGCGGTGTTCTCTGGTCGGGTGGAGACCAGCGCCAGGAAAGGACCGTAGAAGGGCACCACTGCCTTATGGGGCCACCAGTGAAGCTCGAGCGGGTGCGACAGCACGGCGGCCAGCGCGTACGAGGCGGCCTGCAGGTCTTCCTTCGGGTTCAAACCTCGAGGAGCGCGCCACACGAGTGCACGCCCTCCCCGTTCAGCGGAGTCGCACGGGGCCACGCAGTGCACCAGCTCGCCGGCCATCACCCCGGAGGTCACGTGTCGCTCAAAGGTAGTAACGCTAGCTTGAAGCACAAGACAGGGTAGAAGGCCGAAAGGTTTGGTGTTAGGTTTAGTTTATGGGGTTTAACGTCCCAAAGCGACTAAGGCTATGAGGGACGCCGTAGTGGAGGGCTCCGGAAATTTCGACCACCTGGGGTTCTTTAACGTGCACTGACATCGCACAGTACGCGAGCCTCTAGAATTTCTCCTCCAAAGAAATTCAACCGCCGCGGCCGGGATCGAACCCGCGCCTTTCGGGTCAGCAGCCGAGCACCATAACCACTGAGCCACCGCGGCGGGGGAAGGCCGAAAGAAGCCATTCACAAAGTGGAAGTAAAACCGACCACATTTCTACCAAATACGTCCGGAATTGATTCTAGACCCTTTGCAAATGACTTCATTCTGTTCACAAATGTCAGCAATGCTGCCGGGCAAGAATGCTTGTAATCAAATCTGAATGTTGTCCTTGAGCGGTGCAACCTGTGGGTTAACGAAATAGTGCCAAATCTACTCTTCGAATTACAAATAAAAAGGTGTCATGCAATTTCAGTAGCATAACACCTATTCGCCGGTGCAGGTGAATAGATATAAATATTTCCGCGCCGCCATAAAAAATCTGCTTTCATGGTTCAAATCCCATACGAGGGGGTACCCAAAAGAAACTACTTTTTTGAATCGCACAGCTTCTGTGGTACCGCGTTTTGCCGCCAGGAGCGCATAGAACAAACATTTCAGAGTCAGTAAGCCGAGTGCCGTCGCTGAAGGAGGTCATACTAGTTTAGGCAGAGTTTTAGAGTGACGACTGTTTTGTGTGAGTGTCGTTTTTGCAATGGCTGATTTTCGTGAACAGCGTGCGCCGGTGAAATTCTGATTTTTTCTCGGAAAAAGTGGAACGGAAACTCTTGAAATATTCAGAAAGGCGTTCAAGGACGATGCTATGGGGACAACTCAAGTGTTCCTGTATTAAGTCCTGAATCAAAGCAACAGTCATGCCAATGGAAAACTTCAAATTCACCTCGCCTCAAGAAAGCTCGTCAGGTGAAACCAAACCTCGAAACAATGCTGATTTGTTTTTTCGAGGTGAGAGGAGTCGTCCATTCAGAATTTGTTCCGCAGGGTCAGATAGTTAACCAGGCTTTCTGCTTGGATGTTTTGAAAAGATTGGGTAACAGTGTTCGGTGGAAGTGGCCTCATTTGTGGCAGACGGGTGACTGGTTTTTCCACCATGACAATGCCCCTGCTCACACAGCCTTGTCTCTACGAAAAATTCGGACCAAAAATGGCATGACCTCTGTTCCTCAACCCTCATACTCACCCGACCTTGCCACGTGCTACTTTCTTTGTTTCGTAGAATGAAAAGACAGGTGAATGGAAAGCGTTTCGCTGATGTTGCTGAGGTGAAGAAAAAAACGACGGAGGGACTGCAAAGCATCACAAAAGATGAATTTAAGCAATGTTTTGAAAAATGGAATGAAAGATTGGACAAACGTATCATTGTAAGTGGAGAGTACTTTGAACGATATTGAAGGTCTGTGCTGAAAATGTGAACAAATAAGTTCAAACGAAAATAAGTCCGGTTTCCTTTGGGTACACCCTCGTAAACGATATTTGCTCGTCTGCGTCAAGGTGTCTTCTTTTCAAACTCCAATTAGGAGAGGCTCCGTTCTAATTTAAACTGCTTACCTTCACCTGCCTTATTCGTCCAAAACTAAAGTTTGCTTGAGTTAAATCGGATATATTTCTAAAGAAGGATGGTCCAGTGAAAGCCTATCCGCGCCATCTTCAACCCTCATCTTAGCTCTATGTCTCCTTCTCTTCTGATAATTACCAATAGCATATGCACTTTAAAAAACAGGGGAGCAGTAGTAAGGCTTAATTTTTTTCCTCAGTGCACTTCAGCCAGTTTAGTACAAGTCCTGCGCCCAACCTAAGCTTCCGGTTCGCATAACAGACTCACTGTAGCCATACCCATAATCTTGTCCCATACTTTGCGCGCACCAATCAATTCAAATGCTTAATTTTCCGCAAGCAATGCTACCCTGGAATTAATTGCATGGAGATGTTTTTTAACCCGTGATGCCGCTGCTTTAGAAGTGTTTTATCTTATGTGTGTGGTTAGTGTTGTCGGCGAATCCTATTCCTGTTTGTATTCATTGATTGTTACCACAGAGAGTTGAAGTGCAATGATTGTTTCTTTTTTTGCGAATATTTTACCCCTGCGTAGTCTGAATAACTGCAGCGTGTGTAAATAAATAAAAATAAATCTTCCGTGTAACTAAATAGTGCCCCAGAGCAGAGCTAGTCCATTTCTTCGAACGCAACCAACTATGTACTCGTCTGTTAAACTGCCACATGATATTCAAAGAAATCAACTCACTCATCTCTAGGCTTACATGCAAGCACCGAAAACTATTCAGCGCTGCTGCGCCAAACAGTGAACAGTTCTAGGCAAAGCTATCCTAGATTCGTGGATGTGCTTAGAAGAAACGAACCGTTTTTCTTGCTGTTGCGAGAGCTTGCATCAATTAGCTTAGTTAAAAGGACACATAATAGTGTTTGCATAGCAATGAATTATAAGACGGGCTTTTCAGTAGCGTTTGTTTCTGGCAGGTGAGCACGTTTGAGGAAAAGGGAGACTCAGAAGTGTACCTGGCAACCGACAGTGAACGCGTCAGATCGTTCTACCCACATGCAGCTTCGAGGTTTACAACTACAGGGCTGAAGCAGAAATTAAATATCTATATGAATTGATTAGCTGCCCTCTGTTTGTGAAATGGAGAGCGACAGGCATAAATAACGTCATGCCTATGACGTGGAACGCGTTTCAACCTTGGAAGATTATCAGCTGGACGCCCCACT
The DNA here is from genome assembly GCF_055824585.1 of Amblyomma mixtum. Classification (NCBI taxonomy): domain Eukaryota; kingdom Metazoa; phylum Arthropoda; class Arachnida; order Ixodida; family Ixodidae; genus Amblyomma; species Amblyomma mixtum. The sequence continues at coordinate 49,900,254 of NC_143013.1, forward strand.
CCAGCTGTAGTGTACAGTGTGTTGTGTGCGCGCGCTCTCCTTCCTTTAGATTATGCACATCCCACGCGCCCGACCTGTACATATGCTAATTTGTAAATTGAATACTTGTATATGGTACCTCTGTCCCCATATCCTTTTTGCCTGACCCCTCACCTCATTCATTTCATTTCTCCAGTCTGCCTGCCATCCCTCTATTTCCGCTGCCCCAGCTCAGGTGCTTCCCGTCGTTGTGGCAGATGCCGCGGCTAGCACAAATCTTTTCCTTACTTTTATTGCGAAAGCAATACTAGGTGCACTTTCAGCCCGTCGCGTAGCAAGGCCAATAGCTACCATATTAGTATATTGGATTTGATTGGATTGGATTGAATTGGATTGAATTGGATTGAATTGGAATGGATTGGATTGTATAACCGATGCATCCCCACAAGTCTAACCACAAGCACCACCACCAGCTACACTATCAGCTGAACCATGGTGTAGCTACGGATATTGCTTTCGCAATTACCGGGCTTAACCAAGCTAAGCCTCAGCCATTTTTTTATTATTCTTGAATAAACCACTACTACTATACGTGCAGATATTCATAAAACAAAACAAAGTGAAGAAGAGATGAGGCAAAAAGAAGAGGGGGAGGGCAGTAGGCTTAGCGAACGTTTCGACAAGAGGATAAGCGACGAGGTTCTGCCCTCAACTCTTGTTCAATTTGCGTTGTGTTGTTAGAATCCCATCTTGCTGCCCTGCTGTTTCCCATGCACTGCAAGTGTTAATAGGGAGTTTCATTTCTGAACCACAACTTTGCACTTTCATGTTACAAAGACCTATATCCCTGCAATTCTCAGGCATTGAAAACCTCGGATAAATGTTAACTTCCAAGGTTTCGTCGATACTGATACCTTCATTGCTAAAATGTAAAAAAATCTCAGCTTTTTAAGGGTGACACTGAGGAGAATTTGAAGTTGGCTTGTATCGACAGAATACCAGCTCCTGATTACAAAAACGCTACTCATACTGACAACAAAGGTCTTGTAACGTAGAAAAGAGCAAGAATCAAAATGCAGGTATCGCCGCCACAAGCCAAACTCGCAAGTACAAACGTGATGACGTCATAGGACAAAACAGTGTTGCTAGAACCGATGGTTCTAGTAACACTGGAACACGAGGAGCTACGAATCACTGAGGCGCAGCCAAAGCATGCATAATTCTCCTTCACGTCGCCAGATGGCGCCACGTATCCGGCAGCTACGCACGCGCCTGCAGCATCGGGACCAATCAGCGCCTGCTCATTGGCTGTGGGCGGGCTCCCGGTATTCCGCTAACGGCATGGCTAACGGTAACAAGGTACACGTTATGCTAAAGGTGTTTATTTGCGAGAACTTCGCTGACGACTTAGAGAACAGGATCCATCGTAACGCTGGCAAAATGCCGGTGCAAACGTGAGCGAAGCGACGGTAGCGACGGCCGCAATAGCCGATAGATGCCTTCAACGTGCGGCCGGCGGTAGCTTTCATTTCGGCTGCTGCTAGGCCGCTCTGCTGGCCATCAGAAATCACGGAGTCTGCGTTGCGTCATGTGCACGTCATGTTTCACGTCACTTAGTCCTGTGTCGTCATAGGAGAATCCCAAGTTTGAATCTGAGCGGCGGGAAAAATCTTTTCAACTTCGAATCCAAATTTCTTAGAAATAAATGCATCTTTCGCGGCCGGCCAAGTGGCAACGAAGCCATGAAATGCCGAACTATTGGATTTTGCTATAAAAAAATATTAATAGAGCTCTCCTCACTATCCCTTTAAGGAAAAGATCATTAGGATATGAATGAATTTGGCCAACATTTTGATGGTTTTTTAAAGCCTAAGGCCGACAAAGCTCGACACTAATATGCAGGTACACAAAGCAAATCAAAATAATAATTCAAAACTGCTCCGTCACTTGCCAATGCAGCATTACAACCCCATTAATTTTAGGCTGCTGTGACGTTACGGTTATCTTTGCATGAGTGTCTTTCAGCGGGCATCCATCTTTGGAAGCTAGCACATCGACCTTTCTTTGTGATAAATATTTTTGTACATGACCGCTTCTGCAATCATGTTAGCAATTTACCTACTTCAGAGCGCCAAATTTAAAATTAACGACACTTTTGCCTTCTTTATCATAGGTGACACGTTGTTCATTACAGAGATATGCCGAATGTTTTTCAGCAGGGCCGCGAACCACGTGATGCATAACAAGTTAGTGCATGCACACCTGCACGGCTCACATATAAAAAGTTAATTGCTACATACTAGAAAACGTAAGCGACCCATAACACAAACACTACTGGGAATGTCGCGTTAGCAAGTAGATATATCGCGAAGAAACGAAAAAGAACAGCGATTGGAAAGGAAGAAACATTAAGTATGAAACATGAAAATTGAAATGACAAACTGTGGGAGCAGTTTTAACCATTGCAAAGCACTCGATAAATACTTACGATTGGTGCGTGGTGTTGCGGATGGATAATGTCCACCACCCGGGTTCCTAGGCACGCCATGTTTCTTGTCGATGTGAACGGATGACTTCTTCGTGACGCAAACGATGATCGCTAGTAGCGCTAGTGAGCACAGGCTGACGAAGCACGTCTTCCTGCAGCACTGCACAGTCGGCGACTGAGTTAGTCTACGGATTGAATAGAGAACGCCTCCTCAAAAAATGTTCTAGCACAGACCTACTGCAAGATTGGTGCCATCGGCATCAAAGGTGCACACGCAAAAAAAAAAAATTCCAACGCAAACCAGCAATATGATTTGTTTCAATGAAGTAAGCAGATGCCTTGTAGCACGTTTCAGTCGCGCGGCATTGAATGGCACATATTTTATTATGATTTTGTATGTTGTTCGTGTAGCCGCTCGGCATTTTTACCCTGAATCCAGTGACGTCACGGAGCACTTGTCCCAATTACTCTGACGTCATGGTTGTACAGAGGAACAATCAGTACTTGGCGGAGACGCCGACGTCACCGGAATGTCGTTGCCCAGGTTCGCAGGTCGACCCTGGGGTCGACAGCTGGCGCCGACTGAGACCGAAAATGCATGTATATCATCGTTTGCAAATAATTATTCAAGCAACTCACTGGCGCTTTTGGCTAATTTCCATGGTTACTACGCCCGCCGGCCTCTTTCAAGACAAAAATCAAATGAACACCAAAAAAAATTTGTCTCTACCCCTTTAACCCTAACACTACACAATGCCTAAACGTTCCTGCACCACGTGGTACAGTGGAGGCCATCAATCACACGCATTGTATATGACGTCACATAGAATTACGTCATCAACCACTTCGAGCATCTGCTCTTGGAGTTTCTGCTCTGTGAGCATCAGATGCATGGTATCGTAAGCACAAACGCAGATACGTTTGCGTTCAAAAATGCCACGGAGCAGATGTGTTTGTGCTCACAACACTGCACCTTCTCAAACTGATCGTTCTGGGCGCAGCCATATTCAGGATTCCGATTGGCGAATTTCACAGAGGTAGCTTAGTGCACATGCGCAGCACAGTCCATTAAGAACGTGCGCTCTATCAAGTTGTAAAGAGTGAAAAGGTCTGTAGCAAGTCAATCAGTATGCGCGCTGTAAATGCCGTTCAGCAATGCCGTTCAGCAATGAGCTTTCCACCTGCTTGTGCACATTCACGCAGCTTCCATCACTACACGTTAGCACAACAGTGCGTAAAGTTTCCGAGTTTTTTTTTGTAGCATATTGGAGTAAGTTCGCTGAGGGAAGTACATTTCTCAAGCGCACCGTGACGGAGGCATCGCGGAATGCACGTATCGGTAACCTGACGTCATCCGATACTATAGTCAGGAACGCGATTCCCGATGCGATTGCGACTCACGTCGCCGATCCTAGTGCGACTGAGTCTCCATGTCGTACCGATCCTTGGCCTATGTGTATCCTTGGCCTATGTGTTCGGGTAGAGTCTAAATACTCTACTCGAACAGTTTTAAATTGGTTTGTACCTAAGACCCGCAAATTACGGGTATCAAATGCTGAACTTCACTCTCCCACATTTATTAAATAAGAAATCCTTATAAATGTATACCTAAATAATGCCAACAACTGTTATATGTCTTGTGTGTTTCTACGTTTTTTTTTTTCTCTGAAAGTGCCCTCGTATTGTTTCTTTCGTTTGTTTTGTTAACGTGAACAAGTGTATCACTGCCAAGCTTCTGTAGGGTGCGCCGGGCTCGTCAAGCGTTGCCACTGGCTTTTTGCCGGTGCACCCAACATCGCCATGATGTTAAATAAATATATTCTGATTCTGATTCTGATTCTACCAGAAGAGACTAAAGAGACCAACGTAATTTCGGTTCTAGGAATCATGCTGATGCACCACTGATTTTGAAGGAACAAAAGAGAGCTTGACATCCCTGGTGCTAAAGTTCAAGTTATCCCGGATGAGGTTAACAAAGAGGATTGAGCTTAAGTTAAGGACAACGCAGCGAGCTATGGAAAGAAAAATGATAGGTATAACGCTATGACATCGGAAGCGGGCAAAGTGGGTGAGGGAACGAACGCAGGTTATAATGACATCCTAGTTGAAATCAAGAGGAAGAAATGGACTTGGGCCGGGCATATAATGCGAAAGCAAGATAATCGCTGGTCCTTAAGGATAAAGGAGTGGATTCCAAGAGAAGGCAAGCGTAGAAGGGGGCAGCAGAAAGTTAGGTGGAGGCATGAGATTAAGAAGTTTGCGGGGATACGGTGTCCGCAACTGGCAAAGAACAGGGTTAATTGGAGAGACTTGGGAAAGGCCTTTGCCCCGCAGTGGTCGTAGTCAGGCTGATGATGATGATGATCCCAGATGAAAAACGCGTCGTTGCGCCTTACGCAGGGAGTGAACTTAAACTTCTCTGTATTTAAGATGATTTGCCGACCCCTGAAGCTAACATAAGGCTAGCAGCTCGACTCAAAGTGTATTTATAAAAATTGTAGACAAAAATTTTTAGTCAAGACTCAGTGAAACTTTTTAGAAACTGTAGCTTCTAATGTCATGTGTGTGGCAAATTCGAAGAAACTTTATAAATATGCCAAAAGAATGTGTGGAATAACAAAGATATACCTGCAGAAAACATATGTGGATCGCCGAGCCCTGAATATTTTTTAAGGGCCGGTAAATTCCTCGCAGAGTCATCCACGACCGCAGAAGCAATAGTGGGCAGTGCGCTCTTCGACACCGAGGTACGTAAGCGGAAGGTTGAGAACCATTCTCTTTTCCTTGAGCCAACCGTGGAGTGAAAAGAATCTTGTTTTTCTGCGCACATCTTATGGCTCGACAACATGCAAAACGTTTTCAGCGTCAATCGAAAAAAAAAACGACGAAATGCAGTCTAATCTGCTGCGGCTAAATTGGTCTGCTGCAAACTGCATTTTGTTCAGGAGAAAGCAAATACAAACACGTGTATAATTGCACCTCGCGCACGGTGCATGCCCGTAGCGCGCAGCGATAACCCGAGCTAGCAGTAACGGATATGAGGACAGGAGAATCAAGAGGACACAAGAGGATCATTCGAGAGCACGCGCACGTTCTTGGCGCGCCGCCAGAAAAAGGGCTCGAAACACGCATCTTCGCTGTTCACACATCATCTTAATTAGTCCCTCAATATGTCATGCATGTATAATTCGAAGCTTAATATTATATATTTAGAGAGTGGTAACACTGTACTTTATCAAGATACTAATTACGGCCACTTTTCTCACTTTCTTCTATCTATGATGAGGGTTCAAAACGAGAACACTTTTCGAAATTTCTGCTCTAGAACTGCGGACAAGAAAGCTCGTGGAGCGGCCCTTTAATGCATTTGGAAATAAAAGCGTTCTTGGGAGAACTGAAAGGCAACCGCAGCCTTGTGGCGCGGCGGGGGTGACCTCTCCCTCTCCCATCCGCCTTGACCGCCTTTGCGGCGCCGACAAAATTCGAGAAAGCGCTGGAAGACAATGCGCCTTTATCCGAGCATCACAGCGCACCCTTCTCCTCCCCTCATCCCTTCTCCGCTTTTAAAACTTTCCAAATTAACGTCCCGACTTTGTACAGTGGAGAGCAGGATATGCGAGCTCAGAGTTAGCGACGGAAAAACGTTGCGCAGTCCAAAAAAATAAAGGGAGCACAGCGTACTTCCGAGACGCTCTTTGCATGGTTCGTGCTGAGAGCTAGACAGACCGCGGCATTTACATCCTCTTTATGAAGCTGCTATAAATAAAATATGAATTTTCTCGAACACAGTGGCAGTGAATCAATTACTTGTTCATTCTTCACGCTTATATTGCGAGCATTGTTGGCGCGAGTTGTGCAGAGGCCACCAGTCGTCTGTCCTCCGCGACAACGTTGTCCCTTTCATAAATTAACGCGAAAAAGGAGCCTTCTATCCCGACGTCCACCGCCAAATAAATAACGCACTAAAGAGAAGGTAAAGAACGTCTTTACTTGGTCCTCTGTTAGTCACTACGCCATGTTTTTAATTTATTTTGAGATTCATAATTACGTTATCACTAAGATGCTGTAAAGCCATAATACTGCTGAAGCTATCCAATAAAAGTGGATCATTCTTGCGGAGGATTAAGACAATGCGAAATGTGATTAAGGCAATGCATTAAGGCAATGTGAAAGCATTTGATAATTCAGTTTTTTCGCTTTCTTTCCATCTTTCTTTCTTTCGTTCTTTCTTTCTCTCTCTCTCTCTCTCTCTCTTTCCTTCTTCCTTTCTTTCTTTCTCTCTTTATTTTTTCTTTCTTTCTTTCTTTCTTTCTTATTTTGCAACCGGCCCCGCTGGCTCAGTGATTACAGCGCTCGTCTACCGAGCCAGAGTTCCCGGGTTCGAACCCGACCACGCCGGCCGCGTTTCGATGGAGGCAGAACGCAAAAGCCGCCCGTGTGCTGTGCGATGTCAGAGCACGTTAAAGATTCCCAGGTGGTCGAAATTATTGCGGAGCTCTCCATTATAGCATCTTTTCCTCTTTCTTCTTCCACTCCCATCTTCCTCTCTACCCTTACGGCGCGGCTCGGGTGTTCTCCACAATGTGAGAATTACTGCGCCATTTGCTTTCCTCAAATACCAGTTTCCCAAATTTCAGTATCAATGCCACATGGCATACCTCATCCAACGTAAAGTTCTATATACTTTTTGTAAACACAGTTCACGAACTATGTTGAAATTTTATGTTCATCTATGAATACGGACGCCCATAACTGATTAAAGAAATGTATTGACAATAAGTGAGCGTAAATTTCCTGAAAAAAGAAATGTATTTTGAGGGTTCAATCCTGAAAAGCGGCGAAAAAAATGCGAATACAGCTCCCGTAGTGCGTGTGCAACCCTGCGAATCGTTGCGATGCGATCATAATCAAAGCACGAAACTTTTCTTCTGAAAAGCAGGGCAGCATTTCTCATGAAGCATTCATCATGAACATACAGCAAGGCAGAACCCATTCGTTTAACTAGGCAAAGAGCTCAACGCTCCACTTATCCCAACGGGCATCAAAAGACGGCAGCGGAGCCTACACGCCCAGTTCTTCCTTCCCCTTGATGAGCGCTTCCATCTCGTAGATTAATGGCGCGGAGCGCCTCTCGCGCGGCTTCCCTACTTTGCACGCTCTTCAAATAGGTTGACACAGATGACGATGTCTTGGCGCCTCTTGACTTGCCCGGGAAACTTAGTCGCTGCCTTCTGCATTTGTCTTTGTCGTGTAGACGCCATCGCCGGCAGGGTTTATGTTTTTCGAGCGCAAAATTTATTTTTGGCTTTCCTTATCGCTTTATTTTCATTTATAAAGGCTCCACTTCGTCGTACTTTTACGGGATGTTTCACGCTCTCAGCCCTCACTGAAGCAAGAACACCTTTTTTTATCATTTTCTTAGTGCTCTCCCTCGTTCCGCTTGCTTGGTTTTCCCGCCTTCTTTCTCTCTTTTTTACGCTTTTTTTTGTTCCTGACACAACAGATGATTCTTCTCGTCGCCTTCAGTCAACACACTACTACTCCTCCTGTTTCCACTACCCTCGTTTAGTTTCGCATAAAATGTACCGCCGTTAAATAAGGTGGTATTAAGAGGGAATGCATGGTGTCCTAAACGCCAAAAGTTATTCAAAAACCATCTCACTTGTTTTTCACGGCCACAAATTGTGTTGTACGGCCCGAACGGGGAGCGGCACATAATGTGAATATAACCGCAAATGCATGTCGTATCATATATCATATAGAAGGAAGTACCCCGTTCACCATACATTCTGGTATTTGCCGCGCCGCAAAGGTATCATAGAACTACAAAAAATAAACTGCTGTATAAGCTTATATTTTTAGGCCGCCACCTTATGTTAGACTAAGCATTTTTTCCCTCACCGAAATTTTCTGAGACATTCGACGTACGTTTAACGTCAAAATCATATGGGAGTAGTTCTGTGTGCTCGGACGTATCTGGCTGCTAGGCATCATACGGTTTCATGCTAAGTAAGCAGCTCTCATACAGCTTATAATCATATGCGCACCGTGTTAAGTATGATGCAATATACGCTAAGGGGTACTCCCCACAAGAAATTCCTTCAGGGCGTTCTAAGTAGCGAAGTTTAAGTATTTCAGCTATGAGGAATCGATTCTCCACAATTCCATAAAACCCCTAAAAAACTAAAGAAACTGTTCTCTGATTACAAAAAATGGCTGTGGCTTAGCATGGTTAAGCCCGGTAATTGCGAAAGCAATATCCGTAGCTACGCCATGCTTCAGTTGGTAGTGTAGCTGGTGGTGGTGCTTGTGGTTAGACTTGTAGTGATGCATCGGTTATACAATCCAACCCAATACAATACAATACAATACAATACAATGCAATGCAATACAATATGCTAATATGGTAGCTACCGGCCTCGCTACACGACGGGCTGAAAGTGCAAGTAGTATTGCTTTCGCAATAAAACGCGTGTCTCTGACATCAAACGCGTGCGATACTGCAGCAATGATCCTGACACTACTTGTGATAGCACAGCAGTAGGTCTTTTCGAGAAATTTCTGGAAAGAAAACCAAAAGGCTTCATACTGAAAACCTAATCCGTGGAAGACTACTTTAAGTGAGCGGCCAGAGAGCCCGAAATGTTGTTTGCTTGCAGCAGACCCGGGCGTCAACGGATCGATTAGCAGTCCCCTCACCACGAACTGTTCGCGTCGACTCGCCCTGAGGAGCCGAATCGCTCTGCGCTAGGTTCCTTCGCTTCAAGTGGGCCTCCATCTCGTCGGGTGTTGAGCATGTCACGTGGAACATAGACCGTAGTGCCGAACTCCGATTCGTTTCGTTGCGTTCGTGCAGTCAGGGGCCAGTGCAGATCCCAACCATTCCGGGGCAGGGCTCTAGAGCTGGACGACCACTGTCAACTGACTTTCTCCGTGTTTTGGTGGCATCCATTAGCTGATTGCGCCGCCTTGTTTTGGGGCATGCGGTTCGCACTCGTAAAGGTGATAAACACGTCTTGCGACGCGCACTTTCGGGCCTCATCTCGTAAACTCTCTGCACTTCAGAGAACCAGCATAGCGAATCCAAAAAGCACCAGTGGTCTGAGATGGCGAGCTAAGCCAAACAAAAAAAAATGTAGCACATCATAGATAATTACAGCAAACAGCAAAATCACTGCCGAGCTCATAATCGACGGATGGTAAGTTATAGCACGGTTTGTGTCTCATTAAACGAAAGCTTGTTAATTATGCAACGCGCGTTTTCCATGCAACCACAGTGAACAACACAAGGGGTAACAACACAAGGGGGTCCTATGTAAATAAGTCAAACTCAGCTTCTTCAAGATTATTACGGACCTAACTGATAACTACTACTGTTAGAAACTGCCGCACCTTGCTTTCAAATGACACTGATTATGTCAGCACATGGATTCAAAGGAGTTTGGCGCTAACGCGAACGCCTAGCCATGTTGAATTTTATTATTCGCTAACTGTTGAACAAGGGTCTTAAATGACAGTTTCAAAACTATTTCCCCTCGAACGGTGCTTACGTTTCTTGACAGGCTTTTTGGGAATACTATATGCCTGCAGAAGCAGGCTGTAGTGTTGGGAGAAAGTGTTGCATATCACGCACTATTGCGTGGCTCACTACTCTTGCGATTATACATAGAATAGAACAAACTGGCATGCCTTAAAATAAAAGTGGTCAGCCCATCGACTGCCTAAGCTGCAGGCGCTGCTGAAAAATGGCACGAAAATGGAATGGTACCCAATTTTGCTTCCCGCAGTACCTTTGATATAATAATATCGGGACGTTCAATATTCAAAATTCGTTTGAGTAATTTGGCCCCTAAGAGGCGTTTATAACTATACGAACGTATTTGCCTGTGAACTGGCCTTTTTCTGTGGCAAAACTTTCGTCACCGTAAAAAAAAAAAAAAAAACACATTTTTTTTTCGCATCGTATCTCCTATTCTCTATTTCCCAGTATAAGGGGTGTTCCACCGAACATTTAAAAATTTTTTAAAGATAGGCTTTTTGATTTAGTTAAGCGCTTTTTTCGACACAGCATTGTCAGCGGTGTAGCACGTCAGAACACACGTAAGAAGTGCTAACTAGCAGGATGATTAACTAACATTGAATAGTTAACTTCGTAACTATTACTATTAGTCTCCTTATTTATCTAGAGGAGTGTAGCCCACCGTAGGTAATATCCATATCAGTTTTTTAGAACTTCGAAAACGCGGTTAGCCTCGGCGCTGCGGCCCATGAAATTTTGGCTATTTCTATGCGTTACGTTCACTGAAGAGGTCGCTTTGCCTGCAAGTTTCTCGAAAGCACATGTATTTTGGCGCGATGCAGATAAAATTTAGCATGTCCTAGATTTATTCTTACATACTACACGCTGACAATGCTATGGCGAAAAAAGCGCTCTTCTAAATCAAAAAGCCCATTTTTTGTTGCGAAAGCAACACTACGCGAGTCGCCGAGCCATTTCGCGGAGCTGACGAAAGGCCATACTGCGCATGCGCGAGAAGCAGTGACGTCACACAGCGCACAGCTGGCGCGCCGCCGCCGTCGCTGCGCGGGTGACTCAGAGGGGCCGCCGCCACGCTCGCCAGTTGCGCATGCGCAGTAGCGGACGCGAGCACGCGTCCTTTAGTCTCTTCCCTCGAGGCTCGCTTTCCCTCCCCAGAGCCCAATGTCCTCTCCTCTTACACTGTAGTCGGATACAACTCAAGAACACGGGGGCTTTTTCCCGTCAAAGCTAATGGCGTAGGCCGATTCTCATGACCCTGCTAGAGTGTCAAAGCACGGAGTGGTAGATGACAGAGGGTAATTCCTTCCCTCTCTGGTCGGGGTTAGACCAGTTAATCTCGGTGGTGATGGTTAGACCACCTCTCCCTTGTGGCACCGCCATGTCACGATAGCAGGACCAGGAGAATGGGCCGACGCCATTGGCTGGAAGGGGCTCCTTTGACGGGGGAAAAGCCGCCGCGTTCTTGAGCTGTATCCACCTATAGTCATCGTTCTTGCCTTCTCGCTTTGCTTCCCATTCTCGGAAGTTCAGCACCTCTTCAATTATTTATTCGCTTCCTCACACTTTATTCCTTAAAAAACAAGGCGCGAGAATTATCCGTACAACCATCAAGCAGCTGGCAAGAGCTGTCCCCGTATGAACTTTGCCTCCTATAAATTGTGAACGTTCGAAATAAACATTGGTTGTGGTTTAGCTCTGGTTAAACCTGGAGTGACGCGATAGGTACAGCTGGCCGAGTGGAACTCACTCAGTCGAACTGCAGAGTCAGTCTTTCGCCTCTGCGTTTCGCTGGACGTTCCTTCATCTTAATTCATCCCTGGACGTGGATTCACTCTCACCCCGACGCCTGCAGCTGCTCCACACCACGTGACCAACCACGCGACCAGCCACGGCGCCGCCACGCTGAAGGCTCGAAATGCTAGCGTAAAGTAGGCGCGCCGCGCACACCAGCTGCGGTATGACGTCAATCCGCGCATGCGCACAGCTGGCGGAGCGGTGGTGCCACGGCTCAGCGTGAAACCTCGCTGACCTCTTGAAGCGGCTGGCGCAGTGTAGCTATCGCTACAAAACAGATTAAATATAGCCAGTGTCATGAGCGCCGGTACCATGAGGACGGCCATGAGACACGGCGTAGTCTTCTTTCTTGTGCTTGCTCGGACAACCAGGTGACGCAAACATCGTTCTAGTGTACGCGGCCAGGCCCTGACATGCGGAAGCAGCTAGTTCCTTTAGGTTATCATTGCCCTACATGAGTTCATTCAGCTCTTCATCTATGGATTCATGCGATGGATGCATCATTTTAATGCGAAAGCATTATATAGGTCATCGGCCACCCGATGTCCTAATTTCTTTCTAGAGTGTGGGGAATTGCACCGACGACCTTCAGAATGCCAGGCGATCACACAACCCGTAGGCCACAAAACCGCATCGCCTCTTGGCGAACAAAGTTAAACCCAGTATATGTGTTGCCTTACGAACGTATGCTAACGAGTACCTATGATAATAGATAGGAAGAGAAAATTTTTGTATTAAAAAAGTAAAAAGAAATAAAAAATAACAACAAAACCTCGCCTTCGTGGAAAACTCGCGAAAAACTCGCCTTTTGCAGAAAAAAATTGCCACATATTTCGAATTTCTCATGACGCACCATACTCTTCAGGACCCCAAGCGCACGTAGTGCACGTGCGTCGATGCGTGGTTGCCCTGCATGTTTCCTGGTGCAACGCCAGCCCTCCTTCAGCCACGCCCGATACCTGGACACCATACCCGTGGCCCAAAGGGGGTGCCGACGGCGGCCTCCTTGGAGGGAAGCAAAACAGCAACGTAAGTAAGGTACAGCATCTTGAACAGACCCTGAAGATAACTGCACCTAATTTATTATGTGGCTCTTTCCCGGTAAGGTCACGTTCATCCACCAAGCAAAAGGCTCATTTTTTGCTGAGGCAATTGCCCTTACAAATTTTTCCTCCATTTCACTCAAACTCGCCTCGTCGTGACCGAAATTAACTCCGTGATGCCCGCTTAAAATGAATGGTGCTGAAGCCTAGCCTCCTAAAATATGCGAAAGAAAACACCTGTGCTTTAGTTCTTTTGCTTTTCTGTCCAGCAAAAGCTCCATTTTTTATATAAACTTGCGTATTTGTCGTCACATTGCTGCAGTCTGACGGACCCCCTCACGGACGTGGACGAGCCAGCCTCGACATACACCGACTGTCATTTCTTGGGTGTTTGGGTGTTTTCAGGCACTCTGTATCTGGTTTGAGGTGATTAGTGCTCTTCCAAAGCATTTTTGCGGTTGCCGACAGGTGGAAGCAGGGGCACTAAAGGGCCATTTTTGTACTATTTTCGAAAAAAAAAATTGTCCACTTAGGGGTGAAGTGTAGTGTAGCATAGCTGGCATGCACTGCGCGCAGCGGCTGCAGAAGAGCCGTTCAGTACCTCTGAAAAATGTCCTCAAACAAAGTGTGCGAGTCTGCTAGCACTGACGAGTACCTTTCAGTACTGCACTCCATTACGTATTTGTAATAAGAACCACTACAAGGCTATGTACCTCGGTGCTATTAAATAGGTGAGAGAGGCTAAGGAACGTCTGACAGTGACGCTTTTTTAACGACGTTGAAATATTTAGTAATGCTCCCATACCTTGACGAGTGTGCAACTATATACACCACAGACTGTAAGCTTATGGGCTGGAGTAACATATCTTGACTAGAAGCATCTCTGGCACAATTCCTTTAATAACTCATTCGCAAAATTTAGGTAACCCAAGAAATGAAAAAAAAAATCAAATTAGCCTGCTCAATTGACCACTCTTCAGGTGTAAAATGCTTAATGTCCTCGATAAGCAAGAAGCATTGAATAATGCAGTTAGAGTGTAGAAGCTTGGGCATGTTGCTTGAACATGGACATAACTGACGCAGCACGAAACACGAGAACAAGACGAGCACACCGACACAGCGCTACATCCGTATGTTCATCTTGTCATCGTCTTTCGCGCTGCGTCGATAATAATAATGCATCACTCACATTTACTACTTTACTTATGGCAAACAGTGTCCTTGCCGTTAGTTCATTTCACCGCTGTATCATACCATCGATCACTGGCCATCACTGTATGGCTTCGGTCAAACTATGGTTCAATGTAGATGATTTTCGAACTTGAATAAAATAAAAGTGTCAATAGTTGTTCATCAAGCGGCTGAAACAAGTGTCTTCCGAGCTCTGTGGTGCGAATAAAGCAAACACGCGATTGCTTGGTGCACCACTCTTTTCACTCAATTTTTTCTCTGGTTTTTCGTTACGAAGTTGCGCCAACTCCCTTCTGCCATACTTCTGGACTTGGTTGTTTTAATGCTTGAACTGATACATAATGCGCGCGTCCGTGTGCATGAATCGAAGACAGCGTAGTTCAATCTCAAAGCCCCCGCACACGCCTCCGATGAAGGACATTCAGTCTCATGCTTGCCTCGAAGACGGAAATCATTTGCGAAATGCGTCAGATTACGTATTGAGCGGGTTTGGTTACATTCGCCTGATATGATTGGGCGTGCCATGGAAGGCCGCTAAAATGCATCAACAACACTTACCTGAAGGCGGCAGAATAAAAAATTCGCTCACAAGAAGAGGGGCGATCCACCAGGTTTCCAGGTCAGCGAAAGGAGAAACTTCATTCATATACAATTACTGTTCTTTCGTTGCCTGAGCGGCCAACATACGCCTACTTCTTATTCTTCTTCTTCGTCCTCTTTATAATGGCACATACCCACGTGGGGGGATTGGCCAAGGTATAGTGGTACAAATAAGGAAATTTCCATAGGATTACGACAAAATATCGGAACCAAGCATGAATTTTGAAAAATAGATTCATGAAAAACGACAGGAGAATATTTGAAGTGAAATAACAAAGAACATTTTGGCGAAAAGAAAAGAAAGAAAACTCCAAGGCTTTTAAAGGAGTTAGCAAATCAACCTACCAGTTGCAATTATGTAATCATGGAGATTCCCACAAATTGAACCCAATGCAAATCCTTTGGCGCTCGCACCGAACGATAATAACACTGGCAGAGATAACGGGAGCCCTAACCTGCCTGGAGAGAGGGACCTCCAGGTAAATCTTTCTCTGAAGTGCGAACTTTGGACAGTAGAGAAGGAAATGGTCCACAGATTCAACGTCCCCGCATGAGTCACATAGGTTTGTCGGTGACCACCCACATCTGCATAGGTATAAGTTTAAACTGGGAATCCTGCACCGCAGTCGCGTCATTGATACCTCACACTGCCTGGTTTTACACGAACGGACGTTCCATTTATACGCTAAGTGCTGATAATCAGTAGTATTTAGTAAGGGATCGCGTAACCTGGCTGATATGTGTTGGAACCGCTGAAACCTGGAGATCGCCAGTAGACTGAAATTCGGGACGGGATGCGTTACTGATCCGTCAAGAGCTGACCTTGCTGAATAATCAGGCACCTCGTTTGAACGAATGCCTGCATGACCAGGAACCCAGACAAAGCGGACCTCCTTTAAAGTGGACGGGACAAAAAAATCGCAGGAAACGGCACAAAAAAATATTTCTGGGAAGTTTCAAGGGAGACTAAAACTGACAAACAATCAGCCAGCATGATAATGTGAGATACATGACACGGAATTTTGTGCCGAGCCATTCCAAGAGCCAAAAATTCTGCAAAAATAATAGGGATATAATCTGGGATGCGGACAGAATAGCTCCATGCCAAATCCTGCGAAAAGATGCCAACTGCAGCTTTTTGGCAGCTGACGGAGGCATCGGTAGAAAGCACCACATGATGGGGGAATTGCGCTATATGACCAGAAAGAATACCTATATGAGACACTTCTTCTTTCTCTTCTTCCTCTTGATTCCCTGGGAAGAAGAAACAATTTAGGTTTAGGTTTTATAGTTTCAATCATTTCACTGTTGAACTTCGCCGCCTCATGCCCTTTTTTTCCGCGCTTATAATATATGATTTTCCTCCGCATTCACCACCTTGGCCATTCATTCCGCGTGGGTATGTGCCATGTTTACTGAGGTAAACAACAACTCCTTTTACTCCAACACAAATGGTGTAAGGTGCAATTAAATAAAGCAAGATGTCGTGAAGCGACCATTTCGGAAACGTGCTCGAACAAAAAAGGTTCGTAGGTAATGTAGCCGCTTTTAACTGCGCATGGCTTTTAATTTTTGAACGCGGTTGATGGACCCAGTGAGGACTAGTACATGAAAATATCGGAGAAATGTTCACAACTTCGAACATTTCGCCGTTACGGGCCCCCATTTCACATAAATGTTAAACATAAAATTATTTCATAGAATTATTCTTGCTGTATAAATGACATTATTGCAGTGAACCAATTTTTTAACATAACCCAGCAATAATCTGCGTAACTTATTCCAGAACTAACCACAACCTTCCAAATAGCACGATTCCAAATCATACCGTCTCCTGCTGACATGGCAGCCCGCACGGTAAAAGTTTCGGTTGTTTTGCGTGGAGGTTTGGCTTTTGCCGTGAGGTATCTTACAGCAGGCTTCCTGCACCTCTGAGAAGGTGATATTTCGCTTTCAGAAATGTTTGTAAATGCGGATACTGTAACACAACACGGATTTGATATTTCTTTGCAAACGTAAACGCAGTACTTATATTTTTGCAGTGTGTACCAAGTTATGAGCCACACATTGTAAAAAAGAGAATAGGGCATGGCCTTCTTTACTTTTTATTTTAATTTTGTAGTTTTTATTATTATAAAATTCATCAAAACATAAGAAAAAAGGTCCAGCATTGTAGTGTTACATGAACATTTTCCAGCCGAAAGGACAAGCCAACTCACAAAACGCGACGCTGTGCGGTATATGGCCTTGTATTTCGCAGGCTTCACATATTTTGGGCGGCCAGTATTCCTGAAAAGGCTTGAGCGGCTGTAAATACTCCGAAAATTGAAATGAAAATTGTTTTTTGAGGAAAGGAAATGATGCAGTAGCTGTCTCACATATCTCAGCGGACACTCGAACCGCGCCGTAAGGGAAGGAATAAAGGAGAAGTGAAAGAAGAAAGAGGTGCCAGAAGTGGTAATGGTGAAAAACTTTATTATTGGCGGAGCCCTTATAGTTCCCAATTTCATAGGTGGGCTGGCTCCTGGTCGTGGGAGGTGGCCGGCAGCCCGTGTCTGACGAAGACCTTCTCCGCCCACTGCACCAGCCTCAGTTGCGAGGCCGCTAGAGACCACGACCTCCAATCCCTCCACGACCGCGAGGGCCCATTGGGCCGGCGGTTGCAGTTGTCGGCAGATGTACATAATGTGGTCGAATTTGGCTCTAACCCGCCGCGGTGGCTCAGTGGTTACGGCGCTCGGCTGCTGACCCGAAAGACGCGGCTTCGATCCCGGCCGCGGCGGCCGAATTTCGATGAAGGCGAAATTCTAGATGCCCGTGTGCTGTGCGATGTCAGTGCACGTTAAAGTACCCCAGGTGGTCGAAATTTCCTGAGCCCTTCATTACGGCGTCCCTCATAGCCTGAGTTGCTTCGGGACGTTAAACCCCAACAAACCAAACCAATTTGGCTCTCGGTGCCCCACAGAGGCTCTCGGGGCCCCACATTCGGGGGTGTGAGTAGAAGGTAAGAAAAACGCAAGGAGTGCTGGGGAGGGAAAGATGCGAGCCTGGAGTTGTCGCCAGGTCATCTGCTGTTGTTTTGTCTGCGATAGGATATACCGCGCACTCGGGAGTCAGAGGTGGCGGAGTGGAGGTCTCCGGTAATCATTTCGACCACCTGGGGATCCTTAATGTGCACTGACGTCGCACAGCATACGGGCGCCTATTGCGTTTCGCCTCTATCGCGAAATGCGCCCATCTGCTGTGCGACATCAGTGTATTACAGTATCAATCACCGCGCGGATGAGGTCGCGCGAACTGCTCACGACGACGGCGATTTTGTGTCGATCCCCATTTCGAGATCAGACGCAGCGAGCAGGCTTCGCGCACTTGCGCGGGACACCACGCTTGCCGCGTGGAATTCCGGCCAATTTTGCAATTCCCGTTTAAAATCCTTGGACCCAGATCTGAAGCTCCGGCTACCATCAGGCCTACCACGACGAGAAGAAACTTTGCTTGGTGTAGCTTTCACCAACCACTACTCATTCTTAATAGGTATGTCTGATAGCCCTGCATGTGCCATCTGCGGGCATGACGAGACTATAACCCACATTCTTTGTGGCTGCCCTGCCTACACCATCGAAAGGCAGTCTCTCAGCCGTGCACTGGAGCGCCTAGATCCACGCCCACTCACGGAAATGAAGATTCTCGGCCACTGGCCGCGGCGGTCGTCGGCGGAGAAGGCCTGCAAGGCACTGCTCCGCTTCTTGAGAACTTCTGGCTTGCACGATAAGCTGTGATTTCAACGAACAGTGACTTTTTAGAGTGACTTCAATTTTCTGTTACTCCCCTTTCTCTATCTTTTTTTTATCCCCTCACTCCTCCCCCCCCCCCCCCCCCGTGTAGGGTATCAAACCGATTATTCTTTCGGTTAACCTCCCTGCCTTTCCTCTTCTACATCCTCCTCCTCCTACAGTATATTTGTATTTCACTTTCAAAGAACAAGCAGAAAACTAAACACCCTAGTCCGTACAGCACATCATTTAAATTATTTTGAAATAAACGCATGTTATATTCCAAGTACCCCAGGAGCCCGCCTAGACCGCAATCAGCGCACTGAGATATCCGAACCAAATAGTGCGGGCTAAACTTTCATTGCACGGCTGAAGACCTAAGCACTTTGAGATCCCAGAAATGAATGATAGCACAGTAACGTACCTCAGTCACCGAAGCTTACAACCATACGACGGCGGTGTTTCAGAAGCTTCTGACGCCTTTTTCCATCCGCTGTTGCCTACTGCAAACCCAAATTGAAGGCGTGCATCGTTAAAATAATAAAAAAAACTATTCAGCCTCGGTCAAATTGCTTTCACTGCACTGTTTGGTGAAAGAATGAGTGCCCTGATCTAGTGCAGTGCAGCGGTGCTGCGCCGGGTGCTAGAATTTCAGTCAACCATAATCTCCTACAATGTGTGTATGATTCGTTGCTACAAGCGTGTCGTGCCGGTAACATTTTTATGAACCATATGCGTAATTGATTAAGCGCTGCAGTGAAAATGACATTTTACTAGAAATGATATTCGTCGTTGCCACGCTGTCGTTACCAGAAGTCGTTTCGCAAGCACTTTCTGGGCCTCCCGAAATGCCTGTTTTGGCCCGCAGAAAAATTAGCTGCAAGAGATCAAGATTATAGCCTTTGGGTGGGCCTTTTGAATTGAACTGAATTGAATTGAAATTTATTCCACAACAAAAAGATGCTGCGAGGAGGACAGGAGAAAAGCTGTGTGAACAGCTTGAAAAGCCCTGACCCCATAACACACGGGGTAGGATAGAAACGTGCGGCAAGAGAACACAGTCGGATATGGCAACATCGTTGAAAAAGTTAGTATAAAATAGGCAAGAAGAACTAGAAAATCATATCACAACATTATACAAACAATAAACGCAGTTCTTTTGGTGTTATATCTGATATGTCAATGTTAGCATCCTTTATCATGTGATTCAGAAGTGTAGGCAATTTAAATTTTATCATTTGATTTCCATAATTGGTTCTGCATTTTGGAACATACCACATCTCAGGATGGCGCACATTATAAGCAGAAATGTTTTTCTCTAGCCTTGCTAGGCTAGTGATGGCATCATTATTTTTTATTAAACTGAGTTTATATAAGCGGCACAGTCTGTGATTGTTCATCGATGAAACTTGTATTATGTGGTACTTCTTGAATAGGCCTGCTGTGTGGAAGCGATATGGAACTTTACAGGCGAGGCGTAAAGCCCTTTTTTGCAAGACAGTAAGTTTGCTAATGTTTCCAGCTGTTGTTGTTGCCCATACAGAAAACGCGTAATTTAATGAAGAGGAAAATAAAGAGTTATATATGAGCATGTTAACAGGTATGGGAAAATTGTAGCAGTAACGGCGCATAACGCCAGCTGTCCTGGATAGCTTACCAACGATATAGTTTACGTGATCATCCCATGTCATGTTTTCAGAGAAATACACGCCCAGTGATTTAAAGCTCTTTACCACTTCAATTTCAGTGTTATTTAAAAAAATAGAAGGTCGCTGGACATGTGTGTGTCGGGGGTGAAATAAAATAGCCTTCGTTTTATTAATGTTTAGCTTTAGGCAGTTAATTTCTGCCCAGGCATTAATCTCGGACAACGTTCTATTCGCTCGGATACCTAGATCAACACACGATTTGCCTGAAAAGAATAAACTTGTGTCGTCAGCATAGATTATATAATGTGCCGTTGCATCAACGCGAACTATCTCGTTAATATAAAGAATGAAAAGAAATGGTCCCAGGATGCTTCCCTGTGGGACACCTGTTTTGATTGACTTTGATGTGGAATGTTTTCCTTCAATGACGACAAACTGAGTACGGTATTGTAAGTAAGACGCAATTAATTGATGCGAAATGCCTCTTATGCCATAGTGATCGAGTTTTTGAAGGAGAATTTCATGATTAATGAGGTCAAAGGCTTTGGAAAAGTCCAGAAACAGCCCAAGTACCATATTTTTACATTCAAAGTTTTCGAGAATGAACTCCTTTTGGGCCAGCAGTGCGAGTTCCGTAGATTTGTTCCTGCGGAAGCCAAACTGAGCAGACGTTATTAAGTTGTAGCGTTCAGTGAAAGAGGTCAAGCGTTTCAGAATTATTTTCTCTAAACCTTTGGAGAATACAGGTAAAACGGATATGGGGCGCTAGTTTGACATGTCATTTCTATTTCCCTTCTTAAACACAACTGTCACTTTTGCTCGCTGCATTTTTGAGGAAAGCATCCTGTGGACAAACACATATTAAAAATGTGGGTAAGACAAGGTGCTAATACATCAATGGCAAATTTTACAGGTTTCACTTGAATATCGTCCGCGTCAGCAGCTCTACTATTACTTAGGGTTAAAAATGTCGCTACAAGCTCACTATTAGTGACTGGGTCTAAAAATATAGTTGGATTACTTCGCTCCTTCATATATCTTAAATCAGGGTTTCTACTGGTAGCACCACCGATTGATAAAAAGAAGACATTAAATGCGTCAGCTAACTTAGTGCCTTGAAGTTCTATCCCATCTTTTACGATTGTGGTTACCGCTTCTGAATCATTACCAAATACAGTGTTTAGTGCCTTCCAAACGTTGTTTGTGCGTCCTTGTGTTGCTTCGAACAGGTTAGAGTAATATTGCTTTTTTGCATTACGAAGATGTTTTGTGACTGAATTCCTGTACTTCTTAAACACTTTGAGGGCTTCAATAGACTTACTCTCTATCTGGAAGCATCTGGAAGCACCTCTACGCACTCTAGGCTGCTTACTGTTTTCTCCTTGCTTTTTCATACCAACCTGTTCGTTCCCGTCTCATCAAATCTCACTGGGTGATCTGAGCACCGCGGCTGCGGGCCTGCCGCTTTGCAGTAATAAACGTGTGAAGCTTGTGAGATTTCACGAAATTTAGTCGATACAGAACGCCTAATTCTGCTATCGCATCCATAGAGAATGAATGTTTCATTACTGCCCAATGGATAACCTCTTCTATTGGGGGAACGTTAATTTCTTCACCCAACTGGTCTGCTGTTGTCTTGGAGCGAGTAGATTTTGAAAAACACCTTAAGCCTACGCCGGCAAATCACTGCTGGTTGCGAATGAAATAGATTTTTGAGAGCTCGAAATCGACAAAAATACTGAAATATTTCGTTTAATTTGTCGATGATTGTTGAGACGTAGAACTGCGTACTGTAAACGACTTATTTTTCGCGAGTTGAACACTTCGCGAAATCGGCTAAAGTTGCATTTGAAGAATATCCTCCGGTTAGTGCAAAGCAGATGTGGGTTCGACAGTCGTAAAAAAAAGTAGTGGAAAATAGCAGAACAAAGCGCTCTCCTTACACGAGCGCATACGGCAAGCTATTCAACCACAGAACCGGGGGGGGGAGGGGGGGGTTAAATCGAATTCGCAGCGTACGTGAGCATACAGAGTTAGGTCTTGGCACAAGGTGTGCGGCTAAGGTAGAAGTGCTAAATGAAGAAGCAGTTAAAGAACACAAAGGATGGAAGGGCGAATGGAAAACAACATTATTGAGAGAGAATGTCTGGCGCTAATCGGAACAAAGGCCTCCTGCCTGTCCTCGCCCAGCGTGCCCTTGATATCAATGGGAGCGAGCCGAACCGGATTAACGAGGTTCTGCGGCTGTGCTAGTCCGACAGTGAACGAGGTTGAATAAATGAAGCATACTGAGTGTCGTAGGGTAAGCAAAATGCCGATATCAATGTCCGTTTGTCTCAAGGGTCAGCAAAAGCTTGGACTTTTGTTTCTGTCTATTTTTTTTTTCTAGAAAGCCCTTCGAGCGGCCGCAGGGAGATGCAAGGGCAAGCGATGTTTGCATTCGTCCAAAAGGGGGCTTCTACTGATCGGTTTTCCTTCTCGGTGAGCTTCTCACTGGAGGACTTGATATGGTGGCCGCAATTGTACCTGCTCTTCAGCGCGTATACAGGCTGTGCAGCTGCCGTTCCACGGGTGTCTAGTATTTTCGAGCAACACTTTCAAGCTAATAATAGACCTCTTTAACCAAGTGGATGTGTTAAAGCCAGAAGTGAAGTTTTCTGTCTTTTTCCAGGAACCAGCCATTCACTCTATGATGTTTCAAGCCTACAGTTTGGGCGGATTTATTGCGGTATTATGGTGGCTGTGGTTAATCCGTTAATCGGTGGGCTCTCTTACCAGTAACCGCTACTCGTTCGCACGCGCTCCTATTTTATACCAGCGGAAATTACCGAAGCATTCAACCTAGATTTAGAAGGTGTGGAGGCCTTATATCCTGTTTCTTACTGTTGACCTCCAATCCATGACACGGATATGTCTGCATGTGCGTTGCGAATGAATTTGTTGGTTGAGAATAGCGTTGAGCATTGTTATGTTAAACAATGTGCGATAATACCGAGTTTTCCAGCATCTCTTAAGAGTGAAACCTGCAAACATCGAATTGAGTTTGATCAGTAAGGTGACACTCTGGGCACCAATATGCCCAGACTGCCACCTTGGTGAACCATCCCTCGTCTGTATTTGCGCTGTGACTTTCCATTCTCGTCTGTATTTGCGCTGTACATTTCCCTCATGAGTTTGATCCTTCGATACTATTCGAGATGTCATCAAAAGTTATGGTTGTCAATGAGAAATCAAAATATTCTGCACAGGCCTAAGCATTCCCGAGAACGCAGGCAAAAAGTTTGTGAGCTGAAGTCGGGAAATTCATTTTAATTTTACGGTTTTCCTCCCTGCTCTCTTTCTGGGCTTCTGCGCCTTCGAAACCATGCAACAACTTAGGACACATATTAAATTTAAAACAATGCAAAAGAATACTTTATTCCTGATCATTTCTTGAAAAAGTGCCCACGTAAAGCTTGATGAGTACTGTAGTGATTTCTACCTAGTTTTAGGCTACGAAAGTGCGTGTATAAAAAAGAATCCCTAAAATACGCGCATGTTTATTACTGCACGCGCGGTTCACGAGGTTAAACTGCATTTGAATGAAGAAAATACCTGTTTGCGGTAGCGAGTGTTTTGTGTGACCGACATTAGGTTGTGCAGAAGTGCTGAGGTTTCGAACGCTTCATTACAGGTCGCTCCAAAAATACAAGGGAACAAAGTTAAAGCGTTCAACTAATTATTACTGTGTAATTATTTCCTGCAAGCACGTTTTGTTTTGTGTGCGTGTGTTTTAGAGCAAAAGCGCTAATACGCCCACCAACACCGACCAAGAATCTTGTCATCTGGTGGCTGTGTGCATCACAGCGACCCTGGTGGTTGTGATGGTAACAGCCACCTGCCAGTGCAGTGGCGCACCTCTTAACCGCTGCGCCTATGCGCTGGTAGTGGTATATGGGGACTCGCCGCGATCTATGACTGTTAAGTAGAGAATGACCAATTCAGCATACATGGGCATTAACCCACTAAAGATATCATATCGTACCCCTAAGGCAGAGCTTAAGTGCCCCCTCCAATTGAAGCCGCCGCGGTGGCTCAGTGGTTATGGTGCTCGGCTGCTGATCCGAAGGACGAGGGTTCGATCCCTGCCGCGGCGGTTGAATTTCTTTGGAGGAGAAATTCTAGAGGCCCGTGTACTGTGCGATGTCAGTGCACGTCAAAGATGCCCAGGTGGTCGAAATTTCCGGAGCCCTCCACTACGGTGTCTCTCATAGCCTTAGTCGCTTTGGGAAGTTAAACCCCATAAACCAACCAAACCAAACCAACCCTCCAATTGAAGAATGAGCACCTGCTTTCGCACGTCTACTCGGTTTAACGACGTTAAATCACTACTAATTTTTCTAACTAGTTTTCTCCTTCTTGCATGATATCCAAGACGCATTTTCAACTTTAGTAAAGAAAATACCCAAAATTAATTTTTCCGTGTGCGAATCGATTTTTCCCTTTGATATTAGAAGGAGCTGTACGTCTGCGCCGGCTAATGAGTGAGTGAAACGAGGAAGCGATGCAGAAGCACGACGCATTTATAGTGCAGTATCCCTATAGGGCTGAAGTGTTCGTGGAGGCCTTCTAGGGGTGGACCGAACAAGTTGTTTGGCGTAGAGGTTCTGTTATGTCTGGACACGTGTTAGACACATGTTCAGTGAGTCTGTTTACGTTAACTTCTGTGAAATGAATCTCTGATTGCTTATGCAGGCCGGTTGTCTGGCAGCTTGGGGACCGAGCTATTGCCGTTGTGTCTCGTTAGGGTGAAGAATAAGCATTTGCTGGAAAATTTTCAGCGCAAAAAGAAGAAATACACAAGAAGAAACAAAGCCCTGCACAAGCGCTGTGGCGCTGTGCTTGCTAAAAATGTGTTCCCAATAAACCGGCTCTGCATAGTAGGCGCAAATAGAATTGTTTGCCGTATTCAACTGCTGTACTCTAGATGAATCGCTGCGCGTTTGGAGAGGTACGCTATGAATTATTAATATGAATTGTTTTAAGCGCTGCTCTCGATGTATTCTGTCAAGAGGTTGTGAGCGAAAATTTTACAGAACGCGAAAATTGTCCACAATTTCGATTTTCATCAGTAGCCGAAAGGCACTCCTACCCAAAAGGGCATAATCCACAAGAAATATGTGGGTGGGGTAATGGGTGCCCCGACAATGTGGCACTTCAGATGTACCTATTCCTGTCGCCTGCATTCCATGACATGGGTGAAAGGCTTCGAAATATTCCCCAGTGGTCGTCTTTCTTTTCGGCATCTGGAGATAGGCTTGGCGCGGCGTCTCTGCCATTTTCGTGTGGATAGTCCGCAGCGCACGTGGTTGCGGGGAAGAAGGGAAAAAAAGGTGCAGATCTTCTGTCCTACAATCTGACTGTTCAGATTACAGAACAGAGCAGGAGGTTCCAGTTGGGCTCATTCCACCTCTGCTGTAGAAGTGAAGATT
Source organism: Amblyomma mixtum (assembly GCF_055824585.1). Lineage (NCBI taxonomy): Eukaryota > Metazoa > Arthropoda > Arachnida > Ixodida > Ixodidae > Amblyomma > Amblyomma mixtum. The sequence goes on from NC_143013.1 coordinate 49,925,782, forward strand.
GGAACCGGTCCAAGGTCCTCTTTCGATGGGCTTGTTAACAGGACGGCGGAAGCGCTCTGTGTATTAAAGTACGTTCGAGGTTTCATACCCGGATTAATCGCAGAGTTATGCATGAAATAATTTGAAGTCATTTATTTGTGCTTTCAAGTTTATCGCCGTCAGAGTTTTTTCCAGGGGAGCGAGGAAAATTTCGGTACTTGGAGTTTCTTAAGCAACTTCTTGCTACGCCATATTTATTTGCAGATGTCGGCGCTACGAAGAGATCATAAGTTTCACACTTCTCGCACCTTTGGCCATTGTGCCTTCAGCTTTAAAAAATTCAGCAGGAGTACAGAAGCGGCTACACCTTAGGAAGGCTCATTCCTCGCCAACTTCCCCGTTCAAGAGGTTCATTAGCGTCGTCACACACTGTCACTGAAGTGCGCGACGAACGGTGGGTTTTCCAGGACTAGTTTGAGCTGCTGGCATGAAGTCATTAGTTGCAATAAAAAGCTATTCTAGACATCGGCAACTATCTTGAGTTGTCAAGCACCATGCGTCAGAGCAGAAAAAGCTGTCAGCGAGTCCGACTCATTGACTCACTCTACACCCAGATTTACCGCCAGCAGCGGGGCACCCACGCCCATCCTGTTTTGAACAAGAAGCAGCTCTTTATTTAGCCAGCATAAGGGAGGACTCAGAGATCTAGTCACCATATTTTTGCACCGTTAGCTCTTATTAGACCTTGCCCCTGTTGCATGGTGCAGGGCGTCCACAGATAAACAAAATATGTGGTTCAAAGTGGCTCGAACCCATTTACACGAGCGAAAGCTCGGTTAAGAGTAGTCTCCGCTGTCTAAAATGAAATGGCAAGGACGAGGGTCAAGGCCCAGTACGGTACCCAATCGTGATAGTCATAGGCGGTGGCTGAGTAATAAAGAAAAAAATAAGGCGGTGGCTGAGTAGTTAGGGCACTCGGCTGCTGGCCCGAAAGACGCGGGTTCGATCCCGGCCGCGGCGGTCGAATTTCGATGGAGGCGAAATTCTAGAGGCCCGTGTACTGCGCGATGTCAGTGCACGGTAAAGAACCCTTTGTGGTCGAAATTTCCGCGGCCCTTCACTACGGCGTCTCTCACAGCCTGATTTGCTCTGGGACGTTAAATACTCATAAACCATACCAAACCGACCCAAACCTCAGGCCACGACTTCCACCCAGAATTCCTCGTCATCTGGAAACACTTTATCACCGACTTCGCCTGAACACCGCATTCACAAACGGTTTGCGATACCGTTTCTGTCAAATGAACAGTCCGCTTTTTGATAACTGCGGCTCGATCGAAACTGTGGAACATATACTGATTGAGTGTCCTGCATATACTGACGAGCGTACTTACTACGAACATTCCATAGAGAACTTTCCCCAGTGCCTCCAACAATGTACAGTATTTTATGTCCCTTAGCCTGCTGAGTGGTTAGGGCACTCGGCTGCTGGCCCGAAAGACGCGGGTTCGATCCCGGCCGCGGCGGTCGAATTTCGATGGAGGCGAAATTCTAAAGGCCCGTGTACTGCGCGATGTCAGTGCACGGTAAAGAACCCTTTGTGCTCGAAATTTCCGCGGCCCTTCACTACGGCGTCTCTCACAGCCTGAGTTGCTCTGGGACGTTAAATACTCATAAACCATACCAAACCGACCCAAACCTCAGGCCACGACTTCCACCCAGAATTCCTCGTCATCTGGAAACACTTTATCACCGACTTCGCCTGAACACCGCATTTACAAACGGTTTGCGATACCGTTTCTGTCAAATGAACAGTCCGCTTTTTGATAACTGCGGCTCGATCGAAACTGTGGAACATATCCTGTGGAACATATCCATGTCCTGCATATACTGACGAGCGTACTTACTACGAACATTCCATAGAGAACTTTCCCCAGTGCCTCCAACAATGTACAGTATTTTATGTCCCTTAGCCTGCCCTAGGAAACAGAGACATGCAATGAACTTTTTGTTTGCATATTTAAAGGACGTTGGACATCTTGACAAGCTCTAATTTCACCTTGCATGTTATTCTCAGCCATTCTTCACGCAGCGAACTTTGTTAGCTCATATGTCGGGTTATGCACTTCATCATTTATTATGTAACATCATTGCTGGTCAGTGCACCTTAGTACGCATTTAATGAACGAGTTTTATCTTCTATTTTTATTTTACCTTTTCAGCACGGCTCTCCTTCCGTCTTTATCTCCCAAATTCCCTTCCCCACCGATTTTAAGACACCGGCCAATTTTTTTTTTATTAAAGGGCTTTTCTCTCTCGCTCTCTTCGTCATTCCGCTTGTGTATTATATACAGCAAAAACTTAGCCCCCACAAAAGTGCGACGCTGTTGCTTCATTTGTGCTGCGTGTGTTTGGGCGTCTGTTAACTCCAGGTCTGGCTTGAAAGCCTCAAAAGGGATGCTGCAGCCTGATTTCTTCCTTCCGTTAGCCTACAGAAACCAGTGCTTCTTCTCCCCCTATGAAAATAAGCGGATAAGCACGTTTGCCATATTTTTCTCCCCATATAAGTAGCAGTCTTAAAGTGACACTGAGAGTAACACTTAAAGTGTTACTTTGGCGCAGCCTTTTACACAACAAATAATAATATATCGCGGGTCACGCTGCCTAAATGCTGCAACTGATGCGGCGAGCGCTACTTCTAGACTTCTATGTGCAAGATGACACCGCGGGTATGATTTACCTGAAAAGATTGTGGCTCCTCCGCTCCGAGACTAGGTCCCTGATAAATGTGACCGTACACCGAAGAAACTTGGCGCTTCATCTTGAACTGCAACGGAATTAATTTTAATCTGAAAAACACTTCATGGTTAAGCTTATAAATAAGTCAGTAGACAGTCCTGTGGGCGCCAGTGAGCCTGCGGACGATTCCCGCTTTCTTCAACTGCTAAAAGAGCGAAAACAGCACAACAAAAAGCTACCTCAGCTCATGGAAAAACCTCATCACTGCGATCAAGTCTTTTCAAACAGCCCTTTTTAACAAAGTGCTGCATCGCATAGATGTCGTTTATAAACTTACAGGGAGCAACACGCCGACTGTGTATTCGATCGCCACTTAGGGCTTACTATGATTATTTCGACAGATTTGTGTGCACCATGGCAGTATAGGTGCCGCGAAGTACCAACCTTTATTGCTTCAGCACTAGATATTGGTCGCCCTGTACTATTTGGGAGCAGCACGTCTCTGGTACACTTCCGGTATGCGTCCGTGGTGCCATCCATAGTCAGGTTTTCGTTTTTGCGGAGCATGTGTGACATACTTCCCTGGTTTGTTGTCATGCCCGTCCAGCAGTTTTCCTTGCAGGCACAAATACTGCGAATTCTGTGGGTGATAAACACTAGGAATGAGTCTGGCAGATACCAAAAAAAGACAGTCATTTTTTTTTAAGTGAGATTATTGTTGCTTTATTTTCTGAGCTGTGAAGTCTGCAGATAGTTTCACTGCAGTAACACAAGATAGAAGGCTTCAAAATGTCTTCGAATATACATGATGGAGATTTTGACTAGCAGTTTCTGCATTCAGCACTACAGGTCTTCCGTTTTTTAGTAGGTTCCTTATATAAAGAAGAGTGTAGTGATTGTTACATTGCAGTCCGGGAGGTTCCAGTTGTCAGAGTTCTTGTTGAAAATGATGCTTATCCACGACAACCTAGTAAGATAGACAGGAGCCCCTACTCTGCTGATAAGAGTGGGTCAATTCTGCTACATAAGAGAAAGCTTGGTGGGGCGTCTGGTAAGAGGCGCTCGTATTTGGCTGCGCCGTCACTCCTGCTGTACTGGGGTCCGTGTGCCGGACACTCCCCATCACCTCCCCCCGTCCCCCACCGCCACATTATTTTACAAGCGCATGCATGCGCCACATGCGTAACAATTGCCTGTTTCGTGGCGCTGCACTAGCGGGTTGCCTATGTCTGCCGCGCCGCTAGTCGCCACGCAATTTCGTTTCTCGCCCGTTCCGACAGGTGGCACGTCAGAATGGTTATTTTTAAAGCCCTCAATGAATTGCTTCATTGAGGGGCTTTAGTTATTTTTCCAGTTGAGAAATGAAATTTTTATTTAAACAAATGCGGCGAATTTATAGGTTTTACCGCTAAGTTTGACGGATTGCTTAAATTATATAACAGGAAAAAGCCGAGCAAGTTTCACGGATTCCTTAAAGAAATATAACGGAAAAAAGCCGAGCGTGGAGGCAGCTATCACCACCCGGTTTGAAAGAGGACGCTCCTAACCTACGTCCATCAATATGCAAGGAGGATACACGAGCACAAAGCCACGTCGGTGAGGCACAAAGGGAGCGCAGAAAGTAAAGCGCATCGCTGAGCGTCAGACGAGCGCTGGGCGTTCGTGTCGCAAAATTGTGCATGCCGAATGCATTGCGGCACGCCAGAGTCGGCGCTCCTCTCTATCCTACTGCGTGAACTAAACAGTCTGCAGTATGAACCAGGCTTTCAATGTCTCATATAACCTTTCCTTTCCAAAAAGAATGTGAAGTATATCTTCTTGCTTCTTTAGGGAAGCAGGCTTGACCGAGCTGACTATTAATCGCAGAGATCTAATGCCACGTGCAAATGGTTTGGTTTGGTTTGGTTTGGTTTGGTTTATGGGGTTTAACGTCCCAAAGCGACTGAGGCTATGAGAGACGCCGTAGTGAAGGGCTCCGGAAATTTCTACCACCTGGGGTTCTTTAACGTGCACTGACATCGCACAGCACACGGGCCTCTAGAATTTCTCCTCCAAAGAAATTCCAGCCGCCGCGGCCGGGATCGAACCCGCGTCTTTCGGGTCAGCAGCCGAGCACCATAACCGCTGAGCCACCGCGGCGGCCCCCACATGCGAACGTTCAGCTGCTGTTGAGGCTTTCGGTTTTCTGTATGTGGTTCGTGTTTGAAAAAAAAATATGCAGTAATGCTAATTGGATATTCGTGGCCGCTGCGGAAAGGGCAGAATTTTATACTACGCGTAAAGGACAAAGGTTAAAAAAATATGTATAAGGAATATACCCTGCGTGTCAGTGTCTGCCTCACCAGGCAACGAAGGCTATCTCAGCATTAGCCTGTCTGCCGTTTGCGAAGCGTCTGAACATCCTTCGGTAGATGTCAAAGAAATTCTCTGATTGTTCTAGCTGTTGCATTCTCCGACAAGAATATTTTGAGCATTTTTCAGGCGCGGAGCGGCATCTCATCTCTGTAACTTCTATCATTTCCCTTACTGTGCGTTATAGTGCGCTGTGAGAAATTTCGATTCATGAAAGGTTAATATGTTCCTTGTAAAAAGAGAAGGTGAATTGAAAATTATCACAATGCTGGCAGAAGAAGCTTGCATCAGTGAAAGGTTAAAGCATAAAAAAGTGATATAGAGCTTTAAGCAATGAACTCACATTTCGCAAAATATGCGGATGTCACACCACTGCTTTCTGTCCGTGCTTGCAGACCTTATGTACATAAGCAAATCCTGACATGCTTGAGCTACTTTTGACGCAGTAACGCAGCAACAATACTCAGCCCGACTAACCATAAAACCCTTGTCTACTGATCTGTAGTTCGTTCATTGTCAATTCGGTTATTATAGAATGATTGGTATCTAGTCCAGCCGACATTGTTATCTGTTCCAGATTCAATGAGCCCACGGACAGTGAGAGCACATTATTATAAATATTTCCTAGTTGAGCCAACGTGTCACAGGTACTTGTTAGAACTTTGAGCCTATTAGTACCATGTTGGCCCGAGCTCAGGTGTTAATTGCCAGCAGTTCAGCCCTACGCCGGCAAGTCGGCCATGTACGTTGTGCCAATGTCAGGACCAAGGTTCTGGTAGTGTGAGGGCATTGTCCAACCCTGAGCTCGCCCAGGCTCATTAGGAGTGTATGCTCAGCATATGCTCAGCTGATGTACGTAGTGATGACTGAAGGCCAAGCTTCCTTAGTCTCTTGGGTATAATCTGACTATTCCTGCAATTTACTTGGCCCACTGGAGCTGCAAAAGGCTTGAAGTTTTGCTTCTTGGTACAGACACACGCTACTTAATAAACAGCCAACACAGTTTGCCACTAAGCGCACGACAAAAGGTTTCACTTGGGGGCCAATACAGCCTTACGAAAGTTCCAAAAAATCAACAACGTCCACATCCGCCTTTAAAGTGCAGCTGCCATCGATTTGTCTTCTACACGATACTATGTTATTTCGTGCCTAGAGCTCACTGATATTTCGTAGAATGTCATAAGCACTGGAGCATGAACTACAACCAAGCGTTTCACTTTTAGCTGCCCTAATCACAAATCAGGCTCTAGAGCACCCCGCGATCACCTTGCTGAAACGGGGCTCCCGAATCTAATCAGCCCCCTATCACCACAGCTCACATTCCGAACAGGGATCATTCACGTCCAAATTCTACAACAGGTAAAAACGCTTTATTCGCGGGACAGTTTTTTGGCACATAGAACGAGGACAAAAACAAACCAAACGAAAACAGTCACAGCCTTCACTTGCCATCACAAGCAACGGCATTCTGCCACCAATAGCAGCCGCGTTCGTAAGACTATGACACCTCGCTGGAGACTTGGCAGCGGGCGGATCGGCTAAATATACAACACGCGGGGGCTGGGTGACAAGTTGAAAGACCTATTTGTCACGAGTGGATCGCGAGGAGTCTCTTGAATCACTCGAGGCAGTCCGTCACTAAGGAAAGCGCTGGCAACTTGATACGGCAGCGCAGACTTCTGCGCCCCTAACCCGCCGACGCAATCAAAACACCGCAAATAATTAGACCCTGCCAACACAGCTTGATAGAGTGGGGCTGCCCGCTTGTAAATACAATACGGTGGTCGACGTTATGCAAAAAACCTATATCCTAAATGAGATGTAAATGATGGACGGAGTATGACACAATCCCTAATACATCAAACTAGCCCAAGTCTACTGAAAGACAGTCCACTCTGGGAAGGCGCGAGTGAGCGTACAAGGTTAGCTCTCAAAAAAAATTGGCCGCCATTGCGACTGAAGTATGCAGCAAAACGAAAATAACCTTATTACACAGGCTGATCCAGAAAAAAAAATGCAATTTTTATGGCGCCAGAAGTATATAGGCAGTGGAGCGGTGCGATTTTCACAGAAACACGCAGAAAAAGAGGGAATATTTTAAACCGCAATTTTTTTTGCCAGAGTTCGTATATAATTCACCAACAGCGCCTCTGTTCTAACTACTGACAAGTGAAGCGCCACCTGTCAGTGGAAAATGTACGAATTCCGGCAATAAACTTTTTGTCACTCAAAAAAAAAAATCTGATGTCATTCTGAGCATATGAGTGAACATCACATCATGGTATTCTATGCTTTTCGGGTTACTGAATTTTTCCTTTCCTGTGAATTTTGAATCACCCTGTTGTTTTAGTTCCATTAAATAAAATTAATCCGTTCGAAATGAGCCCTCGCGGTTGGGACAAAAATTCGCGTTCTTGACATTTCAGCAAGATATACTAAGCTATTTGTGCATGTGGCCGTGATTGTCCTAAAATTTAATGGAGTCAGAACTCGGTCTGAGAATGACGTTACCAAAAGCATAGGTGAACGGCAGCACAATATTTAAATTACCATCACTTCGTGCTATGTGTCTCCTAATGCCACAGCTAACGTGTCATTATGTGTATCCCCCGATAGGGTAGGCAATACTCAACACCGTTGTAATGCGCATCCCAAGGACATACCTCAAAGCTCGTGTGTCAAGGCGTAAATTAAGTACAAACCAATGCGCTTTAGCTTTCATTAGTTTCATATGTTCAGTGGATTCAAAGGGCGTCGATGTAGGATGACATGATTTGAAAGGACATGAAGGTTTCACTGCCAGGCTGCAGTATGAAACGTGAACTGCAATTGCGCGGCAGCTCGCATAGTTGCTAAAAGTAGACGCTCCGATGAGGGAGAACGCAGCCTGTCCAGAACATTGCTACCGTCACTTCGATGAAAATGCCAAGACATACAAAGAGCGACACCGGACATTGCACAAAAGGAGAAGAAAACAAAAGTCGCACCCAAGCATTGAAAAAAAAAAAAAACAAGATATCAAGGCCATCTGGCCACTGTCAGAGAAGCAGTACAGTCTGAGTCAAACTAGTGCACAACGCCCGAGCAGTGCGCAGAAAACAGTAAATATACTACATTAGCAGCTCATGTTTTTTCAGGTACGTGCTCATTCCCGCTTGGCTTGTAGGTCTGCATGGCTCGACCTTAGCACAAGCGTGCTTAGGTCAAGAAGCTGAGGCAAGGTGTGTTTGTATTGACAGGGCAGTACACTGGTCGAGCGGCCTGCACATATTTCACCCCAACTGCACAGCATATTTTGAATTATGAAGGTAGCCATTAGCTAGCAACAGTACTGAAACTAAGGCAGAACTGCAATGTACCCTTACGTCCACAATTGTTTCATTGTCCAGTTCCGAACCGAACCACCTTTGATTAGTGCAGCAGTTGGTCATGCTTTAGCACGCAGAGAACATCAGACTGATTTCCATTGAACGCAATAACCGCTATGGCACAGCACCTGCGGAGAACGCGTAACGAGTATTTCGCAGTATCACAACCTTGCACAGATATAACGGCAAGGCAATAATAAACAGTACAATACACTTTCATTGTGCCTGTAGCAAAGATCTCTCTAACGTTTTTCACGTACGAAAATTTAACATCGCCGCAAGTCGGTCTCTGCGGCAGTCGGTACAAGGCCACCAAGTATTCGCTGCCTTCAAAGTCAAAGTTAACACTCAGCAAAACGAACCTTACTTCGCAACCATTCATTCGCTGGTTATCACGATCAGGAGCACTATTTGAAAACATGTTTCAAATTCCGCCTTGTCCGTGACGCAAACTCCAGACAGTCAGTGAAGTCGCTGCAGATACGCTCTTCTGCTACACGTCAATATTCAAATTGCAAACAGCACTCGGATACGCCATAACGTTCCTTTTTTTTTCCTTTTATGTGCCTACAAGTGGCCATTATGCAAGGTCCCAGAAAAGGTGCCACGTGATTTCAAAAATGGGAGTAATATCATTCATTCCTATAGGCGCCCCCATAGATATACGTTAGAACGAGTAGCGCAGGCCAGGAGAATAGTGCAATACTCTGATCCTGGGGGCTCTACACCGAAAGCCCAGGTGGAGTCGCACTGAAGACACTGAGAAACTTGTGGCGACAGCCACAATACAACTCTAGCCTCAATCTAAACGCATGACGTTGTGTTTACAACCGCAGAAACTTCCCACCACAAGGCAAGTGGAATGGTTTTCAGAGCCTGTGGCCCCTCGACCGGTTAATTACTGTGCACCAACCCAATGCTGCATCTGACGTCATTTTCAAGGTGCTTTCTCTCTCATGAGCAAGACGAGCGCCCATTTGGCGTCAAAGTGAGCGAAGAAAATCAGTCCCGGCCGTAGATGCCCCAGTAGATGAGCGCGTGCAGAAGGAACGCCGCGGGGAAGAGCAGCCGGGCGACCCAGTCGACGAACACGGGCTTTGGCCACCTGCCGGTGCCTTTCTTGTGGCCGGCCGTGCAGGCGACGATGAGGGCGGTCTCCACCAGGCCCAGAAAGACGAACAGGATGCTGACGATCATCCACACGTTCATGGCCACCACGTAGGAGACGCCCGGCATGCTCGCCTGGTACTGGGCGGTGACCAAGCTGAGCAGTGACGTGACGCTGAGCGTGACGCGGGCGGGCAGTGCCTCGCAGGGCATCCAGAAGGCGGCGAACGACATGAACACGATGATGGTGCTGGGTGCGTACTTGTTGATGAGGTAAAAGCCCGCGCGACGACGCAGTTCCACGCGGCCGTACAGGCAGCTGAATGTGCCTGCGAGGAGGAAAGGAACAGCAGGTGGGTGGGTTCTCCGAGCACACATAATTCAAGATGTAGCCAGAGCAAACGGTTTTGTTTGTTAGCCGCCAGTGTCCAAGCAACATATGCCCCTGGAAGGCTCTACGATAAATATACGCAGAAAAGTGCATGAGGGTAAAAAAATTCATATACCTAATTACTTTTTGCGTTGCCAACGCGACAGCATTATAACTTCTTGATGCCTTTACAGGAAGTTCCGGAAATTCCAGAGTAGAGACATCATGTCCGGGGTGAGGATGTCGCTTCCTCCAGCCTGTGGGAATTATTCCCTCTGGTGACGTCACTCCTTCCAGCCAGTGGCAGAATTTTATGACCCCCCCTCCCCCCCAAATTTCTTTCGCGATGAGGCTTTAATGATATCACATTTATAGCGCTCTCCTGGGCTAACATTCCATAAACGTGAACTATGGCAAGTACAAATCAAGTCACCGCTGCCTAGAGGAAAAGAAGTTAACCAGCAAGTCACTTCGAAAAGTGGCGAATCTAGTTGAATAGCCGCGTTTCAGAGTCATTGCTTAAATACAAGAGCAGACACGAGGAGATTCAATCCTCTCTCAGACAGCACGGCGGTAACAGACAACAAAGGAATCTCCTGCCAGATTTTCCTTTCTTTCATACGCAGCCAATTTTTTCCATTCTACAGCCTTGACTTCTTCTGTATTCAGTTCTGCATCGCTAGCAATAAAAATCAATTTTACACGTCGGCAACTCGGCCTCGCCGTGTACACTTCGTCAAATAGCGCAACAGCCGTGATGCACCGACATTTCAAGTGCCTCAAATCTAAAATCTATTCACACAACGGACAACTTATCGCTGCTATACGCGGATGGGATCGGTAGCAATGTGCACTAGGACATGAGAAGCTCACAGGTAAGCGCTGGAAAATGAAACAATCTAAAATATTCACCAATTAACTACAGTTAACCTTAAACTATACTGAGTCCGACAAAATAAAAAGATATCCACCGGTCTCCACCAATTAAAATATGGTGGTACCGGTCATGCGAAAATACTCGAAAACTCTCCGTTCAGAAGTGCATCAGCGCTATTGTATTGAGTCAAAGCGATAATCTGATGTAAAAATTAATAGCGATTGCAATTAAACAAAAATCTACAACCTGTTTTGCCGCCTTTCAGGTCGCAAATGCCAGCGGAAGCGCGCAGAATACGTGTGATCAAGCGTTCGACACCATCTGCGGAGGTAGTAGCGCTATAAGTTCTTGTATTGCGAATAAAAAACCTCTCGATGGCGACTGTGTTTGTCGTGTAGGTCCTACACTGTTGCTTTCAGATTTTTAATCACGGCCAAGCTCACAGTCCCTCAACACGATTGCGAATTTAGCAGGGCACGCGACGCTGTTATAAGCGAATTTATAACCGCCCCAAGGACATAATGTGAACAAACTGGAGCGAAGCGCTGCTGTGATCAACTTAATTACAAAAAACATTTTTTGTATAACAACGAAAATAGCCTGCGGCAAGATTACGGTTAACAAAAGCAAGATAATGCCACAGGCTTGCAAAGTTCGGCAACGCATTAAACTAATTACATGGCACCCTATTACATGAACTAATAGGGGCGAAGGCGCTAACGTCATGAATGTCAATGATTAGATGCTTCATTTCGGAAACCTCCATGTCGAGCTATTGCATAGGTCCTCTGGGGCATAAGGTGCATGCCTGTTTGAGAAATTCGTGGGCTCAGCAAAGCGGACGCAACCAAATGCCTCTCAGAATGACAGCCCCGGTATGTTCACTCACCAACGTCAAAAGACTTTGTGCAGTCACCGTGGCCGACGTAGATGGCCTTGAATTGCGACAGCGACAGGTTCTTGGTGATGCGGAAAGATGTCCAGATGAGGGTCATCTGCTCTCTAGGGTGGACCACTGTGTGAGACCAAAGGAGCACGACAACCGTTAGTGCGTGAGCGTAAGGGAGACGAAAGGAAGTTTCCCAAATTACGGCTTCCAACACAACAGACCGCGTGTAACGTGCGCAAATCAATCCGTGTGAGCTAGCAAGCGCTGAATGTGCTTCACGAACTGCTCTGGCCATGAAGGCGCTTTGACGGTGTACACGCGATGTTAAAATGTCTTCGATCTACGTGGTTTGCTTCTCTGTCGTATATTGGGGCACTTACGGCATCCTTGAAGGCAAAGAGGACTTGAAAGCTGGGGACGAGGGCATTGCTCAGCTTGCAGATATTTGTAGCTTTAGAGGCACCGTATGTGTTTCATTGCGCGACTAAAAAAACAAATAATGTGGCCTAAAAACTGGTCGTGACGCAGTGGAATCGTCCCCGTCTCGCACGCCGCAGTTCCGGGTTTGGTTCCCGTGTGGTTATGGTGCTCGGCTGCTGACCCGAAAGACGCGGGTTCGATCCCGGCCGCGGCGGTTGAATTTCTTTGGAGGAGAAATTCTAGAGGCCCGTGTACTGTGCGATGTCAGTGCACGTTAAAGAACCCCAGGTGGTCGAAATTTCCGGAGCCCTCCACTACGGCGTCTCTCATAGCCTGAGTCGCTTTGGGACGTTAAAACCCCATAAACCTAACCTAGACCCAAACTTTCTTTTTTCATTTTCTTTATTGACAGTTCATGCCTTTTTGGATTATAGATTGGATTATGGACTGAATTTTGGATTATGGTTTGGCTTGTTGAATTATGGATTGGATAATGGATTGGCATGTTGAATGGCTATAGGGATTGGTGAATGCGCGACACATCCTGTGCACGCCACTCATGAGCCATAAAAGGCTTCCGTCCGAAAATTATCAACTCGAACTTGTTCTGAAATCCACGACAGTCCACTTACAATTCTCCAAAGCTTATGAAACGTCCTCCTCTAACAATTCTACGAAAAGCACAAAACATAATATCTGTGCTACATCATAATTCAGAAGCTCGGTAATAAGTGAATGCGCTTCCTGACTGTTCACCATAAAATGGCCGTCTTGTCAACCCAAGAAGAGAGCACGAGGTCAAGTATAACCACATTCTCTCCAAACTATATAACCCAGTAAGCGCATGCTCGGTGTATAACCACGACGGCAATACAACTCTGACAACAAGACATGTACTATCACGATCAAAAGTTTGCAGGCCGGGGGGTGTGCTAGGTAAAAGTTTTATTGGAAACAATACCGAGTAGCGTGGTATTCTTATGATCGGATAGATGATCCACATCCCTTGATACTTTCAGACACTGCAGGCCGCTGGGTTATGTGGCTGCGCAGAATTTTTCTCTTTTTTTTGGTATACTCGTGCCCATAAGCTTTTGGTGGAGATCGTGCATCTCTGAATCCCGTCGTGTAGCCAGCTGTCCTTAACATTCAGTTCATCATTGGCAAACAGCTGAAAAAAGTTGTGTGATGCGATAACCGCATACAGTTTGTCCTGCAAATGTAATGCAAACGTCATTCGTGTTTGCAAATTCATACATTTGGCACAACTGTCATACAATATCATACAAATTGCATGAAATTTGTGAGACAAAGTCTGTGTGAGATAATTGCATCATACAACATTTTTTCAGCAGGGAGCTGTCCTCTCCGCAGGCATGTTCGGCTGCCTGTACGGTCGCCTGAAACTACGAGGGGCATAGCCATATGCTTCCTGCTTCCAAGCACAGCCAACTAGCATTTCTGTGTGAAATGGCATCGACTGGAGATCGATTGTTGTGTGCCATTTCTTCAAAAATATTTTTGTTCCACACTTCCAGCAGCGGTATGTTAAAGCGCTGGGCGAAGTGGCTGTTACCGCCCACTTTTTCGATCGCTGCAAAACGCCGATGCGTGGGTTCGCATTTATATAGCCTGCACGCTTTCGCAAACGCCTCATACACAAGAAAGGCTACAAATCATAAAGTAGAAAAAAAATTATTTTCAGAAAGAAGTCGCCAAGCTTTCTGAACGCTGTTCACAGACATTCGGCTGCGCAAAGTTAAGCGTAAGGACGAAAGACCCATTATCGGTGTTAGACAGACATGTAGCCAGGAATTTTTTTCTTGGGAAGGCACGAGATAATTTCTTTTAGCTGCCGGAGGGGGGGTGTTGAGCTTGATTTCGAAGAATAGGGTGGGGGGGGGGCATATCCAAACCTGTCATGGCAGTACTGCTGAAGAGTGCTGAAAAAATAATGCACCAGGTACCAAGCCTACCAAGCCTCGAACCACTAACAACGGCCAACAAGTCTGCGAGGCAACAACGTAATTGCGTTGTGCTTATTAAGGCAGGTTGTGCTTATTAAGGCAACTGAATTGCGTTGTGCTTAGTAAGGCACTTGTTAATCATCATCGTTCGTCCACTTATGTCTACTGCAGGATGAAGGTCGTCCCGTCGACGCCCATTTAACCTTGTATCGTGACAGCTGCGGCCACATTATACCTGAAAATTCCTAACCGCATCTATATGCACATGACACTCTGCCGCCCCCTGCTACGCCTTTCTTGTCTTGGAATCCACTCCGTCACCCTATAGAACCATTGTATGGCTCTCCGCCTTATATGCCCAGCCGGTGTCCATTTCCTATTTTATTTTAGCTAGGATAGCATAACCTCACGTTCTTTCCCAAGCCCACTCTGCTCTCTCCTTCGTCTATATATACTGGTGAATATTAGTTACTGGTAATAGACTTTTAAGGCGGAAGCCTTTAATGTCTCATCGTTGTAAGCAGCAGTTGTCGACAGAAAATGTCACGCTTTTCAATTGGTGGAAACGGTCGTGACGTCACAGTGCGCGAATTTCAAACGGGGCCAATTGTACTTTGGCTAGTAACCATGCAACCACTTGAAGGGATCGTATAGTGATGCTCCAATTAAGTGGGACTGAGCTTAGTTAATTGCTTAATTGCCCAATTAGCCTAATTAGCTTTACTACTCAGGCCATATAAATAAATAAAACAGATTAAGAAATTAGTCGAGCTCAGGAATCGAACCCCGGTCTTCGGCGTGAGAGACGAGCATGCTATCCACTCCACCATGCCAGCTCGATGGTTTGGAATGAACAAAGGCGCGTCTAGTGAATACGGTGTCTTCACTCACTCTCATCCTCCTCCATTCCCTTCCCGCGAGGTTTAGGTGTCCACCGACAAATGAGAGACAGATACATTTCCTTTCCTCAAAAACAAATTTACTGACGAGCGAGGCGTAGAACCGAATGGGCGATGGCGTTCTATGGACTCCTTGGCAGCGTTGCAAGACGCTGTCGTGTTCCACTCTTAGGGGCAATAGTGACCACACTTTAGGTCAAAAAAGTGCTCCCCCTGAATTTTGTGAGACAGTTACTGCGTAATTTCCTTTCCTCAAATACAATTTTCATTTTCTTCATTACGGCTCCTCTATCTTCTTTCACTCCCACTTCCTCCCTTCCTCTTCGGTGCGGTTCAGGAGTCCACCGAGATGACAGAGAATTACTGCGCCATTTCCTTTCCTCAAAAAGCGTTGCGTTCAAAGGGCAAGGCATCGCGCTGAACGGGTGGTGTTCCGTGGTGTTCCGGCAGCGCTACAACGCGCTGTCGCGTTCCACTCCTAAAGGCGAAGCTTAAGCGTAATTAATTAGCAGTTAATTAGTATACAGGCATTAATCAGTAATTAACCATTAATTAGTGATTTGTCATCACTTAGTAATTAGTAGTCAATTATATGTGACACCACCGGTGCCACAGAAACAGCGAAGGTGGTGCGGAAAACGCTTCCGCCTCTACCCACTTTAGACAGTCAAAGTGCCCCCTGAATTTTTTACGTACCGCAGCAACATTGTGGGCTTTGCTGACCGGCTTAGTAGAGTGTTCCGGCTTAATTTTGACCACCAAAGTTTTCTTCAAGAACACGTAAAAATTCCTACATAGACGTTATTGCATTCCGCCACCACAGAAATATGAACATCACGGCCGTGATTGCACGAATCTTCGAACTTGTGCACAGCAGCTGTACGCAACTGGAGATGTTTTCTTAGAAGTACTATAGCAAACCGCCGGTAGCAGTAGCGTCCAGCATCAGCGGAAAATCCCGACAGCTATACCACACTCAACCATCGGTTATCTTGTCTTCGCACTACATACGCCCTGTCAATGCCCATTTGTTCTTAACCTGGCCTAGAGAATCATTAACTCATATTTCTTCCCTAAGTCAAGCAGTTCTTCTTCTGTCTCTTAACACTACCCGTATCATCTTCCTTTCGATAGCTCACTGTGCCAACCCCAATTTAAATTCCAACTTTTTTCGTTAGCCTCCATGTATCTGCTCCGCACGACATTTTGACGGTTTAAGCGCGTTACTGAATTTTTTTTTTTTGCCGACTATTTGCCTATATGAAACCCGCGGGAAGAAGTTGGATGCTCGCTAACTAAAAAGGCAGTATTTAGGAACACTGTGAAAGCACATGCCCTACTCTCTTGTGGAGGTTTTCACAATATTTTGCATACAGAGATATAACCTAGCCCCATCAACTGCAGCGATCGAGCAGGACTTCGCTGTCCGGAAAGCGCGTGCGGCAAACTAATCCCAGTAGCACACGCCAGCAACCAGAACGCAACACCGGCTGTCGTTTCTGGCGCAGCATCAGTCACCTGACAGATAACATCTTCACCCTCTTTTCCTAGTTTTCTGAGAGACGGCCTTCAGAGCAATCTAATAATAAGCAATCTAATAAGAGGCCCTTGTACTGTGCGATGTCAGTGCACGTTAAAGAACCCCAGGTGGTCGAAATTCCCGGAGCCCTCCACTACGGCGTCTCTCATAGCCTGAGTCGCTTTGGGACGTTAAACCCCATAAACCAACCAAATAAACCAAACCATCATGTTCCGCGACAGCAGTGACCAACTCAGAGCAAGGAGTGATTGACACAGTGACGCCCTCTTGTAGAGCGCGGGGGGGGGGGGGGGGGGGGGGGAAGGGGGGGGACATTTAAGCTCCGCCTTAAGGGTATGATGTGATAGCGTAGTGGCTTAATTCCTATATATACAAAAGGTCATTCTCTATGTCACATTCATAGATCGCTGAGAGTCCTCATACCCCTCCTGGCTCAGTGGTGCAGTGGTTATGCGATGCGTCACTGCCCTGCTCGACAGCAGGCGCTCCCCAGCGCTGGGCCTTGCGTGGCCCAAGCTGCCCTTCCCGAGCGACCAATCATTAACTGCCACCTGCCACAGTGGGCAGATTACTCACTATCCGGCGGCAGGTTGGGATGATGCCACAAGGCCACGTGACATAGGTCTAGGTGGCCCACCTGCCTCCTAGGTTGCTCTCTGGGGACCACCTGCCAGAGCCATGCCCGTGATTATTCGCTCACAAATCCGACGCCGACAACGCCTGCACCCGATTTTCTAGATAACGGGGCTTTTAACTCTATCGCTTTAAAACTTTTGCCGCTTCCTAGGCTCTTGACGCATGCGTTCTGAGCTTTCCTAATATCCGCATTCTATGGTGTACGGCAAGTCGAGAAAAGTAGCGCAGAGAACCATTAGTTAAGAGTTGGCTTCTGCAGCTATATTGTGCAACGTTAACGAAGTAACAGCTACAGATTTGACATAAACGCTTTCACTTACGGCTGCTGAGCTGCATGTCACACAGTTGGTTGTCGTGCGGGAACCTGGTGAGATCCATGTTGCATGCAAGCTTCAGCGACACTCGGGCCGCCATAAAGAGATCGCCAGACGGCTTGAGTGTGATGTACGCGTAGGGAAAAATCACGCGGTCCAGGCGTCCGTCGGCGGAGTTCTTGAAGTAGACCTCGGGCGTCCAAATGTCCGGGTGCCATCGGGGGTCGACCACTATCTTCTCTGAGACGCGGTTGCTGAGCCGCCAGTCATGCCACTGCTCGTGCAGGAAGACGTCCACTTCGACGAACTGCAACGAAGGGCAATGCGCATGAAACATGACGAAAACCCTCGCTCTTCAGGCGCACCCAAGTGTGGTAGTAACAAGAGTGAGAGTTGTCGACGCTTGTGTTAATATTCAACCGACATCCGGGACTTCCTGCAACTAGCCGGGTTGTAATAAGGAAGCAGATTGCCCACTGGCAGCCATACGGCTACAAAGGAAAGCTATACAGCTTCCATATAAACCTCGTAGTTAAAGAAAAATTCGCCCTGGTCCTGGGTTCGAAACCGGGACTACTGCTTCATCGGAGCAGTCGCTTTACCAACTGGGCTAACCGGGACGGCTAGCATGTGGTAGGGCGAGAGCGAATTGATCAATAATTCGAAGATGTTTCACGGGGGTTTAACGTCCCAAAGCGACTAAGGTTATGAAAGACGCAGTAGTGAAGGGCTCCAGAAATTCCAACCACCTGGGGTTCTTTAATGTGCACTGATATCGCATACACGAGCCTCTAGATTTCACCTCCATCGAAATTAGACCGCCGCTGCCGAAATCGAAGCCGCGTCTTTCGGGTCAGCAGCTGAGCGCCATAACTACCGAGTCACCGGGGCGGAATCGCTCTAAGTGGGAACATTGTTGGGAACACTGAGAACAGAGGGAACATTGCTTGAATTGACTGCGTCTCACCTGGCGTCCTTCGTCCACCGAGCGGATGTTGAGGACTGATACGGATATGTTCACAGCGACAGGGCGATCTGGACAAAAAGGAAGATCATCTTTAGTGAGCTTATCTGCATAAGGGTTCAACATTTCCTCGCACAGCAAATGTTGCAATGATGATAACGTACTGCGCATAGCTAACAGTGTTTTCGTAGCACTGTTGCGGCCAACCAAGAACACCGCTCTTTAAACGCCTGTCATAAAACTTCGTAAAACATCGCAGTACGCAGTGAATGAAAACTACATCTTCCTAATTCTTCACACCTTCGTTATGTTACATAGGTTACATAGGTTTAAGCCCCGGAGCAGGAATGTTTCTCCGCTAGTGGAGACTAGACGAAGCTTCGCAGCTTCCCTTTACAGCTGTAGCGGGTGTGGGCGGGGAATGTTAAAGTTCGCAAGTCTAATGCGAAGTAAAATCCTGGAATCATGTCAAGCATTAGTATGTTTGAGGCGTGTCCAGTACAGCGATTTCCGCCATGTGTGAATGAGTGGCGGTGGACTTAAATTTTTTATGCTTTCAGGACGACCGTTTTTAAACTAACAGCATCGCCTACATGCCGATAGCGACCAGTAAGAGCGAATCAATAAAATGAAGCTATTATCCAGTCCTAAGACGGCACCGGCCAAAGCATTCGTTCCCTCCGTATGAAACTATCTGTCAAAGGGTGAAAAATACCCATGAAGCTTGCACTGCTTAGGAGACAATTCACTCCTATGTGCGCGTAATTATGCATGCTCAGGGAATACTAGAGCTGCCTTTTTCCTGATTGTTAAGTGGCTCTTCAATGATAGTGTCTTAGTGTTACGTAGGATAAGTTTAGTGCTTTATCGGCAAGGAGACTGTTTTGAGCACTTCACATCAAATACTTCCTCTTCTCTTGAGAAAGTACATATTTTTAAGGACTTCAAGGCTAAGATTTCAACTGTTCCTTTACTTTTAAGCTCCGTTCGTATCTGGCCATGACCTCCTTTTCTCTTCAGCTTCGTTACTAAATAGGCTACTACAGTGTAGCTTAGGAACCCGTTTGTATGCGAATATGTACGTCGCATGTATGCAACCAGTAAACGAATACAGTAGTACTGACAATCCAGCAATACAATCAACAGTAAACAACGCTGGACGCTTTATAAATGAGCACAGCAGAAGCGGGGTTGCAAGAGGCGTTTGAGCTGTACAAGTCTGAGGAACAGAATGTGTAACGTTTACATCGTTCGATGTTGAGCTGAACACAGATATCTGAGACGGAGAACGTACCTCCTACAGTAGGAGGCCTCATGACGTCATAGTCCCCATCAACCAGGTCGCTGAGCTTCACTGGTGGCCTGAAAAATAAAGAACTGGGATGCACACAACTGCGGATAGACTTCAAATCAAACATCCCTAATTTGCACCATTGTGCCCGTAATGAGATCTCCGCTACATGTATTTAATGCTCCGTTCTATTCACATACCACTTGGCCGTAGAATAAGGGAATTTCATTTTTTTCCCCGCTTACGTCAGCTCAAAGGAGACGAATTAGTGGGTACAGCTGTTTACAAAAGTGTTGGCCTCGCCTGTAATTTCCAGTAATACTATAGTATGTTTTCTTTTATTAACGGCTCTTCCCTCTCTCCTTCAAGCGCGAAATACAGGTGAACATTGCAATAGCCCCTAGTTTCTTTAGTACAGAAAATGTACCATGCAAATCACGAGGATGCAAACTGACCCCCTACACCCTCCCTCCACCACCACCACCACGAACCATCCGCTCATAAGGTTACCCAGTAAACCATTCGGGATATCCTGTTTGGTACGCCACGGGCACATAAAAACGTGACGTCATTTTCATCTCATGAAACGAAAATGACGAAGAAGTTGGAATGTGCTATCCGCGTCAAATGAAATGCGAGGAGAGCAGAGCACGTGGCCAAAGGCCCAGTTTACGCTCTGTCTGTCCTTTTTAGAGACCGGCACGCTCATCCGGTGTGAGAAAGTTTTTCTTGTTTTCTTTGACGTTCGTTTTCTTGCTTTGCCACAGGAGCGCCGCTTTCACACTTTCCACCGACCGCAACTCGATCGGTGTTTTTCCCTGCTGGCATCGCACACGCTGATAACAAACACAGTGATGATGGAAGTCAGAGCTCCGCAGGCCAGGAAGCCAAGAGCGCTCGCTTCACCTACGCGGGCCACAGCCACTGCCGCCAGCGAAACCGCGCTGAGAAAGTTGCGATCGGTGGAAAGTACGAATGCGGCCCTCCAGTGGTAAAACTAGAAGAACAGCGCCAAAAAAAAACGGAAGCGAACCGATCGCAGACCGGATGACTGCGCCTATCTTTGATGGCGACAGGCAGACGACGTAAACTAAACCTTTCTCCACGCGCTCCGCCGCTCGCATTTCATATGACGCCGATAGTAGTCCCCCCCCCTCTTCAGTGAACCGTAACAGACAAAAATTCTGCGAAGTCAACAAGCAGGCAGCTTCAGTGGCCTTTTCGAGGCGGATGCCACATGCAGTTCTGATTCAGCCGCGCAGAGAAGGCGTGCGCAGTCACCTTCCCGCCGGCCAACCGAGACCTTGCGCTGACGTCACAACAGTGGGTCATTGCCGCGCAGCTGAAAGTCTGAGGCGCGCGCGCGCGCTCGCTCTCACGCAGCTCGACCTTGCGCTTGCAGGCAGGCAGCAGTAATCGCCAGCGTGCGTAAACAAGGTATCAAGGAACGCGTCGCTATGCCGCCGGCCGCCGAAGCTACGCAACTTGGCAGCAGGCTCCTCAAAAAGGACCGCCGAGACGACCCAGCGGTTACCGCATGGACGGGCCTCTTTTCAAAGAGAACAATAAGGACCACTGTATCGAATTTATATTCATAACGAAATCCGATTTCTAGGCTTTTTAGTGCGTTTGCACTTATAGTAGCAATTCTCGGTGTTTGGGCGATTTCAGTCAGTCAGCCAGTCAAGCAGTCAGCCAGTCAAGCAGTCAGTCAGTCAGTCAGTAAAGCAGTCAAGCAGTCAAGCAGTCAAGCAGTCAGTCAAGCAGTCAAGCAGTCAAGCAGTCAAGCAGTCAAGCAGTCAAGCAGTCAAGTAGTCTGTCAGTCTGTCAGTCTGTCAGTCTGTCAGTCTGTCAGTCTGTGTCTGAAACCTGCCCACCGTGCCATGCGGCAGCCCATTTAATCGTGAGAGGCTGCTCGGGAAGAGCTACATGGGTCGCTACCCAACCCAAGCAAACCAAGTCCCACCGATAGCAATACCTGCCACAGCACCTGCCTTATGCCACTGCGCCACCGCTCACCTGGCCAGAGGGTGGCTTTGTTGCCAAGGTATAGCCGGTGAGCAGTGGCAAAAGGCAGGTGCTGTGGCAGGTATTGCCGTGTCCTCCTTTCACTTTTGGATGAAAGAACAGACACACCAACCACCCCCTTAACTTAGCAGGGCAGAGGCATCAGCAAAACACATCATGAAGCGCTCACATCCCTATTTGTCCCAGTTACCCAAATTGACTGACATTTTCTGTGACTTTGTTGACACTCTGATGATTGGAAGAAGACGGCGCGCTGTGATATAGGTTCAGAGATCTGCCAGCAAACTGCTGCTAATGTCATCGAAGCTTGCCTGTGAAAACGGCCGATGTAGGCGATGCATGTATTCGATTCTTTCCATCTCTTCTACCTTATCGAAGCTAGATTTTAGTTCAAGCTGCCTCTTTTTCATCAGAACGCGATAGCAAAAAGATGTAGGCCGACTTCAGTTTCTTCTTAGAGGCTTTAATGAGGTCATTTAGCGAAGTTGTCAACGACGGCTGTCATAAAGGTAATGAATTTCCAGTTAAAACATTGTTCACACTGCGTTTTGTGACATTTTTATGTGTATTTTGACTCAGTAGTCATAGTGGGACACGCTCATTCATACAAGATCTTTTGTCTTCTAATGCTGTACTATATAATCCTAATTTAGTACCAAGCTTTTTCTCTCATCGGCTGCAGGTAGTCTTTTACAGCTTAACTCACTCTGTTGCATCAGAGTTCCGAAAGGCTCTGACCGCTACTTTTTTTTTACATTTTTCATTTACATAAACGATGTTTTTAAATTACAACCAAGTTAGGTCGGCCTGCAGGCAGCGTCTACTTTTTATTCCGTTTATGGAGCTGGTATTGAGAGCAGGTTGACGTACAGTATGAAGCAACATAGAGGGGAACAGTTTATTAGCGTGCATTCAAAGATCGCTCCGAAAAGATAAATGCCAAGCATAATCTTTTTTTCTCAAGGTGACTTTCTTCTAAACCGATAATGCCTTCTCAGTCAAGTGCAGAAATAAAAAACCCGTTCTGTTCTTGAGTGCTAACCAACTGTTCTCTTTTAGCTTTTCTTTGCTGTACAAACGGAAAGGCTTTAGCTATTTCAATATTGGAGAGCGATGGCTTCGTGATAACCGGACAAAAAGATTTCTTTTTGCTGGTTTGACCAGTAGATTTATTTCAATGCCGCAAGCAGAATTCTATAGCCGCATTGATGCCTAATTGACGCAACAGCAGTGAAAGGAAAAGTGGAGCCGGAAGCAAGATTCCGCATGCGATGGCCGAGTGCTTGGATTGCTGACCATAGTCCATAAATATAAATGCCACGTCGCAACGGCGGTGGCCCGGCACTTGCGCGACGTGTCTGATATCGGAATACGCAAAACACTCGTGCAAAAAAAAAATGCAATGTTTTATCGCTAGCGCGGCCACGTCTATTCTACTTGAGAATGGAGCGACAAACTGCCCCTAAAAGCAGTCCTCTCAGCCAGTAGCATTGAGCTATTATCACGGCGTCGCCCTCAATCTTGCAGGTGCCATTGCCGAAATTACAAGCTATAGCAAGTGCAAGACTGTTGACCGCGACGTCATGATAACCGGTCGCAGCCGTTAGTTGAAGGGTCTCTTTCATTGAGATTGCATTTGCCGTACAGTTCCTGAGTTCTATGCATGGCTTGCACCGACGTGGGAGACATGCTTGAGACTAGCGCCCTGGTGAAAACCTGCTTGTTTTGACAATCAGCTTATCGCTACTTGATCTGGCCAACACTGTAGAAGCTACAGTCCTTGCTACGTCACGTGCAATGCATCCGTAGTGAATGTTACCGAGTGATGCCATCATTGTTTCTGGATATAACACAGCCGTCTTTGTCGGATGGGTCTTCATCCTCTGAACTCGGCAGGCAGCGCGTTTTTAGCACCCAGACAGCAATGTACCCTCGGAACGCCGCATATTTCCTTTCTGCTCGCCAACAACAATGTTTTTGAGATACCAGGGCAGGAAGATGGAGAGCTACAGCAGGCAAGCAGCCTAAAGAACCTCTTAGAAAGCAGGTCCCTCAAGACAACGCAGCTCCTTTAATCTTAGAACGGCCAACTCTGGTCGGTCCTTGCCTCTACTTTTGCACTCCGTTATCGCGAAATCTGAACGCACTTCGGAGAAGGACCCACTGTGTCACCTCATTTTCGTACCTGTCTCCGGTGCCGCTTCGGAGAAGGACCCGTGTCCCGACCGGCGCCAGCAAAACCTACCCTGCGTATACAAAGGCGCCGGTTCGCCCACTGACCCGGTATCCGGTGCTCTTTCGACGCCTGCGGTATTTCCGGGCGGTCCGCATTTAGCGCTGTCGCGCCGCGGTCCGAGAAGACACAGTCGCGGTCGCCCAAGCGACGCGTCGACGGCGAGGAGGGCGCAGGCACCGAACGCGGGCCAGGACTGCGGTCCCTCGTGCGGTTTTTCTCCCCCGCAGACACGCGCAGGCCGAGCTTGGCTGCGGCCGGGTTAAACGAAAGCGACAGTTTTCCACTCCTCCTTGGGTTCCTGGCGGCCCTCACCTGCCTCTTTCTCAGGCCCAGGGGTCTTTGCATCGCGTTCTATCTTTGCCTCCTCTTCCCTCCGATCCTGCTTTGGCGCCGAGTGTTTGGCCGGCGCGGCAGCAAGTGCCTGCTTCAAGAGGCGCTGCACTTTTCTAAGAAGTGCTTGTGTTTACAAATTCGCTCGAAAGTCGTGAGGGCACAGTGGACATTGAAGAGGGTAGCCCTTCAAGCAGGAGTGAAACAAGGTGACGAAATGTGAGAAGTGCTTGCCACTCTTTGCAGGGGGGATCGCCTCCCAAACTCTTCTTGGCGGTCCAGAAGTGGATCGCAAAGTAACTTTTGTTTTTTCTTTCTTCTTACAGTGTTACACTGGCAGCTGTCGCTGGCGACGACTGACGTCCTAACCAGAAAGATTTCCTCAACACAGCAACACAGCAGGAGTTTGAAAGTGATGAAGCCAGCGGAGGAAAGCCAAGCGAAAAAGCAAATAAAAAGCCGCGAAATGTCGGTGCTGTTACGATAGGAATTGCTGCTATTTCGCATCCTTGAGAGGAACACGAGGATGGCCTAATTCAGTACAGCACGAAACACTTGGCTGTATAAAGCGATTTAGTTTTGCTCAATAGTACTTGTTTTCTCGAAAAAGGGCACGAATGACAAAGAAGCAACACTAGATGATACAAAGCGCAAAAGGGACAGGACGAACGAAGAAACGACACGGACAAGGCGCTTTTCTTCGTTTCTTCGTTCGTCGTTTCCCTTCTGCGCTTTGTATCATCTAGTCATGTAACAACTCGCCCACCAATCGATTCTTCTGAAAGAAGCAACGGACAGACAGTACGGGTGCTGTATTTATGGGATCCTTCTTCGCCGTCCCCCTGCTTTCTCACGCAGTTCTTAAAAGACCTAGTACCGTGAACCAACTTTCCCCCCACAAGGCTTTTGATAGAGCGCATCAGTTAAGATGAGTGTTCGGAGAAAGAACTTCCTTTCTATATCAGGCTTTGACCTTGAACTGCAACCAGAACACGAAATTTAAGCGCTTCTGAAAGCCTGCCTGTAAAGGAGTAAAGGTACCCAAATTTCAAGTTTGTATCTCTAGCTTAGAAAAGCAGAGACTCAGTCTCTAATCGCTCAAAACAACATGCAGTTCTCGGAAAGACCTTCCAGATATTTTAGCGTGATAGCGTTCATGGTTCCGTTCAGCGGAAACCCGACGTCACCGTCGTCGGCGGTGGCGTGAGTGAAAATTCCCCGAGAAGCAACATAGGTGAGCCACCAAGGAAAGTTTGCTCAGGAAGAGGATCCTGGGTCTCACAAGCTACACCGTAGCAGCATCTGTCATCGCAGTGCACTGGGGCATCGCTTTACCACTGCACCGCTGCGCCAGGAGCGGTATGAGGAATCCCAGTGATCTATGAATGGAAATTAGTGAACGACCAATTCCGCATATATGGGTGTTAACCTATTAATGCTATCACGCCATACTCAAGTGCCCCCTCCAGTTTCTTTATTGAGTGAACTTGTTGCCTGAAAAGTAACTTGGTGACGGCGAGAGAAATACCCTGCTCTGTACAGTTGCAACCAGAAGCGTAGCTCGAGGCCAATCTTGTGGAGATAAAAGTCGGTCCGGCGGGCTGTAGTATGTCGCAATGAACTGTCGTCATCGTTGACAAGTATAGCGACTAAGTGCCTACACAGCTTCTTGCGCGTTCTGAGGACATTTTATTCTTGATAATACCTCGCGATCGTCAGCAATTTGCGAACGAGTTGGTTGGGTTGCGGAATATAAGTAGCTCTAAAGAGAACTTCCTAGCCTAGCATACACGCGAAATGCTATTCTGAACCCAAAACCGACCAGAAACTCTTCCTGTGAGCATGCAGTTTTCCTAAAACAAAAAACACGATTTCGAAATGCGCCTTAGAAGAGCCAATAATCTCAACGTTTCACAACTTTAAGCACACGTACATGCTATGTGCACATAAGTAGGTCATAAATTCTTCAGACGTACTATCGCGCTGAGCTTTTCGCTGTAATTGTATGCTCTGCGTTCTATAAGTTTCAGTCTGCGCAATGACGTGCGTGGTACAGCCGCCATGCTCAGCGCGGCAATAATTTTTTTTTATCCTTTCACAAACAACGACGAACAGCGCAACGATAGTGACCTTTAGCCACGGCTCGCCAGTAAAAGGAAGTTGTCGGCAAGGAGATAAAGAAGTCATAATTTGGCAATCTCCTAAGTGGAGTGCGGCGCTGAGGCTATATATGCATGGCGTCCACTTTACTTATCATGACTCAACATCGTAAGAAAAGTTATGTGTTTGCGAGACTATACCCGTCCACAGCGCTGGAATACATATTGGAGGCCTTTCTGGTCCATTATTCAAGAGACAAGAGCTCGAACCAGAGACAAGGACGCAAAGCAGAATGGACAGCTGCGACAGCTACACTCCAACTCGGTCGAAGTTAAAACTCGTTTTAACTTCGAAGTTAAAACAACGGTCGAAGTTAAAACAACGACCGAGGACACTTCGTCATTGAACGGGGCGTGAAACTGCCGTTCAGAAAACGAACTAAATAAACTTTTCCTTTCTTTTTTAGTCGCTTTATGGCACACGAGCTTTCACTTATTCCACAGCTCAAGACACCACAAAACTTCACATCCTACTAACGAGTAAGCACAGAGGCAAAAAAAAAAAGTAGAGAACACTTCAGCTCTGCTTTAAAGGAGTATCGACACCTAACTTTTGGGTGTGTGTTTTGTTGTTTGTAATGATATGCAAGGCATTACTATGCATAGACTGCCGCGTGGTGTTCTCCTACGAACACTAAATAATTTATAATCGAAATAATTTCTTGTGCTGTCTCGGTTTCGGTTTCAACATTGCGTTTATATGTCACGTGAGGCATGAAAAAACTGCAATGTAATCGTTCTTCCTACATTCATTGTCTTTCCGGCTCTTTAGGAAGGCTGGCTTCAGCACTGCACGGAGTTAAAACGAGGAAGCAGCTATTACATCAACGTTTTTCTATGTCTCACGTGACGTATGACGCCATTTTTACGACACAGCCATGGTTCGGATGTTGATACCGAAACAGCATGACAGAAAAATTCGATTATAAATTATTTACCGGTCGTAGACGAATACCACATGATGATTCACGCATAGTAGTGTCTGCTTCATTGTGAGAAGAAAACCTGCCACCAAAATTAGGTGTCTATACTCTTTTAAGGGTATGACTCGATATTGTGATGGGTTAAAGGCCAGAAAACGAACGTCTTAATTCTGAGCTTTACTTAGATGTGTCGTCACCACGCTTGAATAATTGAATATGAAAAGCGGAAAGCAAGGCGTCCACATACAATCGGTTTCGAGACATTTCGCATTACCTGCTGCCTTTAGACAATGAGCCTGTTGTTAAACTTAATTAATCAGTAGCAACTTCGAACCCCAAGTTATTTTCATACATCCTCTGTTTAGCGCTATGCTACCCTCACGTAGCTGGGCGCATGTAACCTGTTCGGAGCTGTGCGATGATTTTAAAATACGTCCGATTCAGGCGCAGCGCTGACTTGACTTCTTTCCGTACGCATCGCACAAAAGCCAGCACAGCACACACCATTCGCGATTCTCATTTCAATAATCCTCGGTAATATGGCACACTGCCTAACGAAGAGTGCGAGACGACGACTGCCAGAGTACAAATACGGGGACTCAAGGCTGGCTGTCGTTACCCAGTGCAGAACAGAACGGCTTTCAAGGGCATCCAGGCGCCGAGCTGACGCAGTAATGTGGAACGCTATGGTGGCGTGAAGATCGGCGCCCGCCTACCTGCACGGCAAGAATACAAAGGAGCCGGGCAGCGCTTCGCTACAGTTATCATCGAGGGCACCCTGCCATGGCCGGCACGCATTGCTCTGTTGAAAGAAGAAACAGGCGCCTCGATTGCGGAATCAATTGGGTCCCATTGCTTGCAGGAGTTCTTCACCTCAGCACTGGTTCCTCGCACACGTGGTACTGCACTTTTATTTTTGCAAGCCCAGAATTTTATTCTACTGCATTTGAGGCGAATACCACCAAGGCTTCTTGGCCATCGACCATTGTTCTTAGAGAGTTAAATTTTTTCACGGGGTCATTCTCCTCGCAATGCGGGAAAATTGAACCGAAGCCGAAGAAATCCAATGGATCCAAGAAAGCCGAATAGAGGCAGCCACCCAGCTTAACCGTCAAAAATCGTTAAACAAGTTATCGCTCACTTCGCCAAGTGTCAGCGTACTAACGGTCGCATGAACGCGTGTGGCGCATCCTTTATGCAAGTTCTCTGATAGCCTCCATCCAGCATTCGCCAACAATGTGAAGCGCGCCAAGCAGGCACCCGCTTGCATCGCCCACGGCAACGTGCCAGCTGGTGAAGAATCAGTGAAGTGCCCTCCAGAGGGGCCGAAAGGCCAAGGAGAAAATGGCGTGTCTGGGAAGAGAGATAATTTTTTTAATGTGAGGAAGGGATTAGAGCTCGTCCGGAATAACACGCATCTAGCCCGCTAGACCGCACCAGGGCGGCGGGGATGCAGAACAGACAGAGTGAAGATGAAAGATGATGGTGGGAGGAAACAGTGAGTTGTACTCACTATGCCGAAGGCCAAGTGCGCACAGCATTCACGTCATAAACGCGTTTTCAAATGCGGGTGTGTCTCCGTTCCGAGACGGGTGTTCTGGCCTCTGTTGAATGAAAATTACATCCCCACTCTCGCTACACGAGCTTGCCCAATATCTCTCCGGGCGCCTCAGAGAGACTCCTCTTATAAGAGGCGACAGCCCAGATGTTGACTATTCCTAATTCTGCTATCCTTTTATCTGCGTGCTAAGGAGCACGGGCGGAGAACGTGTAAGATTGCTTCTGGTGGGCTTCTCAACACGGCTGTCTTCCCGGCTAATTTCTCGTACGTGAAGATAGCGGGCCTTTTATGCCCCTCCCGGCGAAAGAGAGTTTCTTGGCTTCGACTAAAAAATAATGTAAACGGCGGCGCCTAATGTCCCGAAGCGAAAGATTGGCTATGAGGGACGCCACAGTGGAGGGCTCTGGATAAGGTTAGAACGCCTGCGGTTCTCTAACGTGCGCCGACATCGCACCGCACTTGTCTTCAGGGGAAGCTGCTAATGGAAGCCAACGTCGCATCTGTAGAGATGATCTTGCCGACAGCTTGGATCCCTATAAAGCATAGTCATTAATAATAATCTAAATAATAATTGGTTTTCACGAAAGGAAACATGCAGGCACTGTCTCGTTCAGTGGGGACACATTAACAGCACGGTGAAGGAAAGAATCGCACAGCACGCGGGCGTCTTTTCCGCCTTCAATGAAACGCTGCCATCGTGTCCTAATCCCCTGTGCCGTTTATGGAATGATAGTTTTGATGGAGACCAAACGCAAAGGCGCCCGTGTTCAGTGCGATATCAGAGCACGTTAAAGATCCCCAGCCGGTCGAAACTAATCTGGAGACCTACGTAGCACCTATTTCTCTCTCTCTTTCTTCTTTCATGCCCACCTTCCTACCTTCCCTCACGGCGCGGTTGGTGTCCACTTAGAAGTGAGATAGTTACTGTTAAGCTAGAAGCCTACGGCGCCAGTAGCTCCTTTCCCACCTTTCACCAGTAACTGCCGTGTCCGTTGGAAAGTCTGGAGGGGCTAGGAATGGTGACAGTGCGTCTTCAATAAACACGTTTTGTGTGTCGAGAAGTTGGAACTGCTGCCCCAACCGGCAACGTGTCGCCGGACGAGTGGACGAAGACGTGAAGTGCCCAGCATTCGATCAGACCAGCCGGCCATTCCGACGCTTTACGAAGGAAAAACCTAACTGTCACTGCGCCTACATTTCCTCGAAGATTTTTATTTTTTTTTTTTTTGCTCAGTTACTATTGCGGGCTAGTTGGTTAGCCACGACTGGTTTTAAATCACCAAGCTTGAAAGAAAAAGCAATGTAAATAGAAGTGCTGTTTTTGTGTTATATGAGCAGTCATTTCAGTGTTGCCTTTCCTTGCTGCGGCTCTAAAATTTGTGGGGTTTTGTTTAGTTAGCCGCAAGCACACAGCACCATATTTTTCAGTTTCCCACAACGAACTTGTTAGCAAATTACTGACGATGTAGAGTCAAGGATTAAAGCCTCCAGAACGCGCGGAAAGCTCTCTAGGCAAGCAGTTGCCACGTTTACCAAACAAAAAAGAGCAAGACGCTGAGGCAGCGTTTGGGTTAGCAATTTCAAACAAATATTGCGACATTAGCCATCTTCGCTACATCCGGTACAATTTTTTTCATTACACCTGGGTTTCTTTTATTTGTGTCAACGTATACAGCGCAAGAAGAAAAACTGTTTGACACCACTTCGAATGTCCTACGCCAATTAGTTTGGCCGTAATGAACGTTTGAAGTTCAGTAAGTCACGGTTTGGGGAACCAAAGGCCGTCGGTGCGAATCCCTATAATAAGCTACGCTTTGATTCGACTAGTAATCGTATGCTCCGTAACGCGCTGAATCGTTTGGTGCCACTCCGAACATTCTACGCCAATTAGATGGTCCACAATATGTGTACCAATGGTACCACCCACTTGTCCCGCTTGAATCGCCTTGTGTTTCATACTAACGCGTCCTTGAGTAGTGCGAGTATCTAAATGAAGGCACTTCACTGCGACATAATAGAGCACTCCAGACCGACTTTCACGTCTCCAAAGATTGGTCTCGAGCCGCCCTTCAGGTTGGAACGACTGTCCAGAACGGGTGTTGTTACTGCCGCCAGCAAGCTACTTTCGAGGGCACAAGTTTGCTCACTGAAAAAAACATATTCGAGTTATCGCCCGGCTAACTTGTTTTCCTGATGTCAACGCAACGAGACAATAATTCAGTATTCAGCGATAAGTTGGTGTTTACAAAGTGGGTTGCGACGGATATTGCGTGCGAGCACATTCATGAGTTAGTATGCAACAAGATCACAGCCTTACTTTCACGACATAAAGCAATGAAATAAGCTAACAATATACGATATGCTCACGGTAAATAAGTCGAGTCTACCGCTCCCATTGTGCCACATCGGAAAAACAATATCGGCTTATACTCGCGAAACTGCAGTATCCACGATATCCTGCTCTTTGTCACGAAGGACGACGTCTAATGAGCGGCGGACAATGTCCAGAACGCATTCGACCATCCACTTTTTTTTTCTTTTTCTGTTCCAGGGTGCTATGAGCGGAATGTTGCCGGTATAAAACCTGCCTCCAACAGCAAAAGGAGCTCGTCTGGACAGCACTGGAACGAAACAAGCCAAAGCCAGTTTTCTCGCTTTCGTAAGAAAGACGTGAAACAGACGCAGCGCAAAGACAACAGCGAAGGCTACGCTGTACCTCGAACTGAACGTTATTAGAAGGAAAAAAAAGAGAGGCTGTACCATCAAATCCCTACTTCGCGCACGCACTCAGTCATGTTTAAAGTTTTATTCATGTATCTCCATTATTTTCTTTCTTTTGTCCTTTGTTGTCGGCGTATCTCGCTGCCTCGTTAAACGCATATTAGTTCTGGCTTCCTTCACTCCCCATGATCTCTTTTCTGTCTGCGTTAAGCGTTATCCTCGCTTTCTTCTGGTGGAATAGTTAGAGAGCGGAGGTTGAGAAAGAGCTGAAAGTAGCTGGCGTGTCGTGCTGAACCACCGTGTTTATGCCGCGTCCCTTTGTCTCGGGCTGCAATTAAAAGCGCGGCGGGAGAGTTAACTGTCCGCGCGCACGGTGCGGGACTTTCCGGCGACTGCCTACCAAACAGGTCGGGCGACCTTCAGCATAACTATAGTATAGAGGGGACACCTACGACCGTAGAATCTGAGGGAGAAGGTGGGCTAAGAGGCGTTATTGTGAATGTCCTTTGCACGCTGGAAAGCTCAACGTTAAACATATGCTCGCTTGCCTTGAAGGAATCCCTCCATTTTCACTTGTTGTGCCCTAAACGAGCACCTGTCGTGAGCTCGATCTGCAGATGCGTGCTCTTTAGACACACTCTGCAATTTCGGCGACTAGAGTACGCATAAATAACTAATGACGTCGACGCGAAAAGGAAAGTTGACCCTACTCTGAGCAGAGGCGTGTTCTTACTGGTCTCGAGAGTACGGGACCTTATCAAGCGCACGCTACGACGCGAAGCCTTGATCTTGTAATCCGAGGCAGAGTTTGAAAAGCTGTTTCAAGCATTTGTTGTGCGCCTTTGCAACCGCGAAAGCTAGTCGATGCCCCTCATGCGCTGCGGGCACACCCCTAAAAGGATTCGGCAATTTGTTGCTCACTAATGCACCCCGCACTTAGTAGGAAGCGGCCTCCGAGATACCTGTATAGAGAACTACCGTAACACTTATGTAATACGCAAGTGGCCTAACGTCATTTTCGGGCAAAGCGGTGTACAGAAAGAGGCAGGTGAAACACTATCAAGAAAGAAAACGAAGCTTTCAAACAAAACCAGGGGAAGAAACGTGGCGAAGAGTGCTGCAGCCGTTGCAGCAGCACTATTGAGGCGGATATTTTTCGTTCCAGAGGGCAAGCGATGGTCTGTGAACACGCTGCGCGTAACGATTCGAGATGCGATTACTCTTTTGCGAAAGTGTAGAGGTCGATAAAACAGCAATTTACAGCTCCGCTTTCCACCATTCTCGTCACACGGTGAAGCATCGCCACTTCCGCCTCTTTTTAAGGTGTAACACTTCGCCTTGCGTACTGGTCACAATTTCAAAGCTCCAGAAGTTACGCCCCAACGTCATTTATGTAGCAAAGGCCAAGAAGCGGTCCACCGCGCCCTTTCTGAGAAATACTTGTGGCCACGTTTGTGATGTCTCTGCTACAAAGTTGCAGAAAGCGGAATGCGGAAGGACGTACAGCCGCCAGCGCTGTTAAAGAGAACACGGGAGCAGGTGTTGCGAAGGGTGATCTCAATCCCGCAGCTATCCTTAAACTTTCAATTCCGAAGTGATGAAAACCACAAGAAAAAGTTATAATCCCTAAACTGAAGGTATCAAAAAAGAAATGTGGTAGGTGTATTCAGAAAACCGGATGCCTACATAAAATGATCGAATTATGGTAATTTCTTAACCTCTAATAATAATGACAAAACTGTTCAGAAATATTAAGGCCCAGACAGTAAATTAACAGCAAAACTCAAAACTTTTCCATCCCCTGCCAATCTAATAGTACATCCGGGTCACATTCTTAGAATCTGAATCGTATGTGGTGCGTCGCGCATTACAGGGCTAGAAATCGTAGGCTCCACCATCTTCGTTTGCGCGTCATCTGTGTTAGCAGAATGGCACGCTTCACACTTAAGTGGACGTTCGGCGCAGACTACCGTTATTAATCGAAATCATTACTTGGCTTTGTCGACAATTTTGTGTCCGCGAAACGTGTCGGCAGGGATTTCTTCATTCGTGTGAGAGTTAAGCAAAAAACAATGATTGGGTGTGATAGAGGATGATGTGAGTATGATGCACGTCAAATTTGGTCGATGTGGAGCAATAGACGATATGCGAAATTGCTTGGCGGTCTGGCAACAACGCGCCCACAACTTCCGGTTTCCATCTTGGCGCGGTCGAGATCGTCGGGCTGGTGCATCGTTTGCTATGCGTACTTTCTTCTTGCGAGTGGAATTTCAACAGGCAAGCTTCAGCTGCTGCGTTGTTTTCACAGCTGATCTTTGACCAAATGTAGGTGCTTTCAATAAGCGCCAGCTTACTCCTACCGCGTCCTCAGCTTCGCTTGAAGTCTGGCGCTGATGATCGCAATAATCGGCACTCGAAAGTGGGTTGGAAAGTCGAACCGTGACCGTGTGCTGTTGTCGTTTTAATGCTCGCATTAAAGCACCAGTTCAAGCATCACGCATTATCATGGCTATTTTATTCCCAGGTGGACGCGAATTCATCTGGTAGGGTAGCGAGCGGTTATTTTGCGGTGAGTGCGCACGTGTGTTGACAAACTTCTGTGACAGTGCGAACTTTCGTTCGCGCCGACGCCAGGAGCTTCGTGCATTGCAGTATAATCACACAAGACCCTCGACCAGCTGCGTAATTCGATTCCTTTACTATAATGTGCAATGCGCACCCGCGGTTTTCAACGTCACCGTTTCAGAGCCCGGCGTCGGTTGATTTTCGCCACAATTCGTTGAAACCGCGTCCTGCTTAAGACGCAGTGAGTCGATATTAACAAGAGGAAAGTAGGCATGCACATATAATTCAAAATATTGTAAGCAAAGACGCAGCTTTTTTTTTTTTTTTTCAGATAAGCACTGAGCCACCGCGGCGGCTTGATTAGAGAAAGATGCTACAGCTGTAGGTGCATGCACGGACTCGATACGCTGGTCAAGCTGTGTGTGCAGGGGCGAAATTAGCATGTCCGGTTGCTTCCGAAACTTAATTAGCTTACTCCCAAACTTGGAAAAATGGCTTTGTTGCAAAGCAAGCTGTTGGATCGAACTTGCCACAACGATAATAAAATCTGATGGCCTGAAGCGTTTTCAGAACACTGTTGCACGTACTTTCTAGCTTAGAAGTGCGTCCCTCCTTCATAATAAAGTAGCTATATTATTCGCTTCTTTTTTTTAGATTTTCGTCGCCGCAGATATCGAAGGTATAGGAATCCTCAAGAAATAAAGCATTCGCACCTCAGTTTTTATACCTAGGGTGTATTGCTTCACAAAGACTCCTTAACGCGGATAACATATGCGTATGGTCCAGAGAGTTTGCTCGCCCTTCTAAAACTAATTGAACACGGGAAAAACTTAACTGAACACGTAGCAAACTATAGCAGTAATCGGCATATTGTTCTTCGAGTGAACTTATTTCGCCACAGCACGAGCGATTGGCCCGCTCAAAAAAATTACCTTCTCTATTACGTTGTTCAAGTATGTGTCTATATATATTCACGCCCGACCGGAGAGTTGATAAATGCACGAAATCGGCTTCTAATTTTGATCAGGGACAACAAAGGCTGTGGTCCTTATCTTAATTTAAACGCAACTCACCTCGAGAGATTTGTCAAAAATCAGCGCAGAAAGCGAAAGCTGCGCACTGATCCGCGTGCTGACACATGATACCTCGCATGGCGTTTTGTGTTACTAAAACGTTGGGACGGAGTAAAAAAAAATAGAAAAGCGTAAAGCTGGAAAGCACCTAGTTCTGGCACACATCGTAGTGTCTTTTCACAGTGGAGAGGGTAGCGCAACACTGCATCGGCATTTTACTTTTCAAACGAAGCGCAGCCGTTTTAACACAACGCTGGGCAGCGGTTTCGTTTTCTGTACCGTACCAACATGGAGGACTTAGTTCTCAGAGCGCCGAGAGATGGCGCTGCGCATTTCGCATATCGTCTATTAGTGAATTAAGTAGAGTGAAAAATCTCACTTAGACGTCAATATAGTATCGGATGTCGATATAGTGCGAGGATGTGAAAGCAGTAATAGGCGTCAAAATTGCGGGAGAAAGCGCAACTACGTCGCAGAGGATGATAAAATGTCGTACACCAAATTTGATTGATCTGGAGTAATTAATTAGAGGCCAAAAGGTCATTGAGACGACAAAATAGCCCCGGACGTGCATACAGTGCGGGGACGTGAAAATAGCGGTAGGAGTCAAAACTGGAAGCAGTAAAAAGAGAGGCAAAGAGTCAAAAAAGAAAAAAAGATGCAGAAACAGACGGAAACAGTCTAAAGTGAAGCAATTTGAGAGGCGACAAGTGTAAAGGATGCATGAATGCTTTCTCATTCTCCCAATGCGGGTCGGCGCAGGGATCTCTAATGTTTTTTTTTCTTTTTAGTTTTAAGTTGGAGGTACTGTTTTTTCAGACTATCGCACTTACGCCTACATTTTTAAACCCATCCGCGAGCGCTTCGTCAGCCCGCATCGGCGTACGCGTCCATATTTCTTGCACCTGTATATTTTTTTCTCTGCGGCAGCATGCCAAATAGTCGTTTGGTTTGGTTTGGTTTGGTTTATGGGGTTTAACGTCCCAAAGCGACTAAGGCTATGAGAGACGCTATAGTGGAGGGCTCCGGAAATTTCGACCACCTGTGGTTCTTTAACGTGCACTAACATCGCACAGTACACGGGCCTCTAGAATTACTCCTCCAAAGAAATTCAACCGCATCGGCCGGGATCGAGCCCGCGTCTTTCGGGTCAGCAGCCGAGCACCATAATCACTGAGCCACCGCGGCGGCCCCCAAATAGTCGTTTCAACCGCGGATTTGGTCGCAAACTGTCCAGAACGTACGCCGTAGCAAAATATCGGAACGCGACCGTCGACGCAACGTGATACATTTCTGATGAGTGTAGTTTGCAAAAACGTTTTTTTTTCTTTACTGAACCAGTTTCAAATTTATTCAATCAAACAACAGTTTTCCACAGTCTACACCAGCGCGTACGTTGCTTTTCGCGCCTCAAAAAAAAATTATTCAGCATAAGTGGCAAAAAAGAGAGAAATTTATGTTTCGTGTTGTCCCGTGCGCAGAAAATCGTTTTAAGCATGAAATGCTTTTAGCCCCCGTTGTCGGCAGTGTGGTGACGTCACGCCGAGACCGAGAGCCATCATCCGGGCACTGAAATCGAGTCATCCGGGCACTGAAATCGAGTCATCCGGGCACTGAAATCGAGTCATCCGGGCACTGAATTCCAGTCATCCGGGCTCTGAAACGAGAACATCCGGGCACCGTACGAGACTTAACGAGATTTAACGAGACTCTGTAAGCCCTCCTACGCGACCGGCATGCAAGCGCCGGTTGGTCTCCAAATGAGACAAAAAATAACTGCTGCCAGTGCCTTCTCAATGTTTATCAAGATATCAGTGGAGCTGTGGGTTTGATAATGCACGTAATTATAATTTCCGATTTCTAATAACGCGTGCACAAAGCACATAAATGCCACGTTACACTTCGTTGTAATACGTGATCCGGGGGAGAAGCGCTGCGTTCAAAGGGCAAGGCATCGCGCCGAACGGGTGGTGGCGTTCCTCCCTTCCTTTACGGTGCGGTTCGGGTGTCCACCGAGATGGCAGAGAATTACTGCGCCATTTCCTTTCCTCAAAAAACCTTGTGCTCAAATGGCAAGGTACGCGCTGAACGGGTGGTGGCGTTCCTCCCTTCCTGTACGGTGCGGTTCGGGTGTCCACCGAGGTGACATTAGGCCCGTAAACATTTCATGCTTACTCTACTCTCGTTTACGGGAGAGGCAGAGATTTTTTTATACGTTCAATGTATGTGGAAAAGACGCTGGCATCCTTAGAACCTGCTGCTAATCTTCACGTCAGGTCACATCGAGCTGTGTTATATCGACACAATAAGTTTTACGTCGTGAATACGAGTCAGTTGTTCCACAAATACTAGAGGGAAAAATAAACGGAAAATTACTATGCGCATACGTGTCATGACACGCACGCACTATAGAGCGCAAAACATATGGCAGAGAGAGAAATGCGAATTATTTTTCTACCTTAAACATCGCGAAGCACTCGTCTCTTGCCTTTTTATATGTACTTGCGAGTGTGTTCACAAGCTTTCCAGCAAAATTAACGCCACCTCACGCATGAGACTTTCACCTACCGCGTTTGAAATCTAGAGGAGCAACGGCAAATATATACACAGGCGAGACATTTAATACTTGGGCCGTGTTTGTCCCTTGTAAAGACGGAGTAGAACTGGTGAGCTCTCTGACCGTCGTAGAGAACGTGGGCACACTGGTTTGAACCCAAAATAAACATTCACGAAGAGATGTATGCAGCGGAACTAACCGCTCCACAAAAAGACGTCGTGTGCTTTCACAATGAAACAGCAGTGCGGTTGTATTTTTAGAAGTTCAACAGGAGTCGAGTCAGTCCGGTTTGTATCGCAGAACAGGTGCTGCAAATACCACATGACTGAAAAGAACGCCACGTGTCTGTCTCGCTTATATACGAGTAAAATAAAGGCACTTGTTATGGTAGTAATTTTAGTACGCGTAGGGCACGTTCTGTTAAGTCTTATATAAAACGGTCCAACATAAGTCTACAAGCGTAAGTAAAGTTACTTCGCGTGAAAGTACAATGCCGGTAAAATTGTTCGAAGGTTTCTGCGTACTCAGCCAGCTTCGAAAACCGGCTGTAAGATCCGTGTGTTCTAATAAAGTGAGCCAAATGCAGTCTCTGATATTAATTCTCCCGGAAAATGCTGCGCACGAGAACGGCAAGCAACCGTCTAAGCGATGCGTGCAAAGGTACTTGTAGCCCCTTTTACGAATGGTGTGACAAGTTTAAACACCCTTATAGACAAGGGTGTAACTGTATACTAGATTCATAGTGTATGGTTGTTTGTGATAAATGCCCTTTCTCTGAAAGGTAGGCATGTGAGCTGCAGACGCCACAAACAACGTTTAAGGGTGTAAGACAATTTCGGTTGTATAGAGTTGGTGTCAGAAAGCAGGACCGATTTCTGAGAACTACTCGCAAAGTCCTGTGATTTTCCTGCGCCTAAGCTCTCGCGGAAATATTGTTACGTAAATGTAGGCACACAAGAAGTAGTCACTGAGGGATGCTGACAGCAGCTCACAGCAGCTCAATCGAACCACTGCCGGCCAACGGCGCACAGATCACACTTCGTCCTCTTCGCGCTCCGTGCACGAGCCCAGCACTGTCTTCTTCGTTGTCCACTGACACAACTCCCGGCGGCGAAAGCATCGTCCCGATGCTAAGTGGAAGACGGAGCAGGTGCACGGTATGGCTTGAGGCGAACCACGTGAACAACGTCAGTGGTAGGGGGGGTGGATGACGACGGAGGGTCGAGGGGGGCAATCTCATAAGTCACGTCGGTCACCTGACGGAGCACGCGATAAGGGCCCTTATACTGATGCAGGAGTTTTTCTGAAAGGCCGACACGGCGAGAGGGATACCAAACGAGGACGAGTGATCCTGGCGTGTAGTGTACTGGGCGATGTCGGCGGTCGTAAACTGACTTCTGGTAGGCCTGGGAGGCGGTGAGACGGTCGCGGGCGATTTCGCGGGCCGAGGTTGCTTGAGCGATGGCGTCACGTGCGTACTCCGTGGTCGAGGCCGAAGAAAGCGGCAGGAGTGTATCCAGTGGCAACGCAGGATGCCGGCCATACAAAAGATAGAAAGGCGAATAGCCCGTGGTGTCATGCCGCGATGAATTATAAGCAAATGTTACATAGGGCAAGGCAATGTCCCAATCACGATGGTCGGGTGCGACGTACATGGATAGCATGTCAGTGAGGGTCCTATTCAGGCGCTCGGTAAGCCCGTTCGTTTGAGAATGGTACGCTGTAGTGAGTTTATGCTGCGTGGAACAGGACCGGAGTATGTCGTCAACTACCCGGGACAAAAAGTAGCGGCCGCGGTCCGTCAGCAATTGGCGTGGGGCACCGTGATGAAGGATGACATTTTGCAACAGGAAATCGGCGACATCGGTGGCGCAACTGGTTGGTAAGGCACGTGTGATAGCGTACCGAGTGGCGTAGTCAGTCGCGACGGCGATCCAACGGTTGCCGGAACTGGACGTAGGAAAAGGTCCGAGGAGGTCTAGTCCGACACGATGAAAGGGTTCCAGAGGTACGTCGATAGGCTGCAGAAGGCCGGCAGGCAAAGTGGAGGGCCGCTTCCTTCGTTGACAGAGGTCACAGCTGGCAACGTAACGGCGAACACTACGGTAAAGGCCGGGCCAAAAGAAGCGGCGTCGGACCCGATCGTACGTGCGGGAGACACCGAGGTGTCCCGCGGTGGGCAGGTCGTGTAGTTCCGCGAGGACAGACGAGCGGAGACGCTGAGGAACGACGAGCAGGAGCGGAGGGCCGTCAGGGCGAAGGTTGCGGCGGTAGAGGATGTCATCCTGAAGGACAAAGAGTTCGAGCGAAGGATCGGGGTTGGCACAGATGAGGCGGTCAATAAGGGGACGCAAGGAGGAATCTTGCCGTTGCTCGGCCGCGATGTTAAGCAGATCAGAGATAGCGAATAAGCACGGGCCGAGGTCATTGTCTCCAGGATCTGGCGGCTCCACAGGGTGACGAGACAGGCAGTCAGCGTCTTGATGTAGGCGCCCGGACTTGTAAACAACGGTGTAAGAGTACTCTTGCAGGCGCAATTCCCAACGACCAAGCCGGCCTGTGGGGTCCTTCAGCGAAGAAAGCCAGCAAAGAGCGTGGTGGTCCGTCACAACTGAGAAAAGGCGGCCAAACAGGTAGGGTCGAAATTTAGCGACCGCCCAAACAAGGGCGAGGCACTCGCGCTCCGTTATGGAGTAATTGCGCTCGGCGGTGGAAAGAAGACGGCTGGCGTACGCAATGACACGGTCTTGACCTTGGTGACGTTGGGCGAGCACAGCGCCGATACCATATCCGCTGGCGTCTGTGCGAACTTCAGTGGGTGCCGACGGGTCGAAATGGGCCAATATAGGAGGGGAAGTGAGCAATTGGATTAAGGAAGAAAAGGCCTCTCCTTGGGCAGGGCCCCAGGTAAAAGGGCTGTCTTTCTTAAGGAGGTCGGTGAGGGGACGTGCGATGCCAGCAAAATTTTTGATGAAACGTCGGAAATAAGAGCACAGGCTTACAAAGCTGCGTACGTCCCTGGACGATTGCGGAAGAGGGAAGTCTTTGACAGCTTGAACTTTAGCAGGGTCCGGGCGGACACCCGAGGCATCGACCAGATGTCCAAGGATGGTCAGTTGGCGACGAGCGAATTGGCATTTCGACGAGTTGAGCTGCAGCCCGGCTTTACGGAAGACAGAAAGAATGCTCGTCAGTCGTTCGAGGTGCGTGGAAAATGAGGGCGAAAAAACCACGACGTCGTCTAGGTAACACAGGCATGTAACCCATTTAAATCCTCGAAGCAAGGAGTCCATCATTCTCTCGAAGGTAGCTGGCGCATTGCAGAGACCGAACGGCATAACTTTGAACTGATATAAGCCGTCTGGTGTGACGAATGCAGTCTTTTCACGGTCTTGGTCATCCACAGCAATTTGCCAATAGCCGGATCGAAGGTCGATGGAAGAGAAAAATTTGGCTCCGTGAAGGCAATCCAAAGCGTCGTCAATTCTGGGGAGAGGATACACGTCCTTTTTCATGATGCGGTTAAGGTGCCGGTAATCAACGCAAAAGCGCCAGCTCCCGTCTTTCTTTTTAACTAGAACAACTGGTGAGGCCCAAGGACTCGACGATGGCTCTATAATGTCTTTGGTAAGCATTTTGTCCACCTCCTGCTGAATGATGTTCCGTTCTGTACTGGAGGCCCTATACGGACGTCTGTGGATAGGAGCGGCGTCACCGGTGTTAATGCGATGCGTAACCACAGAGGTCCGAGCCAAAGGGCGGTTGTCGAAGTCAAAGATGTCGTGAAATGAGGAAAGAAGACACCTGAGGTCGTGAGTTTGTGCTGGTAAGAGGTCAGGGGCAATCATTTTTGCGTATTGGTCAGATGGTGGTACGTCGGACGCGGAGCATTTCGGCGAGGGAGGTTCACAGCCGGTGACAGCTGACACAACGCAGTCGGAAGCAGGGCACAGCGTGGCGAGCGACATGCCTTGGGGAAGCGGCTGAACGTGCGATGAAAAGTTGAGGATCGGAAGGGACACTCTATTGGCAAACATAGTGACCACTGTATGTGCGAGGGCAACACTCCGTGCGAGAGTTACATCAAGGGCTGGAGTAACGATGTATTGGCCATCGGGAACTGGTGGGACGGAAGAGAATGATACGTAAGTGACGGCTTCGGGGTTAAGGCGGACAAAATCCACGGTACATAGGCGATGGACAACTGGAGCCGGTGGATCCTCGTTAAAAGTTAGGGCGAGCTGAACGACACTTGTGGCGCAATCAATGAGGGCAGAATGTTCGGAAAGAAAGTCAAGGCCAAGGATGAGGTCATGAGGGCAGTGTTCGAGGACAGTGAAGAGAACCGAAGTATGGCGGCCGGCGATTGACACACAGGCTGTGCACATTCCAACGACAGCGGAAGTACCGCCATCGGCGAGACGAACAACAGCGGAGTGGGCAGGAGTGAGCACTTTCCTTAGGCGACGGCGTAGAGAGGCATTCATAACGGAGACGTGCGCTCCCGTGTCGATGAGAGCGGTAACAGGGATCCCGTCCACGTCTACGCTAAGTATATTCCGTCGGGCTTGTAGAGTCAAAGGAGGATTTCCAAGGTCGGTCGTCGGAGCAGCATCACCTCCAGACGCTGCAGCCATCAGTTTTCCGAACGGGATCGAGCATACGGGCCAGGAGATGATGGGCGTCGAGTTTGGGGCGACGGAGATCGACGACGGTAAGGAGACGACGAGCGGTTAGTTGGAGGGGCCTGAGCGTCGGAGCTTGCGAGCTGTGGTTCATGGGGCGACGACGAGCGGCGGGGATAGAAAGAATCAGGATAGCGGCGGTAGGTCGATGACGGACGGCTTCGGCAGTGTCGGGAGATGTGACCAACTCGGGAGCAGTTAAAACAGATGGGCCTGTCGTCAGGTGTTCTCCACTCATCCGGGTTGCGGCTGCGGCGAGTGTGGTACGGATGTCGGGTACCGAGCACGGGAGACACATTGCGAGCATCTGGGCAACTAATGGAGCATACAGGTCGGATCCCGAGATTGGCGAATTCTTGTCGGACAACAGCCTATATAAGGGATACTGCAGGGGCACTGTCCGGTACCGATAATTGGGAAATTGTGGGAGACACTGCCTCTAGTTCTCGGCGTACAAGTCGTGTCAGGCTGTCGGATGTTGGCAGGGAGCACGGTTGGGATGAGTCTACGCAGGACGACGTTGCCGCCGTGTTCGGCAACCGCGTGAACTGAGGGGAAATACGGCGGCTTTTCGCTTGTTCAAAGCGGCGGCATTCTTTTAAGATGGCGTCAACCGTTCCACAGTCCTTGTACACCAGCAAGTTAAACGCGTCGTCTGCAATTCCTTTGAGAACGTGACCTACTTTGTCACTCTCTGACATGGCGGAATCAACTTTCATGCAGAGGGCTAAAATGTCCTGAATATAAGACACATATGACTCTGTTGAGGATTGTGCGCGGCATGCAAGCTCCTTCTTCGCAGCCAGCTGACGTCCGAATGGCTTACCGAACAATTCGGTGAGCTTCTGCTTGCACAGGTCCCAACTGGTCAGTTCTTCCTCGTGTGTCTCGAACCAGACCCTTGCAGTGCCCGTCAAGTAGAAAATGACGTTGGCCAACTTCATCGTGGGATCCCACCGGTTGTGTGTGCTCACACGCTCGTACAGCGAGAGCCAGTCTTCAACGTCCACGCCATCGGTACCGCAGAATGTGCCCGGGTCTCGAGGGTGGGCTAGGACGACAGTCGGCGTGGCAGGCGCGTCGGTAGCTATCTCGACGGATCGGCTCGTCGGCTCGTCGGCTCGTCGGGTCAGCGGCATGGCGGCTCGTACCCCGCACCTCCACCAAGAGATGTTACGTAAATGTAGGCACACAAGAA
Organism: Amblyomma mixtum; assembly: GCF_055824585.1. NCBI lineage: Eukaryota > Metazoa > Arthropoda > Arachnida > Ixodida > Ixodidae > Amblyomma > Amblyomma mixtum. Next base: position 49,969,530 of record NC_143013.1, read on the forward strand.
GTAGTCACTGAGGGATGCTGACAGCAGCTCACAGTAGCTCAATCGAACCACTGCCGGCCAACGGCGCACAGATCACACTTCGTCCTCTTCGCGCTCCGTGCACGAGCCCAGCACTGTCTTCTTCGTTGTCCACTGACAATATTAAGGAGTTTGCAGGGATACAGTGGCCGCAGCTGGCAAAGGATGGGGCTAATTGGGGAGACATGGGAGAGGCATTTGCCCTGCAGTGGGCGTAGTAAGGCTGATGATGATGATGAAGCTCTCGTACTCCGCGGGCTACCACGTTTGACCACAAACAGGGTGAATATCTTCTTTACGCGTTACCAGTGTTGAGCATTCGGCTGCCGATATGCAGACGCAAGCTGTAACTTCCACGACGCCATTCGTAGTGGGAGAGGTTACTGCCTTCTGCGCCAGTCACCTCGTGTTGACAGCTCGTACTCCCCAGTTTTTATGCCATGCATCTCCTCGGTCTTCTAATGGCATCCGACCCATGCATATCAGCAATGACATGTTCCAATTGGTGATCCGAAGCAGCTCTCGGAATCCGCGAAGGAGCAAGATATGCGTAGCGATCCAATCAGACTCAGGATTTGAACCCAAATCACCTATTGAAACAAGGTCGTAAATTTTCGCGGAGCAAGAAAATTTACTCTGGATTGCTCATTGGAATACACTATACATCTGACCTGATTCAAATCTGTTTCACGTAGTTCCCCCAGCTTATCTGTTTGTTTGTTTTTTCCGAGCTGCAGAAATGCCTGCGCTACAGAACAGAATTTCTGAACAGGTCAACGAACTGGACTGCTGCCATAAGGAAAGAAATGCTTGAATGCCGTAAGTGAAATCCATGAAAGAAACAGTTCACCTGGTGCGCCTCATTTACGTACAGGAAGAAAAGCGCAAATCGTCGGCGCTCACAACGGTGTGCGCAGAACAGAACGAGAGCTGCTGCCGAGTGTTTTTCTTCTTAGTCCGCTTATTTCTCTTTGAGTGCTTGCTCTAGCGCCGACTCTGAATAAGCTACGTGAGAGGATCAGGCTCTTCGAAATTCTTAAAAACCGCCTACGGCGACATGTGTTGCACAAGGGATGAACAGCAACCCCGGACCACTGTGCTGCAAAACTGCCACCGAACCACTTTTTCACAGGCACAGCGCGATCGACTACTAAAAAGAAATATGAAACACCTTGATAAGAAAAGAATTTTTAAGAAACTTGAAAACGAAAAAAAAACTGTCAGATAGGCATGAGATGCCATATGTCTAGGGTCTCTCATCCGTATCTTGTAGTCCTTATGTAACAGCAAACTTGTTTTATATGCTTGGCTAAAATCGGAAGATGTGCTGATGGTGCGGCTAAAGTCAGCCACACGTGTACGCAAACTGTGGGAAAATTTATACGCTGTGCACACAACCTGATATATAAACATACGCCTGCGAGATACTAACAGAAATTTCATTGACATCACGGAACGCTCTCCAGCCCAGCACATCTCATGATTGTGAGTACGCCGTGTTCTTTGAGGTTACCTCTGCGATAAAAAGTGAATGGATATCACCCCACGTGACTCTCTGGAAACAGGTGAGAAGGAATTCTCCGTATAGTGCACATAGTGTACTTAATCCTTCATTGGTTTGGTTTGGTTTATGGGGCTTAACGTTCCAAAGCGACTAAGGCTATGAGAGACGCCGTAGTGGAGGGCTCCGGAAATTTCGACCACCTGGGGTTCTTTAACGTGCACTGACATCCCACAGTACACGAGCCTCTAGAATTTCTCCTCCAAAGAAATTCAACCGCCGCGGCCGGGATCGAACCCGCGTCTTTCGGGTCAGCAGCCGAGCACCATAACCGCTCAGCCACCGCGGCGGTGCCAATCCTTCATTGGTGTTGACAAAGAACTAGTGCTCTGAGAAATGGCGATCAGGCGCTTGCTAAAGTAGGTATAGGTTGTTACCCTCCGTCTGTATTTATTTTGTAGGTTTTACTTCTTGTTTTCTTTGTTCGATAGTTGTTCCTTTGCCTTCAGAGCTATATTTATACGTTTTCATTACATGGATATAAAGTTGAGTGACAGTCGGCGCTTGAGTTCATTTGTTTTTAGTCTTTTGCATTTGCCTCTGAACTGCGAAAGCCATTTAAGTGCCGTCATCAATTAGCGCAAGCGCACAGTATGCTGAACCAAGAAATAGATGGAGATATCGACGAAATTGATCCGAAATGCTTTTGTGCCGAAACTTGCGACCGAGAAATCGGACTCTATAAATAGAAGCAATGAACTCATCAATCAGGTATTTTTTTTCTTGTCTTGCGCTAGGTATTCATTACCGAGCCATAATTTCTCCTTCCCCACAATGAGGACTACTTACGGAGGGGAGAATTCATTTTTGCAATAGCAAAAGCATGGAAACAATCTCCTCATAGACCATGCAGCTTTCGCAGTCAAATTACAAGTAATTTGTGAAGCTAGAGTCGCTAATTACTTGTAATTAGGCATCCCAGTTTAAAGTCGCCAACAGTAGCTGTTCTATTTCTCGCACTGCCGTCCCTGTTATTTTCGCCACTTCTAGCAGCTGCATTTCTTTCATCTAATATCACCCCGCTCCTCTTGCAAAAAAAAAAAAATTGTTAGAATCTAAAGCTGTTGAATGTGCTCACCGGATACAAACTGAAATTAATTATTAAATCAATATTTGACTTCGTGTGTCTATAATGAAGTGAATAAAGCAACGATTAATTGAATTGATTGCCCGGTGAAATAAAGAAAATTAATTAATATGCGATCGAATAAGCAAGTGAGCTAAAATGGGAGAAAAAGAATTAAGAAAAAGAACAAAAGAAAGCACAAATGAATAAAAGACGAACAGAGTTATCGCCTGAATGAATGAATTATAATCTAGCAGAACTTTTTTCTAGGCTAGTTGGTCCATTCTGACATTAGTGAGAACAGCGCTAAAGAAGAAGCCCGAAGGCGAAACGAGGAAGTGACAGGAAAGAGCAGCGCTCAGTTGTCAGTCAGTTGTCAGTCAGCGCTGTCAGTCAGTCAGAGCAGTTATCAGTCAGCGCTCTTTCCTGTCACTTCCTCGTTTCGCCTTCGGGCTTCTTCTTTAGCGCTGTTTTCACTAATGTCAGAATGAATTATTGGGGTTTAACGTCCCATAGCGACTCAGGCTATGAGGGACGCCGTAGTGAAGGGCTCCGGAAATTTCTACCACCTGGGGTTCTTTAACGTACACTGACATCGCACAGCACACGGGCGCCTCTTGCGTTCCGCCTCCATCGAAATTCGACCGCCGCGGCCGGGATCGAACTCGCGTCTTTTGGTTCAGCAGCCGGGCACCATAACCACTAAGCCACAACGGCGGCAAAAATGAATGAATGAGTAAATGAATGAGTAAATGAATGAGTAAATGAATGAATGAATGAATGAATGAATGAATGAATGAATGAATGAATGAATGAATGAATGAATGAATGAATGAATGAATGAATGAATGAATGAATGAATGTCTTCCTTGCTATGGTGACGACTTCCGATTTGGTGGTCGTTCTTCCAGCGGGTCAACAGAATCGTGCTCCTGTCGGTGGATGCAACATCGTCCTTCACCTCGAGCGTGTTTCGCCCACCTGTCGGCTGCCGGTACAAGCGCCGTCGGCAAAGTGGCCCGACGGGTTTCCAGACGCGCGTCATAAAGCCTCCTTGCCGACGCAGAGCACGCACGCGTTTCGTATGCGCGCGTCGCCCCGGATGAGCGTTTCCACGAGCTCGCGTCAGCGCTTCTATATCCGGAAGTTAATCGCGGTCATATTCCGCGAACGCATAGAACAGACCGTGAGAAATGGACGCGACCCAACGATCCCGCTTCGTCTTGGCACGCACTGCTCGACGGAACCGGATGTAACAACTTTGTTCAAGAGGCTCATTCGTTTCATTACGTCATCCATTATTAGTAGTCAGCTCTTCTAGAAGCAGCCAATGAGTCACACATTCAGCAGCAACGGGGGAGCGAAATTGATAACCATGAAGAATACTACAATTGGTACCACCAAACCTTTCAAGCAAATCTTCCTTGAGGCTACTAAGGTTTACCTAACATTGAAATTCAGGACGATGTTTTGTTACGAAGGATAGGCTTCACCACACTCGTGAACTAAAATGTACTGCGGAAGCTTGCGCCATGCAGCAAGTTTTTCATTTATTCACGAGTCCTAGAATCCCGACAAGAACGTATTTTCGTAAAAATGAAAACTTTCACCAGACAAAGTGCCGTTTCACATCCTACGAGCGAAGCGAAAAAATTCCTAACAGTCGCCAATGTCGTGGTGCGATTTTCGGAAAGCGCTTTCGCATGGAACGCATACCAAGCGAATTCAGTCGTAGAGGCATGCAGGTCTGCTCGGTATGTTTGCACAGGCGACGGACGTGCGGCGCAGACCAAACAAACTGCCAGCGTTTGTCGCTCCGATGCATCCTCCGACAGAGTTGTCACGTGATTGCACGTGACACGACGCCACGATTCTACCACGTCGTCGGTCGCAAACCGGTCACACTGACGCGCCGATTGAATTCCAACGGGACGGAAAACTATCGCAAGCCGTTTGCTCTCTCCAGTCGCGGACCGATGGAAATCACAGCGTGCGAAACGAGCCGAATTCCCAGCAAACCGTCACTAACCTGACCCGAACTTGCCTGGACAATCTAACCATTTGTCGCAAAAGACAACCAATGATTTACGACCTCGATCGCCTACTGAAACGAATGATATATGAACGACTAGGAAGATAAGCAATTTAAAATAGCCGCCTCCTGCGACTGGACTCGATGTGATATTCATTTTATTCATAAAAACTTATGCCTCATACACGAGACATAACAGGAGTGGGTACAGATTTTAATACAAAGGAAAAAAACAAAAGCACGAATAACGACAGTATTAAACAGATCAACGAGCAATATTAGCCATTAGCGTAGCGAAGCATCCAAGTTTTCAATGCAGGTGAAAAAAAAAAAATAAGAAGGGAATTGTTTTCAGTCTTGGTCAAATGTTTAGGGGAATCCCCCAAGGTGGAGTAGATTTGTAATAAGGGAGTAATTACTCAGTGACATCCACCCGAGCGCAGCCGTACGGCTACAAAGGAAAGCTATACATCTTTCTCAGAAACCTCGTAGTTGTCTCGTAGTAGTCTATATGGCAAGAAAGGAACAATGTTTACTAGGCGGTTCCAACCTTTCCTAACGTTACCAGTTTTGTGCCTTTTTAATACCCTGTACAAATTTCGAGCTAGCTTCACCGATTGATTTTTACTGACCTTAGAAAAGCCGGCGACGCTCGCTACTAGCCGAAATGAGCAAAAAGCATTAGCATGCGTCTCGCCTCCGTTGTAATCGGCTTCTCACGTGACGCTGTCGTTGCTTTCTAAGCAGCATCACTGCAAGCGACTTGCGCGCAGAGGCTTCGAGCGTACGTACGGGGATACGTACCGCGCTCACTAAATGTGGCAGCCGTCAGCACGACAGCTTCCCCGCAGCAAGACCGTGGCGTGTTTACAACCGAAGGCATCTCTCACGGCACGCACAGAGCACAGTGAAAGGACTTCGATACTTCGCAGCCGGGCTATGGCTCTTGCGAGATCGTGGTAAGAGCAGCAGCGCAAAAGCGGGCCGTAGAAAGGGCACGATACAACACGCACACTCTTTAGCAAATCATGTTGATTTTGAGCAAGCGAGACAGACTTGCTTATATATATATAGCAAACAAGGGAAAGGGGAATGAGGGGCTCGTTATAAATATAAGCGAAGCCAACAGCAACAGAAACGAAGGGACACAGGGGATTTTTAATTATTTTTTTTTTATTTTGTGCTGTTGTTCGATTTAGAATAATACTAAATATGTTATCGCTTAAAGCTAATTGATTCTGCTTTTCTTTCTTCTGTTTTTCTTCTGCTTTTCTAATCAATTAGCTTTAAGCGATAACATGTTTAGTATTATTCTAAATCGAACAACAGCACAAAATAAAAAATATATAATTAAAAATCCCCTGTGTCCCTTCGTTTCTGTGGCTGTTGGCTTCTCTCATATATATATATATATATATATATATATATATATATATATATATATATATATATATATATATATATAAGCAATAATAAGTAGCAAGGCTACACCTAAAACTATATATGAAGACGTTGAAAAATTCGAAGAGAAACTTTGGAAATTATCGAGAAAGCGACGTTTCGTGCTAAGGTGTGAGCATTTCTCTATAGTTTCCGCCTGTGCCGAGTTCAACACGATTACAATAATCGAGAGTGAGTGCTTCGATTGCGGAGTGGTGCAAAAGACCCCTGAGTGCATTTGAATGCTGTCTCATGTGATAATATTGCTGCCTTTGTGTTTTTTTTTTCGCGCCATTTGAGTTCGTATTTGCGCGCTCACCTTTCTTGAATAAACTTCAATTACTAGTTATCGCCTGTCCTTGTAATTCTTTTCCTTCGTCCATCTGTTCCCATTCGCGCTTTTTTCCGCACTGCACCGTGGACAAGTTTGCTGACACATTTGCAGGAAGACACGTCGTCGTACGTCAGCAACTAACCTAACATTGCCGAGGTGGCATGCAGACATAAATGAAGCGAGCGTCGGCGCTTTCCGTTATCACGTCTGCTGTTGTTGCTGCTGAGAGTGCATTCTAGAAGAACATGCATCAAATAACGCGCGCGAAGACAAGAAAATTTAAGAAACAAAACATTCTTTCCCAATTAAATTTCGTAAACGGCAAGAGGCGTGATGCACCTCAGATTTCTGCGACTATAACAAGTTCTTATCGCCCCAGCACGGATTCGGTATATGAATAGTACGTGTTTCTGAATACCTCCCTCCATTCAATGCAGGCACACTTATTCCTTTGTCTCGTCTTCAACAATCACTTTCCCGTGTTTCTTCCTGTCGAGATCTGACCGGAAAACGTTCATTTCAATTCGCGAGACGTTGACATCCTTAGCGTGTGTTTCCCGAGTGACTTACTCCGCTATCGTCACCTAAGCGTGTCCGTGCAAAACTAAAATGAGCAAGAAAGAAGAGGAACCACTGCCGGCTTTCCCGTCGGGACAACAACAGCCACTCCCAGCTGCGAAAACCGGATCTTGACGCACCGCGCGGCAAAGCGAGTAAAGCGTGTGCAAGCGACTGCGAAGACGCACCGACGGGCGTCTGCACGCAGTCCTTGCACTCTCGCCAAGGCATGCCCTGCTGAGCTGGTAACAGGGCGCCCGCCAGAACAGAGGTGGCAAAGTTTGTAAGACGAAAAGGCTGCCTCATACATGCATGTCTCATACACGAGACATGGCAGGAGTCGGTACAAGTTTCAGTTCAAAGAAGCAAAGCAGAAGTACAGTCTTTGTCAAAAGTAACCAGGCTGCATGGTTTGCTTCTAGCTTCTGTAGTAGAGCCCTTGTGACTTTCCTAAATATCAAAAGTGGTTGGAAGGTAAGAAGACCCCCAGTCTTTACCTTTAACGAACATTTCAGCTTCAAGGAAGCTGTAAGGGCTCCGCTGCACGAGCTAGAAGCAAACCATGCAGCCTGGTTACTTTTGACAAAGACTACAAATAACTAGAGAGTACTAAACAGATCAGCAAGCGATATAGTATAGTTGACCCAATCTTCAACTGTTGGCGAAAAAAAAGAAAGAAAATTTTGAGAACTATATGGCACGAAAGTAACAAAGTAACTCCTTTTGATGGGTTGGTCCTCTCGTAATGGCGACTGCTTCATTCACAAAAAGGACAGCAGTCGACACGCGTCAACGGCGACGCGGAAGTCACCAGAAGCTCCTGCGTCGACTGCTGGCACAATGTCAGTTCGTTTCATTGCCCCCGGCCAAGAAAACAAAAAACGACGACGAGAAAGACTAACCACAAGCGGTTCTCAGCGATAACAATAGAAACGTCAACATGTTACTAGTCGTATCTAAGACGTGCCTGTAATCTGCATCCCTGTAGTTCGATCTACAAGGTTTCACCATTGGGCGAGAGCAGTGCAGTATTATGGTATACAGCGTTTGAAAGTGAAGAACTGAGAAGGCTATTATATTCTCAAAACGATCTTTGTTTCTTCTGCTTCTTTCCCTCCCTCTTTCAGAAACTTAAAAAGTCGTCTGACCTTCAAAACCGAGCCATCGTGCGCCGTCTAGAAATGCTGCACGTGCATTACGCTCTCTCCGCTATATTCCACGGCGCATTTTCAAGCGTATATTTTTTTAAGTTATTCGGCTTTTGTGTGCTAAATCTACACGTTCGGTCACGTAGAACGCAGTTTAGTGCAGCGCTTGCGATCAATTCTGAATGTAATATTAAGAAACCAAGAAAACGAAAAGAAAAACAACCGAACCAGACAAACAGACTAGAAAACCACCTCCCAGCGTCACTGCAGCACAGTTTTCCTTTAACGGGCTGCGAAATCTCGCCACACTGGATCGTTCTGTGTTTCAGTCGAGCCCAATCCAAAGTTCAACAGTGAGAGCGAGGTTTCGAACGCACCCGGCTTTACTGTAGGCAGCGAGACGAATGGCACAGCCCATGCGCATGCAAGTGCTGCTAGGCTGAAGCTCATCATCTTCACCGATATCGACAGAGCAGACTAAGATGCCGGCTTCTCAACAAACCCCAGCGGAAAGCAGGACAAAATCAACCATGTGGACACCGTTTTCCCCCTCACCTGGAGTCCTGTGCCGCGGCCGAGCCCAGGAGGCAGGCGACGAAGAGGAGCCGGAGCAGAAGCGCGCCGAAGGCGAGCGTATCCATGCTGGTGGCAGCGGCTCCCCACGCGCAGTCGCAGCTACGGCGACGGCGGTCGGACTGGCTTCGCTCCAGCCGGAGGCGAGCAGCCTCGCACGCTGACTCAACCGGTGCGTCGAGACTGTGCGCGCGCACCACCAAAGAGCACTGGCGAGCGAGAGCGCGAAGGTCGATCGCCTTCGCGTCGCGCGCGGTAAAGCGCACGCGCACGCTTTCTCCCGAGGGAGTGCACCCGAGTTGTGTTATCCGGGCACGGCGCGGGAAGGGACGTGCCGGCACACGGGCGAAGTTATGCGGCTGAAAGAGCCCAGTGCGGTACAACGCCGAGATTGTGGCACCCACGGCACGTTGTTGGGGGGTGGAGCGTCACGGATGCGCTTCACCATGAGGGTCAAGGCAGAGGGCGCTGCAGTGTCAAGGTTATGAGGGAAAAAAAAAAAGAAAAGCGAGATACTGATAGAGTGTTTTTGCGAGGAAAAAAATTATGAACGAAATAAACGCTAGATCTCGGCGGTGCGTCTAAAGAGGGAATAGAGAAAAAGGAAAGAATCGCGTTTATTATCTCAAAGGAAACGCGGCACTGACTGAGTCTGGGATGGCCGGATGCTGTTAGGGCGTAGAGCTGCAGAGAAAAGTTTCCAAGACGCCGCCAGTGCTTGCTTTTTGTCCATACGAGGAAGGGAGTCGCAAAAAATTTTTCAATTTTCTTCAGTGCCCACGACCGCAAGCAGGCGTGAGAATCAAGCGGCTTCGGAAGACTCACAGATTATTGGAAGAAAGTAAATGTACATAAGTTTAGCCTGTATAAAATAGAAGTTAATAAAAAGTTTATGCCATGTTAAAGAACTTATGGGAAACAGCAAGAAATACAGCGGTCGGGAGGGCGGAAAAAACAAAAAGGCGGCATCGTAGGACTTCGGCTTATATGGTTAAGCAGGCACTTTCGTGAATCCATCACAGAGAGGAAGCTTTCAAGCGTCTACCCAACCAATGAGCTTTTCATTGCATCGTGTCGACTTGTGGCGAACTTGGTTATATGCAGCGCTAAGGACGATGACGGGAGAGAAGTGAAAATATATATCGTTCTTTTTCCTAGTGTGTCAACTAATTTATTGAGAACGTGGAGATCGCACGCAAAAGGAAGATGGCGCATATTATCGAACAGCAAGGAAACATCGCATTTCTAGCAGTTAATAATGCCCCGAAGGATCGACACGTTGGCTGCCTTAAACATTTCCCTGTGGGAAAAAAAAAAACTAGGCACACACCACAGAAAGAAAAGCAGAGCCGGACGCAAAGCTGCAAGTTGAAACGTTTCGTTTGTTCTTGCGGCGTGTGGGTATGTTTTTCCTTAGTATGGCCGTCGCTATCAACTAACCGTAGCTCACGCTCTCGCGCACATCATCGGCATGAAACAAGGCAACGGCTCCCACGGGGTGGTTTACACGCCCCAACCACTCTAGGCAAGTACCTCACGTAGAGCGTTGCGCAAGTGAACACCACACTGTGACGGAGCAACCAGAGGTTACTGAAAGTAACCGCTACATATTTGCATTGCGCGCCACCTCTGCACTTCATTAGCAAAGCTTCGTTATTAGCGCAACTCAGTCATTACCATGTGCGTCAAACGATACAGACGTAATTACTGGAAGCAGAAGCGAAGGGAGTGAAACTGGCTAAGAACTGCATCATAACAAATATGGCCGCCGTATTCAGCCCGAAATGTAAGCAACGCGATCCTGCATGCTGAAAACGCAGTAAATGAGTAGCTCCTTAACAGGACCAGTAGCGTCATTCCCTAACTGGGCACAATGCATTTAGTTTTTACTTTGCGGAGGTGCTCTCGTGACGGAATGCAAAAAAAAAACAATGCTTGTTAATGAAAAAGTAGCTGCGGTTTAACTACTTCTGAACCTGGCTAGAGAGTGAAAGCTAGGTCGTTTCGGGCAACTATACGCTGCTTGGCGCCTATAACGTTGAGCGCGTTCCAGACACTGAATAGACAGCTCATCACCCTGCCACGCTGGCCGGTGGCAGTTAGTGGCTGATCGCGAGAGTTTGCTCACCCGATAAACGCTGCGGCCTATTGCTGCAGTGCCGCGTGTTTGCCACAATGCTGTCAGCGCTAGCGCACGCAGCCCACATCTCTATCTCATCACCCCACGTTCCTATAAGCGCGATTCAGGTGTCCACTGACCCAGGGAGCCAGTTATGCACACTTCCTTTTCTTAAAGTGATCGGGGAGTAAAACGTTGTCAACGTCAACGCCAATGAACTCAACGCCGACGGCCTATGGCTTCAGAGCCGCGTTTCTGCCGCAAAGTTGTCAATGCCAAGTCATGCAGCGCACATTGTCACTACCGCCACGTAGCTTAAAGTCGGACTGAGGAGTCCACTGTCCCACGGGGCGGGGCAGGGGGGGGGTGGGGAGTTATGCGCCTTTCCTTGGTTTCGAAGTTCCCGATTTTCATCGGTTTCGTAGCTTAAAGCGCTACCAAGGTGTCCACCCAGTTCTGCGCCTTTCCTTAGCTCTATCTGAAGGTCAAATGAAGAAATCTCCAGGCACGGTGACCGCAGCTTTACCTAGCGTAGCGAAGCTTTCGGTTCAAAAATCACAGGGAAACCTAATTTCATCCATGTCCAACATTCAGAAACAGAAATTTTGAATACTGAAAAATTGTACGATAATGTTACAAATTATTGAAGTTAATGGTGCGTTCTTCTGATGTGTGGCAAACTCTTTCTTTTAAAGTGTTTCTACCGATTGCATCAAGCAGTTAGGTAAGTCTGCCATAGAAAACCAATGGGAAACGCTTTTGACGATAGCAAAAACGTTGATAGCAAAAAAAAATGCTACTGTCGTTGGCTGGTCTGCGGATATACTGATTGTACTTAAATCTTACATTGTAAGGAAAAATTACGTTCATAAACTGTTACCCGCTCGAAAATGCTTTTTGTTCAGAACTGTGGGGTCCGATATGCTGGCAGTGCGACAGCAATAAAAATTGATGGCTTTACCAGAAGTGAACTCATTTGCGATGTGGTGACCTCACTTCTCTGTAGCCAACGGGAATGTTCCAATCTGGTGACATTACTTCCGGTCTGGTGACGTAACTTCCCTCTAGCCGATGGGAGTGCTCCAATCTGGTGACGTCAGTTACCTCCAGCCAATCGACGAATTTTATGACCAACGACGCATTTTTGCCTGAAGAGGCTACCAATGTTATCGCATTACAAGTAAGACATGCAGCTGTGCACTCAAGTGGTCCGACAACCGGAAATGCATGCATAGGTGGTACCGTGCGGTCGCGAGTTGGAGGTTTGATGTATCGTATCCAGAAAAGGGAAGTAAAAAGGGCAAATTAAACATGTCTGCAGAGGCAATCATACGCAGCCATGCCGTGAACACAAAGAATGATGGAGACTAACAGCGCGGTTCTGAGCTGGCTCGGCAGCATATGTGAGGTATATTTTTACCTGTCAAAGCAAACTCTGCTTGCGTTACGAGGCAAGCTGTCGTGAAGGGCTCCGGACTGACTTCGACCTATCGGGGTTCTTGAACGTGTCACTGGACGTGAGTGTTTTTGCGTTCTGCCCACATCGAAATACGTCCGCCGTGGTCGGGATGGAACCCGCGACCTTAGTGTTCAGCAGCCGAACACCACAGGCATGAAGAACTGATCTACAACGACGGGTCAGTCACATTTGTTCCGGGCTTCATGTGGCAGGTGTGTCTTAAAATTTCAGCATGAGTATTTATTTATAAGCCAGGAGTTGTAATGGGTTGGATCGGCTGAGGTAAGTGGGTGTTTGAGCAGCGCGGTGTTTTATGCGCGGCTGATATTGCGTGTACCAGGTCAGATGGCGAGACAGACGGAGTTTTCAGTTTTTCAATACATTCACTCCTTCGGGATAGGAGGAAACCTTAGGATAGGAGGAAAGAACACTGTCACAAAGGTGACTGAACAATATAAATAGGTATCGACAACCCTATATAACCTAATTATTTGGTACCTTCCTGGCATCCCCCTCAATATATACGAGACAACCAGCTAAAGAGTATCACAATAAAATTTTATGGCATTAAATAGTTTAAAATCTCTATTTTTGCTCCAAACGCTGGGTCAAAATGCCACATTGCACGGGCAAAAACGGAACGCCCTTACAGAATCAAGATATTAAGCTGCTTTGCAGTGAATGCGCTATAAGTTGGCTGCATGGGAATGCACAGTATTTCTACAAACCGGCACCGTTTTTTTTTTTTTTTCAATAGTACACTATAGACTCAGCAATGCTACATACAGGCTTTGCGTGGTGCTTGTATATGCGATTACTTTCAACTTCCTTGCCTTCGCAGCATCCTCCCTGTCGGACAGACATGCAATTTGGTTCGTTTCGCAGTAACTTAACATGAGATTACCAGTGTGATTGTAGGGCGTCTTTAGGGAGGACAACACGCATAGTGAAAGCAATGTTGCATAATGTTTTCCATAGCTTTCTTCGTGTCTTCGTTGCGCCCGGGAATCAATGCTTTCTTTTTGGACGCTCAGACCGTCCGAACGAGCGATAAAACAATAAGAGCACTATCGCTTGCTCAAGACCTACAGAAGACCACAATGACGCGTTCTGCCTCATGGGCACCTTGCTACTGAAGTAATGCCCTGCTTAGAACGTCAGGTGAAAAGATTTATAAGCTCGTCACGTGATAAGAATAATAGCCGACTGTAATTAACAATTACTAACGTTAATATAGCATGCTTCGTCAGTTCTGCTCTACAGTTTTCGAAAAATGCTCAGTAAAGTGGAAACTTTGAGACGGTTGGGCCATGGCAAAGAACTGTATACAGTTGAGCCCACTTATAACGAACTTGATCGTCACGCGGCATTTGTTCGTTGTATCCAAAGTTCGTAGAAAGTGGACCACCTATAATACGGGCAAAAAGAGCAAGCGAGACGAAAGTTAACTTTATTTTTGAAAAAAGTCCGTGATGCATGTCTGCTTCTTCAAAGCTGATCGCATCACTGCCGTTTCTAATTTTTCCAGCGTGGTAATATGTTCATCGCCAAGGTCTCTGCTGCACACGAGTTCCTTAAGCGACGCGATGTAACCGATCGCGGTTGAAGTTCACAGCAACCGGCGGTAGAGCAGCATCCTCGTCATCGTTCACGTCGGTCTCTGGGCAGTCAGAAAGAATCGACGGCGCAATGCCCTCAGCGCGGGGTGGCAACGGAGCAACAAATCACGTGGATGCATCACAGCGACGCGGGCGGCGCCACTTTCTCTTTCGTCACCGCCCGCGCGCGCTTTTTAGTTTTAATTTTTCAACGCGCGCTTTTTCTTTTTTACTTTATTTTACCCGCAAAGGAGCGCCGGGGGACGCTTTGTGCGCTCTGTGTTCGCGTCTTGTCAGGGGAACACAAAGTGCGCGAAATTCGCCTGCCGCGGGTTCGCAGTCGAGCGAAACCGCGCCAAACACCGCCGGCTCGGTCAACTACGGGGGCCCGACAGCTTCGCGTTCGCTCTAACCGAGTGTTGAGGCCACAACAGTTCGTTCTATGTGAGACACTGTGCCATTGCCCCAATATATATTTTGACGGTAGCACCGCCCTCGTTCGTACTAAGCGAGCGTTCGTTATATCTGCGGCTGTTATAAGTGGGCTCGACTGTACGCGGTAAGTACAAACAGCGCAGGGGTGACTCTTTTTACTTCGTTCCGCCCCCTGCACTCTTCCTTGCTTACTTCTTTGGCGTACCATTGTTTGCATCTCCGGTGGAGTAGGGTACACGGTACCTGCGCAATAAACGAAGTGGTTGTTTCGGAAAACAAAGAGAAAAACAAAGATACAAACGAAGTCCACCGCGTTTCAGTTTCTGTGGCGTCGCAATGAATAAGATGGATTATTCTGACTGCCTCGAGGAGCTGGCACTTTAATGATAATCGAAGTGAAGAAAAGTTATTCAGTACTGAATACCTTGTTCACATCTATTAGTTTGTGAGGAAGAACATTTGTGAAAGCTGGTGTGGGCGCAATCCTTTCCCCTATGCCCTTTGTTTCCACTGCCTCATGCACGCATAGTACTCTGCGATGATCGTCACATACGGAGGACCTAGAGATATATGTGTCGAAAGGCGTGTTCTGTAAAAATAGCTCAGCAAAATGGCCATGGTCGCGGCAGGAACGTTCTGCAGGTGGCTGTGAGTTCGTTGCTTTGATGACCAGCCGCTGAGGCTTAATTTCCATTCAGAAGAAGTACAAAAATTCTCCTGTAATGGTGTCTCGATGTTTACACACAGCTAGTCGAAAGCAATTCAGACAGATCCTTTTACCGCGGCTCATAGCCAACGTGTGTAGCCTTCACGCATATAACAACAATTAAAAAACTGCGTATTGGCACGAACTTTATTCTGAATGAAAAAGCAAGAGTCAAATTGTTAGTGGAAGCAGTCCAGCAAAAATGCACAAAATGACTCCAGCAAAATATTCAAACGGGCGCTCAAATACAATACAGTTGAACCTCCTTATGATGAAGCTGAAGGGGCCCGGATAGCCATAGCCCTTCGTCATAGCCATAGTTGATGTTGACTGAGATTCCAGGGAGAATCGTCATTTTTTCGTTATATCTATTACTTCGTCGTAAACCGTTTCGTTATAATGAGGCTCGTCTGTACTGGCGTAGTTATACGAACGGCTAAAGTTTCAGCAAACCTGCTGCTCAGCAGTCATGCTGGAGCCGTCCGCAAACACAGTAAAAGCCCACAAGCTGCATTGTTCTTATCCTCACATAGCTAACAATGCTCCGTTTCTCCGTTGTTTTCTGTACCTCATTGTTTCAGTGCCACTCTTTGCACTACGCCTGCAGTCATAAACTAACTTACCATTGTTCTTTCTTCAGCAAATCTTGATAGCGATGAGCATCCCAACACGCTGCATGTTGAGCCTGTACAAACGACGCCCAGACCAATGTCAAACTGCAATGGTTATACAAAGAATTCAATCATTGTCAAGCTGCAATGGCTATACAAAGTATTCAATAAATTGAAAAAATAAAGCGGAACACTCAGGCAGAACATTGGGCTGAAATAGAAGTTCGGGTTGATGTAGTCGGCAAAGAGTCAACCCAAGATGGTGTGAGAAACAAAAAGTAGAAAAAAAGGCCTTCCTTCGTGTTTAGTGTTCGTAGCGTTTTGCAGTACATGAAGATGAATGCTAGCACTCTGACCAAGCTTTATTTAACCAAAGTCGAAGCAGAAATTTCTTCATTTCCTACAACACCAAAAGGTACACCCCTGGCAAGTATAGTACATACAAAGACTGGATTTTAACCAGAGCACCTCTGTCACGGGTTGTCTTTTGCGATAAGCCGCCGCAGCCGGCGTTAAATAGTCATTAGCAAAGCTTAAGTGCCCGGCAAACACCGAAAAGTCATGGGCTCATCCTTGTGAATGGACTGCCTTTTGGAGTGTGGCTACGTCAAAAGACCAAGGTTCCTCAAGTGGCTTTGCACACCCGGGTCTCTACCTGACTCGTTTATGCTCGTAACCTTCGTGTTGCAGCTGTTGTTTGCGCAGCTAGCAGCCCGTTTAGCGCCGAGTTCGTGCGAGCATGATGGGCCACGCGACGACCAAGGAAAAGAAAGGCCACGTTTCGCCACGAGAGGTAGAAGAAAAACAATGCCTCATTCGACGTTTCATCTGCTCTGCCTAGAGACCGAACGGGGCGCTTTACCCGAGAGAGAGAGAGAAGTAGTGTGGCAACGTCGTTACGCAAACTCGATCGCGACGGGCTACTTGAATTATGGGACGATAGTTCTTCTTGGATAGCCAGTCTTGCCCAGTTGGTGACCTACTGCAAGAACAGAGCCTATTGTAAGTATAAATGGAAAAAAATAAGCACTCAAAATCAAAGCAAGAAGCAGTTTAACGTAGTCATATTAAATCGAGATTTTTTGGTCGCTTATTGTACTATTTTATCACTTGAACTGATCATTGCCGCATACGCCTGTGAGCATACAGCCCCTACTTGCCAAAAAAACGAGCGTTCCGATCATAGATTTGATGCAGCACCAATTTCCAATTACGAAATTATTTACCTGTCCTCGCGTTTCGACTTACAGGAAAGCTATCCCTACGCCGAAATCCGATGGGATCTCAGTGGAAAAACTCTTCTTGTTTTGATAATTCGATGTGCTTTGAAGAACTTCCTTGAGGCAGGTGCTCGAGAGAGACAGAGAAATAGTTTAATCAGCCAAGTCGGGTGTAATCTGCTGTCCTGCTATGGACTGGCGGAACCCTGACTCGTGTTGTTGCGAGTGTTGTTGCAGGAGCTCAGTAATATAATGTGTTGCTGTGGTTGCATTGGTGCCAGAATGCAAGTCATATGCTCTCTTGACTCTTTCTGTAGAATTTTTTGAAGGCAGGCATAGCGGTAGTTGTATATATAGCCCGCCCTGCCAGAAAAAAAAAAAGAAAGAAAGATACGGTCGGTACAAGTTTGGCATGGGTGAGGCAAATGGTGCAGGCGCAGTCCAATTATTTGGCCTCGACATATTCTACGCACATTTGGCAATACGGCTGTCTAGGATGCCGTTTGAGGCCAAGTAATGCCACATAATTTAATAGATTTGTTTCCCCGCTTGCGTATGTGTGCTGCATCTCTTCATGAAAATAAATAAGAGGCAAGCAAGCATAATATCACGTCATTTAAAGAACTCTTCCAGCTTGGTGCTTGCATAATACACCTCGTCATTAAAATAAGGAAGAGAGTAACAGGCATCTGTCTATCGGTCTTATTATAAGATAGATAGCTCGCCTGATTTTTTGCCATGGATGGTGCGAAATAAATTCGCAACCCAGTACCACAGCGACGCTTCTCACAGTCCACAGCCCAGTGTCTGGGCGTAATATTATACAAGAAAAGACGACAAGCCGCATTATGTAAATTTTGCGCACGTACCCTTGCTCGCAATATGCGGCTTCTTTGTGCAGTGAAAACACTCCACGCCTAGTTCCGCCTGTCTCTTGTCTCGTGCTTCCTCGTCACCCGCACACGTGCGATTCCTGCGGTGTTGGCTCCTGCTTCTCATAAATCATCGAGGACTGAAGTAATCAGCGATGCAATCAAGTCTCTGTCAACGCCTGCCTTGCCGCCGCCCGGGAAGCGGGTTCACACATCGCGGCCGGCACAGCCTGCTGGCGTCACAGCTTATTTGCCAATGTAGGCCGATAAGAAATTAGGAAGCTGACCTAGAGGGCGCACCGCACCTTCCGAGGAAAAGTGAAGAAGCGTTGCACACCTAATTTCTAGTTTGGAAAGCATAAATATGAAGTTGAAAGCACCACACGGGATTCGAACTGGCAATCACATTAGTGTAATAGCGGTGCTAATTCACGGCGCCACATCACTTTTTGACGTTTATTGCAAAAACTCAAAAGCAGACCTGCTGCTCTACAGTTGGTGTTATCCACGGTGGTAAGCTGTCTGATTTTGGGCCGCTGCTGACGCTGGCCCTACCAGCTGCCGCTAGCTGACGGGCGTCCGAATCTGTACACAACACAATGGTGTTGATCTCCCTATCAAAACAGCCATTCCCACAGCGGTGTGTCAGTGGCTGTGCACTCTGCCACTGAGCCCCATTTAGACGGTGGCACAATTCGAAAATCTCCAGAGTGCTCAGGCTTTCGAGGTAAATCTGCAGAATACAAGGACAACGGCCCATATTTTCTTTACGAGCATGGTCCGAGAGCTTAGCTCTGAATACATGCACTGTATAAATTGCTCTCCAATTTTCGTGCAGTGAATGACACGACCGATGCGAATGACACACAGGTAATTTATGCTGAACGGCCAGTCGCCTGCAGAATCACTGCACTCATCTAGCGATGAACAAAACCGGTCACAAAAAACTGCTTTTTCGGCAATTTTCGCGCAAGTCCTGAGCTTCTTTCCATGTCGATCAAACATCTTTCTCGCATCGAAGATGCGCCAAGAAGGGAGGGTCGCTTGGTAGGTCGATTTCCGTGATCGTGGGTGCCAGTCACGGAAGGAAAGGTAATCATCTCTGGAGGGTTGCCACTGCCGGTGGCAGATTGATCTATGACGGTGTATAGGCGCCACTGTGATAGGTTGGCGGTTGGAACGCGTTCCATCTCCCGCTGAGTGCATGTCGCAAGGCACCTCCATGGGCTGCCGCGTACATAGAGCTTCGCCATATGGTCTACGCACGTCTATATACGCATGGATTGAGTTAGTGCAGTCGTGTGGTTTCTACTTCCGCAGGATGGCACTACTCGTCTGTGAAGAAAAAAGAACGGCGTTCTCTCTCGCAAAAACTGTTACGCACATTCATCAGAAAACATTTCATAAAGTCAAACTCTGAAGTCTACGACGCCAGGCCGAAATTATCATTTTCTAGAAAATGCAATTACCTCGGTATTCCGGTAGTTACCTAAATACTGCATAAATTGTCTTTAATAATGAACTACCCTCCTCTATCATCGCTAGGCACTAAACCCGCGTCGGCATGTCGCGAGCGACGATGGTCTTTCCTGTACCTCACTGCAGACAGCGGCTCTCCTCCAGCCTACTTTCATAGAAACTTTATGTTCGCTTTTAAAACATATAGCCTTGAGCATGTTCATTAGCGAAGCTCTCTGTCGTGGAGTCTAGGGTGGCTCAATGTACGTGCGCCGCTCACCAGATTACGTGCAAGAGGGCGGTCTAGAGACAAGCAAGGTGCGTGCTCTCGAGAAAGAGGAAACGACTGTATGCCATTAAACATCGCCTGGTAATGTATCAGATGTGGTTGGTCACGGCAGCCGGTTCCACGGGAAAGGCTGTCGAAGTTGAGCAGGCGGGTGTGCAGAATCTTCTCGTAGTGTCCATATGGCATCAAGGCTGCCAGACCACAGGGCCTCGCTACCAAACGTGCTTTAAATAAAATTTAAAGTAGACGCTGCTAAAGTCAGTGTATCGAAGCGACCCGCATATGAAAGTCTCTTAATTTAAGCAAAGCGTAATAAATATTGGCTAAATAGATATTATAGTCTCCAAAAATACAACTTAATCACACCTTCTTGGGACGAATCGTTGAGAGTGTCTTCGCCCACAAGCTAGCGTGTGGACCTACAACTACAAAGCATAATTGAAAACCTATAAAGCAAGACTGCTTCACCGCCAGCGGCCTTCAGGCTCGTATTGCCTCTTTTCTACCTGCATAAATAATCCCTCCTAAATAATCCTCCTCCTCGTAATAACAGTCGTGGTAAATAATCTTCCCCTTTCCGAGGCTGCTTGCCTCTTCATCCGCTATGAAAGCCTCGGAGAAGCGGTTTAACTGACGCAACTTGGGTGAACGGGATGAGGACAAAGCAGATAAAACAATATACAAGTACGGTACGCACCCGAACGTAAGATGTGAAAAGGATCGGTGATTTCTCTCTTCGTCTTGCCTTTGGCACATGCCGGAATCGTGGTGTTGCTGAACAACGGCTGGCACCCTGCAACGCTTTCGTTGATCTGCAAGGTATAGTCCTCGGTATTTGCGCACCGGTAGCTTGGGTTTGCGTAACTTGTTACTGGCGCCTCTCCCCCTTTGTCCGGAGTACAAGCGTCCGCATGTTGTAAGAAAGCTGTACAAGAAGACCTGTAACGCCGCCAACAGAAAGAGAGGCGTACCTCTGACACATTTCCCTCCTTCTTGGTCAATATCAAGTATGCAATTTCCAGTTTGCAAGGAGCAGAGAAAAGTACAATCACATCATATCGCCTGATTTTCTTGACTTGCGTATGAAATTTTATGCTTACACAGCATAACTTGTACTGGACCACTTGCAAGTGGTTCAACAGAAGTGCCAATGACTGGATCTGTTTTAGACCGTTCCCGTTCGTGGGTTGAACCGCATCGCCGCCATCGGTGCGATTGAGCAAAACCATAAATAAATAAAAATAAACATTGCCGCCACAAGGGTTCAAACCTGCGGTGCCGCAAACAGATCAGCTTTGCTGGCCAGTGCACGGGAGCACCATGCTTTCGCCACAGCCGATAACACCTCGTGTTAAACTGCAACACACTCTCGTGTCGGGCATTGCACATCGTTGTCTTCATCAACCTGTACTAGTCTGGAACTAATATCGTCGCCAGACATGCCGACGATCCAGCAAAGCAAAACAATGAGCGTACAGGACTGAGAGCACTAGGCTAACGCCGCAGCCGCTCACGCCTCGTGTTAAACTGATGATGATGATGATGATGATGATGTCCTCAGGCTTAATGGCACATACCCCAAGGTAGATATACCATGGTAGCGAAGGCTCCATAGACGCCCATTGGTCCAAACAATGGCGGCTCATGGGAGCACCCCAGCGCCACTATTTTGGGGGGCAACCTACGTATGAGTGACGTTGAATGACGTCACGCATACGTGTATTTTGGCGCGAATTATAAAGTGGCCTTTTTATAGAACCCGCATTTTCGAGCCGGTATCACTTCAAGGTTGCCTTTCAGTGCGCACCAACCTTTGCCAGTCAAATGTGCTCGAGTTCCTGCTAGTTATGGCCTTGTTAATGTGCAATTGGGAACCCAATGAAAGTGACTGGCAAAGAAGGTAGCATAGAAAGGCTGCAACACTTTCAGACGCTGGCTAAGCATGCATGATTCGTAGTGGAAACCTTGGTGAAAATACCGGTGCTAGTACTGTTGAGTATATCAAGGTATGATGCACAAAGCACAGGCTCAAGTGCACAGTTTGCAATACAGTGTACAGCAATGGTTTTCATATTCATGGTTTATTACAGCAACCAAAGAAATACAGTGATAAAGCACACCAACAAAAAATGCGCGTCACAGGCAGCTCAAGCAGTAGTTTTTTTAAGCTGGCTATTTATCTCAATGGTCACCGTGCTGATAGGAAAAAGCCCTGAAGTTCCACGAACGTTGCCAGGTAGGAAATTGAAAAAGTATAGAAAACAATGCTACGACAGCTTCCATTGAGGCAAACATGACATAAGTAGGCGCATCAACACATTGACCATGCAGCACACAGGGATTACTCTTCACATTTCATGTCTTCAACTGAAAGAATATAGCAGCTATGTATACACCTGCATGACAATATTAAAAACAAGTTTTAGCATCAACAAATCTGCTCAACGCTAGAGCATTACACCATACATAGGGCCTGCGCACAACCTCTAGACCGCCTTCTTGTCGCTAACCGAAGAAATTTGAAGCAATTCTAATCAAACTAAAATATACATGAAGTGCAGTTTAAAGAGAAGTGCAAGGACATTCAATACAGCCACTCCTTCCTCGAGTAGGCACAGCATAGAGACGCAGCCATCCTGGCCGCAGATACACAAACAGTTCGAAGTGCTTGGATGAAACCCTCAGGTCTCGCAGCTGGCACGGCGTCTTCTCCAGGCTGAGGTTGCGGCAGAACTGCACCCACGTTTTGCACCTGGACATGATGCAGCGTCCACGTTATACAACTGCACCCAAAGGAATATCATATACTCCAAACGTCAATACGCCAAGATTCCTTTCACTTAAATGCAGTACGTTATAACTATGCCAGAAAATTCTCGCGCCAAGCCTCCGCGCCTCAGAGTGCGGTTACGCTCGCCTGATACTACGCGGCTAGCTGTTTTTCTATGCTCAAAGAGTGACGAGAGCGATGCAGCGAAATGAGATTAAAACTACATTGACGGTAATGTATACGTATAACGGCAATAACTACTGCTGGCCGAATTCAGTTAAGGCACAGTCAATGCGGCGCACATACACATGGTTGAGTTTCGATACTGTCAGTTTGCGAGGGGATCCTCAAAATGGCTTCACGGTGCTGCAAAACCCATTAATGTCATGCTCAGAGCTGTTAGGCAGCGCAGTTGGTTTTAAATTGACCATGCGGCAAGTAGAGGGCACGTGGTTGCTCATGAGAGCCCGGTATCAATTTCACGTTGGTGAGAGTTGGCTGCACGAAACTAGCTATAAATAAGACAAATGATTTGTATCTTTTGCACATCTTATGACTGCAAGTGCTTGCCCTGCAATTTACTAAAATATCCCGATAACATGAAGCCAAGTGCGTATGAAACAGTTACAGCTACAATAGGCGCGGAAAGGCCGACAAAAGCATATCTAGAGCAGACGATAACGGCAAAAGCTCACCTGCGAAAGTCCAGAGGGAAGCGGTGTAGTCTTGGTAGGACACCCACGGTACAACCCACGCTGTCACAATGTGCCACGGAGCAAGGCTTCTTCACATGCCGCAACCTCATCTTGAAATGCAGAGCTAAGCGCTTGAAACGATGAGCGCGAAGCCTCGGGAAAAGGTTTCGCACTGGCCGTACACCGAAGGAAACGCTGCAGCGGTGCAGCGGGGTGCAGATCTTGCCAAACGGTGACAGAGAAGCGACGAGAAAGGACGACAAAAACTTATTAAAGGGGCCATTTTGAGACCGGCGAGCTTAATTTGCACGCTTTCCAAGGCGCGCCATAGCAGGCAGCTGGAGATAAGAAATCGCTTCGTAAGCTGCGGCCGGGTACCGTAACAAGGCCTGCAAAGTCGCGCAGCAAATGCACCGCACACTCATCAACCGAGGGCGCAACAAGAGCGTTGCAAAAAATTACAAAATTCAGCGCAATGTTTTGCAGAAATATTTTACCTATTTTATAAACGTGGCAATAAAATATTCATTTCTTTTTGTTGTTTTGTAGCATTTTTATCTGTGCTTTTGAATTTCACTATATAAGTGTTTCGGCCGCCCAAAGTGGCTGTGCTGCAGTCGCGCTAAACCGTTTTTGGGCCCAGCCTTCGCCACCATTCTACATCCACCTTGCATACCCACGCACTCTCGCGCTGTGCATTGCACACCGTCGTCTTCTATTAATACTGCTATCGAACTAATATACACACTCTCGCGCGCTGTGCATTTCACAACGTTGTCTTCTTCAACTATTACTACTATCGAACTTATATCGTCGCCAAACGTGCCGACGACCCAGCAAAGCAAAACAATGAGCCTACAGAGCCTGAAACACCGACATAGTTGCGCTCAAATTTCGCATTAGGAAGAATCGTAATCGCCCTTAGAACTTCTTCCAACGCTAGCGATGACGTCGGTGGGGTAGCTTATGTTCTTAGAGCGTTTCGCTTGTTTTTGAGAACTGCTCTCGATGTGATATACAGGCAGGTTTTTTCCAGTGCTACGTGATTGAGACCGGCAACAATTCCGTGCCTCACCAACATTGAGTCAGCGCTCACAAACTTATCGAGGCGGGCTTCTTCTGGTGCGTCGACTGTATAGTACCACGTATGACGCCTATAAAATCCGAGAGTAAACATGCAAAGGCCAAAGAACGAAACGCTATTGTATTACGGCACTTCACCGGCAAATTTAAGGCCCTTGCCAGCTACCATGCAGCTACCCCTGGTGGTGCGAGCTTTTCCAGCTACCTCAGGTTCCTGGTTTAATTCAGACCTTTGGACTCGGTATAGAACAGAAAACGCTTAACACTGACTCATCACTGTTACTGTATGGCGGAGCGTTCAGCCTGTGACAAGAAAGAGGTCTGCATTCGTCGAGCTGTAAGTGTGTGCTTCAATACGTGTAGACCCGAACTTCGTTTATCCAACCCAGGGTGGTAAAGACCGCTGAGAACAAGCGCGACGGAACATCTTATGCAAGTACCGTCTGTGCGAAAAGAAACTAGGCCTCATGGTTTGCTTCTCACTCGTGCAGCAGAGAACTTATGGCATCCGCCAAGCTTTCAATCCGTGTAAGATAAAGAGAACCGTTATCCTCATCTTTAGAGAGATTTTGATCACCAGGGAGCCGTAAGAGTGAGCCTCACTGTTCCAACTACCATACCAATAAACCAATTAGCACATAGCAGTACCCTTGGGAAAACCATGCAGCCCGGTAACTTTTCGCAAAGATAATAGCTGTTTTCAGAGCATATAATTGCCTATTGAAACGGGCTGCCGTCGAGTTCAAGTACAATTCAAGGAGTGCGATGAAGTTGTCAATGCTAATCCGCGTAGTACTCGGACATCTTTCAAAATGACTGAGGGCGGACCACCGTATCCTCTCCCTGCCGTCAATCACTGCTTACGGATTCATCACTGCGGCCATCGACTACCTCACCTTTTACGCAGAGGCAATAGCTCTTCCCTAGCAATGAAAGCAGCGCTGAAGTAGCGAGGTTTTTTGTCGAGAACATTGAGGTGCTAAGCGGAGCCTCCGAAGCTCGCTTTTCTACACAGGTTGCAAACAAAATTTGCGAGTGATCTTACGCAAAGAATGCTCATAGAGTCACGCAAGCCACAGAAGACCGACTGCTTACCATCTGCGGACTAATAGCCGGAGGGAGCGCTTATGCGTGAACGAGGCAACATCATACATGTTTGCAATGTACAAGTCCTACTTCTGGTCCAGTCGCAAGGTGCCTGTTCAGCGCAGCAACTTCGAGAAATGTGACACCAACTAGCTCACCAAAACACGCTTTGAAAATGCAACTAAAGGCTAAAAGGTTTGTTTTTGCAGCGCCAGCACATTCGAATGAAAAAAAGAAAGTTAGCAGTCGATTTGATGAATCCAGCGAAGTGGAAATGAGATAGCGTCTGTGATTTTGCTTAAATGCTTTAAGGTACCACCAACATGAAAATCGTCTAGAGGCTGTGAAACGTGTTTTGCGGCTACTGCGATCACTGCTTCAGTGTCTCCTTTCCTGACTCCAACACACATCGTGCATTTACTCAGTTACGCGCAGCAAGCATATTTGGATGCGAATGTATGCGGAAATATTGGCGATTTTCCCGTAATCGACGCCACGCTACGGCGGCACCACGAACTAGTCTTCCTTCACACTATTATTATTATTCCTTCATGTTATTTGAATACTATTCACCTTGATTCTGTCACAGCATATAAGTATCTAGTCGTTCATATCAGACGAAGCTTAACATGGCGTACCAATATCGAATATGTGACCAATAACGCCAATCGCATGTTATGATATTTACGTCGCAACTTTCCGCCGCTCCATCGTCCCTAAAACTTTTACTTTATAAATCCACACTACGTCCTAAGCTTGAATACGCAGCATCCGTGCGGGACCCTACACACGAAGACCTTATAACTTTTCGCGAACTTATCCAAAATAATTCTGTTCGCTTCATCCTTTCTAATTATAACTATACTGCAAGTATCAGAGTCGTGGAAGCTCACCTTTCCCTCCTATCCTTACAATCTCGCCGTAAAATCAGTCGCTTAACTCTTTTGACATGGTATATCACCACGTCACGCTGCATGAAGATTTCATTTCACCACCCGAGTACATTTCCCGCCGCATTGATCATCGTCACAAAGTAGGGATTGCAAAATGTCATACCAAAGCCTGTTTTCAGTCTCACTTCCCACGGACTTCCGTCGAGTGGAACCGCCTCCCCCCGATAGTGCAGCCACTGAAGATAACCCACGTTTTCGCGTTACACTAACTTTGCATGTTCAGGAGAAAGCTCAATTTGTGTTCCAATAATATTCACTGTATTGCATTCATTGTTTCGTTTTACCGTATGTGACCCACTTCCCTCTGTAATGCCCCTGGCCTTGAGGGTGCAATAAATAAATAAATAAATAAATAAATAAGAAGGATCGGCCGCACGCGGAAGCATTTGTTTGCTCCTTCGCGAGTGCTTCGTCGGCGCATTCATACGTTGTTATCCTAGCCTTCTTAAAAATATTACGAGAGTTTCACGACATAGACACCACAAACTGAGGTCGCTCATCGATCCTGTCCGCAGAGAACTCGTCCCTACGCCGTGCGGTCTGCTGTTGCTGCGTAGCAAACACTATCGGATGTCGTACTCGGAATGTCGTGACAAAAAAAAGAAAGAAAATAAACTCGCCAGCACTGCTGCGTGTATTTTTTTTTTATGTCAAGGAGACTGAAAAGCCAGGAGATATAATTCGATTGCTTTATTGCTAGCATCCCGAAGTAAAGGCAGCTTTGGGTGCAGAAACTTCGGATTGGCACACCACTCCCAACAACGATGGCCGTGTGTTCCCAGCATTTTCAGGGAGACGACTTCTTTCTTCCAGATAAGGACTCCGTGCCATTATAGCTTCCTTTGGTTTTAATAAAACTATTACGGTCATAATAGTGGCCGATTGTTGTAATTGCTGCCGCGATGCAACCGTAATGCAAGCAAAATTGTACCTTGTCTTAACCCAAGCTGCAGTTAAAGCGCTGGAGTTATATTATCTCCTCTCTGCGTTTTATGTTTCCGCATTTGTGTCTGTTCATTCTATACGCTCGTGTTTCCCGGTACGCAAAATCGAACTTCAAAGCGAAGAGACTGAAGCGGCGACGGACGAGCCCAGTAAAGATCACAGGTTCTTCCGTCTTCCTTATTGCACCAGGGGTGCACCGCCAGGGACGGTTTATCTAACTCGAAGACTGAAGCTCTTCGCACCAGCGGTGCCCCGTCAGAGACGGTCTCTCGATGAGTAGAGATGCAGGGATCAAGGGAAACTTAGATTTATATACAGATATTTACAGTAGATACAGAAGTTCAGGCACTAGAGACCAAACAACAAAAAGGTGGATCTGGCTAATACTAGGGGAGGCCCCTACTCGGCGTTGCCGAAGATGCGTTGCATCTGACCTTAGCGCAGAACCCCGATTCCGGCTCCGGGGTCCGGTTTTAAAGACCTAAAGGCCCAGCCCACATTTCGTAGCAACCAATCATATTGTGCTCTCAACATGATTGGTTCTTCAAGAGCCTGGCCAGCCCTCCAGCTGCCGTAAAGTAGAGCACTCTCTCCACCACAAAATAAAAACAAACACAAATAGACATCCGTGCCAGCACATGTGCGAATCAGTACCGCGGGTGGGGGGACACCCGTATACATGCCGGCGCGTTCGCGAGCGGCCGCGTTCCATGAAAGGAGACGCTTCGCTTTGAGCACCCCCAGCCGCGTCCCGATGACCCCCGCGAACGCTACCGAACCCTTACACGCCCTTCCCAAGATTCTACAAAGGGCTCAAATGCCACTTTTAGAATTATAACAAAGGGATCGGTACGGGTCACAAAACCACCCTGTGGGTGACATACCGCAGCTACACAAACACTGGCACGAACAAAACCAAAAACAAAAAAAATGCACACGGGCACCAACACAACACAAGCAAATTGCACACTCAAGTACACGCGGTGATACGCTTGCTGTGCGCCGTAAAACGGAGTCCAAGTTGACAGGCTACTCAGTTCACTTGCATGCACACCCGTGTCCTGCTCGACACACACACACACCGACACTCGCAACTGGAGCGTTCACTAACACTCGTACGATGTCCTTAAGTGGCCACGTGAGCCTCCTTAGTCGCACCGAGCGTCCTTGTGTGCGTTCGAGCCACTACGCGTCTCAACACAACGCCTAACTGCCACTCGGCTCTTTAGGCTGGTGCCACAGCAGGGCAAGAATTCAAAAATGCTGCCCTCCAGGATCGAAAACAACGTCCTGATCCTCGATAAGTGAAAATCTCTGACCATGCGACGCACTTGAGAGCACTCTCTCTCCGGCGCACCAGTACGACACGCGTGGTGCGTAAAGAGCATAGTCCCTGGCCCGTCCAAATATAGCAGTACAGTCAGTCTCGCTACACTTGATATGCCGACCTCTAGCACGGAACATACTGTTCCTCGCGTCGACTTTCAGCGTGAAAGCCACGCACCTGCCTCCTGCCACTCCACCTCGCCCGGGGCCATCTGCACCTTTACTGCACGAGCAAACTTTGAAACCGCCGCTCCGTGCTTGATCAGCGCCCGCTGGCCCCGTGGCATAGTCTGACTCCAAGGCTCCTTGAGCTCCCTGACAGTCACTTGACCCGGGCTTGCCTTGCGGCAAGTCGCCACACATTTCCGGGTCCTCAACTGACCTGGTCGGGCACACACCGGGTGCGTTCATCTGCGCGGCGTTCTGCCCGGTCGGCCCAACAGGCCTACCTCCGCTCTTTGCCTCGGATGAAGGGCTCTTGCCACCAGAAACGCTACGGGGCACTTCATGCTCCATACCCGACACAGTGTGCGGTTGCGGCAACGCCAGATTTTCACTGGCTGTTACTAGCTCCGCGTCAGAGGTCACAATCTTAGAGCCTACAGGAATTCCACCGCTGTCCTGTTTGTTATCGGACACCTTGGTCACGATTGGCCCTAGATCACTAGAATTGGGCTGCTCCTGTTCTTTGCTAGCCGCCCGCGGTGGCGGAAAAGCTGTGGTATTTCCGCGTCCTTCAGGAATCCTGTTTTCACTTCCTGAACCTTTCGCGGCGTTTCCTAAGAAAGATGCGTTCCCGCATACCGGCTGATTGCTTTCAGCGTCTTCACTGCTTTTTCCCTGATCTGTGCATGACAAGCATAATCCTTTGTCTTCCAGCACAGGCTGCCTCACCTCTCGCGACTCGGAGCAGTTCTCCCTGGTTAGTTCACTAGCTTTCCTAGACGCCTTGAGCTCAGCGAGCTCCAGCGCTAGCTGCTGGCGCTTTGCTTCTAATTCATCCAAGACGCACTTAACATCCTGTGCTTTCTCCTCGCACAGCGGCGCCTTTCCTCTATTCACTTTCGCAAGTTCGGCCCGAAAGTACGCTAAACGCGCCTTCGCTAATTCAACTCGGTACTTCACATCAAGTGAGGGCAGGCTTGGATAGCTCTCCATACCGCCTTCCGTACCCCTCAGCTGTCCTATCGGCTCGAACACAGGGACGTGAACAATGCGACCAAGGAAACTCACGGTTTCGATGCGTCGATCCGCATTGCCAGCTCCTTGGCGTCGGAGTCCACCTCCTCTTTCACCGCACGCTGCGATGAGCTGTCGCACGCCGCTGGTCCGCCGCCGGTAATCGTCGAGTTCCCGACGCGCTGCTTCCTTGACCGGACGCAGTCCCGCGTCGCTGGACTACTGCCGTGGTCCTTGCGTCCAAGCCGCCGTGTCTCCGCAGGTCCGTTCACGAACGCTGACCTGTCGCCTTGTCACCTTTCTCCCTGCCTTGTCTTCTTCCTGCGCCGTCTTCCGATGGCCGCAGGATCCTGTCGACTGCGCCAGTAAAGATCACAGGTTCTTCCGTCTTCCTTATTGCACCAGGGGTGCACCGCCAGGGACGGTTTATCTAACTCGAAGACTGAAGCTCTTCGCACCAGCGGTGCCCCGTCAGAGACGGTCTCTCGATGAGTAGAGATGCAGGGATCAAGGGAAACTTAGATTTATATACAGATATTTACAGTAGATACAGAAGTTCAGGCACTAGAGACCAAACAACAAAAAGGTGGATCTGGCTAATACTAGGGGAGGCCCCTACTCGGCGTTGCCGAAGATGCGTTGCATCTGACCTTAGCGCAGAACCCCGATTGTTGTTGTTGTTGTTGTGACTGAGAGAAGGATGAAAAGGAAATTGCACGGGCCTGCTACTGGCTCTAGCCAAGCCACCACCGCTGCCAACGTGCAGATAGAGGAGAGGTAAGAGATCAGAGGAAAGAGAAAAAGGCAAGAACAGACGCGCGTCGCAGCAACAACTGCGTCCGCCGGAGCGGACGCTACTGAAAAAAATCAGATAAGCGGCCGAAGCCGCGCTCGCCGAAGCGAGATCAGATACTCATGAGCACAAGCAACCCCGATTCCGGCTCCGGGGTCCGGTTTTAAAGACCTAAAGGCCCAGCCCACATTTCGTAGCAACCAATCATATTGTGCTCTCAACATGATTGGTTCTTCAAGAGCCTGGCCAGCCCTCCAGCTGCCGTAAAGTAGAGCACTCTCTCCACCACAAAATAAAAACAAACACAAATAGACATCCGTGCCAGCACATGTGCGAATCAGTACCGCGGGTGGGGGGACACCCGTATACATGCCGGCGCGTTCGCGAGCGGCCGCGTTCCATGAAAGGAGACGCTTCGCTTTGAGCACCCCCAGCCGCGTCCCGATGACCCCCGCGAACGCTACCGAACCCTTACAAGCCCACTTGAGAAAGTATGAGCCACCAGTCAAGAAAAAATAAAGCGGCAAGGCAGATCGAGTTTACTCGCCGGTAAGTGGTAGGTTTACACGCTAGACCCGATCGGTAAATTGCACTTTATCCCTTTCGGGCCTGAGAATTGGATTACCGGCAAGTGAAAGGAGGAACCGAGGTATCCCACACCGGCTGCAGAGTTGGATGTTCCCTGTCTGCTGTGGACTTGAGCAGGGATAAAGGCTTCAAGAACACGAATTTTGCAGGAAGTGGGACTAAAGGCGACAAGGGAAAGGATTTCTCCAAGTAGCTCACCGACAGTAATAAGAGCAAGAGTCTTCTCCGGTGCCTGCATAAAAACAGCTTTCATGATTTTCTTTCGTATACAGCGAATCCAAATCACAGATTTGTGGTAAGTGTGCGAAATAAAAAAAAAAAAGAACAGGAGCCTCAGTCTACTACCCGCACCGTCCTGCCTCCGAGGGCGCGCTCCGACTCGATGCATGGTATCCGACTGATGCATGGAGACCCTGCATGGTATCGAGTTCAAGACGCAACTTACAGACATGAGTAGACAGGTATCGGAGCGCTCGAGCGGTCGTCTGCAGATCAAACGAAAGAAAATTTTGCAGCAGGTACTGGTTTTCATGGTCGGTGCGTGCGCTGAAGCGAAGCTGCATAGAAATTAGAGCAAGGCACCAGCACATTGCTGTTAACATAGCACTTGCGCGCTATGATTGGTCCACAGCACACCGCTCCAGCGTTCTAAACAAGTCTGCTCCCGAATGTACTACATAATATGTTGATTGCCCGATTGAAGTAATGGCCATATATAAGTGCTACTGGGGTTCAGCTAGCTGAATTGAAATCCGAGCGCAAGACGTTCGAAGGCGAAACCACCGCAAACCGTTTTAGCTCTCAGCGTTATGCAAGGAATTCGCAAAGCCTGGCTTACGTGCAACATTGCAGCGGTAAACCCGAGACGTGCTTCCATTTTCCTGACTTATCCGCCGTATAAGAACTCAGTGCTGGCGGTTTTGATATCACTAAAGCGTCCTGTAGGAGAGCGATGACCGTGTGCGGTTCCGCTCGCACGGCGGATGTTTGCCGACACAGGCCGACGACTTGCAATTTTTCATCGGTTATGGGCTTTACACCGACTAATACAAAGTGCTAAGCTAGAACTAGGCGCTCACCTTCAATGAAAAAGCGTGACTCAATCGTGCAATCAAGGAAATTTGTTAATGCGCCCAGGCTCATCACTGACGGAATCTTCTTCGCGGTTGCCATCTTGGCTTGGCTGCGGCTCCGCCTAAATTTAGTGAAAATTGCCAATTTCCATCGTGATTGTAGCACAGAGCTCAGCACACAGTCTCCTGCGTTATCTTGTGCCGTTCACTAGCCACCAGCTCTACCACCAGCCTAAATGCACTCCTAAATGCACTCTTAAATACACTCCTTACTCCTGCCCGTTCTTATCAGTACCGTATCCGAGACTGCACCGCTTGCCCGAATTGTCACGAACCCGAAGCTAATTTGGAGCATCGCCTTCTCTCCGGGTCGTTTTTCGCCCGGCATGTGCATTCCGCTTCTGTTCGTCATCGTTCTTGCGCTCCCGAGTTTTACGGTCAATCGGTCTTGCGAGGTGAAATTCGGTCACATCTAACGAAGACATATTGTGTTTAACTGCAAATTTTACAAGAGGTCGTGGTCAGCGACTACGCAACGCGCTGCCAGTCAGCACACACGAAAGGGTTGCCAGACGTTTATATCCCGCTTGAGGGTGTACCATCAGCACTAATTAAACGCGAACAAGAGAACTGAAATGTCAACACAGAAACATCAGTATATCAGCTCCTGGATAGAAAAGACAGACGTTACTGATTCGCATATCTAAAGCAATCTTCGCGCCTCAGACTTGAAATTAATTTGTGCTAGTACTGAGTTTCTCCAGCTTAAGATGATCTAATTTTGCAGTTCGTGTTTCAATTTTTTTTTTTTTTTTTGGGGGGGGGAGGAGTTCATTGACGCGGATAATACGGCACGGGAGACGTGGATAAGAGCAGAAAAAGACAGTGACCGCATCACGCATGGGACGGGGTGTCTTTTGTTGTTGTTGTTCTGTTTGTGTAGCCGTATGTGTGGGCATTTCTGTAAAGTTTTCTGAAGTATTCCATAGCATTTATCGTGAAACAGTAATAAAGAACTTGAACCTTGTTTCTTTGCGGAATACTTCTAGTTTTGCTAAACACCGTAGCTACAATATGCCTGCCAAACCTTTATTATTAACGCTCTTGCCTTTTATATATCACTGATAATAATTCCAGGATAGCCCTAGAAGGTATCCTCAGGCCATTAGCTGTTAATCTTTACATTTATGACATCACAAGAATGAAGGATGCTCTGAAATAATTATTTATATTTCTGATGGTAGCCTATTTCTTATTTCTTCTAGCCCTAGTGAGCTAGAAGTTTGCGCCAACAGTGCCTGACCTACATGAGTGGAGCACACTCAACTCAACTGACCATATAACTCAGACAGTGTTCTTTCGAGAGAAAAGTAAAAACGCCGAAATTAATGATGACCTTGTTAAACTTACCTCGACAATTGAACTTGCTCAGCGCAAAAAGATTCTTTTTGTAATAACGTGCACACTCTTCTCAGAGCCGCGCTTTTACTTCGTGATTTGTGCAGGGTGCGGCCCTCGCACGGAAGTGAGATTTTACAACTGTTTTTCAGCTATATTCCATAAAAATAATTTTATTCTGACATACAACCTCACGCTATATCTCGCGGCTAGTTACCGAAGTCTTCTAGACTCTTCACACCCTTCGTGAATAAAGTCATCTTCGGTTCCATCCATTGCGTTCGAAATTCCTGTGACTTTATAAAAACTCTTAACAACAATTTCCGGAGACATCGCACACCACGAATTCAAAATCCACGACCAGACAAGCTGAAGGGATGCTCTTCATAGCCGCCCTGTGGTTAGCCACCGCCTACCATGGCGGGTACAGGCCCCATGAATCTGCTTTAAATGGCTGATTTTAAACAATGGTGCGTGCTGGAAGGTTGTAATAGTGGTGGTAATAATAAGATGGTAATCAGTAGGTAGGTGTAGTCATCTATGAGCTCCCCGCGGAGCATGGCGCACAAGAAAATATATACACAAATAAAACGCAGCTGCTCTACACGGATATTTTTTTTTTTATATCGGCGGCTAAGTTAGCGGGATTGGCCCATACTGGAGGGTGGCCCTTAGCCGAGTGTGTGCCGTATTTGATGCGCACCTACAAGGAACAATAACATCGAATTCGTTTCCAAAAAGCTTGCTAGTGTTCTTAGCATATTTAAATAAAAATTACGCTTTAATTACCATCGAGCACGTACAATCTATCGCAAATTAAGCATTTTAAACCAGTTTGGGGTGTACTAACGCCGCAATTAACACAACTGTCTTGTTATTTCAAAAGAAAGCTGCGTGGCCAATTGCTCAGGAACCGCGCCTTGCTCACACAGAACCACTTTTTAAGAGCCTTCGGATAAGTACCACAAATTCCATTCGCAGTGAATTTAAGCAATAGACAGGAATCAAAAAACAAGGCAACAATTTAATTCTGCCGATATCAAACCCTACAAGAAAAAGGAACCATAACAATACATGGTATAAGGAAGCAGGGCGCGTCCCGAAAACGCAAACTATTTTCGATTACCGCCGCTACTCAACTCGTTTTACCGTAATACACCTGATTTGTCAGTTATCAGCATCTACACATTTGTATAGACAACCTTTCATGCTGTTTCCTGCGTGCCCTTGCAAAATTTTATCACTTTTGTAGCTTACTACAACTTACCTTGTTAATAACTCTCATGTCTGTTTCACGTTACTACTGCATATTCATGCGTTAAATTGTCTCGGACTGAGCTGGTAAGCGTTATTTTTCTACTTAGTATTTACCGCAGCAATTCCAATATCATTTTTGATAGATCTGTGATTTACAGGGAACATAGCCCTTGTCAAACCCCATTGTTCCGGCTTTTTGGCTACGTTCCTGAAATTGCGTAAGGTAACGTCGAATAATCTGTCTGTCTGTCTGTCCGTCCGTCCGTCCGTCTGTCCGAACGTGGCCATAAGCCTTTCATTTTGTGGACTTGGAAATACCACATTATTACGAAAGGCAGTTGTAGTCTGTTGAGGCAGGCTTCCTGCTGTGAGACCATCTAGTAGTGCTCCGCGAAGAGGCACACGGTAAACAGTTGAAGTTTTTGCATAACACTCCCGTAAATCTATGTTCAGTCGTTCCTATACCCTTCATCGGCAGCCAGCGAGCTAATTGGCTCTCGTGCTGGTAGCACAATGGCAAACCTTGGACATTGTTTCAGCATTCCAACGGCACACAGTGGATTTCCTGGTTGGCATCCGGCCGCCAAAATTTCGACCTTCCCCCTTCTCTCTTGAAACTCCTCGATGAGCCTCATGTAACAATTCGTCAGTCTGCCGTGTGCCTGTTTGGGAGCTACTAACCGATCAACCCACAGCAAGAATCAATATCTTCAGCGCACTGCCCGCTTTTTGTAGTAGTGTGCCATTTCCAGTTATTCACCACCAGAACCTGAGCGCATCCCTTCAACTATGTACCTGCAGGCACAGAATAGTCCATCACTTTCGGTCAACCACTGACTTTGCCACACTAGTCGCTGGCAAAGACAAGCTTTGCTTATAGATTATTCAGCGTCTGTCACCGTTCGCTACAATGATCGAAGCAACCGACTAAGTGCATCGTAGTTGAGCATCATTTCAAGTAGCTCGTATTTGCTGGCTCTCAGCAGAAATCTGCACGGTGTCCATACGGGATGTCTAGGGACCCTGTCGTACGTAGAAGGTCATATAATGAACGATAGTTGGATATAGACGTCAGCTCTCTACTGAAAAGGAAGTCGCGGAAATGCGTGACTCCTTACACCAGGGCTACGGCTTCAGGCTCGGTATAAAAGTATCTTCTTTTTGTTGTGAATCTCATTCGAGACCAACATCCGATCAGTCTATTCTCATCTCTTATGCGATGAAAAACCGCGGTGCCAACAACACCGTGAGCTGAAGCGTCACGTTCCAAAAGCAAAACGAGATTCAGATCGAAGTAAAAGCACGATAGCTGGTCACAACGAGTTTCTAGCGTGCTGAAGTGCTGCCGCTTTCTTTTCACTCCGCACTCAATTGTCTTGTTTTGCAGAAGGTTGTGCAATGGTGCAAGTAGCGTCGACAGGTATGGCAAAAGGTAGGGGTAGAAGCTTATCATGCCTGCGCCGATAAACGAGTGAAACTTTATTACTTATAGAAGTGAGAGTGTCATTCGATTGACGTCTATGTCTTTTTTTTTTAACTAGACGTGAGCCGCTTGCACCAGTATAGTTCAGTTCAGTTACTGCTTGCTCGCCGAAGCCACGTATTGTCTTGTACCGATAGCCATGTGTGGACGGCGAGTGAAGAACACACGAACTATTTTAATGTACGAACTCTGGAGGCGCGTACTTCACGTACGTCATGGCTTGGAAGACGAATGACGGTGATAGTCGCCCATGTTGCTGGGTAACATCTTTTTGGTGGCTACATGACACATATATATCGGCCCATAACATGATGCTATTCTCCCTGAAACGCTGCAGCAGCACTTCAGATTCTCATCATGACACCTTTTGTCTACTCGAGCACATAGACTATGAGTGTCCGCACTCCGGACAAGCTTTGCAGCTTACTCAACCTTCCGTTCAAAAAGGCCTGCCCTAACGCGGCGCCATATGGTAACCCATAATAAGAAGAACCATATCCAACATTCTAGGGCAAAAATTTTGAATATTGGAAAATTGTAAGGTACTGTTATGGAAATATTGAAGGTAATGAACCAGTCTTCCTATGTGTAGCAAAATCTTTCTTTTAAACTTTTCCATCACTCGAATCAAGTAGTTAAGACTGCCATATAAAACCGACGGGGAACGCTTTTGAAGACAGCAAGAACGTTAATAGCAGAAAAAAAAGAAAGCAGCCCTGTCGACGTGAAACCTGCGGAAATATTGATTGTTATAGTAAAATCTTACAATATATGAAAAAATTGCGTTCATAAACTGTTTCCCGTACAAAAATGGTTTTGTCCAGAATTATTGGGTATGGTTCATTGAGCATGTTAATGGCTGAATGACTGCCGGCTTCCGGTAGCCTTCGTCAAGCAGGGCCTGGTTTCAGGCGCCTGGAAGATTTGAAATGCTCTACAGCTGCCTCCACGAAGACATATGGTGTAATGACTGGCAACACGCACTTCTCAACCTAACGCCCTCGGTTTAATGCGCGGACGAGAATACCAGAAGCGTGGGGGCTCGCTATGATGCGAAACAAACGAAACATAAGAAAGTATTACTATCAATCGTTATCTCTAAGAGAAAGAAAGTAAATTGGGGATAATTTTAGATGGGGGGTAACTTGACTCTACCAACCCAACTGCGGTGGCGGAAGTCACTCCACGTATTGAAGGTAGTTATATTCGGTTCAATCAGGCTAACCTATACAGCGTTGGCCAGCGCCAAACCCATTTACAGTGACGGAGGTGGTAAGTCCTCATAATACTGCAAGTGCCTAGTGTAATGCGGTAGGTGGTGAAACACTGCATATCTGTGATAACCTTTTTATGCTACCTATGCCATTAAGGCGGGAAGAACCGAGGCCCTCGTATTGCAATTACCACGCATGAATGGGAGACAGAAGGTACTCGTTTAGTACGATACAAAAACAGTCGACATTCTTTTCAACCGAATAAAACATTAGGAAGTATTAGTACCTTTTTTTTCTTCTGAATGAGAGAAACCAATTTCTTGACATTTCATCTAATTATATCTTATCTAAGCTGCTATAAGAAAACAAAGCAATAATATTAATAATTCCCACATATTCTTTGGTTTCAAAAACTAAATGGTCCTTCCAGGTTTGCACTGAATCTTATTTAGCTTCTAACTGTCTGCTAATCCACATGGCACTATCCTTCTTTAAGAACAGAACAATGGGTACAACTGACTCAGACCATATAGCTTGAGACCAGCTGCTAGCAACTAAGCTCCTGCGACACCATTTTCCGAGCATGCAAAGGAACCTTCCTTGCATGGCTAAACTTTGGTGTGCGTTGCACTTCGCATACGTGTTATGTGCTGACGGTCTTTAATGAATCCAGTGCCTTCGGCGAAAATATTGGCGCAACGGTTCAATAGTGCCACAACAGATGTCGGGACCAAGTTTCCATTGCTTGCTTGGGCCTTTACATGCAACACAATGACATATCTTGAGCCTCAAAGTCTTTTTATATATCCCGTTTGCAAAGGCTACGGCTTTTCCAGTCTAGTACCACTAAGCTGCATTCTGCACCTTCAGTAGCACTGCAAGAAGCTGGCATATCAGCGCATCGAGTACTGGCAGCTCTCAGTGAAATCATAACAAGTTCGTTTCGGCCTTTCAATGCTTTGACCACCAGTGACCGTGTCTTTTTAAATCGGTCCTGAAATGCGGAGAAACGAACACCCAGTATCCGCATGCATCTCTATGTCAACGCCGTTCCACACGATGCTCTTCAGAATGGGTGGCACATAGGCAATTTATTGCGTAGTAATCAATGGCAGAATTTGAGATGCTGTTTTCGGAGATTAATGCCGTATTTTGGAACGGATGCCCGACAAGATTACCTTAACTAGGGCTCAGATCTGAAAATTGGTCTTTATTTAGGCAGCGAGAACTGGTCTTGTGACCGTATAGACTGTGCATGAAATTCAATGACCAGCGAGCAAATCTTAACAGTACTAGTGTTGCTTCCGTGCATGAAATGCGCGCTTCTCTGCAGGTAGTTCACTCCGATGAGCTAACCTGCAAACGCTTGCTCGTTCGGAGTCCCATGTGAATCGAGTTTCTCACTTTCTGCAAGCAGCGCAAGAGCGTCTGATCCTTTAGGCGAAAGATCATCCTTCACGTATTTGTGCAAGTTTCTGTACCAGACTCGCACGAACGATACGATCAAAAACCATTCTCTCCTGCACAAATGAGAGGTTGTAGTCTTGCTTTATTTGTTGCATAGCTGCAATGCATTTTCCTTGACAGCAGTTGAACTGGAAATTTTCATCTCCTAACTCCGGCACGTAACGGGACACGGCGCCCACGGAGGCGTCTGGCACGCAGATGCCACAGATGCAAACGACACAGCTAGATGCCGGAAGGGAGGAACGGCATGAGTTATTTAGAGCCGGACGAGCTCACGTGCTTCTGGGCGCATTGCACTTTTGTTTGAATTTTTGCAACTCTGTATTTGTGTCCATACTTACTTGTATTCTAAGTATTTGCACATTTTTATTTCTATTCAATTATGCATAATGCTGCGAAGCGTTCTGTTCTATAATTGTTGCATATTTGCATGAAAAGTCGAACACAGTTGTCAAAAATAAAACAAAAATAGTAATTTACACCTGAGGTCTGTCATAATTCAGTAATAGGTTATTTTTTTCATTGGTATCTATACATTTTTGCGGCCCTCGTCGCCTTGACAGATCTACCATCCGGCTCTGTGGTCGAAAAGTTTGGAGACCCTATCTATATCACTGGACGGCAGATTGCAGAAGCGGTTGAGGGTAGTCAATGAGTCATTGCTGCTTTGTAAACTTGATTTAATGGCACTAGTTCCCCGCGCAAGACATCGACTGTCCTTAATCCAAGGGCGGCTGTGAGCAATGGCTTCTTTATGCCCTCTGTGACCCCGTTTGTCTCAAGGTACTTGCGCTTCCACTTTCGCAAGGTAAGCCGGCCATACATCTTTCTCTTCGCCGAAGTCCGGTGACTAGTGATTCATGGTTTCTGGTAGCTCGTACACCTGCCGCTGCTGTCGTCGTGTGCTCTATGGTTCTCTTGATTCAGTGCAGCTCGTGGCCAGTGGCCACACCGTCAAGTTAGCATGCCCGGCAGCCTTTACAGGAAAGTGAGAGACGGTCAGGGTTAATTGGAGAGATATGGGAGAGGCCTTTTCCCTGCAGTGGGCATGCATAATCGGGCGATGATTATTAAGAGACACGGTCACCGTTGGCCTGAGAATATGTAGCAGAGGAGGAGTGGTAGAAAGAAGAAAGGGGTTCGGTGTATGACATGGGAGATGCTCGGGTTTTCTCTATAACTCGGCTGTCAGTAGGCTAAGTGGAGGTGTATGGGAGCCGCGCATCCGCTATGAGGGACGCCGTAGGGGAGTGTGCCAGATTCATTTCAGCAACGTATTTCTGCAGGCAAGAAATCGAAAAGTTTCTCATAAAGTAACAAAGCCCGCCGCTAGATGACGTCATCGATGGCAAAGAGATGCCGCCATGAGGACGGAGAAAGAAAGAGCGTTAAACGACAGGTTAAAAACGCGGAAGTTAAAAATTGGGTAAATTCAATGGAAAAGAAACATAGTGTAGGACTATATCGATACCGGAAAAGGCAGATCAGGAAAGAATTTTTCTATGATAACTCAAGAAGCAGCGCCCTACTTTTTGAAGCTAGGTCAGGGTGTCTTAGAACGCGCAGCTACGAAAAGAAATTTAACGAAGAAGATGACACATGTGCGGTGTGTGGTAGATCTGTGGAAACAATTCAACACCTCATACTCAAATGTGATGGTATCCATCCGGATGTCGATTCAGGCTCAGTCACTCTTCCGGAGGCTCTAGGGTTTAAAGATAACAATGGTCTTGTAAATAAATCAGCAGTGGAAGTTAGCAAAAAGCGATTGGAGGATTGGTGGCTGAAAAGCAGAGATGTGACATAAGGTTAGAAGTGTAGGAAACAGTAGGTAAATAAGATGACGAATCTTAATTAGAATTGACGACACAGTTTAACAAAAAAAATTGGAGGCTTATCAAGGTTAAGCCCAGTGGATGCGAAGCATGTCCTTAGCGTTTCGAGGCGTCTTGACCGCATAAACGCCGGGCGCAGAGACGCTGGCGCGGGTGCGGGCACAGAGACTGACGCGACAGCGGCTGCGCGCCGCCTCATCCCTGGCGTGACGTCACATATCACGTGATGCAGCGATGGTGGCGCCGCCGCCGCGTCGCGCGCGACGGCGCGAACCGAAGCGTGGAGGCCTCCGCCGGGCGACGTCCGACGGCGCGATATGAGGCCCCATCTGCAGCCGGTGTGACGTTATCACGTGACGTCATGTCACGTGACCTACTTGAAGGTCAATGGTGGCCACCGCCGGGCGTCGCGCGAAGGCCCGAAACCTACGTTAATATGTTTCGCATAATAAAGAAAGAAAAGCTGAGAATGGTGGCCATTGCCACCACCCCGTTTCAAAGGGGGCGCTCCTGTCCATCCATCCATCCATCCATCCATCCATCCATCCATCCATCCAGATGCCGCGGTAATGATACATAGGGTATTAAGGACGTACAAGTAGGAAGTACTGAGAGGCATTTGCAAAGGAATAATTGTGCCAGAGCTTGCTTTCGGGATTGCGATTTTGTGCCTAAGGAACAAAGACTAGAAATAAACCAGAGATATTATAAGATTAGCACTAGGTGCCCACGGCAAAACCACCAACGAGTCATTTCAGGGGGATATGTGCTTGGCATCGTTCGAAGTACGGGAAGCACGGAGTGAAATGTTATATGAAGAACGTCTGAAGAAATTGGACGATAACAGATGGGCAGCAAAGATATTTTAATACTTATATAGAAAGAGCGTTGACTCACAGTGGCGGAAAAAAACTAGGACACTAACCAGTAAGTATGCTAAACACGAGGACGGAGAAAGAAAGAGCATTAAACGACAGGTTAAAAACGCAGAAGGTAAAAATTTGATTAATTAAATGAAAAAGAAGCATAGTGTAGAACTAAATCGATACTGGAAAAGGCAGATCAGGAAGGAATCGCAGAAATACAACCCTACTCTCTGAAGCTAGATCAGGATGCCTTAAAACGCGAAGCTACAAAAAGAAATTTAACCAAGATGATGACACATGGCGGCGTGTGGTAAATCTCTAGAAATAATTGAACATCTTAAACTTGAATGCGGTTATATCCATCCCGATATCGATGCAGGCAGAGTCACTCTTTCTGAAACCCTAGGGTTTATAGATAACAATGGTCAGGTGAATGAATCTTTGATGGAAGTTAGCAAAAAGCGATTGGAGGATTGGTGGCTGAAAAGCAGAGATGTGGCATAAGGTTAGAATTGCACGATTAAGATGTATTTAAAGAAATTACGAATTCATGGGCCCATTTAACTCACATTTAAAGGAATATAAAGAAAACAGCCCAGCATGACGGCAAGTTTCAAAGGGTGCGCTCCTATCTTCCATCCATCCATCCAAGGCGAAGAAATGCCGCCATCATGAATTATAGAGCATACAACAGGTATGAACTACTGTATTACTATATGAAGTACTGTAAGTAAGGTATTTGGAAAGGAACAATACCAGCCGTGGTGGCT
Source organism: Amblyomma mixtum (assembly GCF_055824585.1). Classification (NCBI taxonomy): domain Eukaryota; kingdom Metazoa; phylum Arthropoda; class Arachnida; order Ixodida; family Ixodidae; genus Amblyomma; species Amblyomma mixtum. The sequence goes on from NC_143013.1 coordinate 50,011,808, forward strand.
GAATGGTTAGAGCGCTCCGCTACTCAGCCGGAGTTCCCCGGTTCGAACCCGGCCGCTGCGGCCGCGTTTCGATGGAGGCGAAACGCAAAAGGCGCCCGTGTGCTGTGCGATGTCAGTGCACGTTAAAGATCCCCAGGTGGTCGACATTAATCCGGCACCTCTTTCTTCCTTTATTCTCTCACTCCCTCCTTTATCCCTTCCCTTACGGCGTGGTTCGGGTGCCCACCGAGATATGTAAGACAGTTACTGCGTTATTTTCTTGCCTCAAAAACCAGATTTCAATTTTCAAAGAAACAATTGTGCCTAGGCTTACTTTGGGGAACGAAGTTCGGTACCTAAGGGAACAATTTCAGACGAGACTATAAATAAGCCACGGAGCATTTGCCAGGTTAGCCTAAGGTGCTGCGGCAAAACGATAAACGATGCATTACAGATGCATTACAAAGGCATTACAGTCAAGACACTTCATTTAGCAAGAATATTTCCACAGCAGGCTGCTTTAATAGCCTCACTATCGCATGAGAAACAATCTCAGTCTAGCCTGCAAAGAACATTACACTACAATTCGTCACACGATAAGGAAGCAAGAAAATATTGCAGAAGTGCAGTTAAATGACTGCCTAACATGACAGTGCTATCACCGCAGCCGTGGCTTAGTGGTCTGGTCGTCTGCCTCGGCTGAGGGAGGTGGCAGGTTCGAAACCCACCGACGGATACCCACCGGATGGGTACAGGCGCTCCCCGACCTGGCGAGCGGTTTGTTCATGGAGTGCAATCCAGGGGGAGGCTCCGTAGAACCCGCTTTGTCCTTCGGGCACGTACCCTGTTTCGAACAGCCGCCTGCAAAAGTGGTTCGATATGCGTACCCGCGCTGTTTGCGTGGTTGTGTATTTCCTGTCCAGGTGATCGCTCCAGCCGTCAGCGGCGGCCGAAGCGAATGGGTGTTGGTGTATGAGTGACGGGAGGATTGGTCGTCATCGCGGAGCCTCTTTTTGTTGCCTTTTTTTGCAGCGAAAGCTCTTAAAGGCACACTGAGGAGAGCTCCATCTAATTTTTGTGCGTAATTAAAACTCCATCCTGTGCCTCTTTCATGCTATGCTGGAATTTTTCCGGCATCAGAAGCCGCATTTATGGCATTTACAGGTTCTTGTGCCACGACTCCAATTCACAACATTTACGTAGAAAATGGTTCCATGATCACCATTTCGAAGTCAACTGCGTTGTATCCTAACCTCTGGGATGCGATCGTAGAAAACCGTGGCGAAAAACTGCACCCTACTTCCAAAATAATCCGGTGATGGCGTCACATGCGTTCCATATTTTGCCCTTTTCAAGTTTATAGGGAGCCTAGCATAAAGTTGATTTGCGCGATTAAAGCGCCGCACTCTTCCCCTAGCGGCGCAGTTCTGCGGCACTGATCGGGCGGGAAGGCGCCTCGGCGCATCGACTGCGTTGCTCATACACGTTGCTCCCCTCTTCTCTGGGCCGCAGAGAGCGCACACAGACGGCGCACGGGTGGTGTGTACGCCGATGGTGTTCTTTAATGGGCAGTGTTAGGTACGACTGAAGCAGCGTTGCCGCTGCTAAAAGCCGCCTTGCTTGTGTCGCTGGCTTTGCTGACATGACGAATTCGCTTACAGACTTGTGCTCCCTGTAGGAACTCTAGGCAGGTGACAGAAATCGTATAATGCAGGTTAAATATCCGCACAGCAAGCTGAGGAGCGAAAGGAGTAATTATAAAACAATAGGAATTCTATGAATTGTAGCCATAGTAGTGACTGCGCTTGCAATCCCTATAATATGTGCACTTAGTCGGACAGCGCAGTGTATACGTTGACAACTCGTACAACTGCAAAGGCAAAGTGGCACACGTCATTCGCCATATAAATTAGCGCTGTGACGTAGACACGCGGTAGCAGTGTGCCTCTTCAGATTAAAGGCCCTGTACTTTGTTTACCACGGCGCGGCGGCGCAATACCGTGTTACCCGATCGAAGCACAGTTAAGCTGTGGCCTGGTTGTTGTCTTTGACGTTAACGCCTCAAGGCTGCACGTATAGTTAGCCCGGAACCCTCAAATACGGTTTGCCCAAAGAGATTTTTGAACGCCTGATATGGTAAATACGCTAATTACGGTATTTACGATGACATGCAAAAGTAGTTTGGCAAGCGCAGCAAAGGTAGGAACGCCATCGCTTTACTGTATCTGTCCTGCTCGCCGTACAGCCGTAGTAAAACTCTCCGATTCAAAGCTCCTGAGATTCATTAAAGCGAACCTACGTCAAGAAAAGCGTTTTCGTATTTCTTCAGAAACTAACTGCGGCAAGATTCAATTCCGCGACTTTGGAGTGAGCAGTCTAGAGCGAAAGCCATTGAAACACCCCGGAAAGGGGGAAAAAATTAACAGGGACACCAGATTTCAGTATGGTCTGTCAATGTGACATCCCGCACACCAATGGGAATGCTCCGGTCTGTTAGCTTCACTTCCCTTCAGCCAAAAGGAATGATCCGAGGTCTAGTGAAGTCAGTGGAGAATTTCAGGACCGACGTCGCATTTTGGGCCCACGGGGTTTCTAATGCTTTAGTATTAAAAAGTAACAGAAAAATGTGACCCGCACACACGCCTGAGATAACGGAGATAACAATGGTCACGTTAATGAATCTGCTTTAGAAGTTAGCAAAAAGCGATTGAAGACTCGTGGCTCGAAAGCAGAGGTCACATAACGCTTGTAAAACTGGTCTGTAGACAGTCTATAGACTTCTTATAGACTCCATTGCCATCCTATAGATATTTCTCTTTTTCTATTCGCAGTCTATAGACGCTCTATACACGAAAGTCTACTAAAATTGTACCACCATAATATACAGATTGTCTATAGACTGTCTATTAGATTTGTATTGCCTACAGATAATTCTCTAGGCTTTGTCTATAGACTGTCTATAGACCTTATAGACAAAAGTCTATCGACTGCCCCATGAAATTTTCGTAAGGGAGGTTTAAAAGTTTCGGAATAAATATTACAGTCAAAGAAAATGGCGAATTTATACATTTATTTATTAACACCGCTCACGAAATATAAGTATAAAAAAGCCGGGCATGGTAGCGTCTGCCACTACCCAGTTTCAAAGGGGACGCTATTATCTTCCATCCATCCACATACATACATACATACATACATATACATACATACATAAATACATACATACATACATACATACATGCATACATACGTACATGCATGCATACATACATATATACATACATACATACATACATACATACATACATACATACATACATACATACATACATACATCCGTCCGTCCGTCCGTCCGTCCGTCCATCCATCCATCTATCCATTCATCAATACCTCCTATCCAGTCCCATCCCAGAGCAAGCTGTGGCCGCTCTATCCCAGCAAATGTCCTGGTCTCATTTGACAACCTGACTCTGGCGTCCACGGTTGCAATTTCCTTCCCGAGGAATCCACTCAGTAACCCGCAGCCACCCTTCGAGATTATCCGCGATCGGTTCTCTGCATTACACATCTTGTCCAGGTCCATCCCTTCCTTTGTGTCGCCGTTAGTCTATTAACGCCACTTTGATTTACAATCCACTCTGCTCTCTTTCTGTCCCTTGGAGTTACCCGTTTCACTTCCATTTCCAATACTAGCCCCGTTGCTCTGCTTTACTTAACTTTACCAAGCTATTCTCTCATACTACCATGCAACGTGCCAGGTCTGGGTGCGTGCCTTTGGGATGCCCCAACCGAAAGTGGTTGACTGGATTGCTTTTGATAACAAAAAGAACCTTTAATGGGTATTTGGCAGTTTCATTCATTCATTCATTCATTCATTTATTTATTTGTCTTTGTTGCATTAAAAATGTACGCAAACTCTGCCCGGACCCATAGCCAACGGCTAGTAACGGGTCCAATGGAAAAAAAGGTATACAAACATGCAGGCAACAATATACCAAAATAAAGACAGTAAGTTAGTATAAAGAATGCTAGACATCACTCTCAACACTTGTAAGAGCATCAACAAAAGAAATACATATATTACAGATTATATAAACTAAAAACTTACAGATCAAACAAAACGCGTAGAACTTATACAAAAATTAAGGCATCACAAAAAGCGAGGGGAAAATAGCTGTTAAGTATTTACAAAGCATCACAAGGGTACAACACACGAGAACAGGATAAAATGATTTCAGTGCACACTTTTTAATCACAAACATCCTTAGAATAGACGCAAATGTACAAATCTATAAATAAATCAAGGTATCAGGATTCGGCTACATGCAAATAATATCTGGCAAATATCTAAGACGACTATTAAAAAATGAAAGTATGAGCTCAAAGTGTGTCATTCTTTTTAAGGTAATAATTTTTTATTCTAATGGAGAAGTTGTAGGCAGTCTTTAGGTCATGTGGTAGATTATTCCAAACTTTTACGCCCGTAAACTCCAGGAGACGCTCTCCATATACATTTCTTTTCACTGGCAAGTTAAAATTGCCGTACGTGCAGCTCCGTGTTGGAAGTGTCGGGATGTTAAATATTGATATATCAAACGGGAGGTTGTTTGTTATTAACGACGATCTATTCATTTGTCGCCAGTTATCACCTCGAGCGGAAAATAAAAAATATAACGAAAATTTAGGTGGCAGGGTTCCTGAAAAAAAGTGAACCTGTCCGTCTTCTTTTGTTATGTTTTTTTTTAGTTTTTTTTTATTAACGCACGATATAGAAGTGAGGGCGGAGGCCTATCTGGAGTCTTCATCTTACTGTCTGCTTCTTTTATCACGTAATTTTGGATGCGGCAGCATTAGAAGCCCCATGGAGCCTAAATGTGTCGTCGGTCAAAAATTCGCTCATTGGCTGGAAAGAAGTGACGTCACTTCCGACAACGGCATCACCACCTCCTAATGCTGTCGCATTTCCAACACTACTAAACTAGGTGTCCCACTGAATTCTTTGTTCAGCATACATTTTTACCACACATGTGACACCCATAGCCGAAAGCTTGTCGGAGGTCTAAACTCAAAAGGCAGTTAAAACAGGAAATCATAGGAATGTCTTTTTCGTCGTTCTGCAGGGTCCGAATCAGTGCGTCGGTGACCATAAGTAAAGTAAGCTAGGAGAGTTGGTCTTGTTGCACGAATAAAAAGTAGCGCGAAAGTCGAGAAGCAAGACACGTGTCATGCTGCCTTGTGGATTTCTGTGTCATGACATGCATTTCTGCGTCATACTGCCTACCAAAACCTTGTGCACTTCTTCGTATCGTCCCTAATCATATGCGCTGTTTTTAAATACAATAACCAGAAGTGCGAGCTTCCGGTAGTCTTTAACCTGGAACGCGGAGTCTCCCAAGCAGTTAGTTGCCCTTTTGTGTCGCAAGTGCGCGACTGACGACGGCCCCTACCGCGAGAAGAGCGCAGACAGCCTTCGTCGCGCGCACACCCGTCCGCCCTTGAAAGTGCGCATGAGAAGCAGGTCAATGGGAGAAACCGGCCGGGGTTCGAGGCCTCCGTAGAGTGCGCCATGTTCACGGGAATCGTGCGCAGAAAGAAAGCCACCGTGCGCGCACAACCTTGGTGACGCGAGGCAGTTTGACGGCGAGGGCAGCACGACGCACTCATCCGCCGCGCCAGAGAGAGTGAGAGTTCATCGGTGTGGCAAAGGTGCTCGCACGCCTGCACGTGTCAACATGATGGACAATTCTCCGGAATCCGGTTGTTGCGTGCAGAGTGCGGCACCAGTCGCAGCGTTGCATTCTGTTCACCCTCGGAGTTATCGCCTGAGTGCGCGCGCTCACGTGACACGACGACTAAAGGCACGAAGCTTGTAAACTCGTCACTAAGGCCTGCCGATAGCGGCTTAGTATAGGGGTTAGTAGCGGTGGTTGCGCTTCCTAATTGGTTTGGAAATGTGACGGTCTGGGATAGTTCGTAGTTCATTGTATACTGGATCAGTCTACAGGCTGGCACGAAACACACGCGTGCTTCGTTTTGTATGCCCTGTGGTGTTTACCGCGTATGTTTGCAACGCGATTCCTTGATGCGCACGCTATCCTCTCTTCCTTGGCGCCGTTTTGACGATCCAAGCGAGGCGGTTAATACTGTTGCTCCGTTGGTGCACCTGTCCCTGTAACTCTGGTTGCACAATCACGTGCGTTCACAGCAGTGAGGTGCGGAAGTTTTGTAGAGTTGCAGAATACGAAGAGATTCGACTTTCGTTGCGCGCAGCACTGACAGTCTATTGCTTTCTTTTCTTTGTTTCCTTTTTTCTGAAAAGCCACGCAGCCGAGCTAGCCAGAGTGCTTTGCTGCTGAGCACGAAATCACGGTTTCTGTGTCCGGACGCAGGAACACTCGTCCATTCAGGCTCCGGTGCCCATGAAGGAGTCATGTAGACGAAGCTCTCCAGTTCGGGACGTACACCCCCCGTCAAAAGTATACGACCGATGGGTTTTGCTTCTAAAGACTGCTGCATGCCTCATTATGCATCCTCAGCGACCGTAACCTCTCGAAAGAGGAATGAATGGCTTTGAGTCCTCACTCCTCCAAAGCTTTGGACTGCTAGATGGGCTAGGGAGCTCCGCTAAACAGCTTAGAAACAAACCCGTTGGGCTGTACCTCACAGGCCATGTGCAGTTTCTGCAGGTAAAAAGTACGTTAGATTTTCCGAGCAGCTTTATCACCAAGATACATGCCCAAGTCGACTTGGGGCATGATAAATCATATACGAATAGAGAATAAGCTTGAGTTAATATCAGCGGAAATAGATAGCGGTCAGGACTCTGGATACATTCGTCGAGAACACGTAATCGACGGTCTGCTACGGTAACGGAGTCGATAACAAAAAAAATTAAAACATATATGGGTTGTCCAAGCTAAAATTGATCAATTTAAGAGTAACCAAAGTGTTTTTCCGGGTTGAGATCAAGTGAATGTTGCTATAGGAGTTACGTAAAGTTCCGGCTAGTATTTTTCTCGTTCCACCTACTTTAATAATTAGTCGACGTCGACTTAACCTTTTGAGTACTGCTTTATACGTATACGCTCACGTGTGAACTGGAATGTTTTCGAGCGCCATGAAAATGATCCGATCCAGGTACTCCCGACTAGGCAGCCTTCGCTTAGCCCTTTTTATTTGGTAAAAATTAAAGCCTGCGAAATTTCACAAAAATACCAAGGGATGGCCAGAGGCCATAAATCAACTCATTGCAATCAGTCATCTCGTCTCTTCTTCGGCAGGCCGACACGTAATTTGCCAGAATGCGGTAGTCGCGGTTAATGTAGGAAAGGCATAACTGGGGATTAGTGCGTTGCACTGGACGCCAACAGGCTGATGATGGTGAAGATGGAAACGCGCACGTATCAAATACCATAATTGACATCTATGACTCCCGATTCTTCGCTGCTCCACCGAGTGGGTACATGCCATCTGTTGTTAGGTGAACGATGACAATTACATATTCGATGTACCATCAAACGAAAGCGTATTTCAACTCGTCTCAAAGTATCGGAAGCATCTCTGCCGCGATCATTCCGAAGGATGCCTCAAATGACTGAAAGTTTATGCGACTTCAGCGGGTTCTGCACGGCATCTAGCCGAGACCATGACAATGACAGGGAGCTATGGAAAGAAAAATGACAAATGTAACGTTAAGAGACCGGAAGCGGGCACAGTGGGTGAGGGAACAATCGCCGGTTAATGACATCATAGTCGAAATCAAGAGGAAGAAGTGGGCTTGGGTAGAGCATGTAAGCGAAGGCAAGATAACCGCTGGTCCTTAAGGGTGACGGAGTGGATTCCAAGAGACGGCATGCGTAGCAGGGGCCGGCAGAAAGTTAGGTGGGCGGACGAGATTAAGAAGTTTGCGGGAATACGGTGGCAGCAGCTGGCAAAGGGCAGGGTTAATGGAGAGACATGGGAGAGGCCTTTGCCCTGCAGTGGGTGCGGTCAGGCTGACGATGATGATGATGACAACTTGACTAAACGTAGGTGGCATTGACGGCACCTTCGCCGCTGCGCTTTCGGCTGCTCGATCTAGCGCACTGCCGTTGTGCCCGGTAGGTTGCTCCAAATCGGAGGTGGTGGTAGTGGTGAAAACTTTTATTTCGTGAAAGAGTTTGGGAGCCACAGAGTGGCCTCGCTACATGCTCGGCGTCCCTAGTCCGGGACACCGCATGACGAGGCCCCGTCTCTCGCCCGTTTCACCAGAGCCCTTTGGGACTCAAGCGAGGAGCAGTCGAGGAGGGCAGTCTCCCATGCCTCTCTGGAAGGGGTAGGGGAAGGGGGGATTTTGAGTACATGCCCACACCATGTGGAAGATATCACAGGTCTCCCCACAGTGCGGGCATCGCCCATTCGTGTTAGGATCGTAATGTTTTATGATTGCAGGACAGAGTAGAGTACCTGTCTGCAGGCGCCTTAAAGTTCGCTCCTCCGTCTTACTCAGACCCCTTTGCAGGGGCCGGGAAAAGGCGGTGGTTGTCGCTATAATGCGTTATTATTTCCCTGAATCGCAGCAGCGGCTGGTTAGTCTCCGAGCCAGAAGAGCTGGGATGAGGAGCCCGGTGAATAAGCGTTCGGGCAGCCGCGTCAGCGGCCTCATTACCTCGTAAGCCCTTGTGGCCAGGAGCCCAAACGATTATTTTGGGTGTTGGATCAGTGGCAGTCCGTCTTAGAATACAAGCAGCTAAGGGGGAGATCTCCCCTGCCAAGTAATGATCACATGCTTTTCGGGAGTCCGTGATGATGATTCTCGAATTGACGTGGGCGGCAGCAAGCGCTATCGCTACTTCCTCGGCTCGCATTGAATTCGGGGCTCGAAAGGAGAGTCCATCAACGTGCTTTTCCTGGTGAACGACAGCGGCCGTGTAAAATCCCGTGGGCGATGGCCCTGCTACGTCTACATAATATACACCGGGTCGGGAGTCGTGTTGTCTCTCAAGAGCCCGAGCCCGCACTTGTCGTCTGTTTTCGTGCATGTCGGTGTCCATGTTACGGGGGGCGGGGAGACCCAGAGCATATGGCGCCACAGTACTGGGATACGCTCCGCCTCCTCTGGAGTGCAGTCGTGTTGGATGTGTAAGCGGTTTAGCAGGCGGCGCCAAGGGCCGTCTGTATGAGCCGCGTGTATTGGTTCACGAGGTGGGCCTCCCGCAGCTCCTGGTAGGAGTTTAGCACACCCAATGCCTTGAGTTTGACATTAGAGGTAGCCACCGGGAGATCCAGGACTCGCTTAGTTGCCTTGCGGATGATGGCATCCATTCGCGCCTCGTCTTGCTTAGTAGTGCGGAGATATGGCACGGCGTAGAGGATCCGGCTAGTCACGAAGGCATAGACGAGCCGAAGCGCGTCCCTGCCTCGCAGACCACCCCGCTTGTTGGAAACTCGGCGGATCATGCGCCCTACCTGTTCGCCTACTCTCTTGAGTTTCACAATAATGGAGTCCGGTCTGAGTCTGTGGTGAATGAAAAGGCCCAGAATACGGAGCTCCTCCACCTCTCTAATACGACCTCATGACAGAGAGATGTGTATTGCTGTCCTATCCTTTGGGTTCGCTCTGACATGCAGAAGCTCTGATTTCGCTGGAGCACATTGGAGCCCACAGTCAACAGCATACGCATCGATTATGAAAGCGGCCTGCTGAAGGCGGTCCTCCATGTCCCCAAGGCTCCCCTGAGTAGTCCATATTGTAATATCGTCTGCATATAACGCGTGCTGAATGCCTTCCACCCGGGCCAGTTGGCTTGGGAGGCGCATCATAGCTATGTTAAACAGGAGCGGTGATAGCACCGCTCCCTGAGGGGTACCCCGTGTTACCATCTTGTAAGGGCCGTATTCCTCGTCCTCAATCCGAAGAAAGGCCTGGCGATTAGTCAAGAAATCTCTTACATACGCGTACGCCCTAGCCCCACAATCGGTAGAACTCAAGTTGCTCCAAATCGGAGCGCTCTGAGGCACTCTTGCTTGGAAATGATAACGCTCCCGATATGATATCTGCCGAAATGTAATCGCGTGATACCGGCCGTTTCCGCCACAGACCGCACTCACTCGGGCTGCGCGTGTCACGTGCACGCACATGCAGAACAGTGCTGCAATGGTGATTTTGTTTTTTGTTTTTTTCTTTTTAATCTAGCGTTGCTACGCCACAGAAATTGCCGGTAGTCCCAGTAATAGCCACCTCAACCACGCACGGGCATGAGCGGTATTGTCAGTTTCCGGTGGTCTCACCGCTTTGAAAATTCGGCGACCATTCGACTGATACTCCCTTCCTGCTGCTTAGACGGACATTCGGTAGGAATCTGGCAGCTAGCCCCGATTCAGAGCAAGGACTGAAACGACAAGTCGAAACTAGTGCAGCAAGTCTGGAGATCGAGGTCATTTTTTTAATAGTTTGTCATCAATTTGCCTGAGTTGCTTTGGGGCGTTAAACCCCACTAAACCAAACCAAACCAAGACTGCTTACGGGTGAGAATGTGAAAGCATTACTAGCTGTCACTGGTTGCATTGACAGTTTGACACCCACCCGAACACACACGCACCTATGACACTACCCGGAACAACGCTGTACTAGGAACGGCTGCATCAAAATTTTGATATGAAAATTGGTTTTTGAGTTAAGGAAACGGCACAGCAACTGTCTCACAACTATGGGAATTCCCTACTGCCACTACTTTTCGTGTTGCTTGCCCCCAAGGCTTGGGCCTATCATGTTTGTTCATCATCTTTGTCACTCTGGATATTTCACCCGCATCACATTATTGCGCAGCGAAAAAGCTGCCCTGAAGTTTGCCTTTGCACGTGTGAGCGAGAGAAAGGGCACTTGTGACGTGTCCTTTCTCTCGCTCCACCTGCTCAGTGCATCTCTTGTTGTCTATTAAACCAATCATACATACTATAAGAATTCTTAAAATAACTGTGAATGAACTTGCCTGAAATTTGTATTTTTCTGGATGTATAAACCAGAGGAAAAGGTCCAACAGAATGGGACACTTTTATTGCTCATGATTTTGGGTATATATGAAATGCGGTTAAGCAAAATGGTGGTTTGAGCTAGTTGGTACATCTTTAAAATTTCACCAGCGCTGCGACTAGGAACACGAACAGAGAAGGAAGACAAGGACAAGCGCTGCTTGAAGCGCTTGTCCTTGTCTTCCTTCTCTGTTCGTGTTCCTAGTCGCAGCGCTGGTGAAATTTTAAAGGGGTTAAGCATGCCAATGCTATTCACTGCCTGCTTACAGGAGGCGCTCCAAGGCCTAGATTGGGAACAGTTGGGGATAAGAGTTAATGGCGAATACCTAAGTAATTTGCAATTCGCTGATGACATTGCCATGTTAAGTCACCCAGGAGATGAGCTTCAAAGCATGATCAATGAGTTAGACAGGCAGAGCAGAACGCTAGGTCTTAAAATTAACATGCAGAAAACCAAAGTAATATTCAGCAGTCTAGCAAGAGAACAGCAGTTCGCAGTAGATGGCGCGATGCTGGAAGTAGTAAGAGAATACGTTTACTTAGGGCAGGTGGTGGCTGCTAATCTGGATCATGAGAGGGAAATAACTAGAAGAATAAGAATGGGGTGGAGTGCGTACGGCAGGCTCTCTCAGATCATGAATGCCAGTTTACCAATATCCCTCAAGAGGAATGCATGCAACAGCTGTATCCTATCGGTACTCACCTACGGGGCAGAAACGTGGAGGTTAACGAAAAGGGTTCAGCTTAAGTGAATTAGAACACAGCGAGCTATGGAAAGAAAATGCTAGGTGCAACGTTAAGAGACCAGAAGCGGGCAGAGTGGGTGAAGAAACAAATGCTAGTTATTGAAATACTAGTCGAAATCAAGAGGAAGAAATGGGCTTGGGCAGGGCATATAATGCAAAGGCAAGCAAAGGGAACGCAAATGTAGCAGGAGGCACCAGAAAGTTAGGTGGGCGGATGAGATTAAAAAGTTTGCCAGGTTTCGGTGGCTGCAGCTGGCAAAGGACAAGGATGATTGGAGAGGCATGAGAGAGGCCTTTGCCCAGCAGTGGGCGTAGTCAGGCTGATGACGAAGGCTTCCTTATGTAAAATTTCTAGCTTGCGGATTTGGGGATGGAAAGGAGGTGTCGGCCCCTGCCTGCCCTCCCCATAAATCAGCCCCTGCATCTTCCGCAACAACTTCAAAAGCGCAAGCTTTGCACTTTTCAGGAGTATTTACAATCTTGGCGACCTATGTCGCAAGGGTCTCCAGAAGACTCCAGAAGAGTGTCTCTGGGTCGTTGCTAGCGCCTGGATTTTTCATGATGACTAGCTCAGCTTTCCGCCCTGTTGCAACTTATCTCCAGAAGACTCAGAACGCACGACACACAGTAGACTATAACAGCTGATACATACTGCACCAATTCTTCATACTCGGGCGCAAAAATTGGGGCTCCCTTTCAGGCTGAGTCAAGCGGTCTCGCTCTGCCTGGTAAACCAAGATTCACCTTGGGCATTTTTAGGGGGGAAAAAAACGCCATTTTTTCTACACCCATGAGGTACAAAACATTACTTTTGTGAATGTTTTGTGTTTGAAAAATGTAGAAATCCTAAAAAAAAACGCTGCTTAACTCGCCACTAAGGTGACCAGCTAGTTCTAAGCACAAGACAATGTTTGCCTTTAGTGACCCCCACTGCACTTCTGGATTTGTAGAGACTATTCTTCCATATTTGTGGTACTGTAGAGGTCATGAGGCTCTGCATGGTCACCTAGAGGGCACTGAAAACAGCACTGAAATCAAGGAGCTACAGTGCATATTCACCACTCCACCCACTGTGAAAAACCTCGCAGCAGTCACCATCTCTACCAAGCATTCTGCCAATTATGTTGCCTAGATTTATCACAGCACTCTTGAAGATTAAGCAGCAGTTTGGGAGGAGCTTCTCGATATAAGCAGCACTGGCATTTCAGAAGGCAGAAACGAATTTCTGGGTTTACTTGCTGTTCAGACAGAATGCCGGACATGCGAACCTTAGAAATAACAGCAAGGGAATGAGCGCTCTCAAGAATTAACCATCAGAGAATAAGTGTGCTCATGGAGTAGGGGTACAATAAACACATGCATGTAAGCACACCCAGGAAACGTCATGCTTCAAATCTAAAATTACTGCAATGGATTTCTAATCTGTAGTTTCAATCTAAATTCTGTGAAGACACACAATAGTATGCCACATAGGGGCCGTCAACCAAGCTTCAAGAGACAGCATGATCTATGGTAACATAAAAAGCCTTAGCCCCACTTTTCAACAAAATGCCATCACAGTAGTGGAACATGACAAAGGGCATTTTATATTCCTCTCAAGTGCTTAAAGGGACACTGAAGATAACAACATGGAGGCGAAATATATTTTTTAGCGTGAGGCATTGAAATTTGGCATGCTTTTGTTAAGTCTGCTGAATGCTTGAATACAAAATTTCACTGAAATATCTTTAGTTCCAGCATTTTTATGTGCTCATTTGCTATGCCGAAGCTTTACCCAAAGGAATGCTTGATGCAGTGATATTCTCCAAATATTTTCACAGCCACACAGTATTCTGCACAGAATGTTATATCCAAGCTTGGATAATGCACTCATTACTGTCGTGTAAAATTAGTGATGGAATAAAAAAAATTGTCAAGTAATCCAACAATAGAGCAACATTACTGCAGAGAAAATTTTTCAAGGAACAGGGTGCAACAAACCATATGAAAATCCGTGAAGCCATTGTTATGCTCTCTGTAGGTAGGGCAGTGAAGTCATAATACACTTTTGAGAAAACTGACATTTTCAGAGATTTCAGCCAGCTTTCTTTTAGTCGTTTGCAAGCTATTTTTGTGGAAAATTTGAAAGAACGTGATTAAAATGACCATGGTATGAAATCATTTTCGAAAATTGTACTTTCGAGATTTGAAAGCCACGCCCACCCCCTGAATGAAAATAAATTCTATTGCTCCAAGCAAGTTTGTGCGGCAACAAAATACGCATTTGTTACGTTTACCTGTAGCTGGCAGAGTACCCTAGTCTCTGGAAATTTATGCTAGAAAAAAACAGTAAATGCATGCAGTTTCCTTGTGCAGTTAGTCAGTGATAGAGACCAGTGTATTTCATATTCTTGCCTTTCTTAGGTTACAACAATGCAGTTCTTAATGCAGGGTTTTTATTTGTAAAAGATGGTGATTCATTTAAGCAGGTCAACTACAATTTGTCCTCAGTGCTCTTTCAAGACATAGCAAGAACTTTTAGTCATTAGCAAATCAAAAAACTCTGAAGGCATCCCATTAGCATTAACCCAGCGTTCTGGCTCTCTAGTACATAAATCATTCAGCACAGAGCTTTTTCAACAGCATACAGGTATATACTATTCAAAGCCTGCCTGAACCTCAAGATGCTTTCCGTGAAAACACACAGGCACCCAATTCTTGCACCTGGCTCAGCTTTCCAGAGTGCACACCTGAAGTGAATGTACTAGCTGCTACAGCAAACTTGTTACACCACATGTTAGTTAGTTATCATGCGCCAAACACTAATGCGGGATGAAATGGAATGTGTCCATTGTAAGATACAGTACATTTTTTTTCCAAGTTCTTTGAGATGCGAACAAGAGATTAAAATGTGAGTAACTGTGAGCTCATCACCACACATTTCACACACAGGTTTGTCTTTTTTTTGTTAATAAGAAGCTATGGGTGATGTGTGTGTGACCTATGCGTAAACGATATACTTTGAATAAAATGCCGTCACACCACGTGGTGCAGAGGCAGAGAGCCCTTTGACACGGAACAGGAAGTAGCCACAAGTGATGGTGGGCTGTGTGTGGGGTGAATGTGGTTTTATTTCCCTAGGAACGTGGGCGCTCCTTCTTCTCCTTGTACAGGGCCAGCAGGGACACATTGGCGACCTTGACCACCTTGAAACGGACACCAGGAATGTCACCCACGGCGTGGCCCTTACGACCGAAGCCTGCCACCAGGACCTCGTCGTTCTCCTGCATAGTCCGACAAAAAGGCCCCCACATGACTCCTGCTCCAAGCTTTTGGCTTGTAAGCTAACACGCTTGCTAGAGCCAGCATAGGGCACCAATGTCAACCTTCATAAAAAAAAAAAGGTAGCCGAGGTCTCGTCACGGCTACACAATTCTTGGCAATTTCTCTAGGGTGGTCACGGCATTGGCACAAACCAAACCAAATGTATGAGTTCTGTAAACACCAACACCACAGAGAACTGACCACTGGGTCCGGGCCAAAACCTCAGCGCACCATGCGGCACCCGTCGACACAGGATTTTAGAGCCACAACTTGCAATGCAGACAAGCGCTCGGCTGAGAGGGCAGTCATGATGCTTACCATAATACCGTAGTGCTAGCATTGCCTAATATACCACAGTGGGTTTGGTTCATGGTCACAGAGGTACGTAGCTATAGACAAAAACTGTCCTTGCGGTTACCGCAGTCAGCTGTGCTAGAACACTTGTGCAGATCTCGTAAATTTGCACAACAACCCGACAGTTGGCAGGCACACCGAAAAGCCATACAAATATAATAGCACTAAAAGGCGTCTTAGCAGAGGATTGTGTGCCCATTACGAAGGCAGCTCCATAACCTGATGCAGCGCTGCACATTAGTCTTGCAGCAATCTCAAATGACATGCTGCGCAAATAAATCCCAATGAATGGACTGAAGTGATCCCTGAAAACATCAAATGCTAAAAATGCTTCATGCTCAATCAGCTGCAAGCTAATTAACTTCCACTGTGTGAGGCCTCTAAATGCTAATAATGAATTTTAAGGCATGGTCAGAAAGCAACAAGTAAAGAATAAAATGTTGAGAGCAGTTTTTTTGGTACATAGTAATTACTAGTACTTGCACACCCCTGGGAATCTCAGTATTCAAAGAGAGGTTATCTCGTGGCAGTAAGCTCGACAAAATTTGGAAATCGCAATCGGAAAAGCTGATGCCAACATTTCTCACACAGCATACATTTAGCTTTCTACTGCAAACAAAATTGCAGCTCTATGTGCTCTGGGTACTGAAGTACCGAGCCCGCAAAGCTCATAGTAGATAACTTGTATGAGAAAAGTACACGAAACCAGCAGCATAACTTGCATGTTTACAATCCAAAATGGCTAATAACCACCAGCAATGAAGCCCGACTGCTTGCTGGCGTCCAAGTGAAGCTTCTTGTGTGCTCCCTGAACACTTTCAGCCACAGCATGTTTACGAGCAGTGCACCCTGCACTGGTATTCAGGCCAAGTCCTCAAGACTCTGCAGTTCTTTCGTTGTATTCATTGAAATATGTCACTGCCTCAGCCACGGCAACTTGCACGGTGTACAATGATGCATGGCGCTCCTCGAGTGCTGAAGCCCATATCGAAGAGTAGACTCACTACCATTCTGCATTTTGGTGCAAGGAGCTTCCTTTCCGATAAGTGCGCATAGACAGGCCGCAATGCTCCCCTTGGCATGCATGCTGCATTCTGCGGGCACCAAGAGTCTGGTCCTGATGGGCACAGAGTCTCAGGCCTCATTATTGGAAGTTTAGTTAATGGTTTATGGCTGTTTAACGTCCCAAAGCGACTCAGGCTATGAGGGATGCCGTAGTGAAGGTATCCGGAAATTTCGACCACCTGGGGTTCCTTATCGTGCACTGACACAGCACAGTACACGGGCCTCTAGAATTTCTCCTCCAACGAAATTCGACCGCCACAGCCGGGATCGAACCCACGTCTTTTGGGTCAGCAGCAGAGTGCCATAACCACTGTGGCGGCTGGAAGTAACGCTAAGGTATGACGACAACATAGCCTTCTGTGTGGCCTCAACATCTCCTTTGTGGGATTTCAATGCTCCAGCATAATTTGCCCTTGGTCACCATATTTTCGGTAAGGGTACCTTTGTCTCCGAGGTGTTTTCCGTCCCCTCGTGCTGAGACATCAAATTCTGCACGGCTTTGCCCGTGCATCCTGTACCTTGATATTACTATGCACATCTGCCACTTGCAAAGCAAGAAAAGCAACAGCTGCTGCCACCAAACAGCATGATTGTACAGTTAAACCTGGATATAACAAACTTCCATGTAGCCAATTCCTCAATATTATGAAGTATCTCAATTCCCCAAAGCCGCCCCCAATGAAGCGTGTGCATTTGCAAACTGCAACTGCACGCAACGAAGGCGCTGCATCAGTCAACCTTGATAAAACTAAACTTGCCATGCCGACCATTCATTAAAAAGAGCTGTGTAGCTTCAAATATGGTCGAATCATGAGAGTTTTACGATGATAAAAAGCGAATCTCCACAGAAGGAACATTTGCAATCCTAATGAGTGAACAGTGCCATGCACCAGCACGATCGGCGCCCCTCCACAGCAAACGCAGCAGCCTCCACAGCTTTCGCAGCATAACACCAAGTGGCACTACATACAGCAGCTCACGTCCAAAAACAACACAAAACGACAGGACGCAGCAAAGAACACATGGAACAAGCAGTGCGCATCCATCACCACCGCTCGGTTGCTCACGCAGTTCAGGAGCTGAGATGCGCAGTGGGAGCGGGGACAGCAGTGTGTGCCAGCAACCGAGCCGGAGTCTGTTCTAAGGTCTCCGAAAAACGGCCAGACCACAACAATTTTTTTTTTTTAACAGGAGCATAGCATGCCTCTCCTACTCTTCTAATCCCGCACGCCGTAGCGTCATGCGAACCACGGCCGAGACAGTGACGACTGCTGCCGCACTCACGTTATCACTGCAATCGCGAAATACCTGTCCATATTTACGACTCCAAGTAATGGGGGGTTTACTGTGTGAATGCGGTTGCCCAATTACATTACATCCAGGTTTACCTGTACACTGAAGGCCATTCTTCTTCAGAGGTCTTTCAAATGAAAAAGTATAAGGGCAGCCTCCAATTCCATTTCCCTGGCCTTTATGTCAGTGCTTCGTTAACATAGGTGGCCAGCCCTCCAGGCTAGGTAGTACGAGTCATCTTCCTTTAGACACTGCTCACACCCAGCACCAAAGTTACACAAAACAATGTACTCAAGCATTAGACCTGTGAACAGTTCAATGACTGTGCCCACACATACGCACGAGTGGCCGCAGGTCGTCCATGCGCCACCATACGATACACTGATGTTGCCAGTATCGCTCAAGCTCAGCTCACTGTAGAGTTCCTGAGCAGACAGTGTTAACTTTGCCGTCACTTCTTCAGCTGCAGGTGTCAACTTCCTTTTCACACAGTCTTGCCAAGTTGTGGTATGGAGATCGCAGTGCAGTATGCGCACTGTTGAAAAAATGTATCAACGGCACTTTGCTAGTTCCCAGTTCTCTGCATGGCCCGTGCACCAAGCACATTCATTGTTGAGGCATTCACTTACTTTCGCTCCAAAGGTACTGAAATGTACACAATTCCATGTTTAAAATTTAATGGCCTGGACATACAACAGTCTTCTACTACCAGATTTCTAGGTGTGACATTCCACGAAAATCTCCTATGGAATGCTCACATCCACACCCTTAGAACTGATCTCTCTCGTGCCTTAGGCATCTTAAACAGACTTAGGTGCTACCTACCAGCTTCTATCAAACGACTGGTGTATTACTCCCTTATACATTCACGTTTTTGCTATTGCTCTCTTGTGTGGCAAACCATGACGAAAACAAATTTAGATTCCCTACTATCAATACAAAAAAGAGCAATACGCGCTATCAGTAACTTAGAGCTGTCCTCTAGTTGTGCGCCCTACTATAGATCGCATGGAATACTCCAAATGCCTCAGCTCTACAAATACAGACTAAGCCTCGAAGTTTACCGCCAATACCGTTTGGATAAATCTACCTTTGAAACAAAATGCCAGGAAAAAAGTGTGTACGATTTAAGAAAGAGCATCATAGTCAAGCCCCGAGCTCGAACAAACTATGGACATCAAAGATTAAGCTGTCAGATAGCAGATTTATTAAACAACTATCCCGTCATTCATGACCTATTAACCGAAAATCTTTCATTAAGCAGGTTTAAGAAAACACTGAAGGGATTATTCTTAAAGGAAGACTAGTGTGTTATGTTTTCATGTTTTTCTTCTTGTCTTCAATTTTATGTTTCATGTGCTTCAAGTTCGATAGTTTACATGTATTTTATGTTTGGAAGTGTTTTGTTAACATGCATTGCTAGTAGAAGTTGCTGCACTTATTCTTGTACTCCGTTCCTGTACATGTTCTTGCACTGTAAAAAAAAATATTATAAGGGGGTTGGGGGATACAGTTTCATCTAGGTCATTTCTCTGCATGTAAACTCTGTTGAAACTCTGCATGAGTGTCAAACCGCTGCTTGCCACAGGGTGGCGTGACCTCATCAGGCACTTTTCCGCCTTTTGTCACGTCCCCCAAGACAATAGTTTTGTATTATTGTCTTGAATAAAAAATGATTGATTGATTGATCAGCACATACCTGAAGCGAGCTTTGTAAGGGTAACCGCGGTTTACACATGCAAGAACAAGTTTCTCAAACACTATCGCTGCCACTCATTTTACATTCAGCAAGTTTCAGCAACTGGTTTAGCCAGGCTAAGGATCTTGAAGCATGCCTTGTCAAGTGGACAGCCCGCCGCACTGCTGTTATAAGCAAAACAACCCAACTTCCCCTTTGCTGCTGCCATTACTGCAAGTTCTTGCAGTTTTTATAACCTTGTTTTGCTGCACATCTGAGGGCTGCAGCATCACAATGTCTTAGTGGAAGTGGCCGCTATCTGTTACCCACGCCAGGGAGCCTGCCAGCCCCTACTTCAATCTAAGCAGCTTCACTGACTCAATCATTCAGTGCAGGAGTTTCGTCTTTCTTGGCCGAGATTATCAATTGTTACCTCTTCTTGCCAAACTTATGCCATGAAAGGACCTTGCGCATTAAACCAGGCATCAATGCATATTTTTCTCGCAACACATAGTCCAGCACAAAGCGTTGCGTCTTCGCAGCTTGAGTGCCCCATGCATATAATGCCAGACAGCTCCACCAATTGGGTAATGCCCTACTGTTAAGTGCACTCAGCAGCCAATAGGGTTGCAAATTTGACCTTGTTTTTTTCTCAACATTCACTGGGCAAAAGGTAGCAGCAGGGACAGAAAATTTAAGACAAAAGGAAGACCTTTCAAGCAAGACCAGGAATGCAATTGCAATGGTGTGCACGAAATGGCAACTCACATTGCGGAAAACAGCCAATCCGACATAGATTTCGGCTTGAGTACAGTTGACAGATTATATTAACTGGTATTACACTAAAGAACCAATCTTAGAGGCGAGAAACTTGGCAGACAGATAGGTGCCGAATATGAAAATGTCTCCTCTGTCGTCCTTTACTGCCAGCATGCCCATAATATTGAGCACCAATGCTTCTAACTGCTCTTGGCTTTAGGGTGGCTGAGCACAAAAAGCGACGCCTGGAATTTGGGCTGTCACACAGTGCGACGTGGTGCCAATTATGACATCACTGCGTGGACCCATTATGATGCAAACAAACCTGAAGTGACTTGTTTTTTTCTTTCATACTTGTAACAGCAGGAAAGGACCCCTTCTGCAACACACAGCAAACGAAATGCAAAGGCCACCCACCTCAATGTAGTTGAGGCAACCGTCCCGGGGCACGAAGGCTGTGATCTTCTTGCCGTTCTTGATCAGCTGTACTCGGACACACTTCCGGATGGCAGAGTTGGGCTGCTTGGCTTCAACACCACTGCACAGGGGAGCAACAAAAGTCACCTCATTCGCCACTCCGCTGCTGAGGGAAAGAGGACATCTGTCAAGGCATGCGGTTAAGCGAGAAAAACACGTTGGGACTTCCATCTCATGCAAAAAGCCATGGCGGGCTCTCGCACTCTGGCCGTTTCGCAGCAGTCACAACTACAGCCCCCACGCCCAATGCGCTATCAGCAAAAAAATTCTCTAGGGCACATGAGCAGCAACTAAAACACCTAACTTTGTTAGCGCCTCATGGTTCGAATGCCGCTTCAATACACCCAGATGGTTTTTCATGCATCCTGGAGATTTGTGTCGACAGCATAATGATGCTGCATGCCATGCAGCATCATTACTGGCCCAGTTTTCTCTGCACGCAATGTTTACAGATTTATGGGGTTTAACGTCCCAAAGCTACCTGGGCTATAAGGGATGCCGTAGTAGAGGGCTGCAGAAAATTTTGACCACCTGTGGCTAAGTTCAGTGACATTGCACTGAAAATGGGTCTGTGCAATACAGTCGCTAGACTGGGTGTTCAGTGCTGCTAACAGAAAAGGAGCACTCGTGCCAGCGACATCATACGCTTCAACTGTCAGAACTGCAGCAACAAAGCTTCAGTTATCCAATGACTGGCTTGGGCCATTCACAAGCACGGAGGTCTCCCAGGTGGTCTTAAATGTGCCCCGGAACTCTTATTCAAAAGAGGCAAGCACCCAACGAGGTCTTGCAACGCATTCAACAAAGCACTGTTGCTGTACCTAGCATTGCTATTTGGAGTAGTGTCAAGGCTACACTATTGTGGCACTATGCTGTTTTGAGCCTGCAGTACACCTAGCAGTTCACTGCACTACCATTACCAGTTATCAGAGCGAATGGTAACAAACACAACCAGTCCAATGTAAGCTGCAACGCACAAGATGTGGCAGGTGCTCAGTTCACAAAGCTTTTAGTTTATGGGGGCTTTAACGTCCCAAAGCGACTCAGGCTATGAGGGACGCCGTAGTGAAGGGCTCCAGAAATTTCGACTACCTAAGGTACTTTAACGTGCACTGAACAAAGTACGCTGAGAGGTTGTGCAATCAGGCGCTCCATGTGAAGGTCCATTAATTTACTATAAAGTGCAAACCTCAGTTGGCTCACTACGGGCGTGTTGAAAGTCCCATTGCGCGCAATAGTACTATTCAAAACCACGAGGAACAGGAAGGGAGGGAAGACATGGTAAGTTCGATTGATCCGCAATGCTGAACGAATCATTTAACGTTCATTTCATGAGAATGCAGCACGCACAGACGGAACACAACGATGAGACGCACAACACAGAATTGAATACATATCAACTAGCCCAGATGGCTATTCTAGTACAGAATCATTTAACGTGCTGCGCTCAGTAGTTCATTTAGCACTCAGCCATCGCATCCGCAGCAACCACCGAGCGGTGCTCAATCACACCACCACCGGGCGTCTGTGGCCACTCACACTTTCTCGAGCACGATGCCCTTGGCGTGAGAGGCGCCTCCAAAAGGGTTGGCCTTCCAGCGGGTGCCCAGGTGAGCCTTCTTGTAATCCTTGTCGTGCCACCGCTGGTCACGGCGGTGGCTACGGTGCTTGCGCGCCGTCCGCAATCCACGAGGCTTGCCTGGACACGCATGCCACAGTCAGTATGTCGGCCTCAAGTTCCCGAGAAATACAACCACGGCAATCGCCAAGGTTTGGCGAAGTAAACGAGCTCCATCAATACGGCAGTGCGCAAATTTTATTCTATCAACAGGCAGAACGCACAGTACTGGCGCCAGACACCACAGACTTTCACGTTGCACGTGTAATGACTCCGCCATGTCGGTCCGCCGCATGAAGGCAGTTCGCCAGCGGCTTTCACAGTGCGTAATACTCGTTGGCTGAGCTTGTTCGTTATAAAGTTAGGAACAGCAAACACTGCTCTTGCTTATTTGGTAAATGTGAGTAAATTTATTCATTAGTAAGCTTTATATTACGACAAATATTGAGAGCACTTACCCATGACTGTGTGAACCCTAGGCGACAAAAAACGAAAAAGGAGGTCCGCATCAAATGCTTCTCGAAAAAAGACAAAAAGTAAACTTAATTATAATTTACTACAAACAAATATTTCGTCTTTTAAAATTATTTGTGTTATTTTTATAAGTTTATTACTTTTATTGTTAATTATTTTTGTTATAAAGTTTTTATTAACCTGCGGGACCTTAATGGCCGCTGCCTGTGCGCAAGAAGAGCGAGCATGGCCGACGCAACGCGGCTCATTCCGACGTTGAAACACGTCGTCACACACAGACATCGCAGATTGACAACGGTGAAAGGATCCGTTGGTCGCGTAGAGAAAATAAGGGCCACGTTAACGGCTCTTTTCAAGCATGAAAGGATTGAGCTCAACCATCCCCGAGCGGACGAAGTGCGGGGATATGCCGAGCGGGTGAGCATGCAGACTCCGGGTAGAGTGTACTACTCCGGGTTTGGAAGCAGTTCCCAACAGCAGCTTCTGAAAACAATAGCGCGTCAAAAATTATACGTGTCTTAAGTATTCCTAACGCACATTGTGCAACTTCAAGCCGTGTTAATCAGTGCGCTATGTAGTACGTCGTCACGGTGATGGAGATAGCGTAAGGAATGCGGCAGAGAATGCTCGTGCGGTTGCTTCACCGTTTTTTACTGGCCTGATGCTTTCAAAATTTCGCCTGATCATCGATCATTTCGCAGTGATCGTCACGCTTTCTGTATCGTGGATGTTAAGCCTGCCCAAAGTTGTAGCTTTTCTGGTTCATTTTGTATAAAGAAACTATCGAATAAAAAGAAACGAAAACATGTACTGCCTCGTAACTTATCAAAACAATTCCTGATGCACACGCAATGCTACTTGGCGGACTTTTTTCATATGAAGCTTCAGTAGTGAGTCCAGCTTTCGACCTGTGTCCTTCTCTGTCGTATTGCGCATTTTTTGTTGGTTTACCAGGCACAGCATAGCGTTCATCTTTGGAGCATTTGCACTTTGGAAAAGTTTGTGCGGCTGGTCAACACTTTCATTTTAGAGGAGCCGACAGCTGTGCATTCCTGAGTCATCACTAACTGTGGCACTGCCTGAAAGGAATCCACGATTAATGGACTTGTTGGCTTCCCTGAGCTAGATTTTTATTCAATGTTCCCACTGAAAGTTCTGAAGAATGTGATTGCATTTATTCGCTATTCTTGAAGTTAAGTAGCCCTGTAATTCGGCAGAGATCTTGAGCAGTCATCTTTAATAGTTATAGCACGCATTGTATGCAGTGTTGTTCTGTTCTCTGTTGAACCACGAGCAAGAGCTAGATGATAGGAAATGGCGTACATTTCTGGTATATTCAAGTGCTTGATGCCAACCTATTCATTTCGCACCCTCAGCTGATACAAGATGCCATCCGTTACGGCGACTGCCACACACGGACCATGGAGCTTGCAGACTTCTGGATAAACGTATGTGGCTTCATTTGTCAGCATGCGGTTTTTGTCAAAGTTTTTTGCAACCTCTGCATCTCGGTTTGCAACCACGCTAGCACAGATCGGACAGCCTCCCACATCTACCATCTTAAAAGGGTCGAGCATCTGCTGTTCTGAAGCTCACATGTGCTTCCACATTGATCAATTCAAGATTATCAGTGCAGTACTTGACGTGCGGCTTTCGAGGTCAAATGCGGACCTAGCGAGTGTAATTAATTGTCCGGCAGAATCTTCTAGCTGGAACAGGGGGGTCCACTCAGCATTTCAATGCAGCTAAGCAACGCACAGTTTTGGTGTCCTGTGGGAGAGAAAGTGCCCCAGCAGCAGTTGTAGAGGATGTGCTCTGAATAGGTTCGTTTTTGTTCATTGAGCTTCACAGAACAAAACTGGCAGGGGCATGGGCCACTGATCTTTGACCTTGCTTCTGTGTGGCCAGTTTACCAAACGAGCCCAGGAAACAAGTGGGATGCAGTGACAGTAAAGATAATTGAAGGGTACAGCTTGGGAGATATTGAAACGCATGTTTCTGATGCTGCCATTTTTGTACTCCAGCTGGATTACACATTATCTTGTAATAGGTTCTGTAGATGGCAAGCTCCTTCCTGCTGCCACTGCTTCATTGGTGTTGCGCATGTACATGTGGTCCGCATGTGATCATATGTTCTACTGTGTATGCCCGCAGCCATTGTAAGGCTTACAGGGCTCTGTCGCAAGAGACACCCATTGTTTTGTGCGCAGTGAAAGCCTCAAGGAGGGAGCATATTTCACCACTATGGCTGCATTGTATTGGGTGCAATATAGCACAGGAGCTCTGAATGCCAATGCCTCCTGGGCCACATGTTGATATAGATGCCGCTCGCAGTACAGCTCATTCTCTTTGTGTGATAATTGGTGTCATGCCTTTACGCTAAAGGGGTACATGATGAAGGGCATCATGTAGAAATAAGCATATCTTTCTGCACTTAAAGGTGCACTGAAGAGGATTCTGAACTTGTCTTTTTGCCGCGGGAACTCTATCTACACGTTCCTAGCATTCTTAGAAACAGTGACTTATTGCCCTGTGTGGCCGATTTCCCCAATTAAATCGAATTAACGTCCGGCTCCCTTTTTTTTTTTAATTCTCCCTCGTATGGTGGGCGGAGTTGACCAACGCGTGGAGCGCCTTTCACCCAGTCCCATGGAGGCTTTGCTTTCGCTTTATTTTGTTTTTTAGGTTTCCATGAATAAATAGTTTCATTCGCAGATAATATAGCCGCAAAATAAGCCCGAAGAAATAAAAATACGCGCGGACTATTTGCTACTACGGACTACTACGTATTACTCCGCCGATGGCAGAGCAGCAAGCCGCCACGGGACTGGGTGAAAGGCGCTCCACGCGTTGGTCGACTCCGCCCACCGTACGAGGGAGAATTTTAAAAAAAGGCGGGAGCCGGGCGTTAATTCGATTTAATTAGGGAAATCGGCCACACAGGGCAATAAATCGCTGTTTCTAAGAAAGCTCGGAACGTGTAGATCGAGTTCCCGCGGCAAAAAGACAAGTTCAGGTTCCTCTTCAGTGCACCTTTAAAGGGACTGGAGAAGGTTAATAAAAAGAAATGGAAAGAAGTACAGTGTCGCCATCACCGGCCATTTCCGCAAGCATGCTGTAGTGCATCAAAACAGTTTCCCACTTGCGGATCACTGGGGAAAGTTTACACCATCCCTCCTTTAGTAATGGCGATCGCAGAGTCCTTCTCACTCCTGACGTCGCGAGTTTGAATCGGGTGCTAAGAAAAACTTTTGAATCGATTCTTTTCACCAGTACTTTTTGTTCCTGGACAGACATCAACACAGCCGCGAAGAACCACAAAATATGTTTTTGCAAGAGTTGGGTGGAATTTTCTTCAGTGTCTCTTTTAACACTGACATGTTTGCCGTCTTCATTCGCCACCTCTGCCATTAAACATGGGATCAGACGTGACAACGTCTACCTGCAGTTGAGGCGGTGGCTGCTGTGTTCCCCATTGAGCTTTCACCATATTTTTTTTGTCCAGCGGTGGGCACAGTTTGGGTTTTTCCGAAGCGAGCAAGAGGCCCACCTGGCTGTATAACTGCTAGGATTACTTGTGTGTTCTACAAGCAATGAATCTTAAGTAGGGACACTTCTTTAATTTGTGGGAAGCAAAACTTATGGGTCTCCGGTGACATTTATCTTTGCCAAAAGGAATTCCCAAGCTGTGTGCCCATAAAATGTTCTGCATGTGTTTCATTTCTCTGAGAGCTCTTGTTTCAGCCAGAGAAAGCAGGAGGCAGTAGAAAGGGTCCGCAAGTTTTTTGTGGCACTATGCATTCTAGCTGCCAGACACGACTATATACATCTCTAAGTGTGCATAATATGCGACCACTTTGTGCATGGATTGCGGGACTTCATACTGTCTGAGTCACTTCAGGTGCTTGCTAGCCTTGCACTTTCGACTACAGCAGCCAATGTGAGACTTAAAATTTCAGAAGGCTGGAGAAGGAGCTGAAGCCAGGAAACAATGCGTCTTCTGCTACCGCTGCAACCTTAGTTGGCCTTTACTCCAATCTGTTATCTGGCGGGGACACATTCTCTTTTGCTTTCTCCTTTGGATTAGTTAACGTTTACATTTTTAATGCATGAGCACTGGAAATGGAACACATGTGAAAGCAGGTAGTTCTGTGTATAATGTTATTTTCTGCAAAAAAAAAATAAAGTGAAAGGCATAAGTTTGCATTTCTGTATTTCTCAGCATTGGGCTCCTGTTAAAAACAAAGCTTACCCAAACAGACATTTTTCCTGCTCCAAAGTCTGCTCCAAAGCCTGTTCTGAAGTCTCATGGCCATTTCCACCACTGTGAAGGTCATTTTGGTCTTTCAAAAAGGACAGCGCTATTTGCAGTAGAAAGAAGTGTGCCCAGCTGGGGAGCTGTGAGTGAGTGGAAAATTATGAAATTTCCTTTTTTTTTTTCGTGGTTGAACAACGGTAATGCAACAGAGAGAGACAACACACTACCAGTTGCAGCCAGAAAATGGGGTTGCTTATGCATTAACATCACTAAAAAATTGCCATCAGCATTTAACTGAAAGGAAACAAAATTAACACGACACCTAATTTCGTTTACATGTTGGCAGTGTGACAGCATGAACAGCTGTTGATGCCTTCGCGGGAAGTGACATCATTTCCTCTCTGCTGATGTCACTTCCCCGCAGCGAATGGGATTGCTTTGGTCTGGTGATGGGACTTCTGTCCAGGCAATGTGCGAATTTTATGACCGACAACGCATTTTGGCCCTAGGGGGCTTCTAATGCTATTGCATTAAAATATAATTCCCCAGTGCCACTTAATATGTATGTGATGCAAAGGTAATGGGCTGTACCAAGAGGAAACAAATTCAAGCACATTAGTTGGTATTACACCCAAATATTCAGTCTGTGAGGAGTTGGTTTATGGGGGCTTAACGTCCCAAAGTAACTCAGGCTATGAAGGATGCCGCAGTAAAGGGCTTTGGAAATCGAAATGCGGCCACCGGGATTGAACCTGCATCGTTTGGGTCAGCAGCCAAGTGCCATAACCACTGAGCCACTGCAACTGCGCCATGAGGAATTATATTGAACAACACTGATTATCATATTGACTCATAGAATATGAATTAAATTGTAAATGTCAAATATGTCAAATTAACCCTTTCACTGCCACTCCCGAGATAACTCGGGCTACCACATTAGTACACCCCCTGCCTCTCCTGAGTTAACTCGTTTTGGCTTTTTAACTCGCCCCCTGCTGCTCCCGATAATACTTGTGTACAAAAAAAAACGATGCTTACAAGTATCGCCATCTATGGAGAAGCCCCATAAATTCATAAATCTTGTAGGGTAAATTTTACACAACAGATGGCGCGCATGTTTCCACATCCGAGTACCTAGCTTCGTTTTGGTTTCAGCACAGCAGCCATGTGAGGCAGTGTGTCTCCACTTGTCCGCACTTTGACGGACGAAGAAATTCAAAACTGCTTATGAATTCAGAGTCGAATGAGAATGCGGAAGGAGCCCACCTAAGTGCCTTGTCGAGTGATGACAGTGATGAAGACCCCCTGCCACCGAAAACTCTGCGTAAGAAGAGGAAATCCGACGGGCCAGATTGGTGCTGGAAGATTTGATTCAGTACAACTAATGTCTATAGGGTTATCCTGAATAAACATGTCTGCATGTCCTGCAGAGCATTTTAGTGTGTTACTAGCAAAAAATTTCCAGGAAACTAACCTGCAAAAAAAAACCCGGCAGGGTGTGTGCAGCTGTGAGTAACAATACCTGGCAGTGAAAGGGTGAAATGTCGGATATGTGCTACCTGTAGTGCTTGAACATCCTCGACTTAAGCTGGTATGAAGAATGACCGAACATCCAGAAAGGGGCAGACCCTTTACGTATATGTTCTAACACTTCGTCAGTGATACAGTGATAAAAATTTTACAGCGTGTTTTTATTTGATACAAACCATTGGTTTACATATTTCACCTTCAGATAGGCAAGCCATCATTACCATCGTATGCACAGTGTTTAGTCTTTTCTTTTGTGTCTCTGCCCAGTCTTTTGGCAAATTGTGCTTCTGGAGCAGTCACTGTCTCGGACGTCTGGAGCTTGGTTCTGACATTTTCATGCAGTTGAAGCCTTGCCTGTGTGTTACAGCAGATTCATAGGCAGGTGCCCACAGAGCAAGGAGCACTTTTTTTTTTCCTTTTTTGTCTCTCTGTAATGTATTTTTTTTCTGCTAACTTTTGCTGCAGTTGATGATACTCAGAATCACCATGCTCTCATTCGTTCTGGGGTCACAGGAGAAGCAGTTGGTGCACAAGCTGTTCAAGGTGCTGGCGCCGCGCTTTGCCACCTACCAGGGCGCATACACTCGGGTTCACGTCCTCCAAACGCCCTTCAGAGAGGTCTACGACACCCCAGAGCCGGGGCCCTACTACAAGTACAACTGGGTCTGCCTGGAGCTCAAAGGTGGGTGCCCCGTGCCTTGGCAGGCTGACAAACCCAACTCTGAACAACCGCACAGTGCTGGTAAAAGAGTGAGAAGGGGGATTTTATGCTGTGCCTGCGTTTCTTACCATTTCCTCCTTTCATCACTGCACTCCTTTTTTTTATGGGAAAGCTGTAGATGTATGAGAAACGTTCTGCGAGAGAAGCTGTGCTGTCACGATATGTGATTCAGTTCAGTTCAGTTCAGTTTTATTCCTTAAAGGCCCCCTTTTCAAGGGTCTTACATAAGGGGTGGGAATACACTTGAAAATGTGAAAAAACAGCAATGATTGATTAATATTGAAGATGATTTGTTACACGCGCCTGAAAAACAGATGGCAATGCGATGACGACGATGTCATAGGGAAGGCTGTTCCAGTCTGAAGCTGTTCGAGAAAAGAGCAAGCAGAAAAAGTAGTAGTGTGCGATGGTGGGCGTACAACTTGCAATGGGTGACTGGTGCTGTGAGATATGTGTGCTGCGGCTGTGATGTACGGTGCTTGATTCAGAGAAGAATAAAAGAACTCGTGAAAAAGAGCGAGGCTAGCGATGTGGCGATGAAATGAAAGGAGTGGCAATCCGGATTTTACTTTCAAAGTTGAAACACTGGTGTCGTACGGGTATGAGGAATGAATGAACCGGACGGCACGATTTTGAACAGATTCCAATGTAATGATTAGATATGCTTGATGTGGGTTCCAGATGGCAGATGCATATTCTAATTTCAGTCTTACCAATAATTTTTACACGAGCAGCTTTACCTCAGTTGGGGCAAGACGGAGGTGACGCTTAAAGGTGCACTGAAGACGAATCTGAACTCGTCTTTTTGCCGTGGGAACTCGATCTACACGTTCCGAGCATTCTTAGAAACTTCGACTTATTGCCCTGCGTGGCCGATTTCCCTAACTAAATTGAAATAACATCCGGCTCCCGCTTCATTTTTTTAATTCTCCCCGTACGATGGGCAGAGTCGACCAACGCATGGAGTGCCTTTCAGCCAGCTCCGTGGAGGCTTTGCTTTCACTTTATTTTGTTTTTTAGGTTTCCGTGAATAAATAGTTTCATTCGCAGATAATATAGCCGCAAAATAAGCCCGCAGAAATAAAAATACGCGCGGACTATTTGCTTCTACGGACTACTACATATTACTCCGCCGATGGCAGAGCGGCAAGCCGCCACGAGACTGGGTGAAAGGCACTCCACGCGTTGGTCGACTCCGCCCACCGTACGGGGAGAATTAAAAAAAAAAAAAAGGCGGGAGCCGGGCATTAATTCCATTTAATTAGGGAAATCGGCCTCACAGGGCAATAAATCGCAGTTTCTAAGAATGCTTGGAACGTATAGATTGAGTTCTTACGGCAAAAAGACGAGTTCAGATTCCTCTTCAGTGCACCTTTAAGGAAACTTAAGGAAGAGACTTCTTTGTTCTTCGCTGGCAAGCGAGAATGCCATGCAAGTGAGTCGGGGTGTGACTGCTCTCATGTGGTGGAACGAAGTCACGTCTGTGCCTCCAAGGGAGAATGGAAGAGCCTGGAAGTAGTGAGATTAGCCTGTTTTATTGTTCTATAATATTCGGTTCTGTAATATTCCGCACAGGTTGACCACTCTGGTTGCAACCAAACGTGTGGAATGTGATGCAAAGGGCACCGGAAAACCGAAACAAAGACAGGCAGCAAACAAGCTCCTGTTCATTCGTTTCACGCATGTCGCGGTTTCATGCACGAACGCGTGGTTTCAGATTTGGAGCGCCAAAGACGCTGCGACATGCCTGATTTTATGTATCTCGCCATTTATTGCCTCGTCGATCGCTCCACAACAGACGCTAACACAGCTGCTACTGAAGCCTTCGAGGTCAGCCATTACGAGCAACAGCAGGGTACAAATGTTGGAGGTCATGCAGCTATTTGTCGTCACCATGCCGCCGTAGAGAGAGTCCCTCTTCCCCGTTTATCCAGCCCTGCACCTCTCGCGCCAATTTTATCCTCCATGTCTTCTCCAAAGAGGTGGCACAGCCTCACGGGAACATTGCTTGGTTTGCCACAGGGCCAGGCTACCTAGGCAGGGTGACACGTATTTCAAATTATCAGCAGCATCACCCATTCACGTTCAAATTAATGTGCGATATTTTGCATAGACTCCAATGGAGCTTGGGCGGACCTAGTTGTACAGTTCGAATTATCCAACAATTTGAATTAGTGAGCTTTCACTAACTGCATGTTGCATGCAAGGCAAGCTACAATTTATCGTCTCTCTTCCAAGCAACGAAAACTGCATTTGCAAACCTCTGCACTTGTACTCTTGGCATCTGTGCCAATTGCTTTCTTTGCAGTGTTTGTCTTTCCTTATGCAGTGCAACATGGCTACAGAAACTCACAGTGGCACTGCGAAGTTTGTGTTGATAACTTGGTCGGTCTGTGTCAGCCAGGTTTTTCTTTGTCAGTGTACAGCTGGACAAAAAGCCTCACCCACTGTTCTCCTGCCATCTTTCTTTTTTGTGTCAGCCATAGCCACTCATCCCAAGAAACTTGCTAGTCTCATCTTTCCACGTGACTTTTACATGTACAGGGAGTTGAATCTTTTTTTTTTCTCTCCATTGGAATCCACTCTGTTACTATAACTCATTCATTGCCATGCCTGTTCAAATCTACCGATTTTGATCGACACCAGGAAATGATCCATCTGGGAAATGACGAAATCGGAGCTATTTTTCGATATGCAGCGTCGTCTAGCGTGTTACAAAAGAACTCTGGTTCAGTTTCAGATTTGGCTTTTCTTTTTTTTTATTAGCCATGGGAGGAAATATTTTTAAGGGGGGACACTGGTCTTGAAAAGAAAATTTTATTAATTTAGTCATAGTTATGAAATTTTCAGGGCACATGTATTTTTGTGCGCTGATTCTAGATATGTCATTTAATTTTATGTAAAGCAATTCCTTGAGCACTTATGACTAAATTTTATTAATTTAGTCATAGTTATGAAATTTTCAGGGCACATGTATTTTTGTGCGCTGATTCTAGATATGTCATTTAATTTTATGTAAAGCAATTCCTTGAGCACTTATGCACTTTTTATGCAAGTATTTTGCAGAGAATTTTGAAGAAAATTTGCTGCAGGAAACTCGCTGAAATGTATGCCATTGGGTTCTCTTGACACCAAGGAATACAAAAAGGGTAAAATTATCATCCTGGCTCTCATAGAACTTGAGTAATAGGGTACTGAAGCTGCCACTTCAGGAACAGGAATACAAACTTTCCTTCTAATTTCTGAAGCGACAACTTCAAAACTCTATAACTCAAGTTCTATGATAGGCAGGAAGACAATTTCACCCTTATTGTATTTCTTGGTGTCAAGAGAACCAAATGGCATACATTTCAGCGAGTTTCCCGCAGCAAATTTTCTTCAAAGCTCTCCGCAAAATACTAGCATAAAAAGTGCATAAGTGCTCAAGGAATTGTTTACATAAAATTAAATGACATATTTAGAATCAGCACACAAAGATACATATTCCCTGAAGATTTCGTAACTGTGATTTCATTAAAGGTGCACTGAAGAGGAATCTGAACTCGTCGTTTTGCCGCGGGAACTCAATCTACACGTTCCGAGCATTCTTAGAAACCTCCATTTATTGCCCTGTGTGGCCGATTTCCCTAATTAAATCGAATTAACACGCGGCTCCCGCCTTTTTTTTTTAATTCTGCCTCGTACGGTGGGCGGAGTCGACCAACGCGGGGAGTGCCTTTCACCCAGTCCCGTGGCGGCTTGCCGTTCTGCCATCGGCGGAGTAATACGTAGTAGTCCGTAGAAGCAAATAGTCCGCGCGTAGTTTTATTTCTGCGGCCTTATTTTGCGGTTATATTATCTGCAAATGAAACTATTTATTCGCGGAAACCTAAAAACAAAATGAAGCGAAAGCAAAGCCTCCACGGAGCTGGCTGAAAGGCACTCCCCGCGTTGGTCGGCTCCGCCCACCGTACGAGGCAGAATTCAAAAACAATGCGAGAGCCGGTCGTTAATTCGATTTAATTAGGGAAATCGGCCACACAGGGCAATAAGTCGAAGTTTCTAAGAATGCTCGGAACGTGTAGATTGAGTTCCCGCGGCAAAAAGACGAGTTCAGATTCCTCTTCAGTGCACCTTTAATAAAAATTTTTTTTTCAAGACCAGTGTCCTCCCTTAAATTGCCTTCACAACTTCTAATCGTGGAGCCATCACAGCGAGGGTGGTGTCCAAGGTTGCATCCTCATCTCGCAGCGACCTTGCTTGTTAGCAGCCCTGTTCTCGTGATTCCGCCGCACCAACATGACTTTGTACTGGATGCAAACGGCAGCGAAGTGTGAAAAGATAAAATTCCATTTGTCTTGGTTTTAGTTCGGACAGTAATGACTGCTGCAGCCTGTCCAGACCATTGCCAGGTGCCCGTCCGTAACTTTGCATGTTCTGCTACGATGTTCTGAACGATGGGCATGTTCTGATAGCTGAGGCAACCTTTTCATTACTCTGTGGTGTAGCCCAAAGCGCTTTCTGCAATCATTTGGTATCTTTTTGTTCTGACCAGAAAGTTCAGCATGAGTGGAACACTTGTGTCTGACATAATAACGTATAAAATGTATATTCTAGAATTTTATGCTCCCATTTTCTGACTATATGTATAATTTTTTGCAAATTTTTGTACGAATCACTCAAATATTTTTCTTCGTAAGCAATTTGTAGCTTTTTATTTTTTTTTATGTTATTAAAAGGTTTGGTTTATGGGGTTTAACGTCCCAAAGCGACTCAGGCTATTAGAGGCACGGGAGTGAAGGGCTCCGGAAATTTCGACCACCTGGGGTTCTTTAACGTCCGCTGACAACGCACAGTACACAGGCCTCTAGAATTTCGCCTCCATCGAAATTCCACCACCGCGGCCGGGATCAAACCCGCGCCTTTCTGGTCAGCAGCCGAATGCCATAACCACTGAGTCACCGTGGCGGCCTCTATTAGCTACACCGTGATGTGCTGCAGTAAAGCAAGATTTTTAAATTTATGCCTGAAAAAACTTTTTTTTACGCACAGGGCCCTAAAATTGCCTGCTTTCCCATGGTAAGGAAAGAGTTAGCAGAGATTATCGATCTGCATCACCTGCGAAACCCCATTGTTTTTCTCTGAAGGGACGCTGGGGACAAATATAAGTTGGCTCGTGCTATAGATCGTTATATTATGACAACAAAGATGCTACTTCAGCTGAAAAATGGAACTTCTGTAAGTTAGAGAAGGCGAGAAAATAAAGTACAGGTGTCACCGTCACCAGCCGATTTTGAAAGTGACCACAAACCCCATTTTACTTGCATTTTACTTTCACTGTTCATTTCGAAGTGGTGATTGCAAATTATTTTTTAGTGCATACTTCACGAGTTTGAAATGAGTGGCGAGAAAGTCGTTAATTGTAATTTTCTGAGTAATAAGTGCGTTTTTCTGCAGGAGAAACGTGTAGTAGAGCTTCCGCTTTCAGGAGGTGCTATATTCGATACCCAGAGCCGCCGGTCCTAGTGGTTTAAAAAAATGAACGCAAGATTTCCCCCGGCCTGGTGCTAAGTTGTTAATGCGGTAGCATTCAGTCTGTTGTCTCGCAAAAAAACTTTCGTCTTCTCTGTCACGATATTTCGTGATTGGTTAAGAGAGAGGTAACATGTGCTTGTGACGTCATTGCAATCTGCCCATCGGATTGTCAGCAAACTGCCCACTGTTGCCAAGTTCAGTGCAGTTCAATACAGTGGCGCTGTGCATGAGCCGTACGGGAGCTTGGGGACATCAATTTGCATCATTACTGAACATCATTACTGCATCAGTAATGGCACGAGGACTCCCAACTATCTGTAGGCACAACTGTGAGGGTCGTGAGGTTATCATCACCATGTGACCACCAGTGGGCCAATCGTAGGGCACTGCCAAATTTGAAAATTTGTGGACCCCTAAAATTTGGAAGTTGGCCCACCCCCAGAAATTCCAAAGGACCCCCAAAATTTTGGAAGTAGGCCAACACCGGAAAGTGGATTGAGGTGGATTAGTGGGTTGGATTAGTATAAATCTCATGGTAATCCAAAGGAAGGTACTGGAACTTTCTAGAAGGTGATGACTCATGCATGCCATATAAGGGCAATGGAACCGGCTCCAACCACAGTTTTGGTGGGAGGATCACAAGAAGAACGTTAGACGCACATTGTAGACACCATAGCATGCAACCAAAATGCTATTGCGTTTCTTCTTCTTTAAGAATGTGGTTAAAATGGCCCTCAATCTTTCTGGGCTGAAATTCTTTGGAAAAGGATCTTGGACCATATACTAGTCCAAGCTTACCAAACAAGAGTCATAGTATTTTACTCGGAACAAAAATTAGATGGAGTAGTCCTTAGTGTCGCTTTCATTTCTGCTGGGATATCATTGGCAAGAATTCGTTCTCTG
Source organism: Amblyomma mixtum (assembly GCF_055824585.1). NCBI lineage: Eukaryota > Metazoa > Arthropoda > Arachnida > Ixodida > Ixodidae > Amblyomma > Amblyomma mixtum. The sequence goes on from NC_143013.1 coordinate 50,047,490, forward strand.
ATCCACACTGCTGTCTTTCTGCCTCTTAAAGGTGCAATGAAGAGGAATCTGAACTCGTCTTTTTGCCGCGGGAACTCAATCTACACGTTCCGAGTATTCTTAGAAAATTCAATTTATTGCCCTGCGTGGCCGATTTCCCTAATTAAATCAAATTAACGTCCGGCTTCCACCTTTTTTTTTTTTTTTTTTAATTGTCCCTGTACGGTGGGCGGAGTAGACCAACGCGTGGAGTGCATTTCACCCAGTCCCGTGGCGGCTTGCCACTCTGCCATCGGTGGAGTAATGCGTAGTAATCTGTATAAGCAAATAGTCCGCGCGTATTTTTATTTCTGCGGGCTTATTTTGCGGCTATATTATCTGCGAATGAAACTATTTACTCACGGAAACCTAAAAAACAAAATAAAACGAAAGCAAAGCCTCCACGAAGCTGGCCGACCAACCACGTGTTGGTCGACTCCACCCACCGTACGGGGAGAATTCAAAAAATAAAGGCGGGAGCCTGTTGTTAATTCGATTTAATTAGGGAAATCGGCCGCACAGGGCAATAAGTCGAAGTTTCTACGAATACTCGGAACGTGTAGATCGAGTTCCCGCAGCAAAAAGATGAGTTCAGATTCCTCTGCAGTGTACCTTTAAGAAGACACCTTTTAACCAGAGCAAGTCCTGCTCATGGCCTTTACAGTACCTGCTCCAATGACTGAGTGGTTGGGGCATTCACCTGCTGAGCCCAAATACGCGGTATCAAGTCTTAGTCGCAGCTTCGATATTTCTGTGGAGGCAAAATGCAACAAATGCTCGTGTCCTATACAATGTCTGCACTTGTTAAAGAACCTCAGGTGGTCAGATTAATCTCAAGCCTTCGGTAGCCAGAGCCATGCCTCTTTCTCTCCCTACCGTCTTTCACTCCCTTTTTCATTCCTTCCCCTCACTGTGGTTGAGGTGTCCACCAAATATAGCTACACATATAAGTGTCCATCAAGAGTGATTGGTTTGGTTTATTGGGGTTTAACGTCTCAAAGCGACTCAGGCTGTGAGGGACGCTGTAGTGAAGGCTCCGGAAATTTCGACCGCCTGGGGTTCTTTAACGTGCACTGGTATCGCATAGTACACGGGCCTCTAGAATTTCGCCTCCATCGAAATTCGACTGCTGTGGCCGGGATTGAACCCACGTCTTTTGGGCCAGCAGCCGAGCGCCATAACCACTGAGCCACCGCAGCGGGGCCCGTCAAGAGTGAGACAGTTACTGCCAGTGCCTTTCCTTCGCACATGACCATTTTTTTTTTTATCATAGTAGTATTAAAATGACATCTTAGTTGAAATCAAGAAGAAATGGACATGGATACGGTATGTAAATGCAAAGGTAAGATAACTGACACTCCGGTTAGGGTAGCGAAATGGGTTTCAACGGAAGGCAAGGGAGTCAGGTGGGTGGATGAGATTAGGAAGTTTGTGGTGATGTGGTAGCCGCAGCTGGTACAGGACCAAAGACAGGGATATGGGAGAGGCCATTGTGCCGCAGTGGACATAGTTAGATGATGGTCACAATGATGCATAGAGTGCAATGAAATTGTTGTTGCAGGCAATCCGTACCCTCCAGTTCCGGGTATGGTGGCGCCCAACCCACACTTCATTCCCAATATGCTGCTGTCGGAGGCGCGCAAGGAGATTCACCGGATGCAGTTCCCCGAAAAGGTCGCACCCCCGCCGGCCCCGGAACCTGGCACTGTGCTCGTGACACAGCGTTCGGCCTCTAGGCCCCCTCCTGTCCACGGTGCCGGGACAGGTCCTAGCAAGTAGTTTGTAGTGATACAGTGTAAATAAAATGCGATAGTGATCAGTCCTTATCATCAATTCAGAAAGTGTTGTGTCATTGACTGCTGTGATGCACGATGGGTGAGTCAGTAACTTGAATGTCTGCACACGTCATGTTATGTGGGGCTTACTAACATCCCAGAGCTGCATGTGGTCTATGAATATGCCATAGTGGAGCACTCGAGATTAGTTACAACCACCTGAGGCTCTTTAATATGCAATGGCATCGCACAGCACACAGGTGTCTTTAGCATTTTGCCTCCTGTCAAAATGCGGCCTTGGGCTCTGTGGCCGACCACCGTAATCACTGAGCCACTGTGGCAGGTGGGTGCCACCGCATGGCTCGATGGTTATGGTGCTCAGCTGCTGACCTGAAAGACGTGAGTTCGATCCCGGCCGCAGCTATTGAATTTCGAGCCGAAATTCTAGAGGTCCGTGTACTGTGCGACGTCGGTGCACATTAAAGAACCCCAGGTGGTCAAAATTTTCAGAGCCCTTCACTAAGGCGTCCCTCATAGCATTAGTCGCTTTGGGACGTTAAACCCCCAGAAACAATAAACTACGGCTGAACAATTCATCTGAATGTAGTGCTGCAGTTAAATAGCGTTGATATGTTACCTGAAAAAAGTAAAAAATTAGGATGCTAGAAAGCTTTTTCTGAGCCTTCCCCGTCCTTTGATTTTCATGTGGTCAGATGCAAATTAAGTTAAACCATAGCACGACACACTGTTTACTCACATGTGCCGCTTCTGTACTGCTGATTATACGTGACCTCGAGTTGAGCGAATGGTTGGTTAGCAGCATTTACTTTACTAATTCTCTCTGTGGCGTTAAGTGCTTCTCGCAGGGTGGTCTCGGGTCTTGTATGTCTGATCGTGGCTACTGTCGCATGGGGGTACTGGTCAAGTTTTCAGCCGTAGCTCGTATACTTTCGCTTTTCCTCTTTTGGCAGTTGCTTGAAGCAACAGTCTCTGTAAACTGAGGCAAAAAACTGTATTTTGGCACAAATGTCCTACCCTTGGATATCCTGCACCCTTAATTTTCACCCTCCATGACAGAAAAAAAAAAAATGTCCCCTCGTTAACCTGCATACTTGAGACGAGTACGAACTAGGCACTTTAGAACTGCTTCAAACGGCAATCCTTTTGTCATAAAACAATAGTCTATCTTGCCTCCTTTCGAGGCTTTGTCACCGCTGTCAAAGATATCAATTTTTGTCCATGTAGGCTGTTGCTAACTACGCATTTTCTGAAGCTTTTGCACAGCATGTTGACTGGGATAGCCTTCCGCACATCGATGATCCACAGGCAAAGCAGTGCAATGCCTGCCTTCGGACGCAAACCGTCGATATGGGGACATGAAGTCCATCAGCCATATATGTAGCTTCAGCCCTTTATTGCCGCTTATTGGACTGACATGTGGCAATGACAGTGGGGACTGCACATGCTGAGGGGACGTCGTGTGTTAAGGCGGAAGCCTTTAATGCCTCATCGTTGTAAGCAGCAGTTGTCGACAGAAATGTAACGCTTTTCAATTGGTCGAAACGGTCGTGACGTCACAGTGCGCGAATTTCAAACGGGGCCAATCGTACTTTGGCTACTAACCATGCAACCAATTCAAGGGATCGTATAGTGATGCTCCAAGTAAGTGGGACTGAGTTTAGTTAATTGTTTACTTAACCAATTAGCCTAATTAACCTTTCTAGTCAGACCAGATAAATAAATAATACCGAGTAGGAAATTGGCCGAGCTTGGGAATCGAACCCCGGTCTCCGGAGTGCGAGACGAGCACGCTACCACTCCGCCATGCCAGCTCGATGGTTTGGAATAAACAAAGGCGCGTCTAGTGATCTTCGTTCACTCCCATCTTCCTCCCTTCCCGTTACAGCGAGGTTTAGGTGTCCACCGAGATATGAGAGACATGTACATTTCCTTTCCTCAAAAACCAATTTACCGACGAGCAAGGCGTAGAACCGAACGGGCAATGCGGTCTATGGACTCTGGCAGCGTTGCAAGACGCTGTCGCGTTCCGCTCGCTTAACATCTTTACCACACATCAGTGACACAAGCAGCAACACTGCGCTTAAGGCTTTCGCCTCACCACACTTTAGGTCAACTAAGTGCCCCCCTGAATTATTGCTGTTAAGCTGAGCTGAACCCACCCTGCTGAAACTCGCATAAAACCCACATCTCCTCTTTCTGATCGCATTTTCTTTTCTTTCAATTGTTAGTGTGGGTTATGCGTGAGAAAATACAGTAGTTTAAGCAACAGTTGTTTGTTTGTACAACTGAAAGGGTTCCAGCGCAGTTTCATAGATCGCTGCCGGTGGACCAGATACATGCCACAGGCCGTAAAACTGCTTTGCTTGTCTAGTGACCAAAAAGTGTGGCATCCTTGCCCAAGTTATGCATTACCCTCTATCCCCTCCCATCATCAGTTTGCATCCGTTATGGGGAAAATTTGCATATTTTTGGATTTTGGTAACGAACTTGTTATGTTTGCACAGAACGAACTCCCTTCTTTCCGGTTGATTAATTATGCAAGTCCTGATCGGTCTTCATATGACTGTACTGTGACCCAACACTGTTTTCAGGATCTCAGTTACACTTATTTTGTCTTATTTCTGTGATCAGAATCTTTGCACGACTAAATCTGCACATTTTAAGCCTTTAAAGGACTATAGACATCAAATTTTTGCTTGCGTGTTTTCTTCTTTCAGATGATGCATTAGACATTAGAATAATGGGTCACTATGTGATATTTGCCTCCGATCACTAAATAATTTGTAATTTAATTTCTTCGTGACACTGTTTCAGTTTTGGTTCTGTCAACCAAATGATGCCTTTGACGTGTAGTTGTCCTTTAGGTCATGTGAGGCATGAAAAAAATGCAATATAACTGTTGATAAGTCGTTTATTGTCATTTGAACTCTTGAAGCAGCTGGTTTAAGTGTTGCAGTGTATTAAAGCTATGTATCAGTGTTTCTATTCCAGTTTTTTTCGGGCTTTGCGTGACCCAAAGGTAAACTACACATTGTAGCCATCGTTCGGTTCATGAAATTTAAACTGAGACAGCATGAGAAAAGTTCAAGTATGCATTATTTAGCAGTGATAGGCAATTACCATGCAGTGATCCATGTATTTAAATGTGCAATGCACTATTTGAAAGAAAAAAACACATAACTAAATTTAGGTGTCTATCGTCCTTTAAAGTACTCATGCTAACAAACAAAGCAAACAAAAATTGTGCATGCTGGAGCTATACCAAATCTAGCGCAAAATGCAAAGGTGCCTACCAAAAATCTATTTTGGGATGTTGTTCAATTCGCATGTCTGGCTTGAGTCTGCTCTATGTGTATTGTCGCAAAGGGTCCCAAATACAAGTTCCAGCCATCTGTGGTGCATAACACCAAAGGTGTAACTGAAGTCAACACCAAGTGACCTATGTCCACATAAGGAGACATTGTGACTAAAGCAGCTGTAAAGCAGCAGCACGAATATACATTATAATTTGAGTTCTGTGGATTCTAAAACTCTGCATCTGCTCTTGCACCATTTCAATGTGGGGTAATCATATGCTGGGTTCTGTTGATTGCTGAAATTGCAAAGTAATGACTCTGGACTGCTATGACTTTCATGTATGTACAAAGTTCTGCCACTGCTTGAACACAAAAGGTTTACTAGTAGGTATACCGTAACATGAGTGTTATATAGTATGCATAAAGTATGCACCGTTTGTGGGTCACAGTCTTTCTATTTCAAGCTTGCCAAGATGGGTGTCCACGCTTGTTGGTAAGTCCATTGTCGATGAACAGCACTGTCGATGAACCAGCACATGACACAAGCACTGTGTCAGCGTTCATGTCTTCATGTCCTTCTCTTCTTTGTCTTTTCTGTGGCATTTTGTCGATCTTGATACTTCAACTGCGTGGCATACTGAAGGCTCACAAGACTGCTCTATGCATGTTGCTGATTTCCTGCATTCACTTTAAAATTGCTGCATCTCTTGCTTGAATAGCCAACCACATGTATGTATACCCACAGCTCAATGGTACAGTATCACACAGGTGTGCCTCTGTCAACCCTCTTGGCTCCTTGTTGTTGTGTTGAATGTGTAAAGATGAGCTGCTTGTGTAGAGGACGCATGTAGCAATGTTGTGCCTGTCCCCCACCTCCCAGAAATAGAAAGGCAGGCATGTGCTCGCAGTTGCCACTGCCCTTTTGCACAATACTTTTAATCTCATTGATATGCCTGAAACCATATAAGGTGAGAGATGACTGCAAGGGAAGGTAAGAGTTTTTATGATATCATCAGTCCCATAATTTCCAGTAAAATTACTCATCATCATCATCATATCAGCCTGACTACGCCCACTGCAGGGCGAAGGCCTCTGCCATGTCTGTGTCCTTCGCCAGTTGCAGCCACCGTATCCTCGCATGCTTCTTAATATCATCCACCCACCTAACTTTCAGCCGCCCCTGCTACGCTTGCCTTCTCTTGGAATCCACTACGTTACCCTTAAAGGGCCACTGACCAGGGTCCGGACATTTTTGAAATACAAGCCCACTGCATAGACGAGGCATCGAAGATAACCTCTGCAAAATACTAGAGCCATGCGCGCCCCGAAGAGCTGCAAGAATTCAAATCAAAGACCGCTCGTTCTTTCCTTCAACAAAAACGTCCCCGCCCCACTACTCTGAACCCCCTTGACGTCATGGGGGTTACTTTCGCTAAAGGCACTCCATTGGTGCATCGGTCTGACTGACGGGAGAAGGTTGGGCGCAGCCTTGGCGTCGCGTCGTCTGCACAACGCTTTCCGCAGCGCCTTCTGTTTTGGCACAGGCCTACAAACCCGCATGAAGGAACAAAAAAAAAAAAAAACTGCGGAGGGAGCGTGCGGCGACAGCCTTGAACCCTAGTCATAAAAAGTAAAAAATAGTAAAACTGAGGGAGTTGGTTCGCCCCCCGCCGTGATCACGTCACGAGACGCTCTGCGTGCGCGCTCCCTTCTCAGTTTTTTTTTCTTCTATGCAAGCCCCCCAAAACAAGGTTTTAATTACTAGTGCAGCAGAGCCTTTCCCTCGCTCGCCCACTTGACCGCTCCGCACAGACACCGCTTATCCTTCATGCATCTTGCGTACTCCTTGACTCCAATGAAAGACATGGGCTTCGGAGCGGAGAAAAGACACAAACACACAGAACGCAAACACACATGAAGAAAAGCAAACGGGCGGTTGCCGGGCCCGCACTTCGCCGTGTGCTTTGAACAGAACCGACTTCCACCCCTTTGCTCGTGAAACAGTGGGGAGGCCTAAAAAAAATGAAAAGGTGGCTCGCTAACTGGGAATGACAAACAGATGTATGAAAGGATGCGCTTGCTAACAAGTCTAGCGGCGAAACACCGCGAGGAGACCCAAAGAGCAAAGCAGAGAGGGTGTTAGGAAACCCGCAGCGCCCCCCCCTCCCCTCGAATAGACCCAGTAGCAAAAACCAAGAAAAGAATTCTATTGAAGGCAGGGCCATGACGTAGACATGTGACGCACTCCACAGACACCACGCCTCCAGCTAACGTCGGAGAAGGAAGGGGTGATTTTGCCTTGCCGAGCCTACTTGACGAGGAGCGGGAGAGAAAAATCTTGAGGAGGGAACGGAAGGAGAGGAGGCTCGCTCAAAGAGAGGTAGAGAGTGTTTTCGACCAGAGGGTGGTCACGGGCCCTTTAAAGGGATACTGAGGCGGTTTTCGAATCAGCTAATTTTTTAGGGTTTTGAAGTAGCGTCATTGCTGATCACGTCTGTGAAATTATTTTTTCGATTTTGGCTAAAACAGTGGAGCAATCACAAATTAAAAACGCGATGTTTAAATCTCCCGCGCCCCGCGCGAGCGCAGGAGAGGAGAACAGCGGAGAGGGAAACCTCATCCATGTTGGCCAAGGTGACGTCACGTTGAGGAGCCGGGGATACTTCAGCGCACCCAAGCGAGCTTTCAGCGCGCGTTGTTTCTCGTGCTGCATGCGTTGTTCCTCGTACTGTGTGCGTTGCGACATACAAAGCGTGTTAGCCGACTTCAAGAATCAGATTCAACACGAGGTACTACTCTGCGTTCGTGTCCACGAACTACGGCCGCGACTGTGTCGTCTTCCACTGTTTTCCGCAAGATCATAAGCTCGCAGCGCGAGCGCTCGCTGCTGTGACGAAGAATTCAAGCCGACTAAAGCAAGCCTACTCTGCTCGAAGCACTTACGTAAGAGCGGCTACATGCAGAGCTTGTCCCTAGTGTGATCTCTGGAAATTTCTGTCGAAAAGGCGCGGCTGAACCATGACACAGTTCCTTCGATTTTCTCGCGCATGAGAGGCGTGTCACCATTCCGAAGAAGCGCCTCTTCTAAAACTAGAAACATGCTCACTTAGCCCCTGCAGAAACCTTATAGAGGCTCAAGCATGTGTCGCTCTCCTCAGCTTAGGTGCGGCCAGACCACCTGAGGTGTGCTCAGCAAGGCTCGGTTCAACGTGTCCAAGCAAGCAAGCAAGCAAGCAAGCAAAGCAAAGCACAATAAAGCGAAGCAAGCAAGCAAGCATCAAAGCTCTTCATATGCGGCATTTCATTTAATCGTAGCTAAGCGATTAAAATGAAAGCGTTCGACGTTCTGATTTCGGATGCAAATGTAAGAGAGAAATGAATGCCAACCAAGTTTTTGCAAAAAAAGCACCATGTTTCGCAACCTTACTTGGTTTCTTCATCAAGTTGTGGCAGCGGGCGAGTTGCAGCTAGCTTGGCTTTTAGTTTAGTTTTATGGGGTTTAATGTCCCAGAGCGACTCGGGCTATGAGAGACGCCGTAGTGAAGGGCTCCGGAAATTTTGAGCACCTGGGGTTCTTTAACGTGCACTGACATCGCACAGTACACGCACCTCTAGAATTTCTCCTCGAAAGAAATTCAACCGCCGTGGCCGAGATCGAACTCGCGTCTTTCGGGTCAGCAGCCGAGCACCATAACCACTGAGCCACCGCGGCGGCAGCTTGGCTTTTAAACACACATATAGTTGGCCGCTACTTCACTGAACCTAAACTGCAAATCTAGGAAGGGCGAACGTTTCCGAGGCAGCGATTAATATTTTCTGGCATCTGCTGAACGCGCCACGAGTGAAGCAGCAGCCTTATGCGCGTATTTGGCTTGGTTTCCAGCGCACAATGATTGCGTCACTATCCTGTGGTCACATGCATCGCAGTGCTTGGCCACTGCGCTTCGCTAATTTTGACATCAACTTTGTTGTGCTTCATCGTTTCTATGAAATACTATCTTGCCCCAACCTAAAACGCCGGGTACTGAGGACAGGATTTTTGTACACAGCGCTTTGGGCCTTTTCTTTAGGATGACGCTCTTCCGGGTAAGCCAGGAGGCGTCCGGTGGTGGTAATTGACTTGAGTATTGTTCGCACCCCTTCCTTTCCGAGAATAGCTGGCACCTTTTACGCATGGTCTGCATACGCGTCTTTCAAGCTGGCGTATGCTTGTGCTAGGCGTAGAATTTTTTTATTGTGTCTTTTCTTGCTTTCAGGTGAACAAACTGTAGTATCCATTTGTTTGGAGGTCAATAAAAAAATAATTGCCATATTCGCGTTTACAACACCACGGAAAGCTGCGATCTACACTCAACGCAGCGCCGGATCCGCATTGACAGCTTCCCCAGCCCTCAAAGTGTCGTCACGACCTCTCTTGACCAATCACGGGCGGCGGCGTGCCAGACGGTGTGCCCCGCGGCACAGGCCGCATATTTCTGCTAAAAATGGCAATTCGTGCTTGTTTTTGCCTTATTTGGATGCGATATTTCAGTATACAGCATGAAAAACTATAAGGCGCCGCTGCCAGCCTGATTTTCAAAAAAAGTGCTTCAGTCTCCCTTTAAGGACCTGCAGTTATCTTGCCTTCGCATCACATGCCCTGCCCAAGCCCATTTCTTCCTGTTGATTTCGACTGGGATGTCATTAACCCACATTTGTTCCCTCACCCACTCCGCCTGCTTTTGATCTCTTAACGTTACACCTATGATTTTCCTTTCCATAGCTCACAGCGTTGTCCTTAACTTAAGCTGAACCCTCTTCACTGGCCTCCAGGTTTCTGCCCCATAGGTGAGCACCAGTAAGATACAGCTGTTACATAGTTTTCTCTTGAGGGATATTGGTAAGCTGCCATTCATGATCTGAGAGAACCTGCCATATGCGCTACACCCCATTCTTATTCTTCTAGTTATATTCCTCTCATGATCCGGATAAGCTGTGACTACCTGCCCTAAATAGACATATTCCCTTATTACTTCCAGCCCCTCGCTACCAATTATGAACTGCTGTTTCCTTGCAAGACTGTTGAGCATTACTTTGGTTTTCTGCATGCTAATTTTTTAGACACACCGTTCAGCTCAGACTGTCTATCTCATTGATCATGCTTTGCAGTTCATGTCCTGAGTGACTCAGCAAAGCAATGTCATCAGCAAATCGCAGATTACTTAGGTATTCTCTTATCCCCTCTTATCCCCAACTGTTCCTAGTTCAGGCCTCATAATACCCCCTGTAAAGAGGTGGTGGATAGCATTGGCGAGATTATCTCCCTGCCGGACACCTTTCCTTATTGGAATTTTATTGCTGACTTTATGGAGGACTATGATCACTGTGCAGTCGTTACAGATATCTTCCAATATTTGCACATAACACTCTTCTATACCCTGATTCCACAATGCCTGCATCACAGCTGAGGTTTCCACTGAGCCAAATGCTTTCTCATAATCAATGAAGGCTATATATCATGATCACCATTATATTAAAGAAATTATGCAGTGAAGTTAGAAGTGCTGAAGGGTCTATGAGGTGCATAAAGGCATATTGTCGCCTGCTGTCTCTCCCACTACAACCGCTCACATCCCGCAAACCGGTATATTCAGGAAGGCTAAGTACAGAGGCCTGTTTTCTGCCCTAGTTATTTCTATGCAATGGGTAAGCATGAACAGGCTATCATCCAAGGACCTATCGCTTCTGAACCCATTTTGAAGTTCTCCCAGCATTTCATTACTTTCTGTCCATGTCTGCACTTTTTATTTCACAGCCTCCATTGCCAGCCTGTATGTAACAGATGTTATCGCAATTGGTCTGAAGGATCTTGTGTTCGTCATAACTCCTCTTCCTCTATAAATCAAATTCATTCTACTCTGTTACCAGCTGTCCAGAATTTGCTTATTTGTTTTTTTTATTTTATACAGAATACCCCTAAAGGCCCTCGAGAGGGTATTACATAGGGGGGGGGGGGGGGGGCACAGGCAATTGAACAGAATAAAACAAAACCACAAATATAAAACAAACAACAAAAGCACAAATAAGACACTTTGGATGACATAAGTAAGCAAAAGAATCAATCAAAAGCACAAATAAGACACTTTGCATGACATAAGTAAGCAAAAGAATGGCAGCGCGGCAAAGAACGAAGATTACTGCAGTATTAAAATTATACAAACAGAACACTAATACAATGAATCTTTTTAGAAACAAACCCTGCAAAAAAGGAAGCCATGAACAAATAAAATAACAATATTTGCGAAGAGTTAAGCAGTAGTTATTGAAGATATAAGTTTAAAATATTTATCAGGATCAGTGGTGGTTGCGATATGTGAAGGCAGAGTGTCCCAGTCAGATATTGTGCGTCGTAAGAATGAATGCGCATAGATAAATGTTCTGCACGTGAAACGTCTAACTTTAAAGGGATGATCGCGGCGGTCAAAAATCGAAGGAGGCAAAGAAAAAAAGTCGTTATGAAGTGATAGATGATGATAAAGTTTATGAAAAAGTGATAGTCGTGCAATTTTATGGTGGAGACATAAATCCTGGAGACCTGCGCGTAATGACTGTTTCCAATACTTTTAACGTTTCCTCGCTGCTTTGACAAAGTTCATTAATCAGCTTGATTGGGATTTCATCCATTCCAGCAGTTGTGCATGTAGGAATACTTACCTCTGCCTTTTTCCACCTAAAATTGGTGAGTTCTAAGCTACTTTTTGTTGTGCTGTCTTGTGCTGCTTCTCTAGTCAGGAGATTACCCTATCACTGCTCCTAAATAACTCAGCTGTAACTGATGTAATGTATTTCACAGCATCGTCTTCCTCTAAACATTTTCCCTCGGCATTGTGAATCTGTTCCTGGTTCTCTTGATTCTTTTTCCACAGACAACTTATATGGTTCCAGAATTTTATTGGCCCACCTTTAGGTGTATCGCGAACTTCAGCCATCCAGCGATCAGTGGACTGCTTTATTTACCCTAGATGAGGACCTGCACTTCCAGTTTTTTCATTGGTTTCCATTTTTGGTCTATTTCCTCTTTTGAAAGCTGCACCTTCATCTTTCTGCATTCTCTTGAAACCACTGATCGCCGTTCGATGGCCTCCTTAATTTCCTTGTTCCACTAGCCTTGCAGATGCCTCTTTCTAGCGGTTTTCCTTTTTTACTAGTTTCATTTTCATACTGATTAGTCATTCTGTTTATAATCCCACTTTTCAATGCTTCCTCAGCACCTGCTGCTATTAGTGCTCATTGTTTGTCATTTAAATTTGCATTCCGTTGTTGTGCTTCCTGCACTCTTACCAGGGCTCCCATCTGCAGACTAATACAGTTACGATCACATCCCATACTGTACTCCCCTTCCTTGTCCATTTCCATTTTTGCAAGCTTGCTTTAGGTTCCCTGTGACATTAGGCAGTAGTCAATGGTCATTTGCCTGTTCAGGTATTCCCACATGAATTTTCTTTCCCTCACATTTAGTTTCTTTATTTACGATAACTAGGTTGCACTGCTCACAGAGGTCATTAAAGGGACACTGAGGAGAGCTCTATTAATATTTTTTTTATAGCAAAATCCGATAGTTCGGCATTTCATGGCTTTGTTGCCACTTGGCCGGCAGCGAAAGATGCATTTATTTCTAAGAAATTTGGATTCGAAGTTGAAAAAGTTTTTCCCGCCGCTCTGATTCAAACTTGGGATTCTCCTATGACGACACAGGACTAAGTGACGTGAAACATGACGTGCACATGACGTAACGCAGACTCCGTGATTTCTGGCGGCCAGCAGAGTGGCCCAGCAGCAGCCGAAAAGAAAGCTATCGCCGGCCGCACGTTGAAGGCATCTATCAGCTATTGCAGCCGTCGCTTCGTTTACGTTTGCACCGGCGTTTTGCCAGCGTTACAATGGATCCCGTTCTCAAAGTCGTCAACGAAGTTCTCGCAAATAGACACCTTTAGCATACCGTGTACCTTGTTTGCCGTTAGCGGAATACCGGGAGCCCGCATACCGCTATGAGCAGGCGCTGATTGGTCCCGGCGCTGCAGGAGCGTGCGTAGCTGTCAGGTACGTGGCGCTATCTGGCGATGTCAAGGAGATTTGCGCATGCATTTGCTGCGCCTCAGTGGTTCGTGGCTTCTCGTGTCCTAGTGTTGCTAGAACTATTGGTTCTAGCAACACTGTTTTGTCCTATGACGTCATGAAGCTTGCACTTGCGAGTTTGGCCTGTGGCGGCGATACCTGTATTTTAATTCTTACTCTTTTCTACGTTACAAAAGCTTTGTTGTCAGTATGAATGGCGTTTTTGTAATCAGGAGCTGGTATTCTGTCGATGCAAGTCAACTTCAATTTCTCCTCAGTGTCCCTTTAACTTCCCATTGCAGTTTATGTATCCATCCAGATCCTCGATGTGGCCGTTCATGTCCTCCAATAGAATAACCTCAGTACCGGCTCCGAACTATTTTGTATCAACATTGAGGAAGTTAACTAGATCCTTGTTTTGTTGCAATTTTCGCCTGTCCATAATAGGCTACCTCTAATCATGTCCTTTTACCAGCATACCGGCAATTTTTTCCGATAATGAGACGACACATGTTCTTTACAAATCTATTTTATTCTTTGCCAATTTGTTCCTTGATGTATCAGCATACCTACACATCCCCTATTCCTCTTTGTTGCTGATGTATTGCGCCTTTTCCAGACATAGTAGCCATCGATAAATGGTGGAGCTTCTAGACCTTCCCAAGGCATATTTCATCGTCCTTTAACTGCTGTTGTACTTCATTTCGGACTCTTTCTACCCCCTTGCATGTTTATGTAACTGACCCTGGTGTTAAATTTCTTTTTTATATTTTTATTCCCGAATCTCCTAGGGACCATTTTGCAAGGTCACTATTGCCATCTGTTGGTCACTCAAAGAAGCCGGTTTCTCCAATGGCTCATGCTGCACCTAAGAAAATTTAAAAGTAGCCCATCGGTAGGCCATGATGCACGGAGTTTAGGTCTCCAAAAATTGCTGCCACAGTGAATGTGTTAAATTGCATTCAGCATACTCGTGCATGCTTTCATAATAAAAATTGCTTTAACGAGGCCATTGGTGTCTTGCACACTCTCTATGCAAGCGGTGACGCAGTTTTAGAAACCATGATTTTTCAGGTGCGGCTTACTGTGACCAAAGCTTGGCTTGGCTTAGTCACACTGGCCTAAGCCCAATAATGGCTTGAGGCACAATGGTTCAGCCAATGTGACGTAAATGGCACAATACTGAGACAAAGCCACTGGATTTCCAAAGGCAGAAACAGGTCTTTATTGGTCGTCCTATTACTCTAACAGCCTATATAACATTACAGCCAAAAAAAAAAAGGAAAACATAAAACACCAGCTCCCCACACACACACACACACCCCGGACCAACACGCAGAGACATGTACATGAGTCCCCGCTGAATGAATTTCGGGCCTTTTAACAGATTAATAGAAAAACGACAAAAGGGGAGAATCAACGACATTGCAGCCCATAATATGTACAAGACTTATTCAGCATGGAACGTGGCAGAGAAATGGCAACGGGGGAGTGGGGGGAAGAGGAACGCTGGAACTCTTTACAATGCTTTTTTTTTTTTATTTCTGTACAATGTGAGGCATGGCAACAACATTTTTCGCAAGAGTGCTCCCAAAAGGGGGTCGTCGGCTTGTGCTCAGGAGGGACCGAGGAAACGTACAACACCAAAACAGCTCCGTACCGGCTCCACACACACACTCACAGTCCGTTACGGGGCACACGCACTTCCGACGGCCACCCCCACAGTCCACAAATGTATAACAGGCCAAAAACTTGATGTCTAAACAGACCTCGACATCGTCATCACCGGTTTCGAGCAGAGCCGTGTCGCCCGTCACACAAACACCGAGTCAGTTCACAGTTCAGTGTGTGGGCACGACAAATGCAGTGTAAAAAAAAAGAAAAAAAAAACATTCTCTGTGCACTCTGTGCTTGAAAGCATTTCTTTTTGCACCAGCAAAGGCAAACGCACTCGCGCGTGTCAAAAGTAAACAACAATAACCAACAAGTAACAGCAATCAAAAATGACATAACAGCTTGAGACAATGAAAATGAGAAAAAAAAATAATGCTCGCACCACACAGTATTCAAAGAGGTTGGGGGGGAGGGAAGACTGCGTTATACAACTGGAGCAGCACAAACAAATGTGGCTTGGTGAAGACAGTGTAAAAAGCCGTGTATAACAATGCACTACAGTAATGGCATGGGTCAATGTGTTCGCTCCCTCCTTCACTTAATTTTTTTTTGTTGCGCATTTCAAAACAGTGTTATCTCGTGCAGCAGGGACAGCAAACACGAGACTCGAAAAGACAAGTGACCATCATGAGGGCACTTACGCTAAAACAAGTGCAGTTTTTTTTTTGCTGTGGGTCTCGGGAATTGCACTAACAACAGTAAAGGGCGAAACGATGCCAGGCCAGTGGTTTCATGTGCTCACCGTATAGTTCAGCGGCTGCTACAGCAGCTGCATTTGACGTCTTTTTCATGCTCAAACTGCAAAAGCTCAACGCCTTAGGCTGTGATCAATGCAGCAAGTTTGACAGCACGTTAAACTGTACCGCCGACAATACAGCTCTCGAAGTGGGAAGTGCAGCAATGTTTGCATCAATAACAAGCAGCTCGTATAAAGCATAGAGAGCTTCCATTCCACCCCGAATTCAGCCATTCCACTAATCAAACAACCAAGACCCGAGCAGTGTGATGTCTTCGAGCACACTGAACCAGACAAAAGAAATGGCTGGCATGCACCATCAAGCTAGAGAGGTCCAATACCACCCGCCAAATCTAACATTGCAAATTCAACATCCAATCACATCTTCAAACTACACCAAACATCTGTACATTGCAGGATTCACTCAGGTCGAGACAAGGAGTGAAAAAATTTCCTGCAGCCTTCTGCTTGCTGTCACACACCAGCACAACTCCAAGACACAACAAGTTAAAACACAACCGCATTCCGTCGGTGGTGACTGCACCAGACACCTTCATCACCTTCCTTCCTTCATCAAGCAAATGGAACAGGAACCTGGCAAATGATCACACCGTAACAATACACAGTCTGCGATTAGTGAGGCAGGCATAATATAGAGTGCTTCAAGGGGGCTCAAATTCCACATTGCAAGTTCGCTGAGCAAGAACCTGTCAGTCTCCCACAGCTGAGCAGTCCTAACCTTCTCCTGTGCCAAGACCTATGTGCAGTTCAGCCCGTAGAGGCCATGTCAGCCCAATTAACTATCACGAAAGGACAAGTTCTCACAAGTTGCTAAGATAAAACTAGTGTTTTCTCGTGCACTAGCTGAGAAAATATTAAATCCAGAAATCAAGCAGTCATTTGACGAATGACATGGCGCATATATGCTCTATACGCCACAGAAGTTGCAGTCGTGAATGTGTGCAACCTTGCAGTCCTAAGCACACTGGCAGTCAAAACTATGCTGTCTTCGCAATGAGTGTACGTCGGGGTGTGTTTCTTGATGCAATAGATGTTCAGAATACCACGATCAGCAGGGACCAAGGAGACTATAGAAACCGCATGATACTGTGTGCAGTCTACTTAGTACTTGTTAAGTGTTAATACTGAGCCACCTCCACATCACTTGCAGGAGAATATGATGGCTAATATATGTGCTGGAATGAAAAGAGAGAAGAAAAAAAGTGATGCACATGAAAAAAATAAAACTCGTCCACCAGGTAAAATGAGCACTCCCACCCCATTCAACTCTCCCTAAAAAAAAAAAAAAGTTAACTTGTTTCGGAGACAGCCTTGGAAAAGCAGTTTGATAACTTATAAAGTAGTGCGCTCTTGACTGTTTTTAGTGACACATAATTTAGCTCTGATGCTCAGTTCTTGTACGTCACATTCTATATGGCACATTGACAGCGACAACTCTAAGGGGCCCCTTCATATCGCATAATAAGTGACACCTATAGTTTTCCCAATCAGTACGGAATCACTGCAACAAATGTGATCATACAACCAAGCTTTTCAGCTTCTTGTTCCAAATGCCAGTTTTCTACAAGCTGATCGGATAACTTGCAGTCAGGTGCATGCTGCAGCAAAAGCATTGATTTCAGAAGTGTGAAAAACAAATGAGTGCACCTCTTTAGTAATGTTGCTCTATGGTTAAGAGCTCTTGAGAGTAGCTGAAAGCAGCTGGTGATACGGAGTAGATGTATTTCTAAACAGACCTGCTGCTATTAAAGACAAAAGCTTTTCTTTATCATAAAAACTGCATGAAACTTTGCATGAACCTTTGTTAAGAAGGTCTGGCACAACGATTTGTCTAGAATTTAGAGGCCACAGATTACTGCACCCTTCCCAGTGGCAGTAGAACTACTGAGGTGCGGCACAAAGGGATGGCGCTAGCACTCGCAAGCAAACTGCCTGTAGTGGATGCCCAAACTTCAAACTACAGTTAAAGCTATGTAAATGTGTGATCAAGGACCTCCCATCAAAGAACCCTAGTTGGCCTTTAATAGGCATCTTGCTCATTTCACTAAGTTTCCATTCAACTGTGTGCCACTTACCGAAAGAAGAGAGCTGTTGATAGGCCGTGGTGCAAAGAAAATTTGGTAATAAGAATTGCTACAGTTAAAAGGCCGTGTGGTATTAAAAGGGTTGAGAATGCTTTTGAAGCAAAGCTCAAAAGTAGGCAGTGCGTTACTTAACCACAGATGCTAAGCTTAACCAGAGAAAAACCAACCCAGGCGAAAATCGTAACTGGTCAAAGTGGTTTAAGGAACAATTTCTCAGTTGATTCCAGTTGTTTCCAGTTGGCTCCCAGCTGAATTCCAGTTGCATCTAACTGGTATGCAACTGGAATCAACTGGAATCAACTATGAAATTGTTCCTTAAACCACTTTGACCAGTTACGATTTTCGCCCGGGAAGCTTGCACATGGGACTCCCACCAGCTGGAATCAACTGGAATCAACTGGGAAATTGTTCCTTAAACCACTTTGACCAGTTACGATTTTCGCCTGGGAAGCTTGCACATGGGACTCCCACCAGCTGGAATCAACTGGAATCAACTGGGAAATTGTTCCTTAAACCACTTCGACCAGTTACGATTTTCGCCTGGGAAGCTTGCACATGGGACTCCCACCAGCGTGCACATCAATTACCTTAGTGCCAGATGTGTACATATTGTAACCAGGCAGGGGCTAACACTCAAGTAGCCAATACATTGCGCACACCACACATAACTGCCACTTGCACTAACGCAGATTTGGAGCATTCGTCTTGCGTGACACTCGTGCAGTCGTAACACACCCAACTCTGCCAAAAATGGCTGCCATCTTTAAGAAGCAATGCAGCACTGGCACCCGACCTTACAAAGAGAGCAAGCTGAGGCGCCCACATGGTTTCACACAGCCATTATAGTATTGGTAATTCTGAGCTGAACCCACCCAGTTTAGCATACAAGAAGGAAAAAATAAAAAAATAAAAACCTTTCCAGCATATTTTGATTGCTGTCAGGAATAACTTAACTCCGAGAGATGGCCATCGGTAACTGGAGGGCACTGCATCAATGACAGATGCACTTCCGTGCGGGTTCACATCAAAGCACCACTTCTGTTTTCCCCTTGGCAGCACGTAAAACTGCACCTTGGGCTCTGCCCAGGAGACAAAGCAAACATACAAAACAAATGTAAACAAGGCAACAAAGCTGCTTTGTCCCCAACCTCGTAATAATTTGTACTCTTTACAACTGAAAAGTGAGCTGTATGCTAAGAGAGAATGACAGCCGCGAATCAACAACTCGAGTGGCCATCTGGGCATTCAAACCTAGAGAACCACGAGGGAACAGTTGACTCTGCTCTCCAGAATTGAAACTAGAAACACTGCTCTGATACATGTATGAAGGTTCGGCTGGGTGGGCAGGGGCAGCAACTCAGTCAGTTCAGAAATTCTGTCGAAACTACTGGCTGCACATGGTAAAATCACAACACCTCCGATGCAGTGCACAAAAATACCAAACCAGACATGAACATCAGCAGCTCTTTGCAAAGGTACAAACCAGGAGCCAACATCTCACTGCACTACACAGGCTAACACCTAGCACTTGCAACGGCAGTGACTTGCAAGAGCTCAACACACCATGCAACAACTGTACACATCTACTGCAGCAGCCCACGAGTGCCTTCCCTGCCTGAAAAGCCAGCTTCACACAGTTTGGGGCAAAGCTGGGTGGAGATTGGTGAAACTATGGAACAACTGAAGCGGAGGAAAGAGGGCCTACATACAGCGAGAAAAATGCAACGAATATCGATAACCAGGATACAACAACAAAAGACCATAGTGGTCTGAGAGGACATGATGCATGAAAATAAAATCAGGGGGGGGGGGGGGGGCTGCACACAACAAAGAAACTTCTCTCCACTCAACAGAACTTTTCCTCGCGAGAAAACAAGTGAACAAACAAAAACCGCGACAACACCGTGTACATGGAGGCGGTGGTGGCCCGCAGGGTTTTAAAAGAACATAACCGCGCTCTGGGGTCACACCACACCGAGAGACTAGTGTAAAACTGAGAGTCCAGGCGCAAAGCATCGTCTGCGCATTGCACCAAAAAGTGTACGGGGCCGGGCTGGTCGGCAACACCGGAAAAAAAAAAAAAAACATGCATGCCCGCATATCCTCGTGCCGGGATGAAAAAGTCTCAATGGCACGCCGCAAAGAAACAAAAAAAAAAAACACTGTCCGTTATTAACGGCAATAGTTCCGTGTTGATGCAACACATTAAGATATTGGGCAAACTTCCCATGTTAAAAAAAATATTGGAAAACAAATGTAGAAAGTGGGCATGAATTACCATGTTACATTACAGTGGCCACATGTGCTCTTGGGCAGAAGTGCTTAACGAACAAACTGGGGTCAGAATTTCATGTGTTGAAGCACTTCTCCTGCCGACAACACAAGCTAAGTATGCACTTGACAGCACATACAGAAACAAGGCAAGAAATTACTCTTGCAGGAGAACGCCCAAGGAAAGTGCGCAGGTTCTTCCAGTCCTGTGCACAGAGCCCTCCCAGAGAATGAGCCCTTTTGATGCACTTCATTTACAAAGCACTCGACCCCGGCCATAGGCAAAAAACTTTTGCCCTGCCTTGACATACCACTCCAAAACACCACTGCAGCAGAGGCACTTGCGCTAAAAGGCAAATGTCCAGTGGTCAACAGGTTGCGTGATGAATCAAGACGACACAGCTCCCACGTCACTTATGATGACTTGCTGGCACTTAGTAGAACCCTCACACATGACGTGTGATGCATTGCCCATGACATGCAGCCAACCGGTCATGCCACCAACTGGTCATGCCACTAATTGGTCATGCCACCAGTTGACAAAAGACCAATGCTGAGCTGGGTTGCGGTTGTGCACGTACCTCTTTCACGAGTTGCCTTGAGGCAGCAGAGAGAACACTGCCGACGAGCACCCAGCTAGCAATGCAGCTGTGAGGAAGTGGTGAGGGAGCAACGTGAATGATAAGTGCCAGGGTGCACATGCATCCTGCCAGGGAGCATTCGGGAAAGCGAGCTCTGCTGCCTGCCTTCGCCTTCGCAATGCAATCGTGCAGCAGCACCACTGACTCCATTTTCAGACCGCTTTCCCGTTTCATACCCTGTCCATAATGGAACGACAACGCACAACGACAAAAAAATGTGCTGTACAGTAGAACTTGGGACTGCTGCTGAAGGCTTGTCAGTGCATGCAGCGGGGCGATATGAAGAGGTTGACAAAGAGGGCGGTGACTGTGGCGACTCTGCATATCCGTCTGCTCCGTACCGCACTCTTATGCCACCAGGGGCCACTGCAAGTGGCATCACCAGAAGGTGGAGCTGCTGTGCTGGCTGGCACCACCTGCCACTACCACTTAGCATTCACTTCCGTAGCTTGGTGTTGAGCGTGCACTGTGTGGGCGAAGGATGAGCCATGGCTGGTCAGCAGTCGCCCATCTGCTGTCTTACTGATCTGACACGAGCGCTTTGGATGCAGCACGTTCAGACGGTGGACAGGACGGGGCTCTGGACAAGTGGCACTCGTGGTGGTAGGATGTTGTCGGCCGCAGGGTGGCTGTTTGCGACGTGGTTGGCCAGCAAGAGAGCCGACGTGAAGCCCGCATCACATTGGTCGCACACATATGGCCTCGGTTGGGTGTGTGACACAAAGTGCTGCGAGAAAAAGGAAGAATAGGGAAATATCTCAAACAAGAATCGGACTTTAAAAGCACAGTGAGGAGAGCTCTATTGATATTTTTTTTAAAGCAGAATCCGATAGTTCGGCATTTCATGGCATTTGTGCCACTTGGCCGGCAGCGAAAGATGCATTTATTTCTAAGAAATTTGGATTTGAAGTTGAAAAAGTTTTTCCCGCCGCTCTGATTCAAACCTGAGACTCTCTTATGACGACACAGGACTAAGTGACGTGAAACATGACGTGTACATGACGTAACGCAGACTCCGTGATTTCTGGTGGCCAGCAGTGCGGCCTAGCAGCAGCCGAAAAGAAAGCTACCGCCGGCTGCACGTTGAAGGCATCTATAGACTATTGCGGCCGTCGCTACTGTCGCTTCGTTTACGTTTGCACCGCCGTTTTGCCAGAATTACGACGGCTCCCGTTCTTGAAGTCGTCAATGAAGTTCTCGCAAATAGACACCTTTAGCATACCGTGTACCTTGTTACCATTAGCAGAAGACCGGGAGCCCGCCTACCGCCAGTGAGCAGGCGCTGATTGGTCCCGATGCTGCAGGCGCGCGCGTAGCTGCCAGGTATGTGGCGCCATCTGGCGACGTGAAGGAGATTTGCGCATGCATAGGCTGCGCATGCATAGGCTGCGCCTCAGTGCTTCGTGGCTTTTCGTGTCCCAGTGTTGCTAGAACTATTGGTTCTAGCAACAATGTTTTGTCCTATGACGTCATCACGCTTGTACTTGCAAGTTTGGCCTGTGGCGGCGATACCTGTATTTTGGTTCTTGCTCTTTTCTATGTTACAAGAGCTTTGTTGTCAGTATGAGTGGCGTTTTTGTAATCAGGAGCTGGTATTCTGTCGATACAAGCCAACTTCAATTTCTCCTCAGTGTCCCTTTAAGCAAATGGTTGAAGGATTACTGCTCACTCTTGAGCTAAGGTCCTTTGGCTGTTGGTTTGAAGGTGCACCCTCCCTTTCACACACTATGCCAGTTGTACACTAGACAATCAAGGTCATACTGTGCCTAAAAACATGAAATAACATGACACTTGTGGACCTGAGTGGAGGTGACCGAGTACTGAAAATATTTTTTGCTTTTTTCATCCTTTCAAAACCTGGGTCCACCCCTTGCAGTGAAGGGGGACACGCCTTGCATTATACTCTAACACAAATATCACTCACAGAGGAAGCGTAAACACTGTGTCGTTCTTTTCCAGGGCTTTTAATTATGCTTATTCTCGTTATGTGTGTTAATCTGATATCATTTCGCATCATGGCACGAAGACTATTTAGACATGATGTCATAGAAATAAAACTCTTTTACTATGTGTGTCTGATTGCGCTGTACGCTTCAAGATGTTACTCAGCCTTTTTTCTCATCCCAACCCCCTTCTCACCAAAATGCTAAGCATGACCAATCAAGTAGAAGTGGAGGCCGGCTTCGTGAGACAGTTAAAGTTAGGGGGAGTATCCCTTCAAGGACGAAACTTCTCACGGGAAAAATGTGCTTAACTCCACAGTTAAATGAAGATCAAGAAATGCATTGTGCGAATAGGACAGCCCCCCACCCCGCCAACTGACCTTTTCTAATGCCATACCTGCATGAAGTCTCACATAACGTTAAAAAGGTAGCCATAAAATACAGTGTTAAGGTTGTCTTTTCTGCACCCACCAAACTGTCGTCACTTTGTTCTCGTATCTCTAAAATTAGCACAAAAAAGAAATGTGATGTCAAGTACCAGAGAATGTTCACCAAGTGCACAACCGATGTTGTTTACTCGCTTCCACTGTCCTGTGGCAAGGCCAACATAGGTCAAACAGGTCAATGCGTCAATGAGCGTATGATGCAGCACCGCATTTCGTTGCAGCCAGGCAACATAGAGAATGTGCCAAGACATTGCAACCACTGCAAAGACTACACCCCTCTGTTCCATAATGTCAGAATCATTGGCCGTGGTAAAACGCAGATAAAACGAGAAATCTTAGAAGCCTTCAAAATCAAGCAGTTAGGAACTGAATGCATCAGCGACAGCTCTGTCAGATTCATGGCAAAAGAGTATAGTTTCATGAATGGGACATACGTTGCCACATGCAATCTTCCGTTGCTTAATCAATTTTTTTCTTGTTGTTTTGATAGCGTTTGTGGTTGATCTCGTGCATGTGCGCCCTGTTCTGTTTGTGGCGATTCACCAAGTAAAGAATAATTCAGTTGTGTTTCCAGCGTTGTTCCTGTGTACTTCTCCTCCTTGTGTACGCGTCACTTCCGCTGGTTTTCCACTTATCATGCTCCAAATGGCCCAACAATTGCTACGCTTCTTCAGTGACCCTTCAAAGTGTGGCCCACAAATCCACCCCCGAAGATGCACAATCACCAACCTGCTGAAGTAGCGCCTGCGATGGGAACACTTTCTGGCAGATGGAGCAGGGCCATGGTGTGGCGAGAGCAGGGGGTGGGACTTCTGGAGCCCCGCCCTCTTCGTCTGGCTGAAGCCCCGCCCCCGATGGATGGTCGCAGTGCAAGTGCACCTGCAGCGACTTGGCACTCTTGAGGAGGCGGCCACAGAGTGGGCAGGGCCGCAGGGCCCCACTCTCCCAGCAAGTTGGGGGCGGACCTTCGACGACCTGAGGGGGGCTGGCCTCGCCTCTCAGTGGGCTGATGTCGTCCATGGCGGCATCCAGGGGCGACGCCACAGGCTCGCCACCCTGGTACAACTTCTGCGCCATCACCTGCATGCATGTCACTTGAGCCTCTTGT
Source organism: Amblyomma mixtum (assembly GCF_055824585.1). NCBI lineage: Eukaryota > Metazoa > Arthropoda > Arachnida > Ixodida > Ixodidae > Amblyomma > Amblyomma mixtum. The sequence continues at coordinate 50,071,618 of NC_143013.1, forward strand.
ATGGGCATGGGAGGGAGGCAGCAGCCATTAAGCACACGCTGTGCAGCTAGCATGCAAGTTTAACCATCTAGTTGCTTCTCTCAAGGCTACCAAAGCTGTTGCAAGCATCTTCAAAAAAACTTAAGCACCGCCTTAAGGGTATTGTGCAGAATTAGTCCTTCTCTACATTACATTCACAGATCTCCGGGAGTCCTCATACCACTTCTTGCGCAGTGGTGCAGCGGCTAACCGATGCGCCACTGCCCCGGGGATGGTAGGTGGTGCCACTGGTGGGCCTTGTGCGATCCAGGTTGCTCTTCCCGAGCGACCAATCATTAATTTAACTGCCACGGTGGGTAGTTCGCTAACAATCCAGTGGGCAGGTTGTGATGCCGCTGCAAGGTCACGTGACCTAGATGGGCCACCAGCCTACTAGGCTGCTGCTCAGGGAACTTTTCGGAGATTTTTTTGCTCACGGTCAACGATGACGATGCCGACAACAACGCTGGATTTTCAGCGACACGAGCTCCTTAACGATACCACATTAAAACTCACAAACAGAGCCATTTCACATTTGTGAACCTCGCTGTAAGGAACAAGTCTCGTTTATGCAGCAGGCGTTGTTTTAGCTAGCCATTTATGCAACTTGCTGCATCTTTGACAATGCTAATTTTTATCACAAGAAATGAATTGCCACATTTTTTCCAGCGCACAAGGCATACCTGAGGGTATGTTTTGTTATCACCCCACGCAAAATGCAAATCAGGAAGCTTGTACTCTACACCATTAAATGTTCCCAGTGCAATGTGCCTCTGCTGGCACTGCGTCTCTGTGCAACATCACTTGCTTGTACAGAGGTGGTTCCCCACTGCTCCTGTGCATTCTAGCTCGCTGGCAACAATCGGTGCTAAAATGGAGACAGCGGGAACCAGTGGCTGGCTCACCTGAAGGCTCTCCAGCGAGTTGTCACAGTCCGAGGTGTCGATTTCATTGAGGTTCACACCAGAGCGTTCCATCTCGGCGTACATGCCGAAGGGGAGCTTCCCCAGGCACTCCAGTTTCAGAATGTGCATCTTTGAGCGCAGGTGCTTGGCCAAATGGCCGTGGATGCGAAAGGCTATCTGGCAGTCGGCGCACTTGAACGGGCGCGGGTTGTCGGCCGAGGGTGCTCCAAACGCCAGGTTCATGTTGAGCCGGTTGTAGTGCCCCACGGAGCGCCGATGCTTCTGCAGGTGGCCCCTCGTCCGGAAGGACACGGCGCAGGCCTCACACCTGAACGGCCTCTCAAAGTAGTGGATGTTGACGTGCATCCGCAGCTGGCTGGCCCGTGCGAAGCTCTTGTGGCATATGCCGCAGCGGCCTTCCTCGCCGCCTGCACCACCACAGCCACTGCTGGTGCCTCCCGATTCACTGCTTGTGCCAGCAGCCGCCGGTACATGCCCTTGAGGAAGGGGTGGGGCGGTGCCTCCAAGCTCTAGGCATGCTCCCAGAAGCCCGCCCTCCCGGGCGTAGGACCGGACGTTGTGACCAGAGACAAAGCCACCCGGGAGGATCTCCAGGCGTCGCTGCCTGGCCGTGCTGAGGTCCATGGGACCCTCGTCAGGATGTCGGCCAAGCGACGACATGGAGTAGCGCCGGGTCGGCTCGGCTTCGGCGATGCCGGCGGCCCGCTCATGCATTTCCATGGAGAAAGAGCGTGGCCTGTGGCCTGCAGGAGGACTGCCCAGCCAAGGAAGCCCACCCTGGGGCCAAGAGCCTGGTTCCGGAGGGGTGAGCTCGGCGGAAGTTCCAGGGTTGCCGGAAGAACCGACTCCGACATATGCAGCTGGCCCGACCATCAGGCTGGTGGTAGGTCCAGCCGAGGCAGAAATGGGCGATGCCCTCGACGTGGGTGGCATTGCTGGAGCTCCTTCGGAGGGCCACGAGGTGTCTGGAACGTGCGCAGACAGGTGCAGCAGGCTGCGTGCAGCTTCCTGCTCTTCGGAAACCTGACAGGTGGCTGCCATCACTGTGGCAGGGGGATGCGTGAGTGGGGATGCACTGTCGGGTGGGCCAGTCAGGGTGATCACTGGGATGCTGCAGGAGACACTTGGTGGAGGCAGGCCACTGCAACAGGAGGTGAAGCCAAGCCTTGAGCATGCCAGCACGGCAGAGATGATAATGAACAAAAAGCTGGCCAGATGGTTCTTTCCTCCACAAGGCAGCCAATATATGCCACTTTTCACACAGTGGTTGCTTAAAAAAACAACATGCCTGGAAGGGAGCATGCTGTTGCATCTAGTTTCCAGCTCACACTTCAAGTTACTTAATGCACTTTAAGTTGACAGCTAAAGTCATGTGGCCCCAAAGAAGTCCTTCTTGTACAATCTCATGCAAGACATATAATTGCACATGAAGGAAAAAACAATTCTAGCCAAGCAATGCCTTTTACTTCAGTAAGGTCTGCTGTAATAGTGCCATAGCATTCACTCACCAATGATTCTTCACACATCTCCACAAACATACGCAAGGCAAAAAGACACCACAACTCGCAAGATCAAGCACACATACAAGTCTTGCGAACCCACCTGGGCATAGGTTGAGGTGGCGGTGCTACCACAGACAGCAGGCCAATGGGGGCACCTTCATCATCCTCCTCCTCTTCCTCTTCTTCCTCCTCCTCATCATCATCGTCCTCCTCCTCTTCCTCCTCCTCTTCTTCCTCCTCATCGTCCTCAGAGGCAGGCCGCTCCCGCTGCTGCTGCTCCTGCAATGACATTGACAGCAATGCACATTGCTGAGATAGACAATAAGAAAAGGCCCTTGCAGAGGCATAAACGCAGCTGCAGCAGCGCACATCTACATGACACAGCAGCAAAACTGCAAGCAAGCACATCACTGACCTGCCGTGCAAGGGTGTCTGGGTCCACCTGGGTGGAATCATCCACCGTGGTGGGCACGGGAAGAATCCCCAGCTCAGTGCACTTCTTGTGGTGTGCCTTGGACTTCATGTGCTTGGTTAGGTTGCCCTTGGTCTTAAAGGCAAAGCAGCAGTGATGACATGAGAAGGGACGCAGGTCCGTATGCGTCCGGATGTGCTTCTTCAGCATTGACGGCTTCTTACACCGGATGCCACACTCCTCACAAACATACTTGCCACGCCCGCGGCCGCGCACATACGTGTAGGCCTCGTTGGACTTGAAGCCCCCTTCAAAGATGCGAACACGTTTGGGGCTCCCACTGGTTCCGTTCCTGCTCTCATCTGCAGGTGCGGGCGTGGCGTCTTCCTTTGGTGCTGCAACTGACTCAGTTTCCATTGGACTGCCAGGCCCCTCAGATGAGGTAGCAGCTGGAACTGGTGCAGCAGGAGGCACTGGTGGTGGCGCTAGTGTTGGAGGCAGCAGTGGCGCCGCCTAACAAGTGACAAAAAAAAATTTCCAGTTGCACTACAAGATGACAACAAACAACTCTCTTCCGCCATGCTGGTTACGAGTCACAAAGTACTGTACCATAAAATATTGAGTAAGTATCCAATAAGTTCAAAGAGCCGCCACAGTGGCTCAGTGGTTATGCCACTCGACTGCTGACCTGAAAAAGGCATTTCGATCCCAACCACGGCAGTCAAATTTCGATGAAGGCAAAATTCTACAGGCCCGTGTACTGCGCGATGCCATTGCACGTTAAAGAATCCCAGGTGATTGAAATTTTTAGAGCCCTTCACTACAACGTCCCTAGTAGCCCGAGTCACTTTGGGACGTTAATCCCCATAAACTAATAAAATTCAAAGCAATTAGAAGTTTCCTTACTCTCCTGGAAAACATCTGTTTGAATATAAGCAATGAAGAATGATTTCTGCATTACTGTGCATTTTTCTCAAAATAGTCCCAACACAACATCTGTTCTGCTCAGACACAGCAGGTGTAAAATGCACAAAATCTGATGTACACTGAGCAAACTGCATGTGAAAATATAGGTATAAGAAATGCAGCATTTTTCAAAGTTCTGGTTCCATATCGTTAGAGTAGACTGCTGAAGCCAGTAACAGCTGGCACTATAAAAACAGCTGGCACTATATGGTCGGCCCCACAGGTAAGTAATAAAGTGGAAGCTACAGGCGCAAGCAGCCAGTTTTGTAACTTGTGTCGATGACTCACAAATGCATGAAACTGGTACAGTTATGGAAGCTGTCAGCTTGCCCTCATAGCTTCCACTCTGATGCGAACATGCTGTGAAACGGAAAATATATACAGGTACAAGAAGACAAAACGAATGTACATGCAGTGCTCCAACATATGAAAGGGAACACGTTATCTGCATTCGCCCAAGATTGTTCCACAGGTAAGAGTGTAAAGTCCACTTTTTCCTTTACTTTCAAACAGTTTTTCCTGTGGACGGATAATGCTGATGAGACACTTTTAACAGCGATATACATACTTAACAACAGAATCTGTCGTGCAAGCCAGCTGACCATTTCCCTCCATACTGGAGCCACCTGTATTTGCGGTTAAGTGTTAAGTCACAATACATGCCGACACTGTGAGACAGCTGGCTGCCTCTAGCCAAGTTAACCACTGCGGCCATTACCTGGGGCATGGCTGGAACTGGTACCGAAGGCACAACTGACTGCACCACCTGCAAGGTAAAAATTTTGCGTGTTATTAAGCTGCCTCATGAAGACTGCAATTTCAGTCCACAACTACGCCTGCAAACAACAATTTGTTTCGTTAGCTTTCAGAGTATTGCTCCACTATACATCACGAGAACATTAATTATATGCACTGCTGAACAATTTGAGGCAAAAGTAAAATCAAGGCTGCATATTGGTCATAAAAATTTGGAGAATGCTTAAGCTTCGCCTTTAAGAGTGGAATGCGACAGCAGCTTGCAATGCTGCCAGGGAGTCCACAGAACGCCATCGCCCATTCGGCTGTGCGCCTTGCTCATTGGTAAATTGGTTTTTGAGGAAAGGAAATGTATCTGTCTTGCATATCTCAGTGGACACCTGAACCGCCTCAGAAGGGAAGGGAGGAAGTTGGGAGTGAACGAAGACACCCTATTCACTAGACTAGATGCGCCTGCATTCATTCCAAACCAAGGAGCTGGCGTGGTGGAGTTTCTGTCAAAACAGTCAATAGACATAAAAAAAAGCTGGCGTGGCAGAGTGGTTAGCGTGCTCATCTCGCACTCCGGAGGCCCTGGTTCGATTCCCCAATTAGACCAATTTCCTACTCGGTTTTATTTATTATTGCTTATGGGAATTTTCGCTCACGGCCAGCGCCGCCGCCGCCGATGACGACACCGGCTTTTCTGTGACACGGGGCCCTTAACGCTGTCGCGTTAATAAGTGCTGTAGTAAAGACAGGAATTTTTTTCTTTAGCGAAATCACTCGCACCCAACAGGAAGTTATTTACCTCAATAACATTCCTTTCCTGGCACTTCAGCAGAAAACACTTATAATTATTGCCACACGTCATAACCACAGGATGGTCGTGCAAAAATCATAGCAAAACTGCCAATTATGACCAAAGTAAAGTGGAAAAGAACAAACAGGTTCCTAGAAGTTTTCTACAGAAATGATATGCAGCCTCATGAGTGTGATCTCCAATGTGCTCGCAAGGCAATGTAACGCTTGTTCAACACCAGGGCAGTCTGTCATTGCCAGTGGCCACAAGGTGCGAAGCGAGGCGTGTTACACGTAGCAGTGACGGAAGGGAAGATAGCTAACGACGACAATGACAAGACCACAGTCTAAGGAACTGAGGCACTAACAGCTCTTGCTGTGAAAGGTAATAGTGTTTCAAGATCATGAATGGTAGCTTACCAATATCCCTGAAGAGAAAAGTATACAACAGCTGTATCCTACCGGTACTCACCTATGGGGCAGAAACGTGGAGGCTAACAAAGAAGGTTCAGCTTAAGTTAAGAACAACGCAGCGAGCTATGGAAAGGAAAATGATAGGTGTAACCCTAAGAGATCGGAAGAGGGCGGAGTGGGTGACGGAACAAACGCGGGTTAATGACATCCTAGTCGAAGTCAAGAGGAAAAAATGGGCTTGGGCAGGGCATGTAATGCGAAGGCAAGATAACCGCTGGTCCTTAAAGGGCCACGGACCAGGGTCCGGACATTTTTGAAAAACAAGCCCACTGCATAGATGAGGCATCGAAGATAACCTCTGCAAAATATTAGAGCCATGCGCGCCCCGAAAAGCTGCGAAAATTCAAATCAAAGCCCGTTCGTTCTTTCCTTCCTTCAAAAACGGGCCCGGCCCACTACTCTGCACCCCGCTGACGTCAAGGGGGGCTACTTTCGCTAAAGGCACTCCATTGGTGCATCGTTCTGACTGACGGGAGAAGGTTGGGCGTAGCCTTGGCGTCGCGTCGTCTGCACAAGGCTTTCCGCAGCGCCTTCTGTTCTGGCTCATGCCTACAAACCCGCATGAAGGAACAAAAAAAAAAAAAAAAAACTGCGGAGGGAGCGTGCGGCGACAGCCTTGAACCCTAGCCATAAAAAGTAAAAAAATAGTAAAACTGAGGGAGTTGGTTCGCCCCCCCCCCCCCCCCCCCCCCCCGCCGTGATCACGTCACGAGACGCTCTGCGTGCGCGCTCCCTTCTCAGTTTCTTTTCTTCTATGCGAGCCCCCCAAAACAAGGTTTTAATTAGTAGTGCAGCAGAGCCTTTCCCTCGCTCGCCCACTTTACCGCTCCGCACACATACCGCTTATCTTTCGTGCATCTTGCGTACGCCTTGACTCCAATGAATGACATATGCTTTGGAGCGGAGAAAAGACACAAACACACAGAACACAAACACGCATGGAGAAAAGCAAACGGGCGGTTGCCGGGTCCGCGCTTCGCCGTGTGTTTCGAACACAACCGACTTTCGCCCCTCCGCTCGTGAAACGGTGGGGAGGCCTAAAAGAAAATGAAAAGGTGGCTCGTTAACTGGGAATGACAAACAGATGTATGAAAGGATGCGCTCGCTAACAAGTCTAGGTGGTCGAGCCGATCGCGCCTCTCGATCGTTCAGTGTGCGGAGAAAATGCAAAAACCAAGAAAAGAATTCTATTGAAGGCGGGGCCATGACGTCGCCCTGTGACGCACTCCACAGACACCACGCCTCCGGCTTACACCGGAGAACGAAGGGGTGATTTTGCCTTGCCGAGCCTACTCGACGAGGAGCGGGAGAGAAGAATTTCGAGGAGGGAATGGAAGGAGAGGAGGCTCGCTGAAAGAGAGGTAGAGAGTGTCTGCTGAGCTGGGGTGGTCAGTTGCCCTTTAAGGGTAACAGAGTGGATTCCAAGAGAAAGCAAACATAGCAGGGGACGGCAGAAAGTTAGGTGGGCGGATGAGATTAAGAAGTTTGCGGGGATACAGTGGCGGCAACTGACAAAGGACAGGGTTAATTGGAGAGACATGGGGAGGCCTTTGCCCTGCAGTGGGCATAGTCAGGCTGATGATGATGACGTTTCAAGACTGCTGACCTGAGTATGCTCGGCAGTGGCCACATTAGTGACTGGAACAGACTCCAACGGCTCCATCACCACTGGAGCCTCCGACGAAGGCACTGGCTCCTGCACGCTGGTTTTAGGAGAAGCAGCACTGGCATCCGACTCCATGGCTGTGGACTGCACAGAAAGCGTGGAAACCACGAAAGTGAGTTTCAGAAGCAAAGAAACTTGGCAAGCTATTCTGTTTTTGTTCCATGGCTACCAACAGAAGGACATAGCGAAAGAAAGCAAGCCAGCAAGGTGCGGGCTGCGGCAAGTTCACACAATGTAGCAAACTTCAAAACAAAGAAAAAAAGGTTTAGTTGGAGGTCACTGCAGTGCGGCCTGTGAAATTTGTATCTGTGATGCTTGCGGCACCTCGATGTTCCTAACCTTACAAAGTTTGCCGAAGCCAATCAAGGCAGGGACCCGCCACAGTGGCTCAGTGGTTAAGGCGCTTGTCTACTAAGCCGGTGTACCCGGGTTTGAACCCACCCACGGTGGCCGCATTTTGATGGAAGTGAAATGCAAAAGGCGCCTGTGTGCTGTGCGATGTCAGTGCACATTAATGATTCCTAGGTGGTCGAAATTATTCCGGAGACCTCCACTACCTCCTTGTTCCTCCACCTCTTTGTTCCTTTCTTCTTTCACTCCTTCCTGCTCCTTTACGGCGCAGTTCGGGTGTCCACCGAGACATGTGAGACAGTTACTACGTCAACCTCTTTTCTCAAGACAAATTTTCATTCTCAATCAAGTGCAATGATGGGGCACCTGAAAGGTAGCCTGCAGCCAGCCAGCCGACAACACTCAGAGCACTTGTGGCCAAAGGGAAGACGAAAAACAATAAGACAGAGAAGAAGCAGTCACTGCTGAAGACCACTACACCATTTCCAACTTACGCCAAACACTTGCATTGTTTATACTAATGCGTAGAGCAATAAACAGTTATTTCGCAATCACCTTCACTATACAAAGCCATTTCAATTACTGTTTCCATTTAACAGACATTAGACATATCTGCCATGCTTGCACTCCTTCTGGGAAGATGGTAAGTGTTGGAGCTGTCTACTTCGAAAACTTTTTTGTGTCCACTTGGTAGAAGTGCGAGAGACAACACTCCTAATAAGGTAAACAAATTTTTATAGTCCCTTCAATTTCATCTTAACCGATTCGCTCCCAAAAATGGCAATTCACCTTCCTCACTTTAAAATAGCGGCTTTGAATGCACATGAACAAAATTGTTCCAGGCGCTGGGCTGCTAATTTTGAGACAGTAGTTTTCATGCCAGATGACACTAGCTGCTTACTTGTTTCGAAAATTTGAACACGACCAGGGTGTTACGAGAAGACTGAAGTTTCAGGGGTGCTGATACGCACGCATTGCTTTTTGGCAGCGAGGGGTATGGACAGTGTAAATAGCCTAAACTTTTAGATGATATTTAGAGCAGTGGGCGTAACTTGATCAGCAAGTTGAGGATTAGGACTCTGAGCCTGGCACTTCAGATGTAGCTTGAGTCCCGGCTTGGAAATCCGAAAGTGTGCAAGGAAATAATTCGTCAATCTGATGTGTTTGACCATTCACATAAGCTACATATCCTACCGAAAGTGACTAAAAAATAATGCCTTCAATGTAGCGCTAATCATACACCCTCATGTTTAATCTCAATTTTTTTTCTCAATACAGTTTTGTCCAATGCACTCCTCTCTCTCTGTACTGGTTCTGTGCTTTTACTAGCTCGCATAGCATAAATTATTAACTTTTTGAAGAAGAAACCATGGTAAGGGTTGGGCAAGAGCTGTAACAATTGCACACACTAAAAATTGCAACAGCCTTACAGCCTTAGAAAATGTTTGCGACCTGCCAGGCAGTTGGCTGACATTACCATCTTTTTAGAAAAGTGACCACAGCGAAGGCCGGACCTTATAAAGAGCAGCCAAATACCTGTTACAAGAGCAAAGTTGAGTCAAAATGAGTAAAGCTGGCAAAGTTTGTCAGCTGACAAAGCTTCCTGATGCAACATTGCAAGCGTAGAGAAATGCCAGCACCATTATTTCGAAAACACTGCATGCGGTATCACGTTTTCAAGTGATGGCAGCTGAGATAAACTCAGGCCCTCGTTCCAATCTCAACGAGAGCATGCCGATAGCAGCCCCATGTTGGCACGACTCTCTAACCTCACAGCAGATAAGAGCGAGACGGGAATCAGCTCCACGATTTTTCGCGTGCAGTTAAAGTAGAGTGCAGCCAAATGTGGAAGAGGGTGTCGAAGTATGCAACCAACGTTAAAAACCAAAGCGACAGGTGGCGTCAGGAAGAATGCTGTATGCACACGAAAAGCACGACAGCTGGTCTGCCAATGTGCCCTCTGTCACTGCATCTGACGTGGGACAGCTCACTAATACAAAAGATGTCTCATGCTGCTCTGAACAGGAGCAATTCGCTCTCGTGTTTCCTTCCATAAAGCGCTGTACTGCATATTGTGACCATGATCAAGATATTGAGACCAAGATATTGTGCTGCACAAAATTCCTGAACACTTTTTTTGCAATTGTGGCACAGCTTTGATTTGTTTCCGCAAATAGTGCTAACAAACACAACTATTAACAGTAGCTGATGTTCTGAAGACATAAAACTACGCAGGAGACAGGACACAGAAAAGATGCAGACAGGACGAGCGATGGCAGCGAGCGATGACGAGCGATGGCAGACAGCACGAGTTAGTTGTTAGTCCACGCTCATCCTGTCTGCATCTTTTCTGTGTCCTGTCTCCTGCGTAGTTTTATGTCTTCAGAATGTCTTACCAACTAGCCTCTCATCACACACTTCTAGAGTAGCTGATGAAAACAGCACGCAAAAAAAGAAAACAACTGATGGAGCGAACATACTGATGAGCTCCAAGATACAACAAAAGGCAAAGAATTTCCATATTAATGAGACACTGCCATTTCATTTAATACTAATTAATTAAACAAACCAGATTGGAAGTGTCAGCAAACCAACAAGAATCACAGCAGATTCGCAAGTTCTGTATCACGACAGAAACGTACCATTCATCAAGTAATATGCAGCACGGTGGCTTTTTGCAAAAAACTAGAAAGAATACAAGACTCAGGAAATGCAACAATGCCAAACTGAGAACTCAAAGAGAAAAAATGAAGTTTAGCCACGACTGGTTGTATCGGGCATTGTATTTCAACAATGGTACATCGCTCATCTTACTACTACATTACAAGGCCAGAGCAGTCTTGACGGGAAGAATGCATGCATGAATAGCATTTATTTGAATAACGCATAAAACAAACCAAGCATATCTTGCTTTTAAATAATGCTCCTTGCCGGTTGCTAGCTGGTTACATGTTTAAGAGCACATCCTAAACATATGCATGATTCTCCATAAGGATGCTGCCTGCATACCTTTTGAATACTATACATAAAATGAAAAATATGACCTATGACTTATGTGCAAGAGCAATTGAGTAAGCTCAGTGTATGAGTGCATGTTTATGAAATCAGCACACATTATGCTCAGAGGCTTTTAACAAAACGCTTTAAGCTTTGATATTCTGCAGCTTTAAAAAATCAACATGTTAGCTTGTTGGCAGCGTCTCAGCCACATTTTTGTGCTTGTCTGTTTGTCTGGCTATGATGTTATTTGTGTTATATGTAAAACTTGCTTGTTCGCCAAATACCTCAGGAGCAGAAATGCAGCTCCCTACACTCGTCGGCTTCCAAGAGAAGTAGTTGAGGACGCACTCAGTGCATAGAATAAAATGTAACTGTGTCTTCGAAGAGTGCTTTAACGCCATACTTCAAATGCGTAACCAGCGAAATATTTCTGAATTAAACAGGGTTCCGCTGGCTACTTCCTGTTTCATGCAATACGCAAACAAAAGTGTACAGACTTTGCTAAAAGTAACCAGGCAATGGAGTTTCTTTTTCTCTGGTATAATGGAGCCCTCAAGGCACCCCTGAAGTCCAAAAGGTCAAGAAAGGTGAGGACAAGGGACTTACGATATTAAGGTGGAAGCCTTTAATGCCTCATTGTTGTAAGCAGAAGTTGTCGACAGAAATGTCACGCTTTTCAATTGGTCGAAACGGTCGTGACGTCACAGTGCGCGAATTTCAAACGGCTACTTTGGTTAGCAACCATGAAACCAATTAACGGGATTGTATAGTGATGCTCCAAGTAAGTGGGGCTGAGTTTAGTTAATTGATTAATTACCCAATTCAATAGTTAGGCCAGATAAATAAATAAAACCAAGTAGGAAATTGGTCGAGTTCGGGAATCGAACCCCGGTCTCGGGAGTGCGAGACGAGCATGCTAACCACTCCGCCATGCCAGTTCGATGGTTTGGAATGAACAAAGGCACGTCTAGTGAATACGGCGTCTTCGTTCACTCCCATCTTTCTCCCTACCCGTTACGAGAGTACATTTTCTTTCCTCAAAAACCAATTTACCGACGAGCAAGGCGTAGAACGGAACGGGCGATGGCGTTCTATGGACTGCCTGGCAGCGTTGCAAGATGCTGTTGCGTTTCACTCTTAGAGGCGAACCCAAACATTTTAACAACGCATCAGTGACACAAGCAGGAACACCACGAAGGCTTCTGCCTCACCGCACTTTAGGTCAACAAAGTGCCCCCCTGAATTTTCAGGAATTGACTTGCTACTTGTCGCTAAATCACTCATTATATTTTAAGCTACCAACTTTCCTTGTGATAGCATCTCTCATTTTTCGTAACCTAAAATGTTTTAGAGAATTACAGCCCATTTCATTGTGAGTATAACCTTTGCGACACACTCCCAATCAGTAACTGAAAACTGCGAGCAGTGCCCATAGCACTAAATGCCTAAATCAGTAACCCTTCACCCTTGATGTGGCGCCACAGAATAATAAAAAAAAAAGTTACGACTCTTGCCTCAAAACATTATTTTCCCAAGAAGCTCACAATAGTGCAAAAGGTTTAGCAGGTTTAATGTTTAGTGCAAAGGTTTAACAGCAATCCCTACTTCATACATCATCCGGACAACCTTTATTAATTCATTTGTTAGAGCATTTACAAATCATATGAACATTCCTATAGTGGCACTACGTTTTGAGTACTCAAAGCCATTAAATGTGTGCAGATATCAGCAGTGTCACCATATGTGCTGAACACAATTTGTGCCTCCAGACAGCTGACAACCTTGCTTTCTCACTCTATGTTACCTCAGAGCATATTCCTGCTCTGCACATGCACATTCCTGCTTGCCTCAGGGGCCTCGACAAGAACAAGGTCATAGTATGTTGTGTTTCATCATTCATGGCTATACATATTTTCTTACATGTGGTGTGACATTGTACACCGAATATCGTGACATTAAACACGAAGAATTTTCGCGACCTTTTATACTACAAATCTAAAACCCTGCTGTTGGAGCCAGTGGCCCTTGCATATTAAGTAATATTATTTCATTAAATTGTGATTCTGTGAAGCCACAAACGAGAAACGCAAATGAGCAGATCACATTGAAGATATCTCCTATTTTAAAAACTTGATAGTCCACTTTGTCGTCTTTTTGAAAACATTAAGCAAATGTAACGAGCCATCATTTTTGCAGGCACCATGACTACATGACATGCACACGTCATGCAGGTCATGCTTTCGTATATTTTAAAAACTTCTGCCGGCTGTAACACATACGATAAAAACGTTAAAGAAATAACATGTAGTGTTTTAACCAGCAGCTGTGCCCTAATTATGCGCAATTGTCTCAAAATCTACCTTAAGTGGTTGGTGGCCAGCAGTGGCCCGGTGTCAGCTTTTGTTTGCTTGCCTACGCATCGGCGGCCAATTATTCCAGACGTTTGGCAGCGGTCAATTTGAATTTTGCAACTACTGCCCAACACAGTAATTGGTCTGCTGTTTCCAGACGTTGGCTCGAGTTAGGTCGGCTACCAACTGAAGGCCGGTGACTTAATTACTAACCCATTAACCACTGACCAATTTCCCTTAGGCAAAAGCCTTGAAAAACACTCACGCCTTGTTTAGCCCACAAGCCACATATTTGAGCTGCCTCCAATGGCAAAATAAATATAACCAGCATCTCAAACATAAGCAGAAATGAGAAAAATGATGCCTTTTGATTTTGTCCTGCCAAAACATACCTGTGCATGACTGAGGATCTAACTGTGACCTAGGTTTTGTTGGGAAAGCGGTCAGTGGTCTATGCTCCACAGAAACTTGACAGATGGGCAGAAAACAAGCTGAAAAGCATGACTGCTTTAAAAGGTCTCCGCGCTTGGAGATCAGGGTCAAATGCATGGGCGTCCGGATGGGAGGGGGGGGGGGGGGGGGGGGGGGGCACCCCTTGGAATTTCAGATATTTTTTATGCACTAGCAGAAAACAACTACACAGCTGTAACTTTTTGCATTTTGCTAATTAAGTTTAATTCTTTGTTCATTAATAAAGTCCAATGTATGTTCTCCAAGCCTAGCACTAATTTGCTGTTTCTAACTTTTGTTTCACGTGCATAATTTAGAGCACAACGTGCTGTTTTGGTGCCAACCTACTGCCTCTCCCGCTCCCCCCTCTGCAAAAAGTTCTGCGGACGCCCTTGGTCAAATGGCATACTCACTTGGCTGGCCTCCTTGGGCGGAGCACGGCTGCGGAACAGCCAGTAGCTGGAGTGCGTGACCAGCGGCGCCGCGGCCCCGCATGGGCTCATGGTGGTGCGGGACGTGCCCGAGTGGAGCCACTGTCGCGAGTCGTAGTGCTTCAGCAGCCGCACGTGGGCCACGCCCGGCACGGGCTCGGCGACCGGCACCACGCGCCAGTCGGAGTACATGGACAGGCCCGGGGGCGCGGCCTCTTGGGCCACGTACATGGGCTGGGGCCGGTAGATGCAGCAGTAGGTGGACCGCGTGGAACACTTGAGGCCCAAGTAGGTGTACGCGTGGCCGTTGATGTAGAGCTGCAGGCAGGTCTTCTTGGGACGAGGGGTCTCGGGGCTCACCAGGGTGGAGCCCACTAGTGTCGAAGCACCGCCGCCCAGCGCCAAAGACGTGGGCCGGTTGGCCCTGAGAGGAGGAGCCAGAAGGCTCGAGGTCGGGACTGCGGTAACGACCGGAGGGGCGGCCGTCAGGACGGGCGGAGAGAGCGACGGCGGAGAGGACGCCACGAGCGGTGGCAGCGGTGGGAGCGCCGCGGGGGGAGGCAGCGCCGGCGGAGGCCCGGGCATTTTGTCGACGCCCGCCGGCGGGCCCGGCAGGAACGAAACGCTGTGGCTCCTACTGCTACCACTGGCGCCCACGCTGTTGACGTGCCCGGTCATCATGTCGTCCGCGGCACGGGTTGACACCGGAGGGAACTGGAATCGGGACGCAGAGGCCGCGTGGTGAGAGGACAGCACGGGCTCCGATATCTTGCGCTTCTTGGGCGGCGGATTGGGAGCTTTGCAGTAGTGCTCGAGGTGCACTTCGAGTGTGGCGGCGCTACGGAACCAGATGCCGCACTTGGGGCAGGCTCCCTCGGCGCCACCTTCGCCGCGGTGCCGCAGGAGAAGGTCACGGATGATGCTGCCGTCGGGCGCGTCGGGTGGCGGGGCGACGACGGTGGACGTCGGGACAGTGAGCGCCGAAGTTGCGGGCACGGCAGTCGAGGGGGACAACGAAGTTCGCACTAGGGCGCTCTCGGAAACCCTCCGCGGGTTGGAGCGACCACGCGACCCCACCACGGAGGGGTCCAGGCTCCACTTTCGCGTACTACTGCTACCACCGCCTAGACTTCCACTCCGCGAATCTCCGCTACTGCCACTAACGCTGCTAGACGAAGAGCTGTTGCTGCCTGAACTGCTGTGGCGCATGTAGCGCTTGGTCCATAGCGGGTCGAGCGTCTCTACGATGGCCGCGTTCTCGGAGATGATTTTGCTGATGTGCTGCTCGAGGATCTGGGGGCTGGTCACTTGTGGCCTGGCCGCGGACAGTCCCGGACCACGGACCAGCACGCTTTCTCGCGGGGGTGCCAGCCTTAGGCCGGCTAAGGTGTCCTCCAGTTTGCGGCCAGGACTGGAGCCGTACACGGTGCTGGGCATGTTCACATCACCACTGCAACCAGTCACAGCGGGGGGCGTCACTGGGGTCACTACAGCCGCTGAGCACGAGGAGGCACTCATGACAGTGTTGCAGACAGGCGACGTCGCGTCCTTGGGACGCGCCGCGTCGCCCCTGGTAATGTCCCTGGACAGCCGCGCCGACAACGCGGTAGCGTCCCTGGTGGGAACTGCAGAGTCTCTCGTGGGAAGGAGGCCGCTAGGACTAGGTGACAAATAGTCTCTGGAGACGGAAGCCCCCACGTCTATCCTAAGCGGCAGCTGGTCTCGCGAGTCCCTCGACGAGCGATGGTCCCTCGAGGAGCGGAAGTCCCGAGGCGAGGTCCCTCGGCACTGTCCGCCCGGAAGAACGGCGTCCCTGCAAATAATAGTCGTTCAATCGATCAACCCACCCGTCTTCTGGAAATACTACCCGAAATGACGCAAGACTGCACACCTAACCGACACGAAAATGAGTCGTGAATTGGGCAGGATTATAATGATTCACTGAGTTCAGCAAACTACACCCGCAGTTTGGCACATACCACTCTCAAAGCATTCTGAAGAATTCAAGAACTGCACGACTGTCCTGTAGGAACGAAAAATGGCATTAAACGAGAGCTACAAAGTAGCAGCAGAAAAATGGACGGCCACTTTCGAACTGACTCCCCTGTGACCGTAACACTAAGAGGGACAATTATTTGCACTTACCCAGACGGCGCTGCCGGGTCCCTGGCGCAGACCAGGTCCGCGGATGGTCCAGGCGCGGCGACGGCCAGTCCCAGAGGGCCCAGCTCCCTGGGCCGCAGTTCCTCGCCGGGAGACGCGTTGCGCGGCACCAGCGGACCGTGCACGACAGCCATCTTACGCTTGGGCACCGAGTGGCGGGGCCAAAGCGAGGGCCCCATGGCCCCCCCGGGAGGAGCCGAGCCCCCTTCGGGGCCGTTCATGGCGCGGCCGCCTGCCAGCCCCCCTTCACGGCTGCGGGCACGCGCGGGGGAAGCTCGCTTCACCGAAGCCTGCGCCAACAGGGGAAAAGAAGGACAAAGATTATTAACGCCTCTTGTTTCACACGCCGGCGCAGCGTTCGACACAGCAGCGCGCAAACGGACTTGCGCAACGATTTGCAAACCATTCCCCCTTCTGCGTAAGCGTACGAGCGTTGGACGGTTTATGTCCACGAAGTGATGTCACTGAGCAACTCACATTTAACAACTACTGAAGAAAAGACACTGCATACAACACACGTAAACACGGAGCAGAGAGAAACGTTGACAAGTAAGCGTAAAACGTGAACCACTTGCCCTAATTCTTGCTTCACTGAGCAGCATTTCAGACACAACCGTCCAACCTGAACACCAGAAGCCGTGCTAACGGCAGGCGCGAAATTTGTATGTGGCCGCTGTGGGCTGCGTAAACACCAGAGATGAAAGGTTGTCCAAGCAGTGATCACTGAACGCTTATTCGGGACGTGGAAAGCACCTCGTGTGTGTGCGACGTGCTGCTGTCACAGCCGCTTCTCGCGACCGCGGAAGAACACAACGCAAGTGCACGTTCGATTCTCTGAAGGCATTACACGGACGGACCCTACAGCGAATCCCTTTCTCCATAGTACAACTTTTGCTTTCCTCCAGTTCTCTCACTGCGCAGTTGAGGTGTCCACTGCTATTTTCCTGTTCCTTTCCTATACTCACAACCATTTTCCCTTTCCCAGAAGCTTTACCCCTCTCTCTCGCGGTGGACACCTCAACCGTACCGTTAAGAAAGAGATAAAGGATGGACTGAAAGGAGAGAGAAATAGGTGCAATTCTGTTTATAAACTGCTGACACCTGTGATGGCCGGTATGATTCTTTCCTACTTCGGTTCCATTTTTGAGTCTGCCACCCATTCCCCTGGCTGAAGCGACGTCACGCCCACGGCTTCAGCCAATAACGAAAAACGAACGCGGGGGTCGGTACAACGTAAGAATTTTGCAACAGATTGAAAATTGGTTTTGAGGATTTGGCATATCTCGGTGGGCACCCGAACCGCGCCGTAAGAGAAGGGATAAAAGGAGGGGTGAAAGAAGAAGAAGAAAGGGGTTCCGTAGTAGAGGTCTCCGGAAAATTGACAGTGGCTTAGCTCTGCTATGCCAGGATATATGTAGCGTGAGGTGAGGGCGAGGTGTACACATCTCGGTGGACACCTGGCGGTAGTTACAGGAGTGCGCTGCATGCGTTGGCATTGACAACGTTGTGCCAGAAACGCGGCGCTGAAGCCATAGGCCGTCGGCGTTCGTTGTGTTCATTGGCGTTGATAACATTTTACACTCCGATCATTTTAAAGGGCCACTGACCAGGGTCCGGACATTTTTGAAAAACAAGCCCACTGCATAGATGAGGCATCGAAGATAACCTCTGCAAAATACTAGAGCCATGCGCGCCCCGAAAAGCTGCGAAAATTCAAATCAAAGCCCGTTCGTTCTTTCCTTCCTTCAAAAACGGGCCCGGCCCACTACTCTGCACCCCGCTGACGTCAGGGGGGGGCTACTTTCGCTAAAGGCACTC
The DNA here is from genome assembly GCF_055824585.1 of Amblyomma mixtum. Classification (NCBI taxonomy): domain Eukaryota; kingdom Metazoa; phylum Arthropoda; class Arachnida; order Ixodida; family Ixodidae; genus Amblyomma; species Amblyomma mixtum. Next base: position 50,089,682 of record NC_143013.1, read on the forward strand.
CATTGGTGCATCGTTCTGACTGACGGGAGAAGGTTGGGCGTAGCCTTGGCGTCGCGTCGTCTGCACAACGCTTTCCGCAGCGCCTTCTGTTCTGGCTCATGCCTACAAACCCGCATGAAGGAACAAAAAAAAAAAAAAACTGCGGAGGGAGCGTGCGGCGACAGCCTTGAACCCTAGCCATACAAAAGTAAAAAAACAGTAAAACTGAGGGAGTTGGCTCGCCCCCCCCTCCCCTCCCCTCCCCCCGCCGTGATCCCGTCACGAAACGCTCTGCGTGCGCGCTCCCTTCTCAGTTTCTTTTCTTCTATGCGAGCCCCCCAAAACAAGGTTTTAATTAGTAGTGCAGCAGAGCCTTTCCCTCGCTCGCCCACTTTACCGCTCCGCACACATACCGCTTATCTTTCGTGCATCTTGCGTACGCCTTGACTCCAATGAATGACATATGCTTTGGAGCGGAGAAAAGACACAAACACACAGAACACAAACACGCATGGAGAAAAGCAAACGGGCGGTTGCCGGGTCCGCGCTTCGCCGTGTGTTTCGAACACAACCGACTTCCGCCCCTCCGCTCGTGAAACGGTGGGGAGGCCTAAAAGAAAATGAAAAGGTGGCTCGTTAACTGGGAATGACAAACAGATGTATGAAAGGATGCGCTCGCTAACAAGTCTAGGTGGTCGAGCCGATCGCGCCTCTCGATCGTTCAGTGTGCGGAGAAAATGCAAAAACCAAGAAAAGAATTCTATTGAAGGCGGGGCCATGACGTCACCCTGTGACGCACTCCACAGACACCACGCCTCCGGCTTACACCGGAGAAGGAAGGGGTGATTTTGCCTTGCCGAGCCTACTCGACGAGGAGCGGGAGAGAAAAATTTCGAGGAGGGAATGGAAGGAGAGGAGGCTCGCTCAAAGTGAGGTAGAGAGTGTCTGCTGAGCTGGGGTGGTCCGTGGCCCTTTAAGGAAAGGAAGGCGAGCGCGCGCGGCGAGGCACGCCAGCTGTGCCTAGTGACGTCACTTGCTCCTCGCGCATGCGCAGCACGGCTCTCCAGGAGCCACGCAAAACTGCTCAACCTCGGCCAGTGTAGCTCACGCTACAATAATTTCGACCACCTGCGGTTCTTTGACGTCACTAACATCACACGGGCGCTTTTTGCATTTCGCCTCCATCGAAACGCTGCCGCCGCGGTCGGGTTCGAACCCGGGTACTCCTGCTCGGTAGACGAGCGCCTTAACCACTGACCCACCGCGGCGGGTTGCAACCTATTCCATTCCAGTCAATAAAGAAGTGCGGGAAATTCTAAAACTGCAACCGATTCTAATCCAGTTTTTGGAATTTCCCGCATTTCTTCAATGGCTGAAGTGACGCCACGCCCCGCAACCGTTCTTCAGCCAGTGGAAAAATGACTCCGGAATGATTGCTGCGCGATGTCAGTACACGTTAAAGATCCCCAGGTGGTCGAAATTATTCTGGAGACCTCCACTACGGCACCTCTTCCTTTCTTCTTTCACACCCTCCTAGACCCCTTTTCTTACAGCGCGGTTCGGGTGTCCACCGAGATATGAGAGACAGTTACTGCTACTTCCTTTCCTCGAAAACCAATTTTCAATTTTCAGTCGAAATCGGAAACCCTGTAACAGCAAGACGGTTGAGAGAACATGGTTCTGCGGGCGTAACCGAGTCGGAAATAGCCGACTGGTCTGTCCAAAAACAATTTGGACTAAATGGAACGATTCCAGTCAGCGCCAATTGTTTTTGGCTGGGAAATTATGATTTGCTGCGGACAGAGCACTTTATCACCACAACGAAGGGAAGACAGTCAACGAGTATACGTCACTCCGTACCCTCACTTCGTCACTTCCCTCTTCACACGTCGCTTCTACACACTCGCGCAGACCTAGAGGCACGTGTATTTGCCATGAACAGTGAGAAAGGCGCCTGCGAGAGTACGGCACGGATAATGTATTGCGTCCGTTGGTGATGTTGTTTAGACGACCCACGTGCACAAGACTAAAAGGTTTTTGTAGCGAGAGCTACATAACCCGCAGTCTCGCCGTTTCGCTGTAGGCCTTCGGCGCCACTTGTGCGCATGCGCGAGGTGCCGAGTGACGTCACAGCCACGCAGCTAGTGCCTGGTGCGCCGCACCGCTCGCCTCCGACCGAGAGGAGCCGCCGAGTGACGTTACAGCTGTCGACACCGCTTGCCTCAGACAGAGAGAGAGACTGCGCATGCGCGTCACGCAGCTGGCACGCCGGATCACCGGGCCGTCTTTCTGGCAGTCAATGAAGTCGAATAACACGTGCCGCCTTCCCCACATGTCTCGTCTTTAATGTGTAACACGTAGCCATGACGATAACCAAAACAACTACATGTAAACAGGGATATACCGTACCTCTCGCTACATATATCCCGGCATAGCTGAGCTAAGCCGCTGTCAATTTTTCAAAAGCAGGCTGTGTGGGCGGATCATGGTGTCCACGTCAAGAGAGAGCAACAATCCTCAGCCCGGCGGAATTTACTCACGTTACGATCGACAACCTTGGACGAATAGGTTTTCAGACCCGGCCACGCGTTGCCAAGACGCCGCTATTCAGGCAGCCATCTTAAAGCCAGGCTGCTGTGAAATCATGCAGCGGTCCAGCTTGTCGGTCTCAACGGTGACCAAACGCGTTGAGAGCGATGTGTTCTTATAAAGCGGCGCCATGAAATGCTCGCGGCACCACACGACGGCGTGTACTTTTCCTTTTTTTTTTTTTTGCGCAAACAGTAGTACTCGCTGATAGCGTCACTCTTTGGACAGGAGGACTCCAAGGGAAGGAGACGCACGGTGGACCTACCGCACAAACGGCCGCCAGAAGACTCGGGGCGTCAAAATAGACCACGCCCACTTCTTCCGCGCTGTTCATCGTTCGACGGCGATGAATGCACGCGATTAGCCTCTCCTTTCCCGCTGGCGCCACCGGCGGAGAAGAGATTACAGCCAGAGACGTTGGGCACCGCCCAGGAACACGCTGCCCGCGGCGCACTGCCACTTCCGCACCCTGGCAGGCAGGAAAGGGGACAGGAGCGCCTCCGCGACACCTCAAAATTTGTTAGGAAACGAAACAGCGCAGTAACTCCCACTTCTCAGTGGACACCTCAACCGCGCCGTGAGGGGAGGGACGAAGGCGGCAGTGAAAGAAGAGACAGAAGGTTGCCGTAGTGAATGGCTAAGGACAAACACAGGTTCTGTAGATGGATACAGCTCAAGAACGAAGCGGCAAACCCCCTCAAGAAGGTCCTACAGCCAATGTCATGACGTCACGGTTAATCCCTTAGCGTGAAATCGCAGGCAGCTGCGTCCGTAAAATACGATTAACTGACACGTCATGACAATCCCTCGACGCCACTGACTGTACAGCCTTCTTGGAGAGGTGTCTGCCGCTTCATTCTTGAGTTGTATCCGACCATGAAGGATCTCCCGAACCAGCCGCGGTGGCTCAGTGGTTACGGCGCTTGGCTGCTGACCCAAAAGACGAGGGTTCGATACCGGCCACGGCGGTCAAACTGCGATGGAGGCGAAATTCTAGAGGCCCATGTGCTGTGCGATGTCAGTGAACAACCCCAAGTGGTCGAAATTTCCGGAGCCCTTCTCTACGGCGTCCCTCATAGCCTGAGTCGTTTTGGGACGTTAAACCCCTATAAACCATGATCTCCCGGTGGCCCAACATGGTCGGTACTTCTGTTAGCGCGTTGCACCGCCAACCATCTGCCCTTCGGCTCTGCAGTAAACCCTCCACGTTGCAGCTGAGCAAGTCGTAGACCGCTGGCGTTCGCTTCTGAGTGCCCTCTCCAACCTTCCTGTCGTCAAAGTTTATTTCTTGCCAATGATCGGAGGCGAATCGCCTTTCAGCTTTTACGATTTTCAGGCAAGTACTTTCGTACGGCCGTTTCCTCCGGGACACGGAGCGTCGGTCGGAACAAGCGAATCGCCTTGCGCCGCCGATTGGTCTCTCGACCAGGCCCGCACGCCTTCTCCCGACCCCGCTGAGGAACCAACCGGCACGTCGCGCCGTTTCACTTTTCCGCTCCGAGATCGCCACTAACGGCGAATTCCAATCGGTGCTCCGGAGCAAGGTTTCCTGCTCCGCGAAACTGAACGTCGGTTTCAAAGGGCGATTCGGATTCAGATCCCGAGCTCTGATTGGACCGCCACGGTGCGGTCCATAGACAACTTGCTCATTCGTGGAGCACTCCGGATCACTGACTGAATTCGCCACCCCTCGCTCCTTCGAGGAGCAGTGTGTATCGCAGACCGCCTTAAGCCATTCAATCTCCAAGCGTTTGTTTGTCCTGCGTGTCTCTCTCCTACGTCCCCTCTTTATTTTGCGTTGAAAAAATACATCCCAACTCCAATATCGACGCACTGTCATTGGTTTCCGAGCGTGGCTAGTAACCAGCACGCGAGAACAGTACACGGTGTCCGATAGCTGAGGCTCGCGGCGAAGACGACGCCGCCGGTGCGGTAGAAAGCGATCGATCTCGGAAATGCGATCGTCCGCGTAACGGTACACACGCTCGCACGTTGGCCCGACTCGACTGACTGATACAATGGGCCCCACTTGTGGCACACTGTATCCGCCACATCCACACGAACCGTCGGCCGCGCGGGAGAGGAGGAAGCACGGAAGGCTCTCTTTCCCCGCGCTGAGCAGCTGCGCGACCAACTGCGTCCGAGACACGGCGCCAACAGCGTCGGCATGGCACTCGCAGTGCGTGCGTTGCAGCCACAGCAGGTCACGCCAGCGCACGTATGGGAAGAGGCGCGCGAGACAAACAACATCGGCCGAAACGCCGGCGCGAAAACAACACGTGCGCTGTCACCGCCACGCGTGCCAACCTTCCGACAGAGACGCGCCGAGGGACACGAAGCCGACCACTCGACAGTGTTCCGAGCGCTTTACATGAAATTACGACGCGACAGAGAGAGAGAGAGAAACACGAATTTATAATGTTAAAGACTGCGAAGGTAACTCAAAGGGCAGAGTCCGAGACTCGGTGTGCGCACTAAAGCAGAGGTCAGGTTCTCTCGAGAGTAGGAGTGGTGCCCAGGCAACGGGCGTGCTGTACGGAAGCAGAGATATACCATGCCGAAATGGCATGCGCAAAATGTATGAAACGTTATTTTGGAAGAATCAAAAAAAAAAAAACTATAGTCCTTTACGCCAGCTGGAAACGCACGGTCGAGGGCAATATTGTTACGTGGCAAAGCGCACTTGCGGAATTCTGCATTTCTCCTGTCCCAGTTCGCGTTTCGACGACAAAACACAGTCAGACATGTCACGAGGGACTGACCCATTGCGATATCAGAGAGAACGGGCTTTATTAACCTGAGTGCACTCAAACACCAAAGCAGTAAACAGGGAGTACGCTGTCGTCTAAGCTACTGCGCTTAGCAATGAGAATACACCTCCGTTGCCAACAGTAAGCATTCTTCATATTGTGTGATCCAAATCTGCTACGGAACTTGAGCAGCGTACCCTGCCCCTAAAAGGGGAGTGTGCTAGAGGAGAGCTCACTCTCTTTTTTACTCCCATATAGGCGCACTCGCGCTGAGAGTGTAAGAGACAAGAGACCTGAGGTGAGGCGAGTGTTGTGTAATATGCAGCGCGATGTGATAGTATATCGATTGCCTCCTCGACTTGAAAGACGAACAGCGCCTCTCTCCCGAATACAGACTGCCAGCGAAGCTCAATTAACTGCAGCGAAACTGTGAAGCGTCCGGTTCCGTTGTCTTGCTCTTTTCGCGGTTTACGAACCTTAATTTCACGGGCAGCGCAGCACAAAGAAAGAAAGAAAGAAAGGAAGAAAGAAAGAAAGAAAGAAAGAAAGAAAGAAAGAAAGAAAGAAAGAAAGAAAGAAAAGAAAGAAAGAAAGAAAGAAAGGAATGAAGCAAAGATGGAAGGAAGGAAAGAAAGAAGGATGAAAGGAATGAAGCAAAGATGGAAGGAAGGAAAGAAAGAAGGAAGTAAGGAAGGAAGGAAAGAAAGATGGAAGGAAGGAAGAAAGGAAAGAAAGAAAGAAAGAAAGAAAGAAAGAAAGAAAGAAAGAAAGAAAGAAAGAAAGAAAGAAAGAAAGAAAGAAAGAAAGAAAGAAAGAAAGAAAGAAAGAAAGAAAGAAAGAATACAGGAGGCGCTGGAAAGACTCAAACACACACAGGTTTCGTTCTTTTTCCGAGGTGGCAGCGAGCACTGGCCTTTCCGCCCGGTCAGCCACCCTGGGCGTATACGACCTCAGCCTGTGCTTTATTATATTCACCTGTTGCTGCTTGTTGTCAGAAATATCAGCGCGGTTAGTTGACACTACCAAGAATATTCAAACGTAATCACAATGGCATCTGCAAGCAGCTAAGCGATGCACGCGACAAAATGTCGCACGGGCCTTGCACTGTACGGTGGACATACGGCGTGGAATCCTAGAAGCGCTAAAAGTGACAAATTTTAAGACTCCAGACTCCATGGATTTCAGATGCGACCGGCGGAGAGAGGATCAAAATCAGGGCGCGGAGGACAAAGAACAACAACGACAACAACAAAAAACTCGACTCCACCTCAACAGCTACACCAAAAACCGAACGGAGCTGAAACACAGCACGCGCACCTAATATGACGGGCAAACGGTCACCACCGGCGCTTTGCACGTCGCAGTACAACTCGACTACCTCTCTCTCTCTCTATCACTGTTTGGGTTTAATGTCCCCACAAGAGGGGGGGGGGGGGGGGGGGGGGGGGGACGTTCAAGGTCAGGCTTGGAAAAAAAGGTGGCGAAATCGAACAGTGACAAGGACATGACAGAACGCACACATGCCTTGAATACTATCACCTTAGTAGTCTTACGGCTGTTACCCTCCGAATGTGAAAGACAAGGACCGCTCGTACCCTACGCTGGACATTAACTGATCTCCTAGAACACCCAACCAGTACAGGCCTCCATCGAAGTGAGTGAAGAAAACAATGCGACAACTGGAGCTAGTTGGTTGGTATTCCATAGCTGAGAGATCCCGTCACCGCATGAGTACACTTAAGAACCATATACATGCTGGCAGATAAGTGGCAGGACACCTGCAGGGCAGCGAGATTAGGTCAGTGTTTCCTCCGGTTCTCGCAGCAGGTTCAAGGACACATTGGAATCTTGAACGAACTTTTCCAACCGAAGAGATGGAGCACGGTGGCATTTAGTCGCGCGCTGGCTTATCCTATAGTAAACGTAGCAACTTTAGAATGGCCGATCTTCCTCGTGCCATCCCCACGCACGTTCGGACAGAGGCATTCGTGGAAGACCAAGAGAAATGCGTGTCATCATACAAAGCACCTGCCTAGGGAATCTCACTAGCAGGTCGTGCTAGCCGGATAACAAAAAAAGGGCCTGCGTTTTGAGTCAGTCGTACGGAAAGATGTATACGTACATAAATACGTAAAAGAGAGAGAGAGAGACGATAAAGTGCCAAGGGTTCCCTTTGTTTCCCAGTCTCGTATATACGCGCCCTGGTTTTCCGCGGGACCACCTCAGCAAGCAAAACACTGCAACTCCCGGTTGCCGAGAATCTGATAACCTCGCACACGACGACACTGGCCGAGCGAGCGCGCGCTCCGCAAATAGAGAGAGGGACGGCTGAAAACAATGGACTCGTGCAAACGGGCCCGGCGCCAACGTTGCCCGAAGTCGGGCGTATTCGACCCGACCCGACGGAACGCTCCGTGCGCGCGTACTTGTCACAGGCGATCCAACATTCACGCGAACTAAGCAAACACACACACAAAAAAAGCGATTTTCTCGCGAGGACGAAGTACGGAGTGGAAGAGGAGTCATTTCGAGTCGGTTCCAAAGCGACGCTATACAACGTCGCGTCACAACCACTACTCACTGCGCCATGCGTTGCTCTACAGTGGCAACAGCCACCGCCGTTGGTCATCGGCCACGCCCACGTGACCAGCGCCGCTTCCCGGTCGGAGACGGGTGCGTAGTCGTGCAACCACAGCTGACGAGACGGAAGGGAAAGGCCGCTCACCACCCCCTCTTCTTCTTCTTCGTCATGTCCGCGAAAGTTCCGCAGGGCGTCGTAGAATACTGGCCGCGGGTAGTCCGCCACAGCTCCTCCGATTTCAAAGGCAGTAGTGGATCCCGCTAACATAACACCCTCGTCGTTCCTTTCCACCGTTGCGGACGGACAAAAACTCGCCCTTCCAGATGGACCGCTGCATACACACTGCTCTCGCGCCGCGCGCGTGAGCGATCGCCTTCGCTAGGAGAACAGGTGCGTGCATGCGTGTGTGTGTGTGTCCGTGTCCGGGTGTTCTCGCGCGCGCTCTCGCAAGGAAAGAAAAGCAAAGCCTCCGCGCCGCTTGCAGCAACAGCAGCAGCGCGCAATTCCTCGGGGAACGACGTCGACGACAACGACCAACCAGCCAACGTAAGCAGCCGCCGCAGAAGCAACGCCGCGTACTACGTCGCCAGCCAGGAGAGTCCTTCCGCCTGGCAGAGGGGCGATATCGTCCGGCGGCGCAACCTGCTCGCGTCATCACGGGGAGGGGGGATTTCGGCCGAGCCGATGATGTCGCAACCGCGCGCGCACTTCTCCTTTCCCTCTCCCCGTTTCTCTCTGCTGCGCGTTGCGGGCGTCCCACCTCTCCTCCTCTCGACTTCATCGAAACAAGCGCCCTCGTCGTCAGCACGTGCAGAGGTCGGCGCGCGTTACGTAACGGTCAAAATGTGCTGCAAGCACCGCGCGGAGGAGCCACCGGGAATGCTTCCAGCAGTGACTCCCAGCTCTCGCGAGAGTGCGAGACGTCTAGATTGGTGTTCGCGTCGGGGTCTCTCGCTGCCTCCATGGTGAGTCTCGTACCTGTCGCTGTGCAACGACTCTCTCAGCGATTCAATACCTTCCCTCCGTTGCCGCATTGGTCAACCCCGACTCCGATACTGGAGCCGTCGAAGGATTAACTGACAGTCACAAGTCGCAGCTCTACCAATGAAAAGCAGAGCGGCTGAAGAATGGTGCGCCGAATGGAATCGCTGCAAGTGCGGTCCCTGGAACTGGGACCGAAAATGTTCATCGGCGGTGTTCAGGGACCTTTGAAGCGCGGCACGAGACGAACCAGTAGGTGAGGGCTGTCGATGTTTGGTACGCCGATACGGAGTGGCAACATCGACGAAGCCATTTCGGCATGGTTCGCTGCGCTGTCGGCAAACGAAGTTCGTTCGTTTTCGGCTAAACCATAAGCACACGAAGTCGAAAACGATCGCAAACAGTTGTAGCTGCACAAACTGCGGCGACGGGTTCATGTCGACCACGACGAACAAACAAAGGTAGACGAAAATCTAAAACGCCCCAACTTTAGGCCCTCCCGCCCGTTGGTTTTGGTGCTGACAGCATGAACTGTGCCCCAGACCACCCCCATAGACAGCCTTTTGTATGACTGCTGATGGCGCATTCCGGAAGGTGTCCGCTGCCAAGCTCCACACTGCCAAGGCCAATGCCAAAGCCGGGCCAGGCATGGCATTGGCACCAGAAATCAGGAGAATGCTGGACTTGCCAGCGGCCACCATGACGCCACAGCTGCTTTTCAGCACAAAGTCGCGCACACCGTGTCGCCGTATTAACGACCACCGCTTGATTCCGACAGAATGCAACCGGCCCACCCTCACCAAGGCTGGCACTCGCGCCATTGCCAGTCAGCGGGTCACCACAGGTTCGTTGCGCGGCCAAGACGAAGCAGTTGCGACAGGACATCGCAAAAAAAGCGATCGGTCGTGTCCGGACTGAAGAGCGCGCAGGGGGTACTCACAGTTAGGAACGCGCCTTCGAGACAGCGACCATAGAGAAAGCAGCAACAATGGCCACAGAACACCATCTCTTCCCTTCTCCACCGTCTTCCTCTCCTTCGGTCATCGCCGCGTGCATTCCCAGAAGCCCGCGGCGTGGAGCTGATGGCGGGTCGCTGTTTGCGCGTCGCGCGGCCGATAACCCGGCCTGGTCCTTATTTGGTTGCGCGGACGGCAGATAGACGCACTCGCGAGAAGAGAGATTAACCCGAAGGGGGGAGCACTGACCAAGACGATTCCGCAACCGCTGCGCACGGCGCGGCTGACACACAGCTGCGTTTTCACCGCAGCAACGAAGGGGGGAGAGGAGGTGAGGGGTGGACGTCGTAGCTCGGGGGCGGCGACGAACGCGGACGATAAGCGGCCCCGCTGACTCAACCTCAGACCAAACACGGCCTTCGACACCGAGGAAGGTGATTTCACAATCTGCGCGGTTATGGCGGCGTAGGTCGTACCAATGCCCCCTAGAAAAGGGTGAAGGCCCGGCACGACCATGCGGGAGCCTTCTTCCTATTTAGTAGACAGCTTTAGCCTTCCTCCCCGGCTTTTGCATACCGTTTTACCGCTACCTGGATACCGGAAGCCCGCCCACCGCCAGTACGCACGCGCTGATTGGCGCAGCGGGGTGCCTGGCGCCATCTGGCGCCCTCAAGGCGATCTACGCATGCGCACTGACGTCGCGCGTGTTACCGTCACTCCGGTACGCTAAAGGTGCCTAATGTCTGTTATTGTCCAATGGGGAGGATCCAGTCGGCGCGAACCTGTACGTGCCCAGTTGTGAAAGACGGTTGCCGCGCACAAGTCAATCTTATTCCTTGACGTCACGCCGCAGTGTGGTGTATTCTTCGACGCCGGCACTGTGGTGCACATCTCGGCCGACTCTCACTGGCGATGGTTGGCGCATATGTGGCAGCACCTCTGGCTGTGACCGTTCTGAACGGTCCAACCCTGGGGAACTTTACCGGCAGATTTAAAGCGTAGCCTCGGCTGACATGCACCGGAGCAGCCAGCCTTGCCGTTTGGGGGCCCTGAGGAGCACATAACAAGTATCACACACTTCCTATATAGTAGCACCGCAACGACATCACAATAGATAGACACTCTTTCGAGGAGCATTTGCGCTTCGTTCTTGAGCTGTATCCTGCTAAAACGTCCTTTTGAAGAGGCTGGAGACAGCATTTACGCTGACGTAAGGACAGCATTACGGAAAGAACTAAGCAAGTTCCAACTGTTCTCGCTTTCCACAGAAGCGCGCTCGCCCAATGTTTCGTTCCTTTTTCAAGCGTTCCCGCAGCTCCTGCAAAGGCCACATAAGGGGAGTACAACGCTCCCCGCAGGAGCAAAATACACCCCCCACCAGGAACATGCAAGGGAAAAAAAAAAATTAAACGGCGTAGGGTACAGCAGCGTGTTCACCCCGACGGCATTGCCTTTAGTTTTAGATGCCCACGTTTATCAATCTGGCCATAGTCTTTATCCCCGCCCGTGTAAAGGTCTCTCAAAGGCGGCGGAGCGGCTTCTGCTTCGCCTATATGCAAATACTTTGCTGTGCCCGGCAGCTCTAAAACACTTCGACCCTTCTTTCTCGGGAAGCTGTCCGCACTGTGCGGAGAAGTCTTCGGACATCTACCACATGGTGTGGGCCTGCCCCTCCAACCCTGCTATCCCCCCTCACCCCAACCCAACCCGGGAGGACTGGGAGGCGACCCTGCTCGGCTGCTCTGACCTGCAGGCCCAACGGGCCCTGGTCGCGCGAGCCCGGGCAGCAGCCGACGCCACTGGGGTCCCGAACTAGGGACCTCCACCTAGTACTTGTGAGGGCTGGCCCCCTCTGGGTCAGCTCATACCTCACCTCCCGAAGTTTATCTGTAAATAATTGTTTTCCACCACCACCACCACGTAGGCGACGAATACGGTGATATTAACATTGCTTATTTCAGCGGGCATTCCCACCAAGGTCACAAGACGATCACACCGCCTACCAAGTCTACTGCAGGTCAGTTCCAGGAGCGAATGTTCCAGGAGCGAATCCTATGTTCCAGGAGCGAATCACGCCCGAAACAAGTCACGCTATAGGTATACATGACAGGTCACGGAAGCTGCAAGTCATGTCTTCGTGCGTCTCTGGATGTGAGAGTGAAGAAGCATTAGAAACGCTGCCTACACAGTAGAGTTGCAAAGGAAGCCCGCGTGAGCCAGTGCACGTTAAAGAACCTCAGATGGCCGAAATCAATGCGGTGCCTCTTTCTCTTTTCCTTCTCCCTTTTTGCCAATGGCGCGCTTAACGTGACCACCGAGAGTGAAACAGTTACTTCGGCTTTCCTTTCCTCATTAACAATTTTCATCTCGTCCTATAGCCACCTTTCTTTGTACCTTTGCTTTTATGTTCTAGTCGAGCCGGCATGCAAACACGCTCGGCGGCACCGGCAGAAAATTTCCGGGTCTAAATAAGCAACCCGGAAGAAAACGTATGCACAATTGCAACTATCAGACGCAACGCCTTCTTCGACCAGAACGACAGTTCGACGAATCGACGACGGGGGCGTCTTCCCCGTAAAGGGCGCTCGATTAAGCATCCGGGGAGCAGTGCCAAACACGGAGCTACACAACCCTAACAGTCGCCGGAACCCCTTTTTTTATCATCCAGAGTGGTCACGGGACATTATCACGCCCGAACGCGCACCTCAGACTCCGCACACGGCTTGGGCAACACCACACGCGCCAACCAAAAGTCCGTGGCGCCATCGCTTCGCCCGCTTCCATTGGGTCGCGGCAGCATCCTCTCCACAGCCCCGCCACGCGGGAAAGTCAAGGTAAATCGGAACGGACGCACCCCATAAACGACATTTATTACCCACTCCGGTCGCGACCACCCTCCGGCCGGCACAACTGAATAGTACGCCGCGTGGTGCGGTATTTTTAGAGCACGCAGCACGTGGTCTCGCACCACACGCCACGCGACTGTCGCAAGAGATCCGCCGCCATCGCCGACTCCCTCCCGTAATCGCGCCCCCTCTGGCGACGTCCTTCAGGCGCGCCAGCGAGGGGGAGGGGCTACACGTGTTACGACACACACACACCCGCGAATCCTTACGGGTCGCGCGAACTTGCAGTATGTATGTATGCCTACTCGCAACGTGATGCGCATATTCGCCCTGAGCGCGCAGTATAGAAAGCACGCAGTGCTTGCCTGGCAGCGCAACGGCTGGCCGTCGCGCCGTGCGCAGACGACGATAACGTGTGCGTCCCTATAGGAGGCCAGCGGCGACGACATGGCGTCCTTGCCGCCGAGGGGCGGATCCTCGCGACTAAGGCGACTGGAAGACGCGTCCAGCTGCACTTCCAAAGCTGGCTGCCATGCGTCGAAGCCTGAAGGCGAAGTGATAGCGAAGCCAGTACGATTTGGCGCTCCAAACTTCGCGCTAACAAGAGGAGCGGGCGCAGAGTCCATTGCAGTTAGTTTAAGGCCCGCCGGCGCGACAGAGACAGTCCTGTCATACATACGCGGTTTATATGAGGACGCGCATTTATCCTACTATTTACCCTCCCATCTCCCCCACTTAAGCCTCAGGCCACCCGTGTCAATAAAGATTTGATCAATGAATGAACGAATGAATGAATGAGGACAGCATGCGGCTACAGTGACACGCTGGAAGCGAATGGAAAATTTTTATAGTATGATAGGTAAGTGCCCCCTAATATTATGCAGTCTCTCCCTCACTCTCTGTAGACACCTGAACAGCGCCGTTAGGGAAGGGATGCAGATGGAGAACGGGACCGTCCCTCCCTCAGACCCCCCCCCCCCCCCTTCCAACAAATAAAAACAAAAAGACTGGTTTGGTCGTATGGTGTCTACCTTACCAAAGCGACTTAGGCTATGAAGGGCACCGTAATGGAGGGGCTCCGGATAGTTTCGACCACCTGTCTTCTTCTTTCTTTTTTTACGCGTCTTGACATCGCACAGCGCACAGGCCTCTAGGATTTCGCGTCCGTCGAAATCCGACCGCCGCGGCCGGGATCGAGTCAACCTCTTTCGGGTCACAGAGCAGCCGCGAGCACCATAACCAGCTTGCCACCGCGGCGTCCAAAGATTAAGGAAGCAGCCACGCCAAGGCCAAAGCGGTCTGGCACGTACGACAAGCCAACTTTCACTCCGCAGGTTCTTATCCCCTCTCGCCGCAATCCCCACATTCCGTCTTCATGATCCATCCGTTCAATTTTCTTCTTCCCCGGCCCCGGAGTGACCGCATCTCGCACGAGCCCGAGCACACACAACGAACACGCGCGATAGTCGCAAGGTCACTCACAGCACGTTTCCGCGTATCGCCCCGCGTCAATTACCGCCGCGGCGTAAACACAACCGTTCATCCACCGCGTATACGACGCCGAAACATCGTCCCTTCTCTCGCATTCGTAATAAGACGCTCGTTGGCCCTGTTTCGCCTGATGCGAGTGTAACGGAAAATGCATCTGCGCAGCCGCGGCAATCTCTTAGGCTCGAGCGAAATCGTGCCCGCATTAAAAAGCCAAGACGCAATACACTCACGAAGCGCCCGTACTGCATACACCGCTCAATCTTGCGCCCATTGCGAATGGTCGCCGCTTGTGAGCGAGCCGGTTTCGAGGGAATGAGGCGAGCGCAGACAAGCGCGAAACTCCGAAAGTGACGACAGCTGAGGTCGCATACATATCGCATACAAACGCTCAGCCCCAATCACTCGTCGGAAAATGCCGGATAGGGGTCTGCCGGAGATGTAGGGTCTGCTCGCGGGCAGCTCAAATCCCGCGCCGCTCACCGCGGGTAGCCTCGACCCCTTCTTCCCGAGTGGTGGAGCGGGGGGAGCGAGGCTAGGAGGAAGCCTTCTTAAGGCGCAACCGCGAAGGCTGGCTCTCTCTTTTTGGACCAGCGCTTGGAGACACCTGCCCTGCCAGAGGACCACCTGACCCCGCTGCCCCAACGACGACCGACCCCCCTGATGTGAGAATACAAAGACCTGTACAAAGACCTGCCTCGAGTCACTGCCTGTGCGTCCCCGCGCAGAGGAATCGCCCACAAGGCGAAACGCAAGAGGCGCCGGTGTGCTGTGCGATGTCAGCGCACGTTAAAGATCCCCAGGTGGTCGAAATTATTCCGGAGACCTCCACTAGGCACCTCTTTCTCTCTTCCTTCTTTCACCCCCACCTTCCTCCCTTCCCTTACGGCGCGGTTCAGGTGTCCGCCGAGATATGTGAGACAGATACTGCGCCATTTCCTTTCCTCAATAACCAATTTACCAATTTTTACACTAAAAAGAAAAACAGCCGAACCTGGATAATTCGAACAACTGGGAGAGAGAAAGAAAAAAAATCTCTTCGCCCAGCCGCGCTTCCCCTAATACAGGTGGTGCTGACGGGACTGAAAATTTAGTTCGAACAAACAAACAGTTCGAATTAACGAGATTAGATTATAAGGGACGCCTCTCAATGTATTTTGTTTTTCCGTAATTTTACGGCTTATCCAGGCAGTACGTAAAAATCGCCATTCGCAACCCTGAGACAACGGCCGATCTCGGTTAGTCTCGATGTTCCCATTCTAAGCATTCTTCCACGCCGTGAGGCCATACAGTTATAGAATTCCGGAAAAAACGAAGTCGAACTGGGCACAACTCACGAAGGCGTCCCCGGCTCCGAGTGGCGGAGGGCGAACGTCCAGCCATGACGGGGGGAGCGCATGAAGGTGGTTATGAAGACGGAGGGCATTCATCGGGCTCGGTCAGTCAGCGCAGTAGGTCATCTCACTCGCGGTGCGTGCAGGGATCCTATACGCCACTTTCCCCGCTCCTACTCGCTGATCCTGCTTTCGCCAGCCGCCAAAACACCGGCGGTGGGGTAGAATCACAAACGGAGGATGTGTCACCGCGCGCGGGGGTACGACGTAGACAGGAAAAAGCGCGAACTCAGTTCGCTCACCGCGGTTGACGGCAGTCGGGCAAATGCTCGCGGCGCACGAGCCGCGCGAACCCGTTTCCCGTTCCTGTTCAAGCAGCTGTCGCGCACAGACGCCTCTGTACGCGCGACTTGCTGGCTCGGACCCCGCAAACATGCCTATACCACACGCAGTACGTTAGCTATGTGGCCGGAGAAGCATGCCATCAGTGCGTGTTTCGTCCGAACTTTCATGGTCATATAGTTCTGGGAAGGGTTTAAAGACAACTGCGGGAAGAGGAACGGCAGGAAGAGGATTGTGGTCTAACTTTCCCTTTTTTTTTTCTCGTCAAAATTTCCTTTTCAACCTCTGGCTCCTTTTAATTTTTATTGGCCTCAAGCCCGGTAAAGCAGTTCGAGCTTCGAGCTTCCTCAAAGTACTTTTTAGGCGCGGATGGAGTCAGAGCGAGTCGCCCTATACCAGCCGCGCATCATACCACCACGTGAGATTCTCGCATCTGGATTGCTCGACGAGTCGCAGGACGTAGATGAGGCAAGAGGTAAAACGAAGTGAAGGAAGTTGTCAATCGCGGTATCTGCCACAACGAAGTATGGCTGTGTTCACTCTGGTTGTGTGGCTAACCACTTTTCGGGCCTGCGCGAACAGGAGCGCTACAGCTTTGGCAGCACTGACTGCTTTGTATGAAACGGAGTACATAGGCTCTCAACATCCGCCTTCATTATACGGCTGCCGATGCCGAGCTCGCCGTTTCCAGTTGCAATGGCTGGGATGAGAGACAGAGCAGTCATCTCTATAACCGCTACCGTTGCCCCCAAAGAGGACAGCTGGCAAATGTCCTGCAGGCGGAACCTGTGGAGCTCGTTAATGAATTTTACGGACGGTACTCGAACGCGGAGATCGCGACGGAACGAATTAAAACTTTCCGCGCAGCCGCATTCTTGGTAGCTTGGTAGATAAGCTTGTACGCCGTGTACAGCGTTTTGTCTGCAGAAAGCTGGGAAGTTTCCGTCACGGTTATGATACAGGGTACCCATGCGACAGAGCCACTAAGTGCTGAATGACAGAAACGCCGGAAGCGAAGACCCGGCGACAGTCGTCACCATTACTGCATTCGATGATAAGCGAAGACTTGCAACAGAGGGCTGGTCGCGCATGAAAACATCCTGCAGTTCGTTTTTATTTTTATTCTGGAAGGTAACGCTACGCCACAAAGAGGTTCGGGACAAAAGAAATGACGGAGGCCTATCGCTTACAGTTACCGCTACCGCCAGCTGTGTAAATACGCATGCAGGAGACTTCACACACACACACACACACACACACACACACACACACACACACACACACACACACACACACACACACACACACACACGCACACACACACACACACACACGCACACACACACACACTCTCTCTCTTCTCTTCCGTGCAGTTCATGGAAACGTCAGGGCGTGAACCGCGGGCGCCCCGGTGCTCACACAGTACCTTAACCGCCGACGTCAATGAACTGACGATCATAACGTTGGTCAATAATCGCTGTGACGACGCGGACGCCAGCGAACAAGCTGCCCCCGGAGAGGACCGAAAGAACACTGCAAACGGGCCTGAAGTGACGATCGCTGACCTCACAAAACATCCAAGGGGGTTAGGAAAGGGGGTGGCTTGGAACGAGGAGACCACGAAGAGCAAAATCCCACGTTCGGGACCGTCGAACGCCGTTCCGTACATTCCGCCATACTCATTGACTGCTATGATAGGGCAAATCAGATTACTTCACTACCTGACGACCATGTGTAATAGTTACGCTTTGAGTTTAATGACGCAATGGCAACTTAATCCAGGGTCGCCATGGCTAACGGGTATGGCCTCTACGAGGCGAGATCATTTACTTATTTTCTCAATCACTTCGCCCTTAAGCCGAGCACTAGGCAATGGGAAAACCTTGTACCCGTAACCCATTGCAAGATCGCTAGGTACTCGGCAGAGCCGGGGATTCCTCTAGTTCACTGTTATACCACATTTCAGATGGAAGACAGTGTTGATCTACGTTCAAGTACGAAATCGACTTCGATCGGCGTCAGCATCTGCAAAAGTCGCATACACAAGCTTCTTCTCTTTCTCTCTCTCTCTCCTGCTCCTTCGCCCTCCTCTAAAGTGACGCAGGAGGTTTTACGACGTCGTCGTGACGTCTCCCCGACGATGTCGGCAGCTCTCAAAACGCGTGACCCTCGGCAGAAAGCTCGCGCCAGGTGTTGCCGCTATTACAGCCGCTCCGACGCGCAGTGCACACACTGGCAATGTCCGCGAACAAAGCGGCGGCACAACAGAACAAGCGCGAAAAGACAGTGACTGAGAGAACGAGAGAAAGAGGAGAGAGAGAGAGAGACGGCAACGCGCGCGGCAGCCAACTGCAAAAAAAAAGCGATCCAGCTCTCTCCCGAGAGCGCCGAGCAGAACGAGACGACGACGACGGGGCACAGAGGCGCTGACGACCGCGTGACGCTTACTCATCAGCCTAGCGGGAAAGCACCCCTCCGTGCCAGCAGCTGTATGCCTGCAATCGCGCGGACTGGATGAGGAGGAAAAGGACGAAAGAAAGAATGACAAACAAAGAAAAGAAGCAGAGTGTATACGCAACCCCGCACAGCCACTTTTTCTTCGCTCTCTTTCCTTCTTGATCTTCTTTTCGTTTCTTGTTTCTCTTTCTTTCTCTCTCGTTAGCCTGTCATTTCTCACCGCGAAACCGTTGCAGCCACAGTCGCGTGCGTCACGAGCACGCGCGAGCCGCGAACGATCGCGCACCGGCGAACGGGGCATTTTTTTTTTGTTGTTCTTGTCGTTGCCTCCGCCGCGCGTTAGCAGCAGCTGCTCTCGGCTGGCGACGGCGTCCCACAACAGTTGCGTGCGTGCACACACCGCCCAGGCACCTTTTTCTCCTTTCTCTCGGGCGACCGCCACGACGAGGACGACAAGGCCCCGCATTCCAGCAGCGACAGTCATCTCTGGAGGAATTCTCGAAAAAAAAAAAAATGCGCGGCCGATCGCGCACTTGCCTGAGGCGCGTCCCGCAGCGGTGCATTGCGGAGCAAGCTGGATACTCTGTGCGACCGACGCCTGACGCACTCACTACAGCCAACTACTTTTCGGGATATACATCGTCATCGCCATCGTAGCCATGCATACAAGACAAATGTCTCTCCCAGTTAATACACTACTGAAGTGTCCTGTAATGCGCCGTGCCTGCTTCTTTATCATAGTTTTCGTTGCCAGAAATACATAAATTATAATGATCATTTATTTACCCTTAAAGGCTCTTAGGTTACGGCACTACATAAGAGGGGGGGGGGGGGGGGGGGGCGGAGGGGGAGAGCAGCCAAGACATCATACATTGGTCAATAATAACATAACACCAAGCAGAAATACAAGGCACCGGGTTCATGTTATAAGTATTCTACAAACTATTCTACACACAAAACTGTGCCTGTGAAGAGACAATCACTCATCTCTTGTGTGAGCGCCCAGTCTTTGTGACTGAAAGACATAAGCTGCGTTGTGATGTGGACCGCCTTGATCCCCGGCCTTTCACAGAGGCCAAGATCCTCGGTCCGTGGCCACAACAGTCGACTGCCATCAGGGCTTGCAAGGCACTATTTTGTTTTTTGACGGAGACTGCCTTGATTGACAGATTGTGACTGTTTCCCTCTTTGATCCCCTCATTCCCTTCCCCAGTGCAGGGTAGCCAACTGGAAACCTTTATGGACAACATCCCTGCCTTTCCCTCTCTCTGTATCTATCTATTCTACACACAAACAGGCAGGTTACACTGACCCTTCCCGGTTGGAACACGGGATCGTTTCGCGTTACGACATAACGCAGAGCAACCAGGACCCGGAGGAACAGTAGCACAGACCACACGGCCACATGCCGAAGCGGCGGCTGCGAAACACCTCAGGATCCCAGGCACCACTGCCAATCGACTAAGCCTTTCCTTTCGCTGAACACGTTCCCCCATCCATTCGCATTGGCATGCGGGGCGGTTGCTCACTCATAAGAACATTCTCGAGCCTCTATAAAACAGTTTCCTTCTCCTGATTTTCTTCCGACGAGACAGACACGTCGGCCGTTCGACCGGGCGACAGCTGGAGCCTCTAGACAGGATGTGACCGCTCTGTCAATGTCACTGTGGCCAGAGTCTGATGCGGCGAACCCGTCAAGTGAGTCACACTGGGTGTTTA
This sequence comes from Amblyomma mixtum, assembly GCF_055824585.1. Classification (NCBI taxonomy): domain Eukaryota; kingdom Metazoa; phylum Arthropoda; class Arachnida; order Ixodida; family Ixodidae; genus Amblyomma; species Amblyomma mixtum. The sequence continues at coordinate 50,109,704 of NC_143013.1, forward strand.
CATGAGCCCTGAAAAAGTAGGGTCGAGTAGGCTGTCGGGCTGAAAACCGGTCGTCGGGATCACGTATACGCTAGGGTGTCGAGCTATGCGACCGTCGAGTCGGGCTGGGCCAGGCCGACTACAGAGGGTGGGCTGACTCCCTCCGCAAATTACACTTAGTCCTCGTTCACGTTTGGAGAAAAGCATTTCCTGCAGGGGAGAACAGAAGCGGGCGCCGATTTTACTACGCGTATGGTCGCGTCTCTCAGGGCACGCCGTGAGACTCGACTCGCTGGTATCGAGTTCATGTAAACAGAGAGTCATCGAGTTGGGTTGACCTTGCTCAACTCGACCGCTGACTCGACCCGCCGCTGTCGAGTTCATGTAAACAAGGCGACAGAAACGCCTATGCGCGGCTGTCGGTATATTTACCGGAACGACAGCAGTACACGTTCTTGTTGTGGACAACGCAAATGCAATTTCGGCGGCGACTCCGCAAGGATCCCACATATGTCGCCCTCGTACACCCTGCACGCGGCGCCCCATACTCATTCCTTTTCTTTTTCATTCTGCAAAATAACTTTTTCATTTTGTACCCTTTCGTGGCGGCGATGCATTGCGCACTGGCTATTTCAACAACAGCAACAACAAAACGACGACAGAAACGACGAAGACTAAAACAACGAAACCACAAAGGAAGAAGGAACGATAATACAGCTGCGAGTAGCACAGCTCAAGCTAGGAAAACGAAGAACAACGACAATGGAACGGAAACAACTGCGCTATACAGCAACAAGAACTAAAAACCCGCACCTATACGAAAAAGAAACCGTAAAAACTGCAACGGGAACGGTAAAAGGGCACAGCATCACGACAGGTCGAGAGGCAAACAGCTGCCCAGCGTTGCACTGGAACGAGCACTACGCGGCCGGCAACGACCGAGGAACAGAGTCTGGGGAGAGGAGGTGGTAGAGAGCTCGGTCAAGTCTTTAGAACGAAAGCTGGAGGGAACACATTCAGGGGTAGAGGGGGGCCCCGCGTGGCCAATTCAGTACGCATATTGTAATGCATTTTCGTTACCCTGCGACTCTGCGCGCCCCGTAGGTGAACATTGGCAGGTTACACCTTCATGACAACCCAACTGAAACCGCATGAGAAGGCAATGGACACAAAAGCGGTCGTCTCTTGAGGTGACCACAGTATTGAAGGGAACCCAAACGCACTCGGCGGCGGCGGAGGGTCGGAGGAGGAGAACCGGTCAGGGAATTTGTCATCCGCTGCCGCTCTGACCAGGTACAGTCTTTGTCAAAGGTTTAGAGCCCAGTGGGGTTTGCTTCTAAGCCTCACAGTGGGACTCCTGTAACATTCGTGGTAGTCTTGTCCATTGGAGGAGGCAGGACCAGAAATCTTCTTACCTTCAGCAAATTTGGAGCGCTGGAGATGCACTACGAACCAGACAGTGTGCTTCAGAAGCAAACCCCCTGGGCTCCAAACTTTTGACAAAGGCTGTACAGTCGGGAGGTAGTTGACTGGAGATCAGTGGCATGCAAAGCTCGAGCGCTATGATTGGCCGACTGAAAGAGCTGCTTCTTGCATGCGACTTCGGCGAAAAGAGGTCAATCAGGTAACGTTAATAATTACTGGAGTTCAGTTTTCTTCCACGCCGAAGCAATAGAGTAGGATATATGTATGTGGAAAGGTAGTTTTGGTGAGCGGTGTGTACGCGGGCTCGTTTCCACTTCGCCGCCAGCCAGGATCGAAGCCACGACCTCGTGATCATAGCCACTGGGTGAGAACGCGGAAGGTAATCAGGGAAGCTGAAAAAAGCTTACCAAAAATAATGGCGCGGGGGTTGCTCGGTGAGCACTCGGTGTAAAAACAAGGTTCCAAATGCGTAGCCCGACAGATTATGCAGAAGGCCCGAATAACGGTTTCCCACCCAGCTCTGCGCGCATGTCTCTCTCGTGCAAAGCGCAGGTAAACAAGCAGCGTTTTCAAGGGCACAGGTGCGAGCTTTCTCTCTCTCTCTCTCTTTGCGCTCGAATTGGTAAACAACGGGTAAACAACTTTTCCTGCGTACTTGCACATCCAACAGAACGGTGACACACGCATACCTTTTTTCATCTTTGGTTCCATTCCAGCTTTTTCTTTCTCTCTCCCTCGCGTTTCAAACTAAGCGCTTTAGAAACTGCGCGCGGGCTATGAGGGACGCCGCAGAGAAGGGGGGGGGGGGGGTCTGAATTAATTACAACCACCCGAGTTTTTTCTTTTTTTTTTTCATATCGCACAGAGCACGGCCTCCGTCCACGGTCGCCAAGCCCGGAGTTAGACCTCGCGACCTAAAGGCTTCTCAAGAGCCGATCAAAACGCCACTGCGTAACCCGAGGCGCGGGTCGCGCCACGTTTTAAACTACACTCGCGAACCAATAGTAGCAGGGCTGATCGGTGCGGAAGGCTCTAAGGCGTCCCGACACCGAGTGAAGCAGCGCTGCCAGCCACGCACAGTCACGGCCGCACAGCCGAGCGGGAGTGCAGACGGCGCTGGCTCCGCAGTCTGGTACAGTGCCAAGTCACACTCGCGCGAGAATCGACTCCGCCCTGCAGTAGCGAGCCGCCAGGCGCCAGTGCGGGCCAAGACCGGAGCCCCTTTCCAAACACGGCGGAAACAGCGGAGACATTCCAGGGCCGCGCCGACAAAACGGGCTCGTCGAACGGACCCCAATCGCGCAAAGGGACTTCGAAACCGAACTGCAACGGCGCTCCGGAATACGTGTACAGGTGCTACGGGACCACGAGTGCAGAGGCCAGGGCCCAGCGCCGTGAGCGCGCGCGCCTGTCAGCCATGCACAAACTGTGCACCGAGCAGCCCTCTTTCCCCTGCGCTATTTACCTACCTCTCCGCACCCTCCGCTCGCAAGCAATACACGAACGCATCCCGGGCACCGGACTGAGGAAAGCCCTAGGCAGTCCTCCACTTCCCGGCTTACGCAAGACAGTGCGCGCGAGCGGAGGCCACGGAGGCCCCCCGAAGGCCGCGAATGTAAAGGGAAGGGAAGGGCGAGGGAGAGAGTGAGGGGTTTTCGTCATCTCCCCGCCCGCCACGTGCTCGACGAGAAAGTTTCAACACCACTCGCACTCTCTCGCGCGCGCTCTCTCTCTCTCTCACTCTTGGTCAGAGAATAACTTTGCCGCGGGGGGGAGGGGTGCTGCTCCAATGGGCGTCGGCTCTTCTCCGTACTACACACGCAATGCGAGCCCAGCTGCGTGCAGTTCCGTGCAAAGCTCATCACGAACACCTGGAGGTGCAGGGCACTAACGGTCTCACTCAACACCGCACCGGGGACGAACACACTTCGTACACCCGTCCTTCTCAGGATTGCGAACGAAGGGGGAGGAGGAGAAGGGGTGCAAAAGGGATTCTGGAGCAACGGACCTCGGAGTTTTAAATACTGGTAAATTTCTCTCACCCGCTGAGGGCAGAACGATTCGCTAACGAGAAAGAAAAAAAAAACAGTTCACAGAATCCGCAAGCACGAAACACAAGCCTTCTGAATCGAAGACTTCCGCCGAATATTCTCCTCTTACAGATAAACAAGAACAGCCAATAAACACTGCAGTCAAAGCCGTCGTCAATGCAGTGATAACTAATTCCGTGACCCCACTCCACTCGTGTTCACTGGCGCGCTTGACGCGAAATCGTGAAGGCAAAAAAAAGAACGCCGCAACTAGCAACTGGAGCACACTACGTCCATGTCAAACCCGAAGGGCGCAACCAACCCTGAGACAACTGGACGGCGCGAGTGTAACATTGGCGAATGCAAAAAAAAAAAAAAAATCCAATGAAAAAGCATATTAACTGAGTGACGCAGGCGACGCGTATTCTGTAAGGTTACGTTTTCCTTCCTTTTCGCGCTTCGTCATTGGTCGCGTCCTCCCCGAGACGTAGGCCGTGACGTAGGCCGTGGCGGCCGACACCGCCGACGAAGCAACAACAGAAATTGGAACCGAAACATTACAAATGACTGCCCACTCTTAATGAAGCACATTAGCCGCTCCACAGGCGTAGCGATGACGTCATTCCACGGCCCGGTAAAGGATGCTCAAATTTCACTAAGGAAACCCGAGCTCAACAAGGTGGAACACACAGAAGGATGGAAAGGGGTACACGCAGGCGCAGAGAATCTGGGCACAGCCGGACTGAACGCACACGCAGAAGAATGGAAACAGGAACAAAAATTTACAATTTCTTCACGCATATGTACGAACTTACCCGCATACAGCAGCCCTGCTGCGCTGAAATTTGCTTCCGCCGTTGACGAGTGCGTCAGCAGCGATGACCAGACTCGGCTAACCGCGTGCCGACACGCGAGCCGCAGCATGCCGTCCAAGGACGTGCAGTGCTACACTACTCACAATCGTGACCTTACAACGCCCTCTCCAGATCTCCCGTTCCTGTCTTATTTTTTTTTTCTCTCTCACAAAGAGCGGACGGGTAACGCTGCACGCATTTACTTCACCGCGCCTGGCAGGAGCCGGACGCCCACGCGAAAGTTGCAGGCGGGGAAAGCCCGCGCCGCAGTCTTTTTGGCTTCGCCGCTTCTTGCCTTTGTTTCTTTACCGCTCCGCCCCTCTCTCCAGCGCCACGCACGACGGCCGAACAAATCTGGGAACGGCTTCTTGCGCCGCCAGCAAAATCTTCTCCTTCTGTTTCTGTTTTATTATTATTATTATTATAATTATTATTATTATTATTATTATTATTATTATTATTATTATTATTATTATTATTATTATTATTATTTAGGAATAACCACGACCGCCACCACTTTTCGTATCCCACGAGTAGCGGTCGGTGGCTGAGGTGTTAAAGCATTCGGCTGCTGACCGCGAGGACGCGGTAATGAAATCCGGGCTGCGAAGTCCCCGCTTCGATGTCAGCGGACGTTTTTAATGAAAAAAAAAAAAACTGGTTGTCCGGAGGAGCCCTCCACTACGGCGCGTCTTTTTCTTCTTTCACTCCAACCTGCCTCACTTCCCTCAAGGCTCATAAGAGAAGTTTTTTTTTTTTTTTTGACTGGTCGTTTTATTAATTTTGGAAGCCATGAAAGGCGCACTAATTGCCTCGCATCTATATGGGCACCTCAACCGCGTCGTGAAGGAAGGAAGGAGAGAGTGAAAGAAAGAGAAGTGTCGTGGTGGAGGGCTCGGGAGTAATTCTGATCACCTGAATATGATCAACGCGCGCTGACATCGCGCAGCACAAGAGCGCCCTTTGCGTTACGCCACCACCGAAACTCGGCCGCCACGGCCCGGTTCGAACCCGGGTGCTCCGGTTCGAGGGAGAAATCATCGAGCCACTGTGGCGGGTCCCTAAAAGGGAACAGAGGAACGGAAACAGGTTCAAGAGGACTTGGTTTGCGGAGGCCTCTGCGTGACCTAACGAAGCTTCCTTTTTTTTCCTTCCACGTTTTGTATACGCGCTTAAAAAAACATGTTGCTCTCTCTCTCTCTCTATTGCTGCCCATACGAGGCTGGCGCGGTGGGACGAGCAAAAATGAACGGAACGAAAGAAAGAAAAAAACGCAGACGGACAATGCGTTATTGCATTAAATCCCCGCTATTACAGAGCCCGAATGCCCGTCGGACAGCTGGCCCAATTGCGACAGCTGCGAGAAGGAAAAGGAGCTCGTCGCGAGGGGTGGAAAGAGAGGCGACAAACATATATACGCCACGACAACGGGACAAAACAAAAAAAAAAGAAATATCGCTCCAAGCGATAAAGGCCCAGAGGCGCGCTCAACGCAGTGACGCGCGTCAACGCAAACAATGACGCCAACCGGCGCGGACGAACAATGCGCTCTTTCGTCGTCTCGCCGCCGCGCACCACTCATCCGGTGTCGATAATCGAGTGCAGTGTACGAGGACACGCACAAGGAGCAAGGCGAATGACGCTCGCGCGGTCATCACGAAACGCCGATCTGCATGCCCGACGAGTGGTCGGCCGAGCGCACGTTGTGTAAACCCGCATACGCAAAACAGCGCGTCCTGAGCCGCGTAACGACCACCTGCTCATTACAATATATACATGACGGAAAGAAACAACACCAACGATGAGCCAACACCAACTAGCCCAACTTGCTGCTTCACTAATGTATACATATCTGTTCCCATTGGATGTGAACCACGCCGATTCGGACACTTGCGTAACGAGAGAGGCGGATGGATACCAACTATGCCACCGCGCAAGCTACGGCGCGCGCGAACAGCGGCGAGCTGAAGATTGAGAAACATTTGGTAATAATAATAATAATAATAGGTTGGTTGGTTGGTTGGTTTATGGGGTTTAACGTCCCAAAGTGACTAAGGCTATGAGAGACGCCGTAGTGGAGGGCTCCGGAAATTTCGACCACCTGGGGTTCTCTAACGTGCACTGACATCGCTCAGTACACGGGCCTCTAGAATTTCTCCTCTAAAGAAATTCAACCGCCGCGGCCGGGATCATAATAATAATAATAATAATAATAAAGAAACGCTCCGAGCATGGCTACAATCCGCGAGAAGAATCATGCTCGTTCAGGACTGCTGGCCTCCCTGGGTGCCTCTGTACCTCCGAAGCGGTATAGGAACGCATTACTATGTGTGTAGCCCTTGCCAAAAATGTGCAGCAGCCCAAGCGCTTTGCTTTTGGACCACGCAGTGTGGCCTGCTGGTCTCTTCGATTTGGATGCGCGCTAGTTCCGTGAAACGTGCCGCCAGCATGCAGCATCAGTTCGGGCAGTTCAAGTGCAGCTTGACACTGGCTGCTTTCAAAACGAATGGTCCAGTGCAAGCCTGGTCGTCTGCTAGCCTTGGCGATCGCCACCAAATTGCAGCCAGCAGCGTGCCGCCGACATCAACGGCCGTCAAACTCCCAAACCCGGTGAAGAATCTTCAAGCAGCAAATTGTTCTGAAGTGTTGCCATGAACCAGCCCTCGTCGTTTCACGGGGGAAATAAAATAAATAAAAACAAGAAAGTTGTTGCATGTATGTACTACATAGATGATTTACGAATATGTGCTGGAATGCTGCCCATGGGACTCGTCTTGACCCGCTGATGCCACGAAAAGTTACTCGCCTCCTCCTCTCAAGAAAGCACTGTCATCGTTTCAATCAGAGACTGTCATATCTTCGCTTCTCCGACCTACACATGGGCGCCGCCATATATTGCTGCACCACAGATGCACTTACACTTCGGAGAGCGCAAGCCAGTCAAGAACTGGTGCTGCACTAAGTTCGCAATCTTGCAAAACGAAGATGGACGAGATTGCTTCCGAAAGCGGCCGGTGGCGGCGCTATCTGTATTAAAATTTCCTACAGCTTACAAAGGCTCCATTGTCAATCAAAGCAGTCTCGTTGTTATTGGAACGCTGTAATTCTATCGACACAGGGAAAACTGAATTTATTTTATGTCCTCCCCCCCTTTCTTCTAAGAGCGAAGAATAGTGATAACAACAGGTGAGTCATGCCGACTCTTTTCACTACTCCAAGAGTGACCCCTCACAGGGCAGCCCGCGCGCTCGCCCGCCGACTTGGACAGCCAGCGAGGGTATATAGGGATTTCCGGTAACAACGCACGAGGGCGCGATGCCGTTCTGCCGAGGGAAAGTCATCTCTCTATGCAAGACCCATCGCTGTAAGACAAAAGAAAAGAAAAAAAAACTACAGACGGTCGTCACGAGACCGTGGGCGAATCTGCAACAGAGGGGACACACGGAACACACGCGCAGCACGTGCGATCGGCGTGGCACGGTGCCTCCGTCGATAAGGGCGAGATAAAGACGAGGCCCCACATCAGACCACGTATCACTACGCTTTTGGAGCCCGCTGATTCCCGTCGGTGCGAGCGCGACTATAACGCACAGAGCCAGTCGAGCGCACACCGTACGAAGGAGAGGCCGGACTCCCGACGGCGTATACACGGAGAGTTCCAGTTTCAGCTTAAGTGAGAGTCGCCTTCACAGCGTCGGAGCTGTCGAGGGGACGCTTTCCGGCGAATTTTCATTCAGTGAGTCCTCTCTATATAGGCTCAGATTTTCTACCCTTAAAAAAAAAAACAGTTTTAGACAGTCTATAGAGTGTCTATAGACTTCTGTCTATAAAGTCTACAGACTGTCTATAGAAAACAGTCTATAGGCAATACAAACACCATAGACAGTCTATAGACAAGGTATAGATTTATGGTCATACACTTTTATTAGACTTTTGTCTATAGACTATTAATAGACAAAATCAATATCTATAGGAAGTCAATGGAGTCAATAAGAAGTCTATAGACTGTCTATAGACCATTTTTATAAGAGTAAAGACACAGGCAGGCATTCGGCAGTGCTCCGGGCCTTCTTTTTTTTTTCTCTTTTTGCACGGAGATAGTCTCCGGCGACACCATAGGCGTTCGATTGAGTCATAGCTCAACGCCAAAAAGGGCCTAGCAGCGCTATACATATACAGCGGTTATACCTTCGAAAAAGTAACTGCGCAGGAACCTGAACCAAACTATTAACGCTTGCCCTTTCGGGAAGTAATGCACGGCGTAACGCTGCTACGTCCTACAAGGGGCAAACCCTTGTGGCAAGTTCACAGCCTGGTTTAGTTTACATCGGGCACTCTTTTTGACGGGGTTTCACAACCACCTTAAAACGCACGCACAGGCACACACTCACTTTGCCAAAAGCGCGCGGGCCAATCGGCGTTCGGGCACCGCCGTCATGCTCGCGCTTCAGACACGTTGCAGGATGGACAGTTCCTCTCGTAAGACAAGACCCGGGGCAGATTAGTCGATACACTCTGGGCGCCGGAAGATCCGCGCGTGGAGGACACGCCCCCCTAGACTTTGCACGCGCGGCCCGACATCGGCAGACTGCATGACGTGCGAAAGCGCGCGCTGTTGTTCTGCACGACGCCCCCGAACGAGGCCGCCAAGCGTCGTGTGTACGAGACCAGCAACGCAGCTGGCGCCTGAATATGCAGCTGCGCACGGGGGCCCTGTATCGGCTCGGCGAAAGCGAAGCGTACGAGGAAGTAAATACACCTCCACGGGGCAGGATAAGCGGAACCGCGCCGAAAAAAAAAAAAAAAAGGAGATCGCATAGAAAAAGCGCCGAAACAATCCAGCATCAATTCTCCATAGTGCGCTCGACAGCAAAATGAAGCGACAGTTCGGGGGAAACGGCGCGGCGGTCGTGTCGTGACGAAACGGTGACGCAAACGAATTCCCGGAAGAAGAGCTTTACCCACTGTCACGTGGCGACTGCCGCCTGAGGGTATGCGTTGCACTTTCAACACATCATCATCAGCCTGGCTGCGCCCACTGCAGGGCAAAGGCCTCTCCATGTCTCTCCAATTAACCATGTCCTCTGTTAGCTGCGGCAACCCTATCCCCCCGCAAACTTCTTAATCTCATCCGCCCACATAACGTTATGCCGCCCCCAGCTACGCTTGCCTTCTCTTGGAATCCACTCCGTTACCCTTAAGGACCAGCGGTTATCTTGCCTTCGCATTACATGCCCTGCACAAGCCCATTTGTTCCCCATGAATTCTACGAGAATGTCATTAATCCGCGTTTGTCCCTGACGCACCCTGCCCTCTTCTGGTCTCTTAACGTTACACTTATCATTTTTCTTTCCATAGCACGCTGCGCTGTCCTTAACGTAAGTTGAACCCTTTTCGTTAGCCTCCAAATCTGTACCCCATAGGTGAGTACCGGTAAGAAATAGCAGTTGCATACTTTTCTCTTGAGGGATATTGGCACACTTCCATTCATGATATGAGAGAGCCAGCCATATGCGCTTCAACCCAATCTGATTCTTCTAGTTATTTCGCTCTCGCGACTCGGATCTGCGGTCACTGCCCTAAGTAGACGTATTCCCTTAACACTTCCAGCACCTCGCTACGACCACACCCCAATTCATCGTCATCAGCAGCAGCAACAAGACAAAGGCCGCTTCCATACGGCTTCTGAGGCAGCTAGGCAACATTTACGACAGAAATTTTTAAACTACCATCTCCGCATATCTGACTCTTTACCGCTCCATACAGCTATGTTAAGGGACCATCGGTTATCTTACGTGCACATTACAAGCTCTGCCAACGCCCATTTCTCCTCGAGTTAGCTCGGACATCGCGTTTGTTCCTTACACTTCCTCGTGCTCTCTTCCTGTCTCATAACCTATCACATCCCGTTCCGCTGGTGTCTGCTCGACTTCAATTTAAGCTCAACCTTTTCCGTTAGCTTTCAAGAGTCATCTACGTACAGCTGTACATACACTGCCATTTAATGCGACTGAGGAGTCTATAATACATACCTGCCTCTTTTTTTTGCCCCCAACAATTACGCTGCGTAGCATAAGTGAGACGAGTACTTTCTGGCTTATTACTGCTTCTGAGAAGTTATCCTTGAGACTCATGATCGCTTTATGCGTGCCTCTTCAAGCTCAGTCCTGCAGAAGTAGAAAATTAGGTTTCCCAATGCGAACCAACTGTTCCCTTTTATGTTCTTTGCGCCTGCATACTTTGGAAAAGCCACAGTATGCAGCACCGAACCGCAAGAGGCCAAAAACTAAAAGCTACGAAATCCAGACAGCGACATACTCCGCGACGTCAGGAAGCACGCTACTTCGCACTGCGCGAACAAAGCACCGTGCCAAGAGAAAAGGGGCTTTTCAGCGAGCCAGGAAAACAACCAATGCGAGGAGAGTGTACACAGCAATGTCAAGTGCAAGCTGCGCTGCCCGTCTGATTAACGCTCTCACGAGAACGACTCGGATAAGCGATGCAGAGAAGTACAGCCTTTGTCAAAAGTTTGGAGCCCAGGGGGTTTGCTTCTGAAGCACACTGTCTGGTTTGTAATGCATCTCCAGAGCTCCAAATTTGCTGAAGGTAAGAATATTTCTGGTCCTGCCTTCTCCAATGGGTAGGACTACCACGACTGTTACAGGAGTCCCACTGCGAGGCTTAGAAGCAAACCCCCTGGGCTCTAAACTTTTGACAAAGACTGTACATAACCTTGGCATGCACGCCACTAGCCACAAGGCGACGACGACGCATTTCGCCAACGCCGGCGCTGAAAACTCCGTTCCGAACGCAACGACATCGAAACGCCCGCGTCTCCAATTCGCATGTTGCCAACGAGCAATGTTGCCGGTATCACGGGCTTCGTACATACAGAGTTAAGGAAAACTTAACCCGACGAATCGCTGCATTCGCAATGTCTCTTTCTATTTTTTTTTTTTCATCAACGCCGTTCCACTAAGATCACCACACACCAACAAAAAATGCACATGCGGACCGTCTTTAGTGATGCTATAGATGTAAAGTTAACAGGCCAGTACTGATTGGTACTCTGAAGTTGCTAAACACGGCTTGCTTTTAAGTCCCATTTACTACAGTGAGATACAAGTCAAGAACGAAGCAGCAGATGCCGCTCAAAGGACTCCAGCCAATGAAGCCGACCGATTTTCATGACGCCGCGGTTAATCGAATCAATCTGTGGTGATTCCAACATTCATCTGCCACCCCCTGCGATTTCACGCTAGCAGGTCCAAGTGGATCGGTCAAGGGAAGAATCGGTCGACACCACTGACCGGAGGGGCGCGTTTGGGGGGCATCTTTGCTGCCGCTTCGCTCTTGAGTTGTATCCGACGTCCGAAAGGCGCGCGGCCGGCTGAGACTTTCGACCAAGGAGAGGGCCGACGGTCCCGATGCTGACATAAGAGCGAATTGCGGGTAGCTTTCCCGAGTGATCTCACAATCGGAACGAGAGTTGACAGTCCTGCGGCGGTTTCCGGCAACGAAGAGTGGAACAAGCTTCCATTCACTTCCACGGCGCCGCTGATTGGTCCAGCGGTTTGCGACTCTCGCTCTTCGACCAAAACGGTCGCGCAAACACTGCGACTCGCAAGTGTGAATGTGCCTTTACGTGCTTCTGCGAATCCGCTCCGTCGAAGACCTCTCCAGGGCGCGCAGTGGTGGTGGTGGTGTAAAATATTTATTTATATTATATACAGAGGTATTGCTTGGACCGTGCCTGAAGGGCCCGGCCCTCACAATCACTAGGAGGGATCCCTAGTCCGGGACCCCTGTGGCCTCCGCGGCGGCCCGGGCTCTTGTCACCAGGGCTCGTTGGTCCTGGAGAGTTGAGCAGCCGAGCACGGCAGCCTCCCAGTCCTCTCGGGTGGGGTGGGGGTGGGGTGGGAAAGCAGGATTGGCAGGGCATGCCCACACCATGTGATACGTGTCCGCAAACACTTCCCCACAGTGTGGACACTCGCCCGAAAAGGCCGAATTGAAATGTTTAAGCACTGCCGGGCACAGTGCCGTGTTGTTGTAGAGGCGAAGTAGCCAACGCTCCTCTGCCTTATTGAGGCCTTTACAGGGGGGTGGGTATCGGCCGTGAGCGTTTTGATACAGGAGAGAGATCTCCCGAAAAGTAATAGCCGGATTAAAATCAGCAGCCGGATCAGGCGGCGAGAGAGGCGATGCCCGGTGGTTAAGCGCGCGGGCGGTAGTGTCCGCTACCTTATTTCCCTCTATCCCCGCATGTGCTGGGGCCCAGATGATGGTGCGCCGGGTTGGGAAATCCCGGTACTCACATCTGTGTAAAATTTGGAAAGCACGATCTGGAATTTGGCCCTGTTCAAAATTGCGGCAAGCTTCTCTTGAGTCGGTGATAATGACTCGGGACGCTGGATCCGCAGCTGCAAGTGCGATAGCAACTTCCTCCGCGAATGTAATGTTGGGGGCACGGAAGGTGAGGCCCTGAACTGGGTTGTTTTGGTGGACAACGTCAGCCGTGTACCAACCCCCATGGTGTGGACCTGCCGTGTCCGTGGACCCCTGGTCGAGCACCATACTGCTTGGAAATGGCCTCCGCTCGCGCGAGGCGGCGGCCATCATGGGCATCTTTTGCCATGTTATTGGGGAGGGGGCGAACCTTTAGTGCGAAGCGCCAGGCCTCGGGCATGGATACCCGCTTCTCCTCTTGGGTTGTGTAATTGATGTGGAGGCGGGTCAGTACGCGGCTACCCGCACGTGTTTTGCTTAACCGCAAGTATTGATTGCTGATATGAGCCTCGCGCAGATCCCCAAAGGTGTTCGTCATCCCCAGGCCGTGGAGACGTTGGCTGGATGTTGCAATTGGGAGGTCGAGAGCTCTCTTATAGATTTTTCGGAGAATCACTTCGAAAGCGTTCTCATCGCATTTGCGCAGGTGGAGGTACGGTGCCGAATACAGGATTCGACTGGTTACGAATGCATTGGCCAGCCGCAGGGCGCGCAGTGCTCGCGCATGACGCCGTGGACAGAGCTGTACGCGGTGTCGAAAAGGCAGCCTTCAGCGTGGACGCATCGGGGCGGCTTCTTTTGCAGCACGTGTCTCATCTATGGCCAGCGGCCTTTCCCAACGCCCCACATTCCGCAACGTAGCCAGTGGGGCTGTACCGCAACAGTCAGGTCGGCGACAGACAACGTGGTTAGGAACGACGTTGAGCGAAGAAGGCTGCTCGCCTCTTGTGAAGTCGCCAAAGAAATTATCGGAGCTACACGGCCATAGTTTCTGCCGGACGCAAGAGGGACTCACTACGCAGTAAAAATTTTTCACCTCAGCTATTTAAAGTAACGGGAAGAAAAGAGAAAGCGAAAGGAAATACGCGAAATAGCAAGAATTCAAATTCTGCCCCGCCGCGGTGGCTCAGTGGTTACGGTTCTCGGCTGCTGTCCCTAAAGACGCGGCCGCGGCGGCCGAATTTCGAGAGGCCCGTGTACTCTGCGATGTCAGTAAGAACCCCAGGTGGTCGAAATTTCCGGAGCCCTCCACTACGGCGTCCCTCATAGCCTCAGTTGCTTCGGGACGTTAAACCCCAAAAACCAAAACCAGAATTCAAATTCTTGAATCGGCTACCGCAACTTATTAAATCACCCACTTATTAAATCGCCCGGTGCATGAAAGTTAATACGCACCTCACAGATATATCTGGACATTTGTGGTATCTGTGTTATATAAACCCATTAGTGCTAAAAGCTGTACAAAAGTCCAAAAATGGCTAATCTCGAACAAGTTGCCAATGCGTTACCGGACCTATAGACTAATGAGGAAAACATGACGTTCCGTGAGCGTCGAGTTTCTAGACTTGCGTAACGTACCTGCAGCACTCAGGGCAACTTGCTCCAGATGAAGGTTATTGCCTCCACTCACACAATGCAGGAAATCGCAATGCGACCGGAGCAGCACACGAACACACGGCCCTAGTCGCACGTATCAGCAGCACTAATCGTTACTTTATCGTTGTCACAAGGCTGAAAGCTGAGCTAGCTGGTAACGCGTTGTTAGTTGGTACACGCAGCAGGTTCACAACCTGGTATACGAGCTGCGCTTCGCCCCGTTTGCGTTCCTTGTTAGTGTGCGCGTTTCGACGGTCGGTGGAGGGACCGCTCAAAAGGACGACGTCTCAGCGCTTTGTGACGACCACGCTCACACACGGGAAGCCCCGAACAAACACCGAAGGCGCGCGACATCGAACAGTACGCGCTCGGCAAAAGCCAATGCCGACAGCGCCGCGTGACGCAAACGCGTGCGCATCTGCCGGCGGCAGGAAGCCTGTTTACAGGCGTGGGATGGATGCGGCACGCTCCCGTTCCCAAATGACGTCACGCCGCTCCCCTCTCTCCCTCCATCTCTCTCTCCCTCTCCAGGTTCCGACGGAGCGGCGACTGGAGGATCGTCGACGATCGGTCACGGAAGACTCACGCGCCATGCAATAACACACGCTCATTCCGCGTTGAGCGACCGCGAAAAACCCGTTTGGTATAACGATCTGCGGAGCATAACAGCTCGCAGCAGGAAAGCGCCGCACGCGTTCGGGGTTTGCCCCCAGGTCGTGTTGTGACGAGTTTCGCGACATTTTCGCCGCGAGAGGCAACGGCAGCTGACAAAAACACCACGCGGACCTTCCGCCGAAAGACAGCTGCGCTGACTACCGTGGCCGGAATAACCGTCTCCGGCGCCCCCGACAATCCAGCGTTCGCCTCCGACTCAGAGACGATGCTTGGTTTAGTTCATGAGGGTTTAACGTCCCAAAGCGACTCAGGCTACGAGGGACGCCGTAGTGGAGGGCTCCGGAAATTTCGACCACCTGGGATCCTTTAACGTGCACTGACATCGTACAGTACACGAGCCTCTAGAATTTCGCCCCCATCTCGAAATTCCACCACCGCGGCCGGGATCGAACCCGCGTCTTTCGGGTCAGCAGCCGAGCGCCGTAACCACTGAGCCACCGCGGCAGCCCCACAGACGATGCTGCCTGAGAGGGTGGCAAGGGGATGAGATGTGATCGCCACACATGGGCACCCACAACTTCACATGGGCGTCGTGTGAGGGTGACGGAGGATATGCGCAGAAGTATCCTTGAAACGCAATGTGAAGTATGGCAGAGGTGGTGAGGCGAGGGTGAGGGAGAGTAACGTGCGCGGAATGACGCAGGAAGGCCTGAATCCGCCTTTCCACGCGGCCGCTCTGCGCATGCGCGCCTCTCCTCCTCCACTCCACTGGTTGAAAACAAGGCACCGGCTCCTAGTGCGCATGCGCAGTTTGTTAGCGACAGGCGCATGCGGCAGATGGCGGCACCTGTCAAGCACACGCACTTGTGACTGCGCAGGCGCAGTTGGCGTCTCGTGGAACCGCATCGCGTCTCCTATGTGCGTTTGTTTTCAACCAGAAACAGACAGCTCCTCCGAGAGTGCCACATCTTGTGAGAAAGGTGGATCAGTACTCGACATTCATCTGCATCCCGTCCTTGCCAGCCCATGCTTTGGTGTTTCGCAACTGACACTGCTAGTACTGCACATGAGTCGTCTGTGAGCCCATCGTCCTTTCACATGGTTACGGGCTCATTGGCTATTATCGCCGCCAACAGTTGTTATCTATTCGTATAGAGCATACTGTGAATACCAATAAAGTTATTTCTTAATCTGCTCTACAACTTTTACGCCGAAAATGTTGCGCTAAAGTAGACGACAAAAAGTGATCTTTCTCAATTAGCAGGTCGGGCGCGTTTAGAAAAGACACTCAGACGGCTGCCGAAAGACGACTGCAGAAAACCCCGTTCTATAGACGAACCTTCGAAGAGCGTGGTACAAGTATAGCTTAAACAGCCTGTATACCTCGTCTCTTCTAGTTTGTTCTGCAGTCGGTTGGCCATCTACTACTTGGAACATGCCTGCTGTCTCATACTGTGTCCGTCACAGCAAGTGAACTAAGAAAACGTACAGAGCAACTTTACAGCAATGCGCACGAATATAAGGCGAAAGCGTGATATCGTGAAGGGTCGCCGACACTTCCGAGCTTATTCGAATCACTTTGCATTCTTTATTATATATTATATATTTTTAAGTTTGGCAGCCTTACCGACCGTTCGCACACGCCACAGACACTAAACGCGCGCTATACAGCAATGACGGCGCAACGCATTTACAACGGGCGGCAGAAAACTCCCAACGCTACGAGGCGACGCGCTTATTAACGGCAACGAATTAAACAAGCGAACGAGAACGCGTAACACGACAACGACACATCGATCGGAGCAGCACACAGCGTGCGACAACGGACCGCTGCGAAAGAACTGTACACGCATTCCGACCTTCGTCCTCGCACAAACGTCTGCGGCGGCTCTGGAAAAATAAAAATAAAAAGGAAGGTATCCATTGCAGCAGCAGGACGCGGCCCCCCGACAAAGTGGCGGCCGCATTCTTTACACGGAGGGGGGGAGGCGTGCGGCTGACCTCTTTTGGCAAGTGGACGGCGAGAATCGGTGGCTCCCCAGTCGAACAACACGAAGGGAAGGGTGAAGAGAAAGCAAGGAGGAGGGAAAGAAGGTGGATTCGCCCATTCGCCACACGGTGGCGTGCCACCCTGTAAAAGGGGAGAGGGAGGGGGGGGGGGACGTTGGAGTGCGGACTCCTTTCCACAGCGGATGAACACAAGGAAAGGGTACAAGCAAGAGGACGAAGGAGGGCTTCCATTTGCGTAACAACGCCCGCCCCTCCCCCATCATATTCCTATCCGCAAAAGCACTGCATCTCTCCTATCCTCTCCCACTACCCCAGCCCTCCTCCATATGTGGACACTCTTAAACGCTTCCTTGTTTACAAACCCGCCGCAGTGGCTCACTGGTTGCGGCGCTCGGCTGCTGAGCCGGAGTACCGGGGTTCGAACCCGACCGCGGTAGCCGCGTTTCGATGGAGACGAAACGCAAAAGGAGCCTGTGTGTTGTGCGATGTCATTGCACGATCCCCTGTTGGTCGAAATTATTCCGAAGCCCTCAACTACGGCACCGCTTTCTTTCTTTCACTTTGACTTCCTTCCTACCCTGAAGGCATGGTTGAGGCGCCCACCGAGCAGGGAGGCAGTTACTGCGCGATTTGCTTTCCTCAAAAAAACACTATTTTTCTCCCTGTTTGCAAACGGCCCCATTTGGCAGCGCATTTCGTGACGTATATGCGGATGACGTTCCGTTTGTTGGCGTCAATTGAAACGCGAAAGAGAAAACGAGATTTCACTCAATCGCTTTCGTGGTTAATCCTAACTATATAGTAAAGTACGATCGACGACTGCGCAGTAGGTACACAAAAGCGAATACATGTAGTATTTCTTCTCTATTTGCTTCGTTAGTTTTGCTTTCTTCCCTTCTTTCTTTGAGAGGCGTCTGAATTGTCCCGTTCTCGTTTCACTTAACGCCGAGAGCACACCAGGTTTTATCACACCGCCACCGCCACCTGTTCCTTTCACACCGTACTGTTGCGGGGGAAAATGTTAAATAAACATAGAAAGAAAGGGGAAAGGCTCAGGCACTTAGTAATGAACTATAGAGCAGGCCAGCCTTCACACTGGCCTAGTAATTAAAAACAAACAAAGTTCACACTAGCAATAACAAGCTGCCACTTCTTTTATTTTAATTTTTTTTTTCTGCGCAGAAACCATTCTAGGAATAGCGCTCGCCCCTTTTCATTTTTATGCTGTTTCATTTATGTATATTTACCTCCACCCACCACAATACCTCCCCCCCCCCCTGATTAGCCCCTGGGCTCTATGTCGCGACACATTCCGTCACGCGCGCTCTCGTTCACGCCGAGTTTACGCAATGTTTACAAACGCCCGCTGCGCTTCCGCCACACATCGAGCCATTGCGTGCAAAGTGTGCGCGTGTTTACAAAACAATGTCACGTGCGCACAGCTCAGGCAACGTTGTATCTTTCCGCCTTGTTTGCCTACGCTCGTTTCACTCAGTCAGTTTCGCCTTGCTACCGTCTAAGCGCACAAAAGGGTCACGCAACCCCCCCCCCTCTCCCTTTTCTTTTTTTTTTTGCTGCAAAGGAGACAGCGCTTTAATGACGACAGGATGGAACTTGGCACAGGGACAGCTCCCACTGTTGTTTTTCCGGAAGCGCCTTATCAAATAGGGTGGAAGAAAAGCAGGATAAGATACCGGCCCCTCTGGTGACGTCATTCCGCACTTAGCCTAACTAGCCTCCGCAGCTGTCGGCTTTAAATGTGAATGAAGTTAAGCTGCGTAGCCTTACAGGTGCATTCCATCATGCTAACACGTATGTAACCGGTTACCAGAAAGCGAACACAGAGTGAAGTGGTATGGGAGGGAAGGCATTAATTACGCAGCCAACCAGCACTCCCCAATAAGAGTGAGAGGCGACCTCTTGCGTTTCTAAAGTAACTTTCCTTTCCACGCATCACCCCTTCATTGTCCTTCCGAGCATCGGCTTTTCATAGGAGGAGGCGCCTGAAGGGTGGAGGGCGACGTGGGTGGAGGATTCTGGCGGGTGGAGGGCGGGTCTTCTGGAGTGTGGCCTCACCGCACTACACCAGACGGACAGATTTTGCGAAGGCGGCAGCAGTAATGCTAACGCATCGAGAAAAAAAATCAGGCTCTTGAGTATGAGCTGTATGAACTGAGTTCCGGTGTACAGCCCTTCTAAACTGAGTACGCTGCTCCGGTGTACCAGATGTGTTGGTATCTTTTGTACAGATGTTTCTTGTCATGCTGCTTTATACTTTATAGATACGCGAGCATCTCCCGCTTTGGCACTGAGCCTGCAGTATCCTGTAAATAAATAAGTGTTCCTCTTAAAACTGCTCGGACCTGTATACGCAGTATCGGCGCGCGCGCGCGCGTGTGTGTGTGTGTGTGTGTGTGTGTTGTGTGTGTTTGTGTTTGGTGTGTTTGTGTTTTGTATATATGTGTTGCGTGTGCGTTGTGTTGTGTGTGTGTGTGTGTTTGCGTGCGTGCGTGCGTGTGTGCGTGCGTGTGTGTGTGTGTGTGTGTGTGTGTGTGTGTGTGTGTGTGTGTGTGTGTGTGTGTGTGTGTGTGTGTGTGTGTGTGTGTGTGTGTGTGTTTTGCCAAACAACCAAAACGGAGCAAGGCGAAGGTAAAAGCGAACGTTAACAAAAAGAAAATGTCCTTGCAAGAGGAGAGGCGCGGTCAGCGCGACATTTCGGAGAAGGTCCCCTCCACCCCCCGCCACAGGACGGCCACTGCCCCCCACCGCGAGAGACGAAAACCGCGTGGCTGCTGTGCGTAGGTGACCAGCTTGTTGTCCGCGCCGGGAGACGAGAGAGCAGCCGTGCGTGACGGCCGAGCGTTGAAAAGGCAGCACCAACCCCCTCGCAACATACCTGAGGCGCCGAGCCAACCTCGCGGGCTTTTCCAGGTCTCCCTTGCCTGCTTTACTCCTGTCTCTCTCTCTCTCTCTCTTTTAGTAATTTTGTTTTCAAGGCAGCGACAAAGAAAGCGAAGCTGTCTTATACTGTATGGAAGTATAAAAAGAAAACTAAAGGACTTTTACGGCTGCAGCATTGATCCAACGACGTTGTCGGGGAATGTCTTAACTCATACATTTTCCTGTACTGGTTGTTAGCAGAAACATATGATAGTCTCTATGCCTCCCCGTCGAGCCACTCAGACAGAGCCGAGCTCGACAGCCCGTCTGCGCTCACCGGTCGCAGCGGGCTTAGTACTTGACCAAATGAGACAGAGAAAGAGAGAGGGGGGGGTTATGAATTCTGCAACATAAAACCCAGGCCAGCAACTGTGTGAGAAATGGTAACAGAGAAAAATTAGCCCCGAGTAGTGAATAAGCAAAAATAGAAATAAGATCGCCAGAGGGGGAAAAAAAAGCACGACTGCTATCGCTGTTCAACGACTGCCGGCGGGCATTGCGCAATTCACCGGTACGGCGCGTGTTCCAAATTCCAGCTGCGGCACAAGCTTGGGGCAGCAGAGAAATGTCGGCGACTGAACAAGCTGTGGGGGCTCTCGGTGTGGCGCTAATTGAACGAACGTAGAAGAAGCCAATTGGGACGCCATCGCGAGCGCGGCGGAAAGGAGCAAACCAGGTGCACACAGTTCGCGCAGCACGTCGCTAAACCATCGAAGCAACTGAAGTCGGACGCAACTCAAGAACAAAGCGGCTTTTTCTTCATGAAAGGACCCCCTTCCAGCCAAAGGCGTCGGCCGATTCTCATCATCCTCCTAGCGTTATAATTAGAGACCGGATTTTAGGCAAATGCCTATTTTTTTCAATGCTTCGTAGGCGCACCATTTTTACATATGAGCACGAATTAGGTGTTGACAATATGTTTAATACTCTTTTTATAGTGCCTATAAATGCCTATTTTGGGTGTCAGTGCCTATAAATGCCTATTTCCGACGTCGGTACCTAAAAATGCCCTATTTTAGAGAAAAGGGCCTGAAATACGCTGTGGTTTTGCTTTCAGATTCTGTTTGCTTTCGAATCCATTTCGGTTTTCAGTAGAAAACACACGTGACAACATTAGATGACCTCGTCAGTTGGCTGTGGTGAACACTGCACCTACGCCGGCTGCGTACACAATACCAACCACGTCAGCCAAAAATATCGAAGCAACCTTTTCCCTATTTTCTGCCATTTTATCGTGGCAGCTTGTTGACGACTTTGGCTGTTAAAGTGGTAGTTGACCACATTTCGGAAAGTATACGTAGTAAGTTATAGGTTCATCCAAATAATTTCGAGTTGGTTCGAATATAAACCAACTGTAAAATGTTCCATAAACCTGCTGGAAACAGTTTAACTGATTTTTTTCTAAAGAAGATTTTTTTCTTTCTGAAGAACTCAGAAAGCATTCAAGGACGTTAATGAACTTATTGCTTCAGTCAAGGGTGTGTTTTTGAAAGCGCTTTCTCGTGTGTGCGCGTTTAAAGAGCAGTTGCCGGAAGTGCCTCTCCCGCCGGAGCCTATCATCACACGTTGGGGAACGCGGCTGTAAGCCGTTGAATACTACAAGTACCACCTTTCTGACCTGAAGACCGTCATAAACAGTTTCTCAGATGATGAGAGTGCTCTAGACAGGAGGGCTCAAGCTGCCCTCTCTCATAGCAACCTCCAAGGAGACATCGCGTACCTGTGCGCGAACTTCACTTTTCTTGCGAGAACTATAAAAAAATGGAATGTGGGGGTGTAATGCTCACTACCAACATTGGACGGAGAAGTTGCCAAGAAAATCCGCGCAATGTTGCAGTCCGTCTCGGACAAAAACGAGGGGTTTTCAGTCCTCAAGTAAATTTCAGGAGTACTTACCGGTGAACATTCTATGATACTGAACAATGTAAAGCTATCAAATGTTCCTGAGTACAAGCACGATCCTGTAACATCCGTTGATGTTGAGCGTTCCTTTTCAGCATACAAGCTTGTTCTTCATGATAAGAGGCATAAATTTCAGTCCATCAACCTAGAGATGGTGCTTGTCTGCTACTGCTTCCATAGCTTTAACAGTGATTTCTGGATGGATGATGTTTATTTTAGCATGGATCCTCGTGGATGTACGTAAGCCCGTGCAGAACTATGATTCTTTTCGGCATATTCCGCACCAAGCAGCACTGCGTGTAACATTTTCTAGCATCTCGTATTTATGGTTTCCAGATCCGTCTAATGGCAAGCACCATATGATAGTCGCGTGGCTCCAGTTACACGTGAAGCCACAAACTATAAAACACTGTTCAATTCTTGTGTGAGCGAAGACTGAACTCATTTGTCAGATGCTTTGAATTGACAATGTTTCTATCAATTTCGAAATACATGGCCTCCTGTTAAGGTGTTCATTGTTTCTACTTTTATACACGACAAGCGAATTGTTTGCTTCGAGGTATACCAAATTGTTTTGAAACGGTTGGTAACCGTCCCTTTTTGCTCTGCTGAAGAATGTGTATTGTACGAAAAGTTGCGCAACAGCCTTAAAAAAAAACGGCTTCTAATGTTCGCACTTTGCTTAAAGTCCCAAATCATTCCTGCTGTGTTTTTGTTTTATTTTACAGCAGATATTGCACGCTGAAGTTCGGAACTGTGTGCACTTTTGATAAAGTTTATAGTGCCTATTTTTCTCTGTTAGGTGCCTAAAATGCAATTTTAGCCGCCTATTTATGGCGCCTAAAACGTGATTTTTAGTGCCTAAAAATCCGGCCTCTAGTTATAATGCAGGCAGTGGCAGATGAAAGGGGATTCCCCTCTCTGCACTGTCACGCTGGCAGAGTCATAAGAATCAGCCGACGCCATTGGCTGGAAGGGGGGTCCTTTGACGGGGGAAATCCGCTGCCTTCTTAAGTTGTATCCGACTGTATTGGTGGAAGACACAGTAAAAAAAAAAAAAAATCCAGAATAAAAAACTTGCTAAGTTTTTCAAGTTCCCTACACGAAGAACCCCTGTTTGCTGCTGATATTAACCAGACTTCGTTCCAGGTGGGCGAGCCTGCCAAAAACCTCAGCGTTCGGACATCGCGATCTGTGAGACTCAGAAACGTCGAGTTAAAACTTTAGTAAAAGACCCCCGTCGCCTATTTTCAGTGACGACATTCTATAACATCCCCAAATTTTACGGGCGACATCGCAGAAAAGCCACTGATTGTGACGACGACAACTATAACAGACACTCGAAAAACTTCAGCCACTCGTTCTTCCCACACTTCGTCCGGGCAGATTCACAGCACCGCACCTCGAGGTGAAATGCTGTCTGACGCGATCGTTAATACAACGGCTGCAGTCTGGCCAATGCGTACCTTTCCACATGACATGTGGAAAGAGTATACCACACATGCTACAAGCCATCAGGCAGAACTCATTGAACAACCGGCATAACGCGACTAAGCGGAAACGGCAGAATGACTGCCCCAGACAGGACCTTATATTTTGCATGCCTTCTATAGAGCGTCTTCACTCGCTGTGTGCCTCCCGCTCGACACACTACAACCTCTGCACCCAGCCGTCGACCAAGCAACGACGATGCGATACTCGCCAACGACACAACTTAATTCCTGGGGCGTTGTTCCGCGGCCTTCGTATATACGAATGTGCCCGGGAATGGACGGGTCTCCGCCGAAAGAGAGAGAGAGAGAAAAAAATGATACGAATAAAACAGAAAAAAAAAAACAGCTACGTTCTCAATAACGTCGCAGGCATAAAAACGGTGTACCGCAGAAATGACCGAGATATGTGAGCAGCAACGCCCTTCTCGTTCGAATGGTACATACACACAACCGCGCCAACCTCCGCTCCGCCGCGCAGCAAGCCCTCGCGGGGAGCGTGTAATTAATTTCGCGCTAGGAGGAAAGCCCGCTCGCTGAACCCGGTACGGACGCTTCCAAGTTTGTCCGGAGTCCAGCGTTCCGCGAAGCACTCGAAATACAGCTTCTTTATGGGACTCCCCAGTCGCTACTCTTTTAAACACATACGACACGGATTGAGTTTCCGTGTGCAGTGATGACGTAAACTGACACGAGCGCGGACAGAGCGAGAGAGTACAGTCTGTTTCGGCGCTGCGCAGACCGCTCTAGCAGTCTCGCAGTCAAAACTGAAATTAGAAAGCAGTCCTTGGTTTTGGGGCAAATTGCTTGCGCCCCACCTTGCTTGCAGGTCCATGTGGCTCTACTTCCGCGCTATAGCGTAGTGTTTGAAAAATGGACGCTACTACGAAGTGTCGGCTTTACGCGTGGGAGGGCATCGCTCGGGCGCTCCACACAAAAGGGTGGCGCAGACTGTACGCGGGACAATATTACAATGAGCGCACCTAAACGCCTACCCCTCAATATGATTCTTACCTTGAACCTTTCCAGGCTGTTCCACTCGGGTTGCGACAGTTACTAATTTACTGATTCGTGTGGGAACCGTGTGGTAGGTAGGTAAATGCTTCTGAACTGCACTTAGCTACAAGGCGTACTCCCTGGAATTCATGTAACTGCACCATCCCGACCTGCTACCATAATAATCTCTATGGGAAACATTTTCACACTGATTTTTGCTCAAGCAAAGCGGAATGCGGTACTTAAAATCTAGATAGCCAAACCAGGTACACAACAAGACGAGACCCCATCCCCAACCGGCGTCGTTCCTGATAACCGATCGATATCGTCCATGAGAAAACCGCCCATTGTATGGCCTGCACTTTTTCCGCCAGGAAACATCGAGAAATGCATTTTAAAAACAGGACGGCCTTCTCAATAACCGTTCCCTCCAGGGGTCGTTCCTCCCAGGGGTTGTTCATATATCGGCCTCTGGGAAAAAAAAAAAAAGCCTTATTGCGCACGCAACGGACGGCCGGCTGCTTACGAGTTCGACTGGTAGTCGGTGTTGATCCACCGGGCTAGATTAAAACCAGTCAACTCGTTGTAGACCCGAAGCCCGGAATAATAGCGAACGCTCTCATTTCGCGCAGTTCTCGTCACAGCCGGCTGCTTGAACGTCGACGACGGTTTTTGTGAACAAGGAAGACAATAGGGGAGGGCGCGAAGTTCATCACAGATACGAAACTACGCTCGAAGCGCGAACTCTCTCAACGTGAACGCCACCGGCTGCTACGTATAACCTGAGTCCCCTGATCGCCGTCGTTCAGCACGGGTTACTAAAGCTTCCCGACCGCGCCCGACAAACAAACCGCTCTGAATCGCGGCTTCAGCCAATGGCGAAACCTCGGCGGACTTACGTAAACAGAACGGAATATAGCACTGCGCGGCCACTAGAGCATTTTTAACATGCAGAGAGAGAGGGAGAGAGAGATCCCATGCAGTTAGGCCTGAGCGCTGTGTTAGCGGTGGGGGCTTTCTTTCAGGCGCTTGAGAACGAATCGGAAAAGGGTGATTTAAATGTGCGCCGCGTGGCGGTCTGCGCGTCACACGATGCGTCGTGCAGAGGCCAAAACATTCCGAGGTCGCTCGCACGCACGCCGATAGGGGGCAGCACTGCGCGGTGGTCCTTCGGCCACCACCGCCGCCGAGATGGGAGCGGAAGAGTGGCGCCACAGTCGGCGAGCCTCAGACTGGGTTCGATCGGGCCGTGCGATAAGCATCGGCCGCCGAGAGACGCGACCCTGGGCCGCTGCAGCGGGAGGAAGGGGGACGGGGTAACGCCTCTGCGCGGCGGAAAACAAGTCGCCCTTCGCCGCGGCAGCCTTCGGTGTCTGGCTCTCCCCGTTACGCGCGCATACCGTAACGGGCTCGGAGGAAACCCGCGTCCACAACGCCGCTTCCGCACTGGCTGGCGCAGGCAGGTGCACAAACACACAGCTCGGCTGCACGGCACCGTCCGTTCCCGGCTGGAAGTGCCTCGCCGGGTAACGGCTTCACTATGAGCGCGAACTGAACGGTACAACGAATATCAGTTAGCTCTTAAACATGGCCACAGCCGCCCACACGTACACACCAAAATTCGATTAAGGGTATGACGCGATAGCGCAATGTGTTAACTGCCGTACATTCAAAAGTTCATAGCTCCCTTGGAGTCCTCATACCCCTCCTGGCGCAGTGGTGCAGCGGTTGATTGAGCGATGCGCCACTGCCCTGCGATGGCAGGTGCCCCAAGGGGTGGGCCTTGTGCGGCCCAGGTTGCTCTTCACGAGAGACCAATCATTAACTGCCAGCCGTCACGGTGGACAGTTCGCTCAGAATCCGGTGGGCAGGTTGGGATGACGTGGCAAGGTCACGTGACCTAGGTGGCCCACCTACCTCCTAGGTTGCTCTCTGGGCGCCACCTGCCAGAGTCATGCTCGTGAGTTTTCGCTAACAACGCCGGGTTTTCTGGGTAACAGGGCCTTTAACACTGTCGCGATTCAAAGCGCTTTATTAAACGCTACAAATGGATCCCTCCGCCGCGGATTATAAATTATAAGGTTTCCCAAATGAGAAGGCCAGGGGGTCATGCATGGGTACAGGCGAGCTGGGAACAGTACGGGAATAGTTGACGGTCACGCGTCCCATTGCGACATCATCTCCAAAAGGGTCTCGACCGATGATCCCCCGCGCAATTTCAAGTTAAATACATGAGGCAATCCCTTCGCTTGCTCTGAAAGGCGCTGGGTCCATTTCCAGCACGACCCGAGACGGGCATCCCCTTTTCAGCCGCCATGGTACTCTTCCTGCCATTGCGTTTTTCGTGGACCAACACGACACGAGCAAAAGAAAGTTGCTCGCGTAACTCGTCCGCCGCCTCATCCCACCAACGAGCCACGAAATGAGCTACTCGTAACGCCACTAACGTTCGCAACTCTGATCCCGGCCAGCTCAACGCCGATCCGCCAGTTGAAACAAGTACCGCGAGGCCGCGTACAACCGGGGATACATTATAACGTCACGGAAGGGCGATAACAACAGAGCCTGTCTCACTGCCCTCCACGCGTTCCGTATTCCAAGAACTGGTCAAGGTCGCGGAGAAACAGCTATGCCCCGGGGGACAGTGTCCTCCACCCCTCCTCCCGTCGGTGCACAACTCCTCCTCCCCTCAACTTCCCCTCCTTGGCTTTCCCGTCCAACGGGCCGCAGCTGGACGTGCCACCTCTCACCCTAGACGTCACCGGTTGGGTACGCCGCGCACGTGCTACCGCGCAACGATGGCCTCGAGGCATGCAGAACTAGTCCCGCCCTTTCCACGTCAGTACAGCCATCTCCAGTCCAGCCGTGCCAAGTGCGAGCCATGTACAGTCCCTTCTCCCTAATCATCACAAGTGACTGTGGATACGGAAGTACGCTATGGAAGTAGCGACGGTACTGAAGTACGCTAGTACTAGATACAACTCAAGAACTCCAGCAAGGAAAAACAGTAACGCCGAAAAACACACACACAGCTCAAGAACGACGTAGGACAAGCGCTTGTCCTACGTCGTTCTTCAGCTGTGTGTGTGTTTTTCGGCGCTACTGTTTTTCCTTGCTGGAATACAAATGAACCATCTAGCCCAAACAGAAGTTATTCTAAACTATACAACTCAAGAACGAAACGGCTTTATACCCGTCCGAGTACCCATTTCCAGCCAATCGCGTCCGCTGATTCTCATCAACCTGCCAGCGTTATAATGCAGGGAGTGGCAGATGAAAGGGGATAGTACCGTCCCTTCAAGGTAGGGTATAGTTTCCTCCTCGCATTATCACGCCACAAAGTTCGTGAGAACCGGCCGACGCCATTGGCTGGAAGGGGATCCTTTGATGAAGAAAAAGCCGCTTCGTTCTCCATTGGTATCGGACTGTAGCAAAGCAGCCTGGCTAGCGACATTCTTCAGCTGTCGTAATAGAATGCGCGTCGACATCCCAATACAAAATTGTTTACGACATGAGTACTCCCGCTCTTCCCGTTCAGGATTCCGCGCCTGAACTTCACGCACACACATCTGAACCGCAAGCGAGCACAGTGTTGCGGTTGAAAAAGCACATTATTCCTTACTCCGTGTCCGCGACACGCCACCGGCGAAAAAAAGTCATCGTCAAGCGGTCGGAGGGCGTTCATTTGAGCGGCTTCGCTCGCGAGGCATGCGCCACGTCTTGCAAAATGTGGCAGACGGCCAGACAGTGCAAAAAAGAAGTAATATAAACGAGAGCTCGACGGTCCCCTCAAAGCGTTTGAAAAAGAAAAAAGAAAAATAAACCAGAAAAGAAATACGCGGCGGAAAACGCATCAATTACGGATGTCCCGACGCATATGCCGCGCAGTCTTTCTCCACTTCATGACGTTTCTTGAGAGCGAAAGAATGCACTGAAAAACGAGGAACTCCGATTAGCAATGACACGCGTGCTACCACACAGGCGTCGGCGAGAAAAAAGTGGGGAATAATAAGGTATGCTGGGCTCCCCTCGTACCCGCGCGAGCGAGGGAGAGCTTTGCAACGATGGTGGTCGCACAGTGCACTTTCTTCGGGGCAGAGGGCATATCGCCGTCGCACGGCACTCAAAACTACATTAATGACTACGGCAATCTCACCAGTCGGGGTCGGAAACTATAGGTTATTTTTCCCGTACAGCCACTGTACTCCGAACACCGGGCTGACTGTGCGAGAGCCCACGACGCACCCAACCCCGCACGAGTGAGATGACGTCACTTTACAGTTTGGGTGTGTTGCTGTGAGGCGTTTTTCAGATAGCCTACAGGTGCAGGTACACGAGTAACGTGAAAGCGAGCATTAAGAAAGCTCCCAAGGGCCCCATTCAGTTTTACATTTGCGTCCAATTTGAATACAACATAAAGACGCTTCTCGAGGAAGCTACTAAAAAAAATTCCATTCCTTAGACACGCCCCAAAGGCATTCTAAGTGCTTAGCATAACGCATCCGGCAGCTAGGGTTTATAAGTGAAAGTCTAGAATGGCGATTCAAGGGGCTCTGAAACACTTTCTGAGAAGAGTACATAAACTCGCTAAATTACTACGTTATCTCGTCATAAACGCCTGAGCCAAATAATATACTTCTACAAGCAGCAGAGAACCCACAATCGCGCGCGAAAGTTGGCGAATCCTTTCTGGCGACTTTTTCCGCCCCCCATCTGTCGCACGCTCCTGCGCAATTCTGTTCAGTGATAGCTATTGGTTAGATTCTTTCAGGCGTCACACAGCTACAGTGGCCGCGGCCCCCCCCCCCCCCCCCCCCCCCCCCCTCCCGGGCAATTCCCGCGTCGGCGGTGAGGCCGGCGGAGCAGCGCCGACCTCTGACCCTCTGAGCGGGCAAAAAGTAACGAGACGAGAGAGAAAGGCGCGAACACGCTGAAATTCAAATTCTGATAAATCACGTTCTAGAAAACGAATTTCACAAATTCTTGCTGGAGGAAATTCGTGAAGCGCCGCCCTTTAACATGCCAGGAATACCGCACCTTTATTGAGAGCCCCTTTAACGCGGGTGACTAACAGTATATATTCGTTTACATTTATTCCAGCGCAGCCCACGGCCAGCATCAGTCCGCGTCATCGTCTTTTACCTTCTATATTACTCAACAAACACCGACTGATCGTGCCGATTGATTCTAACACGACTTCTTACAGACTCGCCATACGTGAGACAGCGGTAAGTTTTAAATGCTAAGCCTTCAAAACTAGCACACTGCTCACTCCTCTTCTGGGAATTGCCGTCAGTCGAATGTTAACATGTGCCCCCTTTTGTAGGTGTACTACATCAGCCTGTATATGTATACGTAAGAACAGGGTTCACCCAGAGTACGATGCCACCCAGTAGTAGTGCGGACGATGGTGGAACCGTAGAACAGAAAGTGAAAATACATAAACAAACAAACAAATAAAACGAAATGAAAGGGAGCAGTTCAAAGGCGCGAGACAGTGCATACTGCAACCCTGCTGATATATCGAAAGCAACAAGTAACCAGAACATCTAATAAGCACAAACTATGCACAAGTTATCTCCAGGGCTCCGTACTCACCCGAGCTTCTCAGGACGCGTAGCGACAGTGCATTACAAACTGTTTGGGCGGCGACATTGGCGTGTGTAACGCGAGACGAAGAAACGTCAGATGTTTTCCTTGTCAACAACACCTGCCGCTGTTCCCTTCTGATGATTACTTATATATAAATAAAAAAAAGTAAAACAGAATGCGAAGGCTGTTCACATACGCCGGCACTAGTTTAAGGTCACTTCGCTCTTCTAGTTGCTCTATCATGTACTTTCTTTACATGTTTGTTTTCTCGCTCTAGCAGTACCTCCGCGTCCACGTAACACCGAAACAACGCAAAGAGCGCACGTGTTTTTTTTTCTATTTTTTTTTCGCCCTATCGGTGAAGCAATATACAGCAAGGAAAAAAAAAGTGCCGCGAAAAGGATTAGGGCAACTGTCAGAGCACGAGAAAAAAAAAAGAGGAGAGACCGAGGGAGAAAATAACACTACGAAGGGACTATTCGAGAGCGCCGGTTTAAAACAGTAGCGCTCAGCTGCGCTCCCGACGCCTCGATGACGTCAACGCGTCCGCCGCTGGCGCAACCGCTTTGCATTTGCAGTACGCTACAGCAGGGCAGCCCGAAGACGCTCGAAAGGAGAGAAAGCCGAGTGCGCGGAAGCGAAGGAAAGAGAGAGCGGGAAATAACGAGAGGGAAAGAGAGAAAACAGGACCCCCGAAGGTCAGGCCCTTCGCGCGCGCGCTGACGACGCTGGCGCGCCGGCGCAACCTTTTTACTTGTGACGTCACTGCCTAGAGCCCGTGTAACACCCTGTTCAAAACCGAGTAAACCCTATTCGGCTTTGTAGGCAGTAATCCGGTCACATTTTTCGAGACCGGTTGTTCCCATGAATGTACGAAAAAAAGTTTGCAAACGTATCAGTCCAATGGTTCTTCCTCTATGAGCTATTGGTATACGTTCCGTGTGGACCCGCAGAGTATGTGAGGTCGCCACAGCTGACACTGGCTGTAGAAGTGATGCGTTTCATTAAAACTTCCGTAAAAGACAAACTTGCATTATTATTTATAATCTACGCGGGGGGGTCTCACGCGGATCCAATAACTTTTTCGCTGCATGCGAATCGCTGAAATGACGCAACGCCCCCTACGTAACTTCTTTGTCTGTGGCTCGAACCCAGCGACGCTGCGCAGGGGCGTGGCCTAGCTTGAGTCAATCACAAATAGCAAAAAAAAAAAGGTACGTCAGGCATACGGGTTTAACGCCTCGAAGCTACAGGTTGGTAATGAGGGACGTCGTACTTCACCTGGGGTGGTATAAATTACTCCGGAGCTCTCCACTAGGGTGTCAGGGATAAAACCAACAAAAAAAAATAATTAATTTTACCGGTCCTGGCCCGTCACTTCGCCGTACCTATACAGCTGCTGCGGGCGCAACCCCTGCCAGAAGCCGTGCTCCAGAAACAGTCCACGATTAGCATGGACTGAAGACCGTCGCAAAGAGGCCTCATGCCCCACGAAATGCAACGTGACAAGACAGGAACCGAGTGGCAACGAGAAGACTCAAGCGACAAGACCGGCGAGCACACATCGGCATGCAGCGGCAATGCGCCGGTATACGCATGCCAAAACATTTCACTCCGATCGAAGGCTGAGGGACTGTACACGTCGGCTAATCCTCCCAACTACTTTTGTTACAGAGCGTGCCCTGCACAGAGGACTTAATTGTTTTCAGTAATTACTTCAAATCTCTCTCCGAACTCCTGTAGAGAGAGGGGACGCATGTATACCACCGATTCGTAAAAACTGCGAGGACACTTTGGCAACTAAAGTGTTGAGAGGCGAAAGCCGAGGATACTATGCCGTGACGACTTCCGGTAGATATGACGTCACACCGTTGCCATGGTTACATCGATACCCAAGATCTTTCGGGGATCTTAAGTGTTCATTACGCTTAATTACGCATTTTTCCATCTAACTGCACACAAATCCGACGTTCTTCCGATCATTCTGCGAAAATTTTCACTATGCCGTGACGACTTCCGATGGATGTGACGCCACACTGTTCCCGTGGCTATATCGACGTCAGCGCTATTTCGACGCAATTTCGGCATTTTTGCCTATAATTAATAAACTAATTAATCTGCATCATCAAACTGGCTTCTAGGTTCACTTTTTCCTCCTCTTTCCGAAGCAGCCATTCGTTTTCTCCTTTTTTAGTTCCCGAGTTAACACGAGTTAAACGCTGCCAAAGGTGTGACACCCTCTGCTAACAGAGGACAGTATGAGCCATTAAAGGCTTCCGCCTTAAAAATAAAGCATATACGGACGGCAAGCGCCGCTGCCGTCGCTAAGGGTATCCATACCGGCGAAACCGACGCCTGCGTATCTATTCTATTTCATTACTGTCATGTTCTGTCTGGCTGTAGCAGTTGGCAACACAATGCAGCTCAATTAGATACACGCCGCATCGCGAATAGCTGAAGGCAGAGTCTACGCTGGCGGCGCAGCAAACAACCAGGGCTTGAAACAGAATTTTTCCAGTGGCGCGATTAACAGGTGGCGTCTCTGGAAAGAAGTGCGCCGCGCGCCGCCTAGGCATCCTCACAAACGCCGAAATGACCCCGACGAGGTTTTTGGTAGACAAAGAAAAATGTGGGCCGTTGCAACCTCCTGCCAAAGTAAAAATCAATCCGCGCCACGGCTTCAGTGACTTGAGTATCCACCTCGTGTGCGGGAAGGTATCAATCACCAGTGCCCCTGACAATTACCCAGCGAGTTCTTGTTTCTTTCTTTTTCTACGTAATGCGCGCGAGGTCTCCTTAGCCCTGTGTTCGCCTTTTCTGAGGTGAAATGCCCGGGAAGACGGGTCTTTGAACCCGCCTCGCGCTGACAGAAAGCCCCTAAGCCATGGCGCTCTTCGACCAAGCCGCCCCTAAGCAACTGATATCGAACCATCATCAACTCAATCCAGCGGAGTCATCTATACCTCGCTCCCCGAGCGCTGCGAATCACTGCGGCGACCCGCTCGACCTCTAAACCGCGCCTCCGATTGTTGCCGTTCGTCGAATCGCGCACGCAGCGGTGCCTGCAGCCTTTCCTCTTCTCCCTTTCCCCCCTTCCCCCAGCTGTCGAGGCACGTGTTTCCAAACAACTGTCGCTGAAACCGCAAGCGGCAACCTCGTGAGTGCATTCTCTCAATCCACTCCAATCCAATACAATGTAATGTAATCTAATCTATTGTAATCTAATCCAATCCAATCCAATGCAATTCAATCCACTCCACTCCAATCCAATCCGCTCCAATGCAATCCTGCCCTCCGAAGCCTGCGAAGTGTCGAACATGACGTCGGCTTCGCCCCCGCGAGCATTTTGCGAAAAGGTCCGCGTGCCGAGAACTTTCTTCTCCAACACTGAGGACATTATCGGCTTCCACGGCGCTTCACTGTCGATGACGCGCCACAGGCCTTCAGTCGTGCACCGGCGAGTGGTGACAGACGCGGTGACGTCTAGAAGAGACTATATCATTCAGCGTTGCCTGCCAGTAGGACAAGGCGACAGGTATATACACCTACATCTCCCCGGATCGCAAACGTCAGTGCCACTTCACGAGACACGGATAGCGAGATATCGAGCTTTTATCTACAGTTTTCGCGCTTGCGGTAGCGCTCGTTTATGGAATAGAAAAAAAAAAACAAATAAATAAATAAAACATCTACCCATTCATACAACGCCGACAGCGGGTCTAAAGCGTGAAATCCTGTCTCTCGACCTCTTATCTCAAATGTACTGATAAGAGCAGCAGGAGGAGGCTGAAAGTGCTCGGCGGTAGCGGCAGACGCACGGAACTACTGGAAGTTCTGCACCAATCTCCGTCGATCCTCAACGCAGGCGCGCGCTCCGCCGCCTGCGTTCAGCGACTAGATCGCGCCACACTTTTCCCCGCGGCTCGCCTCAATGAAATTCAATTACCTCAGTGCGAAACACTGCAAAACTGACGCTGTTTCGAATGGGGCACACGTGATCAGCTGTCAACCAGAAGTGAACACGGTTCTTTCGTAAGAATAGACCTTCAGCGTAGGGCGCGTACCGCCACTTCCACTGCGCATGCGCACAGCCCCGACACGGCAGGTGTGTCCGCAGCTGGCGCCATGTGGGGTCCTCTGGGCGATTCGCGCATGCGCACTGGGGTCGCGCGGCAGGCGGGCATGTGGTAGCGATGGCCGTAAGCGCTAGCTATGCTAAAAGCCTCTCATCGTGCTCCAACTCTACGCCCGTGAGAAAAGAGCAGAACTTAGGGACTTTTTCGGTTTGCGCTGCTTTTCGCCAACCGGGGTTTTTCGCAAATTCAGGCTGAATCCAATCGGGTGAAAGCACGCAATGCAGCTTATATTTGCCAGACGGCTTAATGGAATACACGACCTTAGCTAGCCGACTGATCCCTATATCCTACACCATCATTTTTATAGCAGAGAAAGCGAGCATCAAAACCAGGAAAAAGCTGACTGGCCCTGAACGGCCCCGCGACGACCTTCAAATCCCGTTACGATCTCACCCCGCCAGATTCATATCCCGTCTCCGCCCGAATGCAACGAGAGGCATCGCCGGAAAGTGTTAATTGTTTCACGACTCAAGAGAGACAGCGTGTCGACGGCTACTCCCGCATCGCCTGTGAGAACAACAATAGCCAGAGACAATGACAAGCCGTGCATGGCAGCTTTCAGTTTCGTCGCTGCATGTATGCCTTCGGCCCGACACTATGCTCTGGAGGAACTCGCGCTTTCAACACTACTTGCGGTCACGTACTGCGCAAGGAAGGCTTTGTTGCTGCGCTCTACAGACAGCATTCGCGCTGAGCCACGTGTCTGTTGGAGCGCAACAACAACAAAAAAAAAAACGCACTGCAGAGCACTGAAGGTCGCGACACAAGGTTTCGCGCGTCAGTATAGTTGCCTGCAGACCGCGCGTTGATCGCGCTTCGCGTAACATTTGCTCCATCGCGCATTCCATGCGCTGAATAGGATGCGTTGTTAGGGCGCGTTAAAGGGGAGGCGTTGTCAGGCGAGTTGTTGCGCGTTTCGATTTGAACGAGTGTATATATATACGCAAGGCGGCGCAAATGGAATAGTCGAAAGGAGGAATGGCACGTATTTTGTCCAAAGCCACTCGATCACAACGACGTACACTAAAGCCTCGCTATTACGTATAAAGTAATTTAACAATACTGCAGATTGGGCGAGTTGGTTAACATACATCTTGCGAAATTTTAGCGCGAAAAACAAGGACAGAAAGAGTAGACGACACGAGCGCTGACTAACAACTGGAAGTTTATTCGAAAACACGTAGAATTATAAAGGAAGAAAGTGCGATAAAATCGTTGTTCAAAAACCAAAAGAAGAAAACTAAACACAACAGTCACCGCCAGCTCCTGCTATCAAGGCGCAAAGCACTTGTCCAGATAAGCTACCTCTTTTTCCCGTATAGTAACAGACGGTTTGGCCACGCACGTGTTATGAGCCTTGGCGATACTATATGCCTCGTAAATTTCCCTACACAACACGTTGTCATGCTTGTACACAATCGTAGTGTTGTCAAGGTCCGGCGAGCACTTGCAGGACCCGAGATCCTTGCGCTCACGGCAGTGCAAAACAAGGTTCGAAGACACCGGTTTTCTGCAGTCCAGTGAGTTCTTGTGCTCCTGCAGCCGCACGTTGATGCACCTGCCCGTTTGGCCGTAATACACCTTCCCGCAGGCCAATGGCACCTTGTACACAACCCCCTTTTCGCAGGCGGTGAAATCGCTGGCATGACTGGCAGTACACTTCCGCGGGTCCTGTCGAGGCAGTGTCTTGTCTAGCCTGTTCCGAACTGCCGCGCACACTTTCCCGACCTTGTGATCAGCTGAAAACACCAGCTGCTCTTTCTGTACTCTTTCTGTCCTTGTTTTTCGCGCTAAAATTTCGCAATACGTATAAAGGTCCGCTAAGAAATCGCGGGAATACAAAAAAAAAAAACTACCTAGCGAATCCCTCACTGAAAAGCGGTCTAAAAAAACTATTGGCTCATTGAATACCTAAAGCTCGGTTTCAAGAAGTATGATTTCTTTGAAAAAAAAAAAAAAGTATAACGAGCTGTATCTCTCCTCTAAGCCAAAAATCGCGCAGAGCGGTTTTTTTTCTTTCTTTTTATTTTTATTTTCCTTGCGATAACCGAGCAACGGTGTTAAGCAAATTCCTTCCGTGCGCCAATGAGAAACAAACCCCGTCTCAAACGACGCGTGCGCCGTGGAGCAAGTACTAAGCATGTTACAGCCAGTGAAGTGCCGAGTGTCCACAACGGCAGCGTCGATGCAACAGACACGCGCATTTTCTTCCCGCAGCTCGCAACTAAAACGAGGGGACTGCGCGGGAATCTGCTCGTCTCATTGGTCGGTCATCTGTGTGTGGCGGACGCTGCAATGCTTTTGGCGATATCGGTTTGTCAGCACTAAATTCTTGCCACAAAAACACACCCAAGTACACGAGGTATCAATCATATCAGACAAATCCGTGGCAAACGCACTATTCGAGCAACTCCGCAACATCAATTCCGTGACGCCCGTCCACATCCCGAGGGGCACAACAGAACACATACACCGCTACCCCTGCGTACAACGCGTACAGTGAATATCGAAGCTCACGGGTAGGCGGACTAGGCATTTCCCACGCCCGATCCAGCAAAACTTTTGTCTTTCACTTCACTCACTCTCTGGTTTTCCCATTAATGTACCCGCTATCTTTTGCACTCACTCATGTCGCCACTCCGTTTCACTCACTCACTCGATATAAAAACAGCAACTAAAAAAATTACCGACGATTACGTTACTTCCTAATGCGAAATTTGAGCGCAGCAAATAAGCTGTTTCACCTTTTCGATAGTGAGTCAACCCCAGCTGCGGAGTTGGTTTCAGGGACAACGCCGCCGATGCCGACACAAACAATATGATACCCTCGCTTCCGCAGCGCTAAGAACCAGGTCTAGCCGTGGGAAGGTGGTCACGTATTCGTCGACGTGCCGGGGCCTACATGAAATAACCGGCGCGTCGGCAACTGAAGAGCACCCTATCCGCCACACAAGAACAGGGGGGGGGGGGGGGGGGGCCCTTTCCTCCTCTTTCTGCATGGCGGCGACGGTGTTCTATGCAGTCACGTTATCTTGACTCTCTAGCGGCGTCAGCGGCATCCAGCGGTATCAGTCGGTCGCTGCTAGCGCTGGGGGGATGAAAGGGGGGCGGAGCTGGTTACGAGGCCGACGACAACGCCGACGACGACGCGAAACCCAGGAACGGACGCCAAAGAGCTGCGCTCTAAAATATTGGGGACGCAAGAGCAGGCTAAACAACAGATCATAATACCTCGAAGACTCCACCGCGAGGCTGTTCTACACAAAGGCGTCGTTCACTGCTTTCAAGCGTGAGCGTTATATGTATACCAGCGTTGCGGTTACGCATGAGCACACACGCGAGGCTGCGGCCGACTTCCCGCAATGCAGCCGTGCTACGCTTGCGTTCGCTGTCGACTAGTGCGATGCACTCAACGCAACGTATACCCGCGGAATGCAATGCTCGGCGGTTTGCACCAAAGCGGGGCAGCAGGCGCATAACGCCTTATTTTTTTCTTCCACCAGCGTTACTTCCTAACCGCACTCATGATGGCGATAAGACGAACAAGTGCCGGAACGGCTCACTTAAACATCTAATGATTTTGGCACTAAAGGCAAAAAAGAAATATAATCACTATATATAAGTAGGAGCGAAATAGGAAAATTTCAAATACGAATATTTGGATGCAATTCAAAAGCTCAGGTGCCTTACGTATTTAGATCATCCGGAAGGACACGAATATTCGGGACGAATCCATTGTCCGGAAGTAGATTAGAAGAATTTTTTTATTTTTTTTGCTTTCCGCGGGATAAGCTTGACAAGCTCCACAGAGAACCACATAGCAACAATGCGTATCCGTGCACCGTTCCAGCTGTGGGAATAACATTTTCACGCGAAATATTTCTCACACAACGCGATATTTTCACACTACAGCGCGCGAGATTCTTTTGCTGTCTTAGCTGACGGTAAAGGAGGCATTACTGCAAATTTAATTGCGGCAGCCTATGACGCTGTGCGTATATCAGCCTATATATATATATATATATATATATATATATATATATATATATATATATATATATATATATATATATATATATATATAGGCTGATATACGCACAGCGTCATAGGCCATTTTTCTGTTATTTTATTTCTTTTTGTCCAACCTCTCTTATAGCATTATGGCTGCGGCATTCCGCTACAGAGGCTCGCAATCGGTCGCGGCGTAGACTCCATAACAGGAGGCCGAAACGCGAAGACGAAAATGTACAATGAGATCTCGTTTAATTGTTCGCAAACATTCCATTATCTCGTGCACGTTTCATTTGACACATAATAATATTTACTATATATGCGCCGCGGGTAAAAAGAGTCGCATGAACCATTGATTGTCTGCCTTTTTTTTTTGTCTTTCTTTGTCTCCTCGCCTGACGGTTTCTCGGCAGCCATGGAGACGCCGACGGGGGAACTCGGCGCACAACAATGACGACGACAAGGTCTAGCGGCGAGGCTAAAAAAAAGCAATCACCTCAAATGCGAACCTTAACTGTGCCCGCCTCAACGTCCTCACGACAAGACTGCGTGACGCTGCGTGAGCGATACACGCGAGCTGAACGCACCGAATGCCGTTCAGCTCGTTACACCCAGCTCGTTACACGCACACTCGGCGCATTAACTAAACAGCTGCGCTTGGAACTCGCGGCAACAACATTTCAATAACTTCCCAAGTGCATGGGCACCCTGAAGAAAATTTTGAGAGGACAAGGTGATTGCTTTGCCGGCACGCTCTATGCAGCGAACCTCCCTATATATTAATAATGAGGTGGTATACTCGGGTACAACTCAAGAAAAAAGCGGCTCTTCCCCGTCGAAGGATCCCTTCCAGCCGATGACGTCGGCCGATTCTCACCAACCTGCACTCGTGTGTCCAGAAATTTAACATAGAAAAATCGTGCTGAACCCTATTTTTCTAACGAAAAACGCTTAAATGCGACTCCCCTTCCCCAATCGTGTGACGAGAACTCTGAATGGCCCGACCAATCTCGCGGTTTGTTCTCAAACACAATCTGTCCTTTCCTCCTCTGTTCGGGTTGCCCAGATCATTTTGCTTTCTACAGCTTGTTGCGCTTGTGTATAGAGCCTCATTCCAGCAGTACTCGAGACTACCATCATTACAGGCTCCCATAAAAGCGAGAGCGAAGATGAAGCTGCCCGCGACGCGTTCGTGAGCACTTTGAGAACACACACACACACACACACACACACACACACACACACACACACACACACACACACACACACACACACACACACACACACACACACACACACACACACACACACACACACACACACACACACACACACACACACACACACACACACACACACACACACACACACACACAAATAGAGCTAAAAATATCACATCCGAGGTGCTAACCTTTTTTTCGAAGACGAAAGCTCAGTAACGATGTACCACGGCTCACTGAGATAAACATCGCAGCTGTTCCAGTGTGGCCAGAAAATTTCACATCAGCCACGCTCTCCACACCGAGTTGGGGTGGCGCTGTCGTCGCCGACATTTTGCAAGCTGCTCAGGCGCGATGCGTCCGCCTCTTTCCACACTGCAGTTCTCGGAACGCGGCACTGCATCAACGCTTTTTAAACAACAAACAACGAAGCAAAACAAAATGCTCTTACAGCAGAAGAAGGCGGCTAAGAGGAGAAAGAAGTCCCGGAGACAGCTGCTGATGCTAATCGCCGAACTACATGCGACCCGTCGCCACAGATGAATACGACAGTGCAGTCGTCAGCATCGAGCAGGCAGGCAGACGAGGCCGCATGGCAACGAGTGGGAACCCACGTCTGCAAGGCGCGATAAGTTGAGCGAGCGATGCCCTGGTATTTGACGTCCCGAACGCGTTCGAAACTGAAACTGCAAGTGGAGTAGAAACGTGCAATCTGTAGGGCGTCGGTAGCATTCTCCGTTTTTCCTGCAGTCAGTACATCCAGAGGCAGCTAACAATTCTTGGAGACGGCTTTTTTCCCCTCTCTCTATCTTTCTTGTCTCTTTTACCACTTCGTCATTTCTTTCGCGGTGCGGTTCGGGGCCTGAGCAACAGAACGACTTAGCGCTGCACATCTCTTCCATTTTGCTGGTCGCTAAATTGGGTGAACTGCCGTCGAGCCCTTGTTACCGCCGGCATCATGGAGTCAGCGCGGCGGCTGACAAATAGGATCGAGTAGCGGCTGAGGTGCCAATTGATTTTTCCCTCTCCATCTTGAAGAGGGAAATACGTTGATGATGACAGTTGTAGGACGCTTGACGTCTTGCAGGGTCGATATTGTTCAATCATATTGCTCGAGGACAACTTCAAGGAAAAGTTAACTGTTTATTTAATAAAACCGACAGTGCGATGCAAACGAGGGGAAAACTGTTTACATCTGACTGACTCGTAGAGTGACCTGACGAAACCAGCCCTCGGTCCAGGCAAAACAGCTTGTTTCAGACCCTAGGTCCCAGCCATATAGGTGAGGACAATAAGCAATTCGGCTAATCCGCACGCATTCACGCAATCAATGATTGGGGAAAAGAAAACACAGCCAATAAAATATCGGGGAAACAAGAGAAGTCCTCTCAATCAACACTGTACAAGTATGTCCACTATCGGGATCTTCCGCGAGCTTGGCGGACACCGTCGCCTTCCCACGGGTGCGGTATGTTTACCGCCGCAAAGAGCTAACCTGGTAAACACAGTTTCTACTAAAGGCCATCTCCAAGGCCGATCTATTAAGGCGCCGTCACTCACAAATTTTCTAAGACTGTCACAAGCACAGCAGACGGACGGACACCGACTCTCACACAAAGAACGTCCCTCGTGTGTCCACTCCCCGTGATTGACTCGTGCTAACGAGTGACCATTTTTCATGTCTGCAGCTAGCGGGGCCACTGACCCCACTTTAAGCCGTCAAACAGTGTCCTCGGAGACACGCTTCGCTTCCACAGCGGAGCCGCAGACTTGGGACAAACAGGTTGCCTCCCGCGCGCGCATACCTCGCCATAGGGACGCGGACATACGCGCCCACGGAGGGGACCTCCACAAAGGTTGACGCTTCCAGGATTATTGGAATCCTCCGCTCTCCGGCTCACCCGAGCCAAGGACGGTCTCCCCTTCCTTTATCTTCACTGTGCCCAAACCATGCGAGGCAGGTGCCGCGGTATTTCCTGTCCTCGCAAGCCACCCCTCTTTCTACCCGTCTCGAAGTGCGCCTTTGCAAAGCATTCAACGAACAAGGGGATGGATAGGGGACGGAAGCAGTCACCGAAACCGAGGAGCATAGGGGTTGTCTTTTTTTTTATTTGTAGCTTTCATAAATGGGACACTAATAAAAGCAGGAGAGAGAACAATAGACCTTTCCACAAATTCCGCCGCGCCACCAAGCGGCCGCGCAAAGCACTCTGGGAAAACGGAGCGCCGCGGCGCCCGCGGCGCCGCGCTCGCGTCTTTTCGTTCCGTCTCTCCGACTGCGCCTGATCACCGGAAAGCCTACCTCTGCCATCTCGTCGCCATCGCTGTTTCTTATACCTGTGCTACACGGGAACGTTCGAATGACATCTGAGTCGAATGACATTCGAAAACTGGAATGACATTCGGACTCGACGGACGCGCGCGGTGCTACACGAAACCTTCCAAGCGCATTCGAAAGCCTCAGCTCGTTTTCAGTGTACAACGATGACGACGGCGGTGGTCACACTGCTCCGACAACGACACTATCACGGTCAACAGCAGCATGTGATTATAGTGAAATATCTAGTTTACTATAATATGATTGCAGTGGTACACGTTATTCAGGCCAACGACACCGACGAATCCGATCGGCGGACGGTCAGCCTTGTCGGCGGCTGAGCGAAAGCACGGTGATGAGGCGGCGGTGCAAATATGTTCGCGCTTCTAATGAACGAAACGAACGGCCATATTTCACATGTGCACACCTGAACAGTCACCAGCGATAAGCGCTTGCCAAATTAATCTCAGTCGACGACGACTCCCTTCCCTTCCGCGACGACTAGGCCTAGCGGGTCCGTGGGATATGATCTGTGATTGCGGCGGTTTTGTTGAGCGAATCACTAGCTTTAGCGAATGAAAATGGTCACCGAGTGTAGTTTTGGCAATAGTGACCTGAAATTAATTATTGCTTAGATCGCTGGGCACGGATATGATGAACGTGAAACGCCGGTGTGACCCAGACTGCCAAGCCGTGCTTTACGGCCAGCAGCAGTCGTCGCCGTCGCTAGCTTGTGGATGACAAATTAGGCCGTTTCAGTTAAAGCGAACGGTCGCCAAACATACTTCTGGATAAAGTAGTTTAAAATAAAGTACTGGTCACGTCGGAGGAAGCCGGGACAAAAAACGAGAAGCGCCGGTCCTGCGCGATGTCAACAGCCCGCGGTTGTTAAGTGTTTCTCAGGCGTGCGATCGCACCATCGCTTCCCACACATTATCGCACTGCGTAAACAAGCACGGCTACAGCCGGTAAAAAAATAAAACAGGTTGATTAATAGAACTAAAGCGCCGATTGCGTTTTATGTCATAAAAACGAGTACTAACTGTTCGTACGCAGCGATGTAAACAACAGTATGAGTGCAGTTGTCCTCATCGGCGCACTCCTGGGGAAATTTCATGCTGACGCGGTAAATGTTCACTGCTGTAATATATAATCTTCAAGCACTCCCTTAGACAGAACACGAGCTATTTGCTAAACATGACACAGTTGGTTGACACAGTAAGCGTGACACAGTCGGATGTTGCGTTCCGCGGCCACGGATCACCAGCCGAGTACCAGCAGACGTAGAACGGCGTTCTCCCAATGCATGTATACACAGAGCCCTCGCCGCTCATGTGCCCATGGTGGTGGTGAATAACTTTATGCCCCCCCCCCCAAAAAAAAAAAAAAACGAAAATTATGCAGCAGCATTGCGGGCGGCCTTCAGGCTGCCGGTTGTGGCGTCCTGGCCGTACCTGGTCGCGACGCCCTCTGCCCCGGTCACCAGCCGAAGTTGCAGATTCGCATGTTCCCATTGCTCTGCGTAATCACAGCAGGCGTCCGTTCCGCATACACTCGGTGTGGAAAGATCGTGGCGAGACGATCCATGTATCCCTTGCGCCCGCTAGTGTTGAAATGCGTACCATATATTTTGTGGTGTTTCGAAGGCTTCCACAGGGTAAATCGCCCTTGCAAACCTTGCCGATTTATCCTGCGCACCCATTCTAGATTCAGCTTCTTGTCCTTGGGGAGTACGTGGTATGAAATGTTGATGTCCTTTCTCGTGTTGTTACTACAGCCGGGCACGCAGCACCTTTGACCGCCACAGCGATTCTAATCTGCAGACATGTCGAATGTCTAAAAAAATCCCCACATAATTGCAGAAAGACTAAGAGATAACCACCACAGCAGTGCGCTGCAACATTTACAACGCGCACGAGAAGACGCACAACGCCTGAACAC
This sequence comes from Amblyomma mixtum, assembly GCF_055824585.1. NCBI lineage: Eukaryota > Metazoa > Arthropoda > Arachnida > Ixodida > Ixodidae > Amblyomma > Amblyomma mixtum. The sequence goes on from NC_143013.1 coordinate 50,153,047, forward strand.
GGCGGCACAACACAGCAACACGCTTGACAGCAGACGACGCGGGCGGCGACCGCTCCTTTCTCCCATCATGCTTTGCGCGGATCCGCTAGGGGATGGCGCGGCGCTGCAATTTGTGGAAAGGTCTATCACATGCCGCGGATGGGATCCGAACCCACGAACTCCTAATTTCGCGTCCGGTGCTCTACCAACTGAGCTTCGGCGATGGCTGTCCAATCTTCTACTTTCGGGGTATTTATGTGTCGTGTAACCGAACCTTGAGAGTGCTCACCAGCGTCGCCCTCGACCATAGCGGCGGACGACATGACACACAGTGCCTTACGCCGAGCAGAGCATTAGCGGACACAAACCCGTTGGCTGAGCCCTCCAAGCCGTCCCACAACATCGTCACTGTCCCACAACGTCATCAATCGGGGATCCTCACACATCAATTGATTGATTCTTAAACCATATACACGCCCAATGCCCTACATGCAGGGCACAGCTTCTTTGAAGAGTAGCGCCAGAAGATTGTCGCATTAAATAATGCGCCCGCTAGCGTTATGCGTTCACGATGCTCTGCACTTTTCCTGTGCAAGCGCTGCGCCGTGTGAGTTTAGCTCCGAGCGTTGTCTGTGGCAGAGAGCAGAATCGACTGCAGATTCAACGTGATTCCGCAAGGAAGGCAAATTCTCCTCACTGTCGCGATAAAACCACCACTCGTGATGAGAAATGTGAATTTAGAGTCGACGTCAACTGTCTGGTGTCCTGCATTGTAGGGCGGCTTGAAAGTCGGCGTTGAGAAAAATATTTTCATCAATAAAGGGGTCATTATGAATACTGAAGCGAAGTAAAGATTCCCTTTTTTTTTGTTTTAAATCACAGCCACTCAGGACAGTTCTGCAGCGCGCTTTATATTTATCAGACTATCAGCGTGCTGCGAGTGCCCCTGTAATGAAGTCTAATCTCCACTTGTCAGATGTTTCTCTGCCCCCCCACCTCCCCATGGCCTTGAGAATAAATAAATAAAAAAATACATAAATCCCGCGTGACCTGCATGCATCGCGGGCTCCGCAGAGGCTGAGGGCGCATGCGTACAGCGCAGGACGCGGCGAGATCGGGCCGCAATAAATTTCCTACACGGCACCTGCGTCGGCGGAGCCGTAACCCCCGCCATCGTTGCGACGGTTCGCACACGCGGCCGCCGACGCAACACACCGCACTTGGTGCATGGCACCCGCGGCCCAAGCCCCGCGTGTTCAGAAACCACGTCTGCGTAAGTGGACGCCCCCGTATCATGCCTGCGTCCCTTGAACAACGGGGCACAGCTTGAATGCACACTTCACGCCCCCCCCCCCCCCCCCCCCCCATCCACCTCTTGGCGCTGCGCCAGGCACGGGCGAACTAAAGCGAGCTCCGGAGTTTGTCGGTGCGGCATCGATGTGAGACCACAACAGCAGTTGCCGCTGACCTTACTTGCATTCTACAATCGCGTATACGACTCAAGAACGAAGGGACAGCCAATGGCGTCTACCGTTTTTCACGACACCGCGGTTAATCGGATATTAAGCCGTGGTTAGTCCCCTTTCATCTGCCCAGACCCTGAGATGCCACGCTATGTAGGTGCACAGGTGTTAACCACGACATCATGAGCAGCGGTCAACGTCGTTGGCTAGATGGTATTCGCCGCTTGTTTCTTGAGTTGTGTCCTAATATAGTACGTTGCACGTCAGTCACGCCATCGCGACCACCCCTTTACTGTTTTCCACTCCTTCAGCACAATCTTCTAGATGTGCGCTTTGCGTTTTGTAAACTATGAGGACTGCTGCACTCTGAATATGAATACATCTAGATGAGAGTATGAAGCGAGCACGCTGCCCTCTAGCGCATTATCATTTCTAAATGGGATTGCGCTAGCGTATGATACCCGTATAGGTGCATTCGTGTTTAGAGTGTAAAGGACAACTTACTCCCTTTTTTTACTCTTTTCTGTTCAGTGTGTGTACATATCAACGTAGCGTTGCAGGAAACATGGGCGAACCTCACAGCCCCGCCATATATTGTGCAAGCCAATACGCAAGCGCCAACTTCCGGCCTTCTAGTGCCGGAACTCAATGGGAGTATACAGCAATGCACTTGCAGGGGGGAAATCATCCCTCAAACGAGCGAAACGTTGCGGAACAATTTTTGTTCTTCACTGCTTCTCACGACGCATGATTCATCGATGCTCGCATGCCACACCGCAGACAGCTGGTGGGGCCGACTGCGAAACCGCGGCCTTTTTTAGTGTCGCAAGTGGGCTAGCTCCCCGCTATAACTGCCGCCTTTTGTAGCTTCAGGCGGCGTACTCAAGAGATTTTTTTTTTTCAAGGTGCACACAATTTTGGAGACCTTGCCTCGATCCACCCTGTCCTGATCGTTTCCGCCACATTGCACAGCTGGGCAGCATTTTGTTTCCGCGCAAATAAATTTTCTCCCCAGCCGCTTCGTGGGCCCGGGCAGATGGATTTATAGCGGGCAACACCCCCCCCTGCTCTTTTCACTCTCCAAGTCTTTTAATGTGTTAGCATTAGAACCCTATGCCGGAAAAATCAGTCCGTCCGTCCGTCGGTCCGTTCGTCTACGGGCGCATTCACACTGGCCGCGGCTCGCCAGTTTGAATCCGCCTTCAAATCTCGGTTGGCAGGCGGAAAAGTGGAAAAAGGAAATCCACTTCCGTTTAAGCAGTGGGAGAAAGAAGAGAGGAGGTGACGGGTGTCAGGCGCCGAAAGGGAGGTACGGCGTGTCATACGGTGACTGACCGGCTGGACCACACCGCCCGCTCCATGCACGGTCTGAACCCATCAGCGGCTTCTCCGTACGGGGGACAGGGGCAGGGGGGGGGTGGGGGGGGGGGGGGGGGGGGGGGGGGGGGGGGGGGGGGGGGGGGGGGGCTAATGTTAACGCATACTCGTCTATAACTTTATATCTTTCACACACTGCAGTACAGATGTATGCCAGTCTAGGTGGCGTTGACATGCCTCAAGTGAGTGTATATGCCCCTTTCACTTGCTCGTGAAACTCTCCTTCATGCGACCGCAACAGGGGTACTCTAACCACGGAGTTGTGTCATCACTACTCAAGCATCCGAACAGGCATCATCCATTGGCGACGCCTTTAGAACATGCTCTGAATAGCTCACTCGTCTAGAGATTCTGCTTCACTTCGTCGTTCAAACCGTGCTGCCACGGTTAGCTCGGGGATAAATAAAACAATAGAGGCTCCAAACGCACACTAACAGTCATGTGACGGCTTGGCTCGCGGCTTGGAAAGCACAAAAAAAAGGAAAACCGGAAGGAGCGCATCACCTGCCATGCTGAAACAGACATGCAAATGAGGAAGTTGGCCCCACAAATGACTGGTGTCACGCGGCAGTGAGTCATGTAAAGCCTAACAGGCCCAAATATGCCGCGGAAAACACATTCGCGGAACGGGCGGTCACATGCTACAGCCACACTTCACTGCGCCACCTCGAGAGAGGGAATCAGAGCAGAGGGGATAAAATTGGTTTGTCGGGGTTTAACGTCCGAAAGCGAGGCTATGAGGGACGCCGTAGTGAAGGGCTCCGGAAATTTTCACCACCTGGGTTTCTTTAACGTGCTCTGACATTGCGCAGTACAGGGGCCTGTGGAATTTTGCCTCCATCGAAATTCCACAGCCGCGGCCTGCATCGAACCCACGTCTTTCGGATCAGCAGCCAAACGTCATAACCACTGAGTCACCGTGGCGGCTGCAGAGAGGATAAGAGATAACAGCTCCCGGCGTACGAAGCCCCTCTCCCTTGGAACTGTAACCCCATCTCCCGACTTCCCTTTCCACTTCGGTGCTTCCTTCATGCGCGATCCACACGCCGCGGTGGTAGCTCAGTGCATGGCTGTGGCGTTCGGCTTCCTTCTCCAAGGACATGGGATCGAATCCTGGCCGCGTTTCAATGGAGGCGAAATGCAAAAGCGCAGCCCTCATCCTGCGCGATATCGGTGCACGTTAAAGAAATCCCCAGGTATTCGAGCTTAATTTGGAGCCCGCCTCAAACCACATCATCTTGCCACTTCCTGCGTGGTCCACAGATCAGCTATCGACATTGCACACTCGAGCTCAAAATATAGTCGATCGAATAAGAGGGGGCAATAATTACGAGTGATCGCGCCTGAGGGTACCTCTCCTGCTCGGATGCGTGCAAAGTTGTACCTCGTTATAACGAAGTTGCAGGGGCCCGGCGATTACTTCGTTACAGCCGTAGCTTCGTTATAGCCCGTGTTGACCGAGCTTCGTCATTCCTTCGTTATATCCATTATTTCGTTATAATCCTTTTCGTCACACCGAAGATCGGCTGTATCTTATGTTTGCAGAACTTTAAAAATAATTAAGAATTAAATAAATAAATAAACACAAATTACGTGAAGATTCGAACTGCTGCCCCACAAATTCCGTGAAGATTCCAAATCCTGCCCGTACCGGTCCGGCTAAACAACGGGCAGGAAAAGACATGGCACAAACGTAAAGGACGCATACTCGACGCTATACGTCCGTGTACCTCTCTATGCAGCTGCTCATCTACTACTATACCCCCGCTCGAGAACCGAAGGACTGCGCGCGACGGTATCGGGTCAGCCATCCGCCCCCTTCTCGCCGCAAAAGAACGAAATAAGGCAAAGATAAAAACCAGAAGTGAAAAAGCGGGGTCTGCTTGAAAGGGAACGTGTCAAGTGCCTCGTCGGCAGCCGCAGGAGGCGACAACGGCGGCTTATCTCTCCACCGAGGCGGCCCGCGAGCCGCAATCTCGCTGGGCGGTTTGGACTAGCAAGGCGACCCTCCTCCCATCCTTCACAGCTCCTGCAGAACTCGAAACCACCCTTCTGCAACGCGCAAAATTCAACCATTCGCCGAAGACGCGCATACACATTGCTGGAAACGATAAAGGTTTGTCTGCCCGCGGTGAATCCGCCTGCGCGGAAAACTTTTTCCGACGCGTAGTAGGGAGCTTACATGTACCAGAACGTGATAGATTTCTCGCATGGAGCGAGGCTGCGAGTATAGTAAACTTCTGCGCACATGCTGCTCGAATATAGTAAACTTCTGCGCACATGCTGCTCGAATATCTTCCATTCGTGACACCTGCCTGATTTGCTCACAAAATCGACGCAAGTGACATCAACGGTGGCTCAGTGGTAAGACGCTCGTCTACCGAGCCGGAGTACCCAGGTTCGAACCCGACCGCGGCGGCCGCGTTTCGATGGAGGCGGAACGCAAAAGGCGCCCGTGTGGTGTGCGATGTCAGTGCACGTTAAAGATCCCCAGGGGGTCGAAATTATTCCGAAGCCCTCCACTACGGCACCTCTTTCTCTCTTTCTTCTTCTTTCACTCCCACCTTCCTCCCTTCCCTTCGGGAACGGTTAAGGTGTCGGCCGAGATATATGAGACAGATACTGCGCCGTTTCTTTTCCTCAGAAACCAATTTACCAATTTTTAGTGACCTCAACCAAAAAAAAAAGTCTAGGTGGTGTTGCCTCAACTCAATCCGGAACTTGTGTGGACTGCTCCCGCTTTTCACCATTCCTTGCTACCTTTTCCGAGTTCTTGGGAGCTGCCGTCACGGTACCTCGGAAAGCTACAACCTCACGAGGGCTTGTCACAAACCAACTGATCGACACCAGTCTCCAGACCTGTCAAAGCAGGTACGACTCGACACCACCGAACAGGCATGGTGTTACTGAATTACTTTTTACGGCGATTTGAAACGTGATGCATTACTTTTGTAGTCAAGTAACCTGGCATTGCAATGAATCACGTTGGGGTAGTAATTTAGTAAAAACAATCAATTACTTATGAAATTACTTTTATAAAAACGGAATGCTGCTCTTTATGCCGGCAAAGCTTTGCTCTCTTTTATGCCAGGTATAGCGCACCTCGCACACAAGAACGACGCGCGGTAAGCCAATGCCAGTGTAACGAAAGGAGTGCGACTCGCAAGCAGGCATGCAGCAACATGTAAGGCTATACAGATTAGTTAGGGCTGTCTTAGAGACAAATTGGCGCATGTGTGACTTCAAGGCGAGTCAGGACCACGTCAGGACAGCTTGCAGAGGAGCTCCCACGGTTGCATCGACCAAGGGCACTGCGGTTAGATGCTGCGAGGTGCGGAAGGGGCTCGTTTCTGTCTTGGGCGCAGTGAAAGTGTCGAGTGTTTGGCTGTGATTCTGTTTTCTTTATTTTGCTCGCATTACCTCATCTTACTAATGGGCCGAGTTATGGTGAGAAAAAAATGGGAGGGCGGGGTGAAATGTTAGCTGAAACAGAATACGGCGTGTCTTGTACTCCAAATCTTTGAGAAGTAGTGGCTGATGCTGAGTACAGGCTGAACGATGTGGCGCACAACTCAGCGAGCAAAGTAATTTTAGATTTTGCGTCTACTGAGTAGTTAGTGCGAGGAATCGCTGCATCACCCACAAGTGCACGCAGACGACGAATTGCTGCAAACGAACAGGGCGCGTTTACCGGCTGTTGATCACCTAAGGAGTTCTGCGATTTTTAAAAATAGGCTTTTCGATTCCGGAGAGCGTTTTTTTTTTTCGGCAGAGCATAGTAAGCGGTGTGGCGCATTAGAATAGAGCTAATACGTGCTAACTAGTACGCTGGTTAACTTATATCGAGTAGTTCACTTTTAACTATTACTGTTACTCTCCTTATTTAGTAAGAGGCGTGCAGCCCACCTATGCAATATCCATATCAGTTTCTAGAATTTCGAAAACGCAGTTACCCTCGGCGCTATGGCCCAGCAAAGTTTGGCTACATCGCACCAAAATATACGCGCTTGCGAGAGGCTTGCAGGCAAAGCAACCTCTCCAGTGCACGTAACACGTCGAAGCAGCCAAAATTTGTTGAGCCACAGTTCCGAGGGCAAGAGTAATTTAAGACAATAGCATTACGTCTCGAAAGTAATTGTAGCGTTATGTCTTTACTTTTTGCAGGCAATAACTGGGACTGTAAATGATTAACATTTGCGCGATTCTTTAGGAAAGTAATTAGTAACGTAAATGAATTATTTTCAAAAGTCATGTTGCCATGGATGCTACAGAAGAGGCACCCATTTGAGCGAGGCAGACGCACTCAAGCGAATACACTCTGAACGTGAACACTATCTCTGTGAGATCATATCCATTCGAAAGCCTCGAGATCGACTCCAAGTGTGCGGACGCCTGGCCTCTGTACACAAGCAACACCGAGGCCCAAGCATGATCTCCATGAACACGACGCCGCGCAATGCTACCCTGCACAGTACGTAGCCCCTCTGCCAAAAGTAACCGAGCAGCAGGTTTTTGCTTCTGAACCGTATAATGGAGCCTTAGTTTACGGCACCGCTGAGGACACTGGGTTCGCCTCACTTTACACAGATTCAGAGCTTAAGGGCTGCGTCAACAACAGATGTCAACAACAAAGAGCTATTTTAATAGTCCATGTATAGTAGTAAAACACGCAGCAGAGATGATGACCACATGACAAAAGATCTCGTCGTTACTGTCGTGCGGTCACTTCGGCCAATTTCCGCTGCAGGCCACACAACAGAAGCGCTGGAACCAATCCCCGCCAGCGCATGGCCACGTAGTTCTAAACCACACTGCTTTCCGCTTTCCAGTCGCGTGTTTTCGCGGCTCGTGCCAGGCACCATCGACGCTCCACTCCAGGTGGCGTCAGATAGCAGGCGAAGCGACCTTTGGCTCGGCTCTATAATTAGAGCACGAGACAAGCTCATGCGCGAGACCTTGCCCGGACGGCGTCGGCCCGGAGCGTCGGACCCTGCCGGAGTTCGTTTTCAAAACAGGCACGACACGAAGCCGAGCGCACCAAACAACGCGTGTCGAAAGTTTCGCATTCGCAGCAGCTCTTCATTGGGGAGAGCTGTTCTCACTTTCAATCAGGCGCGTGCACTAAACTGCGAAATTCCACGAAACTACAATTCGATACCGCCAGCACAAGGAAAACAAAAGTACGAAAAGAAGGCGGTGAATGATTGTGGTTTATGTAAACAATCACGGAAGAAAGGGCAGCACCTATAGACAATAACACAAGGTTAACCAAAACAATCTGAGGTGGCTCATGACATTATTTAGTTACCCTTTTTTTGAGATTCTGCAGCTTTCAACTCCACGAACAGTCTGAGTTAAGCCTACGCTACGACTTTAGTGCCTGTACATGCACAAAAAATGGTGAAGTTAAGCTGATTACGACGAACACTCGCGCCGTGTGCAAAATACTAGCTTGAGCCAGCCCTCAAAAATACGTAAATTAAGAGAGAGACGCCAACAATGAGAATGACTTTCGATATCTAAATACAGACATGACGCTAAGAACACGTCTCGGAGAATAGCGGGATTGGCGATTTTCCAGAAAGTCAGACGGCTGCACATGATCTGATCGGTGCTCCACATTGGAACCTCCTCGCCCTCAGCAGCGCCAAAGCCAGCGCCAGAGGCACACTGACCCTAGGTCGAAGGCTGCGCCGTGGGCGCCGCATTCGTCGCTTCGGGCAACGACCACCGCGCACCGACGTCGGGGAGCGACGCACCCACCGCTGGCTGGCGCGGCGGAGTTTCCCCGAGTCTGCCGCCGCCGGACACGCCACCGAACGACCGGGCACCCTTCCCTCGCGCTCCTCCTCCCCCGAGCGTATAGTACGCGGGCGGCAGAACGGAGGACGAACGAGGTGACACACAACACACTCGCGAGCGGACGGAACGAAGGGGAAAAGAAAGAGGCGGCCGCTCCGCCGGAATCGTCGCGCTCGGTGCGATAGGGCGAAGCGATACGGGGCCGCCCGCGTCGACTGGTTAGGTGCTCGAAGGCTGCGACCGAGGAGTAAAACAAAAACAAGGCAACGCAACACTCGCCGCTGCCAGGCGCGTATGAGCCGGCCACGACCAGGAACGTCGGCGGCCGCCGCCGCCTCGAGGCCGTCGTGCCGCCGCTGCAGGCGAGCTTGGGCGCAAGAGGCCAGCTGCCTCAGACGACGGACGGCGGCGTCCCCGGGCTCTCACTCTCCTCGCTCCCAGCACCACGCTCTCTTTCCCCGGGGCACTCCTTCTCGCCCACCTCTCCAATGGCATGCATGGTAAATAAGGTATTTCCCAACGGGCGCCCGTGACTCACGCTCGCCCGGCCCACCTCGTACTTCGCTTTGGGCAAATTCAGGGAGAGCCCCGCCGTTTGCACAACACTTCGGCGGTGGCGGCAGCGATAGCGCGGTTCCTGCGCCGAGGTTCGAGCGCCGAGCGGGCGATCGCGCGCTCCCGGACGCCGCCGCCGCTGAGCGGGGCGAGCCAGCCTGCGCGCAGCGCGAGCGAGCTTTCGGGCGCGTGCCGCCGTCGACTTGCCTGCTGCTGCGAGTCGTGGGAAGGCCTGCTCCTCCTCGACGTGGCACGGCTGGGCCCGCGGCGCGCGAGCCGAGGCTCGTGCGGGGCTCGGGGACGCGGCGGAGTATCCGAGCTTCAGCGGGGGCCTCGGGGTCGCACTCATCGTCGCCGAGCACGGCCACCACCGACACCATTCACGATGCGCGGCGCCAGGGATAGCCCTCGTCGTCGTCGTCGTCGTAACGCGCACACACACGCACCACCGCCGCCGTCGCAGCAGCAGAATGCCACAGATTTACAAACAACCTTGAGCGCTGACGTCATAGGAAAGCCCGTCAGCGGCGGCGGCGCACGAGGGAAAAAGGGGGGCGCAGCAGCCTCCGCTGGAAATAATACGACGACGCCCGCCCGGCGCCATGTCCATGTTTACAGTCGCGAACGGTTCGCCACGAACCCGTCTGCGCCGCCGCCTGACCAGCGCCGAGACGCGGGCGCACGGCCGTGGCGCCATCTGGTCTAACGTTGCGCAGACGCGCCGGCGCCCTGTGTAACGTCGGCCAACAAACGCGCGCTCACCTTGAAAAGGCCTCGCAGGTGCGTCGCCAGGTAGGTCTGGCGTCGCTCGGGTTTGAAAAGCGCAGCCGTAGCTTCAGTCTGCACTTAGTGGTGAAACTGGCCACTAGAACACCAACAACCTAGTGAGCTAAACTTGTTTACATTATTCGATTGTCCTGACACCTGGGCTTGAAAATACTAAGTACTTTTTTCTTGTTTGCGCTTGTTTGCACCGGTTTTTGGAGCGTATAACAGTCGATAAGCGGCACCTTAACCTTCAATTTTAGAAACTTTTCTACACTTGGAACGAGGTTAATAACTTGAAGTCACGCTTGGAGTTCACTTTGACTCGCACTAGCGTCTTCGGCAGGCCCGAGAGATGACGTCAGGTGCTCCGCGCGACCGTGCTCCGCGCCGCTGCTCCCTCGCTCTTTCGCTGCGCACGTCCTTGTCTGCAGCGCGCAGCCACGGCGCTGTGTGGCGTGTCTCGCGAGGCGTAAACAAAGAAGAGAAAAAAGAAGAACGGAGCGGGGTGGGGGTTGACTCGGCGGCGCCGTGGGCGCGCAGCCGCGTAGCAGCTCCCGGAAGAATCGGGCGCTGCCGGCACCGGCCATGCAAAGGTCGGGGGACGTCCGACGGCGCGTTGGCGCCGGCGCGCAACCGAGTTGTCGATCGAAACCGCCGCAGGACCAACGCGCATTCGCGTGTTTGTGCCCGCAGTTAGCAGGCGGTTACCGTTTTATTTTCGGGAAAAGCGCCGTATGAGCGCTCGGGAAAGCGGGCAGCGCGCTATCGGCAGTCTTGCGCTAGCCGCGAGGGGAAGCCCGCAATAGCGGGGCTGACGTAACGCGGGCGTCACGGGAAAAAAATAAATCAAATACACGCGCGTCAGCGAGACCCCACGCTGTCGTACCGCGGCCGAAAACAGCGGCAGCGGTGTACGGGTAGCGAGAGAGGCGAACCGCTTTCGCGTAGCTGCGCTCGCGCTGCCTACAGCTGTGGCATCCGAAGCCGGTTGGGTTGGGCGCGGAAGAGCCTCGGCTTCCACGAAGACGGCTGCGTCCCTCTTGATTGCGAGACGCCTCGCGTGACTGCGGATATCACGCCTTCTCTTTCCGCTTTTCTGTCTGACTGGACGCGTGGGAGCACTACATTTTTTGTTATCGACGTCTCGACGAACAGCTGCCGCCACACGCTTCCGCGTCCGTTGGTGTTGACGCTCAGCTCCGGTCCGTCCCTCTCACTGCAGTGAGTATAATGCAGGGGCTGACGTCATAATCTAAGCGTTAAAAGGACTACCTGGTGTGCTCTCAGACGCGTGCGTCAATGCCTGCGCGCTGCGTCGTTGCGCAACCGTGCGGCCGACGCATGCAGACGCCCCAGAACGGACGCCAGTTATAAACCCGCGGCCTTGTGACCAATACCGGAACGCGCCGAGTTAGAAGCGCCTGGATGATCACAACGCTATTGGGTTTCCTTGAACGCAAGTGGTGTCGCAACTGTGTGTGCTGCGGCACCACTTTCTCTCTCACCTTTTCCCCTTTGCATCCCTTTCCACACTGTGCATTTGAGATAGGAGTGCACCGAGATTAACCAAGTTACTGTGCCTTTCCTCTCCTAAGCTCTCCCCTCAGGTCTAGGCAACCTCCAGGCGATGTGCTGTGCGATGTCAGTGCACGTTAAGATCCCCAGGAGGCCGAAATTATTCCGGAGCCCTCCACTACGGCACCTCTTCCTTCCTTTCTTCTTTCCCTCCCTCGTTTACCCCTTCCCTCACGACGTGGTTCGGGTGTCCACCGAGATATGTGAGACAGATACTGCGCCATTTCCTTTCCTGGAAAACCAATTTTTGTTTGCCGCTCTGGATTAGTGGTTAGCGCCCTCGACAGCTGAGCCGCAGTGCCCGGGTTCAAACCCGACCCCGGCGACCGCGTTTCGATGGAGGCGAAACGCATAGGCTCCCGTGTGCTGTGCTATGTCAGTGCACGTTAAATATCCCAAGGTAGTCGACATTATTCCGAAGCCCTCCAGCATCTGCACCATTGCGGTGGTGCACGAGGGAAAGCAGGTGAACGGGCTCTCGGTAAAAAATAGCGACGCGCTAATGTTGGAGGAAGTGGCGATTGCACTGGCCGCCACCCACTCCGACGCAGCGTACATAATGTCGGGCTCGCAGCAGGCCTGCCGAAATTACGCGCGGGGTAGGATAGCGCCACTCGCCCGCAGAATACTATTGGCATTTGAGAGGAATTTGGATTCGACCATGAGTAAAAAACAGATAGTATGGGTGCCCAGTCACCGGGGGGCTGAGGGGGAAACGAGGCCGCTCACACGACTGTCCGAACGTTCCTTCTTCCGGGTTCCGCTCATTCCCCCGGTTCTGCAGTGGCACTCATACCAATACCGCTAATCTCTTACACGGATATCACAAATCATTTACGCCTCTACGGGAGGGTACTCCAGGAATCCGTCAAGGGTCTCGACAGAACCAAGGAGTGCCACCTTAGACGGCTCCAAACCGGGAAAACAAGTGGACCCGACATTCACGGTCAGTTGTAAATTCTGCGGCCAGCATGTTGACCTGTACTACATGGTGTGGGCCTGCCAGTACAATCCACATATAGCCGTTATAAGTCAGCCAACTTGGGAGGGCTGGGAGGCGGCCATGTCCAGCTCGGATCTGGAGGCCTGCGGCGGGCCCTGGGCAGCGGCTGCCGCCAATAGCGTCCCGGATAGGGACTGTCACCCAGCGCAACGACTATCCCCACATCCTTTTCCCAATTCAATACAGTGTTCTAATAAATTTTATCCTCCTCCGAAGCCATCCTCTTTGATTTTCACCCCCACCTTCCTCCCTTCCTTCACGGCGCGGTTGAGGTGTCCATCGAGTAGAAGACAGATACGGCACCTTTCACTTCCTCAAAAAATTGGCGGGGGCTTAGCTTTGGTTAAACCTGGTAGGTTGCGAAAGCAGGTGTTTTATACTGCATATGCAGCGCCTCTAGTGGGAAGAGCGCGGCGCGCCGTGCCAAGCGGCCGCCGTTACCCGACGAGCAGAGTTGGTAGCCCGTCTCTCGCTCCTGGTATGTCGTCACGCCAAACGTCACTAGCGCCTCTAGCGGGAGGAGCGCGCGCGACGTGCCAAGTGGCCGCCGTTACCCGACGAGCCGAGTTGGTAGCAAGGAGGTTTAGTATAAGCTCCTTGGTTGGTAGCCCGTCTCTCGCTCCTGGTATGACGTCACGCTATAACGTCACTAGCGCCCCTAGCGGGAGGAGCGCGGCGCGCTGTGCCAAGCGGCCGCCGTTATCCGACGAGCCGAGTTGGTAGCCCGTCTCTCGCTCCTAGTATGACGTCACGCCGTGACGTCACTAGGTATGGCAAGACGTCAGGGGTCATTCTAAAGGTCAAACGTGCCAAGTGGCCGCCGCTACGCGAAAGGCCGTTCTTGGAAATAGTATTGCTTTCGCAATAAAAAAATTGCTGAGGCTCAGCTTGGCTAAGCCTGGGGAATGCGAAGCATATTAGTGGCTAGGCTTGGTAATACATGGCTTTCCTTGGTTGAATACTTGGTCATTTTAATACAACCACTAGAAGCCTTCGTCGTGGGAGAAGACAACGGCATGGCTACAGCGGAACGCCGACTAACCCCGAGACGCGCGTTCGGTGAGCGCCTGGATTGCCACGGAAGCCGCGTCTGCCTGCCCGGTGGAGCGAGCGTTTCACCTACACCGAGTGTGAACGCGCGTTCGAAATGCGCGGGTGTGACGGCTAGGGGTCCCACGGCGACGGCGCGAGGTGGAGGCCGGCTCTCTCATCCAATGTCACGTGGTGTGACGTCACGGTGTCACGTGGCGTGACGGCTAGGGGTCCCACGGCGACGGCGCGAGGTGGAGGCCGGCTCTCTCATCCGATGTCACGGGGTGTGACGTCACGGTGTCACGTGGTGTGACGTCACGGTGTCACGTGGGGGTCCCACGGCGACGGCGTGAGTGGTAGCTCTAGCAATATGCTTCGCATAAAATTAGCTGCGGTTCAGCTACTGCTGAACCTGTGTAGAAAGCGAAAGGGCGCGTTAAGTTAGCCTGCTCCGAGCTCCGAGGCGGAGTACTCGAGCGCGACACCTAGGAGCTCAATCGGAGCACAACTTAACGGCCATTTGATTCCCGTGCACGCATGAGCGCGCCACCTGACGTTTCCACCATTTCCGTTTCCGGGCATTATTTCGCGCGCATTTTGACCATGGCAGCAGTCAAGCGCAAGTTACTTAAATTCTTGCTAGACGACGACGAACTCGACGAACTTGACGCCCGTAGGCGCAGGCAGCAGCAGCGGTTTACCTTCATGCTGCAAGCTGCCCGTGTTGCCATTCAAGGTAAGATTCCACTGCTTTATCGCATTACAGAATATTAACTTTCTGCTCTCTTCGTATGAAGACCACAGAATCGCCGAGAGGAGCATCCGTGGCATTGAAGGATACGTACTCAACGTAGTACCTCGGTACACAGACATGCAGTTCAAGGAGCATTTCCGGATGACCCGAAGCACCTTCGAGGTAAACGACGCGATCAATTTTGTTGTGCAGCGCTAAAGAACGACAAACAGAGCACAGGATGGTGCTGTGCTTCACTGTGTGCCGTTCTTGAGCGCTGCAACAGCCTTTAATAACTATAAACCAACAAGCCCAGCTGACAGTTTTGCTACAATTTTGTTTGTCCACCATGGCGAATACGAGTGTTATTAAGAATGCTGTATGATTTGGGTGACCGGCGTCGCGGCCAACCAGTAGGAGCGGGGCAACGAGAGCGGTTTTGAGATTATTTTGGACTGGGCGCGATCCGTAATTCGGCCCCAGTGGCTCCCTAAGCACAAGCAAGCACTAAACACGCTCGTGAGCGCACTTTATGACGGTAAAAGGGCAACACTTTCTATACATTTTGTAACTGCAGTGAGCTAGTATCTTAAAATGCACTGGCCCATTTTGTTGCTGATGAAATTCGTTATATCTAAGTTCATATCTTGAACAGGAGCAGCAACCACTGGACATTCAAAACTTTGTGGTTGCCATGCAGGTGCTGCTGAGAATCACGCAAGAGTGGCTCATCATGGAGAGGGCACCTCGAATACCTCTGCAAACTAAAGTGCTGATGACATTGTGGTTGCTGGGCAACCAGGAATCGTTTCGTGGAGTGGCAGATAGATTTGGGATCAACAAGGGCTTACTGTTTTATCTAACAGATCGCATTATAGAGGTCTGGGCACGTGCTGCAAAAGAACTCATCCGTTGGCCTGCAAACCTGCAAGATGTTGCTCGGGAATTTGCCCGAAAATGGCGCTTTCCAGGAGTTGTTGGAGCTGTGGACGGATGCCACATTGCAATCAAGGCCCCTGAAAACGAACAAGATGCATACTACAACAGGAAGGAATTCCACTCAGTCATCTTGCAGGGTTGCTGCGACAGCAATATGATATTCACTAATGTACACGCAGGCAGCCCAGGACGGATGCACGATGCCAGAGTTTTCGCCACATCTGGCCTTGAAGAGGTAGTAGGCAACTTGCCGCAGAATTTCCATATCCTAGGTGATTCGGCTTATCCCCTGTCAATGGGTCTCATGCGGCCGTACAGAAACAATGGCCACTTGACAACACAGGTGGTCAAGTTCAATGAAACGCTAGGGGCGGCAAGGTCAGTAATTGAGCGAGCTTTTGCTCAGCTGAAAGGAAAGTTCCGAAGGCTTAAGTACCTTGACATGAAACCCACTGTGAGAATGAGCAACTATATTGTGGCATCGTGCCTCGTTCACAACATAATCCTTCAATGCAAAGACACATTCGGTGACGACGACAGCACCATCGAGGAAGAGAGTGATAAAGATACACCTCTTGATGATGAGGACACAGAGCCTGCGGACAGCCACGCTGCAATGAAGAGGGTTTCAATAACACGCTTCCTGTGCAGAAAGTAGTGTTAAGGTTTACAACAGGTAGGGTACTTCCAGTCCCGAAGTACTATGCATGCAAGATGCATCACATGCACAAGCTCTATGCGGTGAAATTATTTATTGTGTACATGAGATGATCATTTTTGGCCAGAAGAACTCTCACTGGCAATAAAATGTTGAACACAGTGTCTGGATGTTTTCTCTGAATAAAAACTAAACCGGGTGGTACTGGCCTGTACCACATTCACTGACTAGAATATAAACTGAGAAATTGCACAGTATACAAACAGCAAACGCATACAAAATGAACAAAGTTTTTGCCCCAACATGACACACAAAAAGAACACCACAAAGTTCACTGCTGCTTATCCAGTGCTGCGAGGCGTTTCAGCATACCCAGTTTAAGCCTCTGCATCTTTAATTGCTGCTGGTATCTTTTTCTTTCTTCATCCTGCCATGAGTGCAAGTTCAGCAGAATTTCCTCCAATACAGCTGCCGGTGTTCGACGACGCTTCGCATTTGGTTTGCTTTTCTGGTCCGGAGCACCATCATTTCTTGAGTTCTTTTCGCAGTGCACAGTTTCTTTTGTCGGTGGTTCATTCATGCTGCCCGGGGTGGCCACAGCTAATGTGCAGGCAGCTGAGGTGGAGGGCTGTGGAAGCTGGCTTGACGCCACTGGAGCCTGGTACTCTATGTTATTTGCAAGCAAGTCATCCATCACCTGAAAAAATGGCCACTCCTTTCTTTCTCTTCCACTCTTCTTCTTGTGCTGGCGGTGCTTGTCATACGTGCGTTTGAGACCTTTGAACTTCGTTTCACAGTCCGCAGCAGTTCGCGTGTACCCGTGCTTGCACATTTCTTCACTAATTTGTTTCCAAATGTCTTTCCTCTTTCTCTTTCTATCACTGAAGTCTTCTTTATGATTCTCATAAGATGAAATCAGGAGAAGTACCTCGGTGTGTACCCAACTTGAACTTCCTTTTGGGAGACCTACAGCATAAAGGAGAGCTACAGCTTAAGCCCCCGCATAAGAGATTAGTAACAGAGCATGAAAACCATTTCAATTCAAAGAAAAGAGGCTTTACTCACTGTTGTAGTTATGGTCGTAGTCATCACTTTCAGCAGTCCAGAGGGAAAACTGGTCCTCTGTAAAAGTCATTCAGTCATGGTGTACATCAGCCTACATCAGGACTCATTTAAGAATTGACGCTAAAAAAGTGACAAAAAGAAGAGGTCTTCGTCGCCCTGTGCGTCAAAAATAGTGGCAGTGAATACCTCCAATAACCGCCTGTGTCGCGAGTACAGCGGAGAATTAACCCGGCAAAAAGTGAAAATTCATATCATGTCACAATTTCTATCACAGTGAAAATGCAACTCATGAAATTTAAACAGATTTCATATATTATAATATTCTCTCAAGAACCCTACTGTTGCAAGCACTTTGGCAAGAACGAGCGTTTGCCTGCACCAAGTACAACGTTTGAAGGAAGTACCGATTTCATGAATTTCCGAACGCGCTTTGTACTTATTTTCGCTAAGTGCGGCGACGTACAACACATCGCGCTCGACAACGTGCCATAAACTTAGCTACAGCTTTACAATAAAGCTGGCTGCGCTACGCCAGCAACACAAGGCAAAAGCAAGAATTTAGATTTTCAACGCAAGATTCCTGCAGTTGTCGCTCGTAACTGCTCGTTTTCTGGAAACAAATAGAACACTCTTGATGACTCAAAGAACGAAACAAGGCATTAAAAACTCATACACACCTGAGTCGTCGCATTGAGCGGTTTCCGCGTAAACATCCGACCCTGTGCCCGCCGCATCTTCGCAAAGCTGAAGTAAGTCAGGTCCTACAGTCGCAGTAGCCGTATCAAGTACGAACCCTGCAAATGCACCAACGATTAAAACAAGGTCCCCGACGAACTAGCAACAGTTTACGTACGTACCTGTGTTTGTGTTCACGACGAGCACAGACCGCGCAGCCATAACTGCCGTTAACCGCGAAAGGCGCCAAAAAGGAAGTAGCACCATAGTACCCGGAAATACGTCACGTCGCCAGACGAAACCAGACCCGCGCTCCCGCACACCGTCGTCGAGGGCGGAGCGCGTAGAGCGCGCTCTGCAAACACACACCGGAAGTCGGTTGTGGTCGTTTAGCTTACTTGGAGCGCACTCTGACGACTGGAGCGCGCTCGAGTCCTTTAACTTAACGCGCCCAAAGCTACGGCGTATCGGGCAACTATATGGGGATTGGCGTCTGTAACGCTGAGTGCATTCCGGACACTGGATAGGCAGCGCACCCACCCTGCCACTGTGGTACGTGGCAGTTAATGGTTGATCGAGAGAGTTCGCTCACCCAATGAACGTTGCGGCCTGCCGCGTGTCTGCCACAACGTTGTCAGCGCTCACGCATGCAGCCCACATCTCTTTCTAATCACCCCACGTTCCTATAAGCGCGATTCAGGCGTCGACTGATCCAGGGAGCCAGTTATGCGCACTTCGTTCCCTTAAAAATCATCGCAGTCTAAAACGTCAACACCAACGCCAATGAACTCCGACGGCCTATGGCTGCAGTGCCGTGTTATTGCCACAACGTTGTCAATGATAACGCATGCGGCGCACATACATCTGTCACTACCGCCACGTAGCTTAAAGCACGACCGAGGTGTCCGTTGTCCCAAGGGGCCAGTTATGCGCCTTTGCTTTCGAAGCTCCCGGTCTTCACCGGTTCCGACGTAGCTCCGGAGCGGCTTAAGGTCAAAGCGACGGTGTCGGCGATCATCATCATCAAAACTTTTATTTCCACCGAAATAAAACTTCTTTTTGATTCACCCCCCCCCCGGGCACGCAGGACTAAGGGAGCCCTACTCAGGAGCCTCGCAAACTAAGGACTGGTGAAGATACATTGTCGCTTCACGGCCTCAGCCGCCAGGCGGACGACTTGTTACTGTTGAGCGAGGTCCTCGCTCCGCAGCAAGGACTCCCAGGTTTCTTTTATGCGAAGCATATTGCTAGAGCTACCACTCACGCCGTCGCCGTGGGACCCCCCGTGACACCGTGACGTCACACCACGTGCCACCGTGACGTCACACCACGTGACACCGTGACGTCACACCACGTGACACTATGACGTCATACCACGTGACACCGTGACGTCACACCACGTGACATCGGATGAGAGAGCCGGCCTCCACCTCGCGCCGTCGCCGCGGGACCCCTAGCCGTCACACCGCGTGACATCGGATGAGAGAGCCGGCCTCCACCTCGCGCCGTCGAACTGTGTGTCAACCAGTGCGGACAGTGGTGTATCGACTCTGGTGCACGAGTTAAACTGTGCTTCAATCAGTGTGGACGGTAGTGAGTGTAGTAGTATGTCGACTCGTTTGGAGCGTCGGAATGCCTATAGACGACAAAGGCGCGCCATGGAATCCTCCGAAGAACGAGAGCACCGGCTGGAAGAGCGTTGTTTCTAATACAACCACTGAATGTCCTTGTGTCTCATACTATAAAGAGAAGTTTATTGACTTCCAAACGATCAGGACAAAAATCTCTGCCTCTCCCGTAACCGAGAGTACAGTAAGCATGAAATGTTTACGGGCCTAATGTCATCTCGGAAGACACCCGAACCGTACCGTAAAGGAAGGGAGGAACGCCACCACCCGTTCGGCGCGATGCCTTGCCCTTTGAACGCAGGCTTCCGTGGCAATCCAGGCGCCCACCCAACGCGCGTCTCGGGGTTAGTCGGCATTCCGCTGTAGCCATGCCGTGTCTTCCCCCACGACGAAGGCTTCTAGTGGTTGTATTAAAATGACCAAGTATTCAACCAAGGAAAGCCATGTATTACCAAGCCTAGCCACTAATATGCTTCGCATTCCCCAGGCTTAGCCAAGCTGAGCCTCAGCAATTTTTTCTTCTGTCTTTCGTTCGGCGCCCGAGCTAACAGCACATTCCCATAGTACGTGGTCGAGAGTGCCCCTCTCTCCGTACGTTATGCAATATTGGTCTTTCTCCTCTTTCGAGATTGTTACGTATACCTAGAAGGGCCTTATATGATTTTCCCCTTGTAATCTCCGCGCAATTGCCTCCTCGTCTCCGAGGGAATGGTCGGGCGGCGGATAGACCCTCCTGCTCAGCTTATAATGTTCCGTTATCTCGTCATATGAAATCGAGCTATCTTTCATGTCTATGTGAGAGGGCTGCTCTACGGCCTCCCGGTAATAGAGAGCTCGGGCAAGCTCGTGTGCAGTCTCATTTCCTTCAATAGACTCGTGCGCTGGAATCCATATTATTTCTATGTTACGTTATATCGGCCTCGCCTCGAGGACGCGTTCGGCCTCTTCCGAGATTCTTCCTTTCCCGAAGTTCGTCACTGCATTTTTGCTGTCACGCAAAATCGTCGTGGCCTTCGAGGGCTGTCGCCAACTCTTCCGCCGCGTTGGCATCTCTCGTACCGCTCGAAGCCGCTACCGTTGGTACTCCTGCCCCGTCGACCACCGCGAATACAGCCACCTCGTGCTGTCCGCACGCCGCGTCTACATGAGCCACCAGGTCTGCCAGTCGCTCCCTCATCTTCCTCTCGTAGGCCTTATCCCTGTGTTCTCGCCTTTTGTTGTTATAGTCGGGGTGCATGTTCCGCGGCATAGGTGGGACGCATATTTTGGCTCTGATTCCTGCCGGGATGCTTGCCATCTTGTGCGTGCTACTTTCTGGCCGGATTCCTACCCATTCGACTATTGTCCTGCCCGTTTCAGACTGGCCGAGCCGTTCTAATTGGGATATTCTCACTCCCTCTGCCAGCTCAACCCATCCATTGCGTACCCCCATTTTCTCAAGCCGATCCGTCGACGTGGATATGGGGAGTCTCAGAGCTCGCTTGGCGCATTTCCTTAATATTCTACGTTCTCTATTTCTCTCTCGCTCATTTTAGGTACGGCGTCGCGTAGCAGATCCGACTTATTACGAACGCCTGCGACATTCTCAGAAGATTCCTTTCTCTTAGTCCTCTCCCTTTTACCGCTACCCTCCTAACTGTATATGTGGCTAATTTCTTTACGGTGTTGGTGTTGTTGCCTTTCTTGTTGATAAACATGCCTAGGATCCTCATTTCCTCGACCCTGGGCACTGCAGGCCTCCCACCACCACTTTAATTTCTACTTCTCTCTTGTTCCTGCCGTCGCTATTACACACAAAGAGCTCTGACTTCTGCGGTGAGCACGCCAGGCCTCTTTCGACCGCGTACTTCACCACGACGTCTGCTGCCCTTTGTAGACTCCACTCAATTTCCGCGTCGCTTCCGCTATTCATCCACGTGTTTATGTCATCCGCATACACGCTAAATTTTAGATCGGGTATCTTGTTCAGCATGGCCGGGAGACCTCTCATCGCTATGTTAAATAGGAAGGGGAACAGTACGGCTCCTTGCGGGGTACCTTTACTGCCCAGCCATATATGCTGGGAGATCCTGCATCCTGGAATTTAATCACTGCCTTCCTCCCTCGGAGAAAGTCCTCCCTCTGAGCACCGCCTCGTGTCAGACGTTGTCGAAGGTCTTCGTGAGGTGAAGACCTAGGATCACCTTGGCATCTAATCCTTTATTGTCTATAATATCATGTTTGCGCCTGAGCATTACATCGGGCGTGCTGTGCTTAGGTCTAAAACCAACCATTTCGTGCGGCCACAGGTTTCCATCTTCCATGTATCTCGTTAACCTCGTTTGCACTACGTGCTCCTTCCCCGGCTTGGGGATGAGAACAACCTCTGCCATGTTCCCATTCCTCCAGCAATTTGCCTTCCTTCCATACTTTGTTCATGTATCGCGCAATCGCCTGTATCGAGTCGTCGTCTAGGTTCCTGAGTATGACATTGGATATTTTATCCGGGCCAGATGCCGAGTGAGTCTTTAGCCCAGTGATAGCAGCTCTGATCTCCGCTACCGTAATGTCTGCGTCTAGCTCTTCATTTTCCACTCCTCCATATTCTGTCTGTCGTACTTCCGTCGCGTCCCCTATGTAAATGTCCTTGAGGGTGTCCATCAGCTGTTTGTCCACCCCCTGGAAAGCATGTCTCGCTTTCACCCGGTTAACGCTCGCTGCCTGTTTGGATGCGCCTGGGTCGAGGAGATGCCTCAGTATATTCATCGTCTTTGCTAGGCTCATGCCCCTTTCCATCCCGCCGCATCTGATGTACCAATTTTCTTCGTTTAGTTTTATCGCATACGTTTCCATTTCCTTGGTGTGTCTGGTTAGCGAACGCCTTAAGTTTCTGTTCCATTTTCGTGATCTGAGTCTTCTCGAGCCTTTCCTTCTCCTTCCACATGCTCATTAGCTTGCTGTCCGTTATCTTCGGTGCATCTACCCCTTCGGCTACAGCTTCCGCATCCCTGGCATCTTCCCTCAGTTCTTTTGCCGAGTCTCCTATGTCGCAAATTTCCTTAACTTTATGGCTTCTGCGAATCACCCGGAATCTGTCCCACTCCACGACTCTCGCCTATTTGAGTTTGCGCAGCTTGACTCCTTCTCCTAGCTTCGTGGCTACGATGAAGTGTTCACTACCCAGATTTTCCCTGGTGTTTCCCATTCTATTCTGCCTGCACTTTTACGGAAGGTAAGGTCCTGCGCGGTGTATCTGCTTACACTGCTACCGACTCAAGTGGGCGCACACGGGTCGGTATTAAAGGTTAGATCGAGGTTTTGGGGCTCCTCAAGAAGTCTGCCCTTCGGATCTTGCCTCGCGTACCCCCATTCCTGGTGTGCCGCGTTAAAGTCCCCCACGATCACTAACGGGCTCTATCCAGCCAGTTTGATGGCTTTTCTAAATATCATTCCGAATTTCAGTTTCTTCTGCTTCGGCTTGCTGCAGAAGTTACGCAGAAATATGCTTTTCGCTCTCTTGCGTTCCGTAATCATTTCTATCGTTACCGCTTCTATGTCCTCCGTACTCACGTCGTGATCTAGGGTTGCTATATTCCTTTTGACCAGCGTGTCCACTCTGCATCCCCCCCCCCCCCCCCCCCCCCCCTATCGCTACTGGAGCTTTGGTATACGGCCAATATGACCTGACTTCCGCGGTTACCTGCAGCGCTATAGCAATTGATTTGTTCCCTACTTGTTCCACATGCTGCTGCAATAGCGCTCGCTTCCGTTGATACCCACGGCAATTCCACTGCCAAATGGCGGCGTTCTCTTTCATATTTTGAGTCCTGTCCACTATTCACAAAAATCATTTGCAAGAAATGCTGGTTATACAAGAAGAAGCTGGAAGTGTGCGTGGCATGCGGCCGACTGGGACACAGAGACGACGTATGCCCGGACCCGACCTGGAGCAGGGACATAGGTGGACCCCAGTATGCCAGCTGTGCGGGGGAAGCCCACATGCCGGGTGACAGCAAGTGTAGGAAGGTGTATAGGAAGCCCTGCGTTTCGACGAAAAACGCAACTAGACGAGAAGACGGGAAAGACGGTGCAGCGCAAGAAAAGGACGGGCCCGAGGGAAAGTCCAGATCCGGCGCCAAGAACAGATCCGGGACGCCCTTGACATCCCGGTCCTGGGCGAGACCCACGGACCAGAAGGAGTTCCCGAGCCTGCCGTCCAGGAAGGACCCGAGACTTCGCAAGACGGCGCCCGAGAAAGCGGTAAGCTTCGCGAGCAAGGTCTCCCAGGCTAGCCCAGGAACAGTAGCGCTGAAGAAGGAAAATGCAGAGTTGAAAGCGAAGATAGGGATACAAGAGGAATTACTCAAGGCAAGGAACGGAAATTGTGGAGCTGAGGAAAATGATAGCAGAACTAGTAAACAATAAGCCTAGGCCGGTGGCACCTCCCGCGCAAGCGATAGCGCAAATACTACCGGAGGCAAAACCGGTGAAAGAAGAAGCAGAGGAGGAAATGGATACGGGGGTGGTTAGACCCCCTTCGATAAAGCGAAAGGCGGGCGAGACCGACCCCCTTGTGACGATGGAGAGGAAGCTATCGAGTAAATTTGGAAGCAAAATTGATAGGCTGGAAACGCAGATGCAGGACGAGAATGTAAAGTTAAACGCTCTAGGGGACATTAAGGATTCAATGGACAAGATCCTAGCGGCATTAAACGGCCTTACTGAGAGGATGGCGAAAATGGAGAACGGAGTCGGCGAAATTCGAGGAACATTACGTCGTAAAGCTTTTCGCTTTAGAAATGCTAGGTCTAAAGTTAAGAGACAGGTCAGAGTGGATCAGGAATCAAACACGGGTTAATTACATTCTAGTCTAAATCAAGAGGAAGAAATGGGCTTGTGCATTGCATGTGATGCGAAGGCAAGGTAACCGCTGGTCCTTAGGGTTAACGCAGAGGATTCCAAGAGAAGGAAAACGTAGCATGGGGCGGCAGAAAGTTAGGTGGGCGGATGGGATGAGATTAAGAAGTTTGCGGGGATACGGTGATCGCAGCTAACAAAGGACAGGAATAACTGCAGAGGCATGGGGGGAGCCTTTGCCCTGCAGCGGGCATAGTCAGGCTGCTGCTGCTGCTGCTGACGATATTGCACAGCACACAGGCGCCTTTGCATTTCGGCCGCCACGGCTCTGTGACGGCCGTGGCGAAGGGAAGAATGCGAGCGAGCCGCGAGGGACTGCACCAACATGGCGAAGACAGCATGGAAGAAAGCGGCGATGGCGCGACGGCAACATTCCTTGCTCGTGGCCAGCCGAGGCCGAACGAAGAGGCGTTCGCAACAGGAAACAAATTTCCTGATTCGCGTAACTTTAGCGCAGCTTTACAAGTGGTGGGCTAGTTGTACTCGATGTGGACCGTGATAAACGTGATTTCAGACTGCATATGACAAAATGCTCTGTCAGAGTTTGAGCACAAAGCGCGGACTTTGCACCGGTGCGCCTGCTCTTGAAAAGGTGCAAATATCGGTGTAGGCCACTGAAATCTAACAGTTTATGTGCCACACTTGCATGTTTCATTCATTGTTTGGAATAAAACGTGAAGGTTAAAAACGCTTGCAATGATCTATATCATTTTGAATCAATGGTGGCAGCTTTGTGCCTATCGCCTGAACGTATTGGCCCGTCTTCGTAACATAATCTTGAGTTAGACGTTTCAGAAACCGCGGACGTCTTAAACGGACGTCTTAAAGAAGTTTCCGAAAGTCATCTTGCCGTCGACGTATATGAGACGTTTCATTATAGCGCAAGACATGTGAAGCCATTTCGAGCTGTTTCAGCACGTTTCTAAGACGTTCTGTGTTTTGTGGGTAGTTTACCTGCAATCGCTCTATTTCCTCTGTTCCAGCTCGGGTGCTTCCCGCAGCCATGGCTGATGCCGGAACTAGCAAAAATCTTTATATTCCTTCCTTTTCCCTTTGAAATCATCGAACTGCATGGAACCTACGACACTGCTGACTACTTCTGTTGACAGCCTGTTGAGATCCCTAGAGAAGACTTTCTGCGTTCCACTGAACATTTCGTCTCTGTTGTCGAGCAGTCAGCCAAATCGAAGGCATATTCCCTGACTGAAATATGAGACCAGTGCGGATAGACTTACAAAGCTGCTGCGGATACCATCGCCGCTAGCAGCTGGCATCAACTACAAGTTCCGTTCCCCAAGTTAAAATAAGGAACTAGTGTGCTCGCAGAAGTGAAATAGGAACTGCGCTGAAGGCGACATCATCCTTTGAAGTTCAGGAAACATAGTGTCGACGCCCGGCCCTTTGTCTACGCATCGTGCTACTGGCTCACGTTGGCCACCATAGTAAAGACCAAGCAAATGTTGCGCAGAAAAGTGTGTTGCCCACAAATGGACCAACTCTGTACAAAAACAATCCTAGTCTGCAGTCCGAGCCACAAGTGACGAAAACAAAACACGCCAAGAGCCACTCATCATGACCACTCTCCCTCTTCGGAAGTAGCTGGTGACCTCCTTCAGTCAAGCAAATACCCAGCAGCATGTTCTCATAATTCCAGTAGTGGAGATGATCCTGTCAACATCAGGTGAGCAAATCCTACCAAAGATTCGAAAGATGTTAGCTTTTTTGGCCATATGGGATGTGGCAAAGTCGAACAGTTGGCTGTCCGTCATCATCATCAAGGAGGGAGCGGAAAGCATATGTATGTGAATAATTGAATATAGTCATTCGGCATGAACAAAAATTTTAACAGGACATTACATAAGTTGAAAGCGAAAAAAAATTGGCTGTGGCTTAGCTAAGGTTAAGCCTGGATATCTCGAAGCGAAAAACTGCGGCGATGCTCGTGGTTTAGTTTAAGGTTATACTTACGGTTACATTTAGGGTATAGCTTTCTGGCTTTTCCGAAACGTATTGTCTTAGGTATACAAAGTTTGTACGGAGGCGGAGAAGGAGACACGCGTGTAGTGAATACGGTGCTGTCTTAGAAGGTTGCTTTAGAGACATGTATTGTGGTGTGCTTTCCTTTCGGGTGTACGCCAAGATATGAGAGACAGGCATTTGCCTTCCTTAAAAGCAATTTTCATTTCATTTTCTTTAAGGCCCTTACGGCGTGGTTCGGGTATCCGCCGAGATATGAGAGAGACAGGCGTCGTTTCCTTTCCTTAAAGCTGCAGTGAACAGGAATCTGAACTCGTCTTTTTGCCGCGGGAACTCAATCTACACGTTCCGAGCATTCTTAGAAACTGCGATTTATTGCCCTGTGTGGCCGATCTCCTTAATTAAATTGAATTAACGTCCGGCTCCCGCCTTTTCTTTTTGAATTCCCCGTACGGTGGACGGAGTCGACCAACGCGTGGAGTGCCTTTCACCCAGTCCCGTGGCGGCTTGCCGCTCCGCCATCGGCGGAGTAATACGTAGTAATCCGTAGTAGCAAATAGTCCGTGCGTATTTTATTTCTGCGGGCTTATTTTGCGGCTATATTACCTGCGAATGAAACTATTTATTCACGGAAACCTAAAAAACAAAATAAAGCGAAAGCAAAGCTTCCACGGAGCTGGCTGAAAGGTACTCCACGCGTTGGTCGACTCCGCCCACCGTACGGGGAGAATTAAAAAAATAAAGGCGGGAGCCGGACGTTAATTAGATGTAATTAGGGAAATGGGCCACACAGGGCAATAAGACGAAGTTTCTGAGAATGCTCGGAACGTGGAGATCGAGTTCCCGCGGCAAAAAGACGAGTTTAGGCAATACCTCCTAGTATTGCTATGAGGTATTGGTTCAGATTCCTCTTCACTGCACCAATCGGGTGTCCACCGAGATATGAGAGTTTCCTGGCGCACTGTTTGCCTTTCATGTATTTTTTTATTTGTGATTTTATTTCTGTCATGACTTTTTTATTTTTGTTTGTGTCAGCGGCGGCGGCGGCGACGGCGGCCACCTGCACCGTGCGTGACGTCACTCGGTTTCGCGTACGCGCAGAAGTGGCAAATATGGTCTCCGGCTCACGCGAAGCGCGGTGTTGACTAGCCTAGTGAAGCTTTTCGCTTCAAAAACAAGAGTACACAATGTTCATTCGGCAATACAGTTACGAAGAAAACAGATCCCGAATAACACAGGGAAGGTACCAACAAGTAGCGCTGAAAAATATACAAGTGCAGGGGGAGGGGTACATGAGGAGGAGTTGCCAATGCGTATAAATTTCGGCTTACGATAAAGATGATCTGTAAGTAAACTCTTAAATGAATCCGATCGCGCTGAGTTGCTATGGGGTTGCAGCTCTCCGTTCTTCTATGGCGAATGGCAGGAGTGACTTATTGGAGGCATTCGTAGAAATATGTAGACGCTGAAGACTTTAACTGTTAATTATATGGTGTGATGCTTTGTTAGGCGGGAGGAAAGTGTGCCGCACAAGTGAGAGTAATTGTAGTATTGCTTACGGGAATGGCAGAGCTGGGCAATTTTGCGAAGACAGACGTGCTATTTAGAAACATACCAGTTGCAAGTAAGGTGAATTTCCACAGCCGCAAGAGAACACCTTACTGGCCTGAAGCCAACGGAACTGCGGGGACGTTCACGACGTCAGTGGTCAAGCTCATTCAAACATCCTGCATTGAGAACAAAGACTTGGCAGTGCAACTTGACGGACGCCTTGCAAACTACAGACAGACAGCCTATCTAACTCCAGGGCAGTCCCCTAAAATGAATAAATAGTGTTTTTAAAATGGCACGCCCATTTGGATGGGATTACTAGGCAGCTCCGCAATCGAGTAAATACAGTAATGGGTTAGTTCACTCTTCAGTGCCTCATGACCCCCCCCCCCCCCCCCACTGTTTTACTTAATCGTGTCACGTGGTCAGTTTGATACTAACGATGAGGCCGTTGGTGACTGGTGACGTCTGTAAGGTGACTGTCGTCTGTTCCAAAAATGGAGCATTTGCAGCCGATCAGTTTGGTGCTCAACTCGAGGAATCCCAAAACATAAACATAGCTCCTGCTGTAATTTTTGTCACGCCATTCGCAGTCATCTGTGACTTAGTCTCGCGCATCACAAAATACCAGCAAAAAATTTTATTGCCGTCTCAATTTGCACCCATTTTTAAATAGACAAATGCAGCCTGGTTCCGAGTGCGTGTATTACACAATGCGTGAATAACTCTCAAGCAGCGCGCCATACACGCTCCAAACTTTGCAGCAGTCAGAGAATCGCTACAGTACCTAGGTACCGAGAACTAGTCGCAGCACTTCTGCACAATTAGAAATGAATAACTACGCCAGCACACAGCCACGAGTTCTTTATCGAGCGGCTGTGGCCTGCATAATGGGCAAGTCTCCTTGTTGATTTCTTTCTTGTCGCGAATAAAAACGAGAACCACTGCGCCCCGGCCGTGGTGAGTCTACGGCACCTTAGACTGGGCGCGGCTCTAGCTGAACTTTACATGATTATTTTTGATGCGCTCTACTCGTTACGTCACTAACCCGGAAAGACACGTGCAAAGCGCGAACGGAGTTACTATGCCTTGGTGTTTTCCCGCAGCTGTGCATGCAATCAATTCTAGTCGCCTTGCACGTGTGTCCCTTTCTATAAAAGACAAGATTTCATGATTCAGTAAACAGTTGTTAGTTCGTCCTTTGCGTGTCACTGTCCTAACGTGTCAGTCTCGTAACGTGTACAGCGCGTCAAAAGCATTCATGTCCAGTTATTGGGCCTTTATTAGTTTGAGCAGATTTTCTGTTTTCCCGATAGATGGCGACACTTTCCCATTTGTCTGGCTGACTTGAATCGGCGCGTTTTTATGAAGGTTGCGTTTGCCGGTTGCAGATATTTCCATTTCTAATTCACGAACCAGAGGAATACGATTTAAAATGAATTGCTGTACACAGAAGGTTCGAAAATGGAACATTTTAGACATGTATGGAACGCAAATACGCAGCATACTTAAGCAGCGTAGTGGCTTGTTGTTCTCTTTCCCCCCCTCTCTCTCTCTCTGACACGCGCGCGCGCGCGCACACACGCACACGCACGCACGCACACACACAGAGAGAGAGAGACAGAAGCTATGTCTCAAGCTTTAAAAGAGTAGAAAACTGAGCTAGTTGGTTCATAATTCTTGGTGATAATTCTTGGAGTCAACAGGCAAAAAAAGCAGCAATGCCAGATCGCACACCGAACAAGATTCAGCGAGTGTGTCAAAGGTGTGGTTTATAATATCCCTCTGGCTTGTGGCAAACAATATATAGGGCAGACGGGAAGGTGCCTTAATGATAGGATAAGGGAACATGCATCATCGCTATCAGGTGCCCCAAGCAGCAATCTAGCCCTGCATTGCAGAGATTGTAAAGAAAACAAAAAAAGGCAAAAAAGTGCGCAAGTGTGAGCCCAAGTTGCATGAAGTTCAAGTCTTGAAAAGGTTTGCAGACCAAGTGACACGTGAGATCCTGGAGGCATTGGCGATACGGGAAACAGGACAGCGGTGCGTTAGTACACCATCAATCTCTCTATCAAGAAAAGAAATTTCCTTCTTGAACGAACCCCACGGGAGATAAAAGCAAGATCTTTTTGACAAGGAAACAAAAAGCGCGGGTTTTCAAATAAAATTTTAGTTGACAGTCAGCTTCGTCTACGTTCTACGTGTTCCTTTCTGTGTCTGCGTCTTGTTATTTCGGCTGTACCCACCAAGAACTATGTCTCAAGCACTCGGGGTCGAATAAGACGGCTGCAGCTACAGTTCAAAAGCCGAGAACGTTGATTGTTTCCAAGGGACATTGAGCCGTGTCGCAGTGTGGGCATTGTCCGGGGGGAACATAACAGCAACTACCTTTTTTCTGTATGTACTTTCCCGTTGTTGGTATTCAACCGTTCAAAACAGTTCGTTACTCTGGTGTGCGAGTAGTATTTCGAAACCGAATAGAGTTCGAGTAATTAAGCTACATTTGCTATTGAATCGAACACGAACAGTGTAGTTAAAAACCGAATCGAATATTATCCGAATAATGAAAAAGCGTAATCGAATACGAATCGAACATTCGTGATCATTCGCTACATGTTAGAATACTGGTACAAAACGATATTTATGCGAAGCTGTGAAGCGCTAGCGACAATGCCCCTACGGCTCAGGTCAACGCCCCCAGCGGAGCCATAAGTCGTGGAATTAAAGCTGTAGCTGTCGAAGTACACTACATTGACCTCCAATAGCGGACACACAACAAGAAATGATGTCATGTCACAAGCATACATGAAAATTGATTTTTGCTAGTCATGAAGACAGCGAATAATCGAGCGACATTTAATGAGCGGGTCGAGAGTCGAGAGGTTTGCCAAACCTGGCTCTACCTTGTCGCGTCGCTCAATCTTGCCGGCCATGTGTTTGAGCATTATGAACATCGCCGCACGAATGGAACGCGTCGCGGCACTGAACCCTCCTTCGCGCGTAGACCGATCTCGGTAGCGTACTGCGTGACGTCGGAGCGGGCCCTGTTTTTCAAACAGTTATCGAAAAGTAATCATGGTGTGGCTTGTTCGAACTTAGAGCCACTTTTTGGAAAACCATTCGAAAACATGAGAACTGATTCTATTCGTTTCAAATCATTTTGAATGTGCGCAATTTGATTCACACAGCGAATTGAATATGAGGATATAAAATTTTCTATACTAAATTTTTTTTCCCATATTCCCACAAACGTTATTCCCACAAAACTATGTACTAACTATTATTGTCTGGCCTTCTTGGCGGTGATCGACCATGAGAATACTTGGGAGTGCCACAGGACTGAATCCATGACCTTCCTCCTCGCAAATGCATGCTGTCGGGTCTTTCTAGGAGGTGCTTCCACTGTTTTCATACTTTTTCGTTCCTAAATCAAAACGGAGCGTCCACATCTCATACTTTGTGATCAATAGACCTAATTATGCTTCCAGTTGATGCGGAGACGCTTAAGTGAGCTGCAGCAATCGGCAATCTTTGTTAATGCTTGCGTTGTCGCATTCTGCGGTATCCAACCAGTGGAAGCCTCGTTCATTTTTAACCAAGAGATGGCAGATCCAGAGGTAGGGTGTTCGCCTTGCGTGCAAGAATGCCGCAGTTCGAATTTCAGTGCCACGCAATTCTTCACCCTATAAAAAAAGGAAAAAAAAAACTCCAGCGTCAATTGACTTCAACCAGGCCTGGACTCCAGCCTGATGCCGGCGACCAGAGACGACAACACACCCTCTCACCAGCACAGATTTTGGCACCCTGGTGCAGCACTTGGATACCACCAGCTATATGAACACACCAACTAATTACCAGGCCTCAGCCCAAGGAGGATGCGGAGCAACTGACCAAGGCAGTGGTCAGATCAGTGACGCAGCGGAGAGCGCTAAGAATATCTGGTTCCGGACAAGCCGAATTGAAAACTAGACCTAGCATCATTGAATGGTACAACTTTACCGCTGAGGCTATCTTCGCAGTCTTCCTCGAGAAACTAGCGGGAGCCATATTAATCGTTTGCCATAGGCCTGGAGAGGTCGAGGGGACAGATAAAGCATATACTGTGGTAAAGGGCGTGCACGTACTTTGCTATCATGGTTTATCGGACCTGCAAGAGCTGAATGTGGGATTCCTGATCAGAAAGGTATAGCTGGCAACGTGCAGTATGACAGTTGTTATAAAGCTTAACAAGAAGTACATACTGAACGGTGTACGGGCTTACGCACGTACAGTCGTGAGCAAAAGTGGAGAGATCGGCGCTTCGGCGGCGGGAGCAGTTGCGGGGCCGCCCCACGGCGCTGCTATCTCGCCGCGCTCGCTCGCTGCGAGAGTGCCTCGAGTGACGACAAACTTCCCCCTCGCTCTCGCGCGGGTGTTTATCACGACTGATAAATTCCTAGTGCGGATTTCAGCTACTTTCCCTTCGGGAACTACACACTTTTCTTTTCACACTCCTCGTCGACGCGACCGTTCACCAGCAGAGTAGCCGAAATCCGCACTAGGAATTTATCAGTCGTGATAAACATCCGCGCAAGAGCGAGGGGGAAGTTTGTCGTCACTCGAGGCACTCTCGCAGCGAGCGAGCGCGGCGAGATAGCAGCGCCGTGGGGCGGCCCCGCAACTGCTCCCGCCGCCGAAGCGCCGATCTCTCCACTTTTGCTCACGACTGTACATCCAGTCGTAATCACCAAGTAGTTGAAGCGTTCTGTGAAGATGTGGAATCAGCAATGAGCAGAGCAAAGACGCATTACACTGCCCTCAACGCAAACTTCATTGCGAAGGTAGGCAAGAAGCAGGCCGGTGACCTGGCAGTGGGTGGTGGTGGTGAAAAACTTTATTTATTTGAAGGCCTCAAAAAAAAAAAACGAAAATTATGCAGCAGCATTGCGGGCGGCCTTCAGGCTGCCGGTTGTGGCGTCCAAGCCGTGCCTAGTCGCGACGTCCTCTGCCCAAGTCACCAGTCGAAGTTGGAGATTCGGCTCGGTAGATTATGGCATAGGTTTTAGGATTAGCGCGGAGGAGTTATAGTACAGTTCGCAGAATGAAATAGTTTGAGCCTCATAAATACCCTCTTCCGCAAACGGGGCAAGTGATCTTGACGCGCCTGAACAGCTAAGTTAAAAATGAAATAGACCATATTGTGAGTGAAGCCTGACGTAGGGAAGGATGTGGAGGTGGTGGGAAGGGTGAGATAGAGTCACCATAAGATGGTGAGGTTTCTTGTTAACTTAGATTTGAACAGGGAGCGGAGGAAATTGATTAGGAAGAAGCACATAAACGAGCTAGGGTAAGAGGGAAATTAGATGAACCTAGGATCTTACTAGAGAGCAGATATTCCGCTTTAACGGAGGACAATCACCTTACTATCCAGGAGATGAATGATAGCCTCACAAATATCATTACGGAGTGCGAAAAAAGAAGTAAGGGGGACTGTAACTAGACAGGATGCTGCCAAGCTCTTTCAGAAGGCAAACAACTCATTAAGAACCGCCAAACTATGGGTCTCTAACCCTATAAAGCCAATCAATAAAGGTGAGGTAAAAGACGCAAGAAGTATAATATGAAAACGACGGAGCGGGCTCTATAGAAGGGAGCAACCTATAGGGGTCAAGAGGAAATTAGTCTGTTAATGTTAAGTTATATGCTGATGATTGTGTCCTCTATGAACGAATTAAATCAAGTGAAGATCAAATCAGGCTAAATAATGACTTTCGGAAGGTGATGCGCTGGTGTGGTAGGTGGCAAATGGTGATAAATTTTGATAAAACAGTATATATGAGAATAACGCTTAAAAGGAATCCTCTTCTCTACCAGTATGGTACTTCCGACAGTGCACTCTCAGAGGTAACATGCTACAAATATCTCGGCCTATGGATTTCCAATAATCTTTCCTGGAACAAACATATTGATACCGTCTCGGCAAATGCTCTGCGCAAAATATTGTTCTTGAGGCGTGCACTACGGTTCGCTACTCCTGAAACACGTTTCCTTGCGTATAACACTATTGTGCGGCCAATCTTAGAATATGCCGTAATGATCTATATACCAAGATTAACATTAACAAATTATAAAGGATTGAAAAGAAAGCAGTAAGATTTATTTATAAGTCCTATGGCCGCACCTCTATCACTAATCTTATTAAAAAGAGTGGCTTACCATCCGTTACTGATAGAAACCGTATCTCTCGTTTGAAATTCTTTTTCCAGTTAAGTCATGGGCAATACAACATTGACATCTCGAAAATTGTTAGTTACTCTAGTGGTTATGCAAGACGCCTGAGACATTCTCTTTCCGTAAAACCTTTATCCACAAGAACGAACTGCTACAAATATTCCTATTTTCCTAGAACTATTACCGAATGGAACAACCTTGCTGGCCATATAGTCGAAGAGAATAATTTGTCCCATTTTGAGGCGCTGCTGCAACAAGTGACGAAATTTTGAATGTTCGGTTGATGAGTAATTTGCTGAGATTTACTTAATTATAACCTGTTGTATGCTTGGCTCTATGACTGCAGTATATATATTCTGAGGTTGTGAAATGATACAGTACAGTGTGATGTAATAATTTCGCTGCTGTAACGCCTTGTCTGCTGTATTTTCTTTTTTTTGTCCTTTGGTGTTACACAAATTATGTACCCACCTGCGATGGTCTTGTTGTTCAAGACCGCAGTATTTATAAATAAATAAAATAAGTCATTGACGCTAATAATGAAGCCGATGATGTGGACCAAATGGACGTTCCTCAGGCAATGAGAGGGTAAGTAAAGAAAGCTTTGCAAGCAATGCATGTTGATGATGATGAATTTTATTGCCCGAAAGAATCTGTGGCCAGCGAGCGCCATGGCACAGCGTGATTTCGTCTGCTCACGGTGGGGTCAAAGATCAATTTCCCAGGCATTTCCCCCTAGTGAAGCCAGGCACCAGGCCAGGGACCAGGGCAGCTTGTACACATTGTATCAGCGGTGGGTATCCGATGCAACTGGGGATCGAACCACACCTCTCCCTCATGCGAGATGGATGCTCAAACCTCTAGTCCACCGCTGTGGTACTTGTAAGCAATGCAACGAGGAAAGCGTGCAGATGGGGGTCAGGTAACTGCAGATTTGCTGAAGGACGGTGGCGACATTGTGCCAGAAAAACTGGCCGCCCTGTATACTCAGTGCCTCACGACCTCAAGAGTTCCGGAATCATGGATGAACGCTAGCATCATCTTAATCCGTAAGAAAGCTTGGGACGACAAGGACATGAAAATTAAATACAGTTAGCTTAGTGTCATTTTTCACGAGGTAATTAATAAGGTAATCAGGAACACAATTAAAGCAAGTTCGGATATTCAGTCAGCCATAAGGACCACGTTGGCTTTAATACAGAATGCACGACAATAGACCATATTCAAACCATCAAACAGGTGACAGGAAAATGGGCAGAATGTAAACAACTTCTTCATATAGCCTTCATAGATTACTAGAGAACATTTTACACAGTCTAAAACTCAGCAGCTAAGCAGCCATTGCGAAACCAGGGTGTACAGCAGGCATATGTAAAGGCACTGGAAAATATGTATGCGGCTGCACAGCCATCCGAAAAAAAAAATACCGATCAAAAAAGGTGTCAATCAAGGAGACACGACCTCTGCAGTACTATTCACCGCGTGTTTATAGCAGGTATACAGAGAACTCGATTGAGAAGAGTTGGGGACAAATGATAACGGACAATACCAGATAAATCTGTGATTTTCTGACGACATTTCTTCGCTAATCCTAGTACCGAAATGCAGGCATGATCAAGGACCTAGACAGGCAAATTAAAACGATGGGTCAAAAAATTAATATGAAGAAATTAATTTAATAGTGCACACTTTCGGAAGGGAACAGCAGTTTACGATAAGCAGCGAAGCATTGGAAGTGGTAAGACGATACATTCACTTAGGGCAGGTAGTGAGCGCAGATCTGGACCATGAGAGTGAAATAACTATAGCAGGGTAAGAACGGCGTGGAGTGCCTTCGGCAGACACTCCCAGGTGATGAACAGCAGTTTTCCAATATTCCACCAGAGGAAAATATAACAGCTGTAACTTCCGGTACAAGTGGGGTACATTAGAATTAAACACACACACACAAAAACATTGTTTTTGGCCCCGTGGTAGGCATATCGATGACACTATAGAACTAAAATATAATAATGAAGTCATCTAGCGCTCCGCATATCATATATTTCTTGGAGTTGTGTTCGAAGAACATGGTTTGAGCTTGTCAAATCATATCGACGACATAACAACCAGTATTGCGAGATCCATAGGTATTATCAATAAAATAAGGAACATATTACCTCCACAACTGAAAAAACAGCTATATTATAGTCCAGTGCATTCAAGCCTTCAATGCTGTTTATCCGTTGGGAACGACGATGAAAACAAATATAGATAAGTTATATATATTACGTATTATTGAGAACGCACCCTACACGAGTCATTTTGCTCCGCTCTTGAAGAAGAACAATGTATTAACAATCGAAAACCTAATTAACAGGAAAACAGCAATTACCACACTCCACGCAATCTAGCTTAATTAGACTTTTTTTTTCCAAAATACCTCCCGAAAGAACACGAATACAACACAAGGTACCCAACTTACAACAAGGGTAAAATACGATCAAATTACGGCATGCAGCAACAATAAATTTCTAAACCATAATTCTTAAATCGGCGCCCTGCCATCATGACATTAGTAAATCAATCATATTTTTTAGCACTCCTCAAAAAAAAAAGTTGAATGTGTACTTCTTGTCACTTTAGGAGGAACTTTTCTTCTTAATGCATCCAGTTGCTTTTAATGCCCGCATTATATTTAATGGTTTAACCCTCAAATCCCGCTCGGTGTCAATGCCTGTATTATGTTTACCTTTTCTAACCGTTCTTCAGAGCCCGTAACCTATTCATTTTTTTTCCCTCATCATATACTGAGGTGTTGAGTGTATTGAGAGACTGAGACTCGTCAGACATCTGTGCCTTTTTGACAACCTCAAATAGACATTCACTTAAATTCAGTTCGATAAACTCGAGGGCTAACGAAAAGGGCGGAAGTTGAGGACAATGCAGCGAGTTATGAAAAGGAAAAAGGCAGGAGTAACGTTAAGGGACAGGAAGAGGGCAATATGGGTCGGAGACCAAACAAGTGTTAATGATATCCTATTCGAACTCAAGAAGAAATTGGCATGGGAAGGGCGTGTAATACGCAGGCAGGATAACGCTTTAAAATAACGGAGTGGATTCCAAAAAAGGGCAAGAGTAGCAGAGGGCATCATATAGTCAGGTGAGGGAATGATATCAGGAAGGTGGCTGCCGTTGGAACATAACAGGCTTAATTGGAGAGATATGGGAGGGGCCTTCGTTCTGCAATGGATGAAGTTAGGCTGATTATTATGGATAACAGCATGACTACATCCACGTGGCATTTCCACCTGCTATTTATCGCAAAGCGGCTCTCGGCGATCTTGAATAGGGAGCTTGTGCACACAGGCCACGTTGTTTTTTGTCGTTGCACCTTTGGGAAGAGAGAAACACTACTCTTCAGTTACTAACTGGCATCCCGTTATCAACGTAGCCACCCACTGTTGAGTGATGTTGAGGGCAGTCTCGCAACGTTTATTCCATGCACGCTCAGACGGACCTCGTTGTTGACTGTGTTATAAACAAATAACGATCCACACTGCGATCTTCAGCATAGTCGCCACTGCTAGAGTTTTTGAGGTTTTAATATGTGCATATTTTCCTCCGGGTCGCATTTAACAGTCATACCCCCCCCCCCCCCCCCCCCCCTCCCCACTGCATGATCACGAGTTACAGTACGCAAGCCGACCACGGCGAGCGGTGCCCTTGGAACAAAGGAATGACGACAAAGTGCTGACACACAAGCGGGATTTATTGCTGCTACAAACAATAAAAGCCAGCTATAGCGACAGACGAGAAGTTCCTAGGACGGGCTACGGTCGAGAGTCAAGGACGTTCGGCTCATCAGCACGGGCAATTGTCCGCCCGGGTCAGGGCTGCGCAACACAGCGCGCCGAGGCCAACCGGAGCGACGCTTCGAGATCCGATCCTGCGATGCTGCGTTCCGCTTGCGAATACCGGGCCGGGAACGATCATCCGCGCCCGTCAGGTTACCCGAGCCGAAGGCACAAGATTAGCTTTACACTCTGCCCGCCGTGCTCGCACCGTTCATGGGCCAAGCAGCAGAAGTAATCGGTCCAATATTGGAAGCGTATTGGCAAAGAACGGCACTACAAAGGATCAGAGTAAAACCATCTGTTTGCAATACTTGGCCGATTACCTGTGTGGCTTGGGGATGCTTGCTGCGGCGGAACCGGGAAACGGACCACTGCACGGAGGTCATGCGGGTAATCTCGACTCCAGGACGGTCGCCTGGTGAGTCCTTACAAGCTCGCCATTCGCACTGACGTTCACGGCTGCCGACAACTGAAAGCGCATGCTTACTTGATCATTCACGGCCGCCGAATTTTAATAATACGTCATCATCACCAGCCTGACTACGCCCACTGCAGGGCAAAGGCCTCCCCGATATTTCTTCAATAAATTCTCTCCTGTGCCTGCTGCGGCTACACTATCTTCGCAAACTTCTTAATCTCATCCTCATTCCTAACTTTCTTCCGCCGCCTGCTACGCTTAACTTCCCTTCCTTACATGCCCTGCCCATTTCTTCCTCTTGATTTCGACTAGGACGTCATTAACCCGTGTTTAATCCCTGAACCACTCTGACCTCTTCCTGTCTCTTATCGTAACAGCTGTCATGTCTGGATAAAACTTTGCGGACAGGGTTAATCTACGCTATTTTAGTCCTCATATTTAATCCTTATTTCAGTTAAAGTCAATTTATTTCGCACATGAACAGACGTGGTAAGTTGTGCCCGCGAGATGAGGCGAAGGAATACTCGTTTGTCTCCTGACGAATCCGTCACCCCAGGCTTACACATCTGACGTGCGTGAGAAAGGGCTTTAAAAAGAAAGAAAAATAAAAGTGCCCTGCCTACACATCTGACAGCCAGCACAATACACTTGGAATAGGCAAGATACAATGATAATTGTACGGGCATGCAGACAAACATCGCAACACAACAACCAGAAAATAAGGTTATACAATGACAATTACACAAACATTCCACACTGCAACTGTATATCAAATTCAATCACGCAATATAAATCACGGAAGTATATAGTATTTTTACGTGTGTAGTGTCAAGTGAAAGTTATTGCATGCAAGTCCGAAGAAGGCAGGAAGACTACTTTTACTTGTTTTTTAAGGGAAGACACAGGTCTTTAGATGGTAAGAAAAATTCAAACATTTTGGTTTAAAAAAAACTGCATATCCGGGTTCAATATGCTTTAAAGTACCTACCTATACAGTTTCAGGGTTTTATTTCACTTCCAGCTACTACAACATCCATGTACTTGACGTCTCTGAAACGCCGAAATAACGATTCCGAGCAAAATGAGGCCGAACATCGCGCGAGAAACTTTACGGAAAAAAAAAAGAACTCGTATTGTGTCCTCATGGCACGCTGTTTTGGACATCGAGGTTTTGGAGAAGACAAAAAAAAAAAATGAACGATTGGCGACTGTAGTGCCACGGGAAGAGCTCGTGGAAGGACTCATTCTTAGGGATATCAGCAGCGTGAGTGCAGCGCTTGAAGAAGAGGCTAGCATTTTTTGTGATAGGAGCCGTGGGGCCGTGTGAACCACGAACTGCTGTAAAGAACCGTGCGGATGGCTGTGAAGATAAACCAAAAAGTGGTGGTTTGCGTTAGGTCGTGGCCAGAGGACTGTCACAGGCGTGTAGTGACCGGCGAAGTGAGATGACTAGAAATTGAAGTGATTGGAATCGTTTCGGCCGATATGATAGAAGTCCTTTTTTTTTTAACTTTTATACCTGCGAAATAGAACTCAGTGACCTCAGCTGCAGTATATATGCACTGAAGGAGTGGCGATGTCTTGTGAAATGCCATGAGGCAGAAGTAGCTTTGCTCTCCAAGAGCTACAGCTTCCCTCCACTACAGCGTAGCCTTCTGCTGATACAACGTACAGTCTTTGTGAAAAGTAACCAGGCTGCATGGTTTGCTTCTAGCTTGTATATTCCTAAAGACCAAAAATTGTTGGAAGGTAAAAAGACCCTCAATCCTTACTTTTAACGACCATTACAGCTTCAGGGAAGCTGTAAGGGCTCCACTCCACGAGCTCGAAGCAAACCATGAAGCCTGGTTACTTTTCACA
This sequence comes from Amblyomma mixtum, assembly GCF_055824585.1. NCBI lineage: Eukaryota > Metazoa > Arthropoda > Arachnida > Ixodida > Ixodidae > Amblyomma > Amblyomma mixtum. The sequence goes on from NC_143013.1 coordinate 50,193,047, forward strand.
AAGACTGTACTTGCAAGTGTGCCGGTCGGCGATGTTGTGACGATGTGCCGCTGAGGAACTGGAAAGGAACTAGCATCGTCCTTCTCCTTCTCCTCATCATCATAAGTCTGACCACGCCCACTGCAGGGCAATGGCCTGTCCTACACCCGCAAAATTCTTAATATCATCCCCCCACCCAACTTTATGTTGCCCCCTGCTACGCTTGCCTTCTCTTGGAATCCACTCTTGTTACCCTTAAGGACCATCGGGTATCTTGCCTTCGCATTACATGTCCTACCCAAGCCCATTTCTTTTTCTCGATTTCCACTAGGATATCACTAAGCCGCGTTCGTTCCCTCACCCACTCCGCCTGCTTCCGATCTCTTAACGTTACACCCATCAGTTTTCTTTCTACAGCTCGCGGACGCCAAATTTGTGAGGACTCTGAGAGATGATTGCAGGTCTTATTTTCAACAAACACCAAAGTACAAACAATAAACGAGGCGGCTTTTAACGGAAAGGAAACCAATTACAATATGAGCGAGAAGAAAGGAAAGGAACAAGAGAACAACGCAACAATACACGGGAAAAACACACGGGGGAACAGAACAAAGTGCTTATGATAAATGCAGGAAAAAGAGTCAAAGAGGAAAGTTCACACTACTTGTCTTATTCGAGCAACGAGCGGGGAGGACTGGCTGGTTGTCGGGCAGTCAGGGAGTCTCTTGGCGTTCCAACGTCGATGTTGATGCGACGCTACCGCAGCGTCGGCGTCTGTGGGCTCCCGGCACGGTTCCCAGGTCTGGTATCCCGGAAAAAGGTCACGTAGGCGCCAGAGGCGGCCTGTGTGGAGCAGCTGACGGATGGACGGAGAAGAGTGGCGCCTGGGCCTGGTGGTTGAGGCTCTCGACGATGGATGTCCAGGTCTGGTGGCCCGGACGTCTGCGGCTAAGGCCCAAGCCCGGAACTCGGGGAGCCAGCAGAACTCGTCCACGTCCGTCGCCCACCGTTGTCCCTGCGTTGTCCTTAACTTAAGCTGAATCCTCTTCGTTAGCTACCACGTTTCTGCCCCATAGGTGAGTACCGGTAAGATACAGCTGTTGTATACTTTTTTGAGTGATATTGGTAAACTAAAGTTCACCAAAACCCCTCATGCGTCGAAGTTAAAACTTACCTTCCTTGGTGTGGAAGTCCAAAGTGGTGACGTACATCAGACAGCCGGCGAAAGGTGTTCACTATAATTGCGTCAGACTAACTTCTTCACCCTTGTTATGCAGTAACTGAATGACTGCTAGGGTTTCGAATGAGTCAAATGCTTTCTCATGATATGTGAGGTTTGTTAGAGGGGTCAAGCATATTGTGCGCATTTTTCTACCACTTGATCGATGTGGTGAAGGGGGTCTATTCTTTAGTAGCCTTATCGCATGCTAGATTGGTCCTTTTGCCGACTGAAGTCTAAGGTTTCTCTGCCTCAGCGATTACCTTTGTATATACTTTGTACATAACGCACAGCAGTTGAAATGATCGTATACGTGAATTTGGGATACTACCTTTTCCTTTTGATAAATGATGGGTACTCATAGCATTTGCCCTGAGGCTATTTCTGGTCTTTTAAGTGCGACAGAGACAAAGAAATGGATAAAGCTGATTCATTTGAACGCGAGATCTGTTAACCAAAAGCATGATGATTTGTTGTTGCTACTAGAGGCATGTGCTATACCATTCGATGTATTGATGCTGACCGAGACGTGGTACACTGACGACAGCGACTATTTTGTGCTGGAAGGCTACAATCATTATTTCTTAAATCGAAAAAATACTAGAGGAGGTGGTGTGTCTATTCAAACTTGTCTAACCGGTTTTGAAATCGTACCGGAATACAGCTGTATTACCGGCGACTATGAAACTCTTTGTATTAGGAAAGGCACAAATATGTTCTCTGTTATTTACAGACCTCCAAATGGAAGTATTTCCGCGTTCCTGCAATTTTTTGATGGGTTACTCTCTCATGCAAACTGTAATGGTTGCTTACTAACGATAGGCGGTGATTTAAATATTGACATTCTGAAGAACACAGAACCCACTACAGACTTTTTACTTGTTTTACAGTGCAATGCCTTTCAGAATGTCATTGCCACTCCAACAAGAGTCACTCCTTTATCATCATCACTGTTAGACTTGTTCGTGACTAATTCATCGTGTAATATTCGGTCAGGTGTCATAAGCTCTGACATCAGTGATCATATGCCATTTTTTTTATTGATAAAGCGACACAATAACTTGAACCAAAAATGCCATACAGTCACGTACCGCGAAATAACACCGCATACTTTGGAAGAGTTCCGGCATGCAATTATTCAGACGAACTGGAGTGAAATTTTTGCAATTGAAGATTCTAATGCGTCATACAACAAGTTTATAGAAATTTTCAAGCAAAAATATTTCGCTTGCTTCAAACTAAAAACACATCGAAGTTTCAAGCACTCCCGTAAGCCTTGGATTACCCGCAGCATAGTCAAACTTATAGCTGAAAAACACAAGCTCTATCAATCTTTTGTAGACTCTCGTGACGTCAACAAACTGAGGGAATTCAAGCGTTTTCGAAATAAATTAAATAAAGCTATCAAAAAATCTAAGCGCGAGTATTACGCTCGCCTTTTTGATAGTGATTGTCTGCAAAATAGCGACCTAGTTTGGAAAAATCTAAATAGACTACTAAAGAGGAACGTACAGGGAAGTTCAATACCAGACCTCGTAATTGATAATCAAGAAGTAAGCGGAACAGTGCTTGCGGACCGCTTCAACAAATTTTTCGTAGAAATAGGAAGCACGGCCTACTGTTCCGAGGCCTCCTCTTCTGTGCGTTCAGTATCGCAAAGCTTATTTTTTCACCCTTCTTGTCAGTCAGAAGTAATATATGTTTTTCAAGGACTCAAGAACAGCCACAGCGTTGATGCGAACGATATGGAAATAAGACCGATAAAATATGTTCTGGATATAATTGCGCCCACGTTAACACACGTATTTAATTCTTCCCTATCTACTGGCGTTTTTCCCACCAATATGCAAGTCGCCCGTGTCAAGGTCTTACACAAAGGGGGTGACAAAAATAATTTAAGCAATTACCGACCAGTATCCATCCTTCCGATTTTTTCTAAAGGACTCGAAAAAGTTGTTAATATACGCATTGAAAGCTTTTCAAGAAAACATAACCTCATAACGGATCACCAGTTCGGTTTCAGAAAACACCGCTCCACAGAAGACGCTCTTTTAAGACAAAAAGAGGTAATTTTGGAAAATTTCGAGAAAAAACTTACAACTTTAGGTATTTACTTAGATTTCAGCAAGGCATTTGACCGTGTAAATCATCCAATATTACTAGAAAAATTAGAGCACTATGGATTTCGGGGTATTTCACTTAAGCTCATTCGGTCATACTTGACTGGCCGGCATCAATATGTTGAGATAAACCGAAATAAATCGCACTTACAAGAAATTCCATCGGGTGTCCCACAGGGAAGCATTTTAGGACCCATTTTTTTTCTTTTCTACATCAACGATATTGTAGAAATTTACAGAGATTGCACAATTGTCATATATGCAGACGATTGCACAGTATTGATATCTAGACAAAACTTAGAAGAAATAAAAACAGATGCCAGTTTATTCTGTAACAATCTACAGGAATGGTGCCGAAAAAATAGCCTGATACTAAATGAATCCAAAACAAAATGTATTCTTTTTCGTGCACCCGGAGTCCTACCTGGAATATCTCCCACCATTACCTTCGGTCCGTATACATTTGGGCTGGAAACGTGTGTGAAAACGCTTGGCATGTTCTTTTCCGAGCACATGTCCTGGAACGAGCATGTTCAACATCTGTCGACAAAGCTAAGTAGGATTGTAGGTACAATAAACAAACACCGTCACACCCTCCCACTAGCTACAAGAAAGCTCTTATATAATGCCCTTTTCTATTCACAACTCCGCTACTGTATACTGCTTTGGGGAAATACCACCAAGTCAAACATCAATAAACTTGCCTTAATACAAAAACGGGTAATCCGCATTATTGAAAACACATCATTTTTAGAACACACAGGACCCCTTTTTCTCAAACATCGCATTCTAAAAGTGGAAGATATGTACTCTTATAACCTATTAAGTAAGTACAAGAATGCAATACAAGGAAAATCTGAGACATTTCTGACCTTAGCTAGACTACAAAAACCAACAAATACCTATTCATTTCGCTATCAGTCACCATGGCTCATTCCATTTTCCCGTACAATGTACGGAAAACAACGACTAAAACACGCCATACCGCATGCGCTCAATGAACTGGACGAAAAACAAATAGACATTCTGCAAATGTCGCACAAGGGAATTTATAAAATTTTTGTTTAACCTGTACCACGGATTCCTTTTTTTCTTTTAATCTTGTTTCAAGTGTCTATTTTGTTTATTGTTCTGCATGTGACAATTCACAATTGACTGCTCTTTTCAGAGGACTGTTTTATCAATTTTGTAAAACTATGTGCTGTGCAAGTGCTTGCTGTCTGGGTGGCGGGAGCTTTGTCAAGCTGCAACTAAGCAGCTTTTTCTTCCGTCACCTTTTTTGCTCAAGGAAAATAAAGAAATTTCTTCTTCTTCTTCTTCTTCTAAGCTGATCGGTCTGTGATTTTTCGAGTCCTTGACGTCCCCTCTCTTACGGATTCAGATGATGTCAGCGCTCCTTCAAGATTCCGGTAGTCTCGAGGTCATGAGGCACTTAGTAAACAGCGTGGGATTTTTTCTATATACATTATATGCATAAAATGGTAGTAATTGAGAAGTTGCAAGCTCGCCACAGCCTCGAAGGCTAGGTTGTGAAGGATGCAAAGTAGACGGAAGGGATAGTGACACAGAGCTGCTGGCCCTTTATTAGCAGTGTTTGCGAAATCACGGCCACGAGACACGCGTGATACCATCAGCTCACGCTTGCAAAGGCCCACCTTATTTGAGACAAAACAAACGAAAAGCGAGCGTACGCAACCACAGCCAAATAAAATTATTTGGATTAGCATGTGAAGGTGTCCCTGTTATTTTGAAAATTTATTATATTAATTTTCGGGGCACAGTACAATAAAAACAATGCATCGCAAGGAATCCATCTTTCTCTTTTATGTCAATAGCGTTTATTTGTCATTGTACGCCTGATCCGCTACGTTGCAGTACGTGGCAGAATGTTTTCGTCTCTGCAACCAGGCACTGGTCGAGGCTGGTTGCGACACCTCTAAAACTGCGGTGCACTCCGATTTTCAAGCAGCTATCAGAGCCATTCAAACAGGCAACCGTTCATCTCATCTTCGCGAAGAGCTGATGGACGCACTGACTAAACTCTCACCCAGCCCTGTTTGGATTAGACGGGGCTACCGGTCATGCCGGGATCGCAGGTAACGAGCTGGCAGATCGGCTTACCCGCGAAACTTCACATCGGGCACTTGTGATACCCTGCCCATACCCGTCGTCCGGACCAGAGTCCCTACAATATCGGAAGCAAATCAGCATACACTACGACAACCTTCGAGAAAATAACAAAAACATATCATCGCCGCACCTCGCACTCTTACACCTCGTCCATTCGTCTCCTATGTAAAACTGAGCTTAACATCCTTTATAAACAAGCCAGGGCATATCTGCACCGTTCACCGGGACACACCTCCATGCCCCAGCTGCTCTGACCACTACACCAACCTCTACCATTGTCTCTTTTAAGTGCCCATCAGCCATATAATCATCATCATCATCATCATCATCATCATCATCATCATCATCATCATCATCATCATCATCATCATCATCATCATCATTATCATCATCATCATTATCATCATCATCCTGACTACACCACCTGCAGGGCAAAGACCTCTCCCATATCTCTCAATTAACCCTGTCCTGTGCCAGCTGCGGCCGCCCTATCCTCGCAAACTCCTTAATCTCATCCGCCCACCTAACTTTAGAACCCCCTGCAACGGTTGGCTTTCTCTTGGAATCCACTCCTTTACCCTTAACGTCGATCAGTTATCGTGCCTCCGAATACATGTCCTGACCGAGCCCATTTCTTCCTATTGATTTCGACTAGGATATGTCAATAACCCTCGTTTGTTCTCTGACCCACTCTGTCCTCTTCCTGTCTCTTAATGTTACACCTGTCATTTCCCTTTCCATAGCTCACTGCGTTGCCCCCAATTTCAGTTGAACCCATTTCATTAGCCTCTACATTTCTGCCCCATACCTTCTCCTACCCGTACGTCACCCCTATCCGTCCCCTATTTCATGGATCGCCTCGGACCAGCTGCAATGCCAGCTGGCCCTCGTGCGGCAAGCCCGCTGCCAACTTAGCGGCTGACACAAAAGCTGCAAATGAAGTGTTTCCTCTTTCTTGTTTGCTATCGCTTGCTTGCAAATGTGCAAAATCGGGGTGCACACGAACCAAAGAGCGCGATGTAAATGAACAGCATGGCGCAGAGAAAGAAGAGAGAAAAACTAAAACAAAAGCCGACCAACACAGCCACCAGCAAGAACCGCCCATCCAGAACGCCAGGCATGGCCTCGTCGCAATACTGACGCTGGCTAAAGGTGATCGAACCTGAACCAGGAAGAGAAAAGAGAGGAAACATACGGGGGAACGACCGATAGCGCTAGAGACATGCCAGGCGGTTTCTGCAATATTTAAAGGTTCACAATTTCGACGCCAGAATCGGCGAGCCGCAAGCTACCTGCTGCAGACGCACCTTGCTTTGGGAATCTCCAGTATAGAGCACAGCTTGAGCACGCGTGAGGTCGACTGCACCCTGTCGGCTATGGCTTGGCTTGTGGCTCTGGTGCTTGCCACCTGTGCGCTTCGCGCGCACGCCGCCGCAGTGGGCAGCGATTACGCCGAGACGCTACTGCAGCAGAGGCCTGACTTGGGCGTCTACCAAGACCTCACCAAGGTAAGACGATACTGCGGCTGAGCACTCTCAGCGACGACTGCACCTCGCTCGACTGTCTGCTTGCAGTTTACGACGAAACAGAGTGAAAGCAAAACAGTCTTCGTATTATCAACACACTAGAAAACCAAAGCAAAAAAGGGTTAAGTGTCGCAGAATGGTGAAATGAGAACGCGTGAGCAAGCGGTGCTAGGAACGGCTATTTCACTAGAATAAAAGGGGATTGCAGTTAGAAAATTTTCTTTACATATTCTATAGGCTCCCCACAGACCTTTGTCATCATCATCATCAGCCTGACTACGTCCACTGCATACAAAGGCCTCTCCCATGTCTCTCCAATTAACCCTGCCCGTTGCCAGCTGCGGCCACTGTATCTCCGCGAGCTTCTGAATCTCAATCTCATCCGCCCACCTAACTTTCTTTGTCAATCTCTTCTGAATGAAGTCTATAAACTTACTATAGAAAAGTCCTATAGACGAGTCTATAGACAAAAGATATCATATGAACGGTCTATAAAAAATCTACAGATTTATGGTCATACGTTTTTAATAGACTATTGTATATAGGGGTCTATAGAAATGAATAGACACAAAGAAATGTCTATAGTAACGCAATAGTGTCTTTAAGAGGACTATAAAAAGTCCATAGATCAAGTCTATCGCCAACCGATGTCCGAGGGAAGAAAAGTGCATGACCGATTTATATTAGTAGTAACTGCCTCAAGGGCCAAAATTCGAAGAAAAATCGTTTGACCAGGTTAAGGAGAGCGAGTGAACAAAATAACATGGGTTAGGTTAAATGATCTAAACGAGTAGCGTGGATTAGAGAACAAAACAAGGTTGTGACGACATATATCTGGGATCAAAACGAGGAATTGGGCTTGAACAGTGCATATAATGGCCAGGAGATATGACCGATGGTCTGTATAGTCCAAACAGTCAAATATGGGAAGAGAAAAGTAGTCGAGGTACGACTGAAAGCCCGGCCCTGTGATGAGAGTATAAGTTAGGCTAAACAACAGTGTAAATGACAGGACGAAAAAGAGCTGCTAACACGATCGCTGACTTAAAACAGAGCTTTTATTTCAAGACTGCAAAAAATATATTAGGAAAGTGAAAAGTTAAAGAAGAACAGCAGAAAACTGCAAAACCGAGTGGCTATAAAAAAAATCAATGAAAGTGGATTGGAGAGCACCAATCATTCAACCAGCCGCTGCACGGGGCGAAATCTTCACCATAATCTTCCAGGTATGCCACTTCATGAGTAAAACGTTAAAAGTGAAAAGTGTGCTTTTGCTGTTATATTCTATTTCGTACTGTTTTCGTGTGCGTCATGAATGACAAAAGACCAGCACAAACCTTTACACATTCTAATGTGTGTGTACGTACCGAGTTGATCACTCAAGTCCCAGCTCTGCTTCGCAGTGTCTTTTTGCTGCGTCTGTCATGGAAACATCTTTTCCCTCTTCCACCCTCACCGAACCATCTCAGAAGTGCGACTGCAGCACTGAAAGCGAATCCCTGCCGAAATAAAGAGCTGAGTACAACTACTCGCCAATATATGGTTTCCACAGTACGCAATTGCAGCGCCAGCATCTTGGCTCAGTGCGCTGTCATTGTTGCATGGCGCAAAATAAAAATAAATAAATGAATTTATTGAGGAAAGAGGACCCGGGAGGAGGGGATGGGCAGGTCTAGGAAAGCGGTTCACTGGATGAAGGATTATGGACGATCTCATGTAACGCCCAAAGGCGCATTTAAAGTGAAAAGCGGCTTTGTTCTTTAAACTGATGCAACCGTTTGTCATGAAATGGGGCGCTGTGCTCGCATTGTGGCACTCATAGCGTGTGTTGCAGTTAAATGCAGTGTAATTAAAAGAATCATTACCAAATCATGCAACCCGCTTAGAAAGCTGCTGATACAACTTGCAGCGATGCACTGTCAGTATCAATATTTTGATGCATGCATGCGCAAAAAAAAAAAAGGTATTTAACCCGGGGCCCTCCCGTACGGCATCCCTGATAGCCAGCAAACAACTTTAGGGTGCTGAAACCCTTATAACATGCCACACCTTGTACGTTTGCTTTGGTGCATTTTTCATGTTGACGGTTCTTGACAGAACGTTGGCTGCCTCCTTTTTATGTTTTATTTTGTCGGTCGCCATGTCTTCATAATCTACATGCGGATGTTACTCCCACTATGCGCATCCCGTCTCACACTTCTTCACTGAAACAAAGGCCGAATAACTATATCCTATCATCTTTGTTTTAATTAAGGGGGCACTGGTCGCTAACTCTTGAGTATACGATGGGCCAAAAGCACAAGCTAGACTTTGCGGCAAGGCGCGAAATAAGGGTGTCTTTTTTTTTCGTCAGCCTCATAATGTGCCGTTTCACCAAACATATGACCAACACAGTTCCCACTTCGAGTTTTTGGTCAATCTGCTCTCGCCCGGCCATAAGCTTGCCGTCCCGGTTATCTCAGTTGCTGTACTGACATAACCTTGTAGAATAAATACCATGAAGGAAAAAAAAAGGTCTCGGTTAGCTCAATTGGTAGAGCGACTGCTCTGGTGAAGCGGTGGTCCCATGTTCGAACCCCGGACCAGGACGAATTTTTCTTTAACTACGCAGTTTCTGAGAAAGCTGTACAGCTTTCCTTTGTAGCCATATGGCTGCGCTCGGGTGGATGTCAATGAGTAATTACTCGCTTATTACAAATCTACTCCACCTTGGGGGATTCCCCTGAACATTTGATCAACATGTCCTCACCGACCAGTTGGCGAGGTGTACTGGTCAAGGAGTGCTGGTAAGTCTCAGTCTAATTTTTTCTCTCTCTCCCCTCTCTCTCTGCTGGTCTCTCTTCTCGCGGCAGTGTCTGCACCGGGGAGCGAAGTGGCGAGTGCTGTACCGGAACCAGGAACAAGGAGAGTTCGGAACCGATGACGACTGCCTCGCGGAGACCCAGCTGACGGACCTGGTCGACGGGGAGGCACGCTTCCGGTTTCGCTACGGTCCGGGACACGAGCGGTGCGGCCCCTTTCCCTGTGGCTTTCCATTCCACTTGCTTCGGCTTTCGTCATAGCAACCAAATACCCGCATGCATTGCAGAGAGCCACGAATGTTCGCTTCTCTTTCATAGCGAGTTTACCCCTTCAGATTCTTCTGCGCGCATGCATGGATGTAGCGGCTTTGTTTACAAGGCGGCCTAGATGTCCACGAGAAAGCCTTCTTTGTGTCAGGCTCTTTATTTCTCCAGTCTGACTTTTGGTTTATGGTTTATGGTTTATGGGGTTTAACGTCCCAAAGCGACTAAGGCTATGAGAGACGCCGTAGTGGAGGGCTCCGGAAATTTCGACCACCTGGGGTTCTTTTACATGCACTGACATCGCACAGTACACAGGCCTCTAGAATTTCGCCTACATCGAAATTCGACCACCGCGGCCGGGATCGAACCCGCGTCTTTCGGGTCAGCAGCCGAGCACCATAACCACTGAGCCACCGCGGCGGCCAGTCTGACTTTTGAGGCCTTCTACTAGAAGAGGCCGCATATATTTCCCTAAATTTTTCTGTCTTCTTAAATAAAGAACAATGTTAGTTCAAACGGGCTGAGTGTAAGATGGCTCCTGGCGGTACTTAACGTAACAAGATTACATTTACAGGTGTTTGCACAACGATAAAAAAAAAGAGAAAACAGAAAAACAAACGAAATACGTATTACGAATCATTGCTTGGATTCAGACTTGCGGCAGCCGCGCCACCTTTTGGCCCGGATAACGGATACCTCTTACTATGATGCAAAGAAACCCTGTTGAAACAAAGAGAATAAACATGCAGTATCCAGAAAATCTGCAAGTCCACCCACCACTGTTCTTTGTGCTGTTTAGTGACGGCCCGTTCAAAAATTTCCGTTCATAGACTTCTGTACATAAAGTCTATAGCCTTTAGCAAAACGTTCAGTTGGGCGAGTTGGTAGATATTAATGATGTGAATATCTACCATGTCCCTTGTAGTTCGCGCTGTTCACATCATGAATATCTATAGCCTTTCTATAGATAAATCGTATAGACTAGACTATAATCAATACAAATCTTACAGTCCACAGATATATATATTTATGTCCATACACTTTTAGACTACTTTTCTGGGGACAGTCTATATACTATGAAGATAAAAACGAAATATTTATGGGCAGGCAATGCAGTCTATATAGGAAGTCTGTAGAGAGTCTATAAACCATTTTTATAAGTTAACAATACCAGTAGGTTGCGAATATATATAAACCGGTTTATATATATTCGTAACCTACTGGTATTGTTAACTTAAAACGTTTTAGATTTATTCCTGTTAGAAATTCATCACTAATCAAGGTGTTTGAAGCGGGCTGGGCACAACATGATGTTAATGATGATTTTATTTTATTGGTGCGACTGAAGCTTGGCCCAAGAGTGTCATGACCCTTTCCGGTCCTATGTCGGGCATCATCCGACAGCGGAAAAGTGCGCGCTGCTCATTTGTCGGGCATGACCCGACACAGCATTTTGTCTGCTATTTCTGTAGAAAAATTGCGTGCCATCTCAATGAAATTATTTCAACCTGAAAATTAGCTATTTCGCTTTCCTCCCGAGGATTGCAGCACCACATTGCTGCAAAAGTATTTTTGGTCATGTGTTCTCGAGGGCTAGAATTCGCGCCAAAAATCGCGGCGTGATTTCCATTCCAGCAGGCGTGTGTTCTGGAAAGATGTCTAATTATTCTGTATAAATCGAAGATGATTTTAATGATGAAGGCAACCATGTGCCTTTTTCGACAAGGATTTCGCGCTGTCTGCAACGACAGAACGATAAAAGGCGGCAGAAGGGAGACATTTTTTTTTTTTCCTAGACAAGCGAGAGGAAGCCTGGCCTCCACCCAGCAGAGAGCTTCGATAGGTACCACACTGTAATGAAATTCCGCTGCAGCCGTAGGGAAGGTGAAAAAAAAAATGCTTTGAATAAGTGTTTGTAACAAAATCATGATGTCACGCTCCCTTTTTTGCGAGGGGCTAAAAGGCCTAAAAGAATGCTCACTGGTGCAGTAGTCACTTAGGTAAGTACACCTGACCTGAAGGGCTGGAAAACGTGTTGTTGGCCTGCACGAGCTGAGGTCAAAGACCCAGTCTTGCAAGAATTCCACCCCAGAGAAGCCGAGCAACAGGCCATGATAAAACTTGTACCCATTGGAAAACCCAGTTTGCCCGGCGGCAATATGGGCTTGACCCCGCACCTTCCGAGTACAGTGCACCCCAATCAACAAGACGCCAGCACACCAAAGCACCAAACACACTACAAGCGAGCTCGGCCCTTATAAAAATGGTCGATAGGATTTCTATAGACTTCTTATAGACTGTATTGCTTTCCTACAGTTATTTCCTTTTGTCTATTTGGGCCGCCGCGGTGGCTCAGTGGCTATGGTGCTCGGCTGCTGACCCAAAAGACGCGGGTTCGATCCCGGCCGTGGCGGTTGAATTTCTTTGGAGGAGAAATTCTAGAGGCCCGTGTACTGTGCGATGTCAGTGCACGTTAAAGAACCCCAGGTGGTCGAAATTTCCGGAGCCCTTCACTACGGCGTCTCTCATAGCCTCAGTCGCTTCGGGACGTTAAACCCCATAAACCAAACCTAAACCAAACCTTTTGTCTATTTATATTCTACAGACTGCCTATAAACAAAAGTCTACTAAATGTATATGGCCATAAATCTATCGATTGTTTATAGACTGTCTATAATTTTTGTACATAGAAAGTCGGTAGACTTTATTCACAACGATCTATGGACAGTCTACAGACTGTATAAAGGCCTTTTTGCAGGGAAACGTAGTGTTAAGCAGTGGAAAGAGAATCCGGCAGACAGACAGACGAAGGCTTTCGCGGTAAAGTGTTAATTGGAAAAACGCCGACCGTAAGCAGCTCAGCGAGGGCGACAGTGACATGCGTACTTGGTAATCGTTAGGCATAGCGAAGCAGAGCGCGGTTTTGTTCTAGAATAATTTCACTTCGGAACTGAATCGTATTGCCAACTTCGTGCGATCATAAAAAAAAAATTGAACGCCATAGTTTTTTTTCTCCTCGCTCGATATCAGAATCATCGAAGTACTTCTTAGTAGCTAGTAAAAGATGCACGTACCGAATAGTGGTCCGAAGTCACTGCATATGCACCGGTAAGAAGGCGACCATCAAAGATAGAGTTGAGCTCGGCTGCTGACCCGAAAGACGCGGGTTCGATCCCGGCCGCGGCGGTTGAATTTCTAGAGGCCCGCGTGCTGTGCGATGTCAGTGCACGTGAAAGAACCCAAGGTGGTCGAAATTTCCGGAGCCCTCCACTATGGCGTCCCTCATAGCCTTAGTCGCTTTGGGACGTTAAACCCTATAAACTAAACTAAACTAAAAGCTAGAGTTGAGTCTATCGAGCAATAAAAGAGGATGGCGCTGTTTCTCGAGGGTCACTTCACGATTCCGCCTTTTTGCCATCTTTCACTTCAGACATAATCGCAGCGATCCTTTGTGACTGCAGGCAGGTTGTGACCAGTTCTGACAAACATCTTTTTTTTTTACCACGTCGAGTTTTGTTCGCTCGTACTTTGGTAGTGTTCCCTTTCCACCTATTCCTGTGCAACGCGTTTCATTATGACGTGGGATTCAGCGGTGCAGTCAGCAGTATAACTGGTGCATCTCTTTTTTACAGCAAAGAAAAAAAAAAGGAGAAAAATATCTTTCCTGCCATTCAGTATGAATATTTCGCCTTATTTGTTTTCAGGAACGCTACCTACTCCTTCAGGTCTTCCAAGGGACAGAAACACAAGAACATCTTCTTGGGACTTCTTGACGGTGGTAAGTGCTACCGAAGACCTCTTGCAAAATCCCAAATGATATTTGTAAGGAAAAAAAGTGGTATAATGTTAATAGAGCGCGAGAGAAGACAGATAAAAACAATGCCCTCTTTAAACGAAGTGTCCAAACGCACTCTTATAGACCATGTAGTTCATATTAGATTGATGTTTAGGTATGACCATCGACTTCGAACAGTAGCGTACGCTGCACGCAAGTAATTTGTATCCCCCTATGGTATATGTCACGTCAGCACTTTTAATTCAACATTCACCTATGCAAACGCAACAATAACGAAAGTCGCAGTGGAATCATCTGATGCTTACAACATAAATCATTTCCTGCCAACAAAATGACCCTCCTTAGGCTTATAGCAATGGTAGACCGTAAAATAGGATGAAGAATTCTGCACGTTCATCGAATACTTCTCCCAGTATGGGTAAGATGAGAAAACTGATAGAGAAACACGCAGTAAAACTTCGCTGTAACAGGGGATTCGCGCTGAAGTGAGCCACCCGCGCTTCTAAGGGGCGCCTCCAGAAACGCTGTTTACTTGCGTGTAAAAGCAAGAGCGCGAACACCTTGTTCTCAAGTTGTGTTTGGAGCACACGCACTGCAAAACACGTACTTGTTTACCATATGCATTCGCCTTACATCTGGCTGCGTAAGCTGTACTAAAGCCAAGTACAACCTACAAGTCACTTCGTTTCCCCCCTGAAAAGAACAGTAGAAAGAAAAAGTCAAGGTAGGTTTGAAGAAAGAATTATGTGATGTAACGGACCGTTTACAAGAGTGATTGTACTGAACGGGTAATCAACAGCATCGATGAATGGTTTGTAACCAGGAGAACAGGCGGAGAGGCATTCAGGCCTACAACAATCTCACGAGAAGGCCAGCTTCCGCTCTTGCGGTTTAAGTTGCACTTAGTTTGCGCGGTTGAAGGGGATTTTTATCGGTATAATGCGCACGCGCAATGTATACCGCTGTACCTAGGTCCCGCCTCAATCAATTCTTAAGAAAGCATATGTATGGTATGGTATGGCCCTTTGTATTATTGTATGGTATGACATGGTGTGGTATGCTAATATATGGTATGGTGTGGTATGGTATGGCATGGTATGGTATATGGTATGGTATGGTATGGTATGGTATGATAAGGCATGGCACGGTGTGGTGGGGTACGGTATGGTATGGTATAGTATAGTATGTGAGCTTTAGCGTACCGAAGCAGCAGGTATAGCTGTGAGGGACCCTACCGGCATTTCTAGAACGCTCCAACGTGTGTTGCGCTTGCGAAACAATAAGCAACATTTCTGGCAGCCTTTGTCAGTAACTTTCTCGCTCTCCGCAGCATCCAGCGCCGTGCCTTACGACCAGCTGTTTGTGGACTGCGCTCACTGCAGAGTGCAGAAGCGACGGGGTGGTAAGTACAGTTCTTATTGCTTTATTATCTACGAGGCTTTCACAAAAAGAAGCTGTTATAAACCACATGCTTGCGATAATAGTGAAGGGTCTTTACGAGCCAAGGTAAAGGAGCAAGTTGCTGGGCTAGTTGGTACTGTTGCATCGTGGTGGAGCAGCGCAAAGGACGGGACACAAGAAACAAGGAAGGACGTACACAGGCGCTGTGTACGTCCTTCCTTGTTTCTTGTGGCCCGTCCTTAGCGCTGCTCCACCACGATGCAAAGGTAAAGGAGACAGCTGTAATGCACACCGAAGTGGATAGTTGTTATATTCAACATGTGTTTGAATTTTCATATCTACCAATTCCGGACAAAATCATTTTTGAGCAGGAAACCACTTATGAACGCAATTTTTCATATTATATAAATTTTACTATAACAATATATATATCCAAAGATCACCCGACGACAGTCTGGTATTTTTTTAACGTTTTTGTTATGGTCAAAAGCGATCCCCATTAGTTTTCTATGGCAGACTTAACTGTCAGCCGCTATCGATGGAAACACTTAAAAAAAAAAAAAGGTTTTGCTACATATCACAAGAATGGACCATTACCTACAATATTTCCATAACAGTGTCTTGCAATTTTTTAATGTTCACAAATTTTGTCCGGGAATGTTTGACGTTGGCGGAATAATTTTGCGGAGGCAAGCCAAGGGAGTGGATGTGAAGCATGCCAATGTGGAGGACACCCCAGAAATTTCCCCACCTGGGATTCTCACGATGGCAACCACGAGTCAGTCCTTGTTTCAAAGAATGCTGTGCGCTGAAATCCCGGTTTGGGACTTTTGGACTTCCAGCATGTACTGCTGCGCCGTTCGATTCACGCTTTGAGTATGATAGATCGTATGCGAAGTTTGACATCCTTCTTGGAAGTGTGAACCAACGCGGTATGGAAAAGACGACTTAACGAAGGCACACGAGGTGTCTTGACTCAGAAACAAACACCGCCCTTTCCCGCAGCGACGCGTTAAGACTTCTTCATATGCAAGCGCGCTTCATTACGGGCAGCGCGCTTCATAACGTCGCAGTATTCGTCTCGACACAGCGTTACCAACCTAAAATCATTTCTCGGCCTTGAACCATTAGCACTCCGCAGAAAAGTATCAATTCTTTGTCTTTTACACAAACTATACTTTAACTTCCCTGCACTACGCCTAACTTTGTTATCTGCTCCCTTACGCTCATCTCTCCGATTATTCAACTCCCTCAGCATTCAGCGGTTGCACAATCTTCCTGGAACAATCTTCCTGAAACCATTGTCATCGAAACTAATCCCACCAGATTTAGGCAGCTAATAACAGACCACTTGAACCGACTATAGCTACTTCCCTCGCGATGCTCTGCCTGCAATTTGAACTGCTTGTGCCATTGCGACACCCCAACAAGTGTTTTCCCACTTATTTAATTTCCGTACATTTTAATTACCTGACGCTAATTTCACGTCAAACTTGTTATTCTTGTTATTTTTGTTATGCTTTTTTATGTTTACATGCCTTTGTATGACCGTTTCACACCACTGTCTCCCCCCCCCCCCCCCTTAGGTAATGTCCCAGACGGGATCTTTAAGGGTTCAATAAATGATGATGATGATGATGATGATGAAGCGAAAACCCTCGCGATTTCTGCCACCGTGGCGCAAAAACCCTTTTCGAGTGATCGCAATGGCTCGCGCGGTAAGAGTGACGAGGTTCCAAGTTGGAAATTTTTTGCTTCGACGCGCCGCTCAATCGCTCAGTTCGTTGTTTACAGCGCGTGAAACACCCTTTAAACTGAAATACAAACTTTGTGCTTGCAACTGCGCTGTCCAAGCTCCCCAGCTCAGATAAAACAAGTTAAAAGAGAGCAGGATAAAGCTTAAGATAGCGGTGAATGACGCGATAACGCTTCACAATCTACACGTGCTCTTGATACCGATACCGATGTTTTTGCCCTTCTCTTTCAGCTGAGGATTTTGGAACTTGGGAAAACAACAGACGCACAAACGTCCTCATACAAAAGTAAACACGAAAACTCAACAGAGTGTTATGGATTCCCAGAAAACAGGACGTGAAGGTTCATTGCGAGGCTGAAAAAAGAAGGGAAACACGGTTTTCGGGGAAGGTCAGTTAAGCAGACCCACCACTTTCAATAGCTTCAACCTTGTGACGACATCAGATACAGTGCTGTGTTTCAGGTGAAAGTACTCACTTCTTGCATCTGTCTGGGCTAAGTAGTGGCAACAGATCTGAAACATGGCAGTGAATATCTTAGGAGAATAAGAACTGGGTGAAGTGCATTTGGCAGATATTCTCAGGTCGTGAATACAAGCTTATCCGTAGCGAAGTAAAGGAAGTATACAACACTTGTAACTCGCCTGTACTGACGTATGGAGCGGAAACTTGGAGGCTCACAAAAAAAGTTGAAATTAAATTGAGTACAGCGCAGCCAGCTATGGAAATAAAAGTAATAGATATAGCGTTGAGAGATAGGAAGAGAGCAGAGTGGGTCAGGAATGATAATGGTACACTAGTCGAAATCAAGAAGAAAAAATGGGCATGTGCAAGGCATGTAACGCAATGGCAAGGTGGGTCGTTAGGGTAACAGAGTGGATTCCGAGGGAAGGCTAGCTTGCAGGGAGCTGCAGAAAGTCAGGTGGGCGGACGAGTGTAGGCAGTTTGCTGGGAGAAAGTGGCCGCAGCTGCACAGGACTGGGCCGGACGTCGGCGGGAGAGGTAGCGGATGTAGCTTAGCTGATGATGGCTACTTTCATGTTGCAGATTCCAAGTGCGTGCTCTTCGTTCCCGAGTCGTCCCTGCGCCGAGGCGTGCCCAAGCACTGCCACTTCGTGTTCGACCTGTTCTGCGGGCCATCGCCGAAATATCCGGTGTCGGACGCCAGTTGCCTTGGCACCAAATCGCGGCGTCAGAAGAAGCAGGGAAGTCAGAAGCAGGGAATGATTCCGGAGGTCCATAAAGAGGGTTCTTAGTGGGTACACTTGCATAGAATAAAGTGGCACCGTGCAACCAATCAAATTCAATCAGTCAATCAATCAACCGATTGATTTGATTTGATCGATCGATCAATCAATCAATCAGCCAATCAACTGTTCGACCGGACAGCCAGATGCGCATCTGTAATCTTGCATTTTTGGCCGAAATCTTGGACGTGCGTGTTTGTAGGAGTCAAACATGTCATAAATCCGTAAATGATTGAATGAATGATAAATAAACGAACTAATGAATAGAAAAGAAATGGATAATAATAAGTAAGGAAATAAGCTACTCATTCAGTCAGTCGCCCACCGTGCTAAGCCAAATGGACAAAGTTCATGTTCATATTGGTCCAATATTGAGGAGAATTCCCCAAACCGAGTAGATAAGTAATAAGTAAGCAATTACTGCGTTATTACTCCTTCATCTGTAGCGTTATGGCTGCGCTTGGGTAGATGTTAATAAGTGATTACTCTGTTTTTATTCAGTATGCGAACGTGTGGCATGCCACAAAAGTAAATGGAACACTGCTGTTTGATTTCACTGGAAGCGTTGGGAACTCCGATGTGTGCTATGCAACAAAACACCACTCAACGTTCACATATACCCGCAGTAAACTTGCTGAGTTCCACAAGATCCCACGCCACAAATATTTGGCCCGTGTAATATGTTTCGTCTAGGTTTGCGCGAATTAGACATCCAAGGCAACCAAATGATGAATGCTCTTTTTGCGAGGTTCCCTGCGAACTGCCTGACTTACATGGCACGACGCCTGAGTTGACATTGTACAGTATGTTAGCAGGGACTAGACAGCATGTGCCACTTGACTATAGCTCCAGTGCTCAGAAAGTAAGGGCTGTTGACCCAGTGACACAAACAATCCATGTCGTCCTAGAACTCACACCAAGGCAGTATCAATTTACCACTTTAAACTGCAGCATTTTTAGCATTTTGGTTAGGCATGTTGAAAGGAGGTCAAACTTACAAAGCAAGCTAAATGCTTCGATTCAGTCCCTTCCACAAGACCGTGTACCTACTCATCGTTCGCGACAGCTAAGGAGAAGACATTCTGCAGGCTTCCCACGACGAACCAACCGCTGGCCACCTCGGGTTCACCCGCCCCCTTTACCGCATTGATGACAAATGCTACGACTGTTTGCGGACGTCGCACGGTACGCAAAAACCTCCCGAGACTGCCAGAGACAAAAGACACCATCGACCAAGCCAGCAGGACTTCTCAAGTGAATTTGGCCTCCAACAAGGTCATTCCAGCAGTTCGGCATGGACCTCCTTGGCCGCTTCCCGACGTCAACGTCCCGACGCAAGCGGATAATAGTGGCAACGTACCCGCCGCGTTGATGCGAATTCCCTGCCTAACGGCACAACAGCAGAAGACGCGAAATTATTCGTCGAATGTATCCTCCTGCGACAGGGCGCCCCCGAAGTGCTCATCACGGACAGGGGAGCCGGATTTACGGCACACCTGATCGACGCAATCCATCTTGCGCTACTGTCATACAAGCCACAGGCGTACAACTGCTTACCACCCTAAGACAAACGGCCTCACGGTGCGCTTGAACAAGACCATCGTATATACAGTATGCTTGCCAC
Source organism: Amblyomma mixtum (assembly GCF_055824585.1). Classification (NCBI taxonomy): domain Eukaryota; kingdom Metazoa; phylum Arthropoda; class Arachnida; order Ixodida; family Ixodidae; genus Amblyomma; species Amblyomma mixtum. The sequence continues at coordinate 50,212,908 of NC_143013.1, forward strand.
GTAGGTCGACTCGGAGCACAAGGTCTGGACGTCGTCCTTCCCTACCTAGTCCTCGCCCTCAGCCCCGCGGCGCAAGAGACCACCCAGGTGACGCTTTTTAGGCTCGTCCACGGCAGGTACGCTTGATCCCATGCTTCCCAACATCACCGAAGAAGACAGCCTCGACGTCACTGCCTACAGTGCGTAGAAGAAATAAACTGTAGAAGAACTGCAGATTGGGCTAGTTGGTGTAGATTCATAGTGATGGTTCAACAGCGCAAACACACACAGACCAAGGAGGAGACAAGACACACACAGCGCTGAACTTACAACAGCCCGACGACTTGCCGGATTACGGATGAAAGACCCGCAGATCACCGACTCCAGACGGTACAGCCTACGAAGACGCGACGCTGAATACAAACCAGGAGACCACCAGACCACCAATTGCACCATTTCAGCTTAAAACACGTTGTTCAACCTCTGCCTATCATTACATGGTTAACGAGCACCAGATGACCACCCTGTACATCCCTCTCCACTCCGAACCACCTAGATTTTTTTCTGGGTTGGTGTCTTCTTACTCGCGTACTTTTGTCAACCAAGGTTGACTGGAACAAAGTTTTGTCGCTGTAGTTAGAACGCTTCCGCTGCCGTCAATGCGTGTTTCGCTGGCTCTGACAATCCCTCAGTTTCCCGAAAAAATGAATAATTTATAAGCTCGCTAGAAGAAGATTATAGCCCTCAAAGGCCAATTGCGCGTAGGCTACATAGTTAGCCCATTTATATAACCACCTTCGTTTGTACGGCTCTTGCGGTTGAAGTTAGTAGCTTCGTGATACCCCCATTCTCGCTTCATTCCGTTTGTTATTTGTCCCTCTTGCCTGTCTGCCTTGAATGTATAACATGAAAGAACCGGCTGCACCCCCCCCCCCCCCCCCCAACCTCTTTTCTTGGCACTTTTACCTTCCCACCGCAGCTATTCGTATTTTCTTTCCCGCTCCGCCTCCAAAAAACGCTATTTTGAGGCCGCGAAAAGAAACAATGGCAGGGCGTACACGGGCTGCTACTTTGTGTAACATTATGCGACACCCGTAAGCTTTTTTTTTTTTCGTGTGAGAATTCCTGCAACACATGTGAGCTTTTGTTGTCGTGGGAATTCCCGCGCAGTTATGCTGTTGCGCAATCGTGGCCTGAACTTAACGCGCACCTGAGTAGCCCACCTTTAGCCCCGTCCTTGATACACGCGCCTCTTGTTCCCCAGGCACACGAAGGCAGCGGCACATATGCACATATGCACGGTTGGGAAAGCCTTTCTCACTCCCATGCGAGTAGCCGGCGCCAGATTTACTTGGACAAACCAGGCATCACACTTGAGCAAAAGTGCCGGTTTTCAGCGAGAATCGCAACATATTTTCACTCCTGGTGTTTCCTTTAATGATAAGGGCAAATTTCGAGGGCGTAGATTTAGCAGTTTGTCGTAATTTTTCGCCTTGCTTTATGCTATGGGCCCCTGTGTCTTCATAAAGCGACAAGCGTCATATTCAGCACTGCGTCGTGTTAAATATCTTTTTCTGGCACTACGCCAACATTTGAGGACGAGTTTATGAGCGCTTAAGACCTTCGCGATGACTAAACCCGCCTAGAAATGCTATGTTCTCTCTGCTGGACGCTGCGCTCAGTGGCGCTATGTCGCATCCGTACAGGTAGATATGTTCAAGAACAGCGCAAGAAATTGGCCGTATCATCATCTTATAATGGCAAAGGGCGCCTTCATTGTTCAGCTTTATCCCAATTTCGCTGCTTTTGCCATAGATTTTGGAATCATTGCATTCATTTTAAGTACAGTAAAATAAAAAAAGTAATGATTTTTTTTTCGCAAGAATAGCATGAATAGTGCATGAAAGACACTTTTCAAGTTTGCATTCATTTTGATGCTCGTCGCGGTTGAGAGCCGTACTTTATGTTGTTGCTGCATCGAGTTTTCTGTATGGTGGCCTACCTCAATTCATTCTTATTCGATTTCTAAGTCTGTGGAATCAAATCTCTGAACGAACATCGAACGAAGTGAGAGCTGAAAGCATGAAGTCTTCAACGCTGATATTGTTGACATCTGTTTGATGCTGAAGGCATGACGTCTTCTGCATGAAACTGAGTTAGCATAGCAATGTCACCGTAAACATTTATATCAAGAAAGTGCGGATACTGGAACAGGAGCCAAAGTAAAACGCTCAGGTCAGGCAGCGTATGTTCCCGTAGACTCTGAGTAACCTTGGGTCATTTTTATTTACAACGCCTGGGACAGTGATGCAGTTAACTTTTGTCTCAGTGTTTTTCGTGGATAAGACTAACTTATGTCTTCGTGCCCTGTGCAGTTGAAGGCAAGAAAACAGCCCCCGGGACTGTAATGTTGCAATCCGTCTCTTTTGGTTATCAAACCGTTGCACTGACTTGGAATAGGTCATTTATGACGTCTATCATCGCCGCCTGGACTATATGTCAGGACATAAAACGTTGTGCTCATTTGAAGTGGGAGATTAGATCTGGAATCATTTAGATGTAGAAGATAATTTGAAAGAAGATCGAAGAAAAGTGAACCATACGCCTCCAGTGAGGTTCAAACCTATACGACCTACGCATGTTGCGCGCAGTACTCTACTGAGTGAGCTTTGGTGGTGCTTGTATCTCCACCTACTTTCGAATACACTTATGTGGCCCAATCTTGAGCGTGTCTACCAGCGCCACCCACAGCTATAGCGGCGGACGTGGGACGTACTGTTGGTATACATGAAGTGTCGCGTAGAACCTGACCTAACGGGAGGGCGGGAGCTCTGCGAGAACTTAAGAGGTGTTATGGCATGAAGACTACCAGAATCGAGACCACGTCGCTGGGCTAATGAACAAAGAGTGGCAGGGAGATGAAGGGCCCTGTGCCTTTCAAACTTTCCTTCAAATACTGCCAGACCGTTAGAATTTAAATGCGAGAGCATTATAACCCTTATGTCGGGAAAAACTGTTCAGCGTCCGGTAATCTCTGAACCATTCGAGAACCGCCTGGCACCTGGCACTGTTTGTAGTTGGCAAAATGGAGAAAGGGAAATCTTTTCCTTATTCACTCGTAGGGGAGAGGGGGGAAAGGCCGAAAGGAGGCTGCCGCGTGAAGGACCCGGAGGGTGGCTACCGCGGACGGAGGTGGTTCTGAAGCGGGCGGAGGAATGCGCATCATGACGGTAGTTGCCACCAGAACAATCCGGCGGGTGGCTACTCTGGAAGACGGAGGGTGAGGAGGTTTGTGAGCTATGAAAAGAAGCGGAGATATCAAGATCAGCGTACGAGAGCCGGATGTCACTATTCCGTTGAAGTAGTTGGGTGCCAGCTTCCCTTGACGGTTTGACGACACTGTGTTCACTGTGACAACTTGTAAGAGGGTCTCAAGGAATGCCGGACCTTTAAAGAGCGGCGTGGGTGTGGATTAGGTGAATATGAGGAAATGTGTGTGATGTGTTGTGTCATGCGAAGGGCATGAAAGTCAAATGCTAAGCATTTCCGTCTGATCAGCGCATCGATCGCCTGCCAATTTTTTATTTGTCCCTATGCCATCTCCGAGTCGGCTCATGTAGAATCTTCTTTCGCGTAGGCCTCAATGCCGTCCTTTACCTTTTTACAGACACCATTAGATTTCGCCACGGACGCCAACACATAGTCCGCTGTCTCCGACGGAAGCAGGTAGTTGAGGAATCGTACCACCGCGTCGGCAGTTCCTCCCGTCCTGTAGTGCGCCTTGGGGTACTCCTCTCGAACAGCCAAGATCATGTCGCGAACTACCTCGTCCGGATCGTCTCGGAGCAGGCCCTCGACGAATACCCTGGCCATCGCTTTCACTTTGGACACTCGAGCAGGGTCGATGTCCTTCTGTGCTTCAGGGGGAAGGCTGACGACGAGCTCGTCCACTCGTCGCATAATTCCTTCGGGGTCCGACAGCGCTGTTCTGCAAGAAGAAACACGCCGGATTGGCATCGCTGGCACGCAGCTGGAACATTCAGGTTACACTTAATTAGGAATTACGTGCGACGGTGTGACAATGGTAAATGAATGTATTGGTTCAAATCTCCCGCTGTTTCTTGTGATTTGCTGCATGCATGGTGCCCTTCCAAATATCTCGCCGCTCCTGCATGCTTCCGAGATAACGTGCCTTTTTTTTTCTTGCCAGTAAAGCGGCCATGCGTTGAAATTTTGGCTTGCACGACATCTTAAAGCACAGCGAGAGAGACTGGCTGGTAGACTGCTGCATGGCCGCTCGAGGCCGATTCCGTTTGCAACGAACAGTATTTGTGAAAGGTACTCAAATCAGTTTGTGTCTGGCGTCCAAACTATAGGCATAAAATAAAGGAGAACTGTCGACCGAAATGACGGTCGTCTGGAAGGGCAAAGTATGAGCCAAGTGTCTCACTTTGTGTTTTGACGCTGTTTTAAATTACGCCGGAAGTGGCTCATATGCATAGCGGACGAACGAACTTGGCTGATGAATAAAGCACCCTTGACGCTGGCTTAATGTTTATGGTGTTCGCCTGATTAACCCTAGGTCGCAGGGACGAATCCCGGCTGTGGCTGTGGCATTTCGATGAAGGTAAAGTGCAAAAATGCCCGTGTGCTGTGCGATGTCAGTTCACGTTCAAGAACCTGAAGTGCCGAAATGAACCCGGAGCCCTCCACTACGGCGTCCCTCAGAGCTCACGTGTAGTTACGGGACATTAATTCACCGATACCATACCATACCATACCATACCATACCATACCATACCATACCATACCATACCATACCATACCATACCATACCATACCATACCATACCATACCATACCATACCATACCATACCAATAAAAGTCCACTGATGACTTCTCAAAATTCAGTAACAAAAATCTGAAAGTGACCAAGGCTTGAATTTTCTCTGCTTTCTCTCTGGCATACCTACAGCCTTTGTAGAAAATATACACGACGGAAGATTCGCTGGAAGGGTACGGCATGAAGCTCTTACTCTCCCTGTCAATCCTATACTCAGGAAAGGAAGAAATTCCGCTCAACCTCGAGTGGTTTAGAACGCTGGTGGTGACAAATGAGTCACGCTTCAGGGCACAGAAGCGAAACTCAGCGGCCGGTATAGTTTTGGCAAAGACCATTTATCATCATCATCATCAGCAGCAGCAGCATGACTACTCCAACTGCCGAACAAATGCCTGTGCCATTAATCTTAAGTCAGCCCTGTCCTATGCCAGCCGCGGCCATCTTACCATCCAAGATTCCTTACAGCTGACAGAAACGATGTAGCAGTGTTAAGACCAGACAAAGGGAACAACGAGACCAGTGTTTGTCTCGTTACTTTTGGCCGGTCTTAGTACTGTTACGTGCTTTAACATGTACCAACCAAACCGTATCAGCCCTCTTCTAGAATTCCTGATCGTATCCGCGCATCTGACTCTCTGACATCGCCTACGACATTCACCCTATCTTGGAATCAACAGCGTTATCCTGGGAGACCACAACTTATCTGCTGTCCATATTACATGCACTGCCCATGCCCATTTTTTCTTCTTCATTTGTGGTATAATATTATTTTCTTGTTTGTCCCCAAAACAACTTTGCTGTTTTGTCTCTCAACGTTAGCACTGTCTTTTTCCATTTGGTAGGTCGCGCGCGGTCCTAGACTTCAGAAGAGCAAGGTTCCGGGCTAGTTGGTAATGCATTTGAAGGAAGAAACAGCGCGACGAAACACGGACACACGAAGAAAAGACACACACACGAGCGCTCGTGTGTGTGTCTTTTCTTCGTGTGTCCGTGTTTCGTCGCGCTGTTTCTTCCTTCAAGTCCTAGACTTACTTTGTAACGTTCTCTTTAGGCTCTATATTCCAGCCCCATTTGGGACATACGACGGCTGCACGTATCATGTATTATTATATTTCCCCTCAGAGGTCCCTAAAAGGAGCATTAACATTGGCGAAACCGTGCTTTTAAAGCTGTTCCCGCTGGTTATCGTTAGTGTTGAATTTATTTCCGCGGGTTTCTGTGCAAGAACAAGGTCGCTGGACATTTGAAAAGCGGAAAAGTAGAAGACGAAATCTACAAGCAAATGCCACTGATGAGCTTAACATTGAAGAAGGTCATATCTACGCAGCAGCACGTTTGAATGGACGAAGGAAGCTTTTGAAATACACTAAAAGAAGTTCAAATTCGTCAGGTGTTTTACTGAGTCCGCATTCCGACGCTAAAGTGCACACATAGGATCACTGTTGTTCTCATTCTTTGCGGCCAGAACTTACTTCACGGTTCTTTGTGGACTAAAATTTTGTGAGGAAGCAGGCCGTATGCTCCTTGTTCTAAATTCTTAAGTTTTTACGGCGAAAATTGGAATGATTAAATTCGTTAGTAGATGTGACGGGGTTTTTAAGTGCTGCGATATTAAAAAAATTAGTACTCCAAAGAGAAAGGAGTCAAAAGGGAGTAAGCTGTCCTTTTGCGCGCTCCCCTTTCTGAAAGAGAGTGCGCTAGAGAACAGGATTCTTCTTTTTTACTCCCGTATGGGCGGATTCGTGTTTAGAGTGTAGCAGGCAGGAAACCTCTTCCTCTTTTATTGTACTGAAAGCTTTTCGTGGGCGAGATGTACCGAAAGAAATCGTGAAACTTTAAAAATTATACCAGTTCTGATCTGGCACATCATCATCATCATCATCATCATCTGCCTGACTACGCCCACTGCAGGGTAAAGGCCCCTCCCAAGTCTCTCCAACTAACCCTGTCTTTTGCCAGTTGCGGCCACTGTATCCCTGAAAACTTCTTAATCTCATCCGCCCACGTAACTTTCTGCCGTCCCCTGCTACGTTTGCCTTCTCTTGGAATCCACTCCGTTACCCTTAAGGACCAGCGGTTATCTTGCCTTCTCATTACATGCCCTGACAAAGCCCATTTATTCCTCCTGATTTCAACTAAGATGTCATTAACCCGCGTTTGTTCCCTCACCCACTCCGCCCTCTTCCGATCTCTTAATGTTACACCTATCATTTTCCTTTCCATAACTCGCTGCGTTGTTCTTAACTTAAGCTGAACCCTCTTCGTTAGCCTCCCTGTTTCTGCCCCATAGGAGAGTACCGGTAAGACACAGCTGTTGTGTACTTTTCTCTTGAGGGATATTGGTAAACTACCATTCATGATCTGAGAGAACTTGCAATATGCGCTCCACCCCATTCTTATTCTTCTAGTTGTTTCCCTCTCATGATCCGGATCTGCGGTCACTACCTGCCCTAAGTAGACATATTCTCTTACTACTTCCAGCACCTCGCTACCGATCTGGCACAGCCAGTAAAATATTAAGACTTACGGGGCTTTTTACACGACCAAAATACAATAGTGACATTTGGACTGCTGTGACATAAGCATGCATCACTCCTGTACCTCTGTAGAAATTCTCGCAGTGGTTCAAAAAGCGACCATTCTGTCTAGCATGCAATCCCTTTTAAAACGCTATTTACCTGTATGCCGTGGGCTCGATGGTGACCACGTGAAGTTTTGTCCCGAAGAATCTCCGTCGAAGTCCGTCAGCGAGGGAGATGCAGGCGTGCTTTGACATGCAGTACGGGATTGTGAACGCACCCGTCATGCGACCTGAAATGCAAACAACCAGCTCAATTGACGTGAAAGCATATAAGTCCGTCCTGTGCATAGTGGAAGAATTTTCCAACCCGAGACTTCGAAGACCGTCGAGCATTTGCCACAAGTCCCCCAGCCACAGGATTTACTTTAGAACAGTAGTCCGGCAATATGATATGCCTATGGCTTGTTACTTTAACTTTAAACATAAACAGACTACTGTATTTCACTGAATAGTGATTACGCGATATTTTTGTGCTTTATGCACAGCACAGCTGAACACTGCGCAAAGCCAGAGCAATCCAGTGCAGGCATGCCTGACTTCAGGTTCAGTATAGATCGTAGTCCATCGCGCGCTTGACCGCAGCTTTTCTGATACCGCTTCGCACGTTTACGCGTTTACATACGTTCGACTATTCGAAGTTTTAGATTAGGCGCGGTCCTAGTCAGGGCAGCAATTTTTTCATGCGGTTTGAGAACATATAGACGCTATAGAGCATATCGACAAATAGGCCGATATCGCGCGTCCGTCGGCCGCCATCTTGTCATTTGACCCGTTCGATTGAAACTCGATCGACCTCCCTCGGGCTAAGCGATCTTTGTTAGCTGAATGGAACCTCGTAAAGCAGTGTAACTGCGCTAAACTGCTGTTATATTGAAGTGTGGCCCAACTGAACTATTGTCAAGAGAGCGCATGCAACAAAGGCGTAAGGCAATTAACGCAGTGGCGCGGTGGAGACGTTCTCTGTAGCTGAATGCTTTCGTGCCGCCGCAAACCCGTGATATCGTCAAGTTTGGTTTACTGGTTTATTAGAGTTTAACGTCCAAAAGCGATTTAGGCTATGAGGGACGCCGTAGTGAAGGGCTCCGGAAATTTCGACCACCTGGGGTTCTTTAACGTGCACTGACATCGCACGTACAGTACACGGGCCTCTAGAATTTCGCCTCCATAGAAATTCGGCCGCCGCGGCCGGGATCGAACCCAAGTTTTTCGGGTCACTGGCAGTGGCAGCCAGCCAAAGAATGTGGCGGGATGAACGATGGACAAAAGACGATTTAATGGCCGTTGGCAGCGCTCCGTCCCGCGCCACTGCCAGTTTCGTCTTCTTCGTCACATTACCCGAGGCCAATCTGTCAGACCATACCCTATTACTACTCCTTTTCCTCTAAAACTGCTAATCTTTCCATCAGTTCACCGCCTGTGTCTTGGCCACTCAACCGCAGTGGGCATGCGCCATTTTACTTGAGGCCAACCAACCAACCAACCACCGAGCGATCGTTTCGATCGTGAATGAAAGGCACTGACGAAGATGTGTGCGAAATGGTGATGGGCTTGGGATGACGGTACAGCAAAGCTAGCAAGGTAGTGTAGTGCTGGCCGCCATGATGAAAGAGATGAGCGAATAGTCCTGGTCCACGTAGCTTCCGAGCCGCACGTCGCCAGGAGCCGCTTGGACGCGCCGAGCGGCATGGGCAGGGGAACGGTGTCTTTGCATGTGAGTGGCGTCTCTGGGCGGCATGGGCAGGGGAACGGTGTCTTTACATGTGAGTGGCGTCTCTGGACGGTGGGGCCAGTAGGTCGTGTGTTTGCGTCGGTTCTAGTTCGTCGTGTCGGGCGGTCGGTGCGGGGGACGGGGCGGAGGAGCAACGACGAGATCGGTTCGGGCCTGGCAGGCTCGGGCACAGCCGGACGACACGGCCCAGAAACCCGCAGCTGACGGAAGGACGCAGACACAGGGCTCCGAAGAACGATGACCAGGGTGACGCGAGTTGGGTGGTATCCCGCAAGCTCCATCAAATGTTACGTGGCGGCCAGCCGAAGAATGAGGCGCGATGAACGATGGACAAAAGATGATTTAATGGCCGCTGGCCCAGCGCGATCACTCCGTCCCGCGCCACTGCCAGTTTCGTCATCTTCGCCACAATATTTTGCTTTCTGCACTGTATGTTAACCACGATATGTTATCCCACACCCCTCTGTAATGCTCAAGTAAAACTATGCTTGGGCTAGTTGGTTCATGCTTGAAGAAGCAATGAAGACGGCGCGACGAGCGAAGACAAAAGTCGAACACACACGAAATGACCAGCGCCACTCGGACTTGAGTGTTTTGCAGGCTCCTGACGTGTCCTGAACATGGTTCTAAAACGCCGAAGATAGACTGCACTTCCAATAGCACCAGTTTTCTTCTCAAACAATACGACACTACTCGAGACTGGCAGGTTGAGATGGCGATCAGGTGAACACACAAAATGGTGAGATCGGTGCGGAAACTTTGATGATTGAAAGCGCTCAATGTAGAAGAAATGTGCTCAAGTAGAACTCTTGCTTGGGCTAGTTGGTTCATGCTTGAAGAAGCAATGAAGACGGCGCGACGAGCGAAGACAAAAGTCGAACACACACGAAATGACTAGCGCCACTCGGACTTGAGTGTTTTGCAGGCTCCTGACGTGTCCTGAACATGGTTCTAAAACGCCGAAGATAGACTGCACTTCCAATAGCACCAGTTTTCTTCTCAAACAATACGACACTACTCGAGACTGGCAGGTTGAGATGGCGATCAGGTGAACACACAAAATGGTGAGATCGGTGCGGAAACTTCGATGATTGAAAGCGCTCAATGTAGAAGAAATGTGCTCAAGTAGAACTCTTGCTTGGGCTAGTTGGTTCATGCTTGAAGAAGCAATGAAGACGGCGCGACGAGCGAAGACAAAAGTCGAACACACACGAAATGACTAGCGCCACTCGGACTTGAGTGTTTTGCAGGCTCCTGACGTGTCCTGAACATGGTTCTAAAACGCCGAAGATAGACTGCACTTCCAATAGCACCAGTTTTCTTCTCAAACAATACGACACTACTCGAGACTGGCAGGTTGAGATGGCGATCAGGTGAACACACAAAATGGTGAGATCGGTGCGGAAACTTCGATGATTGAAAGCGCCCAATGTAGAAGAAATGTGCTCAAGTAGAACTCTTGCTTGGGCTAGTTGGTTCATGCTTGAAGATGCAATGAAGACAGCGTGACAAGCGAAGACAAAAGAAGAACACTCCATTTTGTGTGTTAATTCCTGATCATACAGGGTAATTAAACAAATAAACAAAAGAAAGTGACGCCGTGCCTCACCGAACATGCTGGATACAATGACGACCCTTCCCCCAGGCTTCCTCAGGAGAGGCAGGAACTTGACCACCACACGCGTTACTCCGAGGACGTTGACGTCGAACAAGGAGCGCATCTGATTCATGCTGTGCCACTCCAGTGGACCCACGGTCATCACTCCGGCGTTGGCCACCACAGCCCACAGCGCTGCATATGCGGACACACGACGCGCAATGTTGTGAATGAGTGCTGGACAAGTCACGTGCTATGAATCAGTCAAGACACAGTGCGAACTTCTTAAAGCAGAGTCGCCATGTTTTAAAAAAAGAAGTAAAGAAGAATTACAGATATCGCCCGTATATACTGCGATGCCGAGACGACATGGAGACCGCAGCTGGGGTTCTCATCGCATGCTTCTAAAGGAACCCTGAAAGAGCAACGAATTTTATCGCTTTGACGCTGCTGCGAAACCTGCGAATCTTGCGGCGTCAATGTTTCATAATCTGTAGGGCATGAAGGAGCGTTTTTTTGCAAAGTCTTCTTTCTTCTTAACTCTTTTAAAATATTAACGAATCATAAAACTAAAAATGCAGCTACATGATGACCAAAAACTACGAAACAAAGTCTGAAATTGAATCACATAATCTCATAAATCCTATATACTATCATACAAAATGTTCTCCTTGCGAAAATAATGTGAAAGCGTTTTGCATCAGCGAAGTTACTGACAGTCAAACGTTGACCCCAATTTGCACTGTGGCTTTCTTTCGTCCCTTAACAACAATGCTGCTTTGGAAGCGATGTGTCTAAGCCGGCACCACGCATTTCCAATGCCGGCATTAGGACACACTCTGCCCAGTGACAGATCTTTCTGCTGCGATTTGCTTCCCCTCCCCCCTCTCCCCTCAACTTGTGCTTAAGAGGTTACTATCATTTTAGGAGGGCTACTGGCGTATTTGCTCGGCATAATGTATACTTATACTCTGCTGAGTTATTCCTTGGCAGAGAAAAAGCGCAGTTAAGTGGCGCACAAGAAATAGGACGGGTGGTGGCGCTCGAAATGGCAAGTGGTCTTCCGAGCCCTAAACGGCGAGTTTCTTACTGTGCGAATAACTATATGGTCGCCTGAGGTACAGTCCTCGAGGCCTAGAAGAGCGATGCAGTAGCACTTTGGTCTAATTGGTGAGATAATAGCGAAGAGTTCCGCCGTTTCCGTCCCTCGCTCTACGTAACAATGTCCAGTTGAAAGTCAGCGCTCGTCCGTTTCATGTCTCCCACGCTGTATCTCTTCCATAGAAGAGCACTTGACGCAGAAAACACGGGGCTATACTTAGCATGTGATACGGATATCTCTAATCATGGGCACTTTGCCTTTCGCCTCGGAAATAAAAGAAACAGGGTGGAGTTCAAAAAAGAAAATTCGTCTTCTTGAAAGCGGTGCTCCACTGACCACCGTCTTTCTAGATATTTATCTTTTTTAAACGTAAGTTAAGAATGATGACAATGAATTTTATCGTTACGGCAGGGTCTGTCCTACAGTGCAAATAGTTTGGTCATTCCCTTCTCGACTGTCTTCATGACCAAATTTCTCGCAATCGCATCGCAGGCAATCCTGTCACGGCAGCGTAAGATTGTGTATGACTGCAGAAAATGTAGTAACTACAGTTATTACTATAGGAGTAGCAGCTTCTTCTTTCTGAACACGGCATAAATTTTGGTTGTTGGGGAATAATTTTTCGTTTCTTTCTTGGATGTCGTTGTTGCCACACTGGTTATCGGGGTTTGCGTGCGCACATGGGCGCTCAAGTAAGAGAAATAATCTGAACACAGCCCTTCGTGTTCAGTAAGAACGCGAACCCAGTGCAGACATTTCGCTGCTGCGGCATAGTACCGACTTCCGTCCCTTCAAGCAGATGCAGTGCGCCGTATACACGACACAGCATCAAGGCAGGGGAGGGAGAGATGTGACAAGCCACCTGGTTACGCATGGTTTGCAAGGCAAATATTTTTTTTGTACCTTGCAGGCACGGCGACGTCCGCAGCGGCCTTGTCAAAAGGCATTTTTTTTTGTGACAAAAAAATTCAAACAGCGCAAGACAACAGGACCAGGCAGAGGAGGAGACAAACTCTCTTCTTCTTTCTGGTCCTGTTGTCTAGCGTTGTTTGAATATTTTTGTCACCATGGAACACCAACTCGGCCAACCTGCCATCCATTTTTTTTTTTTGTTGTCATAGCCGATTTTTATGGTATTTCTGGCCGTGAACTTATAGTAACAACAGAAATTTTTGTAGAAACAAGAGAATATTTTTTTGCTACTACGCTGTTCCGTGTAACGACATAACTATAGAAAGGTAATACAATCCAACAGAAATATCTGTCGTTCCGACAAAACAGTTTGTCGTGTTTGGTCACGATTCTGTCGTTTCTTGTTTTACTGGGAAACCGCCGCTGGCACACCCATTGTACTACGCACAACACAAATAGCGAAAGTGTGCTCGCCTCGCGAGCTGAGAGATAATGGTCTTTTCCCTCGCACATAACGGGCGCTCGCCACAACCGCTTGTCCCGGCACAAATAAGCGCAACCACGCCTGCACGCTTTGAGGAAAACGCTCGCGGGCGGGCGTTTTCAACTTGTTTTCGAGCATGGTGCTTTCAGTTGCTTCGAGAAGAATCGCATGAGTCGGCGCACTTTTCTTATCCCTGTCCCGTATGATATCGTTCTAAAGCGAAAACTTGTCATTTTCTTGTTGTGAATTGTAGGTGGCAGAACAACGCCCCGACGAGAGAACCACTGTAACGGAAGAATAAAAAGCCGCTGCTTGAGAAGGCAACAGTGCATTAATTATCTTCAAGAGCGCCCTCGGAAGCACAAATTCGTCTAAACTAAACATCTAAACTACATCTAAATGCCTAACACGATTAAACACCTAAACATCTAAAAGTTACTCAACTACTCTGGTAACAAAACGCCGAAAAAGGCGCAGAAAAATTGCCTTAGGTGTTTGTGCCGTAATCTTTTGGAGAAAAATTATTTCGTACCATCTCTCCTTCGAAGAAAATGTTAAGAACACAGTCTGAATGCAGACAGAATTCGGAGAAATTCGTGTCCTTCCTCAAGTAGCTTGTAATTTTGAGTTCGTGACTAACGAAAGGTTGAAGCATTTGCTGAGGTGGTGCCACCCACTGGCCACTCGGCTAGATGGTGTAACATTTCAAAACACTAGTTCTTCTTGGTACTGCTTTGGGAGGCTGATCTTTCCCATGGTAACGAGCGGCTCAGTGAGGGCACCTACGCACCAAGCACGCCGTGAGGCGGTAACGTCAGACTAAATCGGACACAGAAATTCGTGAAACCATCCCACCTTTCTTCACACAGCAAGCCCCGGGATAACTGCTAGAAGCTTGAGGGGATAAACTACTCGATACTCACTCTAGGTTTAGGCATACGGGCGGAGACTCGTTCTGCTGACGGCATGGAAAGATGTTCGGCGTGACTGACCTGTCTGACAGTCAGCGTTGATGATCTCCTTGTACGCCTCGTCGATCTCGTCCTCTTTGGTGACATCAAGCTGCAGGACGTGGACATTCGGGACGAGTTTGAGGATACAGGCTCCGTCACTCGCGTAGCTGAGGCAGCCGGCGTAGACGCGGAAGCCATTCTCGGCCAGACGCTTGGCCAGGCGGTGTCCGAAGCCCGTGTCGCAGCCTGCGACCAACGCAGAGGCATCAGCTTCAGGGTGCCTCATTGCCGAGAGCAGCGGCCGTGTTCTATGAGCTGTTCATTTTCAGTATTCAGTATTCAGTATATTTTATTTCCCATGTACACATGAAGAGGGTCGAAGGAAAAAAGCCAGGAATTGTGTCTTGACATGCCCCTCGTCCCCTACATTGCAGGGCAGCAAGTAACATGCAAAAAACCTATACAAGTAGCATCGCAAAAATCCAAAACAATGGTCGTCAAAAATGGTTGGTGCATCATTAGAAAAAACAATAATGAATCAGGCGCAGAAAAAAAACGATAACAACAAAAAAGGAACAGAAAAAATACACTTCATAGAAAAACAGGCCTTTGGTTATTCAAAATCAGGTCGGCAGTTTATGGAACGAAAGAGATAAAGAAGCAGTGAAAGCATGATGAAATCTAAAAAGTAGCACACACATCCTGTATATCTTTGCGGTATGCTCGTGATAGATCAACGTTTGCAGCGTGAAACTTATTTAAAAGAAGGGGCAACGTGTTTGCTAGGTTATATGTACCATACAGGGTCTGTTCTGAAAGTAGTAGGACTGGTTTTTTCCTGGGCGAACGGGTGGACGAAAGGTTGTCTGCGTGCGCAGGATCGGTGAAAGGGGATATTGGGAACGCTGGGGAAAATCGGCACACTGCTCTCGGCCGTTGAAGAGAGCAGGTCTCTTGTACTGTGGACCCCTGTCGAAACGCCTCGTCACGCAGAATCATGGAGCGTTTATTGCATCCGCGATACGCGATCAAATTTTGTGTAAATCTTGGTAAAACGGACAAAGAGACTCACGAGATGATTAAGGAGGCCTACGGGGATGCTGCCATGGGTAGATCAGTTGCTTTTGAGTGGCTCAAGTTGTTCTAAGAAGGTAGGGAAAGAGTGGAAGACGACGACCGCTCCGGACGCTCATCGACCAGCAAGACTAACGAAAATGTGTCGTGGTGAAAAATTTACTTTACATTGATCGCAGTATGAGTATCAGAATGATTGCTAATGACATTAGCATTCCTGAAATCCAAGTTTTTGAGATCGTGACAGAAAACTTAGCCATCACGAAAGTGTGCGCGAAGTTGGTGCCGCGAGTGTTGTCAGAGGAGCAAAAGCCCAGCCGGAAAGCGATCTGACAGGATCTTCTTCATCACGTGAATGAGGACCCCGATTTTTTTGGATAACGTAGTGACCTGTTACGCGACGTGGGTGTTTGAATACGACAAGGAGAGCAAGCGGCAGAGGTCAGAATGACCCACTCCTTCTTCCCCACGCCCCAAGAAAGCGCGATAGAGCAAATCGAAGGAAAGTCCGTGCTCATTTGCTTTTTTGATCGACATGGAGTCATCCACAAAGAGTTCGTACCACCCAGACAAACAGTTAATGCAGTTTTTTACGTGGAAGTCCTCAGAAGACTGCGAAAATGCATTGTTCGTGTCCGCTCAGCCATCGCCAACAAATGGCGGCTTCACCATGACAACGCGCCGAGCCACCCAGGGTTCCTCGTAATGGAGTGTCTTGTCTAGCACAAGATGACAACGCTGCCTCGCCCCACCCCTAGAGCCCCGACATGACCCCGCCAGACTTTTTTCTATTCCCGAGAATAAAGTCGACGCTCAAGGAGAAGCATCACGGATTGGTAGAGGCGGTTCAACAGGCCGTGACGAGGGAGCTATACAGCATTCCGGTCCAGGCGTTCCTGGAGGCGTACGAAAACTGGAAAACTCATTGGCAGCAGTGTGCAGATGCGGAAGGGTGCTCTTTTGAAAAATACTAATCGTTTGTACTATTATCATGAATAAAGTTTAGAAAAAAAATCAGTCCTACTACTTTCAGAACAGACCCTGTATATTGTGAGGCATGTTGGAATATGACACAGTTGGCTGTGTCTGCTAGGGTAAACTCGTAAATTTAGCGAAAAGTGTGCCGTGTCACGCAAGTAATTCACATTCTGTTTTATGTCCTTCTTATATCTTTCAGCCAGTCTAACTTGTCCATTTCGCATTCATTCGGTCCTTTGTCTGTGGTCACCAATATATACCCGCGGCTTTCAAGCGTCTGCAGCAAGAGACGCGACCATTGAGTGATTGTCGACCGGACTTTGTCATTGGGACGGTGAGCTGAATCGCAGCGCTTTGTCAACCGCAGGCTGCTGGACCTGACAACTGGCTGCTATTGGCTGCGATATGTAGCCAATGGTGAGGTCCGGTTGCCAACAATCCAATGGCCGGGTCCGGGTCTCTTGCAACAAGCGCTTGGAAGCCGCGGGTATATCTTAGTGACCATTGACAGAGGACTGAATGGAGGCAAAATGGACAAAGGAAACAGCTTATATGAACAGCTTATAATATATGGTCCCAGGTGTGCAACTAGATTTAGTCTCCAGTAAAATTCGCAAAAAGAAAACGAATTTTACGGCACACAAAAAGATAGCGAAAACAAGACCGTAAAACAGCTTGTTTCGTTAAGATTTCTCTTGTTTCAGAAATCCCTGGGTGTGGTTACATTTCTTGGGAGCTCTCTGAAGGACGTGCAAGGCTGCATATGATGAATAAAAACGCGCGTGAGAAGGGGTTTCACTCACGTTGCACTAAAAATTAACTGAGCAGCGTGAACGGGGGCTACTTGGTCCAAAAATATGAAATTATTCCGGGTTTAAGCGTGTTTTTTCTTTTTTTCTGTAAATATGACGCGCTATTTTTCTTCTAATCACGGGGCCAAGTAATCGAAACTAATTTCCGCAGTGACTGTGTAGAACCAGAAATAAAAGAGATGCCTGAAGTGTATGGCATACTTATTAACCCCTTTTGGCGCTGAGGCTGCGACTGGCTATTGAGCCATGGAACTCAAGAATTTTTTCCGCAACGTGACTTTAGCGTTAGTTGCATCGCTGTGAGCCGGATTTTGTCGCACAACGGACCAAAGTTTTAGCTGAAAGTTTTGCAGAGAAAAATGCACTCATGCGATGTGCATAGATTGCCGTTGTGCATTGGTATTAGCCCTTTATACTGTTACCCTTCCACCAATAGGCTGTATGAGGACTAATTTCCTAACAGATGCACAGCAAGCAAGTAGCGCTACAAACGCTGAAATGCGGGTTCTGATTCATCCTCAGTTGTGCTGACGTAGCTGCTTGTTGTTCTAGACGTCAGGGCTACTAGGAGTGTTGAGTGCAGGCTGCCCTGAGGGTTATGATCGAGTGTTTCTTTCAGGTGCAAAGCAACCTGAAGTCTGCCAAGTGGCTCCAGATAAAAAGTGGCGGTTAACTGTCTGAAGTTTGTTATGGTCGAAATGCAGGTTTTGATATGGGGTATAGTGCATAAATGCTTCATTAAAATTTACCGTTTGCATTGCCAGGGCACTAAAGGTCAGCGGGTGTGTGAATCACAGGCCTGGGTAAGACAGGTAATAATTGAGGGAGGCAAATGACTGCCACAACACTGCTATGCACTTAGACACACCAGCGGGCACCCGATGAAACCCGCACGTTTGCCGCTAAACCTGCACCCTAAACTGACTTGTACGTGCGAGCTTTGTAAAAGCAAAATGAAGAGTTTACGCGGATCGAAATCGAGGCCGGTCGCTTCTCTCACCAGTTATGAGGACACTCTTCCCTTCCGCGTCGACAAGTCGGTTGAAGAGGATTCGCAACACGCACCGGGACAACGAGCATCCGGAGCACAGTGCCAGCACTAGCAGGATAGCATTGGTGACCACAGTCAGCAACAAAGGTAACCTCGAAACAGCCGTCCAGAGCAGGCCTGCTGAAAAAGCCAGCTGAAGAGTCGCCATGTCTTGGGCCAGAGTGCGGAGGGGCAGTGAAGCGGCGATTTCAGCTGGTCGCAGTTGATATAAGCTATGAGAATTAACTCTTTCTCGCTGATTAAGCTAGGATAAAAAGTGCAAGTGAATAAGTGGCACCGCACCAACGAATGCTGCAAGGTTGCGAACTTGTAAGCCGCAGAACACCTCTGGAGAGCTTTTGATGTCGCCACCGCCATGGATTGCGCGACATCACAATATACGCTGCCAAGAGCTTAAATGTCCCCAGTTTGTTGCGGCGGCGCAGGAACAACAAACCAAAAGTACAATTTCTATTCTGGTCTTTCGCAATTTTGCGGCTTGAGGTCGGACACACAAGTAGTGGTCGTCGCGCACGGGCGCTTTTCATTCAACGTAGCCGCGCAGAAAACTCTACGAAGGTCATGAGGGAGAGGGAATCGCGCTCGACGACAACGTCGAACAAAAGGAAGAAGGAAACAGCAGCGTTGTGTTTGTCTTTTGGTGCGGTTGACATTGTTGCGTGTTTTTGCTTTTGATATTATGTCATACAAGGGACTTCGACGATGCGTGCCTGCAGTGACACCAGATCACTGGTATACTTCGCTAAATCTTGGGTGTACTAACAGCAAAGTTCAGCAGTGCCACTGTTTACTCCGACCCCTAATAATACAGCAGGCCGGCGTCCAAGGTTGGCTTTTTTTGGGGGGGCGAGGGTGGGGGGGGGGGGGGGGGAGGCGGGTGGGAAGAGGGGAAGGTTCGATGTGGCGAAAGCCTACTATAGTCAGATACAGCTCAAGAACGAAGAGACTTTTTTCTATCCCAGGACAGCCTTGCAGTCAGTGGAATCGACTGAGTCTCATGATCCTGCTAGCGTGACAATGCAGAGCGCGTCCCGATAATGCAGAGAGGGGACTATCCCCGACTATTCAGGCAGGTGACAGTCCCCTACATCTGCCACTCTCTGCATTGTCCCGCTATCTGGGTCATGAAAATCGGCCGACGCCATTGGCTGGAAGGGGGGTCCTTTGACGGCGAAAAGTGGTTTCGTTCTTGAGTTGTATCACATTATAGAGCACCGTAGCTTAGGATCGAGGAGAGGGAGAGCTGAAATTTATTGTGCTATAAATATTATTCATTGCGCTAGACATGACATCAAGCATTCACTTTCACCCAGCATTTGCTACTTTTGAATGGGGATTGTCTCTTGCCCCTATGAGACTTGGTTATCTATCCCGGCCTTTCAACTCTGGTGGCTTTGGTTTAGTCCACATTTAGTCAGCTAGATTGCTTCGAGGTTCATCTTCTTTAGTGACACTTTCCACCCCATAGTTCTGTGTTCTTGAAAGTTAATTTAGTTAATGTTTCGCCAACCCTATTTGTCTGTTCTTATAGGTGTGGTCATCCTTGTTAATGGCGTTTAGTGCATGAGGTTTATTTAGTGGTTCGTTTCTTGCTGGTTCGTGTGTTTGCGGAGTTCTTGTTTACAGTGTCGCGCGAACGGTTGCAGAAATATTTTATTTCTTTGCTCTTGAGGAGTATGTAAAATGCCTCTCTTGCCGCGCACAACGACATTCTCATATAAGCTACGCACAGAGGCATTGCCGTGAAGACATGCCTTCAGAAGAAGGGCGTGTCTCTGTGCTTCGTAAACTGTCATCTCTGTGATGTTGCAGGAACAATTGATCATTGCTTTTGTCAATTGTAAAGGCGCTGAACTGTTCAGGGATATTCTACAGCGCCTGAAGAAAGGATTCACTCGACTTCTCGCACCGTACGATACCTTACTGCTCTCCAATATATGTTGGTAAACCCCTATAGGTATGGTCTTTCTCACTGAAATTCACAGCGTATGAAAAAACACGCATGCTGGGTCGACTTGGTGAATCTGGTGTTTCAACGAAATCCCTTTTAAGGCAAATGATTGCGCATCTTAGTCAACTGCACGGCAGGATGGACTTCAAACTGGAGTGACAGTCCCTATTGGTGATGTACACAGCGTTTCCTGCCCACTAGTGCTTTCTTGCTTGAACTTCTTTTGTTTTCGCTTCCTAAACGCTTTGTGGAGAGTTCATCCACAAAGAACATTAATTGCTTGTAGTACATACCCTCACCAAAAAAAATAATTTGGCAATCAATATGTAGCGCGTCCGCCTCCCGACGTAAGGTTCTGCGGCTCGTTTCCCCGCCGACTTTTTTATTTCTTACGTTTCGTTGTGACTGTAGTATACCCACTCTTGAAGAGGGTGCGTGGGAATTCTCGGCAAAGTGAAATATGGGACAAGTGTTTGCTCCATCAAAAGCAGTTATAAGAATGCGGCCCGTAGTGAACAATTCCCCGAGAAAGTATCTCCACGCTAAAAGTTTTGACATCCTGGCGATACATCAAACAGAAGCATCTCCAGCATAACTGAAGATTTCGCCGGTACTTATAGGTAACTCAGGTCAGATTTCTCTTCCCTTCCCCGTGTAAGCCTGTCCCCGTGCGATATGCATGCTCGCTCAGGTCACAATCAGATACCTGTGGAGTGCACTTGCGGGATTGTAGAGACTATGCTCTATGACTTCTGACTATGTATACTACCAGATTCCGGAAACTGCCTGACGAAGGGTTACGAGATGTGGTAAGATCCTTTAATGAGGTCTGGGAAACATCAATCATTCGATTAGCCCGATTAACGAACAGTGTAGATATGTTTTGAAACCCCAGAAAGAAGCGCTTGAGCTTTCCTAGTATTTGCCGCTTTCGCTCTGAGGTTAATGGGAAGGATGACATACTGTCGGCTGTCTCCTGGTCGGTGTTGGGGGGGGACACGAAGGCGGCTGAGTACGAGTTTCGGCGGCTGAGTACGAGTAGGAAAGTCCAGATGTCGCGCGGCTCTTCCGGAACCAGAGTTGCAATTTACATAGAGCCAGCACAAAGCTGCATGTCACCGATCACGAGACAACGGCATAAGTCTCTGTTCAACAAGCAGCTTCTCTCTCCCCTGGTGGTGCAATTCCAACATTACTTATTATCTTGTGTGACTGGATTCCGTCCCCGTCTCAGCGCCTAGGGAGGATCTCATATTTCATCACCCGTATCGAGCATAGCAATAGAAAAGGGCTCTCAACCCTTTCCTTGTTTTTGGACGTATCGAAAGCTATATTGGGACATACCAAACAGAAGTTGGCGTTACTCCACTGAAAGTTCGACTGCATCGAATATTCGCACAGCCCTCTTTGAGTTCTAATTAGATCACGAAAGCACGTGGGGGGGGGGGGGGGGGGGGGGGTTCCGAAATGCACACTTTTCTTCGTGCCTCTCTGCCGCTGTGATGGAGAGATAAAAATTTGGGCCGAAAATCTGCGACTAGCAAAAAAGCCAAATAAGAACTCGTCACCAACAAAACAGCCAGATAAATCGAACCACAGTTCATCGAACCTGTATACCACAGCCACAACTGGTGGTGCTGGAGCCCAGGGCAGATGCGCGGCCCCCGTTCCAGCTGTTGCTCTCATAAGAGCTATCCAGGTCTTTCAGCTGCCGCTCTGAGAGCACGTATTAGAACCTGCGTCGTTGCATGCATTTAGTACTGAAAGGTTAACTGCATATCTACCTATTTAAGAAGACTTCTTGTTAGACATGGCACGGCTGCGCGTTCTCGCCGTCATCTGCGCAGCACTTTTGCGCTGTACTGATGCCGCTTCTGAAGATATCATCGACACGCTATTGCAGAGCAGGCCGGATCTGGCCGTCTATCAGGACTTCACAAAGGTGAGGATTACTTGGCGTACAAAAGAGAAAAAAATGTGGTGGGGTTTTAACGTAAGCAAACCGTGTAGACGTGCGAAAGCATGCCTTTAGCCTGGTTAACTAAAGGTTTTGCTTTTCTGGGTCGTCGGAACGTCTGGCGATATCAATTCGATATTAGTGAAGGGTGGCTTATTGAGACGTGGGAAGCGCCGGCGGCGAAGACACTTGCACAAGTAATCGATGAAGCAGCGGGGCGAGAGGCAGGGTCACAAGGAGCAGTTGTTGTCCTCTTTTGGAGTGGCACGTGCCCAGAGAGCGGGATTGGCCAGGACGCCTCGTCTCCAGGACGAACGTCAGCCCCGGCCGCTTCAAGAGCTTCGTCGTCGTCGGTGTCAGTGCGTGGTCTTCCTTTTCATTCCAGCAGTATTAATTGGTGAAGACGACAATGTGCAATGAGCAGCGCGTGAGTGTGTTGCAGCTGAACACGAAGCGCGATCGGCTGCGGCGATAGCGCATGCAAGACCGCAACGTTGAACCTGTTGTTTCGCCCATAATTCATTTTAGTCGAATGTAGCTGCAGGTAACGAACATTTACAAAGAACTGGACTTTTTACCGGATGTCAGTTGCACGTTAAAGAACCCCAGGTGGTCGAAATTTACGGAGCCCTTCACTACTGCGTCACTCATAGCCTGAGTCGCTTTGGGACGTTAAACTTCCACAAACCATAAACCTATCTCCTCCTTTCTCGCCGGACAGCTACATTGGGTCACCTTGGACGGAGCTTACTTGTGCAAAGTTT
Source organism: Amblyomma mixtum (assembly GCF_055824585.1). NCBI lineage: Eukaryota > Metazoa > Arthropoda > Arachnida > Ixodida > Ixodidae > Amblyomma > Amblyomma mixtum. The sequence goes on from NC_143013.1 coordinate 50,235,675, forward strand.
CGGGGTGGGCTCTGTATAACGGCTCTAGCCGTAGTATTCGTCTAATTCATTTCGAATAAGGGAAGGCTTGCCGAGCGACACCTGCTGACGCGAGAAAGCAATCAATCCCATCCTTTGCTTCTGTCTTATTTGAGAGGAGCATCGTTTGTTCCTGCGGAACTCGCTGAGCCAACTGTTCATGACCGTTGTCATCAACAAGCATACACTGGGGCCGTGATCTCTATCCAGCGGCCGGCTCTACTACTGCCTCTGCAGCTAAGGTAGATGGGCCTTAGTCATCACTAGAACAGCCTGTTTGTGCGCATTCTTTCATTTTTCATGCTCCGCTGTTCATGTCCTTCTTCGTTTTATTAAGGCGAAAGCCTTTAATGCCTAATAATGTCGTGACCAAGACGTGTTAGCAAATGTGTCCGCGTTTCGGATGCGCGCCTTATATGGGCATATGCCAATCAATAGCCAACCGGTACTTAATCGGGTGCAATGATATGAAGGGATTTCATGATTATATCATTGTACTTAATGACTAAATGACTAACTGGTAATTAGTAGTAGTTAAGAAGTGGCATGTGGGACTGTGCACTGCGCCTGTACCTTAACTAAAACGAATTAATCAGTTTACTAGTTAAGGTCATGTTAACTATTACTAATCATACATTAACTAGTATCACAAAATGTGCAAGTTATGCTTAACTATCATTAACCATCATTAGTAGTTGGACGTTTCTAGACGTTTCGTAGACATTGTGTCAAACATTCTACAGAGTTCCACCACTTGACAGGTGAGTGACAGGACATGATGGATGGCATTAGAACAATGGTAAAGACCAATTAGCCTAATTAACCTTTCTTGTCAGACCACATAAATAAATAAAACAGAGTAGGAAATTGGTCGAGTTGCGGAATCGAACAAGGGTCTCCGGAGTGCGAGATGAGCACGCTTACCACTCCGCCATGCCAGTTCGATGATTTGGAATGAAGAAAGGCACGTGTAGCTAAATACGGCGACTTCGTTCACTCGCATCTTCCTCCCTTCTCTTACGGCGAGGTTCAGGTGTCCACCTAGATATGCGAGAGATACATTTCCTTTCCTCAAAAACCAATTTACCGTCGAGCAAGGCGTAGAGCCGAATGGGCGATGGTGTTCTGTGGACACCCTGGCAGTGTTGCAAGACGCTGTCGCGTTCCACTCTTAGAGGCGAAGCTTAACTTCTTAGTGGCACAGGCAGCAACACTGCGCTTAAGGATTTCGCCTCACCGCACGTTATTTCAACAAAGTGCAACCAATACACGCGGCTCACGCAGACGGCTCCTGGGCGCCGCCTGCTAAACCGCTTACACATCCAACACGACTGCACTCCAGAGGAGGCGGAGCGTATCCCAGTACTATGGCGCCATATGCTCTGGGTCTCCCCGCTCCCCCGTAACATGGACACCGACATGCATGAAAACAGACGACAAGCGCGGGCTCGGGCTCTTGAGAGACAACACGGCTCCCGACCCGGTGTATATTATGTAGACGTAGCAGGGCCATCGCCCACGGGATTTTACTCGGCCGCTGTCGTTCACCAGGAAATGCACGTTGATGGACTCTCCTTTCGAGCCCCGAATTCAATGCGGGCCGAGGAAGTAGCGATAGCGCTTGCTGCCGCCCACGCCAATTCGAGAATAATCATCACGGACTCCCGAAAAGCATGTGAACATTACTTGGCAGGGGAGATCTCCCCCTTAGCTGCTTGTATTCTACGACGGACTGCCACTGATCCAACACCCAAACGAATCATTTGGGCTCCTGGCCACCAGGGCTTACGAGGTAATGAGGCCGCTGACGCGGCTGCCCGAGCGCTTACTCACCGGGCTCCTCATCCCAGCTCTTCTGGCTCGGAGACTAACCAGCCGCTGCTGCGATTCAGGGAAATATTAACACATTATAGCGACAACCACCGCCTTTTCCCGGCCCCTGCAAAAGGGCTGAGTAAGACGGAGGAGCGAACTTTAAGGCGCCTGCAGACAGGTACTCTACTCTGTCCTGCAATAATAAAACATTACGATCCTAACACGGCGATGCCCACACTGTGGGGAGACCTGTGATATCTTCCACATGGTGTGGGCATGTACTCAAAATCCCCACCTCCCCCCTTCCCCTACCCCTTCCAGAGAGGCATGGGAGACTGCCCTCCTCAACTGCTCCTCGCTTGAGTCCCAAAGGGCTCTGGTGAAACGGGCGAGAGACGGGGCCTCGTCGTGCGGTGTCCCGGACTAGGGACGCCGACCATGTAGCGGGGCCACTCTGTGGCTCCCAAACTCTTTTTTACAATATAAAAGTTTTCACCACCACCACCCCCTAAATTATTATTGCGTTGTCCGCTTCGGCGAGCGCGGCTTCGGCCGCTTATCTGTTTTTCCAGCAGCGTCCGCTCCGGCGGACGCAGTTGTTGCTGCGATGCGCGTCTTTTCTTTCCTTTTTCTCTTTTCTCTGATCTTTTAACTCTCCTCTATCTGCTTGGTTTAGTTTGGTTTATTCGGGTTTAACGTCCCAAAGCGACTCAGGCTATGAGGGACGCCGTAGTGAAGGGCTCCGGAAGTTTCGACCACCTGGGGTTCTTTAACGTGCACTGACAACGCACAGCACACGGGCCTCTAGAATTTCGCCTCCATCGAAATTCAGCCGCCGCGGCCGGGATCGAACCCGCGTCTTTCGGGTCAGCAGCCGAGCGCCGTAACCACTGAGCCACCGCGGCGGGAGCGGTGGTGGCTTGGCTGGAGCCAGTAGGCAGGCCCGCGCAATTTTCTTTTCATCCTTCTCTCAGTCACGACAACAACAACAACAACATGAATTATTATTGCGAAAGCAATACTACGCTCATGAACGACCTTTCGCGTAGCGGCGGCCGGTAGCCACGTTTGACCTTTAGAATGACCTCTGAGGTCATACCAGGGTGAGAAATGGGCTACCAAGCCGAGTCGTGGCGGCCGGTAGCCACGCGTGGCCTTTAGACGCGGCGCGCCGCGTTCCTTCCATTAGAGGCTCTGCGCTCGCTTTCGCAACCTGCCAGGCTTAACCACCGGGTAGCCAATTGGACTTGAGTCTGGCTATACTTACTCCATATATTCCTGAGCCCTGAAACACCTTCTTAAAGAAGTACATAAACTGCTCAATCAGTACACGGTGTGGTTATGAACACCTGAGCCAAATACACTTTTACACGCCACAGAGAACCGACAATGCTGAGCGAAAGTTGGCCAGCTCTCTCCGGCGACTGTTTTGAAATTCTGACTCTCCTTCGTGTTGCGGGTCTGCGTATGTCAGTTAAGAAGCTATTGGCTATTCTCTCAGACGTCACGCAGCTACCAAGGACGTGGCCAGTGAGCCGCTTCGGCAGCCCTGTCGGCAGCCGGTGGTGGGTACGAATAGGTGGGGCCGATGGCGGAACGCTGACCTTTCTGCGTGCAAAAAGTGACGAGATGAGACAAAGAGGCGCGAAGATGATGAAATTCAAATTTTACTGCAGATTCAAATTTTTACTACAGAAGACTGAGCTTCTAACAAAGCCCTTAAAAAATTCTTGCTGGAGGATATTCGTGAAGCGGAGTCCTTTATCATTCCAGGTACACTACAACTTTATTGAAAGCCCCTGGAAAGAAGTGAATTCGTATTATTAAACGGTATAACACTAGCGGGGTCGGTGAGCCTTGTCGTTCTAATCTTCTTTTTGCAATAAATGAGCGCTAACCATGTCATCTTAGGCTGTTTTTCCATCACCTCAAGTGTGCCCTTGCTGTTCGCAGTGCATGTTTCCGGGATCAACGTGGTACACGCTGTACCGGAGCACGAAGCAGGATGGGTTCGGGCCTCACGACAAGTGCCTCAGGGACACCCAGTTGAGCGAGTTAGCTGAAGGGAGAGCTCGCTTCCGGTTCCGCTACGGTGCCGGAAATGAACGGTTGGTTCCTGAACTTTTTGCATGCATTTACATGTACTTATGTTTCGAGAAAGGCGACGCGTCGTTCTCTGCGATGTGTTGAGGAGGACACAGGAAAAATGTGATTTTCTTTCCTAAAATTAAAGCGAAGACGGTTGCACTTTGAAATTGTGTGTTTACTGAGAAACACCCAAAATGTGAATAAGTTCTATGTGCCTGTCTTTTAAACTACTGCACACTACGCGAAGGAAAGAGAACTTAAAGCAACGGAAAAAAAATGAGTATTTTGGGTTGGCGGTCATGGATGGAACAACTTCGCAGGTGCTATTCATTCCTTGCGAGAATGCCCAATGAATATAAGTCAGCAGGGTGTCAGAAATTATGGTATGGTTGGTTTATGGGGTTTAACGTCACAAAGCGACTGAGGCTATGAGAGACGCCGTAGTGAAGGGCTCGGAAATTTCGACCACCTGGGGTTCTTTAACGTGCACTGACATCGCACAGTACACGGGCCTCTAGAATTTCTCCTCCAAAGAAATTCCAGCCACCGCGGCTGGGATCGAACCCGCGTCTTTCGGGTCAGCAGCCGAGCGCCATAGCCACTGAGCCACCGCGGCAGAAATTATGGTATGATTCCGGAGAAATGATGCCAGTGTAAGATGCGATCCCCAAATTTCTCAATGTTATAACTCTTTGATGCAGGGTGTTCACTAAAGTCTTGTTTTTGAGAACAGCTGTGAACGGGAGGCGTGCTTCTACTTTGAGTTTTCTGTGTCCTGGTGATCTTTAAGTTGAGGCACAGTTCACACCAACGCAGAGAACGTATTCGCATGAATATTAATCAGCCCAAATAATAGGCGAGTCTGATTTCTCCCACAAAAGCACAAAAAGAACAAATAATTGTCATCGTGTATAAACACCAATAGCTAATTCGCATATAAGTCCAGGTTTTGGGAACTTGGCAGAGACACCATGCTTCTGAAGGGTAACGTTGGCACACAATTGCTTGGAGCACTAACACGACGACTCCTGTTTCTCGAGCGGATGCGGTGAGGGTAGGGTTACCGAGGTGAACCATCAGTTTTGCGCAATTTTTTGTGCAATTTTTTGTGCTCGTTCTTTTTGTTTTCAAGGTTTAAGCCTCTTAATTATAAACGTCTCGGAGATAACCTCGTGTGAATGTGTCTTTGCAGGAATGGGACGCTGATATTCGTATCTGACGGGCGCAACAGCACGAACTTCTTCCAGGGTCTTCTTGATGGCGGTGATATCCCCTACAGAAATTTTTTTAGACAGTCTATGGATTGTCCATAAGATCTGTCTATGAAGTCTTTAGATTGTCTATAGACAAATACTAGAGAATAGTCAACAGGCAGTAAAAATTATTTAAACAGTCTTAAACATTATGTAGGTTTATGGCCATACACTTTTAGTAGAGTTTTGTCGATGAATGCCTATACACTATGACAAGAAGAAATATCTATAGGAAGGCGATAGAGTTCATAAGAAGTCTGTCGACTGTCTATAGACCATTTTTATAAGGGGAGGGCCACACAAAGAACAACGCGTCAAGTAAACAATGATGGGGAAGGCACGGGTTCAACGAGTTGTGTTCAGTACTTGGACTTCTTTAGCTCTAAGATATATTAAGGCTAAAGCCTTTATAATGCCTCATCGTGGTCGACAGAAGGTTGTCGACAGAAGGTTGTCAGCAGAAGGTTGTCAGCAGAGGTGTCACGATTTTTCTAGTCAGACCAGAAGAAAAAAAAAACTCTGCCTCTCCCGTAACCGAGAGTAGAGTAAGCATGAAATGTTTACGGGCATAATGCGAAGCGCGCGCGGACACGACGAGACGCAGGCCTGACAAGAATGTATATGCAGCGCATTCGAAACTGTCCGAAGTGCGTAGAGGCGAAAGCGTTTTCAGCAATACTTTGCGTATGTGACACTGGTGATGTTACCACTGGATTACGTCACACATAATTCATGACGAAGTAATGACAAATTACTGATTAGTGTGTAATGACTGATTAATGACTAAATACTAATAAACTGCTAATTAATGACGCTTAAGCTTCGCCTTTAGGAGTGGAACGCGACAGCGTGTTGTAGCGCTGCCAGGCAGTCTGCGGAACGCCACCACCCGTTCGGCGTGATGCTTCGTGCTTTGAACGCGACGCTTTTTGAGGAAAGGAAATTACGCAGTAATTCTCTGCCATCTCGGTGGACACCCGAGCCGCATCTTACAGGAAGGTAGGAACGCCACCACCCGTTCGGCGCGATGCCTTGCCCTTTGAACGAAACGCTTTTTGAGGAAAGGAAATGGCGCAGTAATTCTCTGTCATCTCAGTGGACACCCGAACCGCACCATACAGGAAGGGAGGAACGCCACCACCCGTTCGGCGCGAAGCTACCGGCGCTTGTATGCCAGTCCTGTAGGAGGGCTTATAGAGCCTCGTTAAATCTCGTACGGTGCCAGGATGTGGCATGTATGTGCTTTTTGCACGCGTTATTAGAAATCGGAAATTATAATTCCGTGCATTATCAAACGCACATCCCGACTGATATCTTGATAAACATTGAGAAGTCACTGGCAGCAGTTATTTTTTGTGACTCGTTTGGAGACCAACCGGCGCTTGCATGCCGGTCGCGTAGGAGGGCTTACAGAGCCTCGTTAAATCTCGTTAAGTCTCGTACGGTGCCCGGATGTTCTCGTTTCAGAGCCCGGATGAGTGGCTCTCGGCGTGACGTCACCACACTGCCGACAACGGGAGCTAAAAGCATTTCATGCTTAAAAAACCTTCGTGCATGATGGGATTCGAACCACCATCCTTCCGTTTCGCAGCCGAGCGTGCTAATGGCTACGCTACTTCCTGCCAACGCATATGTAGTTCTCCTTTTCTAGGACGCTGGAGAGTGTTTGTAGAAAGGCGTCGAATCAGACGGATGCCTCCCAAACGCCCTCCAGTGTCTCCAGCATTTAAGATTCACAAACAATTGTGTACTTAATTAACATCTTAACAACACATCAGTGACACAAGCAGCAACACTGCGCTAAAGGCTTTCGCCTCACTGCACTTTAGGTCAACAAAGTGGCCCCCTGAATTACTTATGTCAGCACAGAAAACCACAAAGGAGCCACATACGTGTATCATCACATTTTGCGCGCTGGCGGTACTACTGTGTATTAAATACTTTATTTCTGACAGGAAGGTAAGCAAGAGCATTTAAGTTCAAAAATCAAGGACATGAGTATAAGCATATCTGCTGCCCGAAATCTAGGCAGTGTTTGGTTTCCTCAAAAGAGAGTTGTCGGTGGTCAATAAATGAGCCTGCATGCAAAAAATTCTTAATATCCACTGAGATAATCTCTGAAGAACGACGATTCTCTCACGCCGTGCCGGCCCAATAGGCATGGCTTTCTCAGTGAAAGTTCATACCATCAATATGACTAATGGTTCCACTGCAAGGACAGTACTTTAGAAGGAAGTTTGTTGGATATCTCACCTAGCTGTTACTGGCCTCATGTCGGTTGTATGTATTGAAATATTTTACTTCCTATCTCACGGCGCTGTTAAGCGGCATGGTTGGTTATTCTCGCACTGTCGGATGGCCTGAATGTAAGCTGACGGTGAACATCGCAGCCAAAATATAGAGTCATTGTCTTGAACCGGATTCTCTTCTTTGTAATGTTCTACGCAGAGTTCAAGACTTCCGGACACAACGTTTTGTTCATAGACTGCCTTCGCTGCAAGGTCATGAGAAGTTCTGGAAGTGAGTAGATATGTGTGCTTTATAGTAAGGCTTCCTTTTCTTCGCCATCATTTGATCCTAAATATGGCTATTCACAGCAATGACGGAAATGTTTTACGCTTTTCTATCCATCATGTACCATTACGGAACTGAAGGCATCTAGTGCAACAGACAAACACTATCAAATAACGCCTGACGCCATTTCGTGAACCCTGAATAAATATTTTTTTAATTTTTTGGTGCCCGGAACTTAATTACTTTTTGTATGTATACTAGCGAAGCCAGACAAATGCAGGCAGACAGGGCAGCTGAAGCCAGCTATACTTAATTTTTGCAACTTAAGGCTCGGATTCGAAAGTTTGGGTGCAAATTCATACCGTTAATCAAGAGGCGGTTTCATTCATCCAAGACGCGCTAATTTTAGATTATATTTGGAATTTGTCCGTGCTGTAACATCTATAGTTTCTAAATTCAATGGCGTTCTAAACCATGTCCTTTTCGGACAAACATTTGGAATATTGAAAAATTGAAAGATACTCTTGTGGAAACATTGAAGGTAATTAAATTGAAGGTAAGTAACAAAATGTTTCGTTGAACGTGTTTTCATTGATCGTGCCGAGCAGCTAAGACTGCCATAGAAATCCAGTGGGGAACGCTTTTGACGATAGCAAAAACGTTAATAGCAAAAAAAAAAAAAAAAATTCAAGACTGCCGTCGGATGGTCTCTGGGTACATTGATTGTTACACTGAAATCTTACATTAATAAAAAAATAGCGTTCATAAACTGTTCCCCACTGTCCCTCATAACCTGAGTCGCTTTGGGACGTTAAACCCTACTAAATCAATAAACCAATAACCAAAAATGTTTTTGTCCAGAGTTGTTGTCTATGTTTACAAAATTATGCTCGTTCTTCGTGCCAGCGTTCCATTGTTCCCTGTGGGTGCGCCCGGAGTCCCTACGAGATGGCGTGCCGCAGTACTGCCACTTCGTGTACGACCTGCTGTGCGGTGCATCGCCCAAGTACACCGTCTCGGACGCCAGCTGCCTCAACGACGTCCAGGCTGCCTGAAGCCAGGTTCCATGTCGTGCTGAAAGGCTTTATGTCCTATTGAGCTGCACAGAAAAAGACAAGACTTCTTGACACGAGGCAGTCTAAGCGTTGTTGTATAGGCAACCTGAATGATGCCGATAACAGCATTAAAGGAGTATAAACACCAAATTTTTGGTCGCCCGTTTACTTCTTTGGAACGGGGCTAAGATATTCGTATACATGGATCATCAAGTAGTATACGCCTGTGGCCTGCAAAATAATTTACATTTAAATCGCTTCTCTCGTGCTGTTTCAGTTTCGACCGCCGAAAGGTGGGCACGTTAACCCGTTCGGGGGCCGTTGATCTGCCAAAGCTGGACTGCGCACAGCCACAAGAATTGCAGGGGATGCAAATGCGAAATCCGAGGCTTCTCAGACAGGCGTTCAGCCATACGTTCGACAGGCTGGCAGCGAGGCAGAGGGAACTAGTGGAATCTAGGGCACTAGCTGACGCAAGCCTGGACGTAGGCACAGTGTTGTGTGCTGCGTCTGATGGCTGGAAGCCGCTCGCTCAACTGGATAAGGCTACGAGTTCTGCCAAGGAGAAAAACGAGGTGTCACGAAACTCTTTGCTCTAAATATATAAGAAGGGTGAACCAAGAAAGGACATTTCGTTCTGCGAAAATAAATAACAAATGAAACGTCATTTCATCTTTTGTGTTTCCAGCGCCGCCAATTTTTTGTTACTAAGGTACCACGTTCTGCATGGACTGAAGAAATGGGCACTGACGTACCTTGACAATGTAAAAATACTTTTCAACACGTAGGAAAATGATATTGATTACTTGCGTGCCGTGTTGGAAGGGAAATAACTAGAAGAATAAGAATGGGGTGGAGCGCATATGGCAGGTTCTCTCAGATCATGAATGGCACTTTACCAATATCCCTCAAGAGAAAAGTATACAACAGGTGTATCTTACCGGTACTCACCTATGGGGCAGAAACGTGGAGGCTAACAAAGAGGGTTCAGCTTAAGTTAAGGACAACGCAGCGAGCTATGGAAAGAAAAATTATAGGTGTAACGTTAAGAGATCGGAAGCGGGCGGAAAGGCTGAGGGAACGAACGCGGCTTAGTGATATCCTAGTGGAAATCGAGAAAAAGAAATGGGCTTGGGTAGGACATGTAATGCGAAGGCAAGATACCCGATGGTCCTTAAGGGTAACAAGAGTGGATTCCAAGAGAAGGCAAGCGTAGCAGGGGGCGGCAGAAAATTAGGTGGGCGGATGAGATTAGGAAATTTGCGGGAGTATGGTGGCCGCGGCTGGCGAAGGACAGGGTTAATTGGAGAGACATGGGAGAGGCCTTTGCCCTGCAGTGGGCGTAGTCAGGCTGATGATGATGATGAAGGAACGGCGGCTGTATATAGAATATAGCTCTTCAGCAGCAGAACTTTGAAGTGTTTCGCAAGAACGGAAAGCTACGCACTAATGCCGGCAGTCTTAGTCGAGCATTCTAAACTAAACTGAACCATTTAGCTACTTTATTAGGCCATTGTGTAACGGAATTTATTATATTCGTTTAACTTTACTGATTTCAGAATGGTGCGTACTCTATATAGTCGAAGAAGCATTTAGTAATGCCTGCCGCTAGTTTTATAGTGCTCCAAAGAATACAAACACAATCGTCCGAAGGTGTGCGAAACTTCGAAGGCCTCGTAAGGAAGCTAGCTTGAAACACAGAACAGCAAGGCTCAGAAGGGAAATATACAGCATTCCTACTAGAATGATCTGTCCCGTGCACTTGCTTGATATGTCTCCTGATTTATTTTATACAATTATTAACAGCATTGCATAGATGAGATGGTTTCTCATTGCAAGGATGCTCTAGTGGAAAACTTTCTTTGGGCTTGCAACTTCACAAGCACTCTGGTTCGATTTGTGCTGCATTAATAAAAAGGTAAATATTTTCTTGAAGATGTGGCGAGTCGAATGGTTTTCTTAGGTAGCTTTCAGCGCTCGGTGTGTTCCGTAACAGCGGTCTTGCCGGTGCGCCATACTTACACGAATCCCTGACGAGAGGACTCGCTGAGTACGGAGGAGAGGACGGCACAAGAGAGCACCAGAACTTCGACTAATAGCTGGACCGACCACTCTCTCGAGGTTTCGAGTCAACACATCGAGTCAGCCGAGCGGCGCCGAACAGCTCGACCTCCTGATGCATTAACTTCCGGCGGGGGTGCTGTTGTGCCCGAGCAGCGATTTCAGCGGGACGTCTGACACAAAGTGTTTCCCACAGAGATACGGTAAACAGGCCCTTGCACAGCGGATCTACTCCAGCTACGTTTCGTGTATTTATGGCGGCCTGCGCTATCTCGACCAGAAAGAGATGGCCGCGACTCCAGGGCAATCTTCCCAGTAGCGGAAAGAACGCGGCCGGTGGAACAGCCCGTTTGCAGCAGCTCGGGTGTCACCCCCGAAAAGCCGCCGCTTGGGCGGCTCGTAAATTTACCTACCCTTCGACCTGGGGAGGTCCTCCTGACACTCCCCCACGGCTACGTAATTGGCGTGATCGCATGGGGGCATGTGCGGATACCTGTGGAGTGGTGTGGAGTGGAATAACTTTATTGCTCTAAAGGTTAATAATGTTTTTAGTGGTTTACTCCGTCTTTATTGGAGCTCACTGGCATGGGGTGTCGCTCTCACGGCGGACATGAAGGCTGCCGCTGGCAAGTGTTGTTTCCAGTACAACAATCCCCTTTGTGATGCATTGCATATCTGCATTCGCGACATCTTTAGTGTAGGTGATAAAACCTTGCATGGTTGAAGCTCAAGCCGACCAGTTCGTCCCTTACAAGAAACACGAAACGAATATTTGTAGAGCGAAAGCTGTTATGGCTTTGGTTGAGACATGTAGCCCTGTATTCTGCCATGGAATCTACAGCGTCAGCTGAAATAACTTAATTAGTCAGTGAATAAATCTAACTTAATTTGATTCAGTTGAACACGAACTAAACTCGATTTCCCACCTGTCAACCATGGTTGATGGCAAAGTAGAGAGAGGGAAATCTCCCTTAGCACGCTTAGGTGAGAGGGGGGAGAGGAAAAGCTCGAGGGGAAGAGAGAGAGGGAAGGTAGGAGAGACGGGTGGCCAGATCAGATTTTGCCTATTCGCATCAGCACGGTTAAGCTTCCGCTTACGGCTGACGATGTAGATTCCATAGCCAAATGTAGGGCTAAATGGCTAAAAGGAGCTATAATAGCTTTCACTGATTAATGTGCCAAGCCGGCAGTCATAGCCGAATAAATGTTTGGGCCTCTTTTAAGCAGCTTGTGAACTTAAGCAGGTCACAGAGGAGCACCTGGACGGAATGACGGAGAAAACACACAGAAAAATAAGACTGGAAATGTAAGCATGGAACGCACTCCTACATTAAAACTTTGTGAAAGACAAAATTAGGGCAGTTTTTAACCACCCACGCTTTATTCTTTGTAGACATGGGCGGAGAGGATTTCCTTGGTAGAGCTTTCTTGTGAATTCGCCTATCCCTGCTTCACGTCGTGTTCAAGGCAGCTGGCGTCCGAGACCTTGTACGCGGGCTTAACTCCGCAGAACAGGTCGTACAGGAATCGGCAGTGCTGGGGAACGCCTTGGCGAAGAGCGACCTCTGTCACCGAGATCATGCATTTTGGTCCTGCAACGAGCAGTAAGACATCCCGTTACGCCAAGCAGCTGCTTTTGTCTTCCGTAGAAAAATTTTAGACCACGGTTTTCACTTCTCAGCTATCAGCACGACTTTGTACACAGCGTCGGCTTTTGAAGGAATGTCACGTAAGGAATTGTTCACATGTAACTCTGTCATCGGCCACACTGCCTATAGGCACCATTTCCATTTTAATCGATTATATAACCAGTTCCACTGGTTACACACGACCATGACTCCGTTACGGAGGCATGACTTAATTCAGCTCTGGGGCTGAAATCGAGTCAAATTGCGTGAATGCCGTTTCAATTTTCTTTTATGCAGTGAACTGTCGCCTGAAAGCAGCTTGCACAGTTATCCAACCTGCGCTGCACCCTCAAAGAAATTTGTAGATCATTTTAGACCTGCACTGACCGTAGACCTGCACTGTAGTGTTCAGTAGACGGTCATAGGATTCGATGTTCAGTCAGTAGTTACACCACCAGCCTTGATACTTCTCGTCGTTAACTGTCACTGCCGAAGTTTAAAAACAAAACCGACGACTTAACGCTTCTTCTCTCTGCCGTTAAGCCACATATTGTTAAAGGCATGGAATCTTCGCTCCATGACGCTATTCTAAACACAGTTTTTCCAGCTGGCTTGGAAATATATCGTCGTGACAGGAACACCAAGAATGGGAGCGTGTTCCTGCCTACCGATCTCTGCCTATAAACTTCTGTGTTAGATTACCCACTGCAATACGGCGAGTCAGTTTGGTGAAATGTGCAGCTAGATAAAGGCGGGTATTTTGCTCTCGACTCGCTTTTTTGTTCCCTAGCACAGGGTATCCTGACGTCTTCCAGTTCCTTTCAAGTTCCCTGTCTTCACTAAACCAATATTTTGTCATAGGGGACGATTTCATCCAGTGGATAAATAAGAAAGGTATTGCTGCTGATTCATGTACCTTGTTGGCAGGTTTTTCTGAGCTCATATTAGTTAAAAACCTATATCAATTTGTTGTGAAGCCAACAAAGCAGGGAAGAAATTTTCAACAGAAGACCTTCCATTAACTGGGATGCTGTAGTCACTCCGGTAAAAAGTGACCATGAATGTGCATTCTGCACAGCTCGCGCCATTTACTTCCGGAAGAGGACATGAAGGTTCCAGAAGGATTTATCTATGTGATAAGAGTGACTACATTTTCAAGTGAACCAAAATAAATCTTTGCTACCAAAATTTTCTGCGTCTAGCCAATTTGTAGATTGTAATGCATTATGGAATACCTTTAAGAATACACTTGAAAAATTAAATTACCAGCCCAGCCCTAGTAAATGCATATCTCGTGGCAGACTGGCTGGGAAGCAACGGGTTACCCGAGAGACCCCATTACTTATCAACAAAAGAGATCGACTCCTAAATAGATACAAAAGAACCAATTCTCCAACCGTAAATTTCTCCTTAAATCACCTTGGAAAAGCAATAAGCACTAAGTATACGATCGCAAAGCGCAACTATTTTAATTCTTAAGGAGCTAAGATGCAGAAAAATTCCGAGGAATGTGGAAATTCTTGAAATCTCAAGGAAGAAAATTCGCTGGCATCCCGAACTTCGTACATTGAAACGGAGACATGGTGGATGACGACTACTAGGAGGCCTGCTCATTTAACGCCTATTTCCAGTCGACTTTCACTGCGACCTATTCTGGTAGCCCCTTCCACAGTGGGTGGGGCACTGAGTGTGGTCATATTATGCATAGCGCTGTTGTAAAGCCGTTTCAGGGTAATAAACCCTGTTCCGCTGGTGGGGCTGACACCCTATCTTCTTATGTCCAGCGCGCGTGCCCCGATTACTGCTTATTATTCAGTTATTTTTCTTAATAAATGACTTAACACTGGCTTTCTAGTTGACGAGTAGAAAGTGGCTGACGTTTTCACGATTCAAAAATTGGGTTCAAGAAAGAGCGCCGCGAACTGCCGGACTATTTCTCTTGCTTGTTATCTGGAGTAAAATAATGAAAAATATAATTTACGTTCATTGTACACTGCTGCACTGTGTTCAGAATCTTGCAATGCGGTTTGCGTCTAACAAAGTTGCTACTCTATTGTTCTATTGTTTCAATGTTCGTAGCGACTATATAAATCAATAGCTGAAGTGAGACTTTCTAGAGGAGCACCGACTGCGAATTACGTTACAATTTCTTTATTGCATTTATTTCAATAAAACTACTTTTAACCCGGAATCTTACTCACTACAACATTTTTCTTCGAGAATATGCGATCATGAATGGAAAACGCGCGAGATAAAATGCCGCACTGACATTTTCAAGTGGTGCTTCTTTCCGCGTACCTCAAGGAAAGGAAAAAGCTGCCTCATTGTGTTGTTGAATGCTTTTGGATCTTCGCAGCCTGACCGTTTCGTTTCGACCCCTCCTGCCTGAATTGCCCCTGTCTCCAACACAACGTGCGACATCCCCTTTCCGCTTGCCCGACAGCCATTCGTTCCCCATAGTACCCCAACCCTTTCCTCCCAAGTGAAAGGCTTTGGTGGTCTCGGCGGCTCAAGTCGAACTGTAGGCACTTGTCACCTGGCGCAAGGGTACATGAGATAAATGCAAAATTCCTCAAGGGCGCTTTGCCACATAACACTGATGCCATAACAAAGATGGTCGACCATGCGCTTCCAGCTGAAACAAAGCAGGCAGGACTTGATTCTTGTTGGATTCTTTCAAAATACATTTCATGTATTCCATCCGGACACTTAGCTCCTGTACTGCAGCCTTCGCAGTTCTTTTATAGAGAACTGCTTAGAACATCTTAGAACATCTTAGATACGGCATAACTGTTATGTGGGAAAGCGCACTTGATGAATTTTGCAAATCCTTTTTCTTTCTTGAATAAAGATCATAATAAAAACATAGGGTCACTGACCAAGTCAAAGTTTAATGAAACGTACTGACGTTTCGGAAGCCCTACGGCTTCCTTTTCACAACAAGGAAGCCGTAGGGCTTCCGAAACGTCAGTACGTTTCATTAAACTTTGACTTGGTCAGTGACCCTATGTTTTTATTATGCCTCCACCTGACCAGACGATGTTTCGTCGAACTCTTGACTACTGAATAAAGATCCAAGGCAATGTTCCGGGGACTGCTTGCGGAATCATGGCGTGCACGGATGTTCAATCCCTTCTCCCCACTTTTGCTTTTTTTATTTTCGCTTTACAGTCATTCTACTGACGCATGTGAATGCACAGTTGGTGCTCGTGTTTAGTTTCTTTTCTTTGCCCTTCCCTGGCATCCATTGATTTTTGTCTTGTCCGAATGCTGTCCGTACGAATGTTGTTCGTAGGACTTAAGTATGTATCCCCCGTTGCGCTTATACCTTCTTGGAACTGCAGGAATTGTAAATAAACAAACTATATAAATAGAATACAGAGATCCGAATGCGCCATAATATTGCCTAAGTACAACCAGGAATGTCTAGTGCTTTGGGAAAATTAGCCCCAGTGGCATTTGCAGGTATGCAGAGGCATTTCAATTTTCATGGCGAGGTACTCACCTGTGCGACTCTTCATGATCTTGCAGTATTTGCAGTCCACAAACAGGAAGTCGTACACCGCCGCCTTAGGGACTGAGCACAAGACAAGAGTGCATAATAATACTGCTTAAGAATAGCATCAAGGTGATTTATGAAGCTCGTGCACTTGTGTCTGCGTGCACCAAAACTTAAAATGCCATCTTGGATCCTGCCGAGTAACATAATTAAATGGCGCAGTGTCATTAACAGAAAAAAAAAGTGTAATAGTTTGAGCTTTCGCAAGAAGACTTGCATCTAATAAAAAAGTCTTAGACCAAGTTCGGCATTCAGACTATCTAGATTTCATCAAGTTAGCAAAATCTCTCCTGAACACTGAGGCCAGTCCATAGAGTGCACTCATGTCCAACATTCTGAGACAAACATTTTGAATATTGCAAATTGTTGAGTTGAGTTTATTAACATTTTAGTTCTCAGTACAGAAAACTAAGGGCCGGGAACAAAAGGTACAAAACCTGTACTTGTCTGGGTCCCCTGACCCCACTGTAACGGTACTGTTATTAAAAATATTGAAGGTAATGGTCCATTATTCCAATGTGCAGCAAAATCTTTCTTTTAAAGCTTTCCCTTGCTCGAATTGAGCAGTTAAGACTGCATAGAAAACCAATGGGGAACCAATGGGGAACCAATGGGGAACCAATGGGGAACCAATGGGGAACGATAGCAAAAAATACAAACCTGCAGCAGGAAGATGTGCGGATATAATGATTGTTACAGTGAAATCTTACGATATATGCAAAAATTTCGCTAATAAACACTTTCCCGTTCAAAAATGCATTTGTCCAGAATTGTTGGGTATGAAGATGGTGGCTGCCGCCGAAAGCCGTCCCTGGAATATCGAAGTGCAGGCTCGCACCGAGTGAAGAGAAAAACCGTAAGCTTAGCTGACCGCCTCAAAGTCATAACAGTCGCTGAAGAAAAACGGAAATTAAGAAACAAGAATGACCGCAATAAAATCTGGTATTCGTGTAATATCTCGACGCATTCTGATTTTTTTCTTTTCCAGCTTGCCTGCGTTCTGGCTTAATTCCTGTCACTGTGCATCCTATAATTTATTTTCGTGTCTAGAGCAAAATTTTCCTCAGGGCGTGGTACTCACCTCCATCGAGCAGAATCTCGACAACGTTCTTGCCTGTTTGTCCCTCAGACGACCTGAATATAAATGTTGAATTCCTGCAAAAGAATCGAAAGTCTAGGGTCGGTTTTTTTTTTATGAAACACAGAAATGTATGTCAAGAAAGGAAAAAAAGAAATTTGATAACCGCTCAAGAACCAACGAAAAGTTTTGTTTCTGATTGTTGGAATGCAGTTCTAAAGTCGCAGCGTTACAACGAATGTGGAAGAAAATATTTTGCAGCCGTAGGCGGAGCATTTATTTCTCTATGACCGTTATCTTTGTTCTCTGTTATGCGCCTGTGTACGCACAGAAACATGCAAACATCGTCTTATGACGGATATCGTGCTAAATAAATACATGGCAGAATGCGTACTGCCATCAGGACTGCAATAATCTCACGATAAGGTGTGAGAAAGTAGTGTTAACTAGCCAATGGGAGCGGGAGGTTTATTTCGAGCTCTGTTGTTGATTGTATAGCGGTTCCCACGGTTGCCATTTTCGTACTTTCGTTTCTGTTTGCTTGGTTTGTAATTCTGTTCAGTGATTTTAGTGTTCTTGCGCTGGCCTTACGCATGCACTATGTACTACATTGACCACTGCAAAAATGCCTTGGGGTCCTGCAGAAATTTG
The DNA here is from genome assembly GCF_055824585.1 of Amblyomma mixtum. Taxonomy (NCBI): domain Eukaryota; kingdom Metazoa; phylum Arthropoda; class Arachnida; order Ixodida; family Ixodidae; genus Amblyomma; species Amblyomma mixtum. The sequence continues at coordinate 50,253,395 of NC_143013.1, forward strand.
TAAATAAATAAATAAATAAATAAATAAATAAATAAATAAATAAATAAATAAATAAATAAATAAATAAATAAATAAATAAATAAATAAATAAATTTAAACAAAGCGACCAACTTGAAAAGCTCAGAAAAACACCCCTTTTGTTACGAATTTCTTGAAACGGTGGCTACATGAGAGCACAGTGAGGACTTTGATTCCAGCGACACCTGACCTACAAGACTGATATTTTTTGTTTGTTTGTTTGCTTGTTTGTTTGATTGTTTGTTTGTTTGCTTGCTTGCTTGGAAAGCTCTAATATACAGGCGTGCAATGCAATGTGCCCGGGATCTGACGAGTATTTAACAGCACAGGCTAGGCACGGAAAAGGTTCAAAGAGAGAGGAGTACTGCTTGGTGCATATTGCAGAGGGAGGCACCCACCGTTCCCCTCCGGCACCGTAGCGGAAGCGGAACCGGGCCTTCCCGTCGGCCACCTCGCCTATCTGGGTGTCCCTGAGGCAGCGGTCGTCTGGTCCGAATCCTCCCTGTTCCGTGTTGCGGTACGCCACGTACCACGTGGCACCCGGGGACAAGCACTGCGAGCAGCATTGTATCCATAGGAATTACGAACGGCCTCTACGCATATAAGTCGAGATGCAGAAACGCTGAACTCGGCGAGTGTAATTAGGACATTTTGCCTGCATTGACGCAGTAGGCTGATATACCTGGTGTTTCAGGGAAGATTTTAAGTAATTCTCAAAAATAGGCTTTTTGAGATAAAATGATGGCTTTCAGCAGAGTACTACCAGTGTTGGCAGACACCAGAAAACAAGTGAATCGTCTTAAGTACAAAGTTGGTTGCTAAATTTAATAATTACCGTTTTAACTATTAGAGTTAGGTGCCTAGTTGTAATTAGAGATTTGTAGCCGGTCGTTACAACAGCCATATCAGAGTTCAGAATTTTACAAAACGCGATTAGCCTTGGCATTGTGGCTTGACAAAATTTGGCTTTTTTGACTAGTTACGTGCACTGCAAAGGCTGCTTTGCCAGCATGCTTTTCGAAGTCACAAGTATTTTGGCATGATGTAGTCAAATTTTGTCGAGTCACAGCGCCAAGGGTAATGCAAACAAACGCAGGCCGATCTTGAAAGGACGCACAAGTGCTGGCCCTGAGATGGTAATGAATGTGACAAAAAGACAAGCGTCGCAGGGGGCGGCAGGAAGTTAGGTGGGCGGATGAGATTAAGAAGTTTGCGGGAATACGGTGGCCGCGACTCGCAAAGGATAGGGATAATCGGAGATACATGGGAGAGGCCCTTACCCTGCAGTGGGAGTAGTCAGGCTGATGATGATGATGATGACGAAAGGTTTTCAGTTATTGCAAAATAAATATCTGTTTCTGAACAGTTTCTAACGATACTGGGTATTTTCGTAGTGTTTATTAAAGTGAGCAAAAAGATGTAATTTCTTTCCTCAGAAAAATGAGCGCTCAAGGTAAATTTATTTATTCATATATTCGTAAATATTGCTGGCAAAAAGAATGACCTGAAAAAACCCGAATTATGGAGCTTTTTGCTAATAACTCGATTTGTATCCGTGTTAAACCTAAAAAATATATATCGCCCAGTTTTTCACCCTTTGCGTTCCGAAAAAAAAATTAAAGACGAAATAGAGGCGCCTAAGTGTATCTGGCACAGTAGTCTTGCGTGGCCATAAAAAGGCCGACTTTAATATGCTAAAGATTGTGCTCGCATTAAGCACGCGCATACTACAAATGCCATCATCAGTGTTTGCTACGCTACAGTAAAGGTTCACACAGAGACTTGTTTTGGAGCAGCGAAAAGGGGACCAGAGTTTAAAAGTCAATTTTGATTAAATCTCGCATACAGGTGTGCCATTCTATCAAAGTGCCTATATTGTAAAACAGCACAGATATATTCCCCCGCACACACGTTCTCCGAAAGGTATCGAAGAGCACTCTCACCTTGCCAACGTCCTGGTAAATGCCAAGGTCGGGCCTCAGACCCAGTGGCTCACCTGGAACGTAGCCCGCGAAGCTACAGGCGATACTGGCGCAGATCGCTACTACGAGTACCGCGATTGAGGACATGGCAAAGACGACTGAGCACTTCGAAATGCAGATAAAAAAATGAATTAAAATGCTACGAGTGCAAGCTTCAGACGGCCACGGAAGAACACAGTGGCGTGGAAATCTAAATCTAACCCACCGCTGCAAAGGCAGCGGTCCTCAGTTTTATACCGCTCTGAAGGCCAATGTTAGCTCGCCAGCTCTTCGGGTAAGGTTCGTTGAACCGTTGTATCGTCTATTTCGCTTGCTGGTGTAGTTCGTACAGAGCGTTTTGCATACATTGCGGTGTTCTGCGCCACCTGAATTCCTCGTGGCGCCGATGGCGCAGATGGTGCACGCTAACGACACGCACTCCGTGTGGTGGCACAGGCGCGCAAAAAACACGTACAAGGCCCCGGTCGAGGTTGGTGACCTTTTAGAACTTGCCATGCACAGGCCACGCAGGTCGATGACACGTGGATGCTGCTGATCATTGATTCTGCAACACTGTAAACCGCTTTCTGGGAAGCGCTATTGGCACATAGTTTCCTGTGGAAACGCGCCCCTATATGCTTGCTGGCGCCGTGAAGTTTGAACGTCCCCGTATTTGCATCCGACCTAAAATAAAGAGCATGCTTCCGACTGTCTGCGTGTCTGTCTAGCCATGCGCTTTCTTCTTTCTGCCAACGTCCAGCGTCCAGTACAAACTACACAGCTCCTTTCTGGAATATTGTCAAATTCCTCGCTCTTTAAAAAACTGCCAGCGGAGATGCTAACTCATGACGGGAAGGACCATACGAAAAAAGAATGCAGCGCGGTGGCTTAGTGGTTAGGGCGCGGTCGAAAACTAGCCAGTTTATCCCTTTTCCATCGTTTCTACTATTAATTTTCGTTAAGCATCTACGTCACAAATTACTCCCTGTTTTCAGTTCGTCACAAAAACAGTCAACAGGTGTCATACCCTTGCACAAAAACACAAACATTTGCGCAGTCTTTCTTCATCCGAATAGCAAAAGATTAGAACAGCCTTCCCAATGCCGCTGTGATCATAGAAGACACGCTTGCATTCAAAGATAAATTTTTACCTTTAGACACATTTTAGGTTCTCGTGTACCTTTCCCCTCTAACGGGAGGTGAACGGACTGCCGTATATCACAAAAGAAAAAAAAATAGAAACAACGATTTTTATTTACACGTCTATTTGTGCAACAATTTTTGTGCACTTTGTTGTTAAAAATGAGTGGCGAATGATAAGATGTTATATCATAACTCATGCTTTGAATCCTAACGGTTACGTGAACAATATTCATGTGTAATTAATATCTATTTATGATTTATATATGAACATTACTCACGTAACCATTAACTTATATAATTCATACATATTTACGCGGCGGTCGAATTTCGATCGAGGAAAAATTCTAGCAGCCCGCGTACTGTGCGATTTCAGCGGTCGAAATTGCCGGAGCCCTTCGTTACGACGTCCCTCACAGCTTAAGTCGCTTTGGGACGTTAAACCCCCATAAAACACGCAAATAAAACAGATATATTTATCTCACAATATTTCAAGTTGAATGATAGTGCCGGTCATGAAACGCAAAAGTAGCTGTGAGGGCACGGCAGGACCACAATACTTCGACAGTCAAGTACGAATTGCACTCGTATAATTACCAGCCTGTTCTACAACTAATACTGTTGTAAGACAGTATTAGCTTACAGCGTGACTTACTAGCTGTAGGAAACTGATGTGAAAAACGGCAAATGTCTATAAATATTGCTAAGTGAAAGGTCATGCATTTCCATAGACGCTCCAACTTAATACCACATAGCTACTTTATTTGCGGTTCTCGTTTACATGCTACTAAAGCATACAAATATCTTGGATTACACCTGTCTGACGGTCTTACGTGGTCAGTACTCATCAACCACAACACTGCAGCATCCAGCCGCTCCCTTGGCTATCTTCAACGCTCGATTAAGTTTGCCCCAGCCCATGTAAAGTTACTAGCCTACACCACATTAACGCGCCCAAAATAAGAATATGCAACCGCCATTTAGAACCCACATGAGGAATACCTTTCTGAGAGCGTAGAAACTATCAGAATCACGCCATTAGGTTTGTTCACACCGATTATTCATCCTACAGAAGTGTAACCGATCTGAAGAACCGATCCAGCTTGCCATTATTAAAGTTTCGTCGAAAACTAGCCAGTTTAGCCCTTTTTCATCGTTTCTACCATTAATTTCCGTTAAGCATCTACGCCACAAATTGCTCCCTGTTTTCAGCTGGTCACAAAAACAGTCGACAGGTGTCATACCCTTGCGCAAAAACAAACATTTGCGCACTTTCTTCATCCGAATAGCAAGAGATTGGAACAGCCTTTCCAATGCCGCTGTAATAATAGAAGACACGCTTGCATTCAAAGATAAGCTTAAACCTTTAGACACATCTTAGGTTTTCGTGTACCTTTCCCCTCTAACGTTGACCTATTGCACTTTGTTTTTCTATGCAGTTTTTACTGTTCTCTAATCCGTTATTGAATTCTCACCCACCATTCAGCGCTTCTTCCTGTCTTTCATTCTTGTCTTGTTTTTTCTTTTCTATTCGATAGCATTTGAGCGTTTTGCATTTAGATTTTCTGAGCTGTTCGTCTGTTTCATTTGTGTTTTGAACCTTGATGTTTTGTACAGAATATGTTCGTTTTGTATTGATATTTCTATAAAACCCATCCGTCATGTAATGCCCCTTTTTTGGGGGTCTTTGAGGCACTAAAATAAATTAAAAAATAAATAACCCTGTAGAACGTAGAATTCAGTGAAATAAGGCAGCGGCTACAAAGTACGGGAATACTTGACGCATCACAGACGAAAAAGCTTTCAATTTTTACGTCAAAAATCACATCTCGTCCTATGAGAGCACGAAAATGGTGTTGGGGAAAATGTGTAAAGTCTTTGGGGGGGGGGGGGGGGGAGGGGGGTGGCGACAGCCCCCCCCCCCCCCTTCCCCTAGGACCGCCACTGCACTGACTTAACATTACGAAGGTCTAAATTTACAGTCAGCGTCAATATATGGGCAATCGCTTTTGTGTCGACTCATCAAACCGATTTTTTTTTGGCACGATGACCACTTACCTTGCGAACAAAGTGGCGGTGAAGGATGCGAGAAACCAAGGGACCAATTATACTGGTGAATTTTGTTGGATTGTGGATGAGGATTTAATGCGAGTAGCTTAAGCCTAAAGTTATCACTTCCATATTTATTCTTACTGTATGTGCACCTTTGTCCTTCAGTAGGCGCAGTCCGGCTGATGATAATGATGTGCGTGCGCCTTTTGAAGTTTGAAGTATGAGGTTTATTTTCCTTCAAATAAAAGAAAGAGGGAACTGTGACAAAAGGCGGTAAGGCCTGACGAGGTCACAGTTCCCCAATACAGTTCATGCAGCAGTGTGCAGCACATAAGTAACAAAATTTAAAGTAATATGACAAAAATACATTGGGACAAAAAAACATTGCAGCAAGCGACAGTATTTCAATAATAAATAAAACAAAGACAGTGCACCATAAATCATATCAAAGGTAGTATATAAACATGGCAGGAGGTCACAAAAGGAAACGCAAACACACAAAAAATTTAACATGAAAACAAGAGATGCTACGCTAAGTAAAACCGAAATTATATTGCGTCAGTGCTGATTAGTAACCTTTTGATGTCTTTTTTAAACTTGTTCTTTGGGAAATCAAACATGACACTTAGAGATGGGTTATTGAGAACGACTGGAATCTGATAATCGAGCTTTTGTTTTCCGTAATTTGTCCTTGTTTTAGGGACCAAGTTTCTGTGTTGCCGAAGGGGGTATTTCTAGGAGGGCGGTTTGGAGAAATGGAATATAAACGATTACGATGGATGTACAGTAACAGGCGTAATATGTAAACATGATTTGCTATAAGTAAATATGCTTATGATAGAGTGGTGATGCTGGTAGGTTTTCCGGCCTACCATGGTAACCCTCAATAGCCCGTAATGCCTTCTTTTGCAAAATCAGTAACTTTTGAAAATTACCTATTGTTGTAGTGCCCCAGACCAGTGCACAATACGACAATTTGGAAAAAAAATAGTGCATAATATATGGACACTTTTAGGGAAACGGGCCATTACTCCCGAACGCGTCGCCTCCTCATGGGCCTTACTCAGTGCCTTCCTGTTGTCTACGTTCAGAGAGCGCCAGGTGGTTATCCTTTTCTTTACATGTGTCCCGAAACACTCGCTAGTGGTAGAATAGTAGGTTCCAGCATAGGGGACTTAAAGACTGCGTTGCCATCGATCGTCATCTGCAAGTCGACAGCTACTGCGATAATGCATAGGCTGAATGGTGGGTCACCTGTTGTGTTGTGCATCGTTTTCTTTTGTTTTCATGGCTGGCTGAAGGCTTGGAGCAATTTATGTGGCTCGTCACTCTGTTTTCTTGGCTTGGTTTTGTCGGTCAGGATTCATAACAACGGTTAAGGAGAAGAGTGCCATTAATTACGATAACTCCCAAAGAAATGTATTGCCAAAATGCAGCCGTAAGTTGTTCGCATACGAACTTTCCCATAAGTCGTCAAAACCCACACTTAATGCCCGATTCCGAGAGAGCGGCTGATTTTCCAAGGATTGATAATGCGCGACATTGCATGGCTGTTAGCTTAACTGTTGCAGATTTTTTTTTCTTCCTCATGAGAAAGGACGAGAAGATATGCACAGTAAAATAGAAATGTCATCACATTTTCTGAAATAAGTATGAAGTTCCAACAAAAAGTCTGCTTAGACTGATTGAAACCTCGTTTATTCCACATTAGAATGCGCCGAAGGCGCTTAAGTTCTAACCGAATTCTGCTTAGCGCTGACTTAATTTTTTTCTTGACAATAAACGTGCAGGATGGGGAAAGCTGCGTATGCCCTTGCTTTGGATACAACGAGGTCTCTGTTCTCAGTGATGTTGTAGCCTGGGCAAGGTTTATTAGAGGGTTAAAGGAATAGTGGCGAAAGACCAAGGACAAAATTTCATAATGTTTGTTAGATGGTTTCTGCACCTCAAAAGGGGAGCCTTTCATGCTCCCTTAACTCAAGGAAGCGTTGAAGGGAGCCATCCTAATTTAGAGCCGCCCTTAGCCGTTCCTTGGGTAAGGAGGTACTCCGAGTGACCAGGAGCGCTTATACGTGTCTGGTCCTACATGTCTAAAGATTAAAATATACATGGTCTATTCTGAAAGTAGTAGGACTCATTTTTTTAAACAAAATTTATTCGAGAGAATAGTACAAACGATTACAATTTTTCAAGGTAGCACCCTTCTGTACCCACACGCTGCTGCCAATGAGTTTACAGTTTTCGTACGCCTCCAGGAACACCTGGACCGGAATGCTGTTTAGCTCCCTCGTCACGGCCTGTTGAACCACCTCTACCGATCCGTGATGTTTCCCCTTGAGCGTCGATTTTATTCTCGGGAATAGAAAAAAGTGTGGCGGGGCCAAGTCGAAACAATAAGGGGCCTGAGGCAGCGTTGCCGCCTCGTGCTGGGCAAAAAATCGGGCTCCTCATTCACACGATGAAGAAGATCCTACCGGTTGGCCTTTTCCTCCTCTGACAACACTCCCGGCACCAACTTCGCGCACGCTTTCCTCATGGATACGTTTTCTGTCACGATCTCAAAAACTTGGGTTTGAGGAATGCTCAAGTCATCAGCAATCATTCTGATACTCATTCTACGATCATTGTCGAGTAAATGTTTCACTCGCTACACATTTTCGTTGGTTTTGCTGGTCGAAGGGCGCCTGAAGCGGTCGTCTTCCTCCACTCTTTCCTTACCTTCTCGGAACAGCTTGTGCCACTCAAAAAACACCTCATCTACCCATGGAAGCGTCACCGTAGGCCTCCTTAATAATGTTGTGAGTCTCTTTGCCCGTTTTACCAAGATTTACTCAAAATTTGATCGCGTATCGCTGATCCAGTAAATGCTCGATGATTCTGCGTGACGAGACGTTTCGACAGGGGTTCACAGTACAAGCGACCTCCTCTCTTCAACGGCCGATAGCCGACTGACGATTTTCCCCAGCAGTCCCAATATCCCCCTTCAACGATCCTGCACGCGTAGACCACCTCTCGTCCGCCCGTTCGCCCAGGAAAAGACCAGTCCTACCACTTTCAGAACAGACCCTGTATGTGTCTGAATTTGAAAAAAAGCAGGTACACATCTATACCTTCGTATTTGTATTAAGGAAGACGCCCCTGTGTGTGCCAGTTTTTCTATTTGGGGAGAACTGTTTTATTGCTCTAATGGCTTGGCACGAAAGCATAGTTCGTCCGCTGACGTCCCAGCGTTTACAGAGCAGTGGCAGTGCAGCGGTAGTGCATTGTGGACTCGCATCTCCGCAGCCGCCGGAGACACCATACTGCGCAAACGCACACCGCGTAGTGAAGATTGCGTTCCGGTAAAGCAGCAAGGTAAAGAAGAATGAAGATGACGTATGCCTACGTCATTAAAACCATGCTCCAAAAGAGACCTCACTAAGAACTCCCTAGTAAGGCGTATTTAAAAATTGAGTGAAGGCGACCAGATCTTAAGGCCTGCTCATTGAGCCAATGAGCGTTTAAAAATTTGGCCCAAGGCGTCGATGGATGCCGCTAACCGAAAAACCCACAAGCCTTCATTCTTTTTCTTATCACGAGCTTCATGCCTCTTCTCTTCCACGCCTCATGTAATGTAGTCTCGTAGGAGAGCCGACTGAATGATCAGCAGAACATGCATAAATGTTTTATGCCCTTCTAAAAGAGTTGTGACTGATATTGAAGAGAGTCCGTATGTACAGCTTAGAAACACGTCGCGGCGGCTCAGTGGTTACGGCGCTCGGCTGCTGGCCCGAAAGACGCGGGCTCATCTCGGCCGCGGAGGCCGAATTTCGGTGGAGGCGAAATGCTAGAGGCCCGTGTGCTGTGCGATGCCAGTGCACGTTAAAGAACCCCAGGTGGTCGAAATTTCCGGAGCCCTTCACTACGGCGTCCCTTATAGACCGAGTCGCTTTGGGACGTTAAACCCTAATGAACCAACTGAACCTAACTACAGCTTAGAGCTTCTAGGCAAGAAGGCTTCGGTTTTTAGTTGACGATGGCAAAATTTTTACGGTCAAAAATAGTTGCAGTTTTTGTTACTCGCGTGTTTCTTTGCTGGAGGAGCTCTCTCTGGTTTGTGTATCTACAGCTTAATTTCTCCCCCGACCATCTTAGTACAATAAAAAAATGGCATCCCGTTGTCCAGACCGCGCTGGGTCCTGAGAAAAGATTATTATCAAGATAGGTGGATCCCTTTTCAAGGGCAGGAAATAACGTTGAACGCTACTGGGTTTCCGAGTAATCATAATGGTAGCACACGAGAAAAGATCCCCGTGTTGGATGAGCTGATAGAAGGTGGTTCTAAAATAAAGGTGAAGCCCCGAGAGTTTTCTGAAAAACTGTTGTGATTCCGCATTAGTTTCTTGGTGTTTAAAGTCCCAAAGCAACTCAGGCTATGAGGGACGCCGCAGTGAAGGGCTCCGGAAATTTCGACCACCTGGGGTTCTTTAGCGTGCACTGACGTCGCACAGTACACGGGCCTCTATCATTCCGGCTTCATCGAAGTTCGGCCGCCCCATCCGGGACCGAACGCGCGTCTTTCGGGTCAGCAGCCGAGTGCCGTAATCACTGAGCCACCGCTGCGGCTAGTCGCGATTCCATATGCACGCACGACATTTCTTATTTTAGGAAACGTTGCGGCCGCGGGGCCACTTGCGTGGCAGTTCAATGCTTAGAGTGTTCGGTCATCAACAGACTGTAAAGAACGCTCAGAGCTCAGTCGTATCTGTTCAGCGAAGATTATTAAACTACTCGCCATGAAGATAAGCGCTTGCACCAGATTTCGGTCTTCTAATAGAAAACATTAAGTTGAATATGCTTTACATCCGTGCGATAAAAGATAATCGCGTGTGTTTCGCACATGTGAATTTTTTTGTGTTTCTTTCGGTTTTATGTGTATAGGAATGATTGCTTCAGTAATGGATGTTTTTTAGAAAGATGTGTTAGTGCTCCGAAAATGCGTCTTTTTTGCACGTGCTCAACTAATTTTTAGCTGCGACTCAAAGCCAGTCCTAGTGCTTCCCGCATGTCATCGTCTTTCGCCTTGTACAGGTGGCCAAATCTTTAGATGGCGTGCGTGATGGCCGCTTTTTGCTTGCTCATGTTTTTACGACGAAGAAAACTTGCGTAAAGGTGAACATAAAGCACCGGCTTGGTGAGCCTGTGCTTAGATTTGACATTTTCAGAAGTTTGCTCCGACATAAAGGGCAGGAGAAAGCAAAAAGCTGCCATCACGCACGCCAGCTAAAGATTTGGCCGGCTGTACGTTTGTTAAGCCGTCCCAATAAACCAATTTTCTGCAGCCCGCGACGTGCTCTATTTATAAGCGTAATATGTTAGCGGAGTTTTACGCTTACCGGACTTGCTTTAGAAGGAGTATTTAATATTCGATGGCGGATTCAAATTTGATGGTGTACTCGAACAGCGTTTTTTTTTCTCCATCGTAAACGCGCTTGCCACTTGTGTGTTTCGCTTCGCCGCTCCAGGATCATCGACCCGTCGCCCGGTTCATAGCCCGTGGCTGTCAACCTGTGCCACGTTGCGCACCATGCCGAACACTTGGTGCCGGCTTTTGGCGGCTGACAGTCCAGAACCTCTGGTTTCCTGTTCCTTGTTGTGTAGTGTATTCGTGTGTTTGGCAAGCTTTTCCGCGTTGCAAACAGCGCATATATAGTCGCAACACTGCCATAAACTCAGAGCAGCTTAGGCTTCTATCTTCACTTTCGCGCTTCGTACTCGTGAACGGAGACCGTTGAGCACACACTGCCTTAAAGAATAAGAGAAGCCCTTGATAAAACGAGTGCACTCGCCATGTCAGCAGTGGGTCGTCGTTCTCTGGTCCTGCGCTGGATCTGCGTGGCAGCGTCCTTGTACGCTGTAGAAGCTTGGACGAGAGTTCCGTACCTGGCACCTTTCCAGGACGTCTCCAAGGTGATGCGCAAAATGCCACTTCTAAAAAATACAAACAGAAGCCTGTTAATATTGGCACTTCAGGATCAGCGTGCATGACAGTAGAGTGTAGAAGACCAGTTGCAGTGGCTCACTGACTTTGGCGTTGGGCTACTGATCTCAGGGTCGCGGGTTCGTTCCCGGTCACCGTGGCTGCATTTCGGTCGAGGTGAAATACAAAATCGTCTGTGATATCAGCGCATGTTAAAGAGTTAAAGAATCGCTGGTGGCCAAAAATAATGCGGAGCCTTCTACTACGAAGTCTATCATGGAGCACATATCGTATCGAGAGGTTAAACCCAACAATTTACAACTGAAAATGTTTGCAGCCTAAAAATCAGCTGCGGCTGAGTCGTTGTCGCATGTCCTCGTCGGCATTTATGTGAATATACTTGCATTGCAATTTACTTGCGAAGTTCATTATAAATGGAAGAACCCTGACATATTGAGCTTACGGAAACCACATCACGGGAACTTTGACGTTACTAGATTTCCTTTCATTTTCTGACCAAGTATAGTAATTAGACCAGCATATGTGTCATATTCTGTGACACCTCGCGATGGGCTTTATCTTCCCACACCTTCATCCCCAAAGAAGCTGCCCTTTTAACAAGCAATCCTTAAACTCACAACATATGGTGCTGTTTAATGTACTCGCTTGTGTAACTGCATAAGTAACCGTTCAAAAGAACCAACCAATGTCGTGTTTAGGGCGCTCACTTTTATTTCAATGCACAAGGGAGTTTACCGTGTAAAAGAGAATGTTCATCAGCATGATTACTGCTGTTCAGCAATAGCAGATAATGGACCCCTAGTGTAAACGTGCTCCATTAGGTCCGTCGCTGAACGTTTCTGGATTCTGGTTGGATGCAAAGTTATCCAAACCACTGGAAAGTGGTGGAAACATACTATGTGTTCCTCACTATGCATTGCTCGGATGCAAAAATTGAGGGTCGCGGGGACTTTTGACTAAGGCTTTGTGTCGATCCTTAAAAGAATTGGCGCTTAAGATCGGTATAGTTATTTTTTTCTTTTCTATTTCGTTTCCTTCTCCCACCTCTGCGTTCATCTGCGTCAGTCTTTGCTGACGGTGCAAGACCTGTGATCCGTAAACCTTTTTTTTACAGAGAAATAGGCCCAGTTGTAACGGTTTCTAATTTCATCAAAGAAATTGCAGGGAAATGAAGTCTGCTGTGTTTGGACAATTATGTAGCAATGTCAAAAAGAATGTTGTCGCAGGCGTTGCTTCTCTATGTTTCATTTTTGCAACAAAGGACTATCCCCTTCAAGATATTTGCAAGAACCTATTGAGAGTATTAATGGCGTGAAATAAATTAACTTTTCACGTATGCATGTTTTAAGATGACAAATTGATTGTAAAGACGCATTGTGAGAAGTCACAAACCCTCTAGACGGCAACTGTACTAAAATCCTCATGCTTCACATAATTTCCATGGTGGAAGACTTGCCGCACTGGCGGTTACTCAAGGAATCAGTGTCAAATTTCCACCTAATTATGACACTACCTAATCTTAGCCATCTCCCCTCCCACCGCATGGTCTGTCTATTCAAGAGGTAGCACAAATTATGCTAATTCCATGACTAAATCCATAAATCATTTTGCATGCTAAATAGTACATGCAAACGCCCATTCTAATATCAAGTTTCCGAGATAACAGAAAAACTGCTTTCGGGTTTGAATGAAATGAGACATAGCTTCTTGCTTCAGATTTATTTCCACTGTTCACAAAACATGAAACGTTCAAAAAATAAGAGCATAATTCTTCTCAGTACTACTACCTTAGACTAAACCTTATATGTCATGCTGTTGTGCTCATGTTTGTCGCTAAAGATGGTCTAATTTGTTGCGTAGTTGGCAGAAAAAGAAGTTCCTGATAACTACTGGGCGCATATATTGATATAGTGCTCTAAATGTACCCTGCAAGGCTCCCTCATAATGCTAATATAGAGTGCGGATCGGTTTCCAATTTCTCTGAGGGGCCTTCATGTTACGTGAGAGCTAACGTTGACGTCATCTAAAACTTTCTTTTCATGCAAACTGAAATTAAGGAATTAAACAGTAGAACGCAATTTGGATCACCCACCCGCAATACGAAAGAAGTCCGTAAAGAGTTTCGTCTCTTAGAGCAACGCCTGTTGACTGCTCTATATATGAAGCACTGTATCTGAACCTCTAAGTAAAGTGCGCATACTGTATGCAAGCTGTTTGCTTAAAGCGACCTTTTGTCAGTACCCGTGCAAACATTACGGCGTATACCTCCTTCCTTCTAGCTATTATCCATGCCGTTGTAGGAAGCTTGAAGTTTGAATGAAGCTATATTGGCAGAAGAGAGGCACCGAGTATTTTTGCTGGTTCACTTACCGCAGTTTGAAGGTGACCTCAGTTCACCGCAGATGTGACACAACAGTCAAACTGCTCTATCTTTTTTTTTCACTTTTACAAACAGCATAAAATCTTTGAAAAAAAAAAACCGGCAACTGGCCCAGAATTTTTGGTGCAGGTGAAAGCTTGGAGTCCCCAGGGCTCGATCATGCAAGGATTGCGCGACAAACTCTGTAAAGTATGTTCGAGTGTTCGAAAAGAATTTCTCAAAACCTGCTTGCGCTTATCCCGATGGTGAAAACAATTAGGCCTACCGGTGACCACGATGGTGCGAGCATGCCGGCAGAAGTGGAAAATTCCAAGCAACAAAGCCCGCGCAGGAAGAACGAAATATTTCTTTGAACAATACTATTTTAACATCGTAAACTCCAGTAGCAATGCGTGCAAACTTGTACGCTTCAAGATTAACCTTCATTACTTTAGAGGACTTACCGATGACAGCATAAACAATAGCGAAATGTAACGCATACCTTAAGAGTGAGAGACACGATGGATTGAAAAACAGCTGGGTTATGTTTGTACCGACATATGGACACTCGATGGGGCACGCACATTCACACTGTCAAGGTTTCATTGAAGAACATCGGCTCATCCATCTACACGCCTTTTTGTGCGTAGAATCGAGATTAAAATTTCTTTTTTTATTATCCTACTGATAAACGCGAAACCTTGTAATTTAAACTATAATCTCGCAGCACATTTTTGAAAGTTGGTGGTTCCTTTAGGAAATCTTTCTTCCTATTTATGGATTTCAGGCACTTGTATTCGAGGCTTATGCTGCTTTATCACCGCCTTATAACGATGCGGATGTATCCTACAGTGCAGTACGGACGCCTGAAGGTCGAATAATGCAGTTGGCTTCGATCATTACTATGAAGCATATGGACTCGTTTGACGGCCTCAGTGTTACTTTAGATTTTTTCCTTGGCAGTGTACATTGCAATCATTTGCGAACACCTGTACGCAATTTCTAAAATCGGCGATGGATGGCGGCACAAGTGTCGGCAGGAAAGACATCGCAATAATTCTTATTTTCAAGTCCAAACAAATCTTCACACAAGTGCGGGCAAATGGAAGGAACCTCCTAATGCACAATCAGCGAGTAAAGACCGTAACTACCACTGACTGCATCGCAGTAGTAATGCTAGAAGGTCTGAGTTTATATTTTTTATAGATTTTCCTCCAAATAAAATAACGGTAGCCGAGATACGAGATGAACAGCTTGAAAAGCGTCGCGTTATGGCGGGTGGAGAACTGTCATACTCCATGAAATTGTGCACGTTCACGGGCTGTCATGCTTGCCCACATTCTCACCGTTGTGCCTAGGCAACAGCTCACAAACGGATTTGCGCAGGTACTTATGCCAGGCATACGGAGCAAATGATCATGCATGCAGACAGCAGCGTAATGGCTTCTGTGCTGCCAGCTGTGAGACCCTACGCACTAAGTTCAAAACCCAAATAAACTGGAAGCCAGCATCCTTCCAATTTTTTATCAGCATAAGAAAAGTAACAATAGCGCCATGTCTATCATACTTCGGGCTCTTGATACGACTGTTCTGTTGGTTAACGTATCGTCTCTTTTATCATCACCCTCACTCGGGCATATCTTTTATGCGAATCGGTGCAGTAACCGAGATGAGCATTTTACTCTTTTACAGCGGGAGCTATATCTCTTTTAAGGTTTATAACAGGGATCCTAGGATAGACTTCAGCGAAGCCTATCTGAGTGCGCGTGACACAGGTGGTATGATGTCACCACTTGCGTAAGGGTTGGACGTCATTGTCAGGAACCAGTGTTGCGAAGCGCTTGCAGCAGCTAGTACTACGTCACAGCGCGGACACAACAGGAGCAAGCAAGTGGGCGCTTGGCGCGACGTCATACCAGAAGTCAGACTATAGCTAAACCACAGTTATCAATAGAATTTGACCGTAAGCAAAAGACCTTTGCTTGCTCAGTAATTTTTGCTATACGAATAGATGCCCTGAGGTGGCGGGACATTAGGAAGCCTGTAAAGTTATTTCCAAGTTGTTTATTAAATTGTTGCTTCCGATATGTACCTCAACGTCTAAACTACCTTTATCTCTATTTTCGCCCCTGAGCACATGGACAGTAATCTTCTGGTATGCTCTATATGATATACCTTACCGCGTCTTCGCGCCCCGACTCGCAGTGTGGCTGGGAGGGCAGCCCCTGGTACGTGCTTTACCGCAGCGTCGAGGGAAGCCAGTTCGGCAAGGAGGCACGCTGCATCAATGGCCTCCAGGTGACGCCACTCGTCAACGACACCGCCCGAATCCGCTTCCGCTACACGCCCAACGGAGAGAAGTGCGTTCCTCCCCTCTATTTTGGTTTCTTTTTTGCTTTTGCCACATCATTCCGCGTCCCTTTGTCTCATGTCCAAACTGGCTGTAATTACAGAACTTATCGCGAAGCCGGCAAGAAGCGCACAGAGTTGGCGAAAAGTCACCGTTTCTCACTTGGCAGCAGTATAGCAACATTTCAAGAAAATAGAATATAAAAGATAATTACTGCACTCAAGGACTTGCACTATTCCTCGTGAATTACGTGTTGTGTGGTTATTAACATGCAATTATGTACCTATCCAAAAATGCTGTTAGCACTCCCTCCTTGGTGTACTTTGCGACTTTTTCTTGGCAATGGAATTAAAGCTAAGTAGCTAGAACCAGCCACACGCAGTGGGATATAGTCCCCGCCTGCAGCTGATAAGCATATGAGGTTCTCAATATTCATTACTTAATGCATATTTCTAACTCAAATGTCCAATTTAAAAGTTATAATTAAAGCTAAGGAAAGAGTTTTCACGAGAAGAAATTTGCTAGGCATGTCTTGTTACAAGAAGTAAGCTTCCATAGATCAGCTACTCCAATGACGGAGTAAAGACACCGCAGAGAAAACCGCGCAAAGCGGCGAGGAGCACTGTCATGCGGCACTGTCATGGCGAACTATGTGACGGAATGACAAGACGCTCCGCCCTTGTAAACTTCTCTTCATTGTCAAAAGCTGCTGTCGAGCATAGTCGAGACGTCGTCCCATCACATCGCGGCGCAGCACTGGTCGGTAAGACATTTCAGAGCTACCGCTCTCGCATAGACTGAAATAGCGCCATCTTCAAGATTGAAGAAGACTTTACGTACAAATGTTGGAAGGCGCTTTCGCTTTTCCGCAGACAGCAATGGCTTGTGCCTGCGGCGACTTCCCCGTTGCTTTGCATAGATGGGACAGGTTACACAATGAAACTCGAGTTGAATAAACTCTGCGCCTGTAACCACACCCTTCAATATAAACAATACCATTCGCTGATGCCTCAGAGAGATTTTAAGCGCTAATGAAATCAGCTTGAGTTTGCCTAGGCATCAGCTGTGCACTGACTAAACATCAGTGAACTCGAAACCGCTCTAAGGAATCTAGTGCCTTTAGGACGGGACGTTTTACGGTACCATGGCTGTGTGTTTATACGAATGTATTTAAGCCAGGACATATGTTAAATTCCTTCTTGCCTTAGCGCCTACAGTTCATAATGGCCTAAAACGCAATGTCCAGAAGTAATCCCAGTTAGTGCAAATGGCGTTTTGAAACTCATCGTCTGAAAAAAAAAAAATTAAGCAGATAGCATGGCGCATTTCACGGTCAACAGTATAGAAGCCAACAAAATAAAAAGTGTTCAAGCCAGAAGGTGTACACATTTTGATCATTAGTGAATACGAATGGAACTTTTCAGGTATGCTTCATTTCGTGTAAAGTCGACCATCCCGGGAGGTGCAAAGAATATCCTCGAGCTGAAGCTGGAAGATAAAGGTACGTGCCTCTGGGGATGTTTTAATAGAAAGATTCGAATGAACGTTGAGTTGAACTAGGGGCGTTTTTATTCCTCTGATCTCAGGATCAAAATATGAGTAGCCGATGTGACCTGCACTCGATTGCTTTTTTTTCTTCAGCATGGTATTTATTACAGTGATGTAATGTTCTATGTACATGAACTATATACAAGCCATTATGAAAACTGTTAAACAATACATTTTGAAAAGACCATGCACTAGAAAAGGGGCAATGCAGAGCACATCACTAATAGTGAGTGCCACTCCGGTTCGTACTCAGTCTGGGCATACACGTCTCTTAGATCAACAACCATTCGACTGAAGTGATCCTTTGTAGACACAACAAGTTCACAGTGTTTGTCCATCATGCGGGTTTTCCAGAGGCTGTGCAGTCCAATCAGAAAGAACATGTCCAGGGGTTCATCAACAAATGGCAGCGCAGTGAGATAGCGAACAGAATGTGGAGTCAGATGAATTCTTTTTTTAAATGTGCGTTGCAGGATATCCCAGAAGAGTACTGCATCTTTGCAACTGATGAAACAATGCTCAATTGTTTCTGGTTCATCACCTGCACTCGATTGCTCCTAAAAGCGAATCGCGTATCGCCACACATATACAAAACAAGGCACTCATTTACCCGGACCTGCACGCAAGCACTCGTGCCCAACATTCTTGAACAAAGATTTTGAATATCAGAAAATTGCAAGGTACTGGTACAGAAATATTGAGAGGAAGGGTCCATTCTTCCTATATGTAGCAAATCTTTCTTTTATAATGTTTCCACCGCACGCATCGATCAGTTAAGACAGCCATTGAAAACCAATGAGGAACGCCTTTGACGATAGCAAGAAAGTTAATACAAAAAAAATTGAAGCCTGCCGACGGGAGATCTGCGGATATATTGATTGTTATTGGGGAATCTTATATAAAAAAATGCACTCATAAACTTTTTCCCGTTTAAAAATGCTTTTCTTCAGAATTGTTTTGTATTATGCATGTACAAAAAGCCGGAAACCCAGGACGCAAGGAATAGAAGAAATCAGGAAAAGTAATTAAACAAGAATACCCGGCAAATAAATGCGATATCAATAAGTCCTGCTCAAAGATCCCTGAACCGCAATGCTACAGCCGTAGGTAGATCAGCGCACCACGCCAGCAACTGTCTAGCTGTGGTATACGAACAACGACTTTTCCTGTCGAAGACGCAATCTGATAGATAATTAATCTTCTGTTGAATGGAAGCGTAAACTTCATGATCTCGGTACTAGGAGTGAGAGCATCGTGAGATAGGGGCAGGAGAGATGGGATCAAAGATTATTAATCAAAACAGCGCACATGAAACGCGCTTGACTCGCGGCATTTGAGCTCGAAAAAGTCTCTGCATGATGCGTAAGCATAAGAATTGAACTCCCAGTAGTACTGTTAATTTTTTTATTACAAGAATGGGTGTGCGTTGAAATGGAGTGCACATTAACAGAGGATAAAAGCAGCGCAGTAGTTAAAAACCTCGACGATAAATTTTTCTCCGTGCATACTACTGTACTCTTCCTTGCGGCATCCGTGTCACAATTTCCTTTCCTATTCATGCTGCGTTCTGGTAATGCAAGTATACGTTTCATTAGTCTAGTCATGAGCCAAGTACTGTTTCTTGATAGTTGCAAATATTTAAATATGTTAACAAACAAGTAATCAGTTTATTTATATAAGATCTGCAGGCACTGAAGAAAAAGAATCGTTCCACAGTTCCTCTAGATAAAAAAAACGCAGAGCAGGCCTTCATCAGAGGACTTAAGATGTAACCTAGATATACAGTTTTAGCTTTATGATAAAAAAGCTAAAAGGTGGCCTAAAAATGGTAAATTATTAGAGTGTAAAAGCAGCTTCCAGGTGTTTTCGCTTGTGCCTAGTCATATGAATCAATGCTGTATTCAATTCGATATTGAAAAAATATGTCGAAACATGTAACGCATTGGAAGGTTAGTATTTGGGCAATCAAGATAAAGCGCTTCTGGCCTTGCGGAAAGTGCGTACATATGACAGTTCCTGCTCTCTTAGACAGGAAGGAGAACTTGGTGGTCATAAAGAAGGATCTGATTTCAGACCGTACGCGCGCTTGTACGCTTACGATGCGCAGGATCCAGGACTGTGCCGTTTGACGTTCTCTACTCGGAGTGCGGAACGTGCCAGGTGATCAAGCACGTCACAGCCAAAAACAGTGAGTGTCTTGCGTTGGAAGCCAACTGTCTCTCCTACAAGATTTATATAATATCATTACGTAACATCATCGGTCGCTGTCCGGCAAAATGCGTGGCAAACTGCTCTTCCGATATATCTGAAAATGGCCTAGCCCTGCGCCAGCCACACCCACCCGATCCCAGCGAATTTCCTAACCTCACACGCTGCCTGACTATCTGATGTCTTCGGCTCTTTCACCCTCCGTTGATATTGCTATACTGCTGACACTCGATCTGCCAGCGCCACCACACGGCCTAATTGTATTACTTGGTGCGCGGCCGAGTGTCATCTTTCCGGATGAGCACTACTGTTCTACGAGAATGTCCCAGTAAACGGCTTTCTTGCGTAGTGCTACATTTGTCGGTGACAATGTATACGGTCAGTTACCATAAAATATCTCCGTTTGTCTGCACTGGAACGGGGAATTGGGTGAGGTGAATGGCATTCATATCTGAAAAAGCACGAAGCACGCCGCAATAAACTATAACACAACTCTTAACATTGTGGAGACCAAGCATTTTCATTCCGTTACGGCAGGGAATTCCGCTCAGCGACGAAAACCACGACATTTAGCTTGTGCGTACCGCTACCGCTACTGTGTCGCGCGTACCGCACGCTACACATGCGCAGATCGCACTGACGGCGCCAGATGGGCAGCTGGGGGCACCGCCGCGTCGAGACCACTTACGCATGCGCAATGACGGCACACGGTACGCGGCAAGCACTAACGATGCGCTCTATGTCTCGATTCGCTATTCTTAGCCACGGCTCACGGCAGTAAGGCATAATAGACTCTAGTTTACATAAGAAACGCAAAGCTCTTACAACCAAAGTACAGGGACATCGATGCCGCCTAGGAGGGTGTTCCCCGCCCTTCTTGTCCCGTTATGTGATAGTAGCAGATCGTGTATATTGATAACCTCGAAGGAATAGCCATTCTCACGCATAAAGACTTTGGAATATTCATAGGTGCTTTATCTTCCCGGCTATAATGCTCAAAACACGACCTTGTGGCCTAGGAACTATTTACCAACCCTGCACCTGATATGACGAGACTGCGATGAAACTGAAGATAATTTAAAATGGAAGTGCGTGTAACAATGACTTAGCAATTTCTTTGCCCTCAAAAGCTGAATTATCTCTAATTTTAGGCGGCCAAGATTTTCAAGGGGTGCGTACTTCTCAGCGATCAAAGATTTCTGTAAGATTACTGATTTTAGTTTACTGCGATGTAATGCATTATGCTTTACCACTGTACACACTACGCAAAACACGGGTGGATTTACCACTGAAAAGTCAAAATAAGCTTACTTTCGTAATTAGGTTTACGTAAATTTCAGATTCGTTCTGTCATTTTTCACAACACCCGTTTTTGATATCAAGCGACGTCCAACCTTTCGGTATCAAACCGCACTTCTGTCGCTCAGTCGCAACCAGTCACTGCTCTGAGACTGAGATGTGATCACAGACGTGGCGTTCTATTTGCTCGCTAATCGTTTTTGCAAGGAAGGAAACATAAGTTGGTTGGTTGGTAACAACTTTATTCATAGTCCTGCAGAGCTTTCGCCGACGGGGCCTTAGGTCTCCCACGTGGGGACGTCGAGGCGCTGCCTCGCCGTCGCCTCGCGGGCCTGCTGGACGGCCCAGAGTTGGTCCCCGAGGCTGGGGCTGCGCAAGGCAGCGGCCAACCGCGGCGGGAGGGTTCCGGAAGTAGCACCGTGAAGGTTTTTGTTACAGTAGCTTGAAAATTTTAATCGGTACTAAGGTGCATGCACTGTTATATCTATCAAATTGTATCAAAAGACCTAAACATGTTCAAAAATAGTACTATGGAAAATTCATTAGTATCAGTAAGCGTACTAACCGCATAAAGACATCTAGGAGAACGGATTCAATTACTGCTGCGCCGATCTTCCGGGATTTCGCAGATATTAAGGCGAAAGCCTTTAATGCCTCATACTGTCGTCAGCAGACGCGTCGGTAGGAATGTCGACAGACGCGTCGGCAGGAGTGTCGACAGACGCGTCGGAAGATTTGTCCGCCTTTCGGCGTCACTGCTTAAAAAGAAACTGCGCCGAGGGTGGGAATCGAACCAGGTCCTTCGGCATTTGAAGAGGAGACGCTACCACTCCGCCACGAGGCTCAAGGTTAAAGCATGAATAAAGGTGCATCTAGTGAATGCATAGGTTTCATAAATAAAATAAAAGGAATAAAGTCAAGAAAAGGAAAATAAAAAGTAAGAAAATAAGCAAAAATAAAAACAAAATAAAATAGGATATGAAAATAAAAATAAAAAACAATAAACAAGAAAAGGAGCAAAAATAAAAATATGCAAAATAAAAAGTAAATAAAAACAAACAGTGCGCCAGGAAAAGCTTTCGCCTTGCAGCACTTTAGAGAGCCAAAGTGCCCCCCGATTTTTTTTTTTTATGCAGACCCTCTGTGGTGTTTTAGTGGGTTTGGCGTTCGCCTGCTGATGCCAAGGTCTCTGATTCGACTCCGGCTGAGGCGGTGGCATTTCGATGGAGACGAAAATGCTAGAGGCCCGCGTGCTGTGCGATGTCGGCGCATGTTAAAGAACGCATAGTGGTCTAAATTATTCAGGAGCCCCCCCATGCTGTGTCCTGCATATCCCGTGTGTTGCTTCGTGACGTTAAACCTCGCAATTGCAAAAACATTTGTGTACTTTTGCAGCCACCATCTGCATGCAGTACATTCCAGCCGAGGCCTTCGACAAGGATCTCAAGCATTGCCATTTCATCTACAGCCTGGAATGCGGTCACCTGCCCAAGTACCAGATTTCGGACAGGAGTTGCCTATCGCGGTTCGGATGAAGAACCTTGAGGCCTGGCACGGTGGAGAAACAGAGTCATCTATCAATCGAATAAATGTCATACCAGCAGGGTGTGTGTGTCGTAGAATCATATCGGCAAGCGTATTTAGACACTCCAGCATCACCTTATAAACTCTGTACTCTTAATAAACTGCTACGGTTCGTTCCTTCATGCCTGGAAATCGCATACGGCTTTGTAAGTTCCGACTCAGATACATGACTTCAGCTTTATCGTGCCATTGACCTCAGACATTCCGGGGCGGGGCAACCTCTTCCTTACCGGCGTATGACATCAGCAACATCAACCACGTCGAAAATCGTTAGCCAGAGGTTCAACAGGAACACATAGCTTTTCTATAATAAGAAATGCTCCCTTTAGCATATTTGTAGGTCATCTGGTGCGCACGCTGGTTTCCTGTCGTTGTGTATTCACGGGGCAGTGCGACAGCCTCTGCTATGATGGCTACGGTGAGGTCCCACGATGAGGAGCCGAACCTCAAGTGCTCGCTGCGATGACATCCACGACGCACACCAGAGAGACGCACTTCCAATTTCTTAGCGTGTAGTAAGCGTGCACATGTTTACAGCGAGGCTGACGGTGTGGGCGAATTTTCTTGCGTCTTGGCAGCCCAAACAAATTAAACAGAAGTCGGTTACTGCGTACATATAATTAGGGGTTGCTGGAAACTTCGCGTACTATGTAAGCACTGTTGAAGGATGAGGTTCGGGGTCGCGGCTCGACGGAACCACGGTCCATACGACGCCCGTTCCGACCAGGACAGCAGTGCCGCTGAGCGAAGAAGTTCGTTGGTGGCGAAAGGAGACTTGGTTTATTTACATTTTTACAACCAAAGTGATCAGGAGTGAGACGATCCTACCGCATCCGTTGTCAAGTTTTAAATCGTTCTCGTTCCCTAAATTCCCTAGGTTGAGGACGCCCTGGCCGGGGTGGGAGCGACCTAGAGCTTTCACTTGCGCGCACAAACACACCACCGCACTTACGGTCACGCCCCCGTCACGTGTTGAGTCTGAGGGAATGGAGGTTGACGTCGAGGTAGCGTCGACTGCGGTAGGTGATGATTTCTGGCCAGCCGAAGGTTCCAACGGGTCGCCGACGTCTTTTCTCCATCAGATGACACCCGCCGCCCAAGGCCGAAACGCGAGATCAGGACACGGCCGGAAAGTGGTCCTTCGTCCTTGGAGATGTTCGCGAGTGTTGGGGATGATGCCCGCCAGCTCGTCGCGGTGTTCGGCACGCCGAAGAGCCATAGGAAACGATGCCCTTTGTTCCCGGCACGGTCACGGCAATCGGGGAAGATAGCGTCCGTCTCCCCGCGGTGGCGTGAAGAAACTTCAGAAAGAGGGTCTGGTTTTGCTCAAACTTCAGCCCCTTCTTTTTTGGTCCTGCACTCCGACCGGGCAAAGGTCGGTAATCGGAATCAGCTGTCCCCTGGGTCTTCTCCGTGCGGTCCATGACGGCAGGCCCGGGAGCAATCACGTCCAAGTTGCTCGGAGCCACACAGTAGAAACAGGCGGGCTGGCTACCACCCGGCGAGACTTGTCGCCGTTCCTAATAGCACATCGAAAGATGCTTCTGATCAACAGAAGAAAGCGCATTTCAGTCATGCTCATGACTGGAGAACACGCACACAAAAAAAACTTAATTATGTCTTAAAGATGGTCTCACCCCGCTGTGACCTCTCGCGATTAGAATAAACACCTACAGGCAGGGCAATGTGTCGTGCCTCCGTTTCATACATAGCAGGCAACGCTGAGGGGGCTGTGGAAGTAGTGCGTCCGCGAAACCATATTACTCCGCTACGTATCATTCGCTCCTCTCGAAACTCGGGGTACGAAAACAAATAGCAGTATAAAACGGTGTGGTAGCATTGAAAATCATGGTCGACGCTGTGAGGCGCTCAGTGTTCGGGCTCTCTGGTGAAAATTTTCCCTGAGTGAGAACTACTTTTTGGACGCGGATTTCTCAGCGCCGAAGAAGGCGCCGAGAAGCGCCTGTGCGGACTTTGTGGTTTGATGGCAGCGACATAGCATCAAAACTAAAATCGTGTATAGCCTACATTAAACAGCTTGAATTCAGGTTCAGGATTATGATGAATGTGTTTAGACAGGTAGAGTAGAACGGTGGGTCTGAAGATTAACATGCAGAAAACCAAAGTAATGTTCAACAGTCTAGCAAGGGAACAGCAGTTTGCAATTGGTAGCGAGGGGTTGGAAGTAGCGAGGGAATATGTCTACTTAGGGCAGGTTGTGACCGCCGATCCGGATTATGAGAGGGAAATAACTAGAAGGATAAGAATGGGGTGGAGCGCATTTGGCACATTCTCTCAGCTTATGAATGCCAGTTTACCAGTATCGCTCAAGAGAAAAGTGTACAACAGCTGTATCTGACCGGTTATCTGACCGGTAGTCGCCTATGGGGCAGAAACGTGGAGGCTAACAAAGAGGGTTCAGCTTAAGTTAAAGGTGCCCTGCGACGTAGATAAAGCATGGGGTCTTTGTATGCAGAGTAAGGGACATTGAGTCCTGAACGCCCAATGAGATCACCGAAATCATAATATTTGATATTTTAATCTTCGCTAGAAATGCTTGTTTTGAGCTGATGGTGTCGCAACGCGGCGGCCATTTGCGGCAGCGGAAATGAGGTGGCATCCAGATAGGGCGCTGCCTTTCTCATTGGTTGGGCGTCCAGTTTGCATATTGTTCATTTATACTTGCGAAATGGATCCGAAATATTATGTCTCTGAGTACTGAAAGCTTTTCGCATGCCACAAAAACTGGAAAGAAGCAGGGAAAGCGAACGAAAACTAACAAGAATACAGCTAGGGGCGACACTTTCCATTCCGCTTCAAACCTTAGTGGCGGCCAGCGCTATTCAAAAAACGTTGGCTCAAACCAGAAAGCGCGCGGGTCGATACCGGCCGTGACCATACCAAGATGACAGTGAAAAAAAGCCAGTCGACGCACCTGCAGTTACTGATACAGTAACTCTTGACGCACCTTGCCCAAAATTGTGAAGAGAAAGGCCGGACAGGAGGCGGGAGTCGAGTTTGGGGGGGAGGGGGGCTACTGCCGACAGCCTTCCAGTCCGACTAAAAAAGAAACTTCGGGGAGCTTCCTTTGTTGTTAGTCACCCATGCCCTGACTACGGCGTCGCGTACACGGGGGAAAGACGCCGTCAAAATGCGCGGCTGTCTACAGCCCCGACAAGGCAACAATGCACGCTACCGCTGCGTGTGCGCTAGGCGCGGTTCTGGTTGGTAGCGCCCAATCTCGGTATGGGTGAGTGAAATGGGCGAGTGAAATGCGTTTTCGTCTGAGCTTTTCACTTCGAATTTTCAGAGTAGAATAACTTTCGTTTGCATGCTCCGATTTCAATAATTCTTTTTGCTCTGGTCTCTGGAAAGCACGATGAATCTATTTAATGGTATAACTGGTACCGAGGAAATCATCGCAGTGCCCCTTTAAGGAAAAAGCTGCGAGCTATGGAAAGAAAAATGATAGATGTAACGCTAAGAGATCGGAAGCGGACGCAGTGGGGGAGGGAACAAACGCGGGTTACTAACATTCTAGTCTAAATCAAGAGGAAGAAGTGGGCTTGGGCAGGGCATGTAATGCGAAGGCAAGATATCCGCTGGTCCTTAATTAAAGGGCCACTGCCCAGGGTCCGGACATTTTTGAAAAACAAGCCCACTGCATAGATGAGGCATCGAAGATAACCTCTGCAAAATACTAGAGCCATGCGCGCCCCGAAAAGCTGCGAAAATTCAAATCAAAGCCCGTTCGTTCTTTCCTTCCTTCAAAAACGGGCCCGGCCCACTACTCTGCAACCCGCTGACGTCAAGGGGGGCTACTTTCGCTAAAGGCAATCCATTGGTGCATCGTTCTGACTGACGGGAGAAGGTTGGGCGTAGCCTTGGCGTCGCGTCGTCTGCACAAGGCTTTCCGCAGCGCCTTCTGTTCTGGCTCATGCCTACAAACCCGCATGAAGGAACAAAAAAAAAAACTGCGGAGGGAGCGTGCGGCGACAGCCTTGAATCCTAGCCATAAAAAGTAAAAAAATAGTAAAACTGAGGGAGTTGGTTCGCCCCCCCCCCCCCCCCCCCCGCCGTGATCACGTCACGAGACGCTCTGCGTGCGCGCTCCCTTCTCAGTTTCTTTTCTTCTATGCGAGCCCCCCAAAACAAGGTTTTAATTAGTAGTGCAGCAGAGCCTTTCCCTCGCTCGCCCACTTGACCGCTCCGCACACACACCGCTTATCTTTCGTGCATCTTGCGTAAGCCTTGACTCCAATGAATGACATATGCTTTGGAGCGGAGAAAAGACACAAACACACAGAACACAAACACGCATGGAGAAAAGCAAACGGGCGGTTGCCGGGTCCGCGCTTCGCCGTGTGTTTCGAACACAACCGACTTCCGCCCCTCCGCTCGTGAAACGGTGGGGAGGCCTAAAAGAAAATGAAAAGGTGGCTCGTTAACTGGGAATGACAAACAGATGTATGAAAGGATGCGCTCGCTAACAAGTCTAGGTGGTCGAGCCGATCGCGCCTTTCGATCGTTCAGTGTGCGGAGAAAATGCAAAAACCAAGAAAAGAATTCTATTGAAGGCGGGGCCATGACGTCGCCCTGTGACGCACTCCACAGACACCACGCCTCCGGCTTACACCGGAGGAGGAAGGGGTGATTTTGCCTTGCCGAGCCTACTCGACGAGGAGCGGGAGAGAAGAATTTCGAGGAGGGAATGGAAGGAGAGGAGGCTCGCTCAAAGAGAGGTAGAGAGTGTCTGCTGCGCTGGGGTGGGCACGGGCCCTTTAAGAGCAACGGAGTGAGTTCCAAGAGAAGGCAAGCGCAGAAGGGGCGACAGGAAGTGAGGTGGGCGGATGAGATTAAGAAGTTTGCGGGGATGCGGTAGCCGCAACTAGTAAAGAACAGGGTTAAAACGAGAAGCATGGGAGAGGCATTTGCCTTGCAGTGGGCGTAGTCAGGCTGATGATGATGATGACGACCCCATGCGCCACATTTCATACAGCGCCACTCCGTCGCCAGTGTTCGTGTCCTAACCACGGCATCGTATATTCCTTTCGGAAGTGCACTACGGCACTGTCCTCTAACGGACTTTCCTGGGGCTCAGTCATCTGGTTGCACTGCTCAAGCCTCATTTGCTGCTGCTTTGATCGATCTTCCATCACACGATGCTCCCACGTTGACCGAGTCGAGGGAATTCGACACACGAGAACCGGAGTGGTTTGATAAGTGCCGTCTAAAATTAGCCCATCAGCGTGACATTTCTCTAGTTGGTACAAATGGAATTCCAGACTCGTTCCTGCCATCAATGACAGTGTATTGTTTATGCGGTCTGTCGCAGCCGTCGATCTGATATAAAGGAAGGCATGTCACTACGTACAAAAACCGTGAACTCTCCTCGACGCATCGAAATACAAGTGTCTTTCGATTTTCGATGTTTGGTGTCCCGCAGCCAATACCTTTACATCTTCGGAACTCCGCAACAAGGCACGAATTATTAGGAATGCGGTTCTTTTGAATATATTCGCATTAGAGTTGGTTGCCATCTTTCAATAAGAAAAGAAGATTTATTGTGGGCTATCTTCGGCATCTTTATTAGAATGAACTAAACGCTTAGCTTTAGCAAGTAATACCAACGCAGTTTATACCAACCGCGGCACCAGCGCGCCAAGAGTGGTGTGAGTACACCCATTGCTTAACGAGGGCCTCGGTTCTGGCAGCCTTGATGCCTTAGGAAGCATAAGAGGGTTCTCACACAGCTTCCACCCTCGCCGTTCTATGACGTTCTACGTCACATCAGCGGTAACTCAGGACGTGCTACGTCCGCCGCTTAAGAACGTGGGTGGCGCTGGTGAACACTCCCAAGTTCAGGTTATTTGTAAACATAAATACCCCCGAAAGCAGAAGATTTGACAGCCGTCGCCGTAGCTCAGTGGTAGAGCACCGGACGCGTAATTCGGAGGTCGTGGGTTCGGATCTCACCGGCAGCATGTGGTTGTTTTTTCTTCTGCTTTTCTAATCAATTAGCTTTAAGCGATAACATATTCAGTAATATTACAAATTGATCAACACCACAAAATAAATAAATAAACTAAAAAAAATCCCCTGTGCCCCTTGGTTTCTGTGGCTGTTGGATTCTCCAAGACATCTATGAAGGTAGATAAGTGCCCCTTCTGCATATATGGTAATTAACCCATTAGGCTATCGCGTCATACCCTGAAGCCGGATTAAGTGTTTCCTCCAATGTTTTTTTTTCGCTAGCTATACACTTTGCTTCAGCCGCGGGCCATGTGCTAGGAGCAAGCACCTATTAAGAAAAAACTGCATTTTTCAGAAAAAATTGAGGCACATAGACGGTATACCAGCAATTACGATTTTTTAGTTCGCGATTTCGTATATTTGAAAACGCTGCCTCTTTGTCCTGGAACCGAGGACGTGAAAGCAATCCCCAACAGAATGCCACTTAATAAGGAAAAGTGGCGCGTCCTTAGGGGCATTCTACTGGCGATTCGGCACGAGGCTGGCGCAACTTCAAGCAAGCGGCATCGTGCCATGGCCTGTCATGGCGCCGTTGTGCTCCGTCAGAACTGCAGGTGTCTCTTTTCCGAGTACATTTGCATCCTTACGTCCGTTGCACTATGTATAGAACAGTGTTTTATAATTCACCACAACAGGGTATTCTGAGACGCACCGGATGTTTTCGAAACTGCTTCACCACGTCCGCTTGTGCTTATGGACTTCAGATCTATGGGGTGCTATGTAAAGTGCTTTCCTTTCGTGTCTACGTGGCCCCTATTAATTTATAACCACAGATACCTGCTGTTTGTAGGGGCGATGGCATTTTGCTCTAGCATATATTAGGACACTCTGTAAGCTTGCACACACCGTAAACTTTAATTTTAACATCGCTGGACGCCGCTATACTGGATGCGAGGACCATATAATGTACGTTAATTTTATTCAACTTCAAAACTCAGACTGCTCGTTTGCTTCTTGTCCTCGAAGTGTGATCTGCTGAATTTTCAACATCGAGGAGATCAACTTGTCTCCTTTCTTCGAAACATTTTTGAGTTTGCTTTTATCTTTAATGGTTTTTGCAGGGATAAATGTATATTAGACTTTATTTCGAGTAAACAGTTGGTCTTGTCCCCTCTGTCATAATTACACTAGAAGAAAAATGGAGTGTGTCCACCTTACGGCTAACGAGAAAGTTATGCAGGTGCGTAATGCTATTTACAGCCACATGTATTGGGAAGGAGGTGGTTTACGGTTCATGGGGATTTAACGTCCCAAAGCGACTCAGGCTATGAGGAACGCCGTAGTGAAGGGCTCCGGAAACTTCGACCGCCTGGGGTTCTTTAACGTGCACTGACATCGCAGAGTACATTGGCCCCTGGAATTGATTTCTGCATTGTTCCTCTATTATTCTAACCATATGGTGCTGTCGCGACCGCAGCATGGCCCAAGTACGTATCGCGACTTCTGATATCATAGTTTTGATCTTACCTAGATCGTCTGTCTTTCCGTGTGTAAAGTTTACTATCTGTGATTGCGCAAGATGTTTATTCGCTTTGTTTGACGCATTCTATAGAGTGACTTTATACGCAGCTTTAATGGAGACATACGTGTATTTAAATATCTTTTTGCGAGGTTTTGTGTATACATACAGTGACTTTGTTTCCATTACAACTTGTTTGTCCTTTATCAAGTTGTATCTTCGCATTTCTAATACTCCACTTTATGTTCGCACTTCTAACGCATATTTTGTAGCACTCGTCGTTTATACATGTCATCGTTGTCGCGACTAAAATTTCGGTGCAATTACTCGCAATACATGACCGGTGACAGCTGCTGCTGCGCAGTACACTCGAACGAAGGACAGCGTCGTTGAGATGTCTTCCTGGCCGTTGCATATGTACAAAAATGTAAAGGTTCTTGAACGACAAAGATTCATTAAATATTTGTCCTCTATACTTGCTCATTTCACGGCCATTACGTTTTTCATATCAGCGGCATGCACTGCTTTGCTGGTTTCGGACTGTTATAGGTTTTATGGGGCTTAACGTACCAAAGCGACTAAGGCTATGAGAGATGCCGTAGTGGAGGGCTCCGGAAATTTCGACCACCTGGGGTTCTTTAACGTGCACTGACATCGCACAGTACACGGGCCTCTAGAATTTCTCCTCCAAAGAAATTCGACCGCCGCGGCCGGAATCGAACCCGCGTCTTTCGGGTCAGCAGCCGAGCACCATAACCACTGAGCCACCGCGGCGGATAGTTCCAGACTTTGATATTTCCTTTACTTATTAAATATGCAAAAGCATGGAAGTATTGGCATCAGTTATGTCTGCCACGGTTTTTGCGACATACGAATACATTCTTTTATTTAAAAAAACTTATTTCACTTTTCTAGATAGTGCGTAGCGCTATCTATTAGAAAATGGCATTGGCAATATAGCAATGCAGTTATTATTCTTGCATTTGATCCCTCCACAAATTCTATGAGGAGGCCGCGCTGCAACATGAGTCCCCCCCCCCCCCCCCCCTCCGAATAAAACGTATGGCTACGCCACTGCCTCACACTACTCCTGGCACAGTATTGCAGTGGTCAAGGGATGCGCCCCTGGCCTGCGATGACAGGTGCTGCCATCGGTGGGGCTTGTGGGACAACCTCTCGCGACCAATCATGAATTTAACTGCCACCTTCCATGGTGGGCAGTTTGCTGACAATTCGATGGGCAAGTTTTGATGACGTCGTAAGGTCACGTGACCTAGGCCACCCACCTGGGTTGCTTCTCTGGGGATTTTTCGCGAATGTTGCGCCCACGGCCAACGACGCCCACGCTGGCTTTTCTGTGACGCACAACCTTTAATGCTGTCACGTTCAAAATGGCTAGGGGATAGGGATTTCATTTTGATTGTTGCGAGACGATGCGGTCACCATTCTCGTTCACAGCCACAATTGCAAAAGCATTCGTATGTTTGTATTCTGACCCATCTACATAAAGTGTTCCAGAGCACTGTCCGTATTTATTATGTAAGGCTTTGCCTCGTGCTTGTCTTCTACCCTCATGGTGTAAAGGGTGCATGTTTTTGGGGACTGGTTTGATTAGTAGGGCCGTCCTATAGTCGCGTGGTAGGTCTACTTTAGCATTTTATTCGTAGGTTAAAAGTTAATACCAAGCCTAGTAAGAATACTCCTGCCAGCTCTGGAATTGGCTGATCTCGCTGTATGAGCCATTAAACTGGCTTCTTTCAGTTCATTGTAGGTGTTGTGTGTTCCTAACCTCATAAGCCTTTCGGTTGAGGCATTTAATGGGAGTCCTAACGCAGCTTTGTAGGCCTGCCGTATCATGCTATCCAATTTGTCCTTTTCTGCTTTCGCAAATTTGAGATAAGGGCTGGCACAGAGTATCCTGCTAAGAGCAAAGGCCTGCACTAGTCGGCATGAACCTACCCTGAACTCCCTGTTCCAGCAGTTGGGAGTTGGAACTTGAATTTCCGCGCCTTACCAGAACTGCCAACCACTGTGAACTGCTGTTATCGTCGTCTTCAACGCTGCCCCGTAGGGGCGTATCATCTCATTTCGGCACCAGCGGCGGAGCGAATCGCATATGGGTCTGAAAGCGTTCTTCTCCTATTCCCAGGTTGGTTGCACTCTGTCATAAAATTGTCCAGTGAACAAATCGTGTTTTGTTTGTTTGCTTCTCTATTGTGTTATTGCGTTTTAGGTGCAATAATTCTTTTGTTTGCTAATATCTCTCGAGCGTAACTTCGCACGAGTTGCACTGCCTTGTTAATCACTTTGTATGTGCTCGTACGAGTGATTGTGAAATCTTTTGTACCGACTCTTTGCTGTATATAGTTGTTTGTTTGTGAACCTTTGGCTATGACCCATTCTCTGGCTTGCGACCGGCGAAAGCTGGGCACCAAAAGACCAAACCTTTTGTCACTTGGTAGCTGGTCTCTGCTGAGCTTGCCACGCTGAGTCGAGGGCATCTCTTTTGTGTCCGAGACCGCTACCCCCACAGGCTCTAAGGATGTCTGGGAACGCACGCTAAATTGCGCGAAGTGGTGACGCACTCCCTCCTCTGTTCCCTTTTGTGTCCTTACTCTACTGCTGCTGCCACTGTTGTATCGTTCCCCGTGCTGAGTTGAAGTGCTGTTGATGTGACCCACTTCAGTACCATATTAGCTCTATATCATGACTCGCTGCTGTTCTTGTCGAACCTCGCTAAATGATGATGACTGACCTGACCTTGCTGTGTTTTGAGTCTGGGTTTTCTTTTCACCTTAGTACATGCTCGGGGGTCACTGTGGCGCTGTACGAGAATAAGCGAGAAACAACCTAGAAAAAAGACATGGAAGTGCGAGGCCTGTAAAGGTTCAGAGGGAAAGAGCGCAACGTCAAGTGAAAAGTCTTATCCTGGTGTGATTGCAAGGCTTGTCGACCTAGATAAGAAAATTTCTCTACTTCTGGAACTGCCAACAACAGTTGACAGCATTGAAGAATGCACAAAACTGCTGTCAGATAATTTCGACGAGATCCAGCAGCGTCTGGATCCTCAAGACAGTGAAATCAAGGACATGAAGCGAAGGATAGAAAAGTATAATAATAATAATAATAATAATAATAATAATAATAATAATAATAATAATAATAATAATAATAATAATAATAATAATAATAATAATAATAATGTTTATTGCCACTTTGTAGCTAATACAATAAGGTTCAGGCCCGTCAAAGCCAATAATAATAATAATAATAATAATAATTTTATTTCCTGTCAGGCAATACAATACAATTCCGGGCATGCCAAAGCCATCAGTGGCTTGTTGGGCAAAACCCGGCAGCAGGCGGCAAATCTCTTTTTTTCCTACTCAGGAAAAACATTTCAAATTGACAATGCACAAAGAAAAGAAAAAAACACTTCAAGGAAACACAATAAAGTCATTAACAACAGGAAATGATCAAGTGGTTTGCTTTAGGTTACTTACTAAAACCGAAAAAAAAAGAAGGTGATGAGAGCGTTATACCCTAAGAACACAAGAAAACAAATCTGGAGCACTTCTTCCTTTATACTGTCTTTTCCTTTAAGACAGTGTAGGTTATGAGGGCTTTCTTTATTGCCTTCTTATTCTTCAGTACCTTTATTTCATTAGGTAGACTGTTAAATATTGCGGGGACATAAAAGCAGCGCTGGCTTTCTCCGTATTTAGTTCTAGTAATTGGTAGTTCATAGGTGGAGACAGAACGGAGGTTATGACCAGATGACCGAGCAACTTTGAATTCGTTAGTCCACATATGTCTGACGGCAGCATACTGAAGAAAGACATTGTTAAATTTTGGGAAACTAAAGCTAAGAAACAAATCCTCCTTAGGCACAGAAGTGTTGTACGCTACACTTTTTAACGCACTCTTTAACAAATTATTTACCCGCGTTTTCCAAAATTCCACACAGTTAAAAAAACAGCAAATACCATATCGCAACACTGAGTAGCCTAATGAGTGAAGTATCACCCTTCTAACCGAGACAGGCGTGTATAATTTGACATTGTATAAAAGGCAAGACACACTTCTCAGCTGTTTACAAACGTAAGATAGGTGAGAGCGCCAACTTAAGTCACAGTCTAGATAAATACCCATGTACTTTACCATTTCTTCATAGGGAACCGGTGAACATTGACAGGAACAGCAGTTAGAGGAATGTAGCCTTAGAAGAGCATCTAAGTTGAGAATCTTCAGAGGGCTTCTAAAACATACTAGTTGGGTCTTTGTGTTATTTATACTGATTAGGTTTGAGTCATACCAGTCTAATACGGCAGTCGCATCTTTTTGGAGCAGCTCAACACAGGCGTAATAGTCTATGTGGCGAGAAATAAGAAGTGTGTCGTCTGCATATTGGTACAGGTTAGATGAAGTAATGCTTTGTTTCAAGTCATTGACAAAAATATTGAATAACAAAGGTGATAGAATAGACCCCTGCGGAACACCCCACCTAAGTTCTACGGGGGAGCTCCTCTTTTTTCCTATACAAACAAGTTGAGTACGATGACACAAGTAACTCTTCAAAAAGTCATGGAAATGACCACGGAAACCATAAATATGCAATTTTTGAAGCAGTATTTGATGGTCTATTGAATCGAATGCTTTGGACACATCTAAGAACAGACCACAGGCAACCTGATTCAGTTCAAGAGTAGAGTGCAACAGGTCCGAGACGTCTTCCAGCAGGCTCAGTGTGCCCTTTCCTGCCACAAATCCGTACTGATTGTCTGCAATCGTTTGATGTGAATCCAGGAAACTGTGCATAACTCTGGACACATGTTTTTCTAAAATTTGCGCTAAACAAGGCAACACAGATATCGGACGATAGTTTTTAATTTCTGATGAATCACCCTTTTTAGGCACAGGGATAACTCTTGCACGTTTCATAGAGTCGGGGACTTTGCCGGTCGCAATGATAGTGTTTAACGTACAGAGAAGCACGTTTTTCAGGACCTCGAAATTTCTAACAATATCATCCATACGAATGCCGTCGATGCCAGCGGACTTTCTTTTTTTGAACGACTGCAAAATTTCCCGCATATCAGTTTCGCTCATTTCAGGCACAAAAGCTGACTCAGAGACTGCGACATTACGCATGCGCGCCGATGAAGAAACACACAGGGATTCAAGAGTACGCACGGATGAAAAATGCAGGTTAAATCCATCTGCAAGATCCTTGCTTACAGGGCCAAAATTTCGCTCGATAATCCCTTGTGTGTCACGAGGCTTGTAACCGCGCAGTTCATTTACCAGCTGCCACGTTTTAGCAGACTCATTTCTGGAATCATAAAACTGCTTCTGGTACTGGTTCCTTCTTGCTAATCGAGAAAGCGCCGTGGCTCTATTTCTTGCGGCTCTAAAAGCGTTTCGCAATGCCACATTTTTCGGATATCGCTTACATCGCTGCCATAAAGTATCTTTTTCACGTATCGCTGCGAGTACATCAGGATGTAACCAACTGAGGTCTTGATTGCGTCTTTTTACTTTCACCTTTCTTTTGGCGGTCTGAACAAAAGTGCCGAAACAGTCCAAAAAATCATCATACATCGCTTCACCATGCGGCTTTGACAGAAAAGAGCTCCAATCATAACCGGCCACACACTGATCCAAAACCTTTTTGTCAATAATTTCAGTGCTTTCTACTTTTCGCTTATTAGAAACTTTCACCCTGGAGACAATACAACATCCGACAAAATAGTGGTCAGCAAGTTTCTGGTTGATAACAATACCCTCAACTGAAGCAACGTCAGAAACACGGATGTTAACGTGATCCAAACACGAGGAAACTAGCGTATTGCTAAGGATTTCTTCCCGAGTCACTTGATTTATAACAGACTCGATGCCGAAGTCAGCCAGAATGTTCAAGTAGCTAGAAGCAGTTTTCTTTTCTGCCTTGAGTATGTCTATGTTAATGTCCCCTATTATGCACAGATTATGGAACGCAGCCAAGTTTACGCAGGCGTCATTGAGTTCCCCCAAGAAAGATGAGGCGCTGCTCGATGGTGGTCGGTAAATGGCGACCAATCCAAATACTATATCTCCATTTTCAATTCTTAGAGAAACAGATTCAGCTGAAGTGAATGGAATCGCAACCTCAGTAACGGCCCAGTCATTTTTAACAAAAACTGCAACTCCTCCACCCTTTCTGCCCGGCCTTGTAAAGAAATACTCCTGAAATCCCTCAAGGCGAAATTGATTTATGTCATAATCTTGTATATTAATTTCCGTTAAAACCAAGGCATGAATACAGTCCTTCAGAGTGCACACAACTACCTGAAGTTCCTCCCAATACTTCTTAAGGCTGCGAATGTTCACATGCAAGACCGAAAATGAGCTATTTCTTTCACAAATATAGTTCTTGTAACTCTCACAGTTGGAGAAGGAATACAGACCAGCGGCCATAATTATGCCAATCCTTCAACGTCAGCCTCTGAAACGATTCGCTTCAGAGTAGCGTTTTCAGCTTTTTTGACGTAGATTTTCCCTGCATTCACCCACACGAATTTGTAACCCAGTTCCTTAGCTTTTTTCCGCGCCATCCAAAAGATGTGACGATTTCGCTGCGTAAGATTTTCATTGAAGAACAACAGCGCAGGCAGCTGTTTCTTTTCAAAGAGCGGGCGCAGTTTGTATAATAATAATAATAATAATAATAATAATAATAATAATAATAATAATAATAATAATAATAATATTAATAATAATAATAATAATAATAATAATAATAATAATAATAATAATAATGTTTATTGCCACTTCGTAGATAATACAATATGGTTCAGGCCCGTCAAAGCCAACAAGAGGCTTGAGTGACTGGGCCCGGCAGTTAGGGCCAGGACTACAAAAAAGGCAATAGATATAGCTACGCTTCTCGTTACACCCAAGCGAGAGCAAAAAAAAAAAATGGAAAACACAGGTTAACAGCATAAGTATTCAGAAATTCAACTCTAAACCCAGAGTATACGTGAAAATAAAAAAATAATAAAAAAATAAATGAAATAACGAATATTTTAAGCATAACTTCACTCTAACAGAAGAATACCAAGATTAACACAGGGCTTTCAGATGCATCTTCAGGTC
The DNA here is from genome assembly GCF_055824585.1 of Amblyomma mixtum. Lineage (NCBI taxonomy): Eukaryota > Metazoa > Arthropoda > Arachnida > Ixodida > Ixodidae > Amblyomma > Amblyomma mixtum. The sequence continues at coordinate 50,290,520 of NC_143013.1, forward strand.
ACGCAGAGAAGTTACAACAAAAATTTCATCCGGTAATTCATTAAAGATTTCAGGTACATAAGCACAGCACCTTGCTTTCCCGCATCTAGTTACACTCCGCGGTACATAATAACGAAATGTTTTCCTTAATTTCCGTTTAGGAGTATTAATAATTAAAAAGTCTGAATTCCAAAAATGCCGGTGAACAACTGTCTGCACAAAAAGAGAATGAAATGACGGAAGACCTAGGAACTGAAAGACGTCCGTGCCGGATGGCATGTGACAATTGTACACAATGCTCTTCAACATGTTTTTTAGTATACTATCAATGCGGCAATGCCAGCGTGAAGGACATGGCGCAAATGCAGTTAAGCCGTATCTGAGAACACTGTACGCAAGTGCATGAATTGTAGTTTTTTTCACTGACATCGGCGCCAAAGACTTCATATTGAAGAGTAACCATGTAACCTTCCGTAGCTTAGCACACAGATATGCCAAGTGGTCATGCCAAGATAAGCTGCTGTCAAAAACAACACCAAGATATTTGATCGAGTTTACATATTCTATTGGCTTGCAACCACAGGGAAGGGAATCATGATCATGCAAGAATACTTGTCTGTCTATAAGTAGCGTGTTTAAAGGATTTCTGAAACATATCATTTTGGTTTCGTTTATGTTCACCGAGATTCCATTCTCGGAAAACCATTTCATGACATAATTAATGTTTTCCTGCAACACATTCACTGCCGTCTCGTAGTTAATATGCTTCGTGAGCAGAACTGTGTCGTCCGCGTACTGAAAAATCAAGCACTTGGATGTGTAATAATAATAATAGTAGTAGTAATAATAATAATAATAATAATAATAATAATAATAATAATAATAATAATAATAATAATAATAATAATAATAATAATAATAATAATAATAATAATAATAATAATAATAATGTTCATTGCCACTTTGTAGATGATACAATATGGTTCAGGCCCGTCAATGCCAACAAGAGGCTTGAGTGACTGGGCCCGGCAGTTACGGCCAGGAGTACAAAAAAGGCAATAGATATAGCAACGCTTCTTGTTACACCCAAGCGAGAGCAAAAAAAAAAATATTGGAAAACACAGGTTAACAGCATAAGTATTCAGAAATTCAACTCTAAACCCAGAGTATACTTCAAAATAAAAATAAAAAAATGAATAAATTAAATGAAACAACGAATATTTTAAGCATAGCTTCACTCTAACAGAAGAATACAAAGATCAACACAGGGCTTTCAGATGCATTTTTAGGTCACGCATAGAAGTTACAACAAAAATTTCATCCGGTAATTCATTAAAGATTTCAGGTAGATAAGCACAGCACCTTGCTTTCCCGTATCTAGTTACACTCCGTGGTACATAATGACGAAATGTTTTCCTTAACTTCCGTTTAGGAGTATTAATAATTAAAAAGTCTGAATTCCAAAAATGCCGGTGAACAACTGTCTGCACAAAAAGAGAATGAAAGACGGAAGACCTAGGAACTGAAAGACTTCCGTAATAATAATAATAATAATAATAATAATAATAATAATAATAATAATAATAATAATAATAATAATAATAATAATAATAATAATAATAATAATAATAATAATAATAATAATAATAATAATAATAATAATAATCATGATTATATTCACCACTCGATACAAGTGAGCGAAAAGAGGTGGCTGAAGTAAAAGCTGCTGTCTCCGCAGCTTGACAAAGCCTCAGCCACCTTTACATCAGCAGCAGTGGCATGGCGAAAGCAAATACATGCGTTAGAAGACATTTTCAACAAGCCCAATCTGAACTTGCAAAAAGGAATTTTTCAACATAAGGCGAGCAAGAAACATTGCATTGCAAAAAAACAACACAAAAAAAACTGAAGGCAGTATAACCGTTACACAAACAGGTTCGCTATGTGCCTATGCGTCATTGTAATAATATCTATGTGCTGGAAGTCAATATCGTTCAGAAGAGAAGGTAGTGAACATTTTATCCTTTCAACCCCAAAGCCAGTATGAGAAGGCATGCCCGCCTCGGCACGTGACTCAACTTCAGTGAGATGTGGAGGCGCTGGAGTGGCGCAGCAGGCGTCTTAATGTTGAATCACATTGAGTTTCAGTAACAGAGAGTGAGGACCAGTTGTTAAAAGTCAATGGCCTAAGAAGGACAATAGAAGTCGAGGCCCTTGCCAGACAAGACATTGTTGCCCTTGATAGGCTACCAGCTAAGGCTGGCAAAGTTCCTAGCATTATCGTGCGCTTCTCCTCCCAGGCGATGAGAGGCGTTTGGCTTGCTAAAAGGCAAGCGCTGATAGGCAACAAGGATAACATCTCTATATGGGAGAACATCACAGGAAGTTACTGGCAGCTGCTAAGGAATGGATGAAAGAATTGGGTCACAAATATGCGTGGTATGTGAATAGCAAAGTACTGGTACGAAGGGCTAATGGAGAATCGAGCACAGTTATCAAATGAGTGCAGGATCTTCACTCCCTTAGCCTGTAAAAAGGCGACTGCAATTTTCTGTGATGAATGTGAGAGTCTCTCCTCATGAGCCATTTAGGTTATGTAACAAAGCAAAAATGGTGTACATTACACAATGGTGTGGCACAGGGTTTAACTTGGTTGCACATGAATGTACAGTCAATTAACAGTGAGGTAACAGATACTGTGTTTTTTTTTTCTGATTCTTGTGCTCATTACAATAAATCGTGTCTAGCGAGGCATGGCATTTTAAAGATTTTGACATTTTTGAGTTGCCGCGGAAGAAAACTTTCTTTTTAAATAGAACGTCTCGACGTGGAGGAAGAGTGTCTCAGATAAATCTGTACCATGTGAGCTATTGACAGAGTTTTCATTCGTAACAGAAGATTATGAGGTGTTATGTATCGAAGCGCGATAGTGGATAAATGTTGCATGCTATCGTCCACGAGCGGGGAATCTACATGAGGTTCTTTGAGAGTATTTTGGCATTCAGTAATGAAGATAGGCGACATTTGATTATCGATGAGGATTTTAACATACACATGAAGAGTGATAGTCCAGGTAAACGCGATTTTGAAGGTGCATTTGTTTCGAATGGTTTCACGAATACCATAGAAGCAGCAACACGAATAACTTTAACATCCGCAACCATTATCGACCTGCTCTTAACAAACTATTACCTTTCATGTTTAACCAGCTGCGTACTGAACAGTCTTATAAGTGATTATTTGGCTATTTGCATGTTTGTAGACATCAACCATCCGAAATACTCCCAAGAGAATGGCACTGTTCTTTTTTCAATACATCACTAAGTCAGCGCTACAAACTTTTTAGCAAATAAGGCAGACATCTTGGCGAGAAGTTCTTGAAAAAAACTGTCCAGATGCCGCATACAATATTTTCTTGAAGCAATTTGTCGCTGTATACAGTAAGTACTTTGTTGATAGGGTCTGTAGACGTCAGAAAAAATACCCGTAAGCCGTGGCTCTCGAAGGCGCTCCTTAAAAAGATTAAGAAACGAGAAAAGCTGTATGCAAAATTTATCAAGACCCGACAGCCGTCAGAACTAAAAGAATTTAAAAACGTTTCGTAATAGACTAACCAAAAGCCCACGAAAAGCAAAAAGGTGCTTATTTTTTTATACCTTTTCTTCTTGTGCAGACAACAACGATAAATTGTGGAAGAAACTTAATGATATTACGAAACGCAAACGTAATATTGAACCTTGAGACAAAATTGTTTCAATGGAAAGCTCTTGACTGGGCTTGACCTCGCAAATACCTTCAATGAGTACTCTGTCTCCAGGGGTGCTCACGTCGGTTCCAGCCAATACATTCTAAATCTTCCATCAAATCAGAACACAATGTTCTTTCGTCCATCGGATACATCCGAGGTATGTTACAGTGTTCGAAGGCCTCGAAAATTCATGCAGGTGTGATGAGCATGGTATAAACATTGTACCAATAAAATATGTCATCCAGGCATAGCTCCAGGTCTTTGCCACATTTTCAATTTGGCTGTCACTACACATGTTTTCCCAGACAAAATGAAGGTAGCAAATGTAATAGCAATATATAAAAATGGAGATAAACTCAACAAAAAAGTATAGACCAATTTCTATTTTACCAGTCTTCTCGAAAGGTCTCGAGAAGATTATATTTAACCAAGTTTCATTGCCCTCTTCGAAATTCCAGCTGATAAGTAGTTCACAGTATGATTTCCAGAAAGATAAGTCTATAGGGCCAGCCCTTCTGGAGCAAAAAAAAACATACCTACTACAAAATTTTGAGCATAAACTTTTATCTATTGGCATCTTAGTCGATTTTACACTGGCGTTTGATCAAATTAATCACGCACTCTTAATCACGCAAATTTGAACGATGTGGCTTTCGGGGTCTTCCTCTTGAATTACTGAAGTCTTACCTACAGCACCGCCAGCAGTTTGTCTCAATAAATTGCTTATCACATGACTGAGAAATCATTTCTGGGGTACCGCAAGGGAGTATTCTGGGTCCCATTATATTTAACATCTACATAAACAGCATCACACTTATCTATAAGTAGACAAAATTCATGTGAGCCGATGAGACTAGCATATTTATTTCATTCACATCACCTCTTGGTCTAATAAACAAAGGTAATGAATCTCTCCGGGAACTCAGCAACTGGTCTACGCATAACTTCCTAGGAATAAACACCACAAAGACGAAAGCTGTAGTTTTCCATACTAAGGGCACATATAACACATATAGTAATTTTATCTTGAATTGGTGAAATGTTTAGGGGAAACCCCCAAGGTGGAGTAGATTTGTAATAAGAGAGTAATTACTCATTGACATCCACCCGAGCGCAGCCACACGGCTAAAAAGGAAAATATAAAATGATAGCCAATATATAAACGAAAGCAATATGTGTATAGCTGCACTTGCAGTACAACTATACACATATTGAACTCGTAAACTCTGTTAAAGGGCTTGGCACTTATTTTGCAAATACACTACGATAGGATGAGCATACAAACTTTTTATTGCAAAAGATCAGTCGTATAACAGGCATACTAAATTGAAACAGATATCTGCTTTAAACTTCAGTAAAACTTTTAATCTACAACGATCTTTTTGCTCCTCATATCAATTATTGCCATCTCGTCTTTGGCACAACGACGGAGTTAAACGTGAATAAGCTGTTCCCAATGTAGAAAAAGATAGTGCATGCAAAAGCAAATATCCCTTTCACTGAGCACACCGCTCACTTATTTTCAAAATACAACATATCAAAGGTACAGCATATATACACTCGCACTCTTCTACGTAAATAGAGCCTGATCACCGAGAAAAATGATGCTGCTCTAACTAATCTAACCCATCTAGAACGAAGCATTCTCCTGTGCCACACCAAAAGATCAGATTTTTGGGATGTACCTCGCTTTCGAACCACATACAGTTTACAGATGTTACAAAGCAGCACATTGCCACGAATACTTGACACCCTCCATAACGACGGCATAGGCAGACTTTATCTTGCGCCTTCCCAATTAAGGCATTTTGCACCAATTACAATATTGGTAAATAACAGTGAAAATTCCTGCAATAATCTTGGATATTGTGTAATTTTTTATAAGTGCTCGATGTTATCTTCCGTCCACATTCAGAATTGTCTACTTATGTATTCTCATTGTAATTTATATATTTGGGTTTTCACGTGTATGCTTTATGTTATTTCCATTACCATTTCACGAAGTAGGTACAGGTAGTCTGTGTTTCGATTGTATGCAGTGTTTTATTTGTATTCAGTGTATTGTGTGACTGTGCTCCGCTCGTCTAAACTGTCGGTATGTCTAGGGGGTTGAGGGCTGACAGATCGCTTCCTTGCGGCGTTTACCTCAACTTCGTAATTTCTTGAAAATGGAAACAAGAAAGAAAGAAAGGAAGAAAGAGAGAAAGGAAAAAGGAAAGAAAGGAAGGAAGAAAGAGGAAAAGGAACAAAGAAAGAAAGTAAGGAGGAAAGAAAGGAGGAAAGAAAGAAAGAAAGAAAGAAGGAAAGAAAGAAAGGAAGAGAGAAAGAGAGAAAGAAAGAAAGAAGGAAAGAAAGGAAGAGAGAAATAAAGAAAGAAAGAAAGAAGGAAAGGAAGAAAGAAGGAAAGGAAGAAAGAAAGAAAGAAAGAGAGAAATAAGGAAAGAGAGAAAGAAGGAAAGAAAGAAAGAGAGAAAGAAGGAAAGAAAGAAAGAAAGAAAGAGAGAAAGAAAGGAAGAAAGAAAGAGAGAAGGAAAGGAAGGAAGAAAGAAAGAAAGAAAGAAAGAAAGAAAGAAAGAAAGAAAGAAAGAAAGAAAGAAAGAAAGAAAGAAAGAAAGAAAGAAAGAAAGAAAGAAAGAAAGAAAGAAAGAAAGAAAGAAAGAAAGAAAGAAAGAAAGAAAGAAAGGTACCGGAAGCCCTCACGTAAACACAACTTTCGTCATCGCTTCCATCGCACTGGTCGTTGCGTGAAAGTCCTGTTTTTCTGAAAATACGATGCAGACGCTGTATACATCAGCTCTATAGCAGCCATTACGCCTGTTCCCTTCTGTGCGTGACTTCATTTCCTCATCCTGTTTACCGGCGCCTATTCTGCCTTTTAGGTCGACCGCACCGGCTGCTGATTGGCTATGGCGTTGCGTTCCCCTGCGCACGAGCTAGCGGGTTTAATTTCGCCTCCGACGGCTGCTTTCTGATACAAGATAAATGCAAAAGTGCCTATGGACTTCGTACCAGCTAAAGAAACCTTTGGTCTCGTGGCCAAACTTACTCGGTGCTTTCCGCTGAGGCGAGCTTTGTAGCGGTGCTTTGCACGAGAAAATTTTATCAAAAATCATCAGATTTGAAGCTTAGGGATCCATGCGAACGTCGGATGTGTCGAATATTCAAATTCCAGCGGTTTTTGTTTTTAGTGTTGAGCGCCACTCGCCACGTGGTGGCAGCCTTTAGAAGCGTTTGTCCACATTTCCTGACATCAGGAATACAAATACAGAACTGTGCATGCACCACCGACTCTCATCTTCATATTTCTAATTAATATGCAAGCGCCACACTTTACATCAAGTCCATGCCTTGTCACGAACGCTTGCAACGACGCTCCGTACTGGAACAGCTGCTAAAACCTCGGGCACTAGTCATAAATTAAAGCCCCAGGTATGCAAACTCTCCCGGCCAGTGGGATACAAAACATCGGCTGCGCGTCGACTAACAGCACACCTGGCCTTTCAAAGTAACGTGGCAACCTGCGCTTGCCTTCAATCCATATACTAACCACCACATTCGCGTTGCCAAAGGCATCCCTACGCGGCCATACCAGTAATAAAAGGGCAAACATGTCTGGCAGCGACAGCTTTCGGTCGTCAAAAGACACTCTTTCAGGCATGGTATCCTCACAAGCGGTGCCATCCACTTTTCCCCTAGACTTGTTAAATATCACACAGTCGCGGAATCACCCCTTTCGACAGACTAGAGGTTAAGCCAACTCTCCCGGAATACCACCTGCCCGTTCAACAAGTAATAAATCCCACAGTCATGCACGACTTGTAACGTCGAAAACAGCGTGTTTTTAACTTCTCTAAGACCGAGGGTTTGCCATTTCAGCCATGAGCTCCAAAACGCCAACGCCTTGAGGACAGTGGCAGTGGCTATGAGAGCAGGTGCAGTCTTCGTCAAAAGTATACAGCCCAAGGAAGTCCGCTTCTGAGCACTGCAGCGCGGCTCCTCTTGCATTCTCAGGGATAAAATCTCACGAAGGCGGGAAAAACTTGTCCTAAACCCTCTCAAGCTTAGGAGAGTGAGGTATGCTTAAGAGCCGCGCTGCACTGCTTGGAAGCAAACCCCTTGGGCTGTATACTTTTGACGAAGACTGTACGTGTTATTAAGGCGAAAGCCTTTTATGGCTCATGAGTGTCGTGGGCACGATGTGTCACGCTTTCACCAATCCACAATCCATAGCCATCCAACAAGCGAATCCATATTCCAACAAGCCAAACCATGATCCACAATCCAATCCATAATCCAAAAGGGCACAAATTGTCAATGAAGAAAATTAAGAAAACAAACTTCGGTCTAGACGGGAATCGAACACGGGCCTGTGGCGTGTGAGACGGGGAGGATTCTACTGCGCAAATATGGGTTCTTTCTTTTTGTTTATTGGGCGTAAATAGTGCTGAAAAGAAAAATCTGAGCATGCTTATGCCTCAAAACACCAAGCTGTGTAATACGAGCCCACCATACCCCTGCACGTCCCCACCTTCCCAAGAATAAAAAGTCGGGGGGGGGGGGGGGGGCACACACATGCATCTAGATAGCGGAGCCAGCCAGGCGGCTCTTCCAGAGCTGCATATACACACCACACCAAAGCGCAGCTCACGGAACAAAGATTTCGCTGACCGTGGTGATTCGGCGTGGTGGTCCATCATACAGCTATTGGAGAGAGTAAATAGTCCCATCAACATAAAGAGATCACACGGCACAACAGTTTTTTTTTTCCACGGGCAAAAACGGATACCGTAGGCTGTTGGTTTCGATGTCTTGCTTAAGTGTTCGCTGTAATATGTCCCAGAAGAACATAGCATCATTGCACAGATTAAAACAATTGTGAATGGTCTGGATAATTGCGCCACGACGGTTCGACGTTTGCAGCTGAATAAAGGCGCGTTCAGTGAATGCAGAGTTGTCTTAGAAGCGTATATGAGTAATTATGGGCATATAAATAGAGATGTCGCAGTTTACTGAGTAAAAAAATTGCCGACAATTACGTTACTTCCTAATGCGAAATTTGAGCGCAGCTCATCAGCTGTTCCAGCTTTTCGATAGATTGAGGCAAAGAATTCGAGCAAGACACGTATGTAAAATAACAGACAACTTGTTATTTTTCACACATATTCCATCCTCAAGAAACACACCGCCAACCGTTGTGGATTGTCATGAAGAAAGGTTTGTGGTCGGAGAAATAGATGGATATATGCTCGACTTGCTGGACCAATGCCTGGTTCTCAAAGGCGAGGTCTGCGCAAGTATTTCGCGAGGTTGTCACAGCTGTGGGAGGCGATACGAGCGAGAGGAACGGGTTGTTCTCCCGCATAGCTGGTAAGTTGTTGTTGTTGTGACTGAGAGAAGGATGAAAAGGAAATTGCACGGGCCTGCCAACTGGCTCGAGCCAAGCCACCACCGCTGCCACGTGCAGATAGAGGAGAGTTAAAAGATTAGAGGAAAGAGGAAAAGGAAAGAAAAGAAAAGAAAAGACGCGCGTCGCAGCAACAATCCACCCTGCCCCCGTGGCAGGTGGCAGTTAATGGTTGATCGCGAGAGTTCGCTCACCGTTGTCAGCGCTAACGCATACAGCCCACATCTCTCTCTCATCACCCCACGTACTTCTAAGCGCGATTCAGGCGTCCGCTGACCTAGGGAGCCAGTTATGCGCACTTCCTTTCCTTAAAATGTTCGGAGTGTAAAACGTTGCCAACGCCAATGAACACAACGAACGCCGACGGCCTATGGCTTCAGCGCCGCGTTTCTGGCGCAGCGTTGTCAATGTCAACGCATGCAGCGCACGTCTGTCACTACCGCCACGTGGCTTAAAGCGCGGTTGAGGTGTCCACTGTTCCAAGAGGGCGGTTATGCACCTTCTCTCTGGTTCACATATCCAAAGAGATGTGTGAGACAGATACTGCGCATTTCCTTTCCTCAAAAACCAATTTACCAATTTTACCATCTGCTTTCAAAGCTCCCGCTCCATTGGTTTCGCGGCTGTGTGAGAGATACTGCGCATTTCCTTACCTCAAAAACCAACTTACCAATTTTACCCTTTGCTTTCCAAGCTCCACTGGTTTCGCAGCTTAAAGGGTGTCCACTGCTGGTTACAACGGACAAGGGCGATGGCGAAGGCGACGCCGTGAAAAGTAGAAACGGATGCCAAAGAGTTGCGCTCTAAAAGTAAGTTTCCGGTAAATTTACTTCTTGCTTGGCAAGTCCTAGCGCCATCATGCGGCACCCAATAACCTCCACCCCTCCAATGTATGACGCTGGCCCCTCAGATGGCGCCATAATGCAAGCACAAATGCTTTCGCATTACCGCTAGTAAGTTGTATTAAGTACCTCCATGAATTTTTTTAGAGCGCAGCTCTTTGGCGCCCGTGTCTGCGTTTCGCGGCGTCGCCGTTGCCGTCGTCCGTTGTAACCAGCAGTGGACACCTTCGTCGCGCTTTAAGCTGCGAAACCAATGGAGCGGGAGCTTGGAAAGCAAAGGAAAGACGCATAACTGCCCTCTTAGAACAGTGGACACCTCAATCGTGCTTTAATCTACGTGGCAGATTTGCGCTGCATGCTTTGGCATTGACAGCGTTGTGCCATTTTAAGGAAAAGAAGTGCGCATAACTGACTCCCTTGGTCACTGGACGCCTGAGTCGCGCTTATAGGTGCGTGGGGTGATGAGAGAGAGATGTGGTCTGCATGCGTTAGCGCTGACAACGATGGTCGAACTCTCGCGATCAACTATTAACTGCCACCTGCCAGGGTGTCAGGGTGGGTGGGGACTTTTAATGTAGATATAAAGACAAACAGGAATTTCTTACCGCTTATGCGGGAGAACATTCCGTTTTTCTCACTCATAACGCCTCCCATGGCTGTGACAACCTCGCGAAATACTTGCGTAGACCTCGTCTTTGAGAACCAGGCACTGGTGCAGCAAGTCGAGCATGTACCCATCTATTTCTCCGACCACAAAGCTTCCTTCATGACAATCAAGAACTGTTAGTGGAGCGTTTCTTAAAGAAGGAATATCTGTGAAAAATAATAAGTTGTCTGTAATTGTACCAACACGTCTTGCTTGAATTTTTTGCCTCAGTATATCGAAAAGCTGAAACAGCTGATCAGCGGCGCTCAAATTTCGTATTAGGAAGTAACTTAATTGTTAGCAATTTTTTTTTGTACAAGGTCACAACAAAGGCAAGAAACAATTCACTGGACAAGACTAATAATTCTCGTCCTCCACAGTAGGCTCATGTTCATTCAGCCCCTCCATCTTTTTGTGCTGCTAAGTGGCAGCCGCAATCAGTTTTCAGTTATGCGCGCTTGTGTTGTGACACCTAGAAGCACTGTCTCGCAGCACTGCTAAATGTTTGCCGTGACCAACATACGTTACAAGGTTTCGTTTGCAGACACGCATAAAGCATGTTCTCTAGCTGTAACTTTGCTTGTTAGCCGAGAAGCAATTGGCCAGCGCGCATTTAGTGACAAATGTTCCACTCTATATCCGCGTAAAAAGTTTTGGACGGCTCTTTAATTCACTTCATTTCGCTGTAAAAGGAAAACAATGAGCAGCCCGGAGCCACTCAAAACTCACCGAAACAGCGACAGGCAATCAGATTCGCAGCGGGCTGTTGAGCTAATGGAAAAATATCTCCACTCAGCTTTAGATCTAATCATGTCAGTGGTACAAGAGAGGCAAAGGGTCATTGTTGACAGCAGCCGCCTGTTGCAATACGCATTCAATGTAGCTGTAGTACAGCGACCTTTCAGGCTTGTTTCCAAACCGCGCCCGTTGCCCTCGAGCACACGACATGGGCGGGCTTTCTCCATTTAACGCCCATATTGTACACGTCAGACTGACGTCGATGACCGCAGTTCAAACCACGTGGCCCGGACACATAAACAGGTACGGTTCATTTTCTTCACGAGAGTACAAATTGTGTTCGCCTTCGTCGAGTTTTGCACAACCGAAAGATCTACGGACCTCTCTGGATACCTTGTTTTTGTGTTCCGTACACCTTTGGGGGACTTCACACTGCGCCACGAAGCTTCAGCCTTCCACCGACTATTCGGCGAAACATTGACCGGCCGAGGACGTCGCACACTCCGCTACAAGATCTTACGCGTGTTTCCAGAGACTTCGAAGTTCAGAGGGCGGGTAAGCAATAAGCTCATTCACTTTGAACCAACTTTCTGCCTTTTGTAGCCGTGCGAAGCTTCCTATCTCAGTTATCGTGAATTGCATAACACGTGACAGTCCTTCAACGGCGTTCCTCAAAATTAGCGCAGTAGTTTAGCGCAAAACAGCGATGACCACGTTTAATCATGATGAAATCTAGTTTACATCTATCGTAGCAAAAACTCCCAATGTTTTTGCCGTTCCCTGGGAAAAAGAACAGGCAGCAACACCTTGCCCCACCGCCCAATGTGAACCTCGGAGTGCCCATGCCGAGCCCTGCCCGAACAACATTAGCACAAATTCGAGACAGCTCGCATCCGACCCAGATGCCGGCCTAGTGCCTAAAGTCCTGGCCAACGGAAAATTACATTCCTGCCAATGTCTCATTCCCAGGAGAATCCGCTCCATGGTAAACGCGGGCATAATGGCTAACTCCTAGCTGGAAAGAATTCCCATTGATCGCTAAATTAACGTCAGTTTTTTCCCGCCACATATACGAAGCCTTGCAGACGGCGACACCGTTTATTCCAAAAACATTTCATCAATAAAGTCACTACTGCAAAATTTCGAAGCTTTTCTACCTGCAAATGAACTCGACATCAATAGACTGCCTCTCCCCGTTCTTAAAAGTCAGGTTTCTTGGAACACGCCAAGGAAACTGATGTATTATACCGGACAAAATTCTCCTGACCACACTAAAAGCGAATTCGCACATCGGTTTGATGTTTCTCGATGATCACCTTATTTCACTAGCACACGGTACAGCCCATTAGTCAGAGATTTACTTGCACGAGTGTAGTACCAAGTGACTGGTTAGCAGAAATGTAACTGGAGTCGGTTGTGGTCAGGGTATCAATTCAGAATTGTTGGGGTTTAGTACAGTTTCGGGTTCACTTAGGGTTCGGGTGTGGGCTTGGCTCCTGAGCTGCATTCCGTTCAGGCTACAACCGGCTAAAATGATTTCAAGCGACTCTGGCACACAAAAGAAAACAGACAGTTTTTTTCTTATTTAATCTTTTAATGCCTCGTTCTCTGCTCGTTTTGACGCTGGTATAAAAACTAAAAATATATAAAATGTATACATATCTTTTTTTCTGAATGCTTGCGATTAGCTGCACTTCACTGAGAAATCCGCGGCGAAGATTACCAACAGTTACGACCTCTAGTGCCGTAATAAATCACACTAAAATTTTTTTGAACGCTGCATCATTCTAACATTCATCTTATTTAGCGCAAAGGAGAGGACAACACAAAAGGAAAAGATGATGACCAAGGGCGCTAAGCGAGAAAAACATATAATGCATAGAATAAATAAATTGTGGTTAGTCGGCCCTCATTCCAGGAGCCCGGTCCACCAGCCAAAGCTGGTCTTCCGAGTGCGATATGTCCAAAGTTCGCGAAAAAAAAATTGAACATTGTAATATTGTAAGATACTGTTATGTAAATATGGAAGGTCATGGTTCATTCTTCTGAGGTGTAACTTAGAAGGATCAGGGTTCGGGCTAGTAGGTAGTCAACATGAGGATCCATAGCGCACAAAATTGACGGGACACAACACAAGCGCTAAGCTTCCACTGAACGATCTTTATTTGGCGCGGACAACCTTATAAAGAACACGTAAGGTACAGGTACAGATGACTAACAATGATTATCTTGTCAAGTTCATGACGTGTCAGGAATGAGAAAAAAACACAATGCAAGCCACCAATCAGTGAGCACGTTTCACAAAATCGCCCGCTGCCTTGAATCTAAGAAAGCTAAGTCCTTTTTTGATAATGACACCGAAGGATCACTAACGCAATTTTCCAATCCCTCTTTTTCCATCACCGCAGCTTCAATTATCCCCCTCCTTTTTTTATCACTATTTTTTCCCACCACTGAGCACTCCTCGAACTTAGGCGCGCACTTGTGACCACGACAGTGACGAGCCAAATTACCTGGCCCCTCACCTCTAAAATTTCTGTAGTGCTCGCTAAGTCGTTTATTCAGGCACCGGCCTGTCTGTCCAACGTACAACTTGCCACATGAAAGTGACAACCTGTAAACAACGTTATCGGTGCAATTTACAAAGGGGTTCTGGGGCCGTACAGAGCAGACGTTCCTCTCCTGCTCATCGGGACATGTGTCCTTACACATGCGGGACAACTTTTCTGGGGCTGACATGCAAACTCTAACTCCAATTTTCTCTCCAATCTTTCTGAGGCCGTGGGATAGCCTGTAAATATACGGAATTTCTTCAATTTTGTTGGGACCTTCCTTTTTATCTGTCAACCTTATGCTTTTTCTTTGTCTGTGCATACTTTCTGTCACTGCTACTACGAGGTACCTCGGGTAACCCGCTTCCTGAAGGCGATCAATCTGATTACTGAAACTTGTTGTCATTAGGCATGTGCATGACTTATTTACTGCATTAGACAGGCATGTTTTTACTACTCCTCTTTTAACCAACTTAACCAATCATTGTTAGTCATCTGTACCTGTACCTTACGTGACCTCTATAAGGTTGTCCGCGCCAAATAAAGATCGTTCAGTGGAAGTTTAGCGCTTGTGTTGTGTCCCGTCAATTTTGTGCGCTATGGATCCTCATGATGTGTAACGAAGTCTTTCTTTTAACGCGTTTCCATCGACCGCACCGAGCAGTTAAGCCATATAAAACCAATGGGGAACGCTTTTCACGACAGCAAAAACGTTGATAGCCAACAAAATATAAAACTCCCGTCGGCTGATGCGCGGATATATTGAATGTTATACTGAATTCTTAAACTGTATGAAAAAAAAAGCTTTCATAAACTGTTCCCCCCTCAAAAAAAGCGTTTGTCCAAAATTGTCCAAAGTTGTTCGTTTATTGATTCTCGCATCATCTGGATTGTTCTGACATGCACATACCATGTGGTATATCACCGCAGAAGGCGCAATGCGGATCGTACCAATTTGGAAACATATAGCTGAATCTCACTGGGATCCTCGACGTATTTGATTGCAACCTCCTTAGGATGACCCCTTGCTGCCTGTTTAGATTTCTGTCTAGTTGGGCGCACAATACAATAGACGTGTCACACACTCTTTCCCAACGTTTCTGTTAAAAAGCGCCTCCATGGCTTCATGAGCGTTTTTTTTTATTACTTCTTTCTTCCTATGATCCTCATTAAACGAAAACGCGGTTTCCCCTGCCCTTTGCGCTAAATAAGATAAATGTGATATGTCAGAATACCAACCTGTCCAGCAGTTAACTATTTTAGTTGATCTTTCGCGTATTTTAATTATGAATAACTTTTTACCGTTTCTTTCTTTTTTTTTTGTTGTCTCCTACAGTGTTGCTTCGTGTAAATACTGCTTACGAATACACTTCCCTTAGTATAAGACATGTATGAGGCGATTAAACAATAGCAGTCATATAACTCGTTGTCAGAACTAATGAATTCTGACTATCCGGGATCATAATCAGAACTCGCTGTTGCTGTTCAAGCCTGAAGCGTCCATCAACGATGCGGCACCATCTCAGCACGCGCCACGATGCCACATTTGCGAAAGAGCCGCGCTGGCGGCCATGTCTTCAGCCATCATGAGGCTGTATAATTTTCGCTGCGGCCTTAAAAATATCACGCTGGTGACCGGAGATCACAGTACATAAGAAAGGAAACTTTAGTCGCTAATCCATCTACTATAAAGCACAGCGTGCCCGGTGCCCCTGCAATAGCTTTGATATAAGCACTGATGTCAATCGGTCACGGGTGATCGACGCTTTATCGGCGTAGCTGGTAAGGAGTTCAACGGCAGTTGTCGGTTTTCTGTAAACAGCCGCTTCCATTTGTTGCAACTTTCCATTGTAGCTATTGAAGACAACGAATGCTTTCGAAAGTAAATGTTCCACAATTCCTTTCGATAGCTGCGCTTATGTTTTACATGTTGGGGGCACATGGCATCGGGAAAGGAAAAACTCTTCTAATTGGGTGCTTTACAAGTTAGATCAGTTTTAAAAGTTGGAATAAAATTTTTGCGAACAGGCAGAAAGTCAGAAGTGTAATACACTGTATGTTTTCTTTTCTTATTGTGAGATTTACGGAATTGACAGATCGGTACTTGGAAACATGGATTATGTTTTATGACGCTCGTCGAAGAACTCTCATCTATATAAACGCATACATTAGACTCCATTTCCGTGTTGTATTGCCCAGCTCCCGACTATCGCAACTTCCTCCAAGGGTGGCGCCACGGTCTAACGCAACGGTCTCCTGATAGCGCAATGAAATGCTAGCGCGGCAGCGACAAAGACTGGTCGGGAGTTCCTCGCAGGAGTTGTATCTGTCATTTGTTCTTGTTATTTTTGCACTCAACAAACTTGCGAGACCACTCTGATATTTGTGGTTAGCCTTATCTTACGCGTTTATTGTTCTTTAGAAAATATAGAAGATGGGTTCCACCTAAAATGCGGTTCAATTTTGTGCCGAACTAGTTCGAAACTGTTTATTAATTCATTTTCGAGTTCCGAGCTCCATTTCGACACCTTGGTTGTGTTTCACATGACCTGGGGACACTTTTCGTTGGTACTAGCTCCAGACACCCGCACAGTCTTTTCAGTCTTGTGGCAAGCTCTGACAAACTGTAATGTTCTTCTAACTTAACTAATTCCGCCACTGCACCACGAGGTCGGTATAGGCTGTGCGCTCCTCAGAGCATCACTGAGGACTCTGGGCCAGCACTGCAGAGGCACATCAGCTCCGGGTGACCTCGCACTGTTCTAAGTTGAAGCCAACACTCCAAGCCATCAACACAAACACAGGCGCGGTCGGTTAGGTCAGTTGCGCCGTCAGTCACGCCCTAGTTGCTGAAAGCAATTGTTATCGCCGTAATAATAGTGGTCGCTTGCATGTGCATCGATAGGGAAACACACTGCCCTC
Organism: Amblyomma mixtum; assembly: GCF_055824585.1. NCBI lineage: Eukaryota > Metazoa > Arthropoda > Arachnida > Ixodida > Ixodidae > Amblyomma > Amblyomma mixtum. The sequence continues at coordinate 50,307,351 of NC_143013.1, forward strand.
CTTTAATACGGATGGAACCACAATTACTGCAGGCACAGCACTCCACGTGATTGCACGTGGTTGACATGACTTTTTTCATTGAGGCAAGTGGGAGTATTTATCGGCGTTGTGAGACATAATAAAGTACCTCATAGCACGGGCACTCTGCCGTCATACCTACTCATGCGTGGTCATATATCACTGTCTCACACAGTTCCCAATTGGAATTCTGTCAGGAGTGTATTCCCCAAGAGTACATTGAAAACATGTCAGATTTGTCTCACTTCCGCCGACGCTAGCAGCGGTCTCTCGTGTTGGCCACGGCTGCCCAGTCATGACATGGCGTTATTATCGTTGCTCGCACTGTTGCTAGGTGCTCGGTAAATCATTCGACAATAAATTAGTGCTGCGTCTGCTTGAGAGGTGTTTCGGAACTGCGTGAAAAACAACGCCATTCTCTGCGACCTACCGCGAGCAGAAGGTTGTGAAACTAATCGTCCTCCGTTCGAGGTAAGTTAAGGCTCTATTCCCCTCGTTTCATTTTCAGTGCCGAGTTACTTGTTTATTTTGCTTTGATCCGGAGTGCTGTGTGTGCAGAATTATTTTTCGCGCTACTTTGTTCAACCAGGATATCTATTACATTCACGTGAAATGATTTGGTGATTTTTTTCTGAAGTCAAAACTGAACACTAAAATTGTTTGCTTTTATTCGCTCTCATCTGCACGATTTCTTTATTTACTAACAAGGCATCACGGGTGAGAGGCACATTGAATGTTAGCTAGTGTTCGCTTGATGCCCGACATCAAGGATTTTGCAACAGCAACTGCGAAAGGATTTTCGTCGTTGTAAACACCGTCACAGTCGTATGCGGTACTGAAAAAAAAAATTGGCAGAAACTTAGCTTGGTTAAGCCTAGTGGATTGCGAAAGCAAGACTGCCTGGATGCGCCCTGGTTCCACTGAAGCCGTCCTTGGCGATTCTTTTAGTAAAGCTTATTGTTTTGCATGGTTTTGCTACCGTGCACATCGTGCAACACATCGTGCAACACATCGTTGCAGCTTCACCTTATACACATCATCCGACATATTGTGGAGGATTCGCTGGGACGACTGCGACGAGCCGAGTTGGGGGGCCGCTTTTCAACAGCTGGCATGACGTCACGTAGAGCGAGCGCGTCCCCCACGGCAGCGGCGCGTGGAGGATTCGCTAGGACGATCGCGACGAGCCGAGTTGGGGCCCCGCTTTTCCACAGCTGGTTATGACGTCACACATAGGTAACGCTAAAGGTCAATGGTGGATTCTCCGGGACGACGGCCAAGAGCGGAAACCTGGAGCAGTATTGATTTCGCAATAAAACACTCGCGTTCAAATCCAGGTCTGCTTGCAAGGTATGACAGCCATTGCAACGGATCGGGAATGAGAGCTGTCTAAAATGTGCAATACAGTTGAACCTCTTTATAAGGATGTTAAAGGGGCGGCCCTGCAATTCGTTATAGCCGTAGCTTCGTTTTAGCCTGTGTTGACCGAGCTTCCAAGGGTAATCGTCATTCTTTCGTTATATATTCATTATTTCATTCTAAACCGTTTCGTTCTAACGAAATGGTTTACCCGAATGAAGTGTATGATTGTCTGAAATGGCAGTGCTCGGCTTGCTGTGTGGGTTTTGCGGCCGCTTGATGACGTCACAATATCTTTCTTGATCGCTGGGATTCTCTCTAGCATCTGCGAGTACACGCACAGACTAACATACTAAGAGACGCCGCCAGTTTTCTAGTATTGGGGCTAATAAGTATTTCGCTTAATAGGCAATTTTACTGACATGGTATGTTGGCTCCAATAGACAGATGCATACTAGATACTCTCTCATCAGTCGCGCCAACTTGCGTCTTTATGCTGGCGTCAACAAGCTAAAAAGCGCTAATATTTCTGCTTGGTCTTTCAAGACCGCAGTATGTTTCTAAACAAATAATGTAATATTTTCATTCGAGACAGGAAGCTATAAAATCACCCTTGACGCTTATGTAGCTTGATGCATGGAGCATGCACATTTAAATACAACGTTGGGTCTACTAAAGTAGGGAGAGTGTACTGGCAGCAACCCGTCTTTCTGTCTTGTTTTCTGTCTTTTTTCGCGCCTGTAACCAAAGATAAAATGGGAGCCCCTGCAAATTGTATTCGTTCCGCATTACGAGCCTGCCGTGCGCAAATTTCTTCGGGAACATTTTTTAAACGCCATGGTGGCTCAGGGGTTAGGGCGCTCGTCTACTGAGCCGGAGCACCCGGGTTCGAACCCGACAGCGGTGGCCGCGTTTCGATGGAGGCGTAACGCAAAGGGCGCCCGTGTGCTGTGCGATATCAGTGCACATTAAAGATCCCCAGGTGGTCGAAATTATTCCGGAGCCCTCTACTACGACACCTTTTTTTTCCTTTCTTCTTTCACTCCCTCCTTTATCTCTTCCCTTACGGCGCGGTTCAGGTGTCCGCTAAAATATGTGAGACAGTTACTGCATCATTTCCTTTCCTCAAAACCAATTTTGGACATATTTTTCATACAAGGGTTAACTATTTGAGCGCGGAACCACAATTAATCACCCATGAATAGTATATAGGTCACCGGGGATATTTCGCTGTATGGTCTTGAACTACTTGTCCTTGAGCGCCTTGCAGTACAGTCGTCCATACATGTGTAGAGCGCTCGCCTAGAGGCAATATACTTTGCCATTTAAGTGTGGCCTAGGCCTATAAACCTGACCTTGCAGAGCATGCATATTCCCGCGGATCGTATTTGACTACTCACATTTTATAAAGCTGTATCGGACCCACCGGGCAGCGGCGATTGGCATAAATACGCATCAGACCGCGCCGTTCGAGCGCTCTAGATAACTATGTGAACGTCTGTACACAAGAAAAGGCGTTACGATTTCATCCTTAGGTCCCGTATACCACATTCATTACACGCTCCTCACTTCCATAAATTACTGCGGCGGTTACCTTATATGGGCCCCTGCTCATCAGGGGTTGGCAGGAAACGAGGAAGCAGACGCAGCCGCCCGCGCTGTCTCTCACCGGGCTGTTCTCTACTCCCCACCCGATCAGGAACCAGATTTTAACCCGGTCTATCCCTTCAAAAGTATTACAACGCACTATAAAGATAGTGATCGCCTCTACCCTAGCCCATGTAAAGGCCTGAAGAAGGCGGATGAGCGGCTCCTTCTCCGCCTTCTCACCAGTACATTGCTGTGCCCGGCAGCACTAAAACATTTTGACCCCTCCTTTATAGCGGCAGCTGCCCGCACTGTAATGCGGTGTCTTCGGACACCTATCACATGGTGTGGGTCTGCCCCTCCAACCCGACACTGCTCGGCTGCCGCGACTTACAGGCGCAACAAGCCTTAGTCGGGCGCGCCCGGGTGGCGGCCACCGCCACTGGGGTCCCAAACTAGGGAGCTCCACCTAGTGCATGTAAGGATCGGTCCCTTACGGGCTGATCCAAACATACCTCCTGTCCCTTCTTAATAAATGTTTTCACCACCACCACCACCACCACCACCACCACCAATCTGCTTTTTAGAGAAGTGACAATTTCACACTAAGAAGAGGATATGGCTTGGTTTATTGGGGTTTAACGTCCCAAAGCAACTCAGGCTATGAGGGACGTCGTAGTGAAGGGCTCCGGAAATTTCGACCACCTGGGGTTCTTTAACGGGCACTGACATCGCACAGTACACGGGCCTCTAGAATTTCGCCTTCATCGAAATTCGGCCGCCACTAAGAAGAGTATATGCTTCAGACAAAAGGGTCTCTTCACCTTTAAGCGTCTAGTGAATATTCCTGCAGTATAACATCACTCGTGCAGTCGCAATGCATGCGAATCTAGTTATGACAAACATTTTCACAAGACCTAGAAAGGGAAAGGCCTTGTAAGAGCTGCGACACCAAAAACTGTTCTCCTTACCTGTAAAAAACAAAGTTCCTTTCTAAGGCCAAAACAAAAACCGAAAGAGAAGTTATCGAGGCTTATTTCATTTCCAAAAACGGCGATAAGTGTGTTAGCGCGCCTTCTTTATCTCTTTCAAGGCAATAGATCAATTTCTTAGATGGACACATCCGAGCTTTTCATGGATCGTAACCACACGTGGTCTTCTTGACACTGTCATTGCCGTACGCACGTTGCCTTTGCTTCTGCTTGTCTCCTTGTTTGCTGTGATAGCCTGTATAAGCACCCTGCTTTCGCTAAATAAAGTCATTTGGAAGTCTGCGCTTTGTGTGTGTGTATTCGTGCCTCCTTTTGTCCCGTCGTCTTCGCGCAGTTCTGTTTCGCTCTAACCATGAACCGACTAGCCCAACACCATGACTTACGTCAGATTATGCTTCACGGGTTTATTTAACGTAATGCAGTAGAGGAAAAATGATGATTCCAATTCATTTACTTTAATTTTCATGTTTTCTGCGTTTTCGTTTTTACTCTGTTTTTGAATGACGCAAACATTTTTAACTGCGGCCGGAAATCGTATAACGGTGATTTCACAGCAATAAATCTTCACGTGCGCAGGAGCTGATTTCCACGAATTATGCCACAGGTCATCGAATATCAGGATATGGCGAAATCGTTCAATGAATTTCTGAGGAAGGGATTTGTTGTCGGGTGCGCAAATTACTTTTCCGCAGAAAAAGATGCCGATATAAAAACTGTCCTAGCATGCAACTGCAAATTTATCCCACTAATAATATACTAGGACAGTTCAATCACCATGCTTGCACTATATTTTCATCAAGTAGACTTACTCCCTTACTTGTTAAATTATCATCTACCGGCAGCATCCTACCTTAAGTATACTTCGGGAACTTTATTCTGCCCAAGGTTCGTTTCGTGCGTACTAAAAAGATGTCAGCACGTGACGAAGAAATGCACAACAAAAATCATTCGTCTTCGCGCGCCATCGCCACGCTGAACCCATCTACTTTTTTTTATGTGCATCCCTTACATAAGAAAAAAAAAAATAGGCCGCTCTGTGTTCAGGCTGAAACTATTCTGCTACAGAGATCCCGGCCTTCAGTCAATTGTTAGTGATATTTTCTCTACCTCATTCTAGCCATTGCCATCGGCTGTTTTTCCACCTATTCGCAACAAGCAATCGGAAGGCTCGAAGTTCATTTAGTATTTATTCATTCTATTTGCATGGATACTGTAGGAAATGGTTAGGTCTAAGCAGGAAGGGCTCTTTACGGAGGGAAGAGCACTCAAAAATAGCATGGCAACTTGCAAGTTACAAGGCACTTACAAAATACAGTGAGCTACAAAGCGTGGCACATGTCAAGCAAGTTTTACTCCATGGTAGATCCAGATGGTGGATTCAGATCAGCGATCAACAATAATTTACTCTTTGCGCATCTGGGCATATGCACTATATCTCTGTTAGGTTTGATATCAGAGGGCCTATAAAGCATGTACAGAATGAAACATGTCCTATGCACAACTTAAGATACACGCATTCAAGATCGAGATCGAGATATGACGGAAGATTAGCTTTAAATTGTAAGTTGTGGGCTTTAACGTCCCGAAGCCATGGTTTGCTTTAGTTTGGTTTGGTTTGGTTTATTGGGGTTTAACGTCCCAAAGCGACTCAGGCTATGAGAAACGCCGTAGTGGAAGGCTCCGGAAATTTAGACCACCTGGGGTTCTTTCGACCACAGCACACGGGCCTCTAGAATTTCGCCTCCATTGAAATTCGGCCGCCGTGGCCGGGATCGAACCCGCGTCTTTTGGATCAGCAGCCGAGCGCCATAACCACTGAGCCACCGCGGCGGAGCCGAGGACATCTGTTAAGCGGTTGCCCTGTAGGAGAGCGGGAAAACGGTTTACTCATTTACATCATTATGTAGCCAAGTCTTCACTACATTTGGAATTTGGAGGACCGGCAGACGAAACCTTTGAAGATGTCAAACGTTTGAAGACGTCAAAGTGGTTATAGTCCTCGGTTGTTGACCCAGAAGACGCGGGTTCGATCCCGGCAGCGGCGGTCGCAATTGATGAGGCCCTTCACTACGGCGTCTCTCATAGCCTGAGTCGCTTTGGGACGTTAATCATTAACGAACCAAACGAATCAGGAATTACATATTATCGGGTACGTGATGCAAAGGCTTGGGTGCCCAAACTTACAAGCCACAGCGTTGGCGCCGGGGTCTTCGTCAGGAGGAACGGAGGGGCTGCGGAGTGGATTTTGTTCGTTCTCCCAGGCTCGGCTTCTCTCCGACGGCTTGGGCGCTTGGGTCGCAGGAGTACCGGCTGCCCAGCGGTGTCGTCTCGGGCCTTGCTCGTCTTTGTACTGCCCCGCTTTCCTTGCTTTGTTGTTCATTCGGACCATCTCTCTTTCCAGGCTGGAGTGTAATTCATGAATATATCTGTTTTGTTCCAAGTGCGCCTAGTAGTGTCTTTTTGCCTCTCCGTCTCGTGTGGACACGCGCAGTATGTGTAGTGGTCATAGAGCAACACTCTAGCCTCTCCAACTTTTGTGAGCGTTGACCGGCATAGGCTGCACAAGTGTCACAAATAGCAACTGTGCGACGTTGACGGCTATCGCGTTAGTGACTGTGGTGTTTTTCAAGCACTGTGAAATTTTGTTTCGGTGTGAACCAAGAGTGAGTGCAATTGCGCAATCACGGTCAAGTTTTTTTTCTTCCGCACATACAGCGATACGTGTATAGGCACGATCAGAAACTACCGTATTTACTCGCATAAAGAACGCACCCCCTACTGCGGCTGTCAAAAATACAATTTGAGTATCTCTCGCGTAACTTACTTATCCCTTTCTTCTGGTATGCAGTCTACTAATAACGATAGTCAATGAAAGCAGGTGTTATTCTGGAACACCTACACAACTATGAAAAAATACACAAGGCAATCTGTCTAATTTTAAGCCTACTATACCTCGCCCAACGGGAAGAACAGCGAACAGTAATGTTCCGCGAGGAATCTCTGAACGAGCAGAAACCACACCCAGTCACAAAAGGTTTCACTGTTCATCTCCCATACTAATATTTGTACCAACTTGTAGCGGTTGGGCATTGCGCTTAATGCTGTGAGCTGTGCTAGACTGAACTCTGTTTGTACTCTCCTTGAACAGAAATATAGGCCGCTACGAAAGTAATATATGAGGCTTTAAAATAAAAGTTGCTGACTATTCTCTCGAGAATGTAAACCGAACTGGAGAGTGCGTTTCGTTTTATTTAGAAGGTTAGCCATACCGGATGAAGCCTTCATAACAAGAGCGTGCATTTTTGTCCCGATATTACCGCTTCATATTTTTTATGAGTATTTTACCCCACGCACTGACGCAGCTCTAATTTCCAGACGTTTTCCAGGAAAAAGAAAGTGCGTTCATTATGCGTGTAAATACAGTAAACGGTCGCACATGGCTCTCATATACAATCACAGTAAGTACTAAAACCCTGCCGGAAAGCGAGTGCGCGGCAGTATCCGTTGAACCGGATTCAGCTGAAGAGCTGTAGTGCCGGTGATTTCTAATTTTCCTTTCTTTTCCTTTTTTTTTTTTGGGGGGGGGGGGGGGGGGCGTTGGACGTAGCAAGTGCAAAAGTCCAAAAATGCCGAAGAGTTCCAATCACTGAAAACATGTAGCAGCTGTCATCCAGGAAAATCTTTGTCTCCCCGCTTGTCGCTCGGTTCCGACGGTCGTAAAGATGAATAATTCATCTCAATTACACTTGCGGTTTGCAAATTACAAGTTCCAGCTTTTTTAACGGCCTACTTCCACTCAACGAAGAGCACATTTACGGCAACAGCTCTCAGGTTTACTTCGACCAAAGTCTCTGCGCCAGTTCATTTAAATCATTGAAGAGCGCTTCTTACCTTTAGAATTATACCCCAAAGGCTGCCTACGACTTTCAAAGGTAGGTAGAAACTAATTTCTCTTACTGTAAACATTGCCTGCGCAAAGAGTCCTATTTAATTTCGCACAAAGCGCGCCAACACCATCTGCATCTTGAGGCTCCGTCAGTTAACGACTGCATCTCGCAGCCCTGTCACTTGGCCAGAAACTGCCAAACGACAAAGCAACCTCCGTCGGAACGGCACTTGCCGATCATGTCAGCCAATTAGAATACGTACATCATAACCTGTTCAGTGTGAGCCGGTACTTGAGTGACAAAAAGGCAGATGCAAGGAGCAAATTAGGAAACGCTGAAAGGCAAGTCTGTATCGTTTCGAGACAGAGCAGCAGTGCATCTGGCAAATAGAGGGAGAAAATATAGTAAATTGGCATATTCACTGTAGACTGCTTTGTATATTATACAAACTAACCAAGACGGTATTCGACAAATGGCGGCGAGGAAGAAATGCCTATTCTGGCTGTAATTTAGAAAGAAACATGTAAACCATTATAATTGAAGAAGATTTGAAAAGTAACGGTGTGATGAAGTCAGCTCAGATGTACACGATGATAGCCGAGGTTTTTCATGTGGCAAGCCGTCAGCCGTCAAGAAACAGCGGAGAGTGACATCACCTGAGACACAGGAAGATGCCAACAAGGCATTAATCCACAATATCGATTTCGGAATCGTGAAAAAATTATAGACTGATTAGAATAGTGTGCGTTGCCTACAAAGGAGCTGCAAGCTGATTGCCATTATAACCAGAGCTACCTTAGGTGAAAAAAACCGAGGAAACAGGCTGGTTTTTAGACAGGGTACTCGATAACAGGCCACAGCCATGCCAGTAAAAGATAATACCGATCAATGTGTACAAAATAGCGAGTTCTCGCGTTAGAGAATAAAGGTTTATGAAAAGGCTTTGTAGAGGGTCGGTTTTTTTGGAAACATCCGAATAAATAAACAATGAATAGTCGCGTTGTTGAGGACGTACACGTAGATGGTATAAAATATCTTAACGAAATAACAATTCCACTCACCTGTGCGTGTGGAAAGTTGAAGACAACAAAGATATCTTGAACTCTGCAAGCGTAGAATTCACTACTGCATTCGCTCGCCCCGGTAGCGTTATGTCTACAAGAGACGAACTTAGAACCTCAGCACAAATAATACTTTTAAAGAAATACAGTCTTTTGTTGCAATAAAGAGAACAAGCGTCTAGGCTCTGTGGCGGTGCTACTGTTGTCATTCGTAGTGGTATCGCAGCTTGCGAAATCCAATTACAGACTAAATATGAAGCTTTTGCAGTCACTGGTGTTCATTTTAAAACTGTCGCAATATGCTCTATACATCTCGAACCACATCTCACAGTAACACTCCACGACAGAGCACTTTTAAGACCGCTACCAGAGCCCTATCTGGTAGTCGGCGATTTCAATGCCGTCTTCTCTTTTGGGGGAAGTGAACAAAACTGACATTAAAGGTCGCATTTTAGAATAATTTATTCTGGGCAGTTATATCTGCCTACTGAATACAGTCATGCACACTTCCTGCTTCCAGGGCTCAGGTAAAATGGTTCACCCTCTGTTTTTATGGATTTTAAACAAGCCCCACGGAAGCTATAACCTGCCTGCAGTAATCAGCTTATCGTCATCACCATCAATCATCCCAGCGAAACCACGTCGTTGGAAGCACTATGTAGCGAACCGGGCACTGTTTCAGGAAAAGGCCACTCTGGAGGAAACATTCTCACACGATCTCAGTGCCGATGAACTCAGTGAAATGTTTACAACCTATATCGTTACTGCTGCACGCTTAGCTATTCCTCAGTTTTCGGGCGTGGTACGACAAAACCATGAGGTTTGATATGACAAAAGATGTAGAGGCAAAAAAGAAACAAAATAAATCCTGGATAATTTTCTCTGGTATTTAATCCACAAGAACATCACAAATTTTAAAAATACGAGTGCAAAAACATGATACGTCTGTAGCAATGCGGAAAAAGTCTTAACTGAAAGCCACGTACCATCCATAAGCAGTTCCATTATATCCAAAAAAATATGAAAGCAAATATGTAAACTAAACGGCAGCTTCTCCCCTTTCACAGTTCCCTTTATCACAGCCCCAGATACACAAACAGGTATAGAGAAACAAGCAGGCATTTTAGGGGAACATTTATCAAGCGCTTCCAGATCTTCATTCTAGACAGAATCAATTTAAACACAAAAACACAGCTGAGAAACCCAAACTTCCAGCAAGCGGCTGCGCCGACGAACTATACAATAGTTTGGTTACAATCCAAGAAATAAAACAGAGTCCTATCAGCCTGTGAACAGACAACACCCGGCACTGATGATAAACATTATTAAATGATGGTGCATCTTTCGCAACCTTTTTTGGAAGCACTTCTGAAATTTTTACCAAAATATTGGCACTTGGAAAAGTACCGTAAGCCTGGAAAAATCACGTTATTGTGCCATTTCTGAAACCTGGAAAGCAGCCAACATTCCCTAGTAGTTACAAGCCAATGGCCCTCACCAGGTGCCTCGCCAAATCTTTTGAAAGTGTTCTGTATATCAGGTTAACCTTCGTGCCAGGATCTCGTGAACTCCTCGACATTCATCAGTGCCGTTTTAAAAAGGCATGCTCAGTCACAGACAACCTAGTTCGCTTTGAAAATACTCTGCTAGAGGCCTTTATACAAAAACAGCCCTGTCTTGCCGCCTTAATCGAACTAGAAAACGTATACTATACGACCTGGATGTTCGGGATCCTCCACACCTAGGATAGGAGACCTAGAGATCCGCGGCAGGATGTTGAACTGCTTGAATGAGTTCTTATTCTTTTCACGTCTGCCTAGGCTCAACCATGTCAGAGAACTCCGTTCAGGAGAATGAGGTTCCCCAGGGGCGTATTTTAAGCACAACGGTTTGTCACAAAAATTAGGTCCATCGCTAAAACAATACCAAAATCCACCTTGACGATCTTCAGATAGCCTGCATATCCTCCAACGTTTCAAAGTGCGAGAGCCAAGTACAACTGACAACTAGCGACATGAACAGACAGAAATGGTTTCCATTTGTTCCCACAGAAAACAGTGGCTTTTATGTTCTCGCTCAAGCGAGGCTTACAGATTGATCCCACGCTACACCTAAATGAAACCGAATTGGCAGTAAAAAGCCAGAACAAAATTTTAAGCGTAACATGCAACAAAAAGAAACTCGCATTCTTTCGTCACATAAACGATCTGAAGAAGAAAACATCACTATCCTTAAATGTGCTTTCAGGAAAACAGGGGGGGGGGGGGGGGGGGGGGGGGTTGATAGGACATGTCTTTTGTACATTTATCACATTATAGTACGCTCTTGCTGTGATTGCGGTTGCACCGTGTAGGGTTGTGCTAAGCTGACCTACCTAAGAAGGTTGGACCCAGTATATAACTCAGGTCTGCGCCTTTGAAGTGGGGAATACAGGACATCACTCATAAATACAAAATGCAACGGACCACCCCTTGAGAATAAAAGAACGATACTGGCATGCACATACGTCTTAAAAACCCATTCACTATCGAAGCATCTCTGCTATACCCCATCGTTACGAAATGCCCATCCAAAGAACTGTTCAACAATAAACCCCAAGCAATCTCTGCGCTCCTCCTCCGCTGCGACGAAAAATGTCAAGTATTAGGTATACTGAGCATACTGCCTGATATAGCCCGGACTTTCAGCCCCCTGCCACCCTGGTACACCTTCCCTACTGTATGCAACATTACGTGACACTTACTCGCAAAAAGTAAATCCCAGAGGTTTTCGCGGTAAAGGAAATATACAAGAATTACTCAGATTTTTAGACAGATGGTTTCAAAACAGCACTTTATGCTGGAAGTGTGGTAATAAAATCTAAGTGGTAAAAAAATAGTCAGGCTACCTCAGTGCGCATCAGTTTTTACCCCAGAATATTACGCCACTGCTGTAGCTGCGGAAAAAATAATAAACAAAGGCATGGAAAACAGCATTACTTCATGCACTGACTCCCTCAGTGTAACCACAGCAGTGCACACCGGAAAGTAAGTTCATCCCATAACGGGAGGTATAACACATAATTTAAAGAAAGCAGAAACGTAATGAAGAATAATAAAGTTCTCCTCGATCTCTAGTCACGTGGAAATCAGCGGGAACGAGGGAGCTGATGCGTGGGCTACGCGCGCTTGTAATGTCGATATGAAAAGCGTAAATGCACCGCATAAAGATTGCTTTATATTTATAAAATTAAACTTAGAGCTAGGTGGCAGACTTCATAGTATAATGAAATAAACAACAAACCACACGTAGCTAAGCCTATAATCAAGGAGTAGGAGTCATGTAGTCATCATTAACGCTTTATCGAAATTTTGTGCCGCTTTCGTATTGGACATACGCATCCCACACATAATTTCATACGATTTAAACACGAAAAACCTACATGTAAAGCACACGAAGATGAGCTCACAATCAACCACATACTACTTTCGTGCAAAAAAACTGGAGAAAGTAAGAAAAAGCCTTTTACTCGCTTCTATAATGAATACATCCTATTTCACCCTAGCCTACTGCTGGCAGAAAATGCGCTTGTCCAACTGTGATACCTTTGGTTTTTAAAGGAAATAAACCTTCTAAGTAAACTCTGAGAAAAATATTAGTGGTGGAAAAATTTAAACACAACAACAAAACACTCAACCCTCTGTTCGGCCCATGATGGTCTCAGTTGCTTATGGGCCATAAAGCTCAACACAAAACAACAATAATTTGGGAGAGAACCCTTATTACGGACCTTTAGTTAGAGGCAAAAGCATATTTATTAAAGTAACCAACCGAGATTTATATGTTAGTTCTGGCCCGCATATCCTAGGAAAGAAACAAATGTTTCAGATCACGCTATATACACGAGAAGCGTTCGTCTTAATAGAATAGTCCTCAATCTCTTGTAATTATTTACTCCCTCGATTCTCTTCTTTACGCATTCCAGATGGCAAAAATGTGGGCGTCGCAACTCATGAAGCAAGTGACGAAAGTGAGGAGTCTGCCGAGTGGCTGGAACCTCGGCTCAGAAGCCTACCTCGAGCTCGAGGCTCGCATATACAAGGAGAACTTCAGGGCGCTCAACATGGTTCGCTTCGTCAAGGCGCCCACCGCGACGTGCAGCGGCGAACGTCAGTACCTGGACGTGGGCTGCGGACCGGGAAACTTCACGAAGGAAGCGCTGCTGCCTCGCATCCGAAAAACATGCAGCCGTGTCGTGGCTGTAGACAGGTAAGTAGCTGCAGATGTCAAGTCTTCGCAGAAGAGCATTCATTCCGATTCGTGTTAAAAACTGCACCTTTGACCCCGTACTGTGCAAAAAAAAAGGGGGGGGGGGGGGGGAGGATTGTCACCTCAGGGGCTTGTTTGCAGGTGTTTTTCATACATAAAGAATTGTGGACAAAAACATTTTTTAACGAGAAGAATTTATGAGCGCAATTTTTTCATATGTTATAATATTTCACTATAGCAATCAATATATCCGCAAATCTCTCGTCAGCAGGCTTAAATTTTTAAGCATGAAATGCTTTTAGCGCCCGTTGTCGGCAGTGTGGTGACGTCACGCCGAGACCGAGAGCCATCATCCGGGCACTGAAACCCACTCATCCGGGCTCTGAAACGAGAACATCCGGGCACCGTACGAGACTTATCGAGATTCAACGAGACTCTCTAAGCCCTCCTACGGGACTGGCATACAATCGCCGGTTGCTCTCCAAACGAGTCACAAAAAATAACTGCTGCCAGTGTCTTCTCAATGTTTATCAAGATATTAGTCGAGCTGTGCATTTGATAATGCACGGAATTATAATTTCCGATTTCTAATAACGCGTGCAAAAAGCACATAGATGCCGCAATACATTTCTTTGTCATACGTGATCTGTTAGGGGCTTTGAGAGAAGGCCGCTTAGAGAAAATTAGCTCCCGTTGTCGGCAGTGTGGTGACGTCACGCCGAAACCGAGAGCCGACATCCGGGCACTGAATTCCACTCATCCGGGCTCTGAAACGAGAGCATCCGGGCACCGTACGAGATTTAACGAGACTCTCTAAGCCCTCCTACAGGACCGGCATACAAGCGCCGGTAGCTTCGCGCCGAACGGGTGGTGGCGTTCCTCTGTTCCTGTACGGTGCGGTTCGGGTGTCCACCGAGATGACAGAGAACTACTGCGCCATTTCCTTTCCTCAAAAAGCGTTGCGTTCAAAGGGCAAGGCATCGCGCCGAACGGGTGGTGGCGTTCCTCCCTTCCTTTACGGTGTGGTTCGGGTGTCCACCGAGATGACAGAGAATTACTGCGTCATTTCCTTTCCTCAAAAAGCCTTGCGTTCAAAGGGCAAGGCATCGCGCCGAACGGGTGGTGGCGTTCCTCCCTTCCTTTACGGTGTGGTTCGGGTGTCCACCGAGATGACAGAGAATTACTGCGTCATTTCCTTTCCTCAAAAAGCCTTGCGTTCAAAGGGCAAGGCATCGCGCCGAACGGGTGGTGGCGTTCCTCCCTTCCTTTACGGTGTGGTTCGGGTGTCCACCGAGATGACAGAGAATTACTGCGTCATTTCCTTTCCTCAAAAAGCCTTGCGTTCAAAGGGCAAGGCATCGCGCCGAACGGGTGGTGGCGTTCCTCCCTTCCTTTACGTTGTGGTTCGGGTGTCCACCGAGATGACAGAGAATTACTGCGTCATTTCCTTTCCTCAAAAAGCCTTGCGTTCAAAGGGCAAGGCATCGCGCCGAACGGGTGGTGGCGTTCCTCCTTCCTATATCCACCGAGATGACGGAGAATTACTGCGTAATTTCCTTTCCTCAAAAAGCGTCGCGTTCAGAGGTCAAGGCATCGCGCCGAAAGGGTGGTGGCGTTCCGTGGACTGCCTGGCAGCGCTACAACACGCTGTCGCGTTCCACTCCTAAAGGCGAAGCTTAAGTCATCAATTAGCAGTTAATTAATTAGTCATTAATCAGTAATTAGTCACTAATTCGGTACTAATAAGTAATTTGTCATTACTTCGTCATCAATTATGTGTGACGTAATTCAGTGGTAACGTCACCAGTGTCACATAGGCAAAGTGGTGCGGAAAACGCTTTCGCCTCTACGTACTTTAGACAGTTTCGAACGCGTTGCATGTAGTACATTCTTGTCAGGCCTGCGTCTCGTTGTGTTCGCGTACGCTTCATGTTATGCCCGTAAACATTTCATGCTTACTCTACTCTCGGTTACGAGAGAGGTAGAGATTTCTTTTTAGTATTGACGTTTTTGGTTTGGTTTGTGGGGTTTAACGTCCCAAAGCGACTAAGGCTATGAGAGACGCCGTAGTGGAGGGCTCCGGAAATTTCGACCACCTGGGGTTCTTTAACGTGCACTGACATCGCACAGTACACGGGCCTCTAGAATTTCTCCTCCAAAGAAATTCAACCGCCGCAGTCGGGATCGAACCCGCGTCTTTCGGGTCAGCAGCCGAGCACCATAACCGCTGAGCCACCGCGGCGGCTGACGTTTTTGCTTCCGCCGAAAGCATTTCCCTTTGGTTTTGTATGGCAGTTTTAACTGCTCGATGCGGGTGATGGAAACACTATGAAATAAAAGTTTTGCTACATATAGGATGAGTGGACCATTACCTTCAGTATTTTTATACCATTACCTTACAGTTTTCCAATAATTTTGTCCTAGAATGTTGCACATGAGTATTCTAATGACATTCTACAAAAATTCAGGGGGCACTTTGACTTTCTAAAGTGGGTAGAGGCGGAAGCGTTTTCCGCACCACCTTCGCTGTTTCTGTGGCACTGGTAGCGTCACATATATTTGAGTACTAATTAGTAAGTGATGGCAAATCACTAATTAATTGTTAATTACTGATTAATGCCTGAATACTAATTAACTGCTAATTAATGTCGCTTAAGCTTCGCCTTTAGGAGTGGAACGCGACAGCACGTTGTAGCGCTGCCAGGGAGTCCATGGAACGCCACCACCCATTCGGCGCGATGCCTTGCCCTTTGAACGCAACGCTTTTTGAGGAAAGGAAATGGCGCAGTAATCATCTGTAATCTCGGTGGACACCTGAACCGCACCGTAGAGGAAGGGAGGTGGGAGTGAAAGACGATAGATAAAGAGGAGCCGTAATGAAGAGAATGAAAATTGCATTTGAGGAAAGGAAATTACGCAGTAACTGTCTCACATATCTCGGTGGACACCCGTCAAAATTCAGGGGGGCACTTATTTGACCTAAAGTGTGGTCAGCGATGTGTGGTTAAGATGTTAAGCTTCGCCCCTAAGAGTGGAACGCGACAGCGTCTTGCAACGCTGCCAAGAAGTCCATAGAACGCCATCGCCCATTCGGTTCTACGCCTCGCTCATCGGTAAATTGTTTTTTGAGGAAAGGAAATGTATCTGTCTCTCATTTGTCGGTGGGCACCTAAACCTCGCCGGAAGGGAATGGAGGAGGATGAGAGTGAGTGAAGACACCGTATTCACTAGACGCGCCTTTTTATCATTCCGAACCATCGAGCTGGCATGGCGCAGTGGATAGCGTGCTCGTCTCTCACGCCGAAGACCGGGGTTCGATTGCTGAGCTCGACCAATTTCTTAATCGCTTTTATTTATTTATATGGCCTGACTAGTAAAGCTAATTAGGCTAATTGGGTAATTAAGCAATTAACTAAGCTCAGTCCCACTTGGAGCATCACTATACGATCCCTTCAATTGGTTGTATGGTTACTAGCCAAAGTGCAATTGGCCCCGTTTGAAATGCGCGCACTGTGACGTCACGACCGTTTCCACCAATTGAAAAGCGTGACATTTTCTGTCGACAACTGCTGCTTACAACGATAAGACATTAAAGGCTTCCGCCTTAATACACGTCTATCTTGTCACATTAACGTATCCACACAGCTCGCAGCATTAAAAACACTCTTGCAGTAGTCTAGTCCGGCGCTGGAGTGGACATGACTAATTGCTAGGGTGCCAAAGCAAATGCTGCAACCTGAACGTGACCATTGAAAGTATGAGGCAACCAGCACTCACCCTGCTACGAATAAAATGACACCGCAACATAAAAGTGATAGAAAGTTGCCATTAATCTAAATGACGGCCTTCGTGCGACAGCAATACCATTCGTGAAGGACTGTCGATGAAAGAAGGTAAGGTGGTTCTCCAAGCACAAGCTAGAAGGCGAAGGAGGCCTCAGTCCGGCTACGATCGTTCCGACGGCAGGACTTGCCTTCCGTCAAACACAAGTGATCTTGTAAAACTTTGGTCAAAGGACGGCGGCTACCCTCGGTCTCCTTATCAGTATCATTAGATCTGCTGATACTGGCACTGGAATAATGATTGTTTTTCATAATTGCTATTGATTAAACATACGAGACAAGTAACGGACAGAGCTTTTTCACAACACCTTATTATTTGTTATTAACATAGACATGTAGCCGGAGGTGGGTTCCTTACAGCGGCGCCGCCAACTACTTTTCGAAGAAATCACAATAGAATTGGCGACATAATATACAACAAAACGTAGCTACCGCTCAGAATACACAGCATAGAACATAGTGCACACGCCAGAAATGGTAACAGTAAACGGAAAATAAGAAATAAACAACAAACAAGAACATAATGACGTAACAGTAAGGTCAGAACTTTTTTATATTTCATTATTCTTCTTCTGAAAGTATTATTACGTGTGTAGATTTTTTATTCGTCAAGATTGAGAGGCGCTGTGAATAAACCCAGCATTGTTGGCTTCGTACAGCGATGACAATGTACGCCCACTTTCTCCTTGCCTCAAAAGGTGCCCCCAAACCGTGAACTACGCCAAGAAAAACTTCGCTCACCGCCGCATAGTGCACGACGTCCTCGACGTGGAGCACCACGACAGCGGAACAATCCTGAGCAGGTACGGCAAGTTCGACCGCATCTACTCGTTCCTTACGTTCCACTACGTGGCCGACGTGGCCGGGGCGTACGCCAACGTGGCCAAGCTGCTGAGGGACGGAGGCGAGTGCCTCGTCTTCTCCATCGTCAGCGCCGACGCCATCGACGCTTGGGACGAGTCGTACCAGATGCACGAGTGGAAGCCCCTAATCATCGTGAGTATTCGATGGCACAGAGCTGGTTATATACCAGGAACGAGCGCCAGAAGCGCGTAAAATATGCTGCCGAGCTCGCCATGCATTGACCGAATACAAGTTGAAAGTGTCGCAGCGGAATTCCGATCCAGGCGCGTTCAGTTTTACGCACTTGCATGTCAGACAGGAGAATTAGTGTCATCCCAGGGAACGATGCTCAGTATTTGGATCATTTGCACTCTGTTCGTCGGAGCATGCGTGTAGTACTCACTAGAGAACGAGCCCGTGTGCGAGAGCATTCCACACCACCTTGTTTCCCTCAGCCCACGGGTGTGCTCTCCACACCATCAAAAATGACTGCAATGGAGCACCAGAGCACATATTTTTGTTTTTAAACTGGAACATTTGACTCATTTAATCTAAAAAAAAACGTTGGGGGGGTAGATAAGCGGTAGAATGGCAGCAGAGTATAGGTGCCAGCAGCTCAGCTTTCATGAGCAGATATATCTTATACTAGCTCTAAAACGGCTTCCGAGGAGAGCCCATCAACTCTCTCAAACACTTCATTGTGTTGTCATGAAACCTTGAGCCAAATAATACACCTCTACACGCAGCAGAGAACCCACAACCATGCGCGAAAGTTGCCGAGACCTTCCTGGCGACTTTTTCATGCTCGCACCTTCCTCCGTTAATCGCACCTGCGTATGCAAGTTTAGAGATGGCTATTGGTTCGATTCTTTCAGACCTTGAAAGTAGTTCGGACGGCGCGAAAACAATAAAGACAAAGGAGACACGAACACAACAGGACGGGCGCCAACTTGCAACTGAAGTTTATTGCACCAGACCCCTACATTTTATGCATCATCCCAGCCATATCTCGCAAGCCTATCACACAACAAAACGAAATTGTCATCAAAAGTCCTAACACCGGAAGTAGGCGCAACTATTACAGACAGATATGCGGTCTGCACTATACACATGATAACATTTTCCTTATTTTATAAGTCTCAAGATTAGAAGAGCGCGCAACCCACATGAAAGCAATTCATTCTCAAAAGAAATACACACGCTTCAACAAGGCAACCAGAGCGCAAACACAACAATCCTGATTTAACACAAATTGTGATAATGAAAGAAAGACCAACAACAAACGCGGAAAATTTTTGGTGGACATGAAAACTTAAACCTTCGTGGAAACCTCCCAGCGTCAATGAACTATTTCTAGCGTCAAAATCATTGAGAAAACCTCCCAGCGTCAAAGATAAAACGTTAAAATCTAAAGACAGCCTTCGAGAAAAGCCACCTCAGCGTCACTAATTGAAATTGAAGGCCTACTCACGCATGGGCTTCCCGCTTTCTTAATAAAAAATGCCTCCACTACTTCCCGCTCAAATCTGTCTTTACCGCTCTTCAAAAAAACTGTTTTGCTCAATTACGGACTACACCCTTTGCAAGTCTTGCAGTGGTCAGCAAGGAAACTTCCATGTTGTTAGCGCACATTCCGCATGGAAGTTTCCTTGCTGACCACTGCAAGACTTGCAAAGGGTGTAGTCCGGAATTGAGCAAAACAGTTTTTTTGAAGAGCGGTAAAGACAGATTTGAGCGGGAAGTAGTGGAGGCATTTTTTATTAAGAAAGCGGGAAGCGCATGCGTGATTAGGCCTTCAATTTCAATTAGTGACGCTGAGGTGGCTTTTCTCGAAGGCTGTCTTTAGATTTTAACGTTTTATCTTTGACGCTGGGAGGTTTCTCAATGATTTTGACGCTAGAAATAGTTCATTGAAGCTGGGAGGTTTCCCCGAAGGTTTAAGTTTTCATGTCCACCAAAAATGTTTCGCGTTTGTTGTTGGTCTTTCTTTCATTATCACAATTTGTGTTAAATCAGGATTGTTGTGTTTGCGCTCTGGTTGCCTTGTTCAAGCGTGTGTATTTCTTTTGAGAATGAATTGCTTTCATGTGGGTTGCGCGCTCTTCTAATCTTGAGACTTATAAAATAAGGAAAATGTTATCATGTGTATAGTGCAGACCGCATATCTGTCTGTAATAGTTGCGCCTACTTCCGGTGTTAGGACTTTTGATGACAATTTCGTTTTGTTGTTGTGTGATAGGCTTGCGAGATATGGTTGGGGTGATGCATAAAATGTAGGGGTCTGGTGCAATAAACTTCAGTTGCAAGTTGGCGCCCGTCCTGTTGTGTTCGTGTCTCCTTTGTCTTTGTTGTTTTCGCGCCGTCCGAACTACTTTCAAGATATGAACCAACTATCCCAAATCAAAGTACTTCTTTCAGACGTCAGGCAACTACCATGGCCGCGGCCGATAAGTCTCCAGCTGGTCAGGAAGCTCCGCCCCAGCAGGTGTGGCCGGCGGATGAGCGCCGACCTTCCCGCGTGCAAAAAGGGACGAGAGGAGAGGAAAAGGCGCGAAGACGCTGAAGTTCTAATTCTGACTACAGATAACTCAGCTTCTACAAAGCGCACTCAATTTTTTTTTTCTGGCCAATGTTCGTGAAACGGCGTTCTTTAACATCCCAAGCATATCGCAATTATAGCGCCCCTGTCTGAGATCCTCTAACGCTATAGAAGCAACATTGCATTTCTTTTAAAACAAAAAATTGCGGACATGTCCACGAAAGCTGGACGAGACTCCGGAATGAATGCCGCAGGATTGAGTGTGGCTTTCTTCTCTTCACGTCTTACTTCTCCCATTACGTCTCACAAACTGTGAGCAATGGCTACGGCATCGTGTCGATAAAGCCGAGTACAAGACTTCTGTGTATACAGTGTGACGCGAGTACACGTTGAAAGATCTAGGTGGTCGAAATTTATCTGGCCCCTCCAACAGGGTGCCTCGTTCTCTCCTCCTATTTCATGCAGTCCTTTATCTCCCCTCGAAGCGCGGTTGAGATTTCCACCGAGAAGTGAGACAGTTACAGTGCCCTTTCCGGGCACAGTAACCGGATTGTGAGCAAACTGCGCATAGTGGCAGGTGGTAATTCAATTAATGATTGGTCTCGAGAGGTTGATCGGGAAGAGCAACCCGAGTCGCACAAGTCCAACCGGTGTCAGCATCTGCCATCGCAGGGCAGTGACGCATCGCTTAACCGCTGCACCACTGTTCCAGGAGTAGTGTGAGGACTCCCAGGGATCTATGAATGCTATGTAGAGAATGACCAAATCTGCATATATACGCGCATTAACCTGTTAGGGCTATCGCGTCATATCCTTAAGGCGGAGCTTAAATGTCACCTCCAATTTTAGAGCGCAGCTCTTAGGCTCCCGTTCCTGCGTTCGGCGTCGTAGCCAGCATACATCTAAATTAGCATCCACCGAAATACGGACACCGCGGCGACGATAGAACCCACAGCTTTGCTTTGCTATTTTTCCCGGCTCACCTGCTTAATATGGGTAGTCTACCTTCCTAGCTTCAAGGCCAAGTACGCAGTTACATGCATATAAAGGCATGGGTGCCCTTGTTGCTAGCAAGGTGAGGTCGAAGCCGAATTTGAATCCTCCAGCTTAGCTAATTTCAGTGCCAGCGAGAAAAATGTTGCTGTAAATATGTGGCAAATGCAAGCCCTATAGCTAGATTGGATTTCTGAATTCAAAGGTATAGAACCTGCATTCAATAAAAGGACAAAACGTCTTTGGCTTCTATGTCTTCAACGAACAATGATAAAAACACCATTATCTCCGCATAGCTCTCTTCATTATGCACAGTCAAACAGTATGCACATAGTAATGATGTGCTAGCGTGCAGTTCGTGTCTGTGAACACAACAAAAACGCAGCTTTCTCGGTGCCAACCACATCTTGGAGGGTATGCGCTCAGTCCTACAACACGTCAGGGTGCCAAGCCGATGTTGCAACCGATTAAAAAAAAAGGCAGAGAATTGTTCGATCTCTATTTCTTGTTTTGTATGTTCACTACAAAACAAGTCTCATCTCCTTCGCTGGATGAAATCTGCGGTATGCATGCATTCAAGGCGCGAGATACGTGGTTTCTTTCTATCCGCCCACCCCCGCCCTTCGAGTGCACCCCATGTGGGCAGAAATCTGTGCACGTCATGTTCCGGAAGAAAATCCGTCTAATGAATTTGGAGGGCCAAAAACGCTTTAGTGCAGCCAGTGAAGGCAAATTACGAACCATTTACACGTCTACTACACAACGTACATAACTTATTTTATGCATGCATCCTTTCTTCCGTCTTAACAGAATCCGAGAGAACTCTTCCCAGGCACCTTGTGTGTCAACGAAGCCACCAGGCTTCCTGGGATCCTAGAAGCCGAGACAAAGGACAGCGTCTCAGCGGCCGGTCTTAAATGTATCTCCTATCAGCAGTACGAGAGCCTATGGGCGTTTCGCCGGCTGGAGGATTACCTCGGTAAGAATTTCGTTGCGGCAGCATTCTTTTTGTTTTTCTTTGTATGTGTGTGTGTGTGCGTGTGTGTGTGTTTTCAGCCTCACCATATATTTGTTATGTTTACAGCTTTATGTCCTCAAGTGTTAGCTGAAGAAACTGTCGTTGCCCTTTGGACATGGTACATCAGATCTTCACACCTTTTGTACAAAGGAAATATCAGTAGCAAAACCTACTGGCCTTCAACAAGAGCCACTAGGTGCCAAAAAAGGTGGAGATGTTGTTAGGCACAGCAGAACTGGCACTGAGCTGCCTTAGTACAGTCATTGTTTAGATCGAGTGCCTCCACTCCTCCTCGCAAACCACATAGTACAAAGCCTTCTCGGTATCCTATTATCAATCTCGCTATCCTACTTCAACAAACGCAAGAAATGTCGAAACGTCGCCCCAGTGTGTGGTCGATACGATTGTGCGAAGAGCATCTTACACGTTGCCGCTTTCAGTGAAAGGAAGGTGCAGCCCGAGCAAGACAACGTCCATCCGTATGGCGATTTAATGGGATGAAGTTCGCCGTGTACGAGGACGCGTCCCATGTGCGTGCGAATGTGTTCTGGAATGTGCTTCGGCACGGTTTCTTCCCAAAAATGGACGTACAAGCGTTATTGCAGCACGAGCTACATGCCATTATTTACGACACAGACACACCCCTGTGCGCTCCTTTCACCCCAAATTTTCCGCGATACTCTCACATACTGTCTGTCGCCGGCCCATTCCTGATATTAGGCTTCCAAACAAAGCACACTCTCCGATCAGGGCGACTACACCAGAAAGTATTCTGTACCATTGCGTACCATTGTTGCAGCTGTACTGTTACATTTGCAATACTGAGCATGAAGTGGGTTCCTCGCATATATGTGCGGAGTGTAGAACGCAACCAGGACACTGCGTTACAGCCAGTTTTGGATCTGAAGTTTTCGACTTGCTTGTGTTACACTGCAACTAGCGGACAGTCACCGTCGACGCAGTTCACAGCCGCCTTGAAAGAGTCAGCTCTGGCTGAATGTTTCAACACCTCATTCATTCATTCATTCATTCATTCATTCATTCATTCATTCATTCATTCATTCATTCATTCATTCATTCATTCATTCATTCATTCGTTAATTCATTCATTCGTTAATTCATTCATTCGTTAATTCATTCATTCGTTAATTCATTCATTCATTCATTCATTCATTCATTCATTCATTCATTCATTCATTCATTCATTCATTCATTAGCTCGTCCGTCCGTTCGCCCGTCCGTTCGCTCTTTTGTTCGTTTGTTTGTTCGCCAGGAGACCGACCGTCTTCCAAGGGACTGACTCTGTAGCTTAGCAAACCCAGCCAGAAGTTTTCATTTGCTTTGTTCGATTTCTTCATGATCCTTTTCACCCTTGAACACCTTTCTCGGCGAGACCATTTGAACGCGGGAAACGGTGACTTGAAGTCACATGCTTAAAGCCGTACAACTTGGCAAAGCAGGCGAACTCTCGACTAGAAAACTGGGGGCCATTTTAGGTACACACCTTCGTTGGGATGCCGTATCTTGAGAACATTGCCCGAGAGCCTTAGTCACAGAGTGCGTTGACAGGTCACGCAGCTTTTCCACTTCTGGAAAGTTAGTTACACATAGAATCGTAAGCACGCAAGTAATGGCTGCCACCGTACTGAAAAATGTCAACACCAACGCGCAACCAAGCCTGTGAAGTTGTAGATCAAAGCATGAGTGGCTCAGCAGGGTGGTTGTAAGCATGCCTTAACAGCACACCGTTGTATTAGCGCTTCAATATCAGAGTTGATGCATGGCTAGAAGACTAACTACCTTGCTCTTCCTTTCCACTTTCCGATTCCTAGGTGCCCTGCGTGAATTCTTTGCAAGATTTCCGCTCGCATTCGAGCCTGATTTACCACCTGTGTTCGCTTGAGGAGTATCCCTTCACGACCGAAAGCTCAAGAGGCCGCTGACGCGAGTTGTCCCTCTACGGCTTGTCCTGTTTGGTTGTTTTGCAATACAAGTTTGAGATACGGGTCGCATGCAGCCTCACGTGCAAGTCGTTGGCCGTTATGTCACACCACGCTGACGGCATGGACGTCGACGTCGGTGGTATCCATGGCGGTGCCGTCTCCAGGAACGGGTGTCTGCCAGGACCATTTACTTGCCAGGAAGAATACGATTGTGTAATCAAATTTAAAAGCCTCAGAAAGATACGCTGCACTCGTGGTGGCATATCAGCTATCGCCTTCTTTACTATGTCGATAAGGGGCCGGTGATCGCTCTCTAGGATCACAGAGCGTCAGTAAACGAAGTGACGAAATCGTTCACAGCCAAAAACAACCACCAGAGCTTCTTTTCCAATTTGAGAATAGCGCTGTTCTGTCTCGGTTAACGATTTTGATGCATATGCTACTGGCTTCCATTCGTCATCAAGCCTTTGCAGCAAAGCCGACCCAATGCCATATTGCGAGGCATCTGATGTAACTTTTTACGTTCACGTTTGGGTCAAAAATCGCCAACAGCGGAGCTGCGCTCAGCGCATCACAAATTCCTCGCCATTCTGTTTCATGGTTGGCAGTCCACTCGAACCGCACGTCTTGCTTGAGAAGAGACCTTATCAATGAAGTTCGTTGGGCCAAGCTTGGAACATATTTGCTAAAATAGTTGTCCCAAGCAGTCTCTGTACTGCTTGCTTGTCTGTTGGCCTTGACATCTCGTGAATGCTGGAAATTAATCCTGCATCCGGCGTGATGCCTTTGCTGGAAATTATGTCACCCAGGAATGCGATCTTTTGTTCACCAAACTTCACTTTGCAGCGGATTCAGCTGCTTTTAGTGCATTTCGTCGGCGCCTGTCATGTTCTTCTGGGGTTGCGCCCCAAATCAACACATCGTCAACATACACGTGAACTACAGGAAGACCATCAAATACCTCGTTTAGTGCTCTCTGAAACACTTCACTGGCTGAGGCAATGCCGAAAGGGAGACGCAAAAAACAGTAACGCCCAAAGGGTAGGGAGAATGTGCATATTTTGAATGAAGTCTCATCCAGGGGAACTTGATTAAAACCAGCACTGGCGTCCAAACGCGAGAAAAATTTTGCGCCTGTGAGCTCTGCCTCAATATCCTCTCGCCTTGACATCTGGTAGTCTTCCCGTTTGAGACTGTCACTAATTTTTTTCAGGTCAAGGCATACTCTTAGCTTGCAGTCTTTTCTACACACAATGACGACTGGACTTACCCAGTCAGCAGTCAGGTCGCTCATTTTGAGAATGATGCCCTCTCGTTCCATTTAGTCCAGCTCGGCATGCAGTAGCTGCTGAAGAGACAGGGGCACTCTTCGAGCCAGCTGTACGATGGGAGTAGCATCCTCGCGAAGCTCAATCTTGCATTCCCGCCGGAGGCGTCCAGTTCCATGTAACAAGAGCGGGAACTGGCGGGAAGTTTCCTCAGAAGCGGTTGTGGCTACAGCGTCGATATTCCGCTGAACTAGACCAAAACGCTCGCTGGCCTCCAATCCAAGAATAGCCTGGTGGTTTGTTTGTTGTTTTTTTTTACCACGAAGAACTCAGCACTTTACTTTCGATTGCCAATGACGACGAGCGTCGAAAAGGTTCCCCAGTGCTTGATAATGCAACCGTTGTACGACCGCAGGGCTGCTCCGTTTGACCGAAGCGCAGTGACATTTAACTTTCGATAGACTGATAACGGGACGAGGTTCGCTTGGGAACCAGTGTCAACATTGAATGTGACGATCTTTCCTCCTATAGTGGCTTCCACAAGCCAGTCGCGGCCACTCGGAATGCTATCGACCGCCACATCTAAAACTTCGAAGTCGTCGTCACCGTCTTGCTGTACCTCACGAAGATTAGTTCTCCCTCTGCAACACGAGGCAAAAGGATTTGGCCTGTTGCACGAACGACAAGTTTTTCCGTATGCCGGTCAGCGCATTGGCGGATGTGTGCGGCCGCAACGCGTGCACGTTGCAGGCTGATACTCTTTTCTTAAAGTTACTGCGTCGATTTCGGCCTCTTCCTTTGTCTTGGACTATATCTCATTTTGGCGAGCTGCGGTTTCACCTGCTTTGATTAAGGTCACAGCCCTTTCGAGCGATAAATTCTTTTCTGTAAGCATTTTCTCTCGTAGCTTGGGCGAGTTTAAGCCGAAAACGACCTGGTCCCGAACCACGTCGTCAGTTAGGGCCCCGAAATTGCAGAACCTCGCCTGTTTCTTCACCTCTCGCAAAAATTGTTGGAAAGGTTCTGCCGGCTGCTGCACGCGTGTACGAAGCACATACATTTCGTGCACTTCGTTTTATTTCTCGGCGAAGTATTCCTGGAACATGGCGACAACCACTTTGTAGTCCTGTTTGCTTTCTGTCTCCAAGAACGAGAAATTGTTGTAAATCTCTATCGCATCTTCGCCTGCTACGCTGAGCAAGACTGCCGTTTTCGCCGCTTCAGTCCTTCGGAAGAGTTTAAACCTTTGGTGGAACAGCTTCCAGCCTCCTCCGGTGTGTCCGGACAGGATCAGTGGTGCTGGAGGCTCGATGCTTTCTATATCTGCAAAGCTGCTGCGGGTCGTCCGTCGGCGGGTGAGCACTACGAGTGGAATCCCAGAACAGCAGGCTTGAGGATCACCCCACTTCTCACACCATGTATTGTTTCATGACTGGCCGAAGTCAAACGTCGACGCTGCAAGGGAACAGTGAACGAACACCTTTATTCAGCGAGTGTTTTTATAGCCCATTCTGTGCTTAAGAGGGCGAGTGGGATATCGCGCATCAGATAACGGCGTGCTCCCCAGAGCTTGGCCGGTGGTTAGTGCGCATGCGTGCGTCACCGACTGAAGATCCGATACAGGTTCCTCACATATATGTGCGGTGTGTGGAACGCAACCTGGAACCTGGACACTGCGTGACAGCCAGAGTTCTGGATCTTAAGTTTGCGGCCTGCTCGTGTTACACTACTAGCGGACAGTCACCGTGGACGCAGTTCACAGCCGCCTTGAAAGCATCAGATCTGGCTGAATGTTTCAACATTTCATTCATTCATTCATTCATTCATTCATTCATTCATTCATTCATTCATTCATTCATTCATTCATTCAATCGTTAATTTGTTCGCTCGTTCGCTCTGGTTCGTTCGTTCGTCCGTCCGTCCGTCCGTTCGTCCGTCCGTCCGTCCGTCCGTCCGTCCGTTCATTCGTCCGTCCGTTCGTTCGTTCGTTCGTTCGTTCGTTCGTTCGTTCGTTCGTTCGTTCGTTCGTTCGTTCGTTCGTTCGTTCGTTCGTTCGCTCGCTTTTTCGTTCGTTCGTTCGTTCGTTTGTTTGTTTCCTCCCTGTACAGAGAAAAAGAGGCCAAGAGAAAAGCCTCTCAAACACGGCTTGAGGTGTCCTTGGCCTCATTAGCGGGCATTGACAGCAGTGAAAAGCACGCGAAAGAAAGAATACAACGCACTAGGATGCACCTAGTTCCTTCACGTAAGAAACCAAATGTACACCAAAAATGAAAACATATTAGAAGATGTAAGCAACCGACTTGAAATAAAAAACACCACACAACATAGGTCGAGCGCAGTACATGAAATTAGTCGAGTCAATATGTCAGTAATAATATGTCAATAAATATGTCAATGAAATCGGAAAACTTTAATTTAGCAATCTCGATACCCTGATCTATATAGTCATTTAACAAGCGTGGAAATATATAATGAAGCCTTTGTCGGCCATAATTAGTGCGGCAGGTTAAAATTTTCCAACTCTGTGTTCACCTTGGTGGTGTAGACTGAATCGGCTGAGCATAGCCTGACAAGAAGCCAAGCAACCTGGATTAGCAAGACCAGCAATCCTTGGCCAGCTTTAATATTGTCACAAATAGAACCGGAATCAAATGGGATAGGCACAGGCCGCAAGCAGAGAAGCAGAGTCCCAGCTCCGAGGGCACGCAAGTCCCTCACTTCTTCGTCCTCTAGGCGCCGCCCGGGGACACCTGGCGGCAATATACCTCACCTTTGAGCACTTCTCCAGCCGCAGCAGTGCGGGCTGTCACATTTATAATTATTGCTCTATAACGTCAACACCTTTTATTATAGTCTCCTAGGCTGTCGGTTGACTCCTTTTGTCCTGTCTCAGTCACGCAGTGATTTTACCTGATGAACAAGTACCGACTAGCGCATGAAAGTACCCTCTTGCTGCCATCAGCGTTAATTCCAATAGCGACGGGACTCAGCGAATGGGCATCTGTTCATGCCCATTACGTATTGATGTGTATTCTAAGGCATCGGGCAAAACAAAGGGTAATTTTCATCGATTCTCGGGTATTCCTGCCAGCTGTAGAAACATATTACACACAGGAGCATTTGGTCATCGACATCCACTGCCTTCACACCATCATCATCATCATCATCAGCCTGACTACGCCCATTGTAGGGAAAAGGCCTCCCCAATGTCTCTACAATTAACCCTATTCTGTGCCAGCTGCGGCCATCGTATGATGTCATCCGCCCACCTAACTTTCTGCCGCCCCCTGCTACGCTTGCCGTCTCTTGGAATACACTCCGTTGCCCTTAAGGACCAGCGGTTATCTTGGCTTCGCATTACATGCGCTACCCCAGACCACTCCTTCCTCTTCCTTTCGACAAGAATGTCATAAATCCGCGTTTCTTCCCTCACCCACTCTTCCCGCTTCCGGTACAGTGGTCACCTGAGCGCCATCACAGGTAATGACGACCGAGATGTCTGCCCATCTAAAGTCACGCCGATTGTTGCCTCTCGAAGCATTCGAGCGAGACTTGTGGCCGTTGTTATTTGGCACACATAGCCTACATTGTGGTATGGTCCCTTTCGTTGTCATTTTTACCCGCCGCGTGGCCCGGAAAGGCGCATCCGCAGATACTGCCTCGGAGAAGGTGCTACCGCTCGTATAAAATCAGAAAATCGACGAGTCCAACGTGGCCATGATTTACTGTTTGTGAAGAAATCAAACATATAATCCCTCTCTACAGCTTAATTGTGTCCCACGCACGTTAGCGTGGCCGCTGCACGGCCCGATAGGAAAGTTTTTTCGACATTTCTCAGAGGCACCGGACTCATTTGCACCCTGGAAACAAGCTTACTTATGCGCTTAAGTACATGTGTATGTGCGTGGGTGTGTGACTTTCGTGTCATAGGTATCACTTTATGGTTTTGTTTATGGGGGCTTAACGTCCCAAAGCGACTCAGGCTACGAGGGACGTCGTAGTGAAGGGCTCCGGAAATTACGACCTCCTGGGGCTCTTTACGGGCACTGACATCACACAGTACGCGGGCCTCTAGCATTTCGCATCCATCGAAATGCGACCGCCACGGTAGAAATCGAACCCCCGTCTTTCGGGTGAGTAGCCGAGCGCCATCACCACTAGGCCACCGCGGCTGCTATGTATCACTTTATGTTCCATCACTGAAATAAGGAACTTACTTTTACGCATGGACTTATACTGTTATGGAAGAGCACTAGCAAGATCGTCCTGTCATCTATCAATCGCGCGGTAGTTTTCACGGTGTCTTCATTGCTCTCAAATAGGACGCTGAAAACGAGGGATACTTAGCAGGCTGCATGTACCCACCTCCATCACATGATCAAAGATGTTACTATCTCGAGAGTGGTACGCCCCCTTTGTTGTCCTGTATGTGTCACTGTAACTAGTCTTCACGGGTTTTCTGTGCAAAACTGATACGATCGAAAGAAATGTAAAAACAAATGACAGACTCCGCGGCAACTGGTGTTTCGGCTCTTACAGAAGTAGTGAATACAGTGGAGAAGCGGTGGTCCACTGCCGCCACTGCGTACTTTTCATGGTCCGGGTATGTTGCGGCGTCCACATAAACCACATTCGGGGAATTGGCTAGGCGTCGGCGCAGGTAGGATACTCGCGCTCGTTGTCTGCCTGTGTGAACGTCTTTGAGCATATGTTTCGGTATCAGAGCCATGCTTATATGTTTCCTGTGTTGTTTTTCTAAGGAGGATTGAGCATCCAGTGCACGGATGTCCGCAACTGTGCCCACTCGCCGTAAGAGAGCTCGTCTTGCTTGGGTGGTCTGAAGTCTTAGTTTTTGAGATGCACGGATGGCTTCTGTTAGTTCCGTAAAGTTGTTGAAGATTCATAGTTCTTCCGCCACACTTTTCGAGGTTCACTGTGGCGGAAGAACTACGGGCCAGATCGGTTATGATTTTTTTTTCGGAATGCATGTCCAACATTCTTGGACAAAAAGTTTGAATATTGAAAAACTAAGTTACTTGTATATAAATATTAAAGATGATGGTCCATTCTTCCTATATGTCGCAAAATCTTTTTATAGCGTTCTCATCGCTCGGATTAAGCAGTTAAGACTGGTATAGAATATCAATAAGGAAGGATTCTTTTTATTATTATGCAATAATGCCCTTCGGCATAAACAGAGCATAAAAGGCATAAAAGGCAGCAACACAGAGCGGACTAACGTTCGAGCCCTATTAACTCATGCACTACCTGTTTTCTGGGCAATTCCGCGAAATAGGTGCAACGTATTTGCGGCCCTCTGTCGGGCAGATCGAACTCAGGGTGCTGCAGAACCAGAGCTGTCCAGGTTGACACCTAGCACTGGCATCGATGAGGCTGTAGTAAGAAGTTGGCCCCTCAAGGACAGTTGTATAGGCGTGAGCAAAAAGCGGCGTCTACCCCATCGGTTTGTGATACCGATAAAGATTGTATTTTCGATCGACAGCGCCGGGCCAGTCTTGGTGCACCAATGAGAGGTCTTGTCCAGAGCGGTCTGAAGGCCTACTTCTTGACGGGTGAGGCCTGTGTGTACTGATCAAACCTTTACATCATCCGCATACCTCAAATAAAAGATGTCCGGAATAGTAGCAAGTTTCCATGCCAAAGGAAGCAGGGCGATGTTAAATATTACTGGGGCAAGCACGGATCCTTGAGGTAAACCCTTCTTTACGGTGAAGGGGCCAACACGTTCCTTGCCGATGCGTATGGTGACGGAACGGTATTCCAAGAACGAAGACACAGACGCTTTTGAGGTCAGAAAAAACGTTAATAGTGATCAAATTCAAGCCTGCTGACGTGAGATGTACAGTCTTTGTCAAAAGTAACCAGGCTGTACTTTTTTCTTCTCACTCGTATATTAAAGCTATTATGCCAGCCCTCAAGCTCTAAATCTCTGTATGGTAAGAGGAACCCCTGTTCTCACCATCAAAAAACTTGTTTATCTTTAAGAAAGCCGTGAAGGCTCTGTTATACGAATGGGAAGCAAACCATGCAGCCTGGTTACTTTTGACAAAGGCTGTACATAATGACTGTTATAGAGAAATCTCACAATATATGAAAAAACTGCCCTCATAAACTCTTTCCCGTTCAAAAATGCTTTTGTCCAGAATTCTTTGGTGTGAAACTCCTGTGAAAAAAACTAGAATAAGGTAAGCTTCCTTAATTCAGAAGCGTACGTGATAGACGTGCGAGAAAGTTAACTTTACGTGCACATTGAACAAACACTTGCAACGCGTGTTCGCGGCTTGGACAATTAGTCACTTGCATGCGATATATTTTTTTCTCTGCGCAGACCCGTTCATGACAGCATTCAAGGCATACGACGGCGTACCTCCTGAAAGACGGGTTGCTTTTAGGAACCTCTGGTTGGACCTGCTTCGAGAGAGGACAAGTTCCGTATCTGGAGGACAGTGTCACGTCACTTACATCTTCAACGTTGTTCACGCGCAGAAGCCATGAAACCACTAATCCAAAGTGTAATGTGCGCGTCCAGTTGGTTCCCTGTAGGCTAGTTTGTGATCACAAGGGCTAAAAAGTGCACTCTGACGTACCTCTTGTTTGTTTATGCATTTTATTCTGCAAAAAATTGCAAATTTTTTTGTGTGAGAGAGGAACGGACAGTAACACTCGCTCTGTCGATGGGCACCTGAGCCAGGCCGTGAAGTAATGACGTTTTTGCGTTTGCCCTCGAAGAAATCTTTGCCGCAGCTGCTGTATTTCAATGTATGCGTAATGCAGAAGGTTTCCGTGTGCTGCGCGATGTAAGTGCACGTGAAAGAGCCTCAGCTGATCGAAGTCAATCCGCAGCCCATCATTATAGCGTCTATTTTTCTGTTTTCTTTCACTCCGTCCTTCGTCTCTTTCCTGACGGCGCGTTTCAGGCTCCAGGTCGGGGTCAAATCCACAAAACCACTGATTATCGGGATACATGACTGCGGTTATCTGAAATAGCATTTTTAGCAGTAGTCGTTTTACAGCGATAGTCGGCTACAGCGCGAACTGCAAAAATTGCGAGTTTCATCACTGCCAGACATAATTAGTAGCCGCAGCTCAAAAACCGAATCGAGTGACGCGACGGGTTGAGAGACATATAGTGGGGTTTCTGGATTAAGAACCCCGTGCTAAAGCGGAGCACACATCATCTTGCTAATAAAGTTTGTTCTCTACTTCTCTCTGGGGAATGATTTCTCATACGACTATATCGCCTGAAAGCAATGCTTCCAGCGAGGATTAAGGAGCTCCTATGCAAATCTTTGTTTTTATCCCATTTTAATTATTGTCACCTTGTCTGGGGCACGACCACTCTAAATAATCTTGACAAAATTCGTCTGCGTCAAAAGAAGGCAATAACATGTATATTACTGCTCAATCTCAACCAGAATGCGAGCAAGGACTTTGAAGATGCATGTAGGTATTAAGAAAATTTTTGACATCTTAAGTTTTCAATTGTTTTCGAGGTATAAGAAGGAGCGATCGTCATATTGATTATTTAGGAACACTGGCCTGCTTAACGCCGAGCGAAAAGCTGTATAACTCTAGACAGCACTCCCCGTGGCAGACTAAAACTCCAAGAACAAATTACGGGTTACAAATGATTGCCTCCCAGATACGAAAACAACTAAACACGTCACATCATAAAAATGGAATCTTTGTAAGCATTTCCTACGCTTCAAAAATCAGTTCTATAATCTTTTCATTTTTCCTTTTGATTGAATGTGTGCACCATAAGTTTTTGGAGCTATTTTTGTTATTGTGATACTGTTGCATAATATGTATTCTTTGTTCCCCTAATGCCTTTGTATATGTGGGGGCCGAGGGTTCGTCAAGCCTTGCTGGCTTTTTTCCTAGACCCTTTTCATGGTTGTGATGAATAAATCTCTATTATTATTATTATTATTATTATTATTATTATTATTATTATTATTATTATTATTATTATTATTATTATTATTATTATTATTATTATTATTATTATTATTATTATTATTACTTGTGATAAAAAAATTTAAAAGCTCGTTTGTCTGCTAAGATAACGCTATAATAATGCCCAACATTATGTTGTCTGTACAAACCACTTAACTTTGTGTAAAATTGATTATTTGGCAAAACAAAAGCTCGCAAACACGTCCGTGCTACGCCTGGATTACCTATACTTCATTGCATGCAGCAGAGTACTACCTCCTGCAGTAGGTATCCTCGATGCGCTTCCATTAAGACAGGTCCCATAGAGGCCCATATGTCTCCGAAGGCTATCGTCTAGGCTTTTAAATAAATGGGCGCCAATTGGCTATTCAGGTGAACCTGTATTGGGGAGGTGGGTCACCACTGAAAGCCATGCGTTAAAGCCTTAACTGTATGACGGATGTTAGCCCGTTTCCCGATGTTCGGTGTCCGCATATGTAATACACAGGTGCACGTCTGTGCAGGACAAGCGCAGGTGCACAGCCAGGGTCCACCACCGCGCATGTGCGAACGGGCCGACAAAAATGGCGGAAGACAGCAGACCGGACACAGGAAGAACAGAATGTAGCCGTAAATAAATGAAAAAGCAGTTTTTCGGGTGCTTAAAAAGAAAAAACTCGCGGACTCTTAGCGTCTTTAAAGGCCTAAACCTTTCGAGCTATATTAATGGCTGATAGAAAACACTGTGGCGAAAGTTTCTGTCGTTCCTTTTCCCACGTTCTCACACTCTTTGTTTCTAACTTTGGATTAGCAACCTTGTTTCTTTCTGTTGCGTATAAGAGCGCGACCACAGCGCTGTTATACGCAACAATTCTGTACAAAACCATTTTGGAGCAGGAAACAGTTTATGAACGCAATTTTTTCGTATAATGCAAGATTTCACAGTATAAATCAATATATCCGCAGATAACCCTACGACAGTCTTGCTTTTTTATTATTAACGTTTTTTTCTGTCATCCAAACAGTTCCCCACTGGTTTTTCTACGGCAGTCGTAACTGTTCGATGCGAAAGATAAAAGAAAGACTGCAACATATCAGAAGAACGGACCATTCCGTTCAATATTTCCATAGCAGAATCTGACAATATTACAATATTCAAAATTTTCTTATCGGACTGGGAGGTCACTGACAATTCTTACTGACTCACAAGCAGCCTGCCGCAACTATCTATGCGGCAGAGTCGGTCACATAGCGCCCCGCATACTCCGCTCTGTAGACTGCAAGACGCAACAAACACATGCAGAACCACACAAGCCGATCAAAAATAAGATCATCTGGGTACCGGGTTACACGGGGGTGGCAGGAAACGAAGAGGCGGACAGGATAGCTCGAGGATATACTAACTACCGAGCATCCAACGTCAAAGACCTTGAGGAATCCCTGCCAGTACCTCGGGTATACTGGGCCGTACTCAGCAACTACAAAGGCAGCAGGATGCGGTACCCACCGCCACACAAATCCTTAAACAGAGAAGAGGCTTTCTTGGGATGGCGTTGCGCACACGAAAAAACATACACAGGAAGAGGCAGAAGACAGAAAGAGCGCAAGACTCTCTCCCAAGAAAGCTATGCACCAACTCGCCCAGCAAGAAGTTCTTCTACATTAAAGAAGAGGCTGTCACATGGAGACAACTCCAAACGGGGTCATATCCAAATCTAAACACACTAAGTAAAATTCACCCCACACTTTACGCACACAATTGTCCGTGGTGCCATGAAAAACCTACACTGTATCACATAACATGGGCATGCCAAAAAGTCGACGTCCTCCCAGTTACACCAAACCCAAGTGCGGAGCAATGGGAAGGTCTGCTCTCCAGCGACTGCCTCGATGACCAGATCGGTTTGATACGGCGAGCTCAGCTGACGGCAGCATCCAGCGGAGCCCTGGAATAGGGGCAACCGACCGTTGCGGATGGACTGACCTGACCGCATAAAAGCACTTGTGCTAGAGCTAAGTAAAGTTATCCTATCCTATCCTATCCGGGAATGTTGGACATGGAAACTGTGATGATCATGAGAGGGAAGTTTTTGCGGCATTAGAGGTGGTGGTGACCGTATCAGGCGCCATTTCGCCACAGTTCGCTGTCGTATCTTTCAATTCAGCGTGGCCGTGAGCGACCGGCATTCTCGGCCTTATGACCGCCCAGGGTACTTCTTGCTACCGCCGAAGGTGAGTTGTTTTCTGTGTTCACTGCTAGTCACCAAGTGAACAGGGGAAGGGAAAACCTCAGGGTGCTTGCCAATGTTTTGGCAAGAGGCCCTGCCCTTGTCTTGTCTCCGTCCCAGACGAAAACAAGTCATCGTGTCGAAACGTGGGCATTCCACGCATTTCGCCGTTGTGTGTTCGTCTCTCTGTAGCCTGTTGTGTGGCAGGCTGCTCGCCTGCGCACCGCGTGGGGGGCAGATGAGCAGGATCATATATATATATATATATATATATATATATATATATATATATATATACACAAAGAGAGAGGCTGCTCTTCCCGAGCAGCCTGGGTCGCAAACCAACCGAAGCACCTTGGCAGCACCTGCCGTAGAAGGGCAGTGGCGATATATATATATATATATATAGACAGAGAGAGAGGCTGTTTGGGAAGAGCAGCCTGGGTCACAACTCAACCGAAGCACCTTGGCAGCACCTGCTGCAGAAGGGCAGTGGCACATCGCTTTACCGCGAACAATTCCATCCGTGAACACTGGTTCTGAACACCGAAACCGTGCTTGTGTGTGCGTGTGTGCGTGTGTGTGTGCGTGCGTGCGTGTGTGCGTGTGTGTGTGTGTGTGTGTGTGTGTGTGTGTGTGTGTGTGTGTGTGTGTGTGTGTGTGTGTGTGTGTGTGTGTGTGTGTGTGTGTGTGTGTGTGTGTGTGTGTGTGTGTGAGAGAGAGAGAGAGAGCAGAGAAAGATCCTTGTGCTCTAAATGCCAAATGTCGGATGTTTACACGACTGTTGAATTTGACCTCATGCAAAGGGAACCACAGCAGTCTTATTATTTTGCCAACATCACCATTGTGTCCCGTCATGTGCTCATGACTTCGTGCTTAATGCTGCCATGCTCACATACCTGCCGGGTTCTAGCATTATATTCCTGAAGTTTTCAATTTTCAGCGTTCCCTCACAATGACGCTTGTGATTACAGGTCCAATTTTAGAAGCTTTCCTTTCCGTACTGATCTTAAATGCTCGTTTGAAATGTACAAATACAACCTCCTGTGTCAGGCAATGACAACAACTTGGGCCTGAAACTTCGAATGGCTTCCGGCAAAAACAACGAATCAAGAAGCACTTTGATCCACAGTCAACAAAAAAAAGGCGATAAGCCTTAAAAAATAGCGGCGAGAATTCGGGCATTCTTAGACAGCAAACCTCCCTACGAAAAAGTCTTAGCAGAGTAACGAAAGCACGCATTCGGTGTCGTCCCACTTTAGCAAAAAGTTTGGGTTGGTAGCTATTAAACAAAACATGGCAGCAGCCTGGTCAATGAGACAAACCCTCAAATACATAAGTGCCAGCTGTAATGAGCAGCCAAAAAAAGTATGACGACTGTGGCGTGTTGCTGCTGAGCCCAGTGTCGTCGGTTCGATGCCTACAGCGGCGGCAGTATTTCGATGCATGCGAAATGCGGAAACAGTCATGTGCTGTGCGATATCAGAGAACGACAAAGAACACCACGTGATCTAAATTATTTCGGAGTCCTCCACTATGGTCTCTCTCATAGCACATATGTTGCTTTCGGGCGTTAAACCCTTTACAATGCGCACGCTGTATGGATATCTCACGTTCATATAAATGTTTAAAGTGCACTCACAATGACACTAAAAATAGAAGGGCATCACTTTCAAGCCATTCCGACCACTAGTCTTGTAGAAAACAGAGTACACATATTCACCAGTGACTTCGTAAAAAAAAATTTGAACGTGACACGTATTCGTACCTGTCTTATTGACAC
Source organism: Amblyomma mixtum (assembly GCF_055824585.1). Lineage (NCBI taxonomy): Eukaryota > Metazoa > Arthropoda > Arachnida > Ixodida > Ixodidae > Amblyomma > Amblyomma mixtum. The sequence continues at coordinate 50,344,919 of NC_143013.1, forward strand.
ATAAAAAAAAATTGCAGTAGAATTCAAAATTGCTTCAAGGAGTATCATTAGGCAGCTCTTTGATAGAAAAGGCTCAAAAGCTTAACAAGTTTTTCAATTCTTTTCCCTCCAAAATTGACCGCGTCGAGCTGCGCACCAGCTCTTGTAAAAACACACCGAACGTCAAGGAAGCGTACTAGCGAAGGTAAAAGCAAGCTGATTTGTTTCCTTGAAAGTTCGGCAAAATTTAGCGTAAGAAATTTGGTGCGTATAGTGCATCGTTGTCCGTTTGCCAGTACCCATGCGTTGCGCAGGCTAAATTGTTCCATTTTTGTTTTTGTTTTTTTCATGCCAGCTGTGCACACCACAGCAACAGGTGCAAGGACGGGGAGTGCTTCAAATATGTGCTGTACTGTACATTTTTCGTCCTCGACTCTCTTGGGTTCTGCTGAAAGCTAGCGGCACCATTCTGTTGTCAGAACCCCCTTCCCCTCATACAGCTCGGCCCCAAATGCTCACGCCGCGTTGTTGTTATCAAATGTGGTACATTCCGTAGCAGTTCCTTTCATACCGGGCCACGTCGCCGACGCATAAAAAACAACCAGCGGCGAAGCGCTCGACGTGAATGAAGTGCGGTGCTTTCCGACACGGAGCTTCTTTTCACAGGTTTGTAACAGCATCTCGTTTTCTGCCGGTGTCTCTTTCCGCTCCATATAAGCTGCTCGTATAGAATTATGGGAATATGGAGTCCATCAAGTATGAAAGTATATATGAATATCCATGTTTTTTTTTTTGTACAGAGTTAATAAGCGCCCCGCCGTGGTGGCTCAGTGGTTACGGCGCTCGGCTGCTGACCCGAAAGACGCCAGTTCCATCCCGGCTGCAGCGGCCAAATTTCGATGGAGGCGAAATTCTAGAGGCCCGTGTGCCGTGCGATGTCAGTGCGTTAAAGAACCCCAGGAGGTCGAAATTTCGGAGCCCTTCACTACGGCGTCCCTCATAGCCTGAGTTGCTTTGGGACGTTAAACCCCAATAACCAAACCAAATAACCAAGCAGAGTTAATAAGAAATCCACCTAATTCCATACAGTTTCCATACCGTGTGCATGACGTCATATTCGCTTCTAAAGATTCCACCGGAGGGGACAGCGCCTCCCCAGCATCGAACTTTTTGCACTAATCTCGGACTTATGGTTGAGGTACGCCGACTGTAGAATGCCAATAGCGTAAAACAGACAATTGACCTTATTTGCTCCTTAAGCTAATTAAACATAATTTTTGAACAATCTAAGGAGGTATCATCCCAATAAAAGATGTTCATTGATATATTCTACTTCATCAGTGCGATATACCTTCAGTCTTTGCACAGACATTTTCTAAACTATTCAAATCATTTCTTCGTACGCATGGATCAAAAGACAGTAGATATTAATTGAGAATTCCTGGGCGGTGAAAATATACGCTTCATAGCTTCTTCTTGCGAAAGCAGTGTTTGCTTGCTTTTCCGCACTTTTCCGCTTTACTACCTGTTGTGCGGGGCTCCAGAATCACTAAGTCTGAAAGGTGAAATAAGCTTTCCTGAGGTTTTGAATTTCCGTAATTGCTTTCCAATAACTACGTACAAGGGGAAGATTTAGTCTGAGCAAGAGGGAGGCGCTTCTCTAATGGTGCGGAGGCGCTCATATCCAGAGCGTCGCTGAACGCGGGTGGCTTAGTCAGAAAGGACGGGAGAACGGAAGAAGCTGCGGTTTGTTCCTGGCGAATCTCTAAATGGCCTCGTTTACTTGAAACAGAACACCGCCGGCGCTCTTGATCAGCTTAATGCTAGCCGTCGTGTGAACAAAGATGACGGCCAGGCTGTTGGCATTCGGACCTCTAATGAGCATTGACCCCTGACACCAGAATTCCCGGTGCCATACAGTCTCTTGCTCAAGCGCCTCCGGGGTCCCACAACGGGAGGATGCCGCCGGCGATAGCGGCACTCCAGAAACGCGTAGCGCAATGTCCCACCTTATCAGACCAATTTTTTTAATCCGAAAAGCTCAAGATGGCCACCCGGCCAGCAAGCCATAGTCTGAGGCTTGGCAGCAGCTGAAGAAACAAACGTGTAAGGAAATCCCCCTGTAAGAAAATACTCCTAATCTAGTCCGCGCCCGACAGTACTGCCGCGGCTGCGTGCTACCAGATATATCTGTACACAGCCGTGACGAGCGCTCCGCTGGAGGCCTCACCCATGCTCGCAAGTCAGGAAAAGCATTGTGTAAGGACGGCACGTGTACCGATAAAAAACAATACTCTAAGGAGCCGCAACCCACGTCCCATAATCGCAATTGCTTGCATACTATTTGTGATCAGACTCGACAGCAGCGCATTAACACCGGTTATCTCAGTGATCTTGTTTTCGTATCTCATGAATGTCAAGCTGTTTGCCACGACCACATCCTTTCCCAACTCGCCTCCCTAGACTGTGGCTCCCGCATGTACTGTTATATCCGCTCATTCCTCTCTAAACGTGTCACTCGCTTTCGAGTTGACACCTATCTGTCCGACCGCCACAACCTCACCCGAGGCACTCCTCAAGGTGCTGTTCTCTCTCCTACCCTTTTCAATCTTGCTATGGCCCCTCTCGCCTCCCAGCTAGCTGAAATTCCCGACCTGCATCATATATTTTACGCCGATGACATCACTCTCTGGTGTTCGTCTGGCTCTCCCGGTCTCGTACAGGACACCCTGCAACGTGGCCTAGATCTCATCGACTCCTTTCTCACCACTGCTGGCCTCTCTCCTGCTCCTTAAAAATCCGAGCTCCTTCTCCTCAACCATTCCTCATACCAGCGCTCACACAACCAATTCGTCTCTCTCCACCTTTCTGGCTCTCCCATTCCTGTCGTCACGCACTGCAAAGTTCTTGGCTTTCCTTTGCATGCAGCCAAGAACGTGCAAGCCCTCCACCGTGCTGTCACCCCCTGCCACTCCGTAACTCACCTCCTGCGGCGCGTGGTCACTCGGCGCTCAGGTCTCCACGAGGCTCATGCGTGCCGAGTTGCCCACGCGCTGGCCCTCAACAAGGTCTTGTACTTTGCACCCTACGTTTCCTTCAATCAGACTCAACGCTCTTGAGACTGCCCTTGTGGGCCTCTACAAGGCAGCTCTCAACCTCCCTATCCCTACCTCTACTGCAAAGATCTTTGCAACAGGCCTCTTTCATCCTCTCCGTTCTCTGCTCACTCTCCATCATGACTCGCAGATTGCCCGGCTTTCCCTTACCCGTCAGGGTCAGTGGTTACTGACTCAAGCGGGTATCTCGCCCATTCCCTGCTCCCCGTTTACCTCTCCTATTCCCACCCCGGCTCCCAATCTTCGGATCCTCCCCCTTCCGTCCAACATGTACCCCGTTCTGCACGCCGGCCGTCGTCATGCGGCCGCAAAGCACCATTCCCCTCTCTTTGATACCCAGGGTGTAGCTTACACGGATGCCTCCTTCGTGGCTCCTCGAGGTTCCTGCGGCTACGCCCTGTACCACCCCCACCTCCCCGCTCCTGAAACTCACACCAGCGGGCCGTTTCTACGCCCTCCGGATGCATTGTCTCTCGAGGTCCTCGCCATTGCGCATGCCCTCAAGTCATTTGCCCTCCTTCCCTCTCTTCAAGAGTACACAGTCTATTCAGACTCACAAGCCGCTATACACCACATACAGAAACGCACCCTAACCCCTTCTCTTCAACAGGAGGTCGAACGAGCGATCTCCGCATTGCAGCCTTCCATCGTTTTCCTCCGCTGGGTCCCTGGGCATTCAGGGATTGACGGCAATGAGCTGGCTCATCAGCTCGCCCGTGACACACTTTTCCGGGCACCGTTGATCCCCTGGCCCAAGCCCTCGGAGGACGGTGGGAGACTCACCCTTCGCCGCACCATAAAAGAGGTCTACCTCGAGCTCCGCCTCGACAAACGCCTTTACCCTCCCCCTCATCCATCACTCACAGTGCCGAAGGCTCGCCTTCTTCGGCACGTTCAAATGAATGCAGTCATCACCCCGTCTCGCCTCTTTCTCTATCGCTATCGATCGGACCCTTCCTGTCCCAACTGCCCCTGTATCTATGCGGACCTTGCCCATTGCCTCTTCTATTGCCCGGCTGCTCAGCAGTCGGGTTCCTACCCCCCACCATCTTTATCCATCACCACCTGGCTCGACTGGCTTGGCGCTGAAGGGGAGGAAGAACAGCGACTTCTGGTCGCCCAGGCGGTCGACATGCTCGGCCTGTAAATTTTGGCCGAATAAACGTCTTCTACTACTACTACTGTCAAGCTGTCGTGAAAAAAATATAGATATGCAGGCTCGATTTTCTTACCATGTTTCAAAAAATTTTGTCACGCCTGATTAGGCCGATACACCAAGGCATTTTGTCCTGCGACGAAGCTTAGAGGAGAACTGTGCGTTCTTATATGAATGTATTGCGATATGGATAAAGTGGGGCAATATATTTAGAAATCTAACTACAAGATGGGCAGTGAAACACACGCCTTGATGTGGCTAGCTCCTTTGCGCTTTTTAAAACGCAATCCGCCAGCACAATGGCGAGAAGGTACAGAATAACCATCGGCTCCACTCCGCATTCCTCGCGACCAGCGCCATCAGTAGACCGCTCTTTGTTCAAAACACAACATGACGTCAAGGGGCACGGCCTAATTTGCCGAAACACCGATTTTGCGTTGCCCCGTCACCTTTATCCTCTCTAATAGAGCCGCCTCGGCCGGTGTCGCACCTGCCGCACCTGCCCATACGACCAGCCACACCTCGCTGTGACTGGCGACCTCAGTGTGAGAGGAGAAGTCACCACTTGGTGTCGGTTTTCCAACATTTTCGTGATTTGAAAGCCGCGTCCCCCCTTAGCAATGGCCGCTCAGGTTATGCAGTACGCTGGCGATTACGCTTGCAGCTCATGTGAACGTTCTTACCTTTATTGTACAGAGACAGCAAAAATGCCTATTTTCTCATGCAGCTGTTCACGCCGCATCACAGTCACCCAAAGCCAACTTCGGTGGACGTGAATCGTTGAGCCGCTATGCACAGGCCCCAAGAATCACAGCTGCCATGTGAGCAAACGACACAAAAAACTGCCGATCTCGACCCCGAATCGTATACCTGGCATGATGCTTTCAGCCGCAAATACAACCTGGAAGCTTTAGAAAGCGTGCAGTTCAGACGAACACCATCCGGTCAGGAACAGCACCTCGATGTTGGTTGCGGCCCTGGAAACTTCCTCGCTGAATGTCTCGTGCAGCGACTGGGCCCCTTCAGACGTGTCGTCGGTACTGACATTTCTCAGGGTATGGTGGAGTACGCTAGAAGAAACTATCAGACGCCGGAGGTATCCTTCGAGATCCTGGACATCGAGCACGGCGATCCTCAGGACATCGTGGACAAGTACGGCCTATTTGATCGAGTCTACTCTTTCATGACGTTTCACTACGTGTGGGACCTGGACAAGGCGTACCGCAACATCTGCCGGCTGCTGAAGGACGGCGGAGAGTGCCTGGTCGTCTATCTCACCAGGACCTCCATCAGAGATGTGTGGCATAAGTTGTACCAGGACGAGGAGTGGAGGGCCTACATGCCGGTGAGCAAAAGGGAAGCGAATCTTCTTGATTTTGCTTGAAGCTCCAAGTAAGAAGATTAAAGAATGAATTCCCGAATTTTCTCAGTGATCAAAGCAGAAAGCTGGGCTAGTTGGTGTGTCATAGTTAATTAAAAGACTAGCGCATAAAACTAGGACAAAGACAGAGAAGCAGACAGGACGAGCGCTAATTAACGCTCGTCCTGTTTGCTTCTCTGTCTTTGTCCTAGTTTTATGCGCTAGTCTTTTAATTAACAATTCTCAGTGATGCACCTTTTCCTGCAAGGTGTATGTGCAAGAAATAAGGAACACATACTTAGGAGCGTTTAACATTTTACTGGCGCTAGTAGTAGTAGTAGTAGTAGTAGTAGTAGTAGTAGTAGTAGTAGTAGTAGTCGTAGTAGTAGTAGAAGAAGAAGAAGCAGTAGTATTAGTAGTAGAAGTAGTATTAATAGTAGTAGTAGTAGTAGTAGTAGTAGTAGTAGTAGTAGTAGTAGTAGTAGCAGTAGTAGTAGTAGTAGTAGTAGTAGTAGTTGTAGTAGTAGAAGAAGTAGTAGTAGTGGTAGTAGAAGCAGTAGTAGTAGTAGTAGTAGTAGTAGTAGTATTAGTTGTAGTAGTAGTAGTAGTAGTAGTAGTAGTAGTAGTAGTAGTAGTAGTAGTAGTAGTAGTAGTAGTAGAAGAAGAAGAAGAAGAAGAAGAAGAAGAAGAAGAAGAAGAAGAAGAAGAAGAAGAAGAAGTAGTAGTAGTAGTAGTAGTAGTAGAAGAAGAAGAAGTAGTAGTAGTAGTAGTTGGCGCAGCCGGGGATTGGCAACCACTTGTTACTGGGGAAGAAGGGAGGGAAGGTTTGAGGAGACGTCACTCCTAACGCCACCTGAAAGCTCCAGGGAAGCGCACCGTGCTGAGTGGTCCAAACCCAGTGACGTTACGTCACTCATAACGTCACATGAACGCTCCATGGAAGTGCACCGTGCTGAATGGTCCAAACCCAGTGACGTCAAGTATGACGGCGTAGTTCCTCTCTCTCGTAACTTTGTCCCACTGATCTGACGACCCCCCAAAACGCACGCATAAATTTCGCCCAACGGAATCTCACATAGGGCCACGTCGAGCTCATCTCGTGCCACTACTCAGATCACAAGGCATCTTTCCTGACTATCAAGAACTGGGAGAGAAGAATTACCTGAAAATACAGTATGTCTGAAATATAAAGAGTGGTCTATAACTGTACGCATATGCATGTCGGTAACAAATTCTTTGTCGGTAACTTCCCTATGTCTCGAAATTGAAGTACCTCTCGAGCTGTTGCTGAGTTCAACAATGAAAACCGCCTTGAGAGTTTTTATTTAAGGCGAAAGCCTTTAATGGCTCATACTGTCGTCCGTTAACAAAGCGTGTCACACGCATTTAACTCGGGAACTAAAAGAGATAGAAGAAACCCAATGGCTGCTTCAGATAGAAGAGGAAAAAATGAACCTAGACGCCAAGTTTGATGGCTGTAGATTAATTAGTCAATTAATTATAGCCAATGATGTTGAAAATGCGTCGAAATAGCGCGGACGTCGATATAGCCACTGGACGGTGTGACGTCACATCGACCGGAAGTCGTCACGGCACAGTGAAAATAGTGACAGAATGGTTGGAAAAACGTCGGATTTGTGTCAAATTAGATGGAGACACCTGTAATTGAGCGTAATTAACACTTAAGATCCCCGAAAGAAGTATAATTTGGGCATCGATAGAGTCACGAGAATGGTGTGACGTCACATCCACCGGAAGTCATCACGGCATACTGTCCTCGGCTTTCGCCTCTCAACGCTTTAGTTGCCAAAGTGTCCTCGCAAATTTTTTTTTGTTTCTGCCCAGAAAAAAAAAAAAAGAAGAAAACAGCCGCTATTTTCTTGTAATGCGCCGCCTGGTGGCAAAGCTACACACTCAACAGGAAAGGAGCAAAAAGGGAGTAAGCTGTCCTCTAGCGTATTTCCTTTACAAGGTAAGGATATGCTGTCCAAGCGCTGGAGTAAATTTCCATCACGAAACATACGGAATACCTACGGTTGGCAACGAAAACATATCCCCTTTTCAATACATGCAAAGTTCTAGCAGTTAGGATGATTTTAACGTCGGTTTCAACCTCATCTGCTTGCTAACCTCTGGGCCACCGGCGCCTCATTTAAAAAAGCCTCCTCCCATTGCTAGCAGCAGTAGTTACTAAGCTTTGCAGTGGGAACATACTTCTGTTGTCAAGAGTAAGCATTCCGTAAATTTAGTGATCGAAATCTACTACGGAACGTGGCCAGCATACCCCATTGAGTTTCTTACTATTACCTAGAGGGAAAGCTGACAACCCGTCTATGGGAGTGTGCATGAAGGCTCCTCGAGACCACTTTAGCCACCATGGGCGCTCAAAGCATCATGGGGCGGTGAGCTACCGACTGCAGAACTTCAACTTTTGGCCAAAAAATAATGCAAAAGTAAGCGCTATTCGATAATAAAAAATGTCCTAACAATCAATATCCTGTCTGTAAATTGCAACAAACGAGCAGAAAAGCATGCAAATGCAAAATTTGCCCAAAATAAGAGATGGCTAGCTCTCCTATTGGCCAAGTAATGAACACTACAAGAAACAAATATTTCGTAATTAACAGGCGCACTTTTAAAAGTAAATATGTTTTCAAAAAAAATGTTGTTGCTTAAACACTTTAAGAGGTTTTTAAAGGCATTTCAGAAAAGTGAAACCTTTTATTGGCGTCGTGTGCTGTTGAGTTTTCATTACTATGGCTTTTGCACACTGCGTTCACGCGAAAGTCGTCTGCGCACACACGAACAGCGTTTTCGGAATGAAACATTTTAGTAATGACACTCCGTGTTCCCGAAAAGCTACGACTGTCCCGCAACAAGTAGCTCACCGCCCCATGATGCTTTGAGCGTCCATGGTGGCTGAAGTGCAGCGCCGCCAGCGTTCCCTCTATGTAATAGTAAGAAACTCTATGAGCATACCCTGCCCCTAAAAGAGGGTGCACTAGGGAACAGGTTACTCCCTTTTTACTACCATACAGTTTCGTGCTTAGAGCGTACACATATTCGTGTTGAGAGTGTAGCGAACTAGAGAGCTGTCCCGAATTCTCTTTGCCCGCCACGCTGCGGTTCTCCCTGCTCCTCACCACTTCGCTGCTCCAACACGGCGAGAGGAGAATGTCACGTGACACGTGCGTCACGGAGTGCGTCGGTTTGGTGGACATCACTAAAGTGAACTAGACTATTGTAGTACACTTTAACATCGCTTTGCGCTCCCCGCAAGCTCGCGGTTTTCGAATGGCGCGAGAAACTGCCCAAATTTGTTGAGCCATAGCGGCGAGGGTAATCGCGTCTTCAAATTTTTAAAAACTAATTAGGCGATTACTAACAGCCGGCTACAAGCAGTTAATTGCTATCAAGCGTCTATATGTAATAGCTAAAATGTTAACTGTTAGAATTTAGTTAACCACTGTACTCGTTAACAGGATTCGCCTTTTCTTTCACGTCCGCCAACACTGGTATCACTATGAGACAAAAACCTGCTGTTTATCTCAAAAACCATATTTTTAAAAATTGCTGGCGGGCTTCCCTAAAACACCTGGTATATTTAGAGGGGCAATAAATTCCATGCAGAAATGCAGAAAAAGTTATTTCGATATTCAGAAACGCTACTTATGCAAAATGAAGGACAAAGGAACGTTCAGTGTCAATCTCATGGCAGAAAGTAGGTTTCAGTTAACTGTTTAAGGTTTCTGAGATGATTCGAGCATCAGAGCCAAAGTAACTTTTAATAATGAATGAACACGAGTTAGGACTCCAAAATTTGGATCGCCTTTCTTTGATGAATGTTGGCGAAGTATTGTTGTGATAGACGTCTCTAGCTTCATGCATTTTACACTTGAGCATTGTCTTTAATGTGCAGAGTGGTAAATCCTGCTTGTTTTGCTTGGATCAGCAGTGACGACGGTAGACGGTGGTCGGATGTGCCGATGAGAGGGCGCTCTCGTCTCGCTGATAAATAACCTGTGGGGGCATGATGGATACGGCCTTGGGCGAAGGAACTATAGTGGAGGGAGTATGAGCTTTGAAAATTTTTTCGTCTGTATTAGCTATATGGTTTAGTGTAGCTTGGGTAAACCACGTCTTTGTCCCAACCAATCGTTCACGTTCCCCGAGGATCCGGGTAAAGGTCCACGCTCGGTCGCTAACTGTGTCTTGTGCGCTCACAATCGAGGTAGCATGCCCCCAGGTAATGTGGGCTACCTGGAGCCATGCTTTTCGTGGAGGGACCTCTTGTAAACACGTAATGTCTAGTTATATGGCCACGTACAAGTGTGGGTATAGCTGCTCACATGGCACACAGGCAGCTGTAAAACTGTTGTTGCCACTTTTCGTCCTGCGAGACAGAAAAACGCGGAGTTCTTGCGTCGACAATGCCACAAAGCCATGCATGTTTTTCAAAACTGCACAGGATCAAAGAGCGGTAGTTTCGGGGCGCTTCAGCCTGGGCAAGCCAGTTCCCGAGCGGGAACTCATCGCCCGCGAGAGCAGTGCCGTCACTGGGGCGGGAATGGACTTGGTCGCCTGCCGCACTTACTCCAGCGTCTCGACCTTTCCAAGCGTGGACGACTGCCTCGGTAAGTGCGTTGAAGAACTTAGGACACAGTGGTGCGCTCGTAAATGCTCATATTTCGAGAACAATCCCAACAACTTGGTGCCCCTTATTCAGAACAAGCGAGCAGGATGAGCTTCCGCGTCGCCAGTGAGCGTACAATTATAGGTCATGTGCCAATGCAAATTTTGACCTGCTGCAAAAGCGGCTGCTCTGCTTCACTTTATTTTTTTTAACGCGAGCATTAAGGCTTTCGTTCAGCGCAGGACCCGGCGGCGCCGGTGTCCTCCGTGCGAGAAAATGCGGATTGGTCGAAAGGGTAGTGACGTCAGACATCGAACGGCGGATTTATAAAGTTAACAAAACGGCGCATAAATTGTGGATATAAGGTCGCAACGTGACTCAAACGTCATTATGACAGCAAGATTGTAAAGTATATTAATTGCACTGAAGAGAAAACTAGAGCGAGATGGGATTCGAACCTGCGCCCCTTGGACCCCGAGTCAGACGCGCTACCCCCAGGCACGTTCGTTCGATTTGGTTAAAGGTAGGCCTTGTGTGTCTTGTCCGACAGTGTAAGTGTCTGCAAAGTGATCTGCAAAGAGGACCGCAGTCAGCTGAAGGAAGCCGTTAACGCTATGGCTTCGTACCCTTAGGGTTGAGCTTAAGTGCCTGCAAAATTTTCATCACTACTCTCACTTTATTTTTTACTCTCCTAATTCTCATGACTGAAACCTGAATTCGTAAGATTTCAGTATCTCGTGGACAGAAGCATACAAAAAAACTATCTGCCGAGAAAGGCCAGAAAAAAAGTATTTTTCAAGGCAGAATTCGGTCTTTAAACCACTTGTCCCAAGGCACTATCCTGATTCAGGAACAATGCTTCGTTTGTTTTTTTTTTTTTTGCATATGAAACGTCTCGAAAAATACTCTATCTCAACCCTCGCGCAAGCTGTGCTAAATGTTCATAAGTATGACGCGGCGGACCCATTGTAAATGGCACGCTTTATTTCGAAGGAACGCTATAAACGCAATTAATACCCCCTTTATCTTTGTCTCTATCTATTGCCTTTTTCATCGTCACTTTTCCTTGCAAAGCTCTCGTACTACCTGTGGGTTGCTTCTTTTCGTTATAATTATTTTTACGGAAAGCACGCCTTCCAGCATAAAGGAGTAGCCTGCAGTCTAACGGACACAACAGACGTGGAAGTCTGAAGTCTATGGGCATTAATTATAAATGACTAGCACGGACTTCAATGTGTTCCCGTCGAGGAGTCCTGCTATGCACCGGCGGACATCCGCCATGAATTATACAGCCCGGTGGTCCGGAAAGGGTGAAGAGAGGTCAGCAACAGCAGCTCATCAAATTCCGCAAACCGTGAAGCAGACCCAGATTATTCCTTGCCTGCTCTTCACCAGCATATGGCCGTGGTTCTAGAAACCTGTCGAGTTATTCAGCCTCTGCGATTCTCCTTAAGGATGAGCTGTTAAATATTCGCACTTTTCTTAGTGGTGAGCCTTGCTTTGCGGTAACAAGGGCGTAGAGAAGATGAAATGAACGGCGGCGCAACAAGGACACAATAAGAGAGGGGACACCACATGCGCACACTACCAACTGTTTTATTGCATGGAAAGGAGGCATATTTAAACACACAGCTCACGCATGACACTAATCGCATTATCGCTCAGAACCCAACACGTGTTTCTTTTCCCCGTGTTGGGTTCTGAGCGATAATGCGATTAGTGTCATGCGTGAGCTGTATGTTTAAATATGCCTCCTTTCCATGCAATAAAACAGTTGGTAGTGTGCGCATGTGGTGTCCCCTCTCTTGTTGTGTCCTTGTTGCGCCGCCGTTCATTTCATCATGCACCAACTCGCCCCTCAGGCCATTCTTCTGGAGAGAAGATGAGGATTCTTAATAGCACAAATTGAAAGGGTGGAAGGAGAGAGTCCGCCAACCGATGTTTTGACTAGAGAACTTGTCTTTGCACTGGCAACTGCGGTTGTCAGTGCCACACTCTGAACAGAGAGGAGCAAAAAAAAGAGTGAGCCCTCCTCTAGCTCACTCCCTTCAATGTTTCGACAACAGGACTTGTCATCGTACAGGCGAGAGCGGTTGTCAGTACTACACTCTTAACAGATAGGAGTAAAAAGAACCTAAGCTGTTCTCTAGAGAAGCCGCCGTGGTGTCTCGGTGGTCATGGTGCTCGGCTGCTCACCCGAAAGGTGCGGGTTCGATCCTAGACGCCCGTGTACACGTGTACTGTGCGATGTCAGTGCACGTTAAAGAACCCCAGGTGGTCGAAATTTCCGGGGTCCTTCATTGCGGTGTCCTTCATATCCTGAGTCTCTTTGGGACGTTAAACCCCCATAAACCAACTCTTTCCTCCCATGGTGACTGGTGACTGGCCCGTGTACACGTGCACTGTGTGATGTCAGTGCACGTTAAAGAACCCCTGGTGGTCGAAATTTCCAGAGCCCGTCATTGCGGTGTCCTTCATAGCCTGAGTCTCCTTGGGACGTTAAACCCCCATAAACCAACTTTTTTTCTCCCATATAGTCGTATTCGTGTTTAGATTGCAGGAGTTTCAAAGGCCTCTCACTACGAGGAGGAAGACCGCAAGAGGTCGGGAGCCACTGCCATTTTTATGCGAAGCATATTACTAGAGCTACACTACAGCCCGTCGAGCGTGGCGGTGGAGCTACCATTGACCTTTAGCGTGACCACGTGACACCACGTGACAACATGACGTCACAGCAGAGGAGAGGTGTGCTGCCGGCTCGCGCGGTCGGCCGCGGCGGTGGAGGCTCCACATCAGAGGCGCGGCTGCTGACCACGTGACAACATGACGTCACAGCAGAGGAGAGATGGGCTGCCGGCTCGCGCGGTCGGCCGCGGCGGTGGAGGCTCCAAATCAGAGGCGCTGCAGCTGACCACGTGACGCTACAGCAGCGGTATAAAGCTGAGCTTGCCTCGCTCTCCGGGCACTTACGAGGCAGCCTCTAGTTTACTGTTTATAGCTGCCACGGCAATCCTTGCTACACTTCTAGTGGTTGTATTAAAATGACCAAGTATTCAACCAAGGAAAGCCATGTATTACCAAGCCTAGCCATCAATATGCTTCGCATCTGACTAAGCTTAACCTTAGCTAAGCCTCAGCCATTTTTTCCCCCTCTCTGTCGTAGAGTCGAGACGATGCTGTTGTTATCCTGGTGTTGACGTGTAGTAGTAGAGGGCGGGTCTCCTGAGCGACACTAGGGACGTACTTCGCGACTGATGAGTTCGGACAGGTGTGCAGGTCTTCTGACGGTGAGATACTTGAAAGGCTTTCCTCGAGAAGTTATTCATTACAATATGTACACAACTAGTTTACGCCTGCCGAAAGATTTCGGCCTCTCCTCTCCACATTAATTAAAAATAAAACCTCAAATATTAAACGCATGCCTCGATGTGAGCAGCTGTGGCTAACTAGAAGATACAATGAAAAGAAACGAACACAATTTAAAATGCACACGCCGTTGTTAGTCGCTTTGGCTGGCTAGCCGAGAAGAATAAAAAAGACAAACGCACAGCGCCGATCTACCCGAGTCGTCCTGTCGTCGCCTCAAGTTTCGGTACGACTCCGAAAAACAAATCATTACTCACTCGCTTAGGCCGAGGCACACGAATCTCGCGTGCAGCGATGTTTTGAGTATTTCCCCCTTTGTCGGCGCATTCCCCTGCTCCACTTCGTCGGCACTCCTCACAAGCTTTATCACGACGTACGCTAGCTTCGTCGTGACAACAGGAAATCAGGTTGTGTTTTGAGGAGGGTGTAAAGATGGCATAACAGGACTTTAACGAGCTTTTATCCCAGTAGGAAGATTGCGAATGCTGGCATGGGCAAAAGGCAAACCGGGTTAGCCTCAAAACAGTGCAAAGAGAAACACAGAGGCAAAAGAACCGAATACGAACAAGTGGTCAAAAATTGGAGGCTTATCAAGGTTAAGCCCAGTGGATGCGAAGCATGTTAAGCAGCTGCCTCAGTGTGGATGGGGCTAAGTAACGGAGACGTGGTTTTAGGTTAATCGTCGTACTTTATTCTTTGCAGCCCGACAAACACACTCTTATGGTCCGTAAATGCATGACTCTTGGTTTGCACGTCACTTATTCTGTATTGTCTTTGAGCATTTCTACACAACACCAAGTCTAAACTGTTTCCCCACTGATTCGTTTTGCATTCTTATTATTAACGTCCTTAGCATTTGGAGGCATCTTGACCGCATACACGCCCGGCGCAAAGACGCTGGCGCGGTTACGGGCACAGAGACTGACGCGACGGCGGGCGCGCGCCGCTTCATCCCTGGCGTGACGTCACATATCACGTGATGCAGCGATGGTGGCGCCGCCGCCGCGTCGCGCGCGACGGCGCGAACCGAAGCGTGGAGGCCTCCGCCGGGCGACATCCGACGGCGCGATATGAGGCCCCATCTGCAGCCGGTGTGACGTCATCATGTGATCTCACTTCAAGGTCAATGGTGGCCACCGCCGGGCGTCGCGCGAAGGCCCGAAACCTACGTTAATATGCTTCGCATAAAAAATTTACAGTGGTTTAGCTCTGGTTAAGCCTGGAGGATTTCGAAAGCAATGAGGAGAGAGGCGATGGAGGGCGCGCCGCAGCGGCGGTGGCCTCGGCACGCTAGCTATGCGCCGCTACTGCGCATGCGCAACTAGCGAGCGCGGCGCCGGCACCTCTGAGTCACCCGCGCAGCGACGGCGGCGGCGCGCCAGCTGTGCGCCGTGTGACGTCACTGCTCCACGCGCATGCGCAGTATGGCCTTTCCTCAGCTCCGCGAAATGGCTCGGCGACTCCCGTAGTGTTGCTTTAGCAACAAAAAATTACCGACGATTACGTTACTTCCTAATGCGAAATTTGAGCGCAGCAAATAAGCTGTTTCACCTTTTCGATAGACTGAGGCAAAGAAATCGAGCAACACATGTATGCGCTATCACAGAATTTTTTTTTTCACAGGTATTCCTTTAACAAAGACTCCACTAACAGTTCTTGACAGTCATGAAGGAAGCTTTGTGGTCGGAGAAATAGACTGATATATGTTCGACTTGGTACACCAATGCTTGATTCTCAAAGACGAGATCTATACAAGTGCCTCGCGAGGTTGTCACAGCCGTGGGACGCGTTACGAGCGAGAGGAACGGGATGTTCTCCCGCATAAGTGTTAGGAAATTGCTGTTTGTCTTTATGTCAACATTAAAGTCCCCCACTACTAACATCGGTGTGGATCGATGGACGGTTAATGCGAGTTGCAGGAAGTGCACGACGTCTTTCGTGAGTGCGGTAGGGGCGAAGTAGGCAGCTACTACCAGCAAGCCGTTGGGCAACTTTGCGGCGCACAGTTCGCCAACTTCATGTGACGTGCCAGACATTTCGACTGGTATTGCAGAGAGACCTGTGCGCAAGTAGATAGCGACTCCCGCCGCTCTGTTGTGGTCTCTGCGAGCACCACAGCAGTATAGGAAATCTATGATTTCGAGAGGCTCTTCGGGATCCATCCAGGTTTCAGCAAAGCAAAGTACAGAGGAATGGCGCAGAATGTGATCGTGGTGTACGTCCTTGGCATGTGCGGCAAGGGAGCGTACGTTAAGAATGTGGTTGTGAATGATGAATGAAGTGCTGCCAGCGAATGACGCGTCCATCGGCTGTCTGCGTGTGTTACTGATGTGTGGTTAACATATTAAGCTTCGCCTGTAAGAGTGGAACGCGACAGCGTCTTGCAACGCTGCCAGGGAGTCCACAGAACGCCATCGCCAATTCTGCTGTACGCCTTGCTGGACGGTAAATTTATTTTTTGAGGAAAGGAAATGTATCTCTCTCGCATATCTGGGTGGACACCTGCACCTCGCCGTAAGGGAAAGGGGGAAGATTGGAGTGAACGAAGACGCCGTATTAGCTAGACGCGCCATTCCAAACCATTCAGCTGGCATTACGGAGTGGCTAGCGTGCTCGTATCGCACTCCGGAGACCCTGGTTCGATTCCCCAACTCGACCAATTTCGTTCTCGGTTTTATTGATTTATGCGGTCTAACTAGAAAGGTTAATTAGGCTATTTCATATTTATATTATTGTATTTCTATCCATCGTGTTCTGTCATTAACCTGTCAATTGTTGGAACTGTCTAGGATGTTCGACACAACGTATATGAAACGAGCAACGTCTTACTGAGTAGGGTAGTGCGTGGTGGTGGAGGGAACGCGGCTTCGTACTTATCTGTTTTTTTTTTCAGCAGCGTCTCCTTCCGCGGACGCTGTTGTCGCTGCGGCGCGCGTCTTTCTTTTCTTTTCTTTTCTTCTGACCTCTTCATTCTCCTCTATATTAATTAGGCTAATTGATTAATTAAGCAATTAACTAAACTCAGTCCAACTTAGTTGCAGCATCACTATACGATCCCTTTGATTGGTTGCATGGTTACTAGCCAAAGTACAATTGGCCCCATTTGAAATCCGCGCACTGTGACGTCACGAGCATTTCGACCAATTGAAAAGCGTGACATTGGGGGCGGAGCTGGTTACGAGGCCGACACCGACGCCGACGCCGACGCGAAACCCAGGAACGGACGCCAAAGAGCTGCGCTCTAAAACGATGAAAGAAGAGAGGGAAAGGACAGCCGTGACGGAAAAGCCTGCTCTATGCGAGAAAGATGCCAGAAGCAAGAAAAGAGGTCAGGGAAAGACTGTGGAAAAGCGAAAACAGCCCTTGCAGAGCCGAGAAGTGAAAAGAAAAAAAGAGAAAGAGGCGACATTAGGCCGGATATATGCAGGTACACCGCGTTTTTTTTTTCTGCTTGATTAGCATTTTGCTTTGGCTCTGGCTGCGGCGATTTGGAGGATCTTATCAGATAACCACGTCTGAGATGCGGTATACCTAAAAAATTCTAATTTCTCTTTGGAAAAGTTTATTCCTGCATGTGCTGATGTTTTACCTTTAAGAATTACGAATGGTTTGGTTTTTATGAAAGGAAATGGCGCAGTATCTGTCTCACATATCTCGGTGAACACCTGAACCACGATGTAAGGGAAGTGATAAAGGAGGGTCTGAAAGAAGAAAGGAAAGAAGAGGTGCCGTAGTGGAGGGCTCCGGAATAATTTAGTCCACCTGGAGATCTTTAACGTGCACTGACATCGCACAGCACACGGGCGCCTTTTGCGTTTCGCTTCCATCGAAACGCTGCCGCCGCGGTCGAATTCCTCTATATCTTGTGTCCATTGCAAATCTGAAGCCTCATTGAAGAATGAATAGTCAATAAGAGGTACCACGGGGTTGAGTACCGTGTTCTGAAACTTGCTTCGGGTGGTTTTTCCTTCTCTCCTGTTCTCTCATGCTATGTTAATTTTTTTTAAACTACTTTACGATATAAGCGGGCATAAAAGATATACAGAAGCGTGTGATATTCTGGTAGCATTAACAACGAGAGTCCTGCTTCCAGCGACGCCGTGTGGAGGAGGAGGAGGAAAACTTTTATTCCTATTTACAGTGAGAGGTCGATGGGGCGAGCCGGAAGGGCCCGCCCCTTACAAACACTAGGAGGGATCCCTAGTCCGGGATCCTTGTAGCTTCCGCAGCGGCCCGGGCTCTAGCTACCAATGCCTGTTGGGCATGGAGTTCGGAGCAGCCGCGCAGGGCAGCTTCCCAGTCCTCTCGAGTGGGGTGGAGGTGGGGTGGGTAGGCAGGATTGGAAGGGCATGCCCACACCATGTGGTAGGCGTCCGAGAACTCCTCCTCACAGTGTGGGCACGCGCCCGAGAAAGAAGAATTGAAGTGCTTAAGTACTGCCGGGCACAGTACAGTATTGGTATAGAGGCGGAGAAGCCAGCGCTCCTCCACCCTGGTGAGGCCTTTACAGGGAGGGGGATAGAGACCATGAAAATTTTGATAAAGAGAGGTGATCTCTTTAAAGGTGATGGTCGGATTGAAATTAAATTCCGGATCAGGCTGCGGATGAGGCGACGCCCGGTGAGTAAGCGCGCGGGCGGCAGCGTCTGCTGCCTCGTTCCCCTCAAGACCCGCATGAGCCGGAGCCCACACGATGGTACGATGGGTCGGAAACCCTGTGTATTCGCATGCGTGGAGAATTTTGAAAGCACGGTCTGGAATATACCCTTGCTCAATATTGCGGCAGGCGCCCCTGGAGTCCGTAATAATGACTCGGGACTCTGGATCTGCGGCGGCCAGTGCAATGGCGATCTCTTCCGCAAATGTAATGTTTGGGGCACGGAAAGTAAGGCCCTGAACTGTAGTGTTTTGGTGGATGACGGCCACCGTGTACCAACCCCCATGGTGTGGGCCGGCCGCATCCACATAGAAGACACCTGGCTTATGGCCATATTGTTGAGAAATAGCCTCCGCCCGCGCGAGACGGCGACCATCATGGGTGTCTGCAGTCATGTTCTTCGGAAGGGGTCGCACCTGGAGTGCAAAGCGCCAGGCTTCAGGGATGCGGACCCGTTCTTCTGTATGTGTTGCGTAGGATATGTGTAAGCGGGTCAGAAGGCGGCTCCCCGCAGGTGTTTTGCTTAGGCGCAAGTATTGATTGTTAAGATGAGCTTCTCGTAACTCCCCAAAGGTGTTGGTCATCCCCAGACCGAGGAGACGCTTGTTGGACGTCGTTATGGGGAGGTCGAGCGCTCTCTTATAAATCTTGCGGAGAACTACTTCTAAGGCATTCTCATCGCATTTGCGTAGGTGGAGGTAGGGAGCCGAATATAAAATCCGGCTGGTCACGAATGCATTGGCCAGCCGCAGGGCATCTTTGCATCGTAGTCCCCCCCTTTTATTGGACACCCGGCGGAGCATCCGACCCACCTGGTCCCCCACCTTACGTAGCTTGTTTAGGGTAGTGTCTATCTTGCGCCTATGATGAATGAAAAGCCCCAGTACCCGGATCTCCTCGTGTTCAGGTATCGGTCCGCTAAGTAGGGAAAGGGCAATTTTGGTTGTGCACTTTGAGTTGGGGCGTATGTGCACAAATTCAGATTTGCTCGGGGAGCATTCAAGACCACAGCGACGAGCGTATTCGTCCACAATAGCTGCCGCTTGTTGCAGGTTGGTCTCGATGTCTCCAACCGATTGTTGTGTTGCCCAGAGGGTGATGTCGTCCGCATACAGAGCGTGCTGCACACCGGCGACCTCTGCCAGCTGGGTAGGGAGCTTCATCATGGCCAGATTAAATAGTAATGGCGAGAGGACAGCTCCCTGTGGGGTCCCTCGTGTGCCAAGTTGATATGGGCCATATTCTGTGTCTTGCAGCCGGATATAGGATTGGCGATCTGTAAGGAATTCTTTGATATAATTGAAAGTATTGCGCCCACAGTCTGTTTGCGACAAGTGGGATAGGATGATCTCGTGGGTCACATTGTCGAAAGCCCCCCGCAGGTCAAGTGCGACGACTACTTTATCATTGCTGGGGTGCTCGACGGGGTCGAGAATCTCCTTGTGAAGTTGCAACAGGACATCTTGTGCGGATCGGTGTGGGCGGAAACCGTACATGGTGTCTGCGAAAATGTTTTGCTGTTCCAGGAAAGCCGACAATCTGTCGCGGACCATAGTCTCCATCAGCTTCCCCACACACGAAGTGAGGGAGATGGGCCGGAGGTTGTCGGTGTTAATGGCTTTACCTGGCTTGGGAATGAAAGTTACTAGTGCCGTTTTCCAATCTATGGGGAGTGCTGTGCCTCCAATCCAGATAGTGTTGAAGTAATCGAGGAGAGTTTCGTAGGCGGGATCTGGGAGGTTGGCAATAAGCTTTACCGTCACCTTGTCCCGGCCTGGTGCTGTACCTCGCTTCATTTTAGCCAGGACCGCTTTTAGGTCATGGAGCTGGAACGGTTGATCCAAATCCGCGTTCTCGGAACCTGCATACGAGTACGCCTGACCACGGGGATCCTGGTGTATACTCAAATATTTGTCGCGGAGCGCATCGGTCAGTTTGGCCGTGTCTCCAGTGAAGTTATGTATAGCCCTTTGAAGCTGTTTTTGTGTCTCAGTACGGGTTTGTGCCGGATCAATAAGGGCGCGGAAGAGGCGCCACGTACTCCGACTCGACATTTGCCGAGCTGCAGTGTTGCATCGGTGCACCCAATTGGAGTCGCCGAGTTGGGCCGCGTATTGTGCCGCCTGTTGGGTGATATCCGCGATGCGAATTTTGAGTTTCCGATTGTGTTTTTGACGACGCCAGCGGCGGACTAGGCTGTGTCGTGCCTCCCAGAGGTGGAGGAGGTGGTTATCCACCGCCGGGCTCGCCTCTGAGAGTTGAACATTTTGCTCGACTGATTTCAAGTGGGATACAGGTGTTGGGACCACGTTGAGTATCCTTGGTCCATTATTCATTGAGGATTGGTGTAGCTGCTCCTAAATTTGGTCCAGTCGGGTAGTTTTGCATTGGCCTGTGGTCTTGTGAGTGGTTTGGTATGGATTGTAGTGGTAATTATGCAGTGGTCGCTACCGAGGGATTCCTCGGTGTTCCTCCAATCTGCATAGCGAATATTTTTCGTAAAGGTGAGGTCCGGACACGTATCGCGTGTAACGGAGTTACCTATACGAGTGGGTTGCGCGGGATCCGTGTGAAGAGTAAGGCCCAGTGTGGAAACAAGCTCCGCCAACTTGCGTCCGCGTTTCTCTTCACGTGTGTACCCCCATAAGGTGCTGGGAGCATTAAAGTCCCCAACGATTATGAGGGGATCCCGATTCGCGACCTTCAAAGCCCGGCTGAAGATGTCTGCGAATGTAACATTTGGTAGCTTTGGGGGACAGTAAATGTTGAGTATGTGCAATGGGGGGTCCTGTTTGCGTAGCGGAAGGATCGTCACCATTACATAGGAGAAATTAGCGCTAAGATCCAGGTCAACCTGGGAGGCCGTGTAATTTTTATGTACGCAGAGGCAGCTCTGCGCATCCTGCTGGTACACCGTGTAACTGGCAAGGGTGGCGCCATTTCCTGGCTCCTGAAGGGCCACCACAGCAGGTAATTCTGGGAAAGTTGTAAGGAAAAGGCGTAGATCGGCTCGCTTTGTGCGTGCCTTGAATCCGCGACAGTTCCACTGTACAATTTGAATAGGGATCGAATTGCTTCGCGGATGCTTCCTATTTCTAGGGGCGCCCGCCATGATCAAGGGTAGAATTGTGAGTTTGGAGAGAGGAGGCTTGAGAGCCAGTGGCTCCAAAGAGAGGAGCGTTCTCTATACTGGGGATGGCACAGGGGACCTCTTCTTCTTCTCCGGCGATTCGACGCCTAGACGCTTTGAGCTGCCGGCCTGCGAAGGTTTTGAGCGGGCCAGCGCGCTTGGGAGCGCGGGTGAGTTGAGCGAACTGAGCGGTTATGAGGTTTGGGATAGATGCCGCAAGGTGGCTAATTTTGTTGAGTGCCGCCGTAAGTGTGGCATTGATTTGCGTTTCCAATGCGGATATTCTGTTGTTAACTTGAGTTTCGAGCGCGCTCACTCTCGCCTCGAGTGCCGTGAGGGCATGCGCAGCCTGTCCTGAAGGGGTTGCGTCGCTTTCCATTGCCTCTGCTGCGGGTGAGGCAGAGGTGTGGTTGGGGGAATTTTGGCGGGCCTCCGCTATTGCGAGGCGCTTTTGAAAATTTGCAACCTGCTCGCGGAGAGCAGATATTTCTTTTTGTTCGGCAGAGATTGGCCGTGGTTGGGATTGGGAAGGGGGAGGGAAGGGAGAAGCTGCCCTGCCCGCGCCGCTCACCTGGGAGTGTTGCTTGACAACGTTTGCCCACGTCTTGGAGCCGCCGTTCTGGGGAGGTCCGAGGGGCTTCGCTGCACCGGCTTGAGGCGGCGGTGGCGCAGCTGGAGGTTTCCCCTGGCTCCCGGTAGAGGAATTCACAGGCTGGTCCATGGCTTGGTCGGCAGCCTTGGCCTTCAGCTTGTCCGGGCGACGCTTGCCACGCTTGCGTCGATTCCGCTTCGATTTACGGCCGCGCTCGGCATGCGGGGGCTGGATAGCGCGATATTTAGCCGTACACGCAGGGCCCCCCGTGGCATGGGCCCCGCCGCACACTGAACACTTTGGGTTGCACTGGTGAGGGGCCCGCACCCCCTCAACGAGTAGAGCCTGCTGTCCGCACAGGCCACACCGGTCCAGCCTCTGGCCGGGGCAGGCGTCCACGCGGTGGCCGACCACACCGCAATGTCGGCAGGCTGGAATGGTTCGCTGGTAAGGCCTAACTTGTACAAGCTCTGAATCGTAGTGCACGAAACGTGGCTTCTCTGTTCCGGCAAAAGTCAGTCTCGCTTTGTTGGATGTCCCAAATTTTCGCACTTCCACGATGGTGCCGTAGCGCCATTGGAGCCTAGTACGGAGCGAGTCCGTAGTTTCAGAGTTACGGACGGTAATGACGCCGTAGCAGACGTCCTTGCCGTCTTGGCGCAGGTGCCCCACAAGGGGGACCCTCCCGTCGGGTCCATTAAGTTCAAATTCGCCGATGATCCGGTCGGCTAGCTCAGGTTTCGCAGTCTGAACAATAATGAGGTTGTGTTCTCTTACCGGTATTATGGTAAGGTCAGTTGCGGGTTGCGTGCCCAGGAGAGCCGTGAACGCCCGGCCGTAGCCGGTCTCCTGGAAAGTCTCGTACAACGATACGCGGGTCCGGGGCTTGATGACGACGACGTAGTCGTTTGGAGCAGGCTTGGGTATAACAGGCGGTTTCCACTTCGTGAGCAGTCGCCGACTGCGGCCCGACGCGTGCGGGGCGGGTGACTGCTGGTTTCCGGCGTGAACGCCGGCCGCGTCTACGGACGCCGGCTTTAAGGCTTGGTCTTGCGCTCGGCGCAGCACTGCGGCGTTCAACGCGGCGCTGCGAAATCTTGCCGAATCTGGGCCTCCGGTTGCCGCTGGGGTAACCGTTGCCGAAACTGGGCCTTCGGTTGCCGCTGGGTTAACCGTTGTCCAGTGCATGTTTTCGGGGTCGTAGCCTCGGCAGGAGATTTGCGGAGCAGCCATACTGGCGTCAGTGGCCAGAGGCCCCGATGTGCCGGGTACCGGTTCGGCCGTTAGGCCTAGCCGCGCCACCGGCCCGATCGGGCCATGTGTTGCCCGAAAAAGGGGTTTAACCGGGCCCACCTTGGAAAAAACTGGTGTCCAGATGTTCCCGACAGCTTTCGGTGCACGTTGGGGATGAACTTGCTAGGGTCAGGCGGAAACTTCCGCTGCTCCGGCTGAAAATCAGCGGAGCCGACGAACAGCACGTCTGACTCCCCGTGCGAACGCTCGCGTCCCCGACGCCGTGTGGGAGGCATTCGTTCACAACGTTCGCCGCAGTGTGGACAGGAGTGGAACAGACGAAGACAAGACAGATAAAACAGGATACGGAAAAACAGGCACGGGTTGACCAGGCCAGTTAACCATGACTAGTCGGATTAGCTACCCTGTACTGCGGAAAAGGGAGTGAAGCCATGAAATAATGGAAAGAGGGGAAGTAGAGCAAAGCTCAATCCGGACTAGATGGTACGCATTCGCTGGGGTTCGAGCATCGAGGAAATAAATGTACAGAGAAGACACTGAAGACGTATCAAGATGTGTCGTCCGTGTCCTCGCATCTTCTTTTCCTAGGCGCTGTTCAAACCGCTGTTAATTGGGCACACAGTACAGAACATGCGAGATCAACAAAGTCAACAAGTCCCTGTGACGGATCAACTTCCTCCGCTAAGTGGTCATTGCGCAAAAGAGGGGGCCGTGTAGTACAGACGCACCCCACATCGGCTCCGCACAAAGACAGCGGAATTTGCCAATCGCCAGCATCATCGGCCAAAATTTCACCACCCACGGATCTGCGCCATTTTTCGGGCACCCACGGCCCTTTCTTCTCTGTGACCTCTCCGCCTGAGCTAGGCCTCTCTCCGCTGGGAGCTAGGCCTACTCCGACGGACGCTTCCGCCACCAACGCCATCATGGAGGTGCAGGTGCAGGGAGAGGTTCTAAACCCCAACGACTACGACCCAAGGGACTGGACGCACATTCTTAGTGTGCCTGCCCGCTCCAAGGACGTCCTTTCAACAACCCGACGCCAGGAGGGCGCAGCCTCTGCTACCGGTACCCCCAAGTCTCCATGCCTTGAAAAGTCAGCGCACCTGCAAGCAACGCGCACAGCTGCGCAGCGTTCGCGGCAGCAGCCACCGCTTCCTGCTGCAGATTACAAGATCGTTTTTAGATCACGAGGCGGGCTGCAGCTGGACCTGCTTCCACCCCGACAACTACGAGAGGCCATCCTCCAAGCGGCGTCCCAGCTTAAGGAGCCAGCGCGTACCCAAATCAGGGTACACCCGGTCAACAACACCTGCACCGTAAGCACGCCCCTAAAGGATGACGCGCTCGCTCTGGTTCGGGTGAACACCATCACACACCAAGGCAAGGAATTCGCCGTAGCACCTTACATAGCCCCGCCGGACGGAGCAGTACGCGGAGTCATCTCCAATGCTTATTGGAATGAGACCCCGTCAGAGCTCCTGCAAGACCTGCTCACCGGCAACCCAGACGCCCTCATCGTGGACGCCCGCCGAATGGGCTCCACGCGTTCCATCTTAATAACTTTCCGGGCTGGACCTGTCCCACGCGCAGTTCTTTATGGAGGAGCCCTCCACAGATGCACACCGTACCGAGGGCATATAGACGCCTGCACGAACTGCCGCGTCCCAGGTCACCGGGCGGATGTGTGCGTCCATCCAAGGTCTCATAAGTGCCCCCGCTGCGGGCAGTCCCACCCAAAGGAAGATGTGCCCTCATGCACCCCCAGCTGCATTCTCTGCGGCGGCCCTCATATGACCGGCACCGGGAACTGCAAGGGACGGGGCCGTAAACTAGCGTCTCCGAAGAACGCTCTCTATCCTCCGGATACATCGCGGCTTTCCCGCTGCGATCAACCAGGCACAGCCAGCAGACGCAGATCGACGACTTCCCGGTCGCCTTCTACAAGCCGGCAGAATGGCAGCAAGAACGCCACGCGTCTCACCTGGGCAGACCGCGTTTCTGGCAAGGCTACCCGTCATCCCCCACCACCCCAGTCCTCCCAGGCAGATCCCAGAGACCAGGAGCTCAAGGCCTTGCGTGAAGAGGTAAGCCGCCTTTCCTCCCTCCTAAGCACCCCCGCCCCCTCCATGCCCCCTAAACCCGCACCCGCTGTCATTAACTCGACCCCATCATCCACAGACACATCGAGCACCCCTCCCGCAAAGAAACAACGCACCACAGACGCCACACCCCCTCCCGTACCCTCAGAAATAGACGCTAAATTAGCAGCACTCGAAGCCAAATTTGACCACAAACTAAAAGAGCTAGACGCACGCCTCGAGGCCAGATTCAATCACCTTACCGCAACCCTCACCGAAAAACTTGAGCAGCGCATGGACGCTATGCTTACCAAGATGATGGAACTTTTGGAACATAATCTTAACAATCGCTTCACCCAACTTCAAACCCCCTCCACTCCCCCCATCCTTCCTCCGCAAGCACGAACCACCTATCCTGAGCCACACATACCAATTGACACCCGTCTTACTTCCATCCTCAATCCCCCTACCATCCAATATGGCGGGGGGGAACACTAATTATCTACCCATTTTAACTTGGAACTGCCGCGGCTTCCGGGCAAAGCGCGCGCCTCTGCAACTTCTCCTTCCCACCATTACACCCACGCCCCACATACTACTTCTACAGGAGACTGCACACCGGGCAACACTCCCCTCCTACACATCTACACATTCAGATACCACTAACACACCCAGGGCGTCCACACTTGTCCACCGCAGCCTCACCTACAAAACTCATCACATCACGTCTGAGACGCCCTGCGTGATCACTGAACTTATACATCACACACATTCACTTCCTTCCATATTTATAGCAAACATATACCACCCCCCGTCCCAGCCGATGGCCTCGCTAGAATCACTTCTGCGAGACCTACATCATCTAGCAGGGAAACATCCCCTACTCATCGGCGGGGACTTCAACAGTCAGCATACTGACTGGGGATACACAATCACGACACATCGAGGTCGCAGGCTCTGGCTGCTCCTGCAGAACCTCCAACTCACTGTGCACAACACGTTTCAGACGCCTACGAGGATCGGCAACAGTGTCAGCATGGACACCAGTCCGGACCTGACGCCGAGCCGCTGCATCCGCGGCGTTACCTGGAACAGAACACAACATACACTGGGCAGTGATCATTACATTATACAAATCACTGTCCCGTACAAAGCACCCCGTCACGCAAATACAACACACAAACTCATTAACTGGGATGCCTTTCGCGCTGTACGCACCGCCCTCCCAGACACTCCCATCGCAGACATCGACGAATGGGTGCAGTCACTCAAGCATGACGTTCACCACAACACGCGAGACATTGAAACTACAACCGAAACACCTACCCTTGACACACGCCTAGCCCACCTCTGGGAGGCTTATCACAGCATCCTAGAACGCTGGAAAGGCAACAAACACAACAGAACGCTTAAGAAGCGGCTGGCCGCGCTGCAGACACAAATCCAACAGCACTCTGAGGAGCTCTGGTTGGTTTATGGTTTATGGGGGTTTAACGTCCCAAAGCAACTGAGGCTATGAGAGACACCGTAGTGGAGGTCTCCGGAAATTTCGCCCACCTGGGGTTCTTTAACGTGCACTGACATCGCACAGTACACGGGCCTCGAATTTCTCCTCCAAAGAAATTCAACCGCCGCGGCCGGGATCGAACCCGCGTCTTTCGGGCCAGCAGCCGAGCACCATAGCCACTGAGCCACCGCGGCGGCACCTGAGGAGCTCTGCCGATCCAACTGGGGACAGATATGTGACGGCATCGCCGGAAACCTGTCCAGCAAACGCGCATGGCAACTCCTCCGACACCTCATTGACCCCACGCGCACCAAATCAGCAACACAGCACCACGTGACACGCCTCAAACATGAACACATTGACGATCCCGACACCCTTCTAGACACACTTCGAACCATGTACACATCTCCAGGCGGCCCCATACCTCTACAGCACTACACAGGACAAGCAAATCCAACACTCGACACCGAAATCACGGAGACGGAAGTCAGAGCGGCCCTCCTGACTCTCCGCGCCAACTCCGCACCTGGTGCAGACCAAATCACAAACTCCATGCTCCGTAATCTGGATGACCAATCGATCACTCACATTACGAAATACTTCAACCAGTGCTGGAGGGAGGGTAACCTCCCGCAGTCCTGGCGCCACGCGAAGGTAATATTCATACCTAAACCCAACAAACCACTTACACTTCAAAACCTTCGCCCTATTTCGCTAACCTCATGCCTTGGGAAGCTCCTAGAGCATGTTGTGTTAGCGAGACTCACAAGTCACATGGCGGACAACAATCTTTACCCGCATAGCATGGTAGGGTTTCGCCCCCATCTATCCGCACAGGACGCTATGCTGCAACTCTCACACGACATTTTCGACCCGCTTCTTCCGGGTCACACCAAGGCAGTCTTAGCGTTGGATCTCTCCAAAGCTTTTGATCGCATTGAACATCAGGCGATCATGACTGCTCTATCCCCCTTGAATGTGGGTGTGCGCACGTATGCCTACATTCAAGCATTCCTCACTGACCGCACAGCTGAGATACACTTCGGCCCTCTGTCTTCCCCCTCCTACACTCTTCAGAGTATCGGCACCCCTCAAGGGTCCGTCCTTTCTCCCTTTCTCTTTAACATTACCCTCATCCCCCTCGCCCGGAAATTGGCCACTATTCCCCACCTGAAGCACACTCTTTATGCCGACGATATCACCCTGTGGACCACTCACGGCAGTGACGGAGACATAGAGAACACCTTACAGGAAGCAGCCACCCTCACCCAAAATTACGCACAGACCATCGGACTGTCTTGCTCCCCAGAGAAGTCCGAACTCTTCCTCATCCGGCCTAAGAACCACCGCTGCCCCCGCTCCCCCATTGGCATTGAACTGAATGGTGACCCGGTACCTGAGGTTGGAACCCTCCGTGTATTGGGCCTGCACATCCAGAACGATGGCAAAAACACCACCACCCTCAAGAAACTCAAGCAGGTTGTAGGCGCGATATCGCACCTCATCCGCAGGGTTTCGGGACGTCATAGAGGCATGAAGGAGCGCGACCTAAGTCGCCTCATTCATGCCTTTGTCCTCAGCCGTGTGCTGTACACTACCCCATACTTACACCTATCCAAACATGACATAAACGCTTTGGATGCTTTGATTCGCAAGGCATTCAAGGTAGCACTTCACCTTCCCCTCAACACACCCACAGACAGATTACTAGGCCTGGGCCTCCACAATACGATCGGGGAACTGGTGGAGGCCCACCGACAGGCCCAATACATCAGGCTCACACAAACCTCCACAGGTCGGTATATCCTGGACACCCTCGGAACCAAAATACCGGCCAACGACCCAACCCTCCTCGCCATCCCACGATCCCTTCACCGAGAGCTCCTCATCAGGCCGCTCCCGAGGAATATGCACCCTTCCCACAATGAGCAGCGCCGCAGAGCCCGTGCGAAAGCACTTCATCGAGCGTACGGCCCCCAGCCGGACGCCGTGTGGGTGGACGCTGCCTGCACGGGTGATGAAGCGACAGCAGCTGTGGTGGACTCCTCTTTATCCGCCCTCCTCACACTACCTCTCCCTCCAGACACGTCCCCAGAGGCTGCAGAGGAAGCCGCCATTGCCCTTGCTATAACCCGCACGGAAGCCCGGTACATTTTAAGCGATTCTAAAACTGCGATTCTAAATTTTGCTCGAGGCCGAGTCCATGTCCCTGCTTTTGGCATACTGGACTCGCCCGATGCCCCCCCGCCCCGCCAAGTGGAGCTGATATGGGTGCCCGCGCACTCCGGGAATCCCGGAAACGAGGCCGCCAACCTTTTAGCCCGAGGTTCTTTAAACCGGGCTCAGGTGGCCTCTGATCGGGGATTCACGAAGGAGCGCATGCACTCATTCAGTGAGCTGACCCAGGCGCACAGAGCCTTACGCCAGCTCTACCCCCCGCCCCACCCCTCCCTAGATAACAAACACACAACACTCTGGCGCAGACTACAGACACACACACTCCCTTCACCCCTTACCCTAGCCCATTATCATCCCTCCTTCCCCACTCCGGCATGCACTCTATGCCCAGAACCCTTCGCTTCTTGCCCCGCCGCGGTGGCTCAGTGGCTACGGCGCTCGGCTGCTGGCCCGAAAGACGCGGGTTCGATCCCGGCCGCGGCGGCTGAATTTCTTGAAGGCGAAATTCCAGAGGCCCGTGTGCTGTGCGATGTCAGTGCACGTTAAAGATCCCCAGGTGGTCGAAATTTCCGGAGCCCTTCACTACGGCGTCTCTCATAGCCTCAGTCGCTTTGGGACGTTAAACCCCAATAAACCAAACCAAACCAACCTTCGCTTCTTCCCTCCACATCCTTTCCCTCTGCCCGGCGGACCCTCCCCCGCGGGACCTAGAGAACCTCAAGACCTGGGAGGACTGGGAGACCCTGCTGCGCTCGGAGGACCCGGCCGTGCAGACCATCGCCACCGGCCGTGCTACCAGTGTTATGGACCTTCGGAACATAAACACTTGAGTGCAGTGGGGTCGTGCGGGGGCCCTGGGGCGTGCCCCGAATTCCTCTGTAAATAAAGTTTTCTCTCTCTCTCTGCGCTAAACTGGCGAATTGAATGCGGAGCCTTTGGGTTCCGCAGATGCACTGCCCTGGTCGCGTAAATCTCTCGCACGCCGTTTTTTTTTTCTTTTAAGGCGAAAGCCTTTAATGTCTCATCGTTGTAAGCAGCTGTTGTCGACAGAAATGTCACGCTTTTCAGTTGGTCGAAACGATCGTGACGTCACAGTGCGCGAATTTCAAACGGGGCCAATTGTACTTTGGCTAGTAACCAGGCAACCAATTGAAGGGATCGTATAGTGATGCTCCAAGTAAGTGGGACTGAGCTTAGTTAACTGCTTAATTACTCAGTTAGCCTAATTAACTTTTCTAGTCAGGCCATATATATAAATAAAACAGAGTAAGAAATTGGTCGAGCTCGGGAATCGAACCCCGGTCTTCGGAGTGTGAGACGAGCATGCTATCCACTCCGCCATGCCAGCTTGATGGTTTGGGAAGAACAAAGGTGCGTCTAGTGAATACGGTGTCTTCGCTCACTCCCATCCTCCTCCCTTCCCTTCCGGCGAGGTTTAGGTGTCCACCGAGATATGAGGGACAGTTACATTTCCTTTCCTCAAAAACCAATTTACCGACGAGCGAGGCATACAACCGAATGGGCGATATGGACTCCTGGAAGCATTGCAAGACGCTGTCGCGTTCCACTCTTAGAGGCGAAGCTTAACATCTTATGCACACATCAGTGACCGCACTTTAGGTGAAAAAAGTGGCCCCGTGAATTTTGACGGGTGTCCACCGAGATATGTGAGACAGTTACTGCGTAATTTCCTTTCCTCAAATAAAATTTTCATTTTCTTCCTTACGGCCCCTCTTTGTCTTTCTTCTTCCACTCCCACTTCCTCCCTTCCTCTACGATGCGGTTCAGGTGTACACCGAGATGACAGAGAATTATTGCACCATTTCCTTTCCTCAAAAAGCGTTCAAAGGGCAAGGCATCGCGCCGAACGGGTGGTGGCGTTCCGTGG
The DNA here is from genome assembly GCF_055824585.1 of Amblyomma mixtum. Classification (NCBI taxonomy): domain Eukaryota; kingdom Metazoa; phylum Arthropoda; class Arachnida; order Ixodida; family Ixodidae; genus Amblyomma; species Amblyomma mixtum. The sequence continues at coordinate 50,375,816 of NC_143013.1, forward strand.
ACTCCCACACGCTGTCGCGCTCCACTCCTAAAGGCGAAGCTTAAGCTTTATTAATTAGCAGTTAATTAGTATTCAGGCACAAGTCAGTAATTAACCATTAATTAGTGATTTGTCGTCACTTAGTAATTAGTACTCAATTACATGTGACGCCACCAGTGCCACAGAAGCAGTCAAAGTGGTCCGGAAAACGCTTTCGCCTCTACGCACTTTAGACAGTCAAAGTGCCCCCTGAATTTTTTGCAGATATCTACATCCCATTCCTCAAACTGGACGCCAATGTGCCACCGGAGAGGCGCGATGCTTTTCGGGACGCCTGGAAGTCCGCGCTCTTGGAGCAACCCAACTCCAGAGCTCCTGACGGCGGCTTCGCCTTGTCTTATGACTTCATCCTAGCGCATTCGCAGAAGCCGGAGGCTGCTGCCTAGTCTGCTGTGGTCAGACTTTTATTACAGGAATTTATTATTTTCCAGCACTTCCGCCACCGCGCTGCAGTGCCTCACCTGGCAAATGACGAATTCGCACCACAAAAGTGCTCTGTAAAGCAGAAAAATCAGTTTGTTGCATGCCAAGAAGGTGTCATCTACTCCATTCCACTTTCGTGCGGAAAACAGCACGTTGGCCAGACGGGCAGATGCCTGAACGAGCGCCTGAGAGAACATAATAACAATGTTCATAATACTGTTAAAGGGCATCTCGGCATCCACTGCCGAGATTGTGAAAGCAAAACTTGCCGGTCACACTTTCAACAAACAAAAGTGTTGAGTAGACAACCCAATACGCTGACTCGAGATATTATTGAAGCCGCTGAAATCGCCTGGCTAAAGGACGCATGTGTCAGCAGTCCCTCCTTATCGTTGTCAACAAAAGAATTAGAATTTCTATCTGCAGGAAAGTAATGCTGCCGTATCATTTTGGTTTTGTGTGCATGCACAAGTGTATCATCCGTACGTTTTAATTTTGTTGTTTGGAGCCTGATTTATTTATTTCCAAGTTCCGAGCAATAAGCCTTTAGTTGAAAGTCAGCGCCTGTCTGTGTGTATCTTCCTTTATAGTCATTGTCTATTTCGCGCTGTTCTTCTTGAACATAGCATACCAACTCGCCCAAGCATCAGTCCTAACGAAAAATAACTCGTTTTTTTAGGCGTACGCTGTACGCATGCTCACGTGTATGGTCCTTTGGATACTTGGTAGCGTAGGCTGGGAAGATAGGTAGGTTAACCATGTCATATAGGCTAGCTGGGAAGAGGAGGGAACAATAGTAGAAGAAATACCCTCGATAGAATACACGAATTTCTATGGTTATTTGTTGCGAATTTTTTGTTGAAGCATTTGCACTCGGCATTGCGCAGGTGTATCTGGAATTTTTTTTTTTTTCTGAAATCAACGTCGTTTACAAATGTTAGTACCCCTCATTAAGCGCACGCATTAAACGCACACAACACTCAGATATATATGTTAGTTGAGTGGTAGCCCGTCACATGCGTTCTTCTTGGCCGGGAGAATTTCGTATTGGAAAACCCAGCGTCACTGGAAGCCACTGACCCAGTGTGGTCAGTTTATGGGCACAGTCTGACGCTGGACACTGGGACTGCGCCGTACCTGGCAGAGCAGCACTCGAGAAAAAATATGCTGAATTCAAAACTTCGAAATAAAAAGCAGACATTTTTGTTGGACTAAATACAAGTGAAAAGGCGTGAGAAAACAATAAATCCAGTTACATTCGAGCTCGAACAAATGGCCTTTATCATAGTAGACTATTGCCCTATCCATTACACAACCTGAGATTTTTAAAGGGTGACATTCATTAAGCGAAACTATGTAAAAAGCTGTAGGCAAGTATAAACATAAGATTAGGCAGACATCAATTCGACATAAATCGGCATAAATCGCGCATTACGATGTGCGCGTTAGCAGACGACGATGGGGCGAGTGGGTTTGACCGGCGGGGCAACGCCGACCTTTTAGCGTGAAAAAAAAAAGTACGAAAAGGCACGAAAATGCTGAAATTCAAAATTTTGACTATAGATAACTCAGATTCTAACACAGCATTCAAAAAATTTTTACTGGAGGATTTCATGAAGCGGTGTCCATTAACATCCGAGGCATACTGCAACTTTATTGAGCCCCTTGCAGAGCCCATTTAAAAAGAAGAACAGGGCCGGTAGTGCCAGGTCTTTCACATACAACACAATGCACGCAGAGTCACAGTGTATGGGAGACTACACACTGATAGGTGGCGTTTACTTTTTTGCCTCTTTGAATTTGCAACGTTTAACATGCACTATGTGTGGCCAGTTTCTTATTGTTTATTTTCTTTTATTCCGTGAATTGATTGATAGTTTGTTATCTCACCCTGCAGCAGTGCCTTTGCAGGTGCCTTGTATATAGGAATGATAACAAACAAGTAAATGAAGCATTGCCCCTGGGTTGTTTCAGAGCAAAAAAGGGGCTGCGCAGCTTTCTTATTGATAAACACGTCGCTACGGACGCTCCGGCAATACTACCTCAGAGCACTCCGAAGTAAACAAACTTTACATGTTGCAGAAGGGTTTACGTCGCTGCGATTATCTAAAAGCAACAGTTGGCACGAACTTATCCTGCGACCGAAATTTCTAGCATTCCAACTGCTAATACTGCAGCGTACGTGATTTCAAGACACTAAACGGAGGCCAATCAGCGTGCAATGAACTTATAAAAGACGTCAAGCAGTGAACACTGCGCATCGCAAATGTGTATATCGCTCCAACAGAATAACGGAAGTGGCATTCAGCTAAAATTTCAAAACCTGGAAAAAATAAAAATGTATCTCATAAAACAGATCACGGAGTTCCCGGATGGGATTTCGTAATCAAGGATCTTTACTTAGAATTGTAAGACGAATTCATTTTCTTCTGCGTGTTCACGTGGATGTCGAAGCGGCACTTTAAAACGAGTGATATACAGATGTACTGTAATGTCGTTATCATTTTAAAAACAGACATTTGGCGTTGAAGTGTCTAGAAAGACTTCATACTAAAATTCGTACGAAGTTCAATGCTTGCTCCTATACTTCTCGTCCTGAAAATTTATATTTCATTTCTCCTGTTTCTAGTACCCTCGCTATTAGTTCAGTGATGGCGTAGAGGTAGAACATCCGCCTCGCGTGAAAGAGGACCGGGGTTCGAATCCCGGCGCCGCGCAATTCTCCACCGGGTTTCAAAAAAAAACTCCGCGTGTCGCTGGAATTCCATAACCAGGTCTGAAGTGCGGCCTGATCTCGTTGACCAGAACCGACAACGCACTCCCTCGCTAGAGCAGGATTTGGCCGCCCTGTTGTGGTACTTGGCCACAACCTTCTATGAACGAAGCAATTAACCCTCGGCCCTCACTCCCTAGCGGCTGCGGGACAGCTGACCAAGGCGGCGGTCAGACCTGTGACGCAGCGGAGGGTGCTAAGAATCTCTGGCTCCGGACAGGCCGCCGTTGGAAACGGAACATTTCAACGTTTAACGCTAGAACTTTATACAGTGAGGCTAGCCTAGCAGTGCTGTTCGAGGAGCTAGCTGGTATTAAATGCAGAGTGGTTTCTTGGGCGAGTTGGTTTACCATATTGAAATATACCTGCGCTTAAAAGACACGGACTGAAAGAAAGAGACACACGCTTTGTGTGTGTGTCTCTTTCTTTCAGTCCGTGTCTTTTAAGCGCAGGTATATTTCAATATGGTGTTAAATGGGATGCCATAGGGCTTAGTGAGGTCAGGACAGATGAGGCGTATAAAGTAATAAAGAGCGGGCACGTACTGTGCTATCGTAGATTAGCGGACAGACGAGAACTAGTTGCGGGATTCCTCATCAATCGAAGTATAGCTGGCACCATAGCGCAGTTCTATAGTATTAACAGAAGGTGGCAGCTATCACAATTAAGCTTAACGAGAGGTACAAACTGAAGGTGGTGCAGGCCTACGCCCCTACATTCAGCCATGATGACCTGATCGTTGAAAGCGTCTGTGAAGACTTGGAATCGGCAATCAACAAGTAAAATCTCAGTACACTCTACAGATTGGCCACTTCAATGGGAAGGTAGGAAAGAACCAGGCTGGAGACCGGGCGGTAGACGACTATGGCATAGGCTCCAGGAATAGCAGGGGGGAAGCTATTAGCAGAGTTCCCAGACAGCAATAATTTGCAGATCTCCAATACCTTCTTCTGGAAACGAGAGAACAGGAAGAGCCCGAATGGTGAGACTAAAAGTGAAATAGCTTTCATACCCTGGGATCGTGCAGGACGTGGAGGTCCTCGTAAAGGTTTGTTGTAGCGTCCACAGAAAGGTAAGATCTCAAATAATATTAGATTTAAAGAAAGAATGGCAGAAACTAGTGAAGCGGAAGCCAATTAGCGAGTTAGCGATGAGAGGGAAAGCAGAGAAACTAAGGACATCACTGTCGAGCAGATATTCGGCTTCAACTGAGGAAGACGACCTTACTGTTAATAAAATGAACCATAATCTGACAACTATTATTACGGAGTGCGCGGTAGAAGTGGGCGGTAGGATACCGGCAAGCTATCTCAGGAGGCAAAAATCTGATTAAGAAACTCCAAAGCATGAAAGCGCCTAACCCAACGGCCAGAATAGAACTGGCAGAGCTATCGAAGTTAGTTCATAAGCGCAAGGTAGCCGACATAAGGAAGTTTAATATGGAGAGAATCGAGCATGCTCTAAAGAACAAAGGTAGCCTAAAAGCGGTGAAGGGGAAACTAGGAATTGGTAAAAAAACAGATGTATGCGTTCAGAAACATAGAGGGCAATGTCATTTTTAACATGAATAAGATACTTAAATTAGCCGAAGAGTTCCACGCAAACCTATACAGTAGCCAAAGCAATCAGAACGTTAATGAGAGAGGCAGTAGAGCACAGCAATCCCACCAGTAAGAAAAGAGTACGTAAAGAAAGCCTTAGGAACAACGCAAAGGGGTAAGCAGCTGGTGAGGGTTAAGTAAGAGCAGACCTGTAGAAGGACGCAGGGGAGCTTGCACCAGAAAAGCTAGCCACCCTGTATACGCAATGCATTATGACCTCCAGCCTACCAGAAGCTTGGAAGAACGCTAACATTATCTTAATTCGTAAGAAAGGAGACATCAGGACTTGAAAAATACAGACCGATCAGCTTACTGTCCATTGCCTGCAAGGTATTTACTAAGGTAATCGCTAATAGAATCAGGACAACCTTAGACTTCAGTCAACCAAATCATCAGGCAGGCTTCCGGAAAGGATACTCGACAATAGAATATATTCACATTATAAAGCGGGTGAGAGAGAAATGCGCAGAATATAACCAATCCCAATATATAGCCTTCATTGATTACGAGAACGCATTAGACTCAGTGAAAACCTCAGCAGGCATGCAGGCATTGCGGAATCAGGGTGTAGAAGAGTCGTAAGTGAAAACGCTCGAAAATATCTATAACAACAGCACAGCTACCATAGTCCTCCGTAAAGTCAACATTAACGTTCCAATAAGGAAGGATGTCAGGCACGGAGACACCATCTCGCCAGTGCTGTTCATCGCCTGTTTACAAGAGGTGTTTCGAGGCCTGGATTCGGAACAGTCGGAGATAATACCTAAGTAATCTGCGATTCGCTGATGACATTGCCTTGCTCAGTCACTCGGGAGATTAACCGAAAAGCACGATCAATTAGTTAGACAGGCAGAGCAGAACGGCGGGTCTAAAAATGAACTTGCAGAAAACCAAAGTAATGTTCAACAGTCTAGGAAGGGAACAGCAGTTCGCAATTGGTAGCGAGGTGCTGGAAGTAGTAAGAGAATATGTATACTTAGGGCAGGTAGAGACCGCTGAAATTTAGGTGGGCGGATGAGATTAAGAAGTTTTCGGGGATACGGTGGCCGCAGTTGGCAAAGGACAGGGTAAATTGAAGAGACATGGGAGAGGCCTTTGCCTTGCAGTGGGCGTATTCAGGCTCATGATGATGATGATGATGATTATGGGTCGTACCGAACGTTGAAATAATTATAACTGGATATGGCGACGGCTAGCATGGTATGAACTCCGGGCGCACAGTCGCACAGCGAGTGTGACGAGGTTCCCGCCTGATGATCTTCTGTCCCGCGAGGCGCTGTGGCACAACTGGCTCTCGATAAAACAACTGCAACCGTTCTGTGATTCAAATAAAATGGCAAAAAGTAGTACACGTTATAGCCTTGTAGGATGGCTAAGTAAAAAAAATTAAAAGCTAAAACTTTTCTAGTAACTCTAAGCAGGGCTGTCTTATTGAGGCCAGAGCAGAGTAAGGCCCTGCCACTCGCAATTGGCGCTTTGTTTTGGTGTCTAAAAGCAGTCAATGTGTTAATTGGCAAACTGTGGTAATAGCAAGATAACACGAAAGGTAGTCCGACCAGCATCGTGCATCGGTTTGATACTGACAACCTAAAAAACGCCAAGCAACACGTAATGTTTCGTTTGCGCCGCCCAGAGCTCAATCAGGTATTTGAGTTATTCAGAATAATCAAACAAAATAAATAGAAAAGTGCGTGTTCAGAGTTCTTTCAGAAACCCAGAATGGTTACAGCTCATCTTAGCTGTAGGTACACTTGTTAACAGCATAGTTGCCAGCTGTTGGGGATGCGCGGCAGCCGAGCGCACACTTATACCGGCGGGAAACCAAGGGCACCAAATGAGCGCTTTTTTGCTCTCGAGGGGGAAATAGATTGTTACGCCGCGCTGCGGTGCCGCCGCACTGCAGTGCACTGGAAAGAAGATGATGATCCCCCAGTGTGGGTATGCGCCAGTCTACGAGGTGAACAACAACGACAACGACGCTGACTGTTCAGTGACGTTCCCGATCCCCGCTTGTAAATAAACCCGTTCCCGTCCTCGCAACTTCGTATCACTTGGTGGAAGTGGGCTTTTGGCGTCCTGCACCCTCTCTCCGTTCGCAGCAGCCGACGCTTGGCCGAGCTACCACCCGCATTTTCCTTGATGGCTACCCGCAACGACAACCATCCACAAGCTGCCAGCAAGTCTTACCCGGGTCCACCATCCAGCCGGGACAGCTCCGAACAGGTCACGTTCTAGCCGCCTCAGCGCGAGCCCCTAATGTTTTCTGGCGGTGCGGATGAGAATTCACCCGACCGCAGTGATTGTGCCTTTAGTGTTACGCAAGATGTGCTTTTACCAGCCATGGCAGCAATGTTCGTCCCTGTTCACTCTTCGAACAACCGCACGGACACCTGCCACTTTCTTGTTGAGCCAGATGAGCACAACACCGCGAAACAGATTGTTCCGGTGCCCCGGGCCATTGTTGCCGTAGTCGACGGTTGCGCACGACTATGGACAGTGAATGCTTCATCAGAACCTGTTTTGATTCCGCGGGGCTTAAACTTGCTCGGTTTCATGCTTATGACATTCTTACTATCCGATCCGTGTCTGAGTGCGAGCCTTCCAGTCGAGCAGCAGACTCTTCCTTCAATATCATGCGTATGATCAGCAAGTCGCTTCCGTCGTCCGAACGGCTCGGTTTACAGACTGTTATTGCCCAGTATGCGCCGGTATTTTATTTCGCTCAGCCAGCCACTCCACCTTCGCTGTCAGTTTCTCGCACGCAGCGTCACATTAACACCGGTACCACTCATCTCATCAGACAGAAGCCTTATCGTGTGTTGCAGGCTGGGTGAAACCTGATCAACGAGCAAGTTCAAGATATGCTACAGAAAGGCGTCATTCGGGAGTAGTCAAGTCTATGGGCTGCTCCTGTTATACTAGTGCGCAAGAAGGATAACTCCTGGCGCTTTTGCGTGGACAACCGTCGGTTAAATGCTGTCACGAAGAAGGACGTCTACCCACTCCCGAGTATTGGTGATGCCATGGACTGTCTTCAATCTGCGTCGTACTTCTCGTCGGTTGACCTGCGCTCTGAGTATTGGCAGATCCACATGCATCCATCGGACAGGGAAAAGACAGCTTTTATTACGCCTGATAGGCTGTATGAATTTAACGTCATGTCCTTTGGGTTATGCAGTGCCTCCGCTACTTTTGAGCGATTTATGGAAACATTATTGCGTGGGCTTAAGTGGGAGGTCTGTATATGTTACCTCGACAATGTGATCATTTACGGAAAAACCTTTCGCGAGCATAACGAAAGACTAGGTATGGAGCTGGCTTGCTTCCGAAGAGCTGGACTGGTATTGAACTCCAAAAAATACCACTTTGGCGAACGACAAACCCTTGTTCTCGGGTTTCTTGTCGACAAGGATGGTATCCGGCCAGACCCACAGAAGATCGCTGCCGTAAAGGAGTTCCCACAGCCATGCTCTTTGGAGCACCTTAGAAGCTTTGTGGGCCTCTGCTCCTATTTCCGCCGCTTCATCCAAGGTTTCGACCAACTCACTTGTCCCTTGACTTCCCTCCTTCATAAAGATGCCACGTCTGTATGGTCGTCTGCCTATGAGCCTGCTTTCCAGCAGCTGAAGTTTTTGCTCACTTCTGCACCTGTTTTGCGCCACTTCGACCCGGCGGCGCCGACAGAGCTCCACACCGACGCCAGCGGTGTTGGCGTCGGCGCAGTGCTTATCCAACTCCACAACGGCGTCCAGCACGTGGTCGCATACGCAAGTCGCACTTTGACCAAATCGGAAGTCAACTAACTACACCACGACAGAAATCGTGTGTCTTGCTGTCGTCTTTGCTGTGCAAAAGTTTCCACCACATCTACATGGACGTCACTTCAAGATTGTTACAGGCCATCACTCGTTGTGTTGGCTTGCTGGCATCCGCGATGCTTTCGATCGACTAACTCGCTGGACCTTACGCCTCCAAGAATACGACTTTACTGTGGCGTATAAGAGCGGTCGCCACCATGCTGATGCAGACTGTTTGTCCCGTTTCCCTCTACCAGACACGGCAAGTTGCGAAGAGGACTTCGATTACTGTTTATCTTCGGTCTCTGCCGAGTTTCCCAGCCTTGCGACTTTTCAGCAAGAACAACTCAAGGATCCTAGTCTCCAACCGTTGTTTGATCAAACCGGTAACGCCGTTCGTCATATCGGAGGGCGCGCTCTTTAAGCAGAACTATTCCGTGGAGGGTGCATGTCTGCTTCTGGTTGTCCCAGCCAGTTTTCGTGGCGTTTTCCTGCATGCCATGCATGACGATATTTCTGCCGAACATCAAGGGTTTTCTCGTACGTTCCACAGGACGCGGCTTTTACTGGCCTAGACTTTAAAAGACAATTTAGCAGTACGTTGTAGGCTGTCTGCAGTGTCAACGCTTTAAGCATCGCACTGCCTCGCCCGCCGGCTTGTTGCAACCGATCAGACCACCTCAATCACCTTTTGAGAAGATCGGGGTCGACTTCTTTAGTCCGCTTCCCAAGTCTACCACGGGCCAACTCTGAATTATTGTTTGCGTCGACTGCTTGACTCGCTACGTGAAGACAGCTGTTCTCGTGTCCGCCATAGCAACAGACATCTCGTCCTTTCTGCTGCACTCGGTGATCCTTCGCCATGGAGCTCCTCTCGGTCGTAATCAGCGACCGTGAGCGCCAGTTCACTGCCGATGTTGTGGAACAACTCCTACGGCTCTGAAACTGTGACTATCGCCATTCGACGCCCTACCATCCGCAAACGAATGGCCTGACGGAGCGCATCAACCGCACCCACACGAACATGTTGTCCATGTATGTAGCGGTCGACCATAAGAACTGGGACACCGTGCTACCGTTTGTAACACGCTTACAACACTGGAACACACGACGACCCTGTATACTCCCTGTTCTTTCTGCTCTACGCGCACATACCACGCACCTTTCTGGATACGATTCTTCCCTTTTCTGGACATCGTGATCCGTCCCTTTCGCAAGCCCTTTGCCATGCGGAAAAAGCGCGACGACTAGCTCGCCTCCGAACGTTCAAAACACAAGTTCGCACCAAGGGCCGTTACGACAATGCACACATTGCGGGGACGTATGAGCCCGGTGACTACGTTGGCTCTGGACTTCACTGCGTCGACGGGGCCTCTACCAGAAATTCCTCGCAAAGTACTGCGGCCATTTTGTTGTTCTCGATCGCCTGAGTAAAGTCAACTACACAATCGCCAAAGTCACCCCAGGCAATCGCCGCTCTCGCAAGGTCCAGGTTGTTCACGTAGCCCGACCCAAACGCTGCCATCGCAACGCTGATTGATTGATTGTAAAACATTTTATTCGCCGGAAAGAGCTTGGCAAGAGGTCGCGTTAAGTGGTCGAGAGTACATAGCCCTCGACGACTTTGTCAGCCCACTCCACCGCCAAAACTTGCGTTCTGGGGTCAGAGCTAGCCAGCACGGTCTCGCACCGCTCGAGAGAAGGAGCTGTAACTAGATCACCCGGAGGTGGCTCTATTTCGCAGTCCCACAGGATGTGATCGTAGGTAGCACGTTGGCCACAGTGTTTGTAGTTTGGGTTCTAAAGATCTGGATAAATGTGCGCGAGGAGTGATGGGGTGCGTATCGATCTCGTCTGTAGACGACGCCACGTAACCTCTTGTCCTTTAGTAAGTCTTTTGTCTGGAGGGGGGGAAATACTTCTCTCTAGTTTAAAATTATTGGTGAGACCATGATATGTGATCATGGAGTCTTTCGTGAAATTCAGGGAGCCAGACTCATCCACTGCCCGGTCGACGAAACCTCGGGCGCTGACTAACTTGCTCGAGGACGAGCTTCGACTGCCCCGGGCAAAGTGTTGCGCCGCGCTGCGGCGCTGCCGCACTGCAGTGCGCTGGAAAGACGATGATGAACTCGAGGTGCGCGAGACTGTGGTGGAGACCGCCTGACGCTGACTGTTCAGTGACGTCCCCGATCCCCGCTTGTAAATAAACCCGTTCCCGACCTCGCAACTTCGTATCAATATAAATGTCCGAAGAAAACACAAGCCGCCTCGGATTGCAACCGCTCATTTCCACTCTGTGCGCCCCAACCCGGCCTTTTTGCAACGTCTGCCCTAGAAAAGCACACGCGTGCGGCCAAGGTACCGGCGCATCCTGCGCACAGCAATTATACTGATTCCGGAAACTCGAACCCCAAGGCCACGCGCAGGGGAAGTAGAGCCCGTGCACTCACAGCGCACGTGCCCGATCATGAGCAGCTCCACAAGTTCAGAGGACGAAGCGCACGAGAATCAGATAACACAGCCTTTGACAGAGTCAGGTTACACAGCCTTTTACAGAGTCAAAAGGGATTGATTGATTGATTGATTGATTGATTGATTGATTGATTGATTGATTGATTGATTGATTGATTGATTGATTGATTGATTGATTGATTGATTGATTGATTGATTGATTGTGCTTTTAAAAAAACTCGGGGCTGAAAGCTTTGCGCAGGCCCCGACCCCTTTACTATGTTACGATACAGCAATGCTGGTAATGTGGTATTAGGTAACAAGAGGAACCAAGAATGAATTGTCTTGAATTTTGTGTCTTCGGGGCCAGCAGCCGAGCGCTCTAACCACTATGCCACCGCGGTGAGTGACGCTCAAGAGCAAGCGAGCGTTACTGTGCTTCGAACAGAGAGCGGGATCTTACGAATGCAGCGAGAGACGAGCGCGCTGCCAAGTACGAAAGCAAATGTGGCTGAACGCAGTAGCTCTAACAGCAACTGTAGTAACCCGTGCAGCCAGTGCCGACCACGTGCCGAAGAAGAGAAGGTCGCTCCGGCACGTGCCACGCAGAACGTTGCGACCTTCGCCTCGGTAGGACGCCGCTGCTGCTTCGTCGACCGCCACGTCGACGCAATTGCAATAAATGCGGTCACGACCGCGATCTGAAGCGCATGCTGACGCCGCCCCCTCTTCGGAGGCCGCCGCTTGTCACATGGGTCGACACACACCAAAAGTTGTTAAGGCCACGAAAAGCAAAGAAAGAGCGCAATGACGGAGGCTACACGACTCGGATGCAGCTGCACCACCATACATAAGCCGTGATAGGATGCGCTACTCATTTTTATTTATTGAGAGACTTGCCCTGAGGCATAAAAAGAGACTATCGATAAGCTGAAGTAGGTCGTGCAGTCTGTTCTCTTCCAGAAACCTGAGCAGGCTCCTGCTTCTAGCGTTGTCCGTTAGCATCAACGACAGCTGTTCCTCCCTTGTAGCCGTAAGTCCAACTTCCAGTAACCTTCTTCTTGAGTCCTGCTTTCCTGAGCAGGCCCACAAAAGGTGGCGAAGATCCACCTCAGCGGCCGGCGTGGAACATTTGGACAGTTGCTTGGCTCTGCACCTTCCTGAGTGCCCCATCGGCACGTCACCGAAGGGGTAAAAGCTGCCCAAGCTCTTATCCCTCTAAGGGATGCCTCCTCCAACCTCGCTTTGAGGGAGGGGGTACGTGCACGGGAGAATTAGGGCACGTGTACACCTCCTTATAGAGGACAGCAAGATGGGAAGAGCAGAGCGGAGATCAAAAGGGAGGCTAGTCGGAGAGGCATTTGTATTTGGAGCATGGTGTGTAATAGCGCCTGCTTTCCTCTAGTGAACAGTCCGAGTATTTTGTGTCCAATGTATCTGGATATGCGTTTCATTATTTTTCATATTGAGAGCATATATCTCATGAGGGATGCTTAGTGCCTTCGTCACTCTTTTATGTTGTTTGACAGCCGCTAAGATGTCCGTGTAGATATACGCTTTTCTTACATACGGTATGTAATTTTGCACTCTCCATCGCACCACGGATAGCGTAGAGCTTCATCCCAAGCGGGTCCGGATTATTCGAGACGTATTCCCGTTGTTTAATTCCCTCAGAATGTGTAGGACTAGTAGTCGCCATTCTTCCGTCCTTTTCTATGAACAATGTGTCCGTATAAGCTATACACGTTCCTGGACCTATATCAACCACTGTTCGAGTTGCTGTACTATAAAGCTTGGGGTGTGGTATTCCACTTTCGGAGGCTGTGCTGTCACCACCACCGTTTATGTCACCACATTTTATGCAGCTGCAACGGGCGTAAGATTGAGGTGTCTTGTTGCATTTCGATGTTCAATAAGTACAGTAAGTGTGTTCAACTATGCATATTCCTGGATAATCGGAATGGGCGTGACTTTAGGCAAGGCGGGGATGGTGCGCATTGCTTTTCTGTTTATTGTTTCTAGTACCGCTCATTGCCGTCTCGTCAGTCCATGGAACTAATCTGTTGTCTTCTCTTCGAATTTTCTTAATTTGTATCGTTTTGAAAGCTATGGTTATGGTGGTATGGTAACTACCCCATGCATCTAACTCTGCCTCCGTGTCACGTGTACCGCAACCTTTCCACCACGCCAGATCTGAAGAGTGCGTTCGTGTTGCGGGCAGCGTTGCTACCTCGAGTTGATTGAGCAGCGTGAACTCCATGTCTATTAATGCAGTGTGAATTCGATCCCCTCTTTTGGAGTCATGGCCGTGTTCCCAAGCCATGTGCGGAGCGTTAAAGTTCCCGCCTATTAGTACAGGTGTTCCGGGGTATGTTATACGAATGTATTTAACCAATCCGATATTGGCTACCATGTTTCTTGGTCGTGCGTAGAATGACACTAGTAGTAGTGGTGTTTTATTTGGGCGCGTGAGTAGAGCAGCGACCTCCGGCTGACTGTTACACCACCTACACAAATCAATTCGTGTTTGAGAATGTTGGCCGCTATATATGCCGCAGCTTTTCCTGGCGTTTCCATCTCTGCTCTTACTCGTTGATCACGGATGGAAGGGCACTGGTACCCAATATATCCCGTTATGGCATTCAACCGATTCTGTTCCCGTATCAGGAACGCCCAGGAGTGAAGCTTCCCGTGTAATAACTTTGTTCTAATTTCTCGAACTTTATTGGAAAGCCCTCTAGAGCTTCATTGTGCTATCCCTTATCGTGTACACTGCTTTGAATAAGTTGTTTCTGTTGCGCAAAGGTGCCTAGTATCGCCTCCCTCATTGAAGTGTTAGCGGCTGATTTAACTTTTGTCACATTCACCAACTTTGCTGATCTGCTGTATGCAGGCAACTCTGTCTGCAGATCTGATCTTGTCTTCTTCCACTAAGCGGGTTTTCCTCTGGCGCAGCTTTTAAATTTCAGCTGTCAGCATTGAAATATGTTTATCTATTTCGTCCTGCTGGCGTGTGCAGTACTCTAGTTAGGGAACTCATCGGCAGCGCAAATCGGCTGCATGCGCTTTCTGTTTTGTTCATTCTTGAGTGTTGTAGAGGATGATTATGCTTAGGGTTATTCGTTTTCGGGTTTTATATTTTTCCAAATTTGGGGGGTAAAAATCGGGCGTTATTTTTCGGCTTGATAATAGGGGAGAAATCGGGTTTTTCGTGGAAAAACTCCCAAATTCGGGTTTTATCGGGTTAAATTTGCAAACTAATAATTTATTCGATTTGCTCTAACCGGTGGATAACACTCACGGCTATATCTTGGGCTGCGCTCAAGAAAGTATAGCAAAATTTGGCGTTTCTTTGGTAAGTAATTATTACTCGCAGTGAGAGGCAACGGTCAGTTTTGAGAAAAGAAACATTTTATTCACGAGGGCTGTCCATCGACGTTCTACACGTCCTTATTAACATACATAATCATCTGCATGCGCAACATCTCGGTTCCTAACCGAGACCTGTCTAGACTCTGCAGGTACCTTAGCTGAGGGAACATTCGCTCAACGTCACAGCTGCCATTAGCTAGGCACAACAATGACAATGCTGCATTTGCTAGCCTTGGGTAACGCCCAGTTGCGTCGTTCCAATAGTCCATCACTTCAACACCTTCATTTATGGGGCTTGCTTCCAGCAAGTACGGGTTAAACTCCTCGCGAAGCGAGCCTACATCGTCCATCACGGAAATAAAGAGAGGTCGGTAGTCATCAAACGACTGACTCAGCAGCCGCTTCTGGAACGGATCGAGTACGGCTCCCAGTTTCCACAATTCCATGGGCACAATTGTTTCACAAATCGGGAAAAATAGGGTTTTACCCGATATTTTAGGAACACGTTCGGGGTGCAAAAATCGGGTAAAATCGGGTTTTACCCGAAAACGAACAACCCTAATTATGCTGTGTGTACTCCATGTGTAGCTCTACTTCTTCACTCGTCTCATTAGAAAGCTCTGACGACAGAACAGCGAACCTGTTTTGCGCTACTAACGGCATCACTCGGTTCCGTCGCCAATTTCGAGTTAACTGTAGCTTTCGTTTTTTCTTCGGACTCTGCGAAGAAGTGATATCGTAGCCATTAGACTTGCTTCCGCGTTGGAATTGGCTTCACCAGTTTTTGTTAAGCAGTCTGGGTCGACTGCATCTGGACAAAATGATTGCAGACGTCCCTCTTTACAGCATCAATAGCAGTGGAGTGTTCTAGCATTGAAATGCTTAGCTATTGGAAATGTATGCAGCGTGTCAACCGTTTAGGGCATTCATTCAATGCATTCAATGATACAATGCATTGGATGCCTACATCTGCTCTTGACGACGAGACAGACTGAATTTTTTCTGCTGGCTGATTTATTTCGATTTCCATGTGAGCTTAGTCTAACACGACGTGACCGAGTCGCTCCGGAACGAACGGTCAACCGGTGGCCCAAAATTTCTCTCACGTCACTTCTCGCCCTTGTCATTTGCCTGCGGTTCCTGCCGCTGAATTTCGCCGAAGCACACCAAGAAATTCTGTACAAACGCATTTTTAACGGAAAATAGTTTATTAATCTATGTTTTCATATATCGTAAGATTCCACTGTAACAATAATAATACCCGCAGATATCCCCTCAGCAGGCTAGTATTTTTTTGCCTGTTAACATTTTTGCTATCGTTAAAAACACTCCCCATTGGTTTGCTAAGGCAGTCTTAACTACTCTATGCGAGCGATGGAGAAACTTTAAATGATTTTGCCACTCATCGGTAGAATGCACAATTACCCTCAATATTTCCACGACAGTACCTTAGAATATTCCACTGTTACCTCACAATTAATACTGATGTCCAAGAACCCTGGATTTTTGTATACTTGTGGTAGAGAATCCGCGTCACATTCAGGAGGTGCTGAGCTCGATCGCCAGTGCCGCCGGTATACCAACAGGTTTTCTAATGATTACAAGATTTACTCGACCGGCCTGAGGCTCGGCTTCTCTGGAGTGATAAGCTGGGGAAAAAGGGTCCTGGGCAAAACCGTTGCGTTTACAGGTCAGTGATTCGTATCGCGTCAAACAACAACTTAACTACGCAGAGTGCGGTAGAGCCCACTTGTGGCCCTTTTTTGTTAAATATAGTGCGAGCTCAATGGAGGAGCCTTAGGACACTGTAGTTGTCCCTCGCCGAGCTTCTGCGCGCAGTATAGCGAGCAGGACTGTCCATTTCTGTCAGGCACTTTTAGAGCTCTGGGAAGTAGCACTAAGTGTCCGCCACTACACTCCGATATTTCATGCAGTTTTCACTATGAAGTTACGTCACGTAAAGCATCCGCAGCACACCGCTGTCTTGCGGATCTTTTTGTTGCGTCAGGTCAACGCGTGACGTTGTAAAAGTCGATCAGGATGGAAATGAAGCCTTGTCAGCAACAGTCCTTCGCCTAAAAACAACGCGAATATGGGAAAAACACGGGCAAAGAGGGCACACCACTCCACTGTGCGGTCAATCAGCCCAGTATGCCGGTCGACCATACAGCGTTTATAACGGAAGTAGGATGCACGTCAGGTCACATTTAACGAGGGTCGACAGACCTCCCCTTAATGGAACTTGTTGACTTCTGAAAGTGTATGGTCGACAACGAAGCCTCCTACTTTTCTCGGCTAAGAAACAAATCCCGATGGTGTCAAGTGCACTTCCTCAATTCAACGGCATAAAATGAACCACGCCAATGAAGCAGCATTCGTACTACTATTGTGATTCGTTAAAAGCCTCGCGTTGTAAGACTGCGGCACAGTTAAAGAATCAACCTACAAAATGAATTGGTGGACAACGCTAACGCGATACAATTAAGGTACCCGTTTAGCGAAAAACCCAGCGTCGTCGTCTCGAGCGAAAGATCCCCAGAAAAGCAACCTAGGAGACAGGTGGGCCACCTAAATTATTTGATCTTGTGACGTCATCATGACGTGCCCACCGTGGCAGGCCTCTCTTAAATTTATGATGGGTTGCGAGCGGTTGCTCGGGAGGAGCAACACGGGTCGCACAATCCCCCATCGATGGCTGTGTTTGAACGAGCCACCTGCCGGGGCAGTGTCGCATGGCTTAACTGCTGTACCACTGAGCCAGGAATGGTAAGACTCCCAGTGGTTTGACTGTAAACTAGAGAACAATCAATTCCGTGCATATGGGCATTAACCCATTAGCGTTATGGCGTCATACCCTTAAGGCGGAGCTTTATAGTGTCCCCTTCAGTTTTTGGTCGCTCTGTTAATTGATTGATTGATTTATTTATTTAAAGCCGCCGCGGTGGCTCAGTGGTTATGGCGCTCGCGGCTGCTGACCCGAAAGACACGGGTTCGACCACGGCCGCGGAGATTGAATTTCGATTGAGGCGAAATTCTAGAGGCCCGTGTACTGTGCGATGTCACTGCACGCTAAAGAACCCCAGGTGTTCGGAATTTCCGGAGCCCTTCACTACGGCGTCCCTCATAGCCTGAGTCGCTTTGGGACGTTAAACCTCGCAAACCAAACCAAACCAAACCAATTCGTTTGTTTGTTTGTTTGTTTGTTTGTTTGTTTGTTTGTTTGTTTGTTTGTTTGTTTGTTTGTTTGTTTGTTTGTTTGTTTGTTTGTTTGTTTGTTTGTTTGTTTGTTTGTTTGTTTGTTTGTTTGTTTGTTTGTTTGTTTGAAATACCTTATAGGGTCATAGGCCATTGTGAAGCAGGGGCGTCACATTCCCAACAAATTAAAACGGACCTCTCAATACAATAAACGGGAATGAAAATATTGTAATACATAGCAATAAAATATCTGAACACATGAATAGTTTAGAAGTGGACCAAACAAAGGTGAAAGGAAATAAAACGAGGTAATATGAGACACAGCATATAGCGCTATAAAATAAAACGCACGTGGCGGATGTTATTGTCAGCGCTCAGTGAAACAAGTCGTCGCATCGTACAGGATACGATGAGAAAAGCAGTAAAAATGGATCACAGGAAGAAAGGAAAAGTACTAAAGGAAAACGGAAACACAAAGTATTACCAAATGGCACTTAACAGCTGCAACAACGAAAGGACAAGACATATGAACCAAGGTATGTTAGGCTGCGGCTTCAGCAAAATATGCGATGGGTTAATGATGGAATGAATCTTGATTACACTGAGAAGCTGCGTTGACTGATACTCTATTCCATAATCTCATAGCTAAATGAAGTACTGGTGACTTGAAATCCAATGTGGACTACCATAGATTGTGTAAAGGTGAAGTTATTGTGCAGTATTTAGACGTGCGGGATAGAACATTCAGGTCAAAATAACGTGGTGTATTAAAGTTTACAGACATCTGAAATAGTGTTAAGAAAGTGTTCCAAAAATGTGTAGTGAAAGATTAGTTTTAATATGAGTTACGCTGCAATGGTAGTTACAGCTAAGTTAAATGAATTGTATTGCCCTATTTGGGGCACATTCTAACGTTGTGAACGTGTCGCTAGAATAGGGAGACCAAACGGAGAAAGCAAAGTTGAGTAGTTGTGTAGCAAAAATAAGTAAAGATAGGTGATGAATATTAGCAGGAGTGTTTCTGAGACTCGGCGTAGATATCCCAGTGAGTTCGAGGTGACAGCGCTTATGGATGTAATATGGAAGGCCATGAAAGATCTGAAGAGAGTTCAACACCAAGGAATTTGTAGACGGATACTAAGTCATCCAGAACACGATATGTGTAGTTAAATAAACTGTTTGCAGGCTGAATTAGAATACTTCGCACTTCGATACGTTACAGGTCATCAACCACATGTTGCATAAATCGTTTATAAGTGCGTTAAATCCAAGGTCAGCTTGGAATGCCAGGTAGCCATTAGTAGAATTAATAATGTGGTAGATAATGAAATCGTCTGCATAAAATTCGCATGCAGGAAGATATGTTACTAGACAAATCCTTTATATCGATAATAAATATTATGGAACCTAGCACGTGCTGCCCTGCGGCACACTGGAGGTAACAGATGAAAGATTCGAGGACGGATTATTTACAGATAGAGAACTACTGGCGATGCGAAGAAAGCTATGAAACATGCTAAGGTTAACGTGTCTGGTCGGAGTGAAGATAATTTGGAAAGCTATGCGGTCGAAAGCTGTCCTGATGTCAATGAGTACGTAGGCTGCCGTTCATATTAAAATGCAAATCAGCTCTTAATTAGAATACCATAAAAAAGGTTATTTAGCTCTCTCTAAGCGTGAGATGCAATTAGGAGAGAATGAGGCAAAACGTGACACAAATTTGCAAATCGTCTCCTTTATTTTTAATTAACCCATATCGAAAAACAAAAACGTCGAATTAGTCTCTAACGTCTTGGCATTACGCTGACTAACTATGAAAAGTACAGCTCAATAGGAACACCTTAATATTTAACGAAATTTGAAACTTCGAAATGGAGCTATTTGCCCCATCACTTGGGGTAAAATGAGACAGTGCGCGGGGGAAAATAAGACGCCGTCTCAAAACCACTATACTGCTCATCTTTGCCATGAATACTCACAAAGTTGGCTCCATGGGAATCTAGATAATCTTGTGGGCCTGTTCGTATGACAGACTCTGAATTAAGACCGAACCTGGCGCTGTTTTCGCGCATGGCCCACTGCAGTCAACGCAGTTTTACCATCGGGTTCTGCGTGTAGCCTGCCTATGCAATATTTTTGAATTTCCTGCCTTCATCGCAATTTTTTTTTCTTTTTTCGTATCCCAGCAGTTGCTCTTTCGCTCAACAGTGTAAAACAGACTTGTTGTTTAGTGCGATTCGTAACGCGTGAACACTTGGTTTTTAATTTGTTTGCAGTTCAGACCGAACACAGTTTGTTGCATTGTCAGAATGTGTTGTACAAATAGCTTCTCAACCCCGCTGGGCAGAGGGCGACACTGAGGTTCAGAAGCCTTTCTATACAGATTCTACTTTTCATATTTTTTTTTTTCCATTTTCTTCCGTGTTCTGTGCTGCGTGCCTTTGAGAACACCAAAACGCTTAAAGGCATCGGCGTTGCTCGCGTCTCTCTACAGCTTTCATTATAGTTTTTGCGCGCTTGTCTTCATTGACTCTATTCCTTTAGGACTTTCGGACTATCCTAGAGAGCTAGAAAACACTAGTAAAGTTTAGAGCAAGTTATAAAACAATTACATTAAATTTAGTCTCACCAGAACATCACAACGTCGCGTTTTGCTCCACATGTAGCCTGCCGCTAAAATAATTCTGTCTTAATTAGCCAAGGCGCTAAAATTCTTAAACATCGCATGGGACGAGACCAATAAAAAAATGTAATAACTAAACGGTTGTGTTATTCTGGGACGCCAGGATGACTGAACTGAACAGTTTTGAATAATCTGGCGTGCAGAATTTCGCCCCTTTTCGACCGCTTTTTCATTCTCCAATGCTCATTTCGCAATTTTTGTCTCTTCTTAGATAGGGTTAATGTGTCGCCGTGGCGGTTCAGGGGTTACGGCGCTCGGCTGCTGACCAGAATGTCGCGGGTTCGATCCCGGCTGCGGTGGTCTAATTTCGTTAGAGGCCCGTGTACTGTCAAAATGTCCTGTTTTGCCTCCTGTCGTAGTTCGCCTTGCCATTTGCAGCAAATACAGGTGAGAGATGTGAGATGGCATCTTTCAGATGGGCTTTTGTTTCCCGTTTCAATGCGTGTTACTGTCGTTATCATCCAGTCTGAGAGTGGTATTCAGAGAAAAAAAAATGCTCAACATTAGTTATATCCACTCTGCATTTGCTCGTGCCACGTCGCCCCAACCCTACCAGTTATTGCTTGCACTGCCGAAAGCACAAAGCGCGTCCTTGGCGGCAGTCACGCTACACTAACTCGCAATGCTGACTTACGCCACGCATTCCTTAAAGGAGCTTAGACACTTAATTTTGATGGCATGTTTCATCTATACACTGACGCGGAAGACACTACTATGCATGAATCTGCATGCGATATTCGCCTACGACTGCTAAATAATTTATAATCGAATTTTTCTGTCATGCTGTTTTAGTTTCGGTTTCAGCAGCCCAAGGATGACTGTGACGTCAAAGTGTGGTTTTGTCTCAAATGTGGCATGGAAACACTGCGATATAACCGCTGCTTCATCGTTTTAATTCTCTACAGTGTTGAAGCAAGCGTTCATCAAGAGCCGGAAAGGCAACGAATGTATTTTGCAGCTTTTTGTATGCATCACGTGACCTAAGCAACACACTGACACCTTAATCTATTACCTCCACTGCTTCTCAAATTGCCCATGGTAAATCTGTGGCTGAAACACCGGCTGCTTTGGTCAACAGTTTTGGGGCATCTACGCGGGGTGAAAGACACTGATATACATTGTTTTCAATGACACCTTATGCCTATGCGTCACTCAAACCGCATTACAGACAGTTTGCGCTAAAATTGTTCGGTGTAAACGCAGCCTGACCACATTTTCTCTTTTCTGAGTGAACGAGCACGAACCACAGCTCTGCAAAGCAGGGTATCTAACGATATGACGGCAATCGTTCAACTGTAGCGACAATTGTGTGATAAATCAGTCGCCGCGGTGGCTCAGTGGTTACGGCGCTCAGCTGCTGACCCGAAAGACGCGGGTTCGATCCCTGCCGCGGCGGCTGAATTTCGATGGAGGCGAAATTCTAGAGGCCCGTGTACTGTGCGATGTCAGTGCACGTTAAAGAACCCCAGGTGGTCGAAATTTCCGGAGCCCTTCACTACGGCGTCTCTCATAGCCTCAGTCGCTTTGGGACGTTAAACCCCAATAAACCAAACTAAACCATTCAGTGGATTTTACGTTCGACTGCCGAGTCCAAGGTTGAGAGGTCGATTCCCGGCAGCCCCGGCGTAATTTCGATGAAGATAAAATAAACAAAGGCCCGCGTGCTGTGTGATGCCAGCGCCGGAGCCTTTCACCATGACGTCTCTCATAGCCCATGCGTCTCTTCCCGACGTTAAACCCACATGCCACACCACAACCCATACCGTCCGGTCGTTAAACTCTATACACTATTGACAATGAACGAAGGTCGACGGTTTGTGGCGCACTTCTGTTCCCTAGCGGTATGCTGTCGCCAGACGCATATGCACACATGAGTCTCAAGCTTCCGCCGTCACCGTGTGCGTCCCACCTGTGGCTTACAGCAACCCCAACCGCGATCTCTCAGGCGAGCAGTCAGAGCTTCCACATCCGACCGCTCCGAGTCTGCTCGTCGTCTCACTCAACAACCGCGACGTCAATCACTCTCTGCAAGCGTTCCACCTGCTGAGCTCAAGCCTGCCCCTCCCACCGTATCCGTCCCTCGGCGTCCCTTACCTCTCGGCGGCGTTCGTTGGATGTTCAAACCGAGAACGACACTCGGTGACGACAGGGCGGCATCTCGATGAGTGCGTCTGCACGATAGCAGGTTGCTGGGAACCACTAAGCCTGGCATAATCATCGGGAAGCCTCACAACACTGGCGCGGGAGTCAACAATGCATTGAACTTGGCGAACGGAGAAGTGTTCACTGCTTTGAAGGTTGGCAACACCACTGCTTTTTACATCTTTTCTCAGTCTTCGCCCGTGCTATATACGTACAGCCTTTGTCAAAAGTTTAGAGCCCAGCGGGTTTGCTTCTAAGCGCTATTGTGGCGCTCCTGCAGCACCCAATGAAGTCCTAGGCATCGGAGGGAGCAGGATCAAAAATCTTCTTACCTTCAGGAGATTTGGGACGCTGAGGACGCATTACGAGCAAAGCAGTGTGACCCAGAATCAAACCCCCTGGGCTCTAAACTTTTGACAAAGGCTGTACATGGTCTGTTCTGAAAGTCGTAGGACTCATTTTTTTAAACAAAATTTATTCAAGAAAATAGTACAAACGATTACAATTTTTCAAGGTAGCACCCTTCCGCACCTACACGCTGCAACTAATGAGTTTTACAGTTTTCGTACGCCTCCAGGAACGCCTGGACCGGAATGCTGTTTAGCTCCCTCGTCACGGCCTGTTGAACCACCTCTACCGATCCGTGATGCTTCCCCTCGAGGGTCGATTTTATTCTGGGGAATAGAAAAAAGTCTGGCAGGGCCAAGTCGAGGCTGTAGGGGTGCTGAGACAGCGTTGCCGCCTTGTGCTGGACAAAAAATCTGGTTCCTCATTCAGATGACGAAGAAGATCCTACCGGTTGGCCTTTTCCTCCTCTGACAACACTCTCGGCACCAACTTCGCGCACGCTTTCCTCATGGATAAGTTTTCTGTCACGATCCAAAAAACTTGGGTTTGAGGAATGCTAAAGTCATCAGCAATCATTCTGAGACTCATTCCACGATCACTGTTAAGTAAATGTTTCCCTCGCTACACATTTTCGTTGGTCTTGCTGGTCGAAGGGCGTCTGAAGCGGTCGTCTTCCTCCACTCTTTCTTTACCTTCTCGAAAAAGCTTGTGCCACTCAAAAAACACCTGATCTACACATGGAAGCGTCACCGTAGGCCTCCTTAATCACGTTGTGAGTCTCTTTGCCCGTTTTACCAAGATTTACTCAAAATTTAATCGCGTATCGCTGATCCAGTAAACGCTCTACGATTCTGCGTGACGAGACGTTTCGACAGGGGTTCACAGTACAAGCGACCTCCTCTCTTTAACGGCCGAGACCCGACTGCCGATTTTCCCCAGCATTTCAAATATCCCCCTTCAACGATCCTGCACGCGCAGTCCACCTCTCGTCCGCCCGTTGGCCCAGGAAAAAACCAGTCCTACTACTTTCAGAACAGACCATGTATATCTTAGCGTGTGTGCCGTTTATTGAGTATAGTTTGGTTGAGACATAAATGCTAATATTCTCGGGGAACCTGCGACTCTAGTTTCACACTGCCCATGCGTTTGTGGACTGGTGGAATGGAAGAACTGACAAAAGACAAAAAGAAGTGAGATTCAAGAGGGCGAAAAAAAAAAAGGTTATTGAAAATCCGAAGATGTTCAAAATGTATTATGGGAAGGAAGGTGCAACAAAGCTTCTTGCGGGTTCCATGTCTAGCGGCGCCGTCAACGGCTTCATTTTCATTGTGACAGAAGACAATAGACTTCGGCCCTCAAAGTGGCCGAAATAGATTCAGAGCCGTCTCCTGCCGCATGCCATGTGCCTGCGTCTTTGATAACTCAAAAGGTGAAAAATAATTGCAATAATAATTTAATTTAAATCTAACCCTGTAATTCACTGGGGTGGAGGCACTCCTGCAGAAGAAGCGAGAACAAACCACGCGCTGCGTACAAAAAAATATACTGCAAATGGAAGATTTTCATGTAATATTTGCATGTGCTTGTTAGATTTGCGTAGCCCTTTTATGCTAACTTTTTATTCTTGTGTTTTTCGCATATTAACGGTTTCATGAAGCGTCCTTAGATTAAAATGCATAATTATTTTTCCGTGTTCTTTGTCGCCTTTTAAAAAAAGTTCACTGTTTTTCATTACATAAATTCATTTGGTTATAAAATAATTTTCAAGTCCATTGGCTAACTTACTAGAATTCTTTGTGGTTTATGAGTGAGAGACTCGACACTCCTGCACTGAGGGTCCCGTTCAGATGAAAATACATGACGGAAGGCAACAGTAATCGAAATCAAATAGCATAGAGGATTATTTTTTTCAATTTGGGATGTTCATTCGAAATTAATGGTGGCATTAATTTATGGCTTAAAGATAATTCACAAAAAAGCAGAAGAAAAACAACAAATAATCCAGCCGTGTTTGATGGCTTCAACTATTTTTTTTTTATTTCACCTTCATGCCAGCATTGGCAACACAGATTTTATCTTTTATTTTCTTATCTTTTGTGTTTTCACACTCTCGCCGCCTGCGCTCTTAACGAAGAAGCTCCGGGATTGGAGTAAATGGATTGTCCTCTTGCGCACACCTTAAAGTAGGCTTTATTTACTCTATATATATGGAGTATTTCATTTACTTCCATACACAAGAAATGTATTTCGGGGTACAATGGAGTCAAATTTTTACTACCCGTAAAAATGAAACATAAAAAGGGCGCCATGTTTATGCATACTCATTAAGGCATACACATTAAGCTGTTGGGTTGGACAACTGCGCTGTTCTCACGTGACCCCGCATCACGCGTTTTTTTTTTTTTTCGCCGTCTGGCAGCCGAACGACGGCGTAGGTGGAGACGACAGGAGTCGTCTGCTTGTCATCTGCTTCTACTTTTCGAGCTCGTTTAATTGCCTGTTATCGTCGATAAAGCGATGCACAGCCCTCCACACACCTGTCTGGAGCGCTTAAACGGCGCACCGGAATTTACAGTCGTGTCATTTACGAGTGGCCTAGGGCTTAAAACTTACCGTTATCGTGCATGCACATTCCCATCGATCGTGTTTGATTCCTCAGGCCTTTAAAAGCAATATCGGGGCCGCCATACAGCAACGATTGTCAAAAAATTACAGAGCGCACTGTTCGAGCACTCTGTGGACAGGTATTCGGACGACAGTAAACTTGCTGAAAAGGGGTCTGAAACCCACCGCGGTGGCTTAGTGGTTAGCGCGCTCGGCTGCTGATCCGGAGTACCCGGTTTCGAACCCGGCCACGACGGCCGCGTTTCGAGGGAGGTTTTTTGGTTTCTGGTTATTGAGGAAACGAAATGGCACAGAATCTGTCTCTCATACCTCGGTGGACACCTGAACAGCGCTGTAAGGGAAGGGAGGAAGGTGGAGTGAAAGAAGAAAGAGAGAAAGAGGTGCCGTAGTGGAGTTTGAGGGATAATTTCGACCACGTGGGGATCTTAAACATGCACTGATAACTCACAGCACACGGGGGCCTTTTGCGTTTCGCCTCCATCAAAACGCAGCCGCCGCGGTCGGGTTCGAACCCGGGTACTCCGGCTCGGTAGACAAACGCCTTAACCACTGAGCCACCGAAGCGGATGGAAATGAAAAGGCACCCGTGTGCTGTGCGATGTGATCAGTGCACGTTAAAGATCCCCAGGTGGTCGAATTTATTCCGGAGCCCTCCACTATGGCCCCTCTTTTCCTGTTTCTTCTTTCCCTCCCACCTTCCACCTTTCTCTTACGGCGTGGTTCGGGCATCTGCGTGTCAATCAAACCCATCTATCCCTCCCCCCCCCCTCCCAACCCCACCAGAGATGACTGGGAGGTGGCCCTGCTCGGCTGTCAAGACCTAAAGAGACAAAAGGCCTTAGTTCAACGGACGCGGGCGGCGTTGCTTGCCAATGGGGCCCCGGAATAGGGGCTCCACCTAGTACTGTGAGGGGAAAGGGCCAATAGGGTCTTACCCCAATCACCTTTCTGTAAAAATTTAATTGCCCATAAGTGTTTTTCACCACCACCACCGAGATGTGCGACAATTGCTGCGCCATTTCCGTTCGTCAAAAAAACAAATTAGAGCACTTTATATGGTCATGCACTACGCTATATTTAACTGAAATCTAGAGCAGAATAAGTAGAAAATGATACTATCACCAGAAGTCATATGGCATGGCAATGGTTGCTTTCTTCGCGTTTTTAAACCTTGGTTTCTTAATATGACAAAGGTACAACGCAGCCTCATCAGCCTGTAGCTCGGCGTGGAAACTTTGTTTCATCGTAGTTCAATGTTGATGTCTGCTGAAACAGACCGTGTGAACTACGTCGAAAAAAGCTGTCAGAATTAGGCTTAAGTGGAGGCTATAACGAGGTCGCGACGCCAAAAAAAGAACAGGAATGGTGGGAGCGCTCTAGGGGCTTCAGAGGAGCAGTTCAGTGTAGCACCGTATACGTAAATGTCAACGTTATGACATGTTGTACCGCGGCAGGCACCTGTGAAGCAGCAGAAGCGAGCAGCGATCAAGCGACGATGATAACCAAGGGGACGTCACTCACCACCATTGTCACACGGCTGACCAGAAGCAGACGAGACGCTAGGCGGCAGTGCGGGAGGCACAGAACGGTTTTTTAAGTCAAATGAGGACCTAAGGAGCATTGAGACCAAGAAGCTTCATTTCAAATGAGAGTTAAAAAAGAAAAATCGTACTGTATACCCCATTATTCAGTGAGGGGAGTAAAATAGTAAAATATGTCATTTACCGAATTTCTTCTCCATATTGATGAAGTAAATCTATCCAAACATGGAGTTTAAAGGGCGACCACAACCATTTAAACTCCCATTTGGGTTGATTCTTGTTTAGAGTGTGTATCTGTTTGTTTCCATATGTTGCAGGCCTTGACTGCGCCTTGCGTACAATGCGCCTGCTCACTACGAAATTTGTTGTCACTCGGTTCATATATGATACATATGGTGACTTCTTCCGAAATATAGTTTAAGATTACCGTCCGTCCTGTCCACTACTGCGTCTCTGTCGGTGCCTTTTTCTCACTACTTTTACGTCCGAAATGCAAAGCGCATGTCGAATGCACACGGTTCAGGAGTTCGGTTTTCCCAGCAGTTTAACGCTTAATAGACATGCCACCTGTTTCCTGCCAAATATTGGGTTGCACCAGATAAAGCTAGCATAACACTAGAAACGTTGCCGAGACAAGGTGCTCGCTGTACTTTGTAAGCAAGTGCCGCGGTCGTGCTTCGCCTAGACCCGAACAAAACAAGAGGCCATTTCCTAACAGCACCTTTCGATACTAACCAGACTTCGGTTTCCGCGTAAGAATAGCACGGCCATTTTGTACACCAAGGCCAACTGAAGGAGATATTTCATTCAGGTCAATATGTCACGATCGCCCAAATCACAGTGGCTTCCTCGTAAGCGTGTCCAATTCCAGCGTCAGTTCCTCTTTTCCAGGAAGGCCCTTTGGCGGCGAGTGTTTCGGCTCTGTCTCACACATGAACGCCATGCCACAAGAGGTGGTGCTGCTCCGTAAATGAGCTGCTGGCACGGAGTCCTACGACACACTCGGGCCGTCATAGCGCTCCAAGGTGAGTGCACATCTCGAAAGCTTGAAGAATCGAGCGAATGTAGTTACACATGGACATAGGCCCCTCACCAGTAGTTGCTGGCAAAAGGGCGAGTCACCTTCTGGGCTTCTGAGAAAGAGACACGGCATGAAATTATTTACGACATATGATGTAACGCCGTATTAAACCGCCCCGCCGCGGTGGGTCAGTGGTTATGGCGCTCGGCTGCTGACCCGAAAGACGCGGGTTCGATCCCGACCGCGGCGGTCGCACTTCGATGGAGGCCAAAATCTAGAGGCTCGCGTAGTGTGAGGTGCCAGTGCATGTTAAAGAACCCCAGGTGGTCGAAATTTCCGGAGCCCTTCACTACGGCGTTTCTCATAGCCTGAGTTGCTTTGGGACGTTAAACCCCAGTAAACCAAACCATAATAAAACCGCGTAAGCGCGTTGTCTGCGTTGCTTTGCTAGTTCGATTGAGACGAACAGAGTAGGCGCTCTCACACCTAGCCGATAGCATTGACCGCTTGTTGCATTCCCTACTCACCAGCTCCAACATCCGAGCGGATTTTTAGCGGACTGCCGACGAAACGTGGCGGCGGTATACGAGTTCTGTTCTGGAATACGACTCAAGTCTACAGGGAAGCTCCTTCCACTTACAGGACTGCCCACCGAACAGAACTACTCCGTGCCAAAATTGTGGGCCGCCGTTAAAGCTTTCCTTGTTACCTATAAACGAGAAGCTGACCACAAGACCAAATTAAAGCTCAAAAACTTTGATGCTTCTTACTTGTTTGGTACAGTCAAACGTTAAAAAGTTGATTTTGCTAACTGTTTTGACTGGTCAGCAGAGAATTGCAGGACGCTGGGTACCGTGGTCCACTGTTATTGACAGCTGATTTTTGTTCCATTGTGCCCGACTGTAGTCGTGCTGGCGCTGAGCATTCAATGAGGAAATTCAACGCTCAAGGGCACATCTTCTCACCAACGTTTTCATGTCCGCGAACCCAATTTCGCATCCGCCTACGGCGGCGACACTGTCGTCTGCGCTGCCAGAGCTCATTGCGGTAAAAATCCAGGTGCAGTCGCAGCCGGATAACAATTACGACCCTGTGTGCCTCTGTAAGCATACTGTGAACGCTAAACGAAAAGCGAACAAGCCAACTGAAAAGGGAAAAACAAAATTAAAAGCATTTAGCTGAGAGGCCGATTATTATCGCTTCGATGGTCCGAACATCGCTGCGTCGAAGTGTATTAATTCACCCCGCCTGTATTTATTTTGTTGCGGAAGCAACACTACGCTAGGAGTGAGCGATTTCGCGGAGCCCCAACTGCGCATGCGCGAGTAATGACGTCACACGGCGCACAGCTGCGGCGCTGGGGCCACCGCCGATCCCTCCGCTACGCGGGTGACTCAGAGGTGCCGCCGCCGCTGTGATTGCCGCGCCTTTGCTTCCGCAATTCTACTCGGGAAGGCCATTGATCAAACCACAGCCAATTTTTTCAGCAGCTGATACGTCTGTTGATATATATATATATATATATATATATATATATATATATATATATATATATATATATATATATATATTTTACGTCGCAGTTATGGTGTTCGCGTTTTATTTGACGCTGATAGTAAACTAGAAACATGGTTATGTATAGCATATGCACTACTTACATGTTGATGATTATGCAAACATTTATTGAAACCGAACATCTTGGATGACGCTTAACGTATACCACAAGAGTGCAATGCGATAGCTTTATAGGTCCGCCTCACGCGAGTACTCCTTCTCTTACATAGTTTCGCAGAAAGCGGGAAGTCCACATGCCGCTACTGGCACAGTGTTGAGGTGATCTAAAGCCACCATAGCAGTAAGGGAGTAATTACTCACTGACATCCACCCAAGTGGACGCACTCAAGTGGCTGCACTTCGGTGGATGTCAATGAGTAATTACTTCCTTATTACAACTCTACTCCACCTTGGGGGATTCCCCTAAACATCTGACCAGGCACCATAGCAGTGGTACAGCGGTTAAGCGAGGCGCCCCTGCCCCGGCAGGTGGCTGTTTCAAACATTGCCACTAGTGGAGCTTGTGAGACCCAGGTTTCTCTTTTCGAGCTCCCTTCAGGCTCATTATTGCAGTTTTTCGGGAGGATGTCTGTCTCTCGACCATTCAGTTGATGGGCAGTGCCACGGCGGGTAGGTAGCAATTTCATTGAATTCATTTCAATTCGTTTCATTGCCGCACGCCATGGTGGGCGGACGGCAATGCCCGCCCACCGTGGTAGGTGGGCCACTTCTTCGCAACACGGACTGACGCCAGCTTTTCTCGAGAACAAGGCCTCTAATGTCATCGCATTCATATCTGGCAAGTAGTGCGGAGATGGTTGATTCCTTTCCTAGCGGCGTGCTTAGTTTAGGATGCCGGCAGCCACTGCGATCTCGCGCGCCCGCTCAATCAGCCGTTGCTGGTCTTGCAGGTCTGAGCAGGACAGAGCAGTTTCTCAAGGTGAGAAAATGGCGGAAAATGGGCAGGCAACCTTGGGGTTTGTAACATGCGCATGCGGAACGATATTCGCATGGAGGAAGGAAAAAAAGAGGAGAGGCCCTTTCCACACAGCACCCTGGGAGAAAAGTGTGGAGGAAATCACGTGGTTTTTTCTCGATTGGGAGGCCATCTTACTCCGGCAGCTTAGCAACGGCGTTGTAGTTGCTGTTTACAAACCGGGCTTTAGCAGACGGCCGCGGCGTAGCATTTGAGGTGCGGCGTAGGCGTGCTTTCCTCAACTGCTCGAGTTTGTTTTTGATCGTGCTCACAGGCTGACGTTGGCGCCGTTCACTCATATCTCAGATGGAATTCGCTGCAAAACTGTCCTTGTTGCGTGCATTGATTTCAACGTGCTCGGCGACCACGATCGCACGGGCATTTCGTCTACTGCGTCACTGCTCGGAGCCGTCGGGAGACCGCCACTGCATTCGCGCTGTTCTTCACCAGTGATTCAATACGGCGTGCGCTAGATCGGTCGTCGGGGCATTGTGCGGACGTTTCGCGTCCTGTACGTGCAGTGTGTGTGTGCCATTCGCGCTCCCGTTTACATCGGCAGTGAAACCTCGATCGTTGCTACCTATGCGTGTTCTTGCAACGCTCCAGCGATTGTCACTGACGTCGGTATAACTGTCATTTTCGTTTTTCGACGATTGCGCTTGTTTGAGCGGCGGGGGCCATGACATGGGCGGAGAGCGATATTGTAAAGGAAGCAGCTGCGCTCGCTTTGCTCGCTTTGCTAGAAACTTTGTTACATGCCCGTTTGAAGCGTTGAAGCGTCTAGCGAGCTATTTGCCTCTGGGACGCAGCCTGCCGCGGTGGCTCAGTGGCTATGGTGCTCGGCTGCTGTCCCAAAAGACGCGGGTTCGATCCCGGCCGCGGCGGCTGGAATTTCTTTGGAGGAGAAATTCTAGAGGCCCGTGTACTGTGCGATGTCAGTGCACGTTAAAGAACCCCAGGTGGTCGAAATTTCCGGAGCCCTTCACTACGGCGTACCTCATAGCCTCAGTCGCTTTGGGACGTCAAACCCCATAAACCAAACCAAACCAAACCAAGCCTCTGGGACGTGCCGGGCTCAAATGTATTCGTTCATATTGTAGCGTGCAACGCGAAATCGAACACCGGAGTACGAAAAACTGCGGCGGTCCCTCAGTGGTCCGAGCGCGCGAGCGAGAGCCAACTAACTTCTTTCTCTTCTAGTGCATGCACTACTTCTGTCTCTTCGAATGCATGTATCAATATCGTGGCCAATTCTGTGCTTTTGGTCACGCGCTATGTTTAGACCGGTTTCCTGTAGCAGGTTTGCAATTGCTTTTCTAGCTGATGTCATGGTCAAGAAGTGCGAAAAAGGCGAGCTCTAACTGAATTTGGAGGCCTTTTCTCACATGTGTTTATATTGCCCATGTCCTGTGATAGTGTTATTTTTCGTAAAAAGTACGTGGTGAAATGAGGATCCGCATGTGCGCTGAATTTCATTGATGCTTGTGGTGGTTATTGTGTTCAGGAAAGTAAAAACAGCGCTAAATTTTACACAAACCACACAGAAAGATGGACAGCGCCCGTCCTGTCCATCTTTCTGTGTGGTTTGTGTAAAATTTATGCTGTTTTTACTTTCCTGAACATAATGTCACACCAACTAGCCCAGCAAAAGGGCCTGTGGTTATGTTGAAGAAAAATAATTTGATGCATTCATTACGTACAACAGATCGACTTTCATTGCCTGTATTGTCGATCACAAGTAAAGTGTGCTACTATGCAGTGACATTACAAGCTAGTATTTCACCAAGTAGAGAAAAGTGGAGCGTATACAGTGGAGCGTATTGACCTTCACCTCCCCCGGTGAAGGCAAATTTCTAGCGCTGAGCTAAACAAGCAAGCATACTAGTTTCGTCGAATGCAGCCTTCAGATTCCCGGGGACAGGCGTTGCCAGGCGGGGAGGAGGGTCTTATGGCGTTTGTGACCAGGGCCGAGCAGTTGGAGACGGCACGAATGCGACGCAGTACGAAGCAATAACTGGAAGTAGCCGCCTGTCTGACACGGGTATTTCCGCTTTATTAACTTTTCCGCTGACGAACACCAGCATAGGGCACCCTAAACCGGCAAGCAGCCAAGCGCCACTCGCGCGGGGGCCTGCGCCCATGCGGTAGCACGCTCCTTCGTTGGCTTTGAAACGCGCGCGCAATCGGCGCGGCGGCGAAATGTAAACAGAAGCCCGCCGGAGTAAGATGGCGCCGAGCTTGTTTCCGGCTTCACAAAATGTCACGTGACGGCCTCTCCTCCTTTTTTCCTTCCTCCATGGATATTCGCAACTTTCATGTACGGTGTCGCCGCCACGCGGCTACCTCCGGTATCGCCCGAGAGATGGCACCGGCGAACGACGTCCGGTAAAGCCCCTGAAAAAACTAAAGTAGCGACAAGACGCCCTCCCTCTTCTCACCTCCTCCCCCGCGTGCCGGGCGAACGACTTTTGTTTTCTTTGTGATTTCATGTGACTGCGGTGGTGACCTCTAGCCCGCTCCGACGGAACTAACGCCCCTTTTCAATTGGTTGCGCTGGATTCCCGTGCTTGCCGAGTTCTTCTCTATGTCTCCGCATTAACCGTGCGTTCCGCTGCATAAATACATCGGTGACTTAGGAGAAACATTTGCATGCTTCACTGAATCGTCTAAAGGCAAAAATGAGCACGTATAGATGGATTGTTTTGGTCGAGCCGCACGCGCACCATGTCCGGGAGCGCCGGGCTCTATGCGGAGTGCCAAGTTTGATAGCGAGAGTGGAGCGTGCATTGAACGTAACCGTGAATCACGAGGCCGTAGAATGAATTTGCGGTGATCTGTTTTGGTGAAGAGGGGTATGCAAACAGAACGACCGTCTCCGCCGGAACGCTGGACGTGCTACTACGGATGCAGAGGTTTGACATTCGAAAAGACACCTGCAAGTGAAGGCATTATAAATGCCTGTAGTTCATCCGCTCTTCTAGTGGCTTTCGGTTTTGGTCTGCTGCAGTGTATCGCGGACCATGTTAGACGCTTGAGGGAGTGCTAGAAATACGGTATGAAGTCCACGCTACGTCTGTACTTATCTGTGCCTCCCCTAATGTTCTCTCGCGTGCATGAACTGTAACGATATAGACTCCCGCATTAAAATTTTCTTTGGAATAGTTACTTAGTAAGGACAAAACCTACCTCGCAAATATCCTTCGCCTGCCAGCAAAGGGATAATAAAGTTCTACGTAAATGTTTCATCGGCATCAGGCATTTAGTGAGAAGCAAAACCTACCTCGATTTTAACGCATCTGTCCGATAATCTTTCATATTCGTATAGTCGCTATTAGAGCACTGCACGGGCCTTAATTATTCACGCGCCCCGAGCCCGCCAACCTTTTTCGTTACCCGCCCCAGCCCGGCCCGATTTTTTAGATATAGGCCCGAACCCGGCCCGGCCCGCGAGGTAGACATGCCCGGCTAAGGTTCGGAAACAGCCCGAGTACTAAATGCACATCGGTAAAGCCAAAGCCTTTTGTTATACGGATCTCATTAAAAAAAAAAGCGGCTACAAAACGGAGATAATGGAGGCCTCACTGTGGGCAACGTTAACAAAAAAAAAAAAAAACAAACCGTTTTAGCATTAATAACAGAGGTTATCACAGATTTGCTAGCATTCGTAGCCTCCTCCTAACTAGTCAGGCGTCAAGGTGAAGCGAGAACGCGGAAGTGATGTTACAAAGTATGTGACAGGAAACGCGCGACCCACTTACGATGGGCACTATCACGCATACTCACAGCTACTGGTCATATTTCGAGAGTAAACGCAAGCCAGCGCGCGCTAGCTGGTGTTTCCACCAACGGTGCCTACGGTGCCTTGACGATAAATATCAGCGCGATAATTCTCTTTTCGTCTTTTTCTGTAATATATCTATATATAATATACACGTACGCGCGCACGCGCGCGACTGCAGAATGTAACGCGTGCGCTTCACCATGTCAGAGCGCAGTTTGATCTGTGCTTATAGTACGCACTGTTAAGAGTGGACAACGTGGTCCTGAGAGCCGGGTGTGTCTCATCGCAAAGCAAGGGATATGACGAGGCCTGGCGCCGGCGGCAGAAGCATTGACGACGACGGACGGGGTTGTTGCACTCCAAATCACCGAACCGATCGAAGGGCGCTGTGTCCCACGGACCTGGGAGAAATTACTGTCAAACGAGTGTCGTCGTTAGGCAACGATGTGGCGAGAACTTGGGACAGCAGCAGCAACGCTGGAAGCAGAGATGCACATGAAGCACGGCGGACAGCGGTATACGTTGGCCGAGTCGGCCTTCGGCTCACCGAACGGGATGATGCTACGCAAGGTCACGCTGAGCGAGGCTGCTAATTGAAAGACGCTGTGTCGAAGGGGTCTCGTGCTTCGGCCATCCGGCGGGGGAGTTCGAGAAGGTTAAACCACCTGCGAGGAGACTGCGGGATTCTGCTTTCCCACGGAGGCAACGCACAGAACACTTGCGGCAGTGGTCAAGGTGACGCATCTGTGTTTGATGACTGTCTTCCCCTTCTCATCCCCCAAGCTGTGAGAGAGCGAGAGAGCTTCAGCACCGCCCCGTGCCGGGGGTGGTACCGCCAGCGTCATCCATGGCCCATCCGATTGGACAACGTTATTCGACCTAAGTTCCCTAGTCAGGGATTTGGGGAACGCGAACCGTATTTAACGGGATGTTGTGTGATCGGAGCATGGCATTCGATTCTCATCTGTAAATATGTAGAATAAACCCTTCTGTACAGTTTCCTCGATAACGCAGTCCGACATCGTCATTCGGAGCCGGTACCTGCGAGGCTAAACGAGTTAGTCATCTCCAGGACCCCTCCGTCTTCAACTCTGGTTCCAGCGGTGGGATAGAAGCCCCATCTTTAACACTGGACTCAGCAGGTGGGTGTGTGGCCCGTTCCCAACACTGGTTGGCAGCAGCTGGGATGGACCGTGCGACATCGTACTTTCTCCACGGGTGAGCGTTTTGGCTTTTGCTATGGGATTCGCCAGGCTTTAAGATTCAGAGAATAATCTTGACTGGGAATCAGGGCTTTGTCGTTTGAGAGGGGTTATTCTCAAGGCATTGTGGTGTTAGCAGAGCCAAAGCGGAGAAAGCGTTGTCATGGACCTAATGAGGTTGTACAAGTCGGACTTGCTGTTGATATGCGAGGAACTGTCGGTTGAAGTGCCTAGCAAACTAACCAAAATTGAATTGGGCGAATTCATTCTTAAACAAGTCAAGCATAACGATCAGTTGCTGGTAGATACGTGGAATTTGGTACAAGGGGAAAAAGAAAAAGCCCGCAAAGTAAAAGCCGACCAGGAGGCTAAAGAGAAAGCCGATCGGGAGAAAAAAGCACGTAAGGAGCAAGCTGATCGAGAGTGGGAAAAAGAGAAGGAACGGCAACGGCAACAGTGGAAGGTTGAAATTGAAACAAGGAAACTAAAGATATTAGAACTTCAAAACGAAATACGAAGAAAGGGCGGTAGTGTGAGAGCCGGAAGTCCTGAAAGAGCAAGCGATGCTTATGAAATAGGTCCGCAGATAAGACCCGAAAAGTCTGTGACCGTAGCCGCGTTGGTAAATCGCGACACCACGAGGGAAGTGGCAGAGAACGCGTTCAACCGGTGCGGTGGTCCAAGAGAAGCCGCAGAATCCGAGATCGTGTCCGGAGAAGTTGGACGTAATGCTAAGAGAGAGCATTCCGAGATAGCGTCTAAACTACATGAGTGCGAGGATTCTCCCCCAAGTGAGGTAGGAGTGGCAACGGACAACTTTGTCGGGACAGTTGCGAGCGCGACACTTTCAGTAGAATCGATACAGGCGTCAAACCGGCAGGACCGCGAAAAGGGAGTTTTTAATATCGGAAAAGGTTTCGAGGTAGAAACAGCGGAAACCCCTTTTGAGAGTAACAACCGCGGTAAGAGCGAGTTGGGATGTCACAGTGGCTTCAGTGACAAAGGCTCCGGAGAGGCTACCTTGGTAATACTGGCACAAGAAGAGTGCGAGGCTGCCGAGGAAAAAGATAGCCATAAGAGCCAGGCGGGCTCAGTTGTAGCTGAGCACTGCAGTGCAGAGAATGGCGCGCAGAGCGACAGCCAGGCGGGCTCAGTTGTAGCTGAGCACTGCAGAGTAGAGAATGGCGCGCAGAGCGACAGCCAGGCGGGCTCAGTTGTAGCTGAGCACTGCGATGTAGACAAAGACGCACAGAGCGACAGGCAAGCGGGCTCAGTAGTGGCTGAGCACTGCGATGTAGAGCATGAGGCACAGAGCGACAGCCAGGCGGGCTCAGTTGTAGCTGAGCGCAGCAATGCAGAGGATGGCGCGCAGAGCGACAGGCAAGATGGAGAGGACAACCCCCAAAGGAATGAGCTAGGGATCTCAGGGGCAGTTTCATGTCCGTCTGTCAGCTGCGTGGAGCTGGCACTCTGCTGCAAAGCCGGAGAGGCCAGTTTTGAATTCGAGGAAAATTTCCAAAGTGCGACGGAAAAACTAGAGATAGCTAGTTGTGATCAAGAAACGCACGCGGTACAGTCTAGGCGCAGAAAGAGAAAAAGGGCAAGAACCAAGAGGAAACGGATCAAATTCAAAGCCCTAAATTCGGATGCGCGGACAGGTGCGAAAGAAAGAAATGCGGTGGAAAGAAAGGCGAAGCCTTCCCGCGTTGCGCCTCGTAAACTTAGGCTTGCAGTTACTGGTCAGGCGGCACGCAAGTCAAAGGCTGACCGCAGTAATGAAAAGGGGAGAGCGCGTCTTCCAAGCAAAACAGGCGCGAAGTGCATCAAGGGGCATCGGCCTGCAGGAAAACCTAGACCGCGTCGTCCTGACAAAGGGCCCGTAAGAGAAAGGGCAAGGCGGCCCGACAAAACAGGAGGCGCCAGGTTGCACGGTACTCAGCGCATGCAAACGCAGGCGTCGAACAACCGAGACGACGCAGGCAGGCGGGTTCGGCGGGCGCACTTGAGGGGGATTCGTCCTTCACTTTTGGCACCCCATTCTAGGAATCGCGCAGGACGAAAGGGTGGCCGAGCTTCGTGCTTGTGGCGAGAACAGGGAGCAGCTTCTCGCGCTGGTCACTGCTTGTCGTCCAGAGTCGGTTATCGACATTGTAGGCGCGACCAAGGTTTTCGTAGAGCCTCGAGGGGGCGCGGAAACGACAGTGAGAGTCGGGGATCGTTTTTTTCTGCAGCCTTTTGTCACGAGTTGACCGCAGTACAATCAGTCAAAACGCGACCCCGGCGGGCGCGTCTGAAAGACTAATCCTTTCAACTCGGCGGCGGGGAGTCAGCTTTCCCCCCCCCCCCCCCCCCCCCCGCGTGGCGACTCGAAGTAGCTGTTTCGTTTTTTTTTTTATTCCTCTTTTTTTTCTGTGTGTGTTTATGAAATCAGGCAGGGAAAGGCTACTTTTGAGTTAAAACAAGTTGATCGGAGGTTACTGTTTTTTTTTCCTTACCTTAGAAAGGATATGGCGTCACTGAGTTAGAAATCACAGGTGTCGATTTCCCATGCTACCAAGAGATAAGGGCACTCACAGGAGTGCAGCTCGAGTAGAACTACGCTTAGCGTCGCGTAGACGGAGCGTTGATCCCTTGATGGACTGACACCTTACGAAAAGGGAGCCTCACTGACATACACTGAAATGACCGAAGAGAAAACTCGTCTGGGGGAAGCGCTCGTGCCCAGACCTTTGATTCGGGCCACTTATTTTGTTAAAGAAGTTCAGTGTGACGCCAGTGATAGAGGACTGGGTGCTATTTTAAGTCAAGTTGGCGACGGCCACGAAGAGCACCATGTTCAGTACGTCAGCCGCAGGCTGACCTGTAGAGAAGAAGCGTTCAGCGCTTCAGACAAAGAGCGCGCGTTTGGTTTAGACGGCACAGATGTTGTCGGGTTACCAGAGCTACTTGAACGGCGCAAAGTTCATATTTGAGACTGATCATCGTCTCAAACATGCTTATGACAGTTTTGTCCCCCCAAAAATGGTCGCTTGCTTAGACGGAGTCCTGCTCTCCAAAAACAGAATTTCTCGATGCGTTTCAGGAACGAAAAATCGCACGGAAATGCTGATGGATTCAGCCGATTGTTGTAGACAGGAGTACTTGGTAGGACCACCTAGTGTGTGTGGGTTTTTGTTTTAACTTGGTCCAAGCAGTCCGTCTTTGGCGATTTCAAAGGGGATATTTTGCGTTTTCTCGGCACCAAAATTACGCCAAAATTCAATCATGTTTTAGTAAACATTTGTTGTCATTGTGGGAAGCCTGGTGGGTCTTTGGCAAATTCCGAGCGCTTGCTTGTGGGTCAGTGCCCTGTCTCGTGGAACAGTCCACTGATGCCATTCTTTGTTGAATGTTCGAGCTTGGATGCCATTTCTGGAGACCAGCCCTTCCACCCGACTCCGGCCTCATCTCTTCCTGCCCAGCGGTCGTGAACGCTGGCCATTCGAGATTTTTCGGGCCGCGGACGAGCTGTTAAGAGTGGACAACGTGGTCCTGAGAGCCGGGTGTGTCTCATCGCAAAGCAAGGGATATGACGAGGCCTGGCGCCGGCGGCAGAAGCATTGACGACGACGGACGGGGTTGTTGCACTCCAAATCACCGAACCGATCGAAGGGCGCTGTGTCCCACGGACCTGGGAGAAATTACTGTCAAACGAGTGTCGTCGTTAGGCAACGATGTGGCGAGAACTTGGGACAGCAGCAGCAACGCTGGAAGCAGAGATGCACATGAAGCACGGCGGACAGCGGTATACGTTGGCCGAGTCGGCCTTCGGCTCACCGAACGGGATGATGCTACGCAAGGTCACGCTGAGCGAGGCTGCTAATTGAAAGACGCTGTGTCGAAGGGGTCTCGTGCTTCGGCCATCCGGCGGGGGAGTTCGAGAAGGTTAAACCACCTGCGAGGAGACTGCGGGATTCTGCTTTCCCACGGAGGCAACGCACAGAACACTTGCGGCAGTGGTCAAGGTGACGCATCTGTGTTTGATGACTGTCTTCCCCTTCTCATCCCCCAAGCTGTGAGAGAGCGAGAGAGCTTCAGCACCGCCCCGTGCCGGGGGTGGTACCGCCAGCGTCATCCATGGCCCATCCGATTGGACAACGTTATTCGACCTAAGTTCCCTAGTCAGGGATTTGGGGAACGCGAACCGTATTTAACGGGATGTTGTGTGATCGGAGCATGGCATTCGATTCTCATCTGTAAATATGTAGAATAAACCCTTCTGTACAGTTTCCTCGATAACGCAGTCCGACATCGTCATTCGGAGCCGGTACCTGCGAGGCTAAACGAGTTAGTCATCTCCAGGACCCCTCCGTCTTCAACTCTGGTTCCAGCGGTGGGATAGAAGCCCCATCTTTAACACTGGACTCAGCAGGTGGGATTGTGGCCCCGTTCTCAACAGCACGTATGTCTAACTGCGGCATGCGCTCAAATTTAAGGAACGTCACTCTACAGTTAGACATGTGCCTCGCGTCAGTTACACGTTTGTGTGCGTGCAATCACGATGCGCTCAACGCAAGCGCCCTTATGTCGAGCTTACTGCGTCCATACGCTCCATTGCGAACAAACCACTGCACAGCGTAGCTTGAAAAAAAAAAAAGGAAAACTCAGCAGCTATTGAAAGCACGTCACTGACCTCGCAATGTCTGATCGATGGCGTTGCGTTAAATTTCGCCCGGCCAATTCTGTGTAACCAAACCTTCCTCCGGCCCGCGTCGGTTTTCGATGATGGGATCGCGAAGAACCGCTTTCCACCGTCGTGACGGTTCTTGCACCCGAAGGCGCAGCAGCCCGTCATGCCGCACAGATAGACGGCTTGAAGTTAGGTGACTGACACACGTTCCGAGCAAAACAAGAGCCGCTGTTCTTCACAGCAAGCAAAAGCGCAGTGTCCGCAACGACGCCTGCCGAACCTACAGTGCGCGGTTGGAGCGGACAATATGGCGTCTGCGGCCGCGAAAAGCGCGGGTTTAAAGGACATTTGCGCGCGAAACCATCGACCAATGGGAAGAGGCGACGGGCGCAGGAGAGGGAGAGGCGGCGTTCTGCAAAGGTTGTCGCTACTTTAAAAATTTCCAGGGGCTTTAACGTCCGGCTTGGTCCGGCGTCCCCTACCCTGCTTCTGTTCCGTCAGTTCAGTCGCACAGTGCGTTTAGCCCATTATTGGATTGATGGTTGTTTTTTTCAGACGGTAGCAGGTTAACATAATATCCATGCGCGTGTGTAAAGCACGCCATATGGACAGAAAGCATAAAAGTAACCACATTTTCTCTCTTCAGCAGTGCTTGGACTTTGCATTTGAAGACGAGGTAACCCTGCGTACATTTCCTCTAGGTTATAAGGCGACGATAAAGAATTAATGATCAGATTAATAAAATTTCGGTGTGGTCCAGTCGGCTCCGCATCATTAATATTTAAAGCGGCGTGAAAAGACAAGAACGAGGAAGAAATATAGAAATGACTGGACAAGTACCACCCTGTCGTTTCTCTAATTATTCAATGTTCTCGTTTTTCCGCTGTGGTTTGAATTTTCGTGCTAATCAACGCTCGTGCAGATAAGACTGCGACTATGACTTTAACGGTCTGTAGCATTGAGGGCACCATTATTAAGCAGCGGCCACTTGACGGTACAGCCACTTTTTTTTTCAAAATGATAAGCATATGTCTCCAGCGCGATTAAACGTGTGTACCTCTTGCAATCAGTAGTTTCCGGATTCGCACAAATTTCGAGCGTGTACAGAACTATACGGAGACATGGAGCTACCACCGCAGCGTGTAGCGGTAAATTCTCTCCGACTCAAAATCTGCCATATCCAATTTCGCCAAAGACCTGATATCCCGCACCGCGGCTCGGCTTCTACACTACTGGCACCCCACCTGCCCCGTTACCCTTAAAGCGACTGAGGCTATGAGGGACGCCGTAGTGAAGGGCTCCGGAAATTTCGACCACCTGGGGTTCTTTAATTAACGTGCACTGACATCGCACAGTACACGGGCCTCTAGTATTTTGCCTCCGAGGAAGCCCTCGGCAGCGACCACTGCCTCCTGAACACTACGATTTGGACCCATCCTTTCGCGCGACCAACAACACAAGCCCGACTCCCAGATTGGACCAAGTTCAGGCAAAATTATAACACTGCCATACCCATACATGAGCAAGGCTACCAGTCTTGGTCACAACAATTGGTCTCTGACCTTCGCTCCTCCGAAACTCAAATTCACCTCTCAGAGGCGGTCTCGGATGTGGACAACCACCTGCTCCACCTCTGGGAGGCCCGGCATTGCCTCGTCCTCCGGTGGCGCCGGCAAAAGCACAACCGTAATAAGGGAGTAAATACTCAGTGAGTATTTACTCCCTTATTACAAATCTACTCCACCTTGGGGGATTCCCCTCAAATATTTGGTCAAAAGCACAACCGGAAACATAAAGCTCGCATCGCCGAGTTCACTCAACGAGCAGCTGAGTATGCGGCCCAACTAGCCGACT
Organism: Amblyomma mixtum; assembly: GCF_055824585.1. NCBI lineage: Eukaryota > Metazoa > Arthropoda > Arachnida > Ixodida > Ixodidae > Amblyomma > Amblyomma mixtum. The sequence goes on from NC_143013.1 coordinate 50,417,866, forward strand.
CCAACTGGGTGGCCCGATGCAGTACGGCGGCGCGGAAAATGTCAAGCCGGAACACGTGGCGACTCTTTCGCGCCCTAATTGACCCAACGCAAACACGCACGCAAACTCAAAAGCACCTCCAAAGAGCAATACACAGCTTTCAGGGCAACACAACTCAATTGGCATAAAATCTCCGGGACCAGTACTTGTGCACCACCCAGGACCCCCGCGGGCCGGCGTACTCTTATGCAGGCTCTGACAACGTTGAGCTGGATCAACCGTTCCAGCTCCATCACCTGAGGACGGCCCTGGCAAAAATGAAATGTGGCACCGCTCCGGGTCGGGACAAAATTACAGTCAAATTGTTAGGCAACCTCCCCGACTCGGCATACCTGTCTTTATTGAATTACATTAACTCAATCTGGCTTGGGGAAGTGCCATTCCCCATCGACTGGAAGACCGCCCTGGTCACCTTCATTCCTAAAGCTGGCAAGGCCATCAACACGAACAACCTCCGCCCCATCCCTGACTTCCTGTGTGGGCAAACTCATGGAGACGATGGTACGTGACAGGTTGTCCGAGTTCATGGAATCCAAACACCTTTTCGCAGACACCATGTTTTGGTTTCGCCCGCACAGGACGTCCTGCTACAACTCAATCGGGCTGTCCTCGACCCCGTCGAATGCCCTCAGAATGATAAGGTCGTACTCGCCTTGGATTTGAAGGGTGCGTTCGACAACGTTACCCACGAGATCATTCTCACCCACCTCTCTCAAATTAACTGCGGCAGAAACGCCTCTCAATACATTCGGCAATTTTTGACCGACATACAATTTTACATTCGAATCCAAGATAAACAACATGGCCCTTTTAATTTAGAACCAGGGGTACACCCTAGGGCGCAGTGCTCTCTCCTCTGTTATTCAATTTGGCTGTGATGCGCCTACCGGCCCAGCTGGGAGCGGTCGCCGGTGTGCAGCATGCGCTGTACGCCGATGACACCACCCTGTGGGCCACACGGGGTTCCCTTGGAGACATTGAGGCCAACCTGCAGGAGGCGGCGACCATAGTGGACCGTTATGCTCGCCGCTGCGGCCTCAAATGCTCCACCCAAAAGTCTGAATTTGTGCACGTACGCCCCTCACCAAAGTGCACAGCCGAAATTTCATTGTCTCTTGAGACAGGTACAATCCCTGAAAAAGCTGAGGTCCGGGTACTGGGGCTCATTATACATCAAGACAGACGGTCAGAAACAACATTGGTCAAACTCCGTCAGGTGGGGGACCAGGTGGGCCGCTTTGTCCGCCGGATTTCTAGCAAGCGCGGGGGGTCACGATGTAAGGACGCCTTGCGGCTGGCGCATGCATTTGTAACCAGACGAATTCTATATTCGACTCCATACCTCCACCTGCGGAAGCAAGACGAGGATTCACTCGAAGTCATCCTGCGCAAAATTATTAAGCGGGCTCTGGACCTCCCCGCGAACACCTCCAACAGGCGCCTCCTGGGGCTGGGCATGGTGAACACATTTCGGGAGCTCCGGGAAGCCCACTTGACCAACCAATACGCACGTCTCTCGGAGACATCGTCAGGTCGCCGCCTCCTTGCCCGACTACACATCCAACACACCACTCTTATAGAAGAGCGCGTACGTATTCTATCCCAGTGGAGATGCGCCCTTCACGTGCGCCCTCTTCCCGCGAACATGAACCGTGAGGACCATAATGGCCGGCGCCTGACGCGGGCGGAAGCCCTAGCCCGCCACTATGGATCGAAACCCGGTGTATTCTACGTAGATGCCTCCGACCCCCACCACGGGGGATGGCACACGGCCGCAGTCGTCCACCAATCCAAAACAGTGAACGGCCTTACTTTCCGAGCCCGTGACATAACACACGCGGAGGAGGTCGCTATTGCGTTGGCTGCATCTGATCGCAATTCAAAAACAATTATTTCCGACTCGCGAGGGGCCTGTCGGAACGTCGAGCAGGGTTGGGTACCGTGTCTAGCCTACCGCATACTCCAAAACAGCGTCTACACCGGGGGCCCCGCTCACCGGCGTATCGTTTGGGCTCCTGCTCACATCTCACCGGACATTCCCCTCCGACCCCGACGATCAGGAACTCGAATTCACTCCCGCTTACTCCTTCAAAGACATTGTTTTACTTATTCAGTCTGGCCACGGTCATTATCCCCGCCCGTGTAAATGTCTCTCAAAGGCGGAGGAGCGGCTTCTGCTTCGCCTGCCGGGCACCTTGCTGTGCCCGGAGCTCTCGAACACTTCGACCCTTCTTTCTCGGGCAGCTGTCCGCACTGCGCGGAGAAGTCTTCGGACATCTACCACATGGTGTGGGCCTGCCCCTCCAACCCTGCGATCCCTCCTCACCCCAACCCGACCCCGGAGGACTGGGAGGCGACCCTGCTCGGCTGCTCTGACCTGCAGCCCCAACGGGCCTTGGTCGCGCGAGCCCGGGCGGCGGCCGACGCCAGTGGGGTCCCGAACTAGGTACCTCCACCTAGTACTTGTAAGGGTTGCCCCCTCTGGGTCAGCTCATGCATAACCTCCTGAAGTGTATCTGTACGTATATGTTTTCCACCAGCACCATCCATCGAAATTCTGCCACCGCGGCCGGGTTCGAACCCACGTCTTTCACCGTATAACCACTGAGCCACCGTGGGGCCCTATTTTGAAATAAAAACGCTATTCACCGCTAAAAATATTTCGAAAATCGCTCAAAACCCTTGTGTATCTAGCGCTTTGGTCCAGAATATAAACTGTAAGATTATGCCGTGCAATCATTATATTTGAACATATATTCCCATTGCAATATAATACCTGCCAAAATTAAAGTTAACAAAATGGTTAAAAAAATTAGCTCCCCTTTTTGCCGTTTATGAAACCTATACACCGAATTCGAGAAGTAATAGCATAAAATGAGTCTTCTTCGGAAAATACAAACACCTTTAAAATGTAGCCGATCGTCATTTGCAGACACAAAATCGACAGAAAATGGCATAAACATACCTGGCAATGCTATAGCAAACTTTGGATTATATATTTCCTTAACCATTGTGAAGTCGGTATACTAGATTGGTATTGTTTCTACATGGGGCATGTCCAGAAATTGGCCAGGATAACCAGTGAAGCATTCAGAGGGTGAAGTGCGTTTCCGAAGAAACTAAGAATCATGGGAAATAGTCTGCTAGGTACTCTCGACAACACACTTCCCTAGAGCGTTCGAACAGTGTGCTCTGCTGCGTATTTATACCAATAGCCGCTTCCTGGCTAGCCCGATATAGCTTTTAAAGACATTGGAATATATTGAGCACAATTCATGGGAATATGCATGGCCAAGGCCAGGTGTGGAGCCCTAGGCCACACTTGAACGGCAAAAATACACTCCCGAGTTCGCCGTTCGAGCGCTTTATAGACAGCTGTGTGGACGACTGCATTTCTGGTTTAAATTGTCTTCCACTGCTTGCCTGTTTCATAGATGCCACTGAACATGCTGGCATCGTTTAGTCACTAATTTGTTTGCGCTGTGACATCTCCGATTGCACTGCATCGTCGCGAGACTTGCTCGTGCTGCACTGTGCATGACGGGAGCGCAGAAATCATCATCAGCAGCAGCAGCGTGACTACGCCCACTGCATGGCAAAGGCCTCTCCTATGTCTCTCCAATTAACCCTATCCTTTGCCAGTTGCGGCCACTGTATCCCCGCAAACTTCTTAATCTCATCCGCCCACCTAACTTTCTGCCACCCCCTGCTACGCTTGCCTTCTCTTGGAATCCATTCCGTAACCCTTAAGGACCAGCGGTTATCTTGCCTTCGCATTACATGCCCTGCCCAAGCCCATTTCTTCCTCTTGATTTCAACTAGGATATCATTAACCCGCGTTTGTTCCCTCACCCACTCCGTCCTCTTCCGATCTCTTAACGTTACACCTATCATTTTTCTTTCCATAGCTCACTGCGCTGTTCTTAACCATAGCCTTAACTTAAGCTGAACCCTCTTCGTTAGCCTCCACGTTTCTGCCCCATAGGTGAGTACCGGTAAGGTACAGCTGTTGTATACTTTTCTCTCTCTATTTTTTTTTCTATTTCGCGCAGAAATAGACAACGCTGAAAGGTAAGCATGCGCTTTCATGGTTAATATGGCGACGTAGGCTGGCTGTTGTACACACGCATATCCAGCAATTCCGGACAAAAGTTTTGTTGAACGGGAATGACTTCATAAATGCAATTTTTACATATACTGTAAGACTTCAGGCAATATATCCGTACATCTCCCGTCAGCAGGCTTACATTTTTCCGTGATTAACGTTCTTGCTATCGTCAAAAGCGTTCCCCATAGGATTTCTATTGCAGCCTTTACGGCTTCATGAGTGTGATGGAAAAACTTTAGAAGAAAGAGTACGCTGCATATCGCAAGAATGGACCATTACCGTCAATATTTCCTGTCGTGTCCGGTCGCTGTGTTGAATGCAGCGAAAGACGCACACGGTACTTTAAGACTTCGTTTATTTAAAGCCGATGAGGGTGCGACCAGCGTCGACCGAGGCAGGAGCCGAACTGGCCGCCCGAAGAAAGGAGGGAGCGGAGAAGCGTCCACGGGAGGGAGTGGCTTCCCAAAACAGGAGGAGGATGCGAGTGGTCGTTAGGAGGAGGATGCGGGGGCGCACACACACAAAAGCAATAAGGGGACACAACACTTCCTTCCCCCTTAGAAAGTTGCCTGGTATCGTGCAGGGGGTCGGCGCTCACGCGTGGAGGCGCGCTGGCTTTGTGCGCTCGGGGGAGAAACACTTGTAGGCTGGCTGTTGTTCGCTGTGTCTCCTAGGTCTGTCCTGGGCGAAGTCTCTTCTTCCGGGAAGAGGTGCCAGGCTATGTGGGAAGATGGTGCACGTGTTCTCTCCGCTGGCGGACAGCTCTCAGACGGCGTCGTAAATCTACGCAGCTGGTTGAGATGTCGGCGTGCTACTGTGCCATGTATGTTGACGAGCCAAGAGCGCAGGCCTATGCGTCTGACAATTGTAGCTTCCTCCCAGCGTGGCTTTTTCAGAAACTGTCGGGCGAGGACGCGCTGCCCCTCATTAAGCGTGCCGCAGCGCGGAATTGCATTTTCTTCCCGGAACGTCTCTGCCTTTGGCTCGGGGAGGATGGCTGTGAGCTGGGTTCGCATTTCACGCTCGAACATCATTTTCGAGGGGGTCTCGCCTGTTGTGCTCTGAACCGTCGTGTGCTGCTTGAAGAGAAAGCGCGCAAGGCGGCGCTGCAGCGAGCCTGTCTGATCTCTTTCAAGGGCGCGTTTTAGCTCGGCTACGTAGCGCTCGGCTTGTCCGTTTGTCGCTGGGTGGTAGGGGGCCGATGTAACTGAGGAGATCCCGTTGTCGCGATAAAACTTGAGAATCTCCGCAGACACAAACGGTGTTCCGTTGTCAGATACTACCTTGCGTGGCAGGCCGAACGTTGCAAATAGTGATCGGAGGTTGTCAATGACTGCTGCCGAAGTCGTCTGTCCCATTTGCCTTATCTCAAGCCACTTTGTGTAGGCGTCTACGACCACAAGGAAAGTGCAGCCCTCAATTGGTCCTGCAAAATCAATGTGCAGTGTGTGCCATGGTGTGTCTGGCTTTTCCCATTCTGGGACAGGAGCTTTCGGCGGGGCGCTCCGGCTGCTCTGGCAAGGCTTGCATTCTCGCACCACTGTTTCGATGTCGTTGTCAATGCCAGGCCACCACATGTAGCTTCTGGCACACTTTTTCATTGCAACGATGCCCCGATGTCCGGCGTGGATGAGAGACATAGCTTGTGCGCGTAGTTCTCTCGGCATCACAACTCGGGACCCAAATATGATGCAGCCGCGATGGGTGCTCAACTCTGTAGCTCGCCTGCGGTAAGCGTCGAAGTTGTCCCCTTTGAGTTTGTGCACGTTGCCTTGTTGAACAGCTGTGTAAACTAGCCGGAGAGCTGCGCACTTCTGCGTAGATGCTGCAACTGTGCCTGCTGTAAGCGGAGGTTCTGGCAGTGCTTCGAACATCAGAACGTCTCCTGGTGGAAATGGTTCGTCAACAGTTGCGTCTAGTGGCAGACGGCTTAGCGCATCGGCGTTTTGATGTTTACTCCCATTGCGGTAGACCAGAGCGTAGTCGTACGCTGAGAGTTTGATGCACCAACGTGTCATTCGCGGAGACAAAGTTGGTGGCATAGGCCTTTGTGGTCCCAGAATGCCCAATAGCGGTCGGTGATCGGTTATAAAGGTCACCTTCCGGCCGGCAATGTACTGGTGAAAATCTGTCGCCGCGTAGACGATGGCTAGCCCTTCTTTGTCAAGTTGCGCGTAGTTGCGTTCTGCTTGCGACAACGTACGTGAGGCGAAGGCGATGGGAGCTTCCCTTCCTTGCTCGTCAGTTTGCGATAGAACCGCGCCGACTCCGTACGGTGATGCGTCGCAAGCCAAAAGCAGAGGCTTCCTTTCGTCGTAGTGGCGGAGGACTGTACATCTTCGAATCAGGTCTTTCAGGGCATCGAATGACTGCTGATGGCGTGGCGACCATGTCCATGTCACATCTTTCCGAAGGAGTTGGTATAAGTCGTTGGCCACGGTAGCTCTTTGTTCCAAGAACCGGTCGTAGAACGTCAAGAGTCCGAGAAAAGCCTGTAGCTCCTGCTTGTTTGTTGGAGCTCGTGCTTCTGTGATCGCTCGCACTTTGTCCTCGGTAGGGTGAATGCCTTCCGCATCAATTCGGTGTCCCAGAAATTGCACCTCTGGCACCGCAAAACAGCACTTCGATTTGCTTATGCACAAATTAGCGTTTGCTAGCCTTTCGAGAACGAGCTCTAGGCGCACTGCATGCTCTTCAGTGGAAGTGCCACTGATGATGACATCGTCAAGGTAGACACAAACTCCTGGGATGCCCTGAAGCACTGTCTCCATGAATTTTTGAAATATGGCCGGGGCTGCAGCTACGCCAAAAGGCAGTCGCTTGACTTTGTACAAGCCTTTCAGTGTGTTAATTGCCAATAATTCAGCAGTTGACTCGCTCACCTTCAGCTGCTGATACGCCTGGGTGAGGTCCAATGTGCTGAAGACTCTTGCGCCACGTAGTACACTGAATACTTCTTCAGGTGTCGGTAGCGGGTAAGAGGACGCTTTAGTCGCAAGATTGACGGTGCTCCGGTAGTCTCCGCAGAGGCGTATGGTTCCGTTCTTCTTGCGAACTACGACAAGTGGTGTGGCCCATTCTGAATGCTGCGTCGGCTCGATGACACCTTGCTGCTCCAGTTTGTCCAACTCTTTTTCAACTGAATCTCGGAGAGCAAACGGCACCGGCCTGGCCTTCAGAAATTTGGGTTGCGCGTTGTCCAACAACTCCAGTGTGACCGGGGGCCCTTCGTTTCCTGGAATCTCTTCCGAGAATACTCTTTCGTATTTCTCTTGCAGTTGCTCAACCATGTTCTGGCTCGGCGTCTGGTGTATGCCGCATATCATCACGCCTAGTGGAGAAAACCAGTTTCTCCCTAGAAGGCTTGATCCTGTGCCCTTCACAACAAGCAGAGGTAGCGTATGGGTCTGGCCGTTGTAGTTAACCTGCACGTTGGCAGAGCCCAATAGTGGCAGATTCTGTCCTGACCACGTTCGCAGGTGCGTGTCGTCTTGTTGCAGGGCGGGTGCGTCAGATGGCCATGAAGTTCGGAACGTGTCCTCACTGATCAGAGTACAGGCTGCGCCGGAGTCCACCTCGAACTTAATCAGCTGGTGATGTACGCTTACTTCTGTAAAAATCTTCGGTCGCGTGCCGAGATTCATGGTGTTCAGGTCGTACAACACAGATGGTGTTGCTGATGTTGTTCCATGGAGATCAGATAGCGGCGTATTCTCTGAGGCGTTGACGCTGTGATTAGGCTGGGAAGGTGACTTTATCTTGGCAAGTCTCCGTTTCGTAATGCATGCTCTTTCGATATGCCCTCGCTTGTGGCAAAAATTACACGTGGCTGACTGGAATCGACATCCCTGGGGGTTGTGTTGGTCGTCACACCGCCAGCAGCGTTGTGCCTTTTTGACCGATTTTACAACAACAGAAGGCTTGCGCACCTGGTTGCTTGTCTGGTGTACCGGCTCGGTGTTCCGGCGAATCCCTCTCTGCTGGTGACCGGCGCTCTCCGCTCGAACGGCGATGTCGTAAGCTTTGCTGAATGTGAGGTCCTTCTCAGCGAACAGGCGCTGCTGCAGTGACTCGTCACTCAGTCCGCACACAAATCTGTCGCGTAACATCACGTCCAAGGGAAGCATGGTGGTGTTAGCAGAAGAAGCTGCGTCTCCCTCCTGCCCGGTAGCTGTTGTCGACAGCGTTCCAAAATTGCAGTCGGCAGCGAGCTTCTTGAGCGCGGCTACGTAGGCGCTCACAGTTTCTCCTCCCAGTTGATCTCGTCGTTGGAAGCGAGCCCGGCTGTAGACCTCGGATGGCCTTGGGTCGTAGTGCTTTTGCAGCGCTTTTACGATGTCGTCGTAAGACACTGCCGCTGGTGTGCTTGGCTGAATAAGGGCGCAGACAGTATCGTAGGTCTGCTCCCCGCACAGCGTCAGCAGGTTGGCCCTCTTCAAGGCTGGGTCTGTGATGTTGTTAGCTTCAAAGTAGAACTGAAGGCGTCCAACCCACGATGACCACGATGAGCCGTTGAACTCTGGTATCTGATTGGGAAACCCTCGCGTAACCATGGCTTGTCAATAGCGTTGCGTAGCGCGGGTCGAATCCACTTTCTCGTCGCCACTGTCGTGTCCGGTCGCTGTGTTGAATGCAGCGAAAGACGCACACGGTACTTTAAGACTTCGTTTATTTAAAGCCGATGAGGGTGCGACCAGCGTCGACCGAGGCAGGAGCCGAACTGGCCGCCCGAAGAAAGGAGGGAGCGGAGAAGCGTCCACGGGAGGGAGTGGCTTCCCAAAACAGGAGGAGGATGCGAGTGGTCGTTAGGAGGAGGATGCGGGGGCGCACACACACAAAAGCAATAAGGGGACACAACATTTCCATAACAGTGCTGCAGCCAGTTTCAGGTGCATTTGAACGACTTTAACGCATCTTTCGTTATACATTCATTTCTCTCTTTTTTTTGCCTCACTGCGTTGTTATGAAACTTGTGCAACTATAGAGGACGATAAATGCATTTTCCCCACAACATGTGAAGGGCGAAGGGTGCCAGTCGACCTGTAGTCGGCCCAAGCGTGCAACTACGCACACAGCGCGTCTCAACACATCACATGGCGTGCTCATACGAAGCCTCGTCCTATTTTTTACTCCGGAAACGCACCTCGCTCAAGGGACAAACGCGTGGCATGTGTCAGTCAAGCCTCCCTGTCTCGTTACAACAAATGCCTCGCGTTTCTGAAAGGCCTGTACTTTATTCAGCACGTACCCACACACGACCTCTGTATAGGTTTAACAAAACCTGTTCGTATTTTCTCACCGATGGTGAAACGGGAACTACGCCAGCTTTGCTTACTACATCCCTAGAATACAAAAGACGATTTCGTTTGCATCTGCTCAGTTTCGCGAGCTTAGATGACTCCGGTGCATTTGTAGCAGGCTTTTTCTGTTTGTTTCAGGAGCAACTGCGCAGCGGAATTGGCCTGCCCCTCATAAAAGCACGAGTGACGCGTTTCTCACGCGCCTGTGCTTTCCGTGTGCCTTGCAACAAAAGCTTGCATCGACGTCCGCGGATTATTTAGGCGTCATGCAAGACCCTCAGGGAACGGAGCAGAAAACGTCCGACCTCGACCCAGAATCCTTCACCTGGCTTAAGGTGCTCTCCTACAAGGACAACCTTAAAGCCTTGGAAATCACCCGCTTCAGACAACCAGCGAGAGACCAGCACCAATATCTCGATATCGGCTGCGGACCCGGCAACTTCCTCGTGGAACACCTACTTCCGCGACTGCATCCTTACAGACGCTTCGTTGGATCTGATATTTCCCGGGATATGCTGGAGTACGCACGAACCCATCACGAGGCGCCGGAAGTGCTCTTCGAGCTCCTGGACATCGATCACGGCAATCCCCAGGTCATAGTGGACAAGTACGGTCCGTTCGACCGCGTCTACTCTTTCCTGACGTTCCACTACGTGTGGGACCTGGACAGGGCGTACCGCAACATCCATCGGCTGCTGAAGGACGGCGGAGAATGTTTGGTCGTCTACTTCACCAGGACCGGCATCACGGACGTCTGGCACAGGCTGTACCAGCACGAGGAGTGGAGGCGGTACATGCCGGTGAGAGATCGCTTTGACTATTTCTAGCAAAGAAACGTCAGGAGCTACACCACCGATTACTGCAAGGGGTGGAGAACATTCAGGGCATCCCACCTAACTAGAGCCATGCAGCTGCCCAGAGAAAATAGGCGTGTAATAATTTAATGTATATTAAACTGTCTTAGCGCATGACAGCCTTAGGCACAACACACTATTAAAAAGTCTGAGCGCATGTAAGTGACCAAAATCTTGCCCACCTCTGTGGTTTCCCACGCATACTTCACAACATGGAAAGGATGCGATGAATGACGCTTTTTTTTTTTCACATATTTTCCATTAGAGACTTCTTTCGACGCTCTACAACTGCTTAATAAGAAGTTTTCGTGCAGCTGCAATGGTTTAAATGCATATAAATCAGGTGCTGAATAAGCTCGAAAAGTACGAACTACGCCTCTCAAGAGATAGAAAGGCTCGCCTAAGTTTCTAACGGGAACTTTATGTAGCCGCGTATACGAAAGGCGTTTGAAGGCATCGCCAAGGCCGGATGGCGGGCGAGCACTGCCACTTTCTTGTGTGTAGACGGACGTCCCCTACGGGGCAGTAAGCTGCAATGCGACGCTGTGCATGTGACTTGGCAGTCTAATTGGTCTAGTTCATATAGAATAGAAGCAAGATAATAACACAAGCCGAGCATAATTACAAGGTACAAACGTGTTAATAAAACGCCTGATCATAAACTAACATCATTTCGTACAGCCGTGCTATTTACTAGGGTGATTACCAATGATCGAGCCTACGGCTGTTTTAAAGAAGTAATGTCACGAATGTCTAACTCATTGGTTCTAAATTACGAACTCTGTATTAAGCATGCAATGCTTTTAGCTCCCGTTGTCGGCAGTGTGGTGACGTCACGCCGAGACCGAGAGCCAACATCCGGGCACTGAATTCCACTCATCCGGGCACTGAATTCCACTCATCCGGGCACTGAAACGAGAGCATCCGTGCACCGTACGAGATTTAACGAGATTCTCTAAGACAGAGGGCCGCGCTTCCGCGCCGTCCCCAAGGATGGCGCTACGGTCCCACACTCACGCATATAAAAGACCAGCCGCTGGTCCTTCAGCTCATAAAGTTTCCCCCTTTGGCAGGCAGATGTATACACGCTCGCGGAGTATTCGAACGCGCTGCAGATACGTTCTAGTCAGACCTGCTTCTCGTCGTGTCTGAGAGGTAGGAAGCGTCTTGCGGAAAGCGATCGCTTTGCGAGTGACACGCCACAGCAGAAGACTGCTCGCCCCTGCCGACAACGCCATGATTATGCGGCCGCTCCCGAAAGCGACAAGGCCGCCACGGTTCGCGGCTGCCTACCTAAGCCCGCACTATTGCAGGCGATCGCTTCGACGCAACAAGAAGAGTGTGGTATGGTGTGTTGAACACTAGACTCATTTCAAGATTTTGACTAGTACCATCTACAACCAATATGTTATGCCCGTAAACATTTCATGCTTACTCTACTCTCGGTTACGGGAGAGGCAGAGATTTTTTAATGCTCATTTGCTTATTCATTACCAGCTACAGGAAATATGCTTCTCATACAAAGCTTTAGGAAAACCCACTCCGTGAAATTTTTCTTACAAGCAGGAAACTTTGGACTACAAAAACTGCGAGTTCGCTGTCCCATGTCCAACAATTTTGGACAGCAATTTTAAAAATTGTTACGTACTGTTATGGAATTATTGAAGGTAATGATCCATTCTTCTGATATGTAGCAAAATCTTTCTTTTCTAATGTTTCCATCTATTGGCTCGAACAGTTAAGCCTCCCATAGAAAGCCAATGGGGAACGGTTTTGACGATAGCAAAAACGTTGATACAAAAAATGTTCAAGACTGCCGGCGGGTGATCTGCGGATATATTGATTGTTAGAGTGAAATCTTACATTATATTTAAAAAATGCGTTCATAAAGGGTTCCCCACTCAAAAATTCTTTTGTCCAGAATGTTTGGGAATGTCCACCCCTTAAGCACCCATACCTAGTATGTGCCCAATGTCACGCTTAATGTGTAAGCGTGTGTGCGCGCCATTTCCGAAATAGTGAGGGAAGCTAAGTTTAGGTTCATTGCCTGCGTACTGGAAGCAAACAAATTTGCATAGCGATTTTACGAGGAAGGCCTCGTCAGATCGTCCCAGCTGTGCCACTATTCCGTTCAGCACACGCATGCTCCATTGAGGCGATCGCAGCCCGTGGTTAGACCAAAAAAACTCGCCAGAGACTTCGCATATAAATTGCTGTGACTGCATACTGGGTACATACGTATACCACGTTCCATTTTCGGAACACATTCTGAGCGCTGCCCTCCGCCTGTGTCCTCTTGCTTTCTTGCTGCTGACGTGTCCGTACTCTGGCTCATAAAAAAAATATTACGGAGGTCACATCAGACTGCTTACGCGTGCTTTGAATGCGAAAGCGCTGTCTCATCGTGAGCTCTGTTGCGAGGTTCATTAAAGGTCAACTGCATAGGTTTTAGAAATGAAAGAGCTTAAAGGGGTCGAATGTGTGAAACTTGCAGGTAAAGCATGAATTTGAAATGGTGACGTAATCGCCGATTAAAATCGCGACGGTCTTCAAGCTTCTCCGCAGCCCACAACGCCAAGTGTGGGCGCCTGATGACGTCATCGAAGGTATCGGTTCATTTCCAACCCACAAACGCCTGCTTTGAAGGAAAAAAGACTATGCCACCGATGGCAAAGCCCTCCGAACGATGTTTGGCAGTATTGAACGAGACACGGCAGGGTGTGGCTTACGGCTGCGGAAATGTGAAATCTTCCCTTCCGTGACGTCACACCGAGCTTCCCCGCGTACGTCCGGTGCTTTGAGAAGAAGCCTAAAATTCAGTCGTCGATTGCGTCACTATCTTAAGTGCCAGCGCAAAACCACTTCGCGTCCTTTATCTATAGGCTCTAAAGATTTGAATCCTAGAATATCGCGGAATTCTAAAAAAAATGGTGTAGTTGCTTTTTAGGGATTCTTCCTTCCTTTGTAATGACAAACCTATTGATTAGCATATATTCGTAAGGAAACGCATACAATAAGTTCACCTTTATTCGCCAACGGCTTTGTGGGCTATTTACATGAACTATTTAACTTTAGTGCAATAAATATCATGTTAAAAAATTTCGAGGGGGCACATCGGTGATCTAAAGTGCGATGAGGCGAAAATATTTTCCAACAACGCTCTCCAGCGTCCTTACGCTAGACATTTGGTAGGTTGGGGCAACCAAAAGGAAATAAAAATAATATGCCCCTGCCTGCACCGCTTACGCACAACAGGCTCCTTACGCTAGACAAGGAGAACTGCATATGCGTTGGCAGGAAATCGGCGTAGCATAGTGGTTAGCAGGCTCAGATGGGTGGCATCATCTGTTGTAAACGCCACAAATCGCAAACGTTTTATGTAACGGATGGACGGACGGACACAGTCATGGCCGCGAGTCTGAGTCATTAAAGGCTTTCGCCTTTAAAAAAAAGTATTGCGGCCTATGGATTGCGTGCTCGCCTCGGAATCTGAAGGTCTGTTGTTTTCGCATCTCCAGTAGAAATTTTATTTTTCTCCTTTGCTGCAGACGTCATTGTCTTATGGTCTACTGCTGACGTCATGCGTGAGCATGGTGACGTCACTGAGGAGTTTCGTGGCATAGACGGCAACAGACGCCGGCTTTGTGCTGTTTCAGGGAAGACTTTTCAGAGAAGACATTCAAAAATTTTCAAAAACAGGCTTTTGGAGGTAAAAATATGTTTGTTTTTTTCCTGCATAGTACCTGTATTACCAGTGTTGGCGGACACCAGAAAACCGGTGAATCGTCTTCAGTACTAAGCTTGCTAAATAACTTTAATACTTAACTTTTTAAATATTAGAGTTAGGCGCCTAGTTGCAAATAGAGATTTGTAGCTGGTCGTTAGTAACAGGCGTATCAGTTTGTAGAATTGCAAAAACGCGGTTATCCTCGGTGCTGTGGTATAACGAAATTTGGCTACATCGTGCCAAAATACATGCGCTTTCGAAACGCACATAGGCAAAGCAACCTTTCCAGTGCATGTAACTAGTCGAAAAAGTCCAATTTTGTCCAGCCACAGCACAAACGGTAATTGCGTTTTCGAAATTTTATGAACTAATATGGCTATTACTAACGATCAGCTACCAATGTCTTATTGCAACTAGGCTCCTAAATCTACTAGTTGAAAAGATATTAAAAGTTAGTTAGCCACCTTACTACTTAACACGGTTCACCGGTGTCCGCCAGCACTGCTAATACATCTGTCAGTGGCAGCACGTTTCCGTTTTTCGCTGTCAGAGCGCGCGTTTATTGGTTTGGTTTTTTGGGGTTTAACGCCCCAAAGCAACTCAACCGATGAGGGACGCCGTAGTGAAGGACCCCGGAAATTTCGACCACATGGGGTCCTTTAACGTGCACTGACATCGCACAGCACACGGGCCTCTAGATTTCGCCCTCATCGAAATTCGCCCGCCGCGGCCGGGATCCAACCCGCGCCTTTCGGGTCAGCAGCCGAAAGCTGTAAACTTTTACTCCAAAGAGCCTATCTTTTTCAAAATTTTTGAAAGACTTCCGTGAAATACCTGGTATAATGCTCTCGCATTAATAAAGGTGACTGCCTCGGGGTCTTCTTCGGTTGCGCAGAACCTGGCCGCGATGTTCGCTGAACGCTACTGCATGGACGAGCCTGTACCCCAGAAAGAGTTGGTCGCCCGCGAGCGGAGCGCTGTGGCTGCGGCGGGACTGGACATGGTCGCCTGCCGTACTTACTCCAGCATCTGGACTTTCCCGAGCGTGGACGCCTGCCTCAGTGAGTGAATTGAGATTCAGGCAGGAGGGAAGATTGACCCATTCGGAAGACGTTCGAAGCGCTCAAGTGAGCAGAACGGCGTGAGGTGTGGAATCAAGGGAGAGTGAACGGGAGACAAGAGTGGACTTGTGGTTGAACTTTGAATCCGTAGTGACGTGGTCACTTGTGTCGTAGCCGTGCATACAATCGTCACTGCAGTGCTGTTTCACGCCACGTGTCTTTGCCACCAACCGCGGCGCTCCGCATAATGTATTGTGAGGGAAGTAAACGCGCGCAAACTGCACTGTCTCACTAGGGGTGGAAACCCGAACCACGGAGGGATTAAGGAAAGGTTGAAAGCAGAGTCACTGGGATGGTAGAGGAGACTAGATGGAGGAAATGATGATGATGATAATTAAAACTTTATTTCCACCAATGTAAGAGCCCCCCCCCCCCCCCCCCGCTCCTGGCACACAGGCTTAGGGGACTGCATGGGGCCGAGACCTCCGCGACTAAAGACTGGCGAAGATACATTGGTTCTTCGCGGCCTCAGCCGCCAAGCGGACAGCTCGTTGCTGGTAGGCGGAGTCCTCGCTCCGCAGCAAGGCCTCCCAGGCTTCTCTACTTTCAATATTGTCTCCAGCGCCCGGGGATCCGGGGCATTGCCAAATTATGTGATCGAGGGTCCCCCTCGCTTCGCAGGTCTTACATTTATCATCTTTCCTATCGTCTACCTGGGTGCGAAACAACCAGACAGGGTTTGCAAAATTTTCGGCCTGTAATCTTCCCCAGGCAACGGCCTCTTTATTGCTTAAGCTTGGATCCGGTGGTGGCATCAGGCGTCTTCCTAACCTATAGTTCTCAACAATTTCCGCGCGTTTGCAAACGTTCGTCCATCCCCTGCCAGCCGGACGTCTCTACAGTTACCGGAAAGTAGAGATCTCGGGCTAACGCGTGGGCCGCCTCGGTACCGGGGACGGATGTGTGTGCCGGGACGCAAATTAAGGTGTTCTTGCGGTCAAATTTGGCTGCCAACAGGATGCGAGCCGTTTACCGCGAGACCTTGCCCTGTCAGATGTTCCGTATTGCAGTTTTACTGTCGCTGAGAATCAAACTAGCCTTTGTTCCGGCGCAAGCGAACGCTATTGCTATCTCCTCAGCCGTATCTACGTTTCTACTCTTAATGGAGGCGGCAGAGACTGGTGCACCTCGACCATCGACTACCGATGCACCCCCCTCCCCCCCCCCCCCCGACCTGCCACTCACTGCGTCCACGTAGGCTACCTCTCCTGCCCTAAATTTCCCGGCCCTTTTAGTGCCGGAAGGTAATAAAATCAGGATCCTCGGACTCTTTATTCAGTAGGACGGGTATAACAAAGGAACCATCAAGAAGCTCAGCAACTACGCTGCGCAAGTAACAGGGATCTTCAGGAGGGTCGCGTTCAAGGGCTGAGGCCTCAAAGAACGTAGCCTCCTGAAATTGACGCACGCGCATGTCACTAGCAGAATATGCTACGCCACACCATTCCTCGATATTTGGGCGAACGAGAAAGATAGGATCGACGCACTTATTAGGCGTTGCGTCAAGAGGGCGTTGGGCCTACCAATCTCCACAGACCGCCTGTTGGAAATTGTGGTGCATAATAGTTGGACTGAACTCGTCGAGGCGGTGTGAATCGCCCAGCTCGAAAGACTGAGTAAACCGAGGGCAGGCCGAACCATTTTGGAGTGGGTCGGCCGAAAATTCGATAGGGGCATATGCGACAAAGCCGCCCTACCACCACAATGTCGCGAGAATATCATAGTCCCCCCCCCCCTCCCCTCTCCCCCGCAGCATGCACCCAGAACGCCATACGGAAAGGCGGTAGTAGAGGGCGGAGGCGTTATACGGAGGAGATTATCGGTGCCATGGCGTCACAGGATAAGGAACGCCCGTCGGAGCCGAAAAGCTTTTTCAACTATAGGCGGATACAACTCAAGAACGAAGCGGCTTTTCCCGTAAAATGACCCCCCTTCCAGCCAATGGCGTCGACCGATTCTCATGAGCTTAGGCGCTAGCGTGACAGTGCAGGGAGCGGCATATGAAGGGGATAGTCACCTCCCTGTATTGTCACGCTGGCAATTGATGGAAATCGGCCGACGCCATTGGCTGAAAGTGGGTCCTTTGACGGGGAAAAGCCGCCTTGTTCTTGAGTTGTATCCGACTATATAAGAAAAAAAAACATGCAAGTGATGGCGCAAGAAGCTAAGATGTGCAGACTGCGCATGTGCCAGCCCGCAAGCTCAGGGGAGATTTGGTGCGAGTGAAGGACCCACTCAGAAAGGAAAAATTCCCGGGCGTCGTATACGCAATCCCATGTGCAGACTGCGCAGCCGTGTACATTGGCGAGTCAGGGGATTTTGAAAGATTGCGCGAGCACAAGAATGACGTGAGGAACCGGCGGATGGCTTCGAACGCGCTGGCCGAACATTCGGTATCTGCCGAACACAACATTGACTGGACACAGGCACGTGTGGTAGCGAAAGAGAGGAACAGAGCATCACGGCTCAATCTTGAGTCGCTGATTATTCAGACGACAGCAAATACACTGAACCGTAATCGTGGTAATCTGCCCCCTGTATACGCAAGATGTCTGGGTTCTGTGATAGGGCGTATACATATAAGGCAACGGTTCCCCGTTTCGCCTCATTGTGAACAAGGCTTCCGTGTGGGAGCCGAAACGTCATTCCATCTTTCTTTTTTGGTCGGTGCCATTTATTTTTCGTCAAGCTAAGAAAAGAAGGGCGCAGTAGCAGCCTCTGGACTGACACCAGAGCCGCGCCATGTGGAAAGCCCTTTGGTAACTTCACTTCCAATAGAGGAGTGCCCAGGGCTCCGTTCTCGCCCCCACATTATTCAATGTGGCTTTTATTCCTCTTGTTAGAGCCCTAGAGACCATCCCTTCTATCCGTGTGCTTGCGTACGCCGATGACATAACCTTGTGGTGCTGTCACCCAGATGCGTCTATCCATCAGACATGCGCTAGATGTCTTGACATCTCGCCTCCCACCTCTGGGTCTAACCCTCTCGCCTACTAAGTCATGTTTCATTCGCATTGGAAACAAAGCCGGCTTACGGAAAGCTGTCCCTTTAAACTTTAAAGTAGATATTTCTCCGATTCCTCAGGTAGAAACTGTTCGTATTCTTGGCCTCCTCCTTCATACCTCTGGGACTGGCACCCCTTGGCTGACAGCCACACGTAAATCAGCTCACGCTACTATAGGTCTGATTCGTCGCATAGCTATGCGATCTGGTGGCGCACGTGCTCATACGGCCCGCCAGCTTGTGCGCTCTATCCTTCAGCCACGGATAATATATCAGGCACAATTTCAACGTCTCACCCGCAGACAGTGGGACTCCCTTGAAGCTATCAATCGTGAGGCTATGCGCGCCATAACATTTTTGCCTCGTTTGACACCCATACCCGTGCTTCAGGAGTTCGCCCAAATTAATACTCTCAGTGAACTCATCGACCAGCGGGTGGCAAACAGAGCTCGCAAACAGTCTCTACAACTTCATCGTTTAAAGACGCTCCCTCCGTGGTCGTATTGTCAGCTCACAGACAATCGCCCCACTGTTTCCCCGTCGGTATCAGCCGCGCATTTGCCTGAAGGGTGCATATTGTACACCGATGCATCACATACTGCAGAGCGGGGAGTTACTGCTGTATACATATAGTCCCTCACATCCGCATCTGAACTCTCGTGCGACGTACACCGCTGATACATGTACACCCCTGGCATTGGAACTTCAAGCCATTTACAATGACATTGTTTCCCTTCCGCTCGTTCCCACATTCAATGCAGTTCATATTTATACAGACTCCCTCGCCGCCCTTAAACAGCTTAAGGCTGTTCGACGCACATTCCAGATTACACAATCCATTCACCTACTCTGCGCAAAATACCGATGTCCTGTACGCATACACTGGATTCGCGGTCATGCTCACGATCCACATAACATTCAAGCAGATGCTATGACTCACATTGACACATCAGACGACCCGCCACCTTCCCCTCTTCCCCCAGATCCGTTCCTCTCCCATGTCTCCGATTCACAAGCTCTACGCCAGCGAACACGCGCTCTAATTCCTCCGTGTTCGCACCCTCTCCCCCGTAGTCTAACTCGGCAGGAGGAGGTATCAGTGCGCCGGATTCGGGCAGGGGCGGCCCCGACCCCATCTGTCCGTTATCGGTGGGGTGATAAATATCTGCCAGCAACTGACAGGCGCCCTCACTGCGGCGCTGCACCGGACATTTGTGATGTGCGGCACCTGTTGTGGACTTGCCCAGCGACGGCCCCTATTAGAAAACGGCTCCTCAAGGAGGTCGGCCTGTGGTGGAACCGCGACGGGGACTATGTGAAGTGGACTATGGACAATCACTTCACCAGCAGCCTATGCGAGTACCTCGCCGAAACTGGTCTACACTCCTTCTTTTAACTTTCTGTAACCTACATTCCACTGCCCCTTTTCTCAACTTATGCCTCAAGGCAGACTTCTCGAATAAAAAAAAAAGTATAGCGTACTAACCTGAGGATACTTTGGGTAGAATTGCTGTGCGCATGATCTGCAAGCAACGGTCCTATATGACTGTTTAACGACTTTAAACTTTATGACTGCCCCAGTGACACAGTTCTTTCGCTGCGTGCAGATACCTACGTGCCGTTCTTCAAGCTGGACGCCAACGTGCCGGCGCAGAGGCGCAATGCCTTCTGGGACGACTGGCGGCGAGCGCTCGGCGAGGGATCCACGACCACAGCGTCCGGCGGCATTGCCCTCACCTACGAAATCATCCTCGCGCATTCACAGAAGCCCGGTGCTGCCGCTTAAAGGGACGCTCAACTGACATTTGTCGACTTTTTTTTTTTTTTGCGGTAATCGAAAGTTCCTTGCCCAAATAAACGAATATCCGACGGTGGCACTGAGGCATACGGCTGAACATCTCGTTTTCTCGTGGGCCCCGCCGCGGTGGCTCAGTGGTTACGACGCTCGGCTGCTGACCCGAAAGACGCGGGTTCGATCCCGGCCGCGGCGGCCGAATTTCTTTGGCGGAGAAATTCTAGAGGCCCGTGTACTGTGCGATGTCAGTGCACATTAAAGAACCCCAGGTGGTCGAAATTTCCGGAGCCCTTCACTATGGAGTCCCTCATAGCCTGAGTCGATTTGGGACGTTAAACCCCAATAAACCAAACCAATCGTTTTCTCGTGGTAGAAGGCGCCTGCGAACCCAGACGTCAGGGAAACGACGACTGCCGCGACACCTGGGCGGCGTGCAGTGAAATTAGTAAGCGTGACATTAACATAGATGCACAGGGTTTATTAAAGCTATTGTTGAAAGCACTAAGGGGGCTTTATAATAAATGACGGTCGATTTGCGTAATTAGGCCAAATCCGAATTAGGTGCGCTTTACTGTGTGTGACCATTGTTTTGCATTGTTTATGGCGGTTATCTTTTGTTATTCACGATATTGCTACATGATGAAAGAGGTATACCAAGTATATCCTATGTGTTGTCTGTGTGCACGGCATAGCTGAAGCGTAGTATTTACATGACACAATGTTTATTACGGTCGTTCTATGCATGCAATCAGTCACGGCTCCAGTTCTGTAGAAAATCCGGTGTCTTCGGAGTTGTCGCCATCGTCCTAGGCGGTGTTGCGAGCGGAAAAGCAGGTGGTTCACCTGCCACCTAGGTCATGTGATCTTGTGACGTCATCCTGGCAGGTATATATTTGTCTATATACTGGGCAGGCTGCCCACAACCTGGTGAGCAGGTTGGACAGAAGAAGGTTTCAGACAAGTAAACACATAATAGATAAATGTGGAGAGTGGCTAGCACACTAAAATGCTACTAGTCCGATGAGGCTGGTAACACCTATTAAAAATCCCAGCAACCAGAGCCATACATTCTGCCAGTTAATCGTCTCTGTTGGTGAAGCGTGCACTGCTGCCGATAGCAGAGCCAGTGGCAGCACAGTGAAAATCTGTCGTTTCAAGATATTTGCAGAGATTATGAGAAAGCAGGGTTACAACGTGCAGAAACAGTGACTAGCTGCAGAAGAAAACAACGAGGGATCTTCCAGTTTCTTCCAGCAAAATAAGGTCATCCTCGGTCCTATTCCTAAAGTTCAGTATATCAACCCTGGAGGACGTAGCCTACTTGAAAAGCCGCGAAGTTTTAACACAGCACCGTGCAGGGTTTCCTAGCCAGTTTAAAATATACATTCCAGCCCAAACCACGCATACTGGGGCGAAATACAAACTTTCCCGGCTGTTGTATAACGCCAGATGCGCACTTTAAAGAACCCCGGATGGACTAAATTAATCTGAAGCCCTCCACTACGGCGTCTCTCATTGCTTATGTGTCGCTTAGGGACGTTAAACTCCACAATTCACAAAGACCTAGAAGAATATGCCCGTGTTTTTGTGCCCGTCTGCTGTTACAGGCGAAAATGTCTGGGATTCCTAATGATATTATTTCAAATGGTCTGGTAGCACCGGAAAAATTACATTTCTACGGGTAAACCAATCGTTTAATTTACATTTTCTAACCTTTCTGAAAAGTGACAGAGAGTTGTGTAAAAGTTTCTGAATGTAAAGCACACTAAAAAAAACTTGAGGCGACACTTAAAGGTGCACTGAAGAGGAGTATGAACTCGTCTTTTTGCCGCGGGAACTCGATCTACACGTTCCCAGCATTCCTAGAAACTTCTGTTTATTGCTCTGTGCGGCCGATTTCCCTAATAAAATCAGATTAACGTCCGGCTCCATCCTTTTTTTTTTTTAATCCCCGCATACGGTCGCGTGGCGGATTTGCTTTCGCTTTTATTTTGTTTCTTCAAGGTTTCCGTGAATAAATAGGTCTAGTCAGAGACTACATAGCTGCAAATTAGGCCCACGGAAATAAAAATACGCGCGGACTCCTTGCTTTCGCCGATCACTACGTATCACTCCGCCAATGGCAGAGCGGCAAGCCGCCACGGGACTGGGTGAAAGGTTGGTCGACTCCTCTCACCGTTTGCGGGGAATTCAAAAAAGAAAAGGCGGCAGCCTGACGTTAATCCGATTTAAATTGGGGAAATCGGCCGCACAGGGCAATAATTCGAAGTTTCCAAGAAAGCTCGGAACGTGTAGATCGAGTTCCAGCGGTAAAAATACGAGTTCAGATTCTTCTTCAGTGCACCTTTAAGCTCAGCCTTAAGGGTATAACGCGATATCGTTGATGAGTTAATACCCATATATACAGAATCGATCATTCTCTACTTTACATTCACATGGGCGTCCGGAGGGGGGGGGCAAGGGGGGGCGGCTGCACCCCCCTGGAAAATCACTACTCGAACCGTGAGTGATGGCCGCACGTCAGGGGCGGCGGTGCGCTCAGCCAAAAGAGTAAAAGCGGCCCTGCTTCCACGCTTTGGGTCACATCTGCAAAGTGCCGCGTCCGGGGACGCGTCGTTGCAGACATACAGCGGCACCGGCGAGCATGTGTTTCGAGCCGTCTTGAGATGTGTGCCTGTTTCTTTGATCTCTAGAGAGATAGCGACACGGAGGCAGACAGTGCACACCCCGGCCACCGATGAATTCTTCAGGAGGGAGGGACAAATCAGCCGTGTCCATCCCCGCTTTGTCGGACTGCTCAGGGGCAAGCGGGCGATGAGTTGGCGCCGCCGCCGCTCGCTGTCTCCTCCGATCCACGGGAGAGCGCAGTTCGGTACAAGCGCCGCTTTCAGAATTTTCGGCAAAGGGGATTAGCTGCTTTTGTTCACGGCGACGCAGTCTCCAGAGGCGCCCCCATACCAGCGTTCCTTGCGTCTTCTCCGGAAACCAGCGCCTTTGGTCAAGGCAGCCCGATGGCGCCTGCCTGGCTCGCCTGTCACCTCTGGCTGGGCCTCAAATCCCAACAGCGCCCATGTACTGTGCGATGTCAGTGCATGGTAAAGAGACCGTCCGTCCCTCATAGCCTGAGTCGTTTTGGGGCTCTGAACCTCATAAAAACACACAAAACAAATTTTCCGACCGGAGTGGCGAGTGTCCCTTCCCCTCGGAAGTCGCGCGGCGTTCCTTGCGTGTGCGCGCCTCTTTGTTTGTGCTTCGGTGTTTTTAGTGGCCGGTTGTCAACGAAGCTGAGAACAACCAAGACAGCGGACGAGAAAACGACGAGCGGCGAGTAGTGTGTGTGCAAATACTCGACTGTGCGGTTGCGCGAGCAAGATGGAGCGAGGTGTATGAAGCTGCGAGCGTGCATTTATCTTGTAAATAAGTTTTCGCTGCATACATAGTCATTTTTTGTTTTCAACGTACGCATTCAACCGTTTTTCCAATCAATGTGTATATATTTTTAACACTACCAACCCCGAGGAACTCCATAGCCAGCTTTGTCTCGCGCGGTCCCGAATGATGGATATTCGACGCTTCTTCAAGCGTCAGCGGTTGTCTGACGAAGCATTATCCAAATGCGCCCCTGCAGATTCTGGTGTGACATGTGACAACGGTGTAGCATTTGAACAGAGTGATGCAAGCTTTTATCACCGGACAGTAGCTGATGTCGTCGACTCCATGGAAGGGACTCTGTCAACAGTGAGTTCAGGTGATGCAGCAGGCCGAGATGATTCCATTTCTCCTTTCTTGGGATTCAAGTCCGGATTTGACCAGAGCGATGCAACCTTTCATCACCGGACAGTAGCCGGCGTCGTCGTCTCCATGGAAGGAACTCCACCAGCGAGCTCCGGTCACGCAGTAAGCCGAAACGATTCCCTTTCTCCTTGCTTGGGATCGAAGTCCGGAGACAACATCAAGAAAACAAATAACTTGCCTCAAGAATATGACTTAGGAGAGTTTCTAGGCAAAGCTAAACTCACTGGCATACCGGACTTTTTGAAGTTACGTCTTCTTACTAAGCCATGGTCGCCAAATGTCACATATGATTTTAAGAAGGATGTAACACCTGGAAAGAGGCCTTTTCGACATCAGTGGCTGGGAGATTACGCCCCCTGGCTTGCGTACTCAGCGACAGCGAAAGGCGCCTTTTGTCGTTTTTGCGTCATTTTTCCTCCGCGTGTTCACCGGGGTACTCAAGGTAGTTTTATCGTGCGCGCTTTCAGTAACTACAGAAAAATGCACGAGGCGTGCAGGGATCACGTAAAATCCCAATGGCACCAGGAGGCAATGACGGCCTCACAGAACTTTATGGATGTGATGAAAGGCAAGCAGCTACCCGTTGTACAGCAGCTGAACAGAGCACTGCACGCGCAAGTTGAAAGGAACCGTGAGAAACTATTTCCAATAGTTTCCACCATTGTCTTTTGCGCGACGCATGACTTGCCGATTCGCGGCAAGCAGTCCGATAGTGGAGTCTTCAATGATCTGCTTGACTTTCGTGTAGAAGCTGGAGATACTCTACTTCAGGAGCACTTCGCTTCTTCTGCTGGCAATGCCAAGTACACTTCTGTCCGCGTCCAGAACGAGATCATCACAATCTGTGGCGACATCCTGAGAGAGCAGATAGTTACCGAAACTAACAAAGCGTTTGCTTTTTCCGTTCTTGCTGACGAAACTGCAGATATTTCAGGAAAAGAGCAGATGTCTATAGGCGTTCGCTTTATTGACAAGGCGGAAGTCGAAGTGTGCGTTCGAGAGCAGTTTTTGGGATTTGTAGAGCTGGAGCAATTAAACTCCGCTTGCATCGCCGCGGCAATCTTGAAGCTTTTGACGAATGTCGGACTGATTCTTTCGAACCTCGTTGGACAGGGGTACGATGGATGCTCTACAATGGCTGGAAAAGAAGCTGGAGTGAACAAAGTTATACAAAAACAGTTCCCGAAGGCACTATTTTTCCACTGTGCAAGTCACAAACTAAATCTCGTCATCAACGATTTGAACGACGTCTCTGAAATTCGAAACACAATTGGGATAATCAAACAAACCATAAACTTCTTCCGCGAGAGCGTGCTCCGGAGAAAATTGGTGCCCAACATTCCGATGCTGTGTGAGACAAGATGGTCTGCAAAGTACAAGTCTATTAGGATCTTCTCTCAGCATTACGTGGCCATAGTCGAAGCACTCGAGCAGCTCGCGTCCACGGAATCATGCTCGAACGCTGCAACTAGACAACGAGCTCACATCCTCTACTGCGCAACAACAAGCTCATCTTTCTTAGTCTGCTTGCATATTGTAGCGAAGTACAGCGCTCGGCTCGAACCAGCTACGAACATTCTGCAAGGTGTATCCATGGACTTCCATTCTGTGCATGGCCACATCACTGAGCTACAACGTATTTTTCGCGGCCACCGGACAAACGCTGTAGAGGAGTTCTCTAACATCATGAATGCAGCAAGGGAGGCAGCCAATCACTTAAATGTGGTGATATCTGTACCAAGACAAGTCTCTCGTCAGGCCCACCGAGACAGCTACGGGATTCAGTCGCCAGAGGAATACTACCGTGTGGCAATATATGTGCCGTACTTGGACTCCCTCACTGCTTCTTTAGCTCGGCGCTTTTCTGAAAGCAATGAGAGGAGCTTCAAACTTCTCCAGCTGCATCCATCAAAAATGAAGCACTTGAGCCGTGTTGAGTTCGCTGTTCTCGCCGAAGAACTCCAGTGCTTTTACGGCATCGACAACTTCAAGGAAGAGGCCATCTCTTGGTACGAGATGTGGTGCAACAAAACTGGGGACCCATCAGAAATAACTTACTGCGAGCTTCTACATCAGGCCAGGACATTCTTCCCTGGTGTTGCAAAAGCCATTGAGGTGGCTCTGGCTTTGCCAGTTACTACCTGTACGCAAGGGCGTCCGCAGAACTTTTTCCAGGGGGGTGCACCCGATGGCCACTTATGGTGGAGGTGGCAGATGTGTAGTTGTTTTCTACTAGTGCATAAATAATATCCGTAATTCCAAGGGGGGGCGGTTGCCCCCCCTTGCCCCCCCTTCCGGACGCCCATGCCTGTACGGTCGAACGCTCCTTCAGTACAATGAGGAGAGTGAAAACGTGGCTACGCTCAACGATGACAAACGACAGACTGGACGGCCTTTGTATGATGAGTGTGCACCGAGAGCGTCTAATGAAGCACAGAAATGAATTTATCACCAGTGTCATCACGCAATTCGCCCAGAAAAATCCGAGGCGTCTACAGTTTCTGTTCAAGGAAGACTGACTGAGTGACTGTCGTTGCGTGTTTGTGAACATATTGTGCTGTGTGCTGGTCATCAATCCGGGTGTGTCGAGAACCCGTATGCAGCAAGACTGAGCACTCTTCTCCACGAAGTGATAGTATCTTTTTGCATTTTTATTAATTTTAATTGTTTCTTCGTTGATAAACTCCAATGTATCTCTCCTAGCCTCGCTTTAATTTGCTGTTTGTAATTTTTCTTTCATGTGTGTATTTTACTTATTTATTTTATTTGTATATAAATAAATAAATTTACTCCGCAAATAGTGCCTTTTTGCTACGAACATACCCCCCCCCCCCCCTCCGGCGCCAACAACCAATGGGCCCCCCCCCCCTGCAAAAAATTCTGCGGACGCCCTTGTACATTCATACATCCCTGGAGAGCAAAAACGACGAATTCAGTCCGAAAGGAGGGGTCCTGCTTCAACTGTTTCGAAGGACGTCGCCGCGAGAACGCAACTTCTTCCTTGCCCTCCTATTGGGCGATGGAAATCGGCGGAGTTTTTCCACCGGCAGAAATCGGCGCTGGACCGCTCAGGCTTTCCGCTGGGAACGAAAGTGGTTTAAGCCGCGTGCTCAGGACGCCCAGGTGCCGCGGCGCGAAGTTCGAATAATTGGTGGCGGAACCGCGATTCGCGTTCGTAAAAACGGGCTATATGTTTTACGAAGACTCCAATGGAGCGTGGACGGACCAATTCGCACAATTCAAAGTATCCAGGAATTCGAATTAATGAAGTTCGCTTTACAAAGCTTCTCTGTGACAATTACCTCGAGTGCAAGCACCTTATTACACGCTGCAGGCCTCTCAATGTGTTATGGCGTCACCACCAGTGTTAACTCTCGATCTGCCTTTATATATGCTCCTCTCCTTCCCCAGAGTGTAATAGCAAGTGAAGAAACGTTTTTGTAGCTGACCTCTTCACACGAGGAAAAGAGCTATCTGGTGCTATGGTAGGCGCAACAGTGAAGTGCCGAGTTATCTCACTCGTGTTGCTTGTGTGGACAACAGGGTAGGCGAGGCTGTCGCGGGGTAGGCGAGGCTGCACCTGCGTCGCGCACGCAGTGTATTTGTGGCTTTGGAAAGTACTACACGCTCACTTCAAACGAGGCTGATTAGAGCCTTTTCACGAAGGAGACTCAAGCAAAATTACTGATAGCTTTTTTTTATTTCAATAAAGTAATGTATGTCCCACATACACCACAAAGCCCATATGTGACACGCTTTCATGTAAATTTTTCCTGAAGTATGCATGCATGCATGCATACAGGCTCACTGCACTGTTAATATGTTCACTATCAAAGGATCAGTATGGAGCGCCTGGTCCACCCAGGGACTGACGTGCCCACTCACACATCATGACACCACTGCGGAAACACTTGCAAAGACCTTCGTATGGGTTTCGCGCTCCGGCTGCCCAAGCGTTGTCACTACGGAACGTGGTCGACAAATTTGAGTGTCCTCTCTTCATTTTCCTCTGTTTGGCACACTGCCGCATACCATATTCCTGCGCCAACGGCATGATCGAGCGGCTCCATCGCCATCTCGAGGCTACGCTCACTGCACGCCTGGACAGGGAAAACACTGGACTGACCAGGCTTCCGGAGCGCTTACTGCGTACAGACATTGGCTGTTCAGCAGCCGAACTCGCCATCATCGCACCCCCGCGGCTTCCTGGAGACATCTTCGTGACTTCGGCTCCCTCATCCCAGCCTCAGCACTGCCTCCAGGCCTCCAACGCCTGTAGGACTGCATTCAGCATTTATGCCCGATCCCACCTCGATCCTCTGAAAGGGGCATCTTCTTGCATCCTGACCTTGCGTCTTTGGCGCACTATGTTTCGCGAAACGCTGTAAAGCCGCCTCTTACACCTGCCTACGCGTCATTCACAAGACGCTCAAGTCCACAACCATTCTACCTATTTATGGTCGCGAAAAGGTAGTCACGTTGGACCAACCGGTCTTCACAGAGGCGCCTCCGACCCTTACAAAAATGGCTATCAACTTTCTTTAGAATTTGTATTAACATTCTATTTACTCTAGTGACCTTGTAGTAACTTTTGCATTCTATCAACAATTGTTCATACAAAGTTGCTAAAAAGTTACTTCTTTGTATGTACTCCTGTCAGTAGAAAGTTACTAGAAAATTATTTTTACATTCTATGCACCTTTGTTAATACAAAGCTGTAGACTTGTTACTTCTCTGTTAGGCTCCTGTCAAAAGAAGGTTACTAGAAAATCTTGATGCAGTTTGACACATCGAGAGGTTGGTTGGTTTATGGGGTTTAACGTCCCAAAGCGACTAAGGCTATGAGAGACGCCGTAGTGGAGGGCTCCGGAAATTTCGACCACCTGGGGTTCTTTAACGTGCACTGACATCGCACAGTACACGGGCCTCGAATTTCTCCTCCAAAGAAATTCAGCCGCCGCGGCCGGGATCGAACCCGCGTCTTTCGGGCCAGCAGCCGAGCACCATAGCCACTGAGCCACCGCGGCGGCACACACACATCGAGAGAAATAAATGAACTACATGGTGTTTAAGGTGAATAAAACTATCTTGTTCGCATAATCGTGACAACTTGCCTGAATGCATGGTGGAATCTGTGAATGCATGGTGGAATCTTTAGCAATGCGCAGGTGCCAGAAGGAAATTTTTTCTCTTCAAGCGGGAACAAAACTTTTGACACATACAACAGCTAGATAGGGTTGAGCAGAACTCATATGAAAAAATGGCTGAGGCTTAGCTAAGGTTAAGCCTAGTCAGATGCGAAGCATATTGATGGCTAGGCTTGATAATACATGGCTTTCCTTGGTTGAATACTTGGTCATTTTAATACAACCACTAGAAGTGTAGCAAGGATTGCCGTGGCAGCTATATACGGGATCATCGGTGAATTCAATGCAGAGTGTACAACCGCTGCCCCAGCACCGGCTACAACAGCATTCTTGGCACCCATGGAAAGTATACATTGGAAACACCCTTAGTTATTCCACCACCGCCACCATTCCCTATAGACTGTATTGATGTACCCCCAGCAGCAGCAGGCAGCGCCTCTGATGTGGAGCCTCCACCGCCGCGGCCGACCGCGCGAGCCGGCAGCCCATCTCTCCTCTGCTGTGAAGTCATGTTGTCACGTGGTCAGCTGCCGCGCCTCTGATGTGGAGCCTCCACCGCCGCGGCCGACCGCGCGAGCCGGCAGCCCATCTCTCCTCTGCTGTGACGTCATGTTGTCACGTGGTGTCACGTGGTCACGGTGGTAGCTCCACCGCCGCGCTCGACGGGCTGTAGTGAAGCTCTAGTAATATGCTTCGCATAAAAAATTTTAACAGGTTACAAGAGGTTTCAACAGGTGCACTGCACCTGCTATAAAGCAACATCCTTAGAAAGCCACATGGCCTTTATCCCACAGAGCTAATACAATTTCTCACTTAAGAGCAGTAAAACATTCAAATGTGATGCACAGCAGAGTGCACTGAACAACGAACACAATACACAGAATCCCAAAAGGGGGAATTTATTGCTTCATTCCAAAAGCAACAAAAAGAAAAAACTTTAAATGGCTCATCAGCAGCAAGACCTGGCGTCGTCGTTGACCACATAGTTCCAAAATCCCAGATAACATCACCAATGCAAAGAAAAATAAAATTTCTTTCAAAGGTGCGGAACCCAGGACTTTCTGACTGAGAGGCGAGCACGCAGCCCATAGGCCACAATATTTTTTTTATCCTTCATTCCTGTTCAGAGCCAAAAAAGATTACAGCAGCAGCAGAGCAAAATAACATAACAATACAATATTTGGTAGCTGCACTGCCATTCGAAAACGTTTTAAGTTTACAACACTGGCACACCTAAGTTCTGTGAACTGAAAACAACTTGGGAAAGACTTGCTTGATGCCATGTTACCGATTCTCTTTTATTGTTCCTTATACTATGGGTGGAAAGGTAAGAATGTCTCAAGAAGGGTTCAAAGTATGCCAGTCAGATCGTCACCAAAAAGTTTCTTCTTCCTTTTACATAGCGGTACATTGCCTGTTAAACCACAGCCGACAAAAATAGGATTGTTTGTCCCATAGGCCACAAAATTGCATTGCTACTTGGCGAACAAAGGATAAAAATCAAGAAAACAGTTGGTAATGCCGGGCCACAATGCACAGCGCCCCGTAAGAGTACTCCACTTGCCAATAACAACAGTAAATGAAATCAATTTTTTAATATTTCACTACACCAAAACAAGCCAAGTATCAAAATTTTCAAGCTTATAATTTTATTCTCATGATACACAACCTGTTTAAGTAACAAGAAAAGTTTCAACACCGGACTACTTTTTTGTCGTGGAGGAATTCTGTGCGGTAGTCCTAAGTGTGGGTGGAGCTTCACTGCAGACTTAAGTTTTATCAGACTATATGCGCTGCCTTATAAGTGCATGCTAATGAGTTTGTCATTAGAAATTGAGAGAAAAATTAAAATAAAAATAAAAACAATGATTTCACATTCAAAGCATAAACTTCAGTGCCCTCTGTAATTTTTATGAAAATGAACTACCTTTTAGACTTTAATTGCAATTTATTTACCAATAATCCCGTGAAATGATTATAGACGGGAGTAGTGTCAAAAAATACAAAAGCATAAAATGCATGAAACCAAACAAAATGCAGACAAATTAACGGAAGATTATATGCACATGTGGAAAAACACAGAAGGCTATATTAACCAACAAAAAAAACTTTACACAGTTAAAATGCACATTGGCACACATGCACATCTAGCTCGTGCATTCACACATTCAAGCTGTCCGCACACACACTGCTTCTCACTCACCGCTCTGGTACACACTTCCACTGCCCTAGTTTTTTGTGAGGACCACTCATAGCTTCAGACATGCGATTTTTACTTTTAAACAAATTGTACAACACCTATGAGCAGGCATTACTAAAAAAACACAACACAATCATCTAAAATGTGGTCCAGTGTCTCAAGCGTTAGGCTAAAGTTACAGCAAAGTACAAAAGAATGCCTGTAAAAGGGACATTTCTTTCTTGAAACCTTTCAAGCAAACATTTCTACCATGCATCAATGCATGGCAAACGTACTGAAAAAATAATAATGATACCATAAATACCAAGCCCTGCAGTGCAAGAGGCAAAAAGCATAGCAGAAATCAAGCAACTTATAAAAGGATCTAGATTAAACTCAAATAGGTTTGAATTAAAAACAAAACAAACACCTTATAACATTCAATTCAGTTAGGTCCAAATTAAAAACAATAAACAACTCATTAAAATATTAACAGGTATAATTTGTATTTTTAATTGAATTTTCTGACTTGACTGTTTTTACCCCTCCCCTCTCTCTAATGTACCGTGTACTATCATGAGCAAAAAATAGACTGCTGAAAGTGTGTGCCAAATCATGCCAAACCTACTCGCCGATCTAGACACCAGGGGTGCTTCATCAGGTGGCACCCGCATGCAGTTCGGCACAGGTTTGGCATGATTCGGTACGCACTGGCTGTGGTCTCTTTATTTTGCTCATAGTATTAATTTGAAGGAATAATAAATAAATAAATAAATTGCAACTCCACATCTGTAATCAAATGATTCATTTAAAAGAAGATGCCACTGTCCTATAATACAATAAGCTCAGTGCATGTAGCATTGACCACACAAACTTGCTTACAAACTTTTTTATTTTCAAAGTGTCTTACACTCGACTGTAGTGTCTGCATTCTTGGTGACCCAGGGGTGAGCTAGCACTTCGTCCAAGGAGATGCGGTCTTTTGGACGCAGCTGGAGTAGCTGTATCAAGAAAGAAAAGAAAGCAATGCAATACTGAGCCTTATCATAAGAACCAAGCACACATCATCATCAGCCTGACTATGCCCACTGCAGGGCAAAGGCCTCTCCCATATCTCTCCAATTTGTACTTCAGCGCACCTTTTCCAGTGTCGTCTTTTTCTTTTTCTAGCGGTGCTGTTATTTATGCTCAAATTTTGCTGTTATGTGCATTGTTGCGACCCTTTCTGTGAATGCCTATTTATGATTAATATTTTGTGATTTCTATTTTATTTTAGTGCAATATTTTTAACCTTATAACAATGCTTTGTACTTACTCCCCCCCCCCCCCATGTAATACCCTCAAATGAGGGCCTTTGGGGGTATTTTGAATAAATAAATAAATAAATTAACTATCCTTTGCCAGTTGCGGCCACTGTATCCCCGCAAACTTCTTCATCTCATTCACCCACCTATCTGCCACCCCCTGCTACGCTTGCCTTCTCTTGGAATCCACTCCGTTACCCTAAAGGACCAGCGCTTATCTTGCATTCACATTACATGCCCACTTCTTCCTCTTGATTTCGACTAGGATGTCATTAACCCGCCTTTAGTTCCTCACCCACTCCGCCCGCTTCCGATCTCTTAACGTTACACCTATCATTTTTCTTTACATAGCTCGCTGCGTTGTCCTTAACATAAGCTGAACCCTCTTTGTTAGCCTCCACATTTCTGCCCCATAGGTGAGTACCGGTAAGACACAGCTGTTGTATCTGTTGCAGCTGTTGTAGTTAGCATCAAACATGGCTCACAGACTGAAACAATTGTCTTCAGCTCTGCTCGGCGTTTGGCACCCAAGTTGAAAATGTCAGAGGGAGCACGTGCAACAGTACCACATACGCACCTTCACATATTGCACACGACAGAATACAGCAATCACAAGATCTGAAGCTGTCAGGAGTGACCAGTTTTACCAAACTGGAAGAATTCTCCGGACTAACATATTTTGTATTTTTGTTGCATTATGTGCATTTACTGGGTATTTTATTCTGCATTGTTTGTTCTGTTATTTGCGCACATTACTAGCTTTATTTCATACTTCGTTATTACATGTATTTTGTTTCAAGTGCCTGTGCCGTAATTTCATGCTTGTATCGCCCCCCCCCCCTTAAGTAATACCCTCGCACGAGGGCCCTTAGGGGTATTGTAAATAAATAAATAAATAAATAACTGCAGTTTCTGCAAAGTCATCAGTTTTTCACACCACAAGTGTTGAAAGTTATTTGCGCGAGGACTCTCGAGTGCTAGATTCTGAGCAGGTTACTGAATTCAACGTCTGAAGGTTCACTTTGAAAGGCGGTACTTCACATGACTGCTATAACACGGAGGAATCCTGAAATCTACAGTACCCCAACATCAAGGTCTCGCTTCCCTGTTTCTTTCAATTTTTTAAACAGCAATTTTGCCCCAAAGCATCTCAAAATCTAACCTATAGAAGGTAACACACACCCAAGGAAGGTGCAAAACTATTTGCATGCTGTTGATTCTGAGTATTAAAGAAACACAAAAAATAATAATTTTGACAAAAAGGACTTGAACTTTCTCTTACACATGTTCAAAAATGCAGCTCAAATCAACTGTGCCACTGCACCGGCAGGAATGAGTGCTTTCAGTTATGCTCTCCTCTGTTCTCATCAAATTTCTGCTATTTGCTGCCAGGTGGCACTGCTCAACAGAAAACTGAGTTACAGTGGGAAATGGTTGAATGATTGGTGGCTTGAAAGTGCAATGACCTAAAGGTACGGGGCATGAGACGACAGGCAGTGAAAACCATTGCTCATGTCATAACCCAGGGCTTCATCATTTTAGCCTCGCGAAAACCCCAGTAGGTTTTGAAATGTGCTGAAAACACTGCACGTTTTGCTTTCCATCCGTTCCTAGCTGCCTAACAAGTGCATGAAAAAATGAGCTTGCAAAGATGTACAGCCCCCCCTCCCCTCAAAATGCCAGAGTTGAGTAGTGACTGGCTGCATAATGAAACAGCGTGTAAAGCACTGCACTTAGCTTAACAACCAACAAAATGGTGGTGCAATATGGATATATTATATAGTGCTCTGAGCCCACACAGCGACTGTTTAAACAAAAAAAAATGCATATTCAGCAGAGAAAACACGACCCACTAAAATGAATGCCTGACTGACATATGCGTCCAACACTGCAGCACCTGGACATGGTAAACAGGCAACGTAAACTTATTCCAAAATCAGCTACAAGGAAAAGGTGTGGGAAAAAGTTTCTCACATTGCAATCCACTGTCCCATTCACAATGACTTTACCAGAGCAATTCGTCTTTCGTGCCCAAGCGCATAAGAGCAGCACATCACATGTCCTCCCATGCCAATCACATGAACCGAGTTCAACAACCGACTTGTGCCCACATGAACGAATATCAAAACTCCTCACTGGCCTTGTCGATAAGAAAACGGAAAACCTTAACAGCCAGCATAGTGACTACAGTTCAATCATCTATTTTCCGCTTGTCATCACTAACATTCCTTGAATCAGAATCCACATTGCAGATGTCCTTACCTTGTTTTTGCTTTTTTTCTTTCTCTCTCTTTCCAGCTATCTTTCCTATCGTGATAATTAATACCATAATGTGTGTACGTGCATGTGCAAAACACACAGTGTATTGTGTTCTCACTGTATCTACTTAAGTGTATATGAACTTTTAATTCTACATTTTTCTTTTCCCTGAAAGCAATTCACAGTCCTGCATTAATTTGCTATAAAATATGGGTCACCACACAAGGCATAGAAGACAATCATGGCTCTAACTGAAACTCAAAAACTGAGCGGAAAAATGCCTCTTTTGTGTAAGGGCCTCATCTTGCCAAATCCTGAAAAAAAAAAAAGGAAGTGTATACCTTTCATGAGTGTATACAGCATTCTTTCTATGTAACCATTTCATGGTAATTGTATTATCAGCTGAACCCCTTCTCTCTCTCTCTCCCTCTCCCCCCCATTTAATGCCCAAACGGGCCCTTAAATAAACAATCTCAACAAGAGGGCGTGCAAGGTGTGGCACGGCGCAAACCTGAAGGCAACAGAGAGGTTGTTTGCAGCATGGACAGCAAATTCACACCAAACGCCTTGCACGTCACATCTATCAGCGCAGCACGGACACAACCTTGAAAAACTCACACAGTTTTGCTGGTGTGTTTAAAAAATACTTAATTGAAATAATTGATTCAACCTGAAATTCTTTTTCTTCATAGTTTTCTGTTATTATGTACTCTATATGTAACACGATAGTTTTTACTAACACTCGATGTCCGAAACTTATGTCATGTTTTAAAAGCTATTTTCTTTGTTTTGCATCGCCGAATGTTATCTACTAGTGTTATTTAGACTGCTTTGCTTTTAATCTTGTACTACGCTTACGCTTTTCTGTATATTCTGCCGTTTTTTAATTTGCTTTTACGTATTTTGTGTACTTGGACCCGAACTAGCCGTTGGCTATGGGTCCAAAAAGTGTTTGCATTTCCTGTAAAAGAAATTCGAAATAAATTGAAATTGAAACCTTTAGTCACACTGCCCTTACACAACTTGATGCCATCTCTGCCACTCACTTTCACAATGACGTCCCGTGCATCGGTACTGACATGGTCCGGGAACTGAACCTGCGCCTTCAGTATTTCCTCCCTGGTTTTTTTCTCAGTCTCGGCCATAAATGGTGGCTTGCCCACCAAGAACTCATAGATGAGGACACCCAGGCACCAGTGGTCGACCTTCTCGTCATATGCGCAGTGTTCGATCATCTCGGGTGGCATGTAGACTGGTGTTCCACAGAACGTCACACGTCTGCAGAACGCATTGCAAGACGCAACATACGAATGTTTGCAACTCGCACTTTGCGCTACAATTAATGTGGCCAGCTACTGTTTGCCTCAGCTCTGCCGCCTCTTTTTGCAGCCACAGAACCATGAATCACGCGGTGACGAACAAAAATTTTCTTCCCTAGATTTTCTTAAAATTTTCTTAAAGGGACATTTTCTTAAAGGCCGAAGCTGGCCTTTAAAACAGATTACTGTATTCGAATGATAACGAGACCCACTTTCACTGATAACGGACTTTTACACACCAGATATGACAAAAAATGAGATACTCATACAGTGGTCTGCAGTGATGGTGGTGATGTTTTTGGTTTGGTTTGGTTTATAGGGTTTAACGTCCCAAAGCGACTAAGCCTATGAGAGACGCCGTAGTGGAGGGCTCCGGAAATTTCGACCACCTGGGGTTCTTTAACACTGACATCGCACAGTACACGGGCCTCTAGAATTTCTCCTCCAAAGAAATTCAACCGCAGCGATCGGGATCGAACCCGCGTCTTTCAGGTCAACAGCCGAGCACCATAACCACTGAGCCACCGTGGCGGCTGGTGTTTTTGGGCAGGCAGGATAAACGTACAGTGCCTATAAACAAATGGTGCACCTGCTTTACTTACAAGAACAAAAAGTTCCTCTACCACTGCCCCATAAAGACAGCATCACACTTAAACGGATGTTTTCACTTGCAAGCTGCAATGACGTCCAGAGAGATACATTTTGTAACATGGATCACTGAGGTTATATGTTATCACCCTCTTCCAAACTGAATGGCAAACATGGAGTCCTTGTTGGTCTTCACATCGAGTTTAAATCGAATGTAAAGGAACAATGCTACATTTTTAAATCCAGTACTTACCAACAATAAATGTGTCTTTTGCTGTGAAACAAAGATTATCGCAGCCACGAAGAGCCAAGCAACAGATTTTACTGAGAACAAGAACTGGATCACACTGTCCTAAACATAATTTTAAATCTAATGCCTGATATACTTGATCTTTCCAAAATGAACAGCCGCACTCACTGAGAATACTCTTGAAGCTTTCCTCCTATAAGGCCAATAGCAACAGAACTTAATCTTTTGGTCATAAAACCCAATTTTAACGAACCCAGCTAGCGAAAATTAAGCTTTATATCATGCCCGAAGCGGTTTTATCATTATTGATGAGAAATAAACTTTTTATTGTAAGGTGTCAGCACCTCCAAAGTGCCCTGTTCCACTTCATCAACTGCCCGACAGATGGCGCCACCTATCCTGCGTCATCTCCCTTGTTTTTCCCGCTTCGAGCCGGTGGGTCGGCGGAGCGCACTGTGGGCCCATCCGCCATGTTGTGAACTTGTCAGATCCCTTTTGAGCCGCGCTCCCACGCGCTAGCCCTGCGTTTTCTTGATAATATGTGTCGACAGCAATACAGGCTGTCATTAAACCTCTCATCATCATCATCAGCCTGACTACGCCCACTACAGGGAAAAGATCTCTCCCATATCTCTCCAATTAACATCTTTATATACAAATGAGGGGGCGGGTCTGAAAAAGTGGCAGTAGAGAGCTTGCCAACTGCCAAGTAGAATTGTGGGTCTCTGCTGCACATTATATTTTGGGTATCCATGACAACACAACCTAGCAATAGAGCAAATTAGTATAATAAGCTCAAAAAATGTTGCAGGGCCCCTTTAATTGAATCTGGGCAATTTTTGAGGGGCTGCTTGTCTCCATGATCTTTTTTTTTTCAAGTGAAAATCTAACTGGCCAAACTGGTTTAAGGAACAATTCCCAGTTGATTCCAATTGGTTTCCAGCTGAGTACCGGTAGTAGTCAACTGGGAGCCAACTGGAGACCAGCTGGAATCAATTGGGAATTGTTCCTTAAACCAGCTTGACCAGTTAAGATTTTCGCCTTAGAAAAATTAGGCAGGAAGAGATGGAGATGGAAGCCAAGATACGCAGGGTTCCTCAGCACCTTCTGTAAGACAATGGGGCCATTTGAGGTCTAAAATAGTTTGAGAACCCCTGGCGTAAAGAGTTGTCATGTTCCATCTATGCATACATAGTATCTGTCCTGTGCTGCACCAAATTCCGTAATTTTAAAATAAATTATGACCCAGCTGGCTTAGACTTAACCACTGCTGAGAAAGCTATGCAACTTCTTTAGAATCTTCACAACTGATGAAAAATTCATGCCGGAGCACGGTCCAGCCTTTGTGCACATAGACCATCACGAGTGCCAAGTGAAAGCTCGCAGGTGTTGAGCCGTCTACACCCACCTGGATGAGGGTGCATGTACAGACCAGCCAAAGTCAGCGATCTTGATCTCTCCATTGAAACCAAGCAGTAGGTTTTCCGGTTTGATGTCACGGTGGATCACCTTGTGGCTGTGGCAGAACTTCAGGGCCTGGCACAGCTGATAGACGTACTGAACAAGGAGAGGGGGGAGACTACTGATTAAGCGGTGTTAACATATTCAGGTGTGCTGCACCTAAAAGTAGCTAGCTGTTCTGCCTGTCAGAAAGCTTTGGTTTCATTCCATTTCAGCTTTTTATCCCCAAAGACCCCCTGGTGGGGGGGGGGGGTGGTATTACGTAATGGGTTGAAATAAGCAAAAAAAGATGAACAGTAAAATGCCATTAAATATATAGGAGGTTATTCAGGTTTTCACTGAATGATAATGGGTAGGTGATGATGTGCTGGGGAAGACCATTCCAATCTTAAGCTGCACATGGAAAAGGAGGATGAAAAAGTAACAGTTCGGGTGCGTGGATGGAAAACCTGAAGCGGTAGCTGGTGCGGTGAGATATCTACAATGCTGGCATGATGTAAGGTGCATATCATTAAGCAATGAGCAGTAGAACTTGTCATAGAGTAATAGGGTAGCTATGCGATTGAGTAAAGCAGAAATTTGGGCAAGTTGGTACGTATTCATTTTTGAAACAGCGCAACAAAGATGGGACGTGGAAACTGAGGGGAGATTGGGTATCTGGCGTCCCATGTGGCATGAGTTTACTATAGTGGCGATTAATCTTTCCTAACCCTGTCTATATATTTGTGTGTTTTTTTTTTTTCAATAAACCCAGTTGTTAGTCAGCGCCTGTTTGTCTTTAACCCTCAGTTTCCACGTCCCGTCTTTATTGCGCTGTTTCAAAAATGAATAGCTATGCAATGATGAACAGAAAAAGGTGGTATTGCAGATCTAGTTTTTAAAGCTGAAATACTGACGTCATACGAATAAGAAAGATGGATGAATCTTGCAACGCAATTTTGGACTGCTTCTAGATCGGTTATGAAGGTAACATGGTGCAGATTGGATATAGTGGATTCATATTCCAGTTCAGGTCAAACAAGTGACTTGTAAACGAGCAATTTCATGTCACATGTGGCATATGACAAAGGTAAACAAGGGAAGGGGAATGAGGGGCTCGTTATAAATATGACAGAAGCCAACAGCCACAGAAACCAAGGGGCACAGGGGAAGCTAATCAATTAGCTTTAAGCGATAACATATTCAGTAATATTATAAATTGATCAACACCACAAAATAAATAAATTAATTAAAAAAAATTCCCCTGTGCCCCTTGGTTTCTGTGGCTGTTGGCTTCTGTCATATGACAAAGGTGACGTTTAAGAAATCCAAGTGTTTTGTTAGCTGATGATATCAAGCTGGCAACATTCGCATGCCATGTTAGGTCAATAGATAAAGTGAAGCCTAAGTATTTGAAAGATGATATGGATTCCATGGACTCATTATCGATTTTGTGCTGAAAGGTACAACTTTTGTGGTGACAAGCAATGGAAGAAGCATGCACTCGCTTGGGTCAAGGGTCATGAGCAATTCGCTTTTCAATTCGGTTAAAATTCTGTTGGAGGGCCCCTTGATCAGTAGTTAGATGAGAGTGACACTGCCAGCGCCATCCAGCTGCCATTGATTATCTGCTGCCAAGGCTAAGCTTAACGGCAGTAGGCCAGAGTGTCTGGTTTTGCTTCAAGCACAGGTTTGACACAGTTTTGTGCATACATAGTGAGGTGCCATGCATATTAATAAAGTTTGCTTGATATTACCACATGTGCTGTAATCAACACAAGATGCCTCACCCAGCCTTCGCTGAACCCTCAGCCTTCACAACATTCTCACGTAGAAAAGCTGTATGGACGCTTGTTTGAAGGAACCAAATTAAAATGTACCCATAGATTTGCTTAAGAGAAAAAAAGATGTGCATGTTTGGAGATTTCCTACACATGTGATAAAATCTGATTCCGTGTCCCTCTAAGAAGTGAAGGAGACAGCCTTCTTGACATCTTGGTTAGCTGGAGCTTCCTTCTGTGGCAGATGCCAAATTATGACACACGAGAAACTTCTTAAAGCCCAAACTTAGCTGATGTCACTGGAGTCATCAGGTTGGTACCAGAATATGGAAACTGCACTTTGCACATGTGAACAAATCATGCAGGAAGTTAGCACATCCTGGCAAGAACCTGTCTGCTTTCACGTCATCTGCCATCAGATGTCACGAAATTCGCTGACAAATCGAGAAATGTCACGTGGCCTTGTGACACCATCACAACCAGCCTTGATGGGCCACCCTAATTGGTCAAGAGAGTTCATGTGACCTTGTGATGTCATCACAACCTGCCCACTGTGGCTGGTGGAAATTTAATTAATGACTGGTCAAGAGCGGTCACATGACCTTCTGACATCATCACAACCTGCCCAGCGGGTTGTGAGCACCTAGTTCCCAAACTGGCATACTATATACGCAAATGTTGGCATTATCTAAACATAGCAGATATGTGCTACTGCAGCTATCAGTCCAAATTAACCCGTACGTTGATCAACTGAAAATTGCAAAGAAACTGACGAACATACACAGAAGTTGCAACAGAAGCTGTGACAAATGTGAAATCTAATGCTATAGCATTTCACTGCTCAGATACATGACTTAAGCATCCCCATAGCTTTCAGGATGCTTATAGCTGCCACAGCCATTCAGTCCTTTATGGCCAACCAAGCCTTGTGCCCTATTTCAGGCAGTCTTTGAGAGTAACGTAGTGTTCCCATTCATCGATAATCTCCAAACAATTAGAAGCTGAACTTCAATATAAAACACAGAAGTCATAAGGATTGCCTACCGAAACATGTGACCCATGGAGGAAGGAAAATGCAGGAGAGGCCCCAGCTATCTAGGCAGCATTGCAGAAAGCATGCCAGAAGCCACATGCTTTTTTTTTCCACAAAAGGGTACTGCAATTCATTGGCACAATGACAACATAATAATCACAAACGCACCTGCAGAAAGCTCAGCCACTCAAATGACCGAGGTGGGAGAGGTTTCCTGCAGTAGTTGTGAAATGCTCTGCACATTGTTGGGCGTTGCTATAGCAATGGAGATAATTATATAGTTGCTCTCGGCTCTCTGGTTGGTGGCCAACTGGCATGCAGGAGCCCACATTTCCGGGTCCCCCCCAAAAAAGTGACATAATTCCTTCTTCTAAATTATTTCCTTTCAACATGATGTGGCTATATGTGTATAAAAGCAATCTATCTTTGAGACTTTTTGACTACAAGCCTCAAAGAGCCTGCCATAAAAAGGCATCTAGGCTCTGCTTGCATCCTTTGGGCCAGACAAGACGGATTAAATATGCTCTGAGCTGAAGAAAAAAACAGACAAACAATGACCAACTGATGTGAGAATTTCCTGAGGCCCACGAGATAGCGCAGAACAGTGCCACATTTACAAGCCAAGCTTCAGCCTCCTTACTCGCTGGTGAGCAGCACGCATACCTCAATAAACTTTGTATGTAGACAACAGTAGGCTTTGCAACCTTTCTCTCTTTGCCTTCTAGTGGTGTTTGTCCATTTTTTTCCCTTTAATTTTGTTACGTTATGCGGGGTATAATGTCCCAAAGCTGTATGTAGGCTATGAGAGACAATCCAATAATTCCGACCACTTAGATGGGGGTCTTTAATGTGCACTGACATCGCACAGCACACCGGTGTTTCTGCATTTTGCTG
Organism: Amblyomma mixtum; assembly: GCF_055824585.1. Lineage (NCBI taxonomy): Eukaryota > Metazoa > Arthropoda > Arachnida > Ixodida > Ixodidae > Amblyomma > Amblyomma mixtum. Next base: position 50,459,803 of record NC_143013.1, read on the forward strand.
ACATCAAAATGCGGCTGCTGTGGTCAGGATTTGAACCCACAAGCTTGGGCTCAGCAGTCGAATGTCATAGCCACCGAGGTACAGCGATGGGTGCATTCTTTCTTCATCCCAGAGCATATTAAGACTTGCATCAGCCCTATTGTTGCGTCCAGCTTCCTTAATTCATCCATCATCTGTGAAAGCTATTCCTAGTTAAAGATGCCAAACCAACTAGCAGGATTAGCCATTATCATGCACTCCCGGTCCTTCAACTGATGGCCTGCAGCAGAATCTCTGAACAGCCACAGGCCGAGAAACAAGCCCCGTCATTAACTAATGCTGCAAAACAGCCTAAGGACTCATGCTCTGCCCCACAGCACTTTCTGTGATGAGGACAGAGCACTCACGGTCGCAGCCTGCTGGTCAGTGAATCGCCCTGCCGAAGACAGACGGCGATACAGCTCCCCCTGAGGAGCATACTCCAATATGAGGTAGACACGGGTATCATCATGGAACCAGTTGTAGAGGCACAGGATGTTTGGGTGCCTGCGAGGTGAGGCATAAAGTGGCCACTGAGCAATTGCACCAGTCTGGCATCGGTGGTCACTCGCAAAGAACATGGTATAGTCTGCGTTAGCTTGCATTGAAAGACCCAAATAACTGTGTTGTACAAACATGGGCGTCCGGAGGGGGGGGCAAGGGGGGGCGGCTGCACCCCCCTGGAAAATCACTCACTCGAACCGTGAGTGATGGCCGCACGCCAGGGGCGGTGGTGCGCTCAGTCAAAAGGGTAAAAGCAGCCCCGCATGGTCACATCTGCGAAATGCCGCGTCCGGGCGTGCGTCGTTCCGCCGTTTTCAAACCACGCCATCGTTAGCTCTACTGAAGGGCGACCTGTTCCAGACATACAGCGGCACCGGCGAGCATGTGTTTCGAGCCGCCTTGAGATGGGTGTCTGTTTCTTTGATCTCTAGAGAGATAGCGACACGGAGGCAGACAGTGCACGGGGCATCTTGTTTTCGCCTATCGTTACGCCGGTCACCGATGAATTCTTAAGGAGGGAAGGTAAAATCAGCCGTGTCCACCCCCGCTTTGTCGGGCTGCTCAGGGGCAAGCGGGCGATGAGTTGGCGCCGCCGCCGCTCGCTGTCTCCTCCGATCCACGGGTAGCGCAGTTCGGTAGAAGCGCCGCTTTCAGAATCTCCGGCAAAGGGGATTAGCTGCTTTTGTTCACGGCGACGCAGTCTCCCGAGGCGCCCCCACACCAGCGTTCTTTGCGTCTTCTGCGAAAACCAGCGCCTTTGGTCAACGCAGCCCGATGGCGCCTGCCTGGCTCGCCTGTCACCTCTGGCTGGGCCTCAAACCACAACAGCGCCCATGTACTGTGCGTGTCAGTGCATGGTAAAGAGACCCAGGTGGTCGACATTACCCGGAACTCTGTACTACTCCATCCCTCATAGCCTGAGTCGTTTTGGGGCTCTGAACCCCATAAAAACACAAAAACAAATTTTCCGACTGGAGTGGCGAGTGTCCCTTCCCCTCGGAAGTTGCGCGGCGTTCCTTTCACCACCAAAGTGCGCATTCGGGGATACTGCGGCAAGTAAGCCCTTGCACGTGTGCGCGCCTCTGTGTTTGTGCTTGGGTGTTTTTAGCGGCCGGTTGTCAGCGAAGCTGAGAACAACCAAGACAGCGGACGAGAAAACGACGAGCGGAGAGCAGTGTGTGTGCGGTTGCTCGACTGTGCGGATGCGCAAGCAAGATGGAGCGAGGTGTATGAAGCTGCGAGCGTGCATTTATCTTGTAAATAAGTTTTCGTTGTATATATAGTCATCTTTTGTTTTCAACGTACGCGTTCAACAGTTTTTCCAATCAATGTGTATGATGAGTGTGCACCGAGAGCGTGTAATGAAGCACAGAAGTGAATTTATCACACGTGTAATTACGCAATTCGCCCAGAAAAATCCGAGGCGCCTACAGTTGCTGTTCAAGGAAGACTGACTGAGTGACTGTAGTTGCGTGTTTGTGAACATATTGTGCTGTGTGCTGGTCATCAATCCGGGTGAGTCGAGAACCCGTATGCAGCAAGACTGAGCACTCTTCTCCACGAAGTGATATAGCATATTTTTGCATTTTTATTAATTTTAGTTGTTTCTTCGTTGATAAACTCCAATGTACCTCTCCTAGCCGCGCTTTAATTTGCTGTTTGTAATTTTTCTTTCATGTGTGCATTTTGTTTAATTTTTATTTATATATAAATAAATAAATTTACTCCGCAAATAGCGCCTTTCTGCTACGAACATACCCCCCCCCCCCCCCCCCCCCGGGGCACCAACGGGCCCCCCCCCCTGCAAAAAATTCTGCGGACGCCCTTGTGTACAAATAGGGAAGTCTTTAAACTACACATTTAAACCTTTATATACACATTTCCCTGGCGAAAATCTTTCCCAGCCCAAATGGTTTATGGAACAATTTCCAGTTGGTTCCATTTGGAACCATTTGGAGCCAACCAGGTTCCAGTTGGTTCCAACTGGAACCAACTGGAAATTGTTCCATAAACCAGTTGAGCTGGGAAAGATTTTCACCTGGGTTGTAAGTGCTCAAAAATACGCCCTCAGTACAGGACACACAATAGAAAGAAAAAACAGAAAGGAACGTTTAAAAGGTACACAAGGTATGCCAAGAGTGCTTAGTCATATGTCAATTTTTTGGACCTCAGCTAAAACACAGGCACACTCAATTGGTTTCCATATAGCAGGCTCACTATAGTTGTGTCTGCTTTCCTAAGCTTTAAACAAATACAATAAAAACATAGAAAGAATTGGCTGCATTGGCTTTTCAGAAAAATAAGTAAATGCAAAATATCCCCCAGACTTTCACAACTGTCTGTCACACACTAACATGTCCCCATGCAGTTCTCACCGTACACAGAAAGTGCAGTATTCACATGATAGTGGTTTCAGGTTTCATTCTCATGCATGTACTATTTTGAGCACTATGTCAAAATTCTTAGCAAAGCCCATTTCCAGCACAGTTTGCTAAAGTTCTAATCTGTATACATCTTCTGTGGTAATCGCAAAATGCTCACCTGAAATAAGAATAATTACCGTATTCACTTAACCTTAACAATGCACAAAACAATGGCATTATTTACAATTCCAGCAAGGCAAAAAATGCATTCTTCAAAACTGTGCTGAAGTTCAAACTGTTAAACCCCTCCACCTAGGAGTGCACATTTCTCAGAAGGCAGCTACCAGTTGTAGAGCGAAAAGCTCTACACCTCCCACGGTGAGCCTGAAGGTCATCTGGCCCTTAGATTTGGCCTCCAACGGGAGGCCCATGTGCAAAATCGCATATGGCAGATGCCTCATTTTTTTTTTTAATGCGATTCAGTAATGTAGGATGTCCAATTAAACAATGTCTTCTTACTTCCAACAAGATTGCGAAGTCTTGCGTACTGCAGTTTTAAGAGCTGTACAAACTACGCTCATTTAGGTTGGATCAGCGAGAACTGGAATGCACTGATTGGGTTCCAACTCAACAAGTAACACTATGCACACAAACGAGGTGACCGCTGACAAAGTGAGCAATGCATTGCAACACATAGAAACGTAAAGGAAAGAACCGGGAAGGAGATTGTATACAAAACACAAGCAGCATAAAAACCTCCTAACAAGAGTGGAGTGCTAACGATATACGAGCAGTCTGCTCTCGCCAACATAGGCAGGAAACCAAGGAAGCTTACCTGAGGTGGGATTGAATTTCTATTTCCCTCCGGAGCTGGTTCTCCATTGAGTGCTTCACCAGTTGTGACTTGAACATGATCTGCGCACACAATTTTTGCCAACAATCCTCCTAAACACAGCTTGCTCAACATTTGCAGGCCACATATTTTGAACAGCCAGTGCAAGAAAATTATGGCTGTGTTCATAAAATTTCACCAATTTGGTTCACACTGTTAACTACGGCTCTACATTGGGCACTATTTGTTGACTATTGTACAAACTGCCAATGACAGGGATGTTTAGTACAACACAAGTGCATCAAAAAAGGAATGCTTCAGTCAAGCAGTCCAGATATTTTCAATACAGCAGAGCCCATCGCCTGAAAAGGCAGCAGTTCAGTGAAGTTTTTCTCAGCTTTTGCTTCTTGTTCAACACGTTCCCTGCAGCAGTAATTTTCAGAGCCCTAATCCCCGTGCGTCGTAACCCGCCAGTGGGTCAACCTGAAATTTTGTTGGGTACGGCATGACCTGCGAGTGAGCCTCCGGCGAATCCAACATATTGGAACCAACAATAGATTACAATAGCATCCTGGCTTGTGTGTTTTTCACAGCCTATTTGAAAAACCTGATTTTTCCTACGGCTTCACTGTGCCACTCAGTATTTGTGCTGCACAGCACGTATACATAGCATGACCCACTAGTGACCCACAACGCAATCAACATGTGAATATATTCATGCACACAGAAGTAACCCTTTGACACGCCATTTTTTGTTCCCATTAGAATGAAATATTTTTCCACCTAAATAGTATATTCAGGCCTTATGAAAGGCAGTTTGTTAGTTTTCTAGTGCGAAACACTAGCGGTGATATTTGCGGGGATGTGCAAAATTTTGCACAAAGCTGATGGAAACAACATTGTAATGCTGCGACTTATCATATGAACACCCTAAGGATCATGAAACTAATTACTATTTCGAAGATGCGCACATTACGTGCGAAAAAAAAAAAAAGTTACTATTGGTGGAAAAGTGTGTCTGCACAGAAATGGCGGATGGTGTGCTACACTACTCAGTTTCACGAAATATTATTTACTGCGTTCACTGCATGGCCTTAAAAATCAGCTTAATTGTGAGAAGGATGCAAAAATCGCATGAAACAAAGAAATCTCTGTTAGGTGCAAGCCACTCTCAAGAAAAGCTGCGAGTTCGCTTTGTATACAATTGTGTACGTAGCGTGTCAAAGGGTTGAGTTGTCTGAACATGCAAGCACGAATTTCCGACAAGTAAATCACCTCATTAAATGATTACAAAGCCCACAGTCCCCACTTCATTACAAAAAAAATGGTCGATTTTAATGTAGTTCAGCCGAGTAGACGTGCTAAAGCATGTGTCTAGCCTGATTGGCTCAAGGATTTGCTTTGCTGGATTGTCGGCACATCTGGCAATGATATTAGACTCAGGTTAAGCTTTGATCGAGGTTACGCTGATTTGATCTGTTCTCGCCGCAGATGGAAGTTGATGAAGACGATGATGTGCAGTGCACAGCGTGACAGTGTGTTGCAGTTTAACACAAGGCGTGATCGGCTGCGGTGATAGCATAGCTCTCTCGAGCAGTGGCCAGTGAAGCTGATCTGTTCACGTTGCCACATGTTCGCTTCCCAGTCACCTCAATATTTATATATTTGTTCAAGGTCAAGGTCAAGGCTTCAGCGATGAATCGGCTTTTTCAGCTTTGGTCGTGCTGTAGAACTTTCGCTCTAAAATACAGCGAACTCAAAATACTTTCACATTTCTCATAGAATCTAATTTATTCACAATGTCCATTCACTTTTTCTTTTCATACTTAAGCCTTCCTAGTAACTTTACAAACCTAGCTAGACACCTGCCTAGACACCTGGAAATGGATAAGTCATATAATTAGCGAACATCAAACGAGACAAAATGCGCATTTGATTACAAGTTGTGGCCCGCTTACACACGTTCTAAAGGACGCCTCGCATGAAGCACATGCATGTGGCAGCTTATCACAGCAGCTTCTGAAGCCACAAAAAGGAAGGCAAATTGCATTAATACGTCACTGGACTATCATGGCTAGAAGCATTATATTTCTGGAGCAGCACTTGCACCAACTACCCCCTGAACACTGCAGATACATTCCTGTACAATCAAACAAAGAGGCAGGCACGACGAATAATCGACAATAACCAGTACCATTTTCATGCAGTTTTCCAGTCCCATAGTAGTTTTTGTTAATTCTTTAGTTTTTTCTTGACTAGCTTTAACAAGCCATAGAGGGCTGAATTTCAGGTGTTTTGGCCCCACCATTCCTGCTAGCAATTTTGACAGTTCTGCCCATCATGGCTCAAACTTTGAAGTTCAGATAAACACAAGGTATTAAATGCTTTGGCCAGCAAAGGATACCTCAGGACTGTTTAGTGTATTGTAATGCTTCACTGCATGGAATGATTCAGTGTTTATTCTACACACCCACCTTGAGTGCAACAATAAATTTCGTCTTTTTTTCCCGGGCAAGGTAGACACTGCCATACTGGCCCTTGCCCAGTGGTCGGCCTATCTCAAAATCTTTGAGGCACCAGGTTTTGACTTCACTGCAATTTTAAAATGAAAGAAAGAATACAGTGTTGCTATGCAGATGATGCCACAAGAAGAAAAAATTTATAATAATGCTCGTGAGTGGAATGCGCCTAATTCAAAGCGTTGCAAAACCATGTACTGACAGTACAAGAGTCTCCATCACCACCCAGATTAAATTGAAGAACAATGCATGAACCTCTCTTTTTTTCTCCTCGAACTGTCTTGAGCCACCTGCTGCTATCTCAACAAATTTTCTTTCCTCATCTCAGTCACGATCAATGCCAGCCACAGTAACATCTCTTTTTCCTTTGAGACTACCACTTATGGCCTGCACATACTTTTGCAAATTTCATTTGCATTTACGGCCAGCACATGTCATAACTCCTATTCTTCAATTCGCGTGTACTGCGTCTCTTAATATACTGTATCATTGTGAGAATGGTGCTTTCTTTTTTAAACTGAATCGAATACGAATAGTGCAGTTTCATTACCGAATCGAATATGAACACTGCAGCTGAACACCGAACTGAATAGGAAACAAATATTTTATGAATATTTGCTATTTATAAGAGGATCTGTACAATAATTGTATGAAACAGCGAAGCAATGGGGTGCTACGGACATAACTATAGCTGTCAAAATGTGTAACACTGATCTCCACCGGGGTGAACACAATGCAAAGTCAATATTTCAACTCCATAACTGTCATGTCATACGTACAGAAAAATTAGCTTTCGCTACTGATGACAAGAGAGAATAAGCTAGCATTACATCTCAGTATATGAAGGGGCAAAAGCCTGAAAAGTCATGGCCTCAAAGATTGGGCATCAAGGTAGGGTGTGGCAAAACCTTCCATCGCCCCATCGCAAGTGCACCATTTGTAATACTCTTACATGCATGTAAGAGTATTACAAACACTCCAGCAAGAACAGACTGCAGTGCAGTACTGCACCCTCCATCTCACGCACACCGATCGCAGTGGCATGCTGTGCGGTGTCGGTGTGGGCCATATTTGTAGCAGTTGTCCAAGAAAACTATGGTGCACCATAATAGAACTTTGTGCCAATTATTAAAAAACTATTTGAAATCTTGAGAACATATTCGAATCATTTTGAATCATTTTGAAAATGCACTATTTTATTTGTTCAGCGAATCACTATTTGAAAGTTTCTAATACTTGCACACCCCTAAAAGATATATAGTTTTTGTGCTGCATGTATATCGACCATTTCAGTTAGCTTCCAAGTTTCAACGCCTAAGTGAGCAAGGCAGGGAGCATCAGATACAGAGTTTCTTTTTGAAAGTACTTGAAGTTTGTCGAGCACTTTCATTGCATAACAGCACATGATACAGGCCTTGACAAATTTGTACAGCTGCACTATTAACTGTTGTTCCCTCTCATCAGACTATGGAAGAATGTTTCTTTTCTTCATACCAATCACTGAGATAGCCTGTTTGTGATCAGCAAATCAGCGGTTGCTGAGGTATTGTTCTGGAGTTAGAAAACCTTACGCTTGGCAAAAAGGACACAGAAAAACACTGAGGTGTTCCACTCTTATCCTAGCTGTGACCTAACCTCTGAAATCTAACTCTCGGAATACTGCTTTTAGACACGAATCGATTCTAACTACCTATGGCTGCCTTGATACCCTTTCTGGCTAGTAAAGGGTACCACACAATAGACGAGAGACAGTAGAGGATGGCAACAGTACTGGTGGTGATGCTCCCTTCTGTGTTTGCGTTGTTCTGTGCTATGATTAAAGATGAACACGTTTCCAAACGTCGGCTTTGCTTTCAAGTGCATCTACTTACGGAAAAATATGGTCACAATTATGTGCCATGATGAGACAACAACTATAGTTGAAGATGCTGAAAACTGCAGAAAATGTGAGGGATCACAAAAGAAATATATACACACAATATGCAGGACATTTGAAAAACAATGAAAAAAACTGCGAAATCCCAGTCATAAAACACCCCTCAGAACTTCTTTTGTTTTGTTTGTTTGTTTTTGTGGGGTTTAACGTCCCAAAGCGACTAAGGCTATGAGAGACGCCGTAGTGAAGGGCTCCGGAAATTTCGACCGCCTGGGGTTCTTTAACGTGCACTGACATCGCACAGTACACGGGCCTCTAGAATTTCCCCTCCAAAGAAATTCTAGCCGCCGCGGCCGGGATCGAACCCGCGTCTATTGGGTCAGCAGCCGAGCACCATAACCACTGAGCAAACATAGTTGGCTCAAATGAAATTTAACTGGTAGGTTTCCAGTTTGGTTCCAGTGAGCTTTGTTCCAGTCAGTTATTCCATGTGTTTGAGGAAATTCAGTTGTGTCCGCGGGCTAGAGGAAAGGTACCAAGCTAGCCCTCACGTATCTTCGGTAGCTTGCGGGTTAGTCGTGGACGGCGTCCCTGAGAGTGGCGGTTCCTCTGCCATGTCGCTGCAAGACACGCCCGAGCTCATTTGGTAGGAGAGTTCTGCAAATATGCGCAAATTCGAACATGACAACTAGAGAAGGAAAGAGACTACGGCGCTACAACACTGACACGCGTAGAGCATTAATCGGGGGCGGAAATACGGAGTACAGGTTCGCAACAAATGCGTTTCTCTTCGATGCTGACGCAGCAGTTTTGCAGCCTAGCTGTGCGCATCGCACAGCGCACGAGTTCGCACCGCTCGATATATGCTATCGCAGGCCGTTAGAGCAAGTAACCGCGCAGTTCTGTACTTTGCATAACGGCAGCATTATCCGCTGAAATCAAGAAAGTCGCACAAGAGGAACAAGCGACGAAATCAGTCAGGTGAAAACGTCGTACACTTACACGAGTCGCAGATGCTCACAGCGAACGAGAGTAGATGCGCAGTTTCGGTGAGCAGCGACCACCGCGTAACGCCCGCCAAATCGGTTGAGCGGTTGAGCAGAATTCAAATCACCCAGCCTCGTGACGTTTTTGCCGCTGATGCGTGCGCGAGACGGAAAGCACGAGGAGCGCGGCGCGGCCGCGCGGCCGCGCGGCAGGGCGCCGTTTTTGGAGGAAGACGAAGCATCGGTAAACTAGCATCGGTATGTGCTATTTCACTCAGGCAACAACTGGCGGGAGGTCGAGTGTCGCGTACACTTTTTAAAGATTACAAACACATGAACATAACCAGGCATGCTTGAAAAGAGACGCTGCGCTCATACATTTCTGCACGACTAACCGTTCCCGTTTCCGAAGCCCCCAAGGTGCACGCACGCTTCGAAAAGTATGCGTTCCATTAAGCTACAGCGCTACAGCTGCTACAGTATCGATCTCACTTGGTCGTCGCAGGCCGGGGAACCATTGAGTTAATATCGGGGAACCAAGTACGTACGCTCGGTGCAGTGATTCGCGATGCACGCAGTGCAGTCGCACACCTGCAGCCATCAAGCGAAAGTACGTTCGTATGAAATAGATGGCTCGCACGTAATTTCCTGTCATTTAAGCACATTAAGTGCGCGGCGTTACGATACACGAGCGGCATTCAATGAATCCGCATAGTTTCGGTTTCGTTTACACGCGCTAATCGCCACGTGATCCGACGTGCCCGAAACACATCTTTAATTTCCTGCAATAGCCGAGATGTAGTCGGCCGCAAAAGTTTGCAGGATCTGCAATGCGTGGCAGAGCTAAGCAAAGCTGCATTGCTGCGCCATCTGCCATCGAAGAGCATGGTGTCAATTAAGGCTCACTCACAGTCATGGAGCAGGGAAACTCGCAGTACTGCCGCAGCAGGCGTGTCGCGAGCCTCAACACCATGCTCCGTGATGGCGGATGGCCCAGCAATGTAGTTTTGCTTAGCTCCGCCATGCATCACAGATCCCAAAAACTCACGCGGCCAACAGTACAATTGCATTTATTCTGCATTTATTGTGTGAAAGACATGCAGTACAGCTCGCCTCTGTACACACTGGATCTGCAACTAACAATTAAGCTGCCATCATCAACGTTACTAGAAACGTTGGTCATCATGTCCTACTTTTTGTTTTCAAATCTAGATCTTGGTTTGTGTTGCAGCATCTCCATAATCAACAGTTAGCAAGAACTCTTTTTCATCTTTATTGCAAAACAGATCTTCGGTCACAGCCATATCCAGCCTTCACTGGCCAAACAAAACGCACGGAGAAGTCCGTCAGTCACAGCACACATGCAATATTCCACAGCTCGCATGCCGCACAACCAAAGGTGATGAGAACTTGTGGCGATAAAGACAAGATGTTACATAGAAATGTGCAAACAACATTTGCAACGCTCGTGAAATCAACAAATTATCAGCAGAGTAAATGCAAAAAAAAACAATGCATTCTAAAAATGCACACACACCCAAAAAAATCGAAATGTGAAAATTGTTCATAATTCTGCTTTAGCAGAGAACAGAGATTTCTATAGACGGATACAACTCAAGTCTGCAGTACTAGTGAAGCTCCGCCCACATTCAGGACTGCTGAACAGAATTCCTCTGCAATAAAAAGTAGATTTAAATCTTTTCTCGAGACTTAATCAAGCTAATCACAAGACGAAATTATAAGTTCAATAATTCTGACACCCTTGGCTTGTTTGATGCATTCAAACATTGAAAACTGATTTTGTTCACTGTTGTGATTGGTCAGCAGAATAATACAGGATGCTGTGGACCGTGAGCCACAGTTACCAACTGTCGTTTCTTAACTTGTATCCTACTATGGTGTGAAACAGCACAGCTCAACATTCAAGTACATGCTTTCGGACTCATCCGACAGTGTGACTTGAATGAAATCAACCACCAGCATAATACTCACAGCCTGGAAAAAAAATGGATGAAATTCCAGAATACAAAGGAAGGATTTTAAAAGAAATGCAAAGGAAGGAAGGATGCTTTACCACAGCAAACTCCATGTTCAGAGCAGAGGCCGCATATGAAGCCATATTTTATCCAATTCTAACGCAGAACATCAACATTAATCACCTTTCTTTTGAAACAGTAGTACAGCGACCTTTCGAACTTTTCAACTTGCCTTTTAACTAGTACTGTCCCTCACAGCTTCAGTCGCTTTTGGACGTTGAACACAATAAACCGAACCTTCTAAATAGTACTACAGTTGGGATGCTGTCGTGTGCCAACCATTTACTCAAAAATGCCTGCAATTTTCCAAACTTTTTTAAAAACACCAACTGAAAAAACGCATATTCTATTTACTACAGGCAACCAATGACAGCCAGCAGACAGCAGGCATCAAAAAATATTCAAGATACAACAGCAAATCCACACAACACAGTGAGGCCACAAAAGTGTGCTTGTTGAAGAATTCTCAGAAGTGATACTGAAGAAAGAAGAAAAAGAACGACATCTTTTCCATAAATGAAGTGTGCCCAATCACCATCTAGAAAATGCTGATATGCTCAAATGCCTTCCATAAGCAATGCTGACTGATGCAAATCCATGAGATAAGATTTCTTCTATGCACTAACTGCTTCATCTTGGGCCTTCATCGATTTTCAAAAAATGTTAACATGAAAATCTCCAATGACTCAAAATATGAGTTGTTGCATTCCGTTCCATGCCTTTTCGACATGTCACTCAGTGCTTTTCAACAACTTGGCACCCAGGTGAGAAAGAATTTGCATGCATTCGGCAAGCATTGCAATGCAAGCTGAACCTGCATCTGAGCCTCTCTCTCTTTCAGCTGTTCCCCTGGGCAGTGCAATGCCTTGCTAGGATCCCACTTGAGGCCACTGTTTGTAATGCTGTACGAAGCATACCACTGTGAAGTGCTTTGGCTCATGTACAAACCCCTCCCAAAAGCACATGAAATGAGTGTATGCGCATTACCCAGAGACTGAAAGACAAATCAACAGCTGGTCTACGTGAAATTAGGAATTTTTATTCTTCAGTTCATGTGCTTTTGCTTAGCTTTGCCTTGCTCTCATGTAAAAACATCAAAGAAAACAGGGAGGTTAGCTGAATGTTAATAAATGGAAAGTTTACTACAATCTACACATTAATTACTTTTCATGTGAGTGCCTCACCTGGTTACATTCGTGGCTTTAAATGTGGTGGTGGTTAAGAAGGTAATGCAAACCTAGGTGCTGCACCGCACTTATAAAGACAACAGCCCCCAACTCTGCTTTTTTTTAGTCTTTCACCGAAGCACAGACAAGTGAACACAGCCCCTTTGACGAAGGCTGCAGTAACATGAACTTGAGTTGTCCGACACTATGGTGCAGTGCATACAGCAGCTCAAAAATTACACAGGTCAGTCAAGAATAGGTGCACGACGTCACAGCGAAGGGTGCCTTGATGCAGATGGGAACATGGGTTCTGGGACACAGGTTAGCAAGTTGCAGCCAAACATTGAAAAACTGTCTCCAAAAGCATGGTCCACTTGAGACTCAAAAAGTTGCCCGGGTGGCTTAACTTGTGTTGAGCTAATTGAGCTAGCAGCATTACTGCATACGCCACCATGAACGATCATCACCACTTGGCTGTAATATGAGTGTTAAAAATACACTAAGCAATGCCTGCTTTTCACGGCAGAAATCCCATCTGGCCATCTGTTCTCATTTTAACTCTAGTCAAGCACAAGTGGATATTTCTGCAGAGTCAGCCCAGTGCATCGGGATCACGTCAGCACAGCATGGCACGTAACCAACTGTGGCAGAAAAACAATCATCGACTTACGTTATAACATACACACGTATGTGTAAATACATATATATCTTTCACAAACTTGCCTGTTCAGCCACAGGTGGAGCAACTTTGCATTACTAACCGTGACGAGTAGCTTAGATTCACTGCATGTCTATGAGGCTACACGCATCCAATTTTTGCTCTGCCCAAGAACTGGATGATGGCTCAAAAATATCCTTGTAAACAACCCTGCACACATATGAGGCACATGCACAAACAACCTTGAGCTGTGCAATGAGGCTGCATTTATCGTAACTCACCAACCAATGCAACACAGCATCGCTGCAACATGCAACATGTGTCGGTTGCAGAATTATGCACGTTATAAAATTGAAGCCAACAGCACTACACTATCAGGTGTTCCACACAGAGCAGACATAGCTTACCTTTCATCATCCATTGAACAATGTTTTTACCTAAAGACAGCATGAAAGTGCTGCATTTTGAAAGCACTGCATTTGCCAGCAAGCTCCGCGTAGGGATGTGGAGTCAGCCCCATACTGTACAAACAAGAACAAGGTTTTCATGCATTTTCTTGCAAAGAACATCAAGCATTTACTCTCAACAAATGAACGCCCTTTCAACGCACGCATTATCAAGCACCTCTGCTACAAGATGTCATCAGTGCCAGCTCCACCTAATCCTGCAAGTTCGGCGTCCCTCTGCACAAATGTGGCTGCGGGCTGGACATCACTAACCTCTAAGTGTAAAAAAATCAGGACATCACAAAACAAAAAAAAAGCATGTGTCTGATGCACCGAGCCAGAGTTTTGATGCCACTAACATCCTCAAACTTTGGCCATCATTGCAAGATGTGCACCAGCAGACATAAACAGTGACGAGTTGGTGCAGCACATCAACAGTTGTCAACAAACAATGTTGACACAACACGCGGAATCACGTCAGCCACAAAGCCTGCCACTGTAACTTCTGCGCTAACCCGTTTACCACGGGGCTACATTTGCTGATGAGCAACATAAACGAGAAACAACACTAGCTCTTGCAGAACAAAACTTGCTGGGGAATACTTTGCTGAGCGAACCTAGTAAAGAAAAACACAACCTTGAAAACAACCGAAGAAGATAAGTGTTAACATGCCACCTATGGTGGCTGATATAAATGCAGCACTAACTTTGAGACATAACAAACAATACAGCCTCAAAAAACAAAAGTAGAAAGGATATCAAACAGTACACCAGGATGCACAAGCTGTCTATAAACATACTATAAAGTTCACAAAAGGTTTTGTTCTCAAATTTTTCACTCTAGCCATTAGGTCATTAGGTCCACATTACACTCAGCTCCCCATAGAGGAACGGATAGGCAAGATGAAGCAACTTTGCCCGACGGAGGACCACGCAGCATAGTCCAAAACGGCAACGCCATGAAAAACCACAGGAATGGCGTACATGAAGGGAATTACATGGAAAAACTGTTGAAAGTAAGGAGTCCATAGCTTCTCCACAGCTGTACTCACACTCTCAACGATGTTCCTCGCACGACGATGTCCACTTGACGTGGTAAACACAACACAACAACTTTGACTTTCAAAGTGAGAGCTATGCGCGTTGTACGCAATGCCAGGGCCCACGATACTCGGGTGCCCAGGAAAAGGAGAGGCACTTCAGACAATGTCACACGGCAGTCACTAGCATGGGTGACAGTGGCGCAGTCTACGACACCATTTCGTTGGCAGTACCAGTTCTTTTTTGAAGCAGAATGCAGCACAGATCATAGAAACAAACAGGCACAGGCTCGAAATGCGCCAAACAGACCAGTCTTCCAAGTTTGACTCTGACATCTTGGACAACCTTTCCAACTATGAACCCAAGCAAAACATGTTTTGGACCCCTGTTAACGCCGTGAATATCGATGCTTAAGTGAAAAATATGAACACCAATGCATGTCACCCTTTGGTGCTTGCATCTACTTCAGGCATCATGTCTAGCACACGATCAGAGCTAAACTCAATTTTTCACGCTTACATGCTACAGCAGCTGCCAGCAATACCACAATGAGGATGGTTGTCCGCCGCTTCAATTCACCACTCTTTTCAGGCAGCAGGAAGAACCATTATGCGAGCCAAGCCAAACTTCAGAAGATGTACCCCACGCGTGCTGTACACCGACATAATTAATAAACTCCTACCCTCCTTTGGCATTAACATCAATAAAACTGGAGCAGGAGCAAGTTTAAAATACACTATGCACCTGTCTTCGAGCAAATGACAGCTCTCCTCAATGTTTTAAATGCAAAATGACCACAACTTTAGTTTCCAGCACCCAGATTATGAACACTGCTCAAGTTAGCATCATTCTGACATCACGTTCAAGCTCGCAACCAGCTATCCTTCCTTTCGATGCACTTGAACACACCATTTCCACATCGCATGGTGTTCAAAACGACGCGAAACCAAGTGCACCTTCGCAGACTGGTCCCTGTGTGGCGCATTCTGTCGCCACATGTGCAGGATTCATCTTTTATACACGGCCACCCTTTACAGGCATCGAATTCTGCCCGCCAGCGTCACTCGTGGCCACAGAGGCCGCGCGCATGACGCACTTTCACGAAACATTCCAGAACACTGCACTCGTGCCGTCAAGCCTGGACGCTAGTTGCTTCTTCAGTGCATTGGTGCAGCGGGGGGCACACGATACACTGCCCTTTCCCCAACAAACAGCGGTGCAGGCAACAAGGATGCACTGCTCCCACCCTCAGAGGGAGAGGAGGTCGTCTTCGCGATCGAGCAGCCCCGCCTCGCGGCTGCAGGCGCCCGAGGCCACGAACCGCCGCAGCTCTTCTTCCTCCTGCGGCTTGAGGCCACTCGAGAAGAGAGGCGGACTCGAACCCAGCCGCCCAAAGGCCGCCTCCATCTCCTGCCAGGGTGAAAAACAACCAACGGTGAGGTCGGAGGAAAGAAAAAAAAAAAAAAAACGCTTCGGGTGCGGACCAACCATACTCGGGGCCCTTCGTTCTCAGGTTTTTATTTTTTCCTTGAATGCGGGTAGTAAAAAATCTGCCAATACTTTTTTAGCTCAAATTCAAGCACAAATTTCTTTATTAAAAAGAAATCCACAATTCGCAGTTTTTTGGGTCTTTTTTTTTTCTGTCAAGAGACAATTTTCTATAACAGCTTTTTTTTTTTCGTGGGGCAAACTATCTGCACTTTTTCTCATTATTTTCATAAACAATATGGAAATGGCAGTTTGCACTGGAAAAAAAAATTCATCAAATCAGATATTCCTATTTTCTTATTCATCACAATCATATCACGTGCATTACAATCTCCTGCGCTTTACTACCAGTGTCCATGCAAGGCCTGCCTGCCTTTGCACTATGCAAAAACATTTATTAAAGGGACTATGCAACAAATTAAAAGTCACTTGTATATGTTTTCAGTGCTCAGAAATGATGCTAAGAAGCATTCACACCAAGTAGGAGTCTTCGGAGCTGAGCCGACAATTCATTATGAATTTTCAAAAACCGTGTTTTTTTTAAAATTTGCGGGCCAATTGATGTCTTCGTAATGACCGATTTTGAAACTAAAATCGGGAAAATCGACGTCACTAGTCCCGTGACATCGGCAGGCCACATCACACGCTGTCATTCGCTGGAGCCACGGCAGCCACGATGTCATGGGCACACTTTCGGTGGCTGTGAAAATCGTCTGCTTGTGGCGCCGTGCGACCCCCTCGGGCAAGAGTGAGCCAGGGCATTGCCTTCACGCATATGGTTTCAATTTACCTCTGCCGCCTCTTTCTGTCGTTCAAGAGCCACTCTCAGTGCCTTTGTCGCAGTGACAAGCAAAGAAATCCGACGCGCACCACAATCCAGAAAGGCGGAGAGAGACCGGAGAGGTGCTGCCGACGCTCCTGCTGGGGTGCTGAGTGCGACAACCAGAAGCCGCAAACCAAACGTCAGCGAATGACGTATTCATGGGCGGTGCCCAGTCCCAGAGCTGTTTTCTTTATTTTTTTTCTGGTGCCCGGCGTGTATGAGTTGAGGGGGGAGAGGAGGAGCCTAATTTTTAATCATCCATAACTTATTGTTATTGATGCTAGCTCAAAAATTCTTGCGCTGGGGTGACGAGTGATGGAATTCCTACCTCCCGTCTGCTTTACGTAATCTCAATTAATTTATTGCATAGTCCCTTTAAACCTTACAATGACCGTTTTAAAGGGACACTGAGGAGAAATTGAAGTTGGCTTGTATCGACAGAATACCAGCTCCTGATTACAAAAACGCCACTCATACTGACAACAAAGCTCTTGTAACGTAGAAAAGAGCAAGAACCAAAATACAGGTATCGCCGCCACAGGCCAAACTCGCAAGTACAAGCGTCATGACGTCATATAACAAAACAGTGTTGCTGGAACCAATGGTTCTAGCAACGCTAGGACACGAGAAGCACAAATCACTGAGGCGCAGCCAATGCATGCGCAAATCTCCTTGACGTTGCCAGATGGCGCCACGTGCCGGGCAGCTACGCGCTCGCCTGAAGCATCGGGACCAATCAGCGCCTGCTCGCCGGCGTTAGGCGGGCTCCCGGTATTCCGCTAGCGGTATCAAGGTACACGGTATGCTAAAGGTGTCTATTTGCGAGAACTTCGTTGACGACTTCGAGAACGAGATCCATCGTAACACTTGCAAAACGCCGGTGCAAACGTAATCGAAGCGACTGTAGCGACGGCCGCAATAGCCGATAGATGCCTTCAACGTGCGGCCGGCGGTAGCTTTCTTTTCGGCTGCTGCTAGGCCGCACTGCTGGCAGCCAGAAATCACGGAGTCTGCATCACGTCATGTTTCACGTCACTTAGTCCTCTGTCGTCATAGCCGAATCCCAAGTTTGAATCACAGCGGCGGGAAAAACCTTTCCAACTTCGAATCCAAATTTCTTAGAAATAAATGCATTTTTCGCTGCCGGCCAAGTGGCAACAAAGCCATGACATGCCGAACTATTGGATTTTGCTATAAAAAATATATTAATAGTGCTCTCCTCAGTGTCCCTTTAAAACAGGTCGCTATTAGCGTGGGCAAGTTTGATACAATTTTAATAAGACCTCTGGTTACCACCCCTGACTTGGCCTCTTGCTCTTGCTTAAAACATACTTTTTGAACTTGTCCTGGCTGCGTCATGAATAATAACTGTTAAAATGTTTGAAATCGGTCAACTGAAAACAGCCTTGCCTTCAGCTTTCAGAGCCTTCAGCTTTGCGCACTGGAAGTCTATGCTCTGTAGAAGGCATACTTTTGTATACATACTAGGTTTGACCACATTTTTGAAAAGTCTGTTCGGGGTGCAGGTATCAGTTAAACTTAGTTTTCACCCAAAAACAAAGGGCCCTAACAACAGTCGAATCACGACAATTCAAACTCCGATAATTCATACTTTCGGATAACTCCAGCAAACTTCAAAATTTCAGTTGGCCGGCTATATTTTCAATGCATTTTAGGACGCATGGGTTAGGACGTCGTTATATGTAACGGTACCATAAGTGATAATGTAATCACAAGGGCAAGTGGCTAGCGAAGACTGAAGACAATAAAACAGCTTATCTTCCAACACTTGCGTGTTCTGATATCGCTACTGATTGCGCTGATGAGTGGCAAAACGAGCTGCCATCTGCCACCAACGGTCCTGTGGTTGCTGTGGCTGCAGTTGCAGATTCCGGTGCGACATGTTCCCGAAATGCTAAAGTTTTTGCTGGCGTCTCTTATCGCTCGCTGAAAAAAATGACTGCCAGCGTTAGCACGTCATAGGCAGTGATGGTGGCAGTGATCGGTTTGGTTTGGTTTATGGGGTTCAACTGAGACTCGTGACTAGACGTCTAGACCCTGCGTCGAGATCCTCGCATGGCAGAGCTAACGCCATGCGTTAGCTGCGCCCACACTTCCAGTCACGTGGTGCCACACTTCCGAAGTTTTCAAATTTGGCGCCAGTTTTGCTCTGGCCCCGCCCACTTTTTGGACATTTTTGGCTCTAATTAATTAACTAATCAACTCAACTCAACCCCCCGATTTCCCATACGAGACTTTTTGATTAGTACCATTCTTTTTCGCGTAAACCCATTTGTTCGGATGTAAACATGTGGACAAGCTCATGATGAAAGGAAACCGCAAACATAGCCATACAATGACACGAAACCCCAAACATAGCCATACAATGCTTACGCACTAAAAATAAAAATTTCATCTCCAGCTATCCTTTCTTCTATACTCCCCCCCCCCCCCCCCCCCCCCCCCCCGTTCTTTCCCTCTCCCTGTCCTTTTATTCCCGCTAGCCGCAGCTCAGGTGCTTCAGGTTTCCATGCCAGATGCCGCGGCTAGCAACATCTTTTCCTTCCAATTTTATTTTTATTAATAATAAATAGCCACTAATAGCCTCCAAAAGTCGCATTCCCCTTAAAGGTGCACTGCTGATAATTCAAACAAAAATATCTGGTCCCTTGAAGTTAAGAATAACGAGAGTCTATTGTATACTACATTACAATTATCAATTCTCATGCTACTAAAAATGCTTCTCCTGCCTAGATCAGGGATTCTAAAACATGATTTCGCAGAACCTTTCGGTTCTCTGGAGTGCTTTTTGGTTTCCCTAAGCACCCATAAATTGATGCATGTCTTAACCTCCCCTCCACCTTTTGTGTTACCCACTTTATTTTGCCAAAAATCATAGTGTAACTGCTCACAGAAAACTTTCTCCAGTGTGCACAGCCAGACTCAGTAAATGAATTTGAACATTTTTTTTGCAAGAGGCACGCTTCTCTTTGCATGCAGGAAAGAAAGGCATGCGTTCCTCAGCACCTCTTGAAAGCCACTGAGGTTCCCCGAGGCCGAAAAGATCAAGAACCCCTGGCCTAGGATGCTGGTTAGACTGTGCTCTAAACTTTCAGGCATGGCTTCATGTACAAGGCTTTTGCCGGTGCAAAACGGCGCCGATAATGACAAGAAGGAATCACACCTGCGACCTTCCACATGATCTACTGTCCCACATGAACAGAACTGCATTTCAACTTCATACACTCCTGGATTCCTCATGTCAACTCCCGGCCAGCAGCAACTCCTTCAGCACCTCCATAAAAACAATAAGCCGCCCTCAGAACCTTATCTACAAATCCTACGTGGTACGCATTTTATACGCAGTTTTCCTCTTTGTCTTTCACCACTGCCACATCTGGAATGCTCACAAAAAGACCTTCATCGACTGCCAAAGTTGATGTCACACGCATCCAGAGTCGCAGCCAAACACCGACTACACTTGCGCTATGCGATGTAAGCCGCAAAACTAAGCAAAAGCAAGCATAAAGGTTGCTTGGAAAGTGCAACCCGGGCCTCCAAAGTCCCACTGGTGGCATCACCTGCCATCGCAGGGCAGTGACGCATTGCCTAACCGCTGCACCACTGTGCCAGGAGTGGTATGAGGACCCCCAGAGATCTATGACTGTTAAGTATAGAGAATGGCCAACTCCGCATATGTAGGCAATAACCAATGATTGCTATCCAAACAACTTCCATCCATGAACAACACATCCGAACAATGAAACCGAAGTGACAAACCCAAGTGCTAGCACACCTAATTCGCATCTGGCCCAACTACGCAAATCGACCGTCAATTTTTTAAAAATCCCTTCCTTCACAGTACAGTCCGGGTGTCCACCCACTATATAAGGGTGCTATTGGGCCTCTCCCTACAAATACTTACGACCCCAACACAGACAAGCACAGAGTGTAACAGAGATGTTTCGAACCGCTTGGCAGCGTGTCACGACCGTGTGTCCCAGCCGATGACGGCACAAGGCACAGGTGACAGGCATGGGGTGGTCACCTGATCGCGGAGAGGAGCTATACGCTGTCGGCGGGAGCTACGTGTGATCGGCGGCGGAAGGTGTCCCATCAACAGCTGTCGCTGTAAATAGAAAAGAGCACAAGGCACCAGCCTTAAGGTGGCGCAAATGGCGAATCCATGAAGCTGTGCAGATGCTTTCGCCGTGCCAAAATGAGGCTGCAGGTGCTTGTGCTGTGCAGGTGCTGTGCAGGTGAGGCACAGGTGTTCTTGCTGAACAAGTCTTCCACCAGCAAACGTGGGTGCTGTGAAGAACAATTGCACTGTGCATGATTCCCGGCTGCTCCTGCCAAAGTCTGCGTTTCCACAGATGTTGGACCACGCACAACTTCTCGACTACGGACGCATCCTAATAGGCAGCAACTTGAATTGCGTGCAACAGTTCACTACAGTCTAAGACTGTATTCCTAATGATAGCTTTGCCTGGATCCGCAACTTGTTTTGCATGACTGCGTCACCCTTTGAAAGTTTTTTTCCACACAAATGCGGTGATGGATTTCCATCACACGGGGTTTTTGTCGTACGTGTATGGCGGTGATCTTGCGTTCGAAATTTCGCACTGAACTGAAAATGTGTTCACTGGGAGGTGTTCCCACCTCCTAGGACTTGCAAGAAGCGCTACAAAAGGGTTTGTGCCACCTTCTAGCAGAAAATAAAAAAGCTGACTTTTGACCTTCAGCGCTTCGTGCGGTTTACAATGATGCAGTCGCGCGGTTTCAGCTTTTCCGCATCCATAGTCTTTTCTTGTGGAGGCACAGGAAAGTTGATTTTTTCTTGATTGGCGCTGTCCTTGGTTCTTTACTGCCGATACTCGTGGCGCATTATCGCTCTCTGCTTTTTAGTTTGGTAGCACTGCTACCCGCATTCTCGCAAAAACCCGATGTCTGAAGCCTACTTGACCTGAAATAAAATAAACTAAAACAAAAGACTTCACGGCCGCGACTGGGTTTCGAACCCAGGCAGAAACAGATCAGTTTTGCTGGCCACTGTATTAGACCACAACACCATCACCGCAGCCAAACATGCCAAGTCCTAAATTGCCAGTCTCTCGAAATGTGCTTTGGATATCGTCGTCTTCATCAACTTCCATCCGTGCGCAATAGATCTGAACACCGAAACCACAGTGAAAACCGAAGTGCTAACACACTTTGGCGTAACCACACTAAATCGCCCATAATTTTTTCACTCTGTTTCCTTCGCGTTGCTCAGATGCCTGGTGCAGTTGTGTTATGGCCGCACACACGTCGTTCTCTCTTTTTGAGGTGACAGCGATGGCTCTTCCTACTCAGATTACGCACCATTTACAGAGTCTGAATACGAGCAGGATAGCTCATCTTGAGATTAGGAACTGCATTGCACCAGCTCCAACTCTGAGCCCGACGCAGATGTAACACCCCGGAATTGTGCAAGGCACGACGACGCCCAACGGTGCTGCACCCAGCGAAGGTGCCATGTGCGATTTACACGACTAGAAGTAGAAATGTTATAGCGCAAACATAACATTTATACTTCAAGATGAACTACCAACTCGCCCAACAGGAAGTTTTCATGAATTACACAACTAGGCACCCCAAGCGGAGAGCAGACACCTGTTTTATGTGTGCAGCATGCGTCAAAGCAATGTGCATAGAGCTGTGCTCCGAGCACTATGTCACGGTGAAGGAATACTGA
The DNA here is from genome assembly GCF_055824585.1 of Amblyomma mixtum. Classification (NCBI taxonomy): domain Eukaryota; kingdom Metazoa; phylum Arthropoda; class Arachnida; order Ixodida; family Ixodidae; genus Amblyomma; species Amblyomma mixtum. Next base: position 50,482,296 of record NC_143013.1, read on the forward strand.
ACATTTGAGCAGTTCTGAGCAATATTATGACTAAAATACTCTTTCAAACTTTTTTTCCTAATGATTCATATTTTTGTTCAAACTCAACTACAGAAAAAATTTGGCCGTGGGGGAAAGCTTTTATAATTTTTTTCAAGAAAATTCTATCTTTAAAGGGTTCATCTCTCTCTCTTGTATTCTTGGTGAGCACAGGGTCAGCTATGCTCACTCACGCCACTCAGCGCTCGACAAGCACGCACAAACATGGGCTCACCCACACTCACTTGAACATGCTCCAGGCAACATTGGCTCAGTCTTATCTTCTATTCACACAGATTCCATCGCACTTATGTCCCCCCTTGACTGGTCTCATACATAAACTGTGGCCTGAATAGCTCGATCATTTGACCCAAACACGGAGCCAACAAACCGAACTCCAGTGCTACACCTTTCCTGCGGCAGACAGCTGAGAGCAGGCGCCAGTGCCGGCCAAATAACGCACCGTGTCCGAGGAGAGGTCGATGAGTGGCGTGACGCGGCCTTCCTCCTTTCCCTCAGCCTCCTTGTTGCCGTTGGCCTCTGGACGGTCACCCTGCTGGCCCCCCCCACCCTCCTGCAGGGAAGAAGGAGAAAGGGCAAAGAGTGTGCTCACTTTTTTTTGGCACAGGCAGCATGATTGATTTATTCATTCATTCATTTGCACATACTATAAGCCATAGCTCAGCCCAAGCAAAAAAGCACGAAAAAAAAAAAATCAACAAACCACGACGACAGCAATGCTAGGAGCCATAACAAAAATCTTCCAGCTCCTTTGCAAAATGCTTCGATTCAAGTACGTTTCCAAGAAGAGAGCTCCAATCCACGAGAGCCCTCGGGGGAAAAGCTGCACTTGAAGCCATGTGTCCACACGAAAATTGGGGCTAATGAATGCTCATTTATGTATCGCGCTCTCCGAGTGCTTTCAGCACAATTCAGCGGATCTGTTCCAGAAATTTAACTGCAAAGAAACAAGAGGATGCTTACTTCCTCTGCAACTTCTGCAATCCTAGAATCTGTACATTATTTCGCAGCATTAGCGTAGTTGGTGAATCAGTCCTCTGTATAGCATAAATAAAATGAACTGCTTTTATCTGAACATGCTCCCGCTGGCCGGTATATTTTTTAATAAGCGGATCCCACACCGCTAGAGCACATTCCATCCTAGATCTAACCACAAGCATTACATGCACCTATCCTGGTACTGATGGAAGCGTTTCTCAGTTGTTTTTTTTTTCAATAAACCACAACCTCTTTGATGCCGTGTGCAAATATCAGATAAGTGATGACCAAGTAAGTAACAACAAAGAAAAGCCAACATTCTGGCACAAGGTGTCTGCCGTCAACCAACTCCACAGATGTCCACAATGTTTTCTATTGCTCATTAACACTTCCTTTTCCCTCCCTTTCGCACCAGCTTTTTCGTCAAGTTAAGTTCAGTTAACGCTTTCTTATCACTAACCATTCACCTCTGTTGCGGCCACCACTGCTGTTTATGAGGAGCGCATGTTAGCCATACTTTAGCCAGAGGGTGGTCCACAGTAAAGTGAAATTAATATATCCAAGGACGTGACGACCTTTCCTGCCCTGCGCTTTCAGCAGAATAATTTTTTTTTTTTTATGGGGTTTAACGTCCCAAAGCGACTGAGGCTATGAGAGACGCCGTAGTGAAGGGCTCCGGAAATTTCGACCGCCTGGGGTTCTTTAACGTGCACTGACATCGCACAGTACACGGGCCTCTAGAATTTCTCCTCCAAAGAAATTCCAGCCGCCGCGGCCGGGATCGAACCCGCGTCTTTCGGGTCAGCAGCCGAGCACCATAACCACTGAGCCACCGCGGCGGCCGCAGCAGAATAATTGACATGCCCCAATTGAACCCCATTTGCAGTTCCGAAGCTCGTCTTCTTCTGTCCTCTCATCTGTCATGCACATGACATTTATATTTGACCTCTTTCAGCTTGAATACAGCACACTACAAGGGAAATATCAAACTGCACCTGAATCTCCTCGCTGGTGTGTCAGACAAACGGCAGAAAATGTTTGAGCAAAATCATACCAAATGAAACAGATTTGTAGCTATGCTGCAAAAATAAGTATAAAAAAATGACCAAGAGCAATAGAAAAATGTTTTATTTTTCCCCAGCATCTTCATGCAGCAGCCCTCATTACTTGAGTTCACACAAAAAACGATAAAAGAGCGTTTCACAGTTTGTGTAGAATGAAGACAACTGCACTTGTAACACTGCACATTACTATTACACTAGCAGCCTCCGCGGTGACTCAGTGGTTATGGCACTCGGCTTCTGACCCGAAAGACGAGCGTTCGATCCCGGCCACAACGGTGAAGTTTCGAAGGAGGCGAAATTCTAGAGGCCCGTGTACTGTGTGATGTCAGTGCACGTTAAAGAACCCCAGGAGGTCGAAATTGGCCGGAGTTCTTCACTACGACATCTCTCATAGCCTGAGTCGCTTTGGGACGGTAAACCGCCATAAACCATATTACACTTGCAATGTTAGGCTTCAATTTCGAGGCATGTGATCAGCATGTCATCGATTTTGTGGGGACCTCACCCCACTTTGTCCCTTTGGGGTTTGTTTCCCTGCGGTGTTGTTTCTAGTTACCTTAACTAACAAGAGATGGCGCTGGCATCGCAGCTACACGAGTGCCACGGACGGCGTGTCTGCAGCGCACACACAGGAGATGACTCGCTCTTTGGCTCGGGAACTCAACGTGCACGGGCTTTTTGGCATGGCGCTCCGCTTTACACCAGCGAGGCAAGGCCTAGTGGGAACAATCTCCCACCAGCTCGTCCCATCCGGCCTCGGAGTTTCTCTCTTGCCCTAGCGTGGGCAAACGTTCGCTCGTAACCATGCTGAGGAGCAGTTTCAGTTCCTTAGCATATTTTGTTGCTAGCTGGCGCTGTTGTTGCAGCAATAAATGCCTTGTCTGTGACAGCCAAAGTGTCGTTCCTTTGTTTCCTCTCATAGCAAGGCCCGCCGTGGTCGGCTTGCGCTTGAGCAGCATGCGTGATCACAGGGTAGAGTCGGCAGTTTTGACTGTGTCTGCCATGGTCAAGTCGGAAGAAAGTTTTATCCTACAATTACAACCCCACAACTTGCAACAGCTGACTAGGAGAGATCAACACAAACGGATAAACACAATCATCACTTGATTCCTGCAGGTTCCTTACTAATATACTGCTGGAAAATGCTGCACTTCTACTGCGCTGTCACAAACAGCTTACCTTTCCTGCTTTTTTCTGCCATCAGCACATTAGTAACTTGACATCAAAAAGCATGCAATGAAAATTTAGCAACTAATAAGAGCTAGAGAGTGCTGCCTAATCCAAAAGCAAGAGGAATCCACATACTAAAACAGTATAAGTTTTCACATGTAGGTTATACTGTTACACGAGCAATTTCATCTCCCAATGAATTCAATGACAGTCATCTATGTTTGCCCGCCTCTTTCGACAAACTCTCCATCGAACCAAGTTCAACCTCTTGATGAGGCAGTCAATCCAAAGTGGCCTAAAATATTCCTTTACTTTGTTCTTGTTTTCAAGCACTCCTTTTCATAATTCATTAAATTGCTAATTCAAGAGAAGTTGTTCATTTCGCGCATCACACAAAGATAAGACTACAGAAAAGAGGTACGTTCAGTTACAGCATCTGATTACAATTATCGCAAAACCACTTGAAGTGTTTGTGTTATATGCATTTATTATGCCAGGACAACAACCTTCTAAGCTGTTAGACACGAAATCTCGACCAGAACAAGAAATTGCCCGAAGTAAGTGAATACGATGTGGTCATCAAGCACTATATTGTCAGTTGAACTGTTCCAACCAGGGCCACTCATTACAGGTCAACTAAACAGCCATGACAGTTGCTAAGCAACACCACTATGCAGCACTACCGAACCAAAATTGGAAACGGCCATTTATTTAACACTAGTCGAAAATGATCGTGCAACAAATGTGTATTAGTTACACAGCATCATACCTGTGTTGCCGGAGTGGTTGTTGCTTGCCGCGAACCTTGCCAGGCCTGGAAAGCCACCTAACAGCCAAGAAAAAAAAGGTAAATTTTTACTCGCAAAATATTATAAACCGTATCTACCTGACTCTAACGCACACCTTTTTTGCACAAAAACTTGGCCAAAAATGACAAGTATGAAAATAAAACTATGTCAGCAACACTGTACTGCTATCACCAACACAAAATGATGACTTGGTGCTTCTTGTGCGTCGATGCAGTAAAAGCTCGCTAATCGAAAATTCAGATAACTGGAACAGCTGGCAACTGGAACAGCATGCAAGTCTATGGTGTTGGACGCTCTCTAATTCGGATGCTACGCATCTCTCACTGGGTGTTTTGAACAGTTCCACGAAGGGAGATCGTGAACAGGTATGATAGGCATGGCAAGTGAACGTCAAAGTCTTACTCAAACCTGAATTGCATGCTGCAGAGTCGACAGCGGCCCTCTGACATGTGCGCAGCCGAAACCTTGAGGAAAAACGGATGGCCCCCGCCTCTGAGGCCAGCCCGACAGCTTAGTTTCAGTTTCCCTTCTCTAAGCTTTGCACCAGCCCTCAGTCAGCCAGCCAAGCAAAACTGTGCACCGTTTAGGACACTGGTTAGTGCCTGAGCATTTCTTTTGCTTCCATTCACATAGGTCCTCCAGTTTGCCAAAAATCGTGCGCTCATCCAGTGTTATTCGCTCTTTGTGCGGGAAGCATGAAAGCCTGGCGAGTATTACAATCGAAGATGTGCTTTTTTTTTTTCAGTGGACCATGAAAAACGAGTGCGCATTACAATTTGAAGGCACGTCAGAATCGAGTCAATACGGTATACAAGAAGAGACAGCAAAGTACAAAAAGAATAAAACAGAGTGATAACATTAGTAAGACCTAAAAAAACACCAATCCAACCCAAACCACCACTTAATGCTGAGAACCAGTTTTCTATGGCGGTTCTGTGCGCGAGCCAGAATAATGAAAAACTGCTTGTGGAATACCAGCTAATGCTAAGAATGTATGAATAGTGATATTTCGACTCAAGATAAATCTGAATTGGAATCTGTAAGCCTAAACCACACATGGAATGCTTAGGAAGAGGGAAACAAAAGAAAGCAGGCAGCTACTGCGCTCCACACCTGTGCATTCACTCGACCAATCACTGCAACCAATTATGCACAGCCAGGACCATCAGGAGCATAAAATATGGCCTACATTTAAGACAAGCATCTAAAGTAAAAATAAAGTAGCTCGCAGACATTGTGCAAGGTGCGCAGCTACCACTGGAGAGCTCCAATACTGAGAGGGTTTCTCCAGCTGAGATGCCGTCCACCATGGTTCCGCCTCCAGCTGAGAGCCTGTCTTCCATCACTCAGCCAGGACCACTCCCCCACAAAGTTATCACTGCACAGCCACAGTCCTGCCCGTCGCCACAGAACGACGACAACTCTTCGTTTATTTCCTTGCTTCACTCTTATTTACCCAATCACTCACCTGGAATGCCTGCGAGATGGTGAGGGCGGCTGCCTGGGCGATGCGGCGCTTGGCACAGAGGAACGCGTGGCATTCCATCACCTCATTGCTGTGCGTGCCAATGAACGCCACGACCCGGTCGAAGCTGGCGTCCGCAGAGCAGAACGAGATCCTGCAAGCGCACCCACAGGCCAAGGGTCACCAGTGCGCTCAATTTCAGCTGAACTGTGCGGTGGACAAGGCGTGGACCTTCCATGCCCCATAACTTTGTAAGTAACCGCATTTATATAATTTTATTCTTACGTTAGTTCTGTTTCTTTTACACAAACACAGTTACTACAACCTCAATACTTAGAAACTGACAGTTGCAGAGACATTTGCAGGACCCGCCAACTCTACTTATTTTGAAACAGAACGAAACAGAGCAAGTACAGCTCGAAACTTTGGAAGCCCTAGTGACTGTAGATGTCTCCTAACGCACACTAGTGACAAAATGTAATTGAAAACTGCTACTTTACTGTTCGCAGCTAGCTGAAACTAACAATACCCAACAATGCACATCCCATGCTGCCCCAACAAAGTCCCATTGCTGCTCAAATATACCCATCAAGAATTGCTTCCAAACCTTGTTTACCAGCTCCATTCATAATCTGCCCATCCTCTCTCATACTCCATCACCTGAAGTTATCCCCATACAATGTTGCCGCTTTTGTGACCACTGCTTCAGTAAATTAACCCGTGTTAATTTACTTGCAGAAAACCAAAGTAATGTTCAACAGACTAGCAAGGGAACAGCAGTTCGCAATTGGTAGCGAGGTGCTGGAAGTAGTAAGAGAATATGTCTACTTAGGGCAGGTAGTGACCGCTGATCCGGATCATGAGAGGGAAATAACTACAAGAATAATAATGGGGTGGAGTGTATACGACAGGTTCTCTCAGATCATGAATGGCAGTTTGCCAACATCCCTCAAGAGAAAAGTCTACAACAGCTGTATCTTACAGGTACTCACCTACGGGGCAGAATCGTGGAGGCTAACAAAGAATGTTCAATTTAAGTGAAGGACAACGCAGCGAGCTACGGAAAAAAAAATGATAGCTGTAATGTTAAGAGATCTTAAGAGATCAGAAGTGGGCGGAGTAGGTGAGGGAACAAACGAAGATGAATGACATCCTAGTCGAAATCAAGAGGAAGAAGCGGGCTTGGGCAGGGCATGTAATGCGAAGGCAAGATAACCGGTGGTCCTTAAGGGTAATGGAGTGGATTGCAAGAGAAGATAAGCATAGCAGAGGGTGGCAGGAAGTTAGGTGGGTGGATGAGATTAAGAAGTTTGCTGGGATACGGTGGCTGCAACTGGCAAAGGACAGCGTTAATTGGAGAGACATGGGAGAGGCCTTTGCCCTGCAGTGGGCGCAGCCAGGCTGATGATGATGATGAATTTACTTACAGGGGAGAAAAGGAAGAAGGTTTCTGAATACAACTGGAAGGAAACTGCAAGAGTATGAGCCTTCAAACAGTAACAATGCACCCAACAAACCGTGGTGCTAAACTAACACAGAGAAGAAGCATGCCCACACATGTTCCTATCTACATGTCCAGTCCTATACCACTCCAATTCAGTGGTGCGCTATGAAGGTGACACACCAAGAGCACAGCCTCACTGCATTTCAGACTCGCAAGGAGAGCACCCTTCACCCACCTGTAGATGGAAACATCCAGCTGCAGCTCCCCTGTGGCCAGGTCCCGGGTGGAGATGCCCTTGGGGGACACAGTGATGGCCACTTTGGGCAACTTCTTGCCACTTGCCTTGGCCTGTGCATGTCCACCGCCACAGAGAGAACAGGCAAAACATCAGCCAACACCACTGCGGGTAAGGGAACTAAATGATTCCAGTTGCACAGCTTTTTAGTGCTTGCACTGTGGTCTGTTACCACGATGGTGACATATGCACAAGAAATCGTTCACGCAAGTGGCACCTCAGCTAAACAAAAAGTGTGCCAGCATCACCTCTGCTTCGTTACTGGACGAAAAAAACAAAATGATTTGCGTGTTCCAGTGTTATGCCAACACATATGCATGAGAGAAGCTGCTCCCAGGATGAAATGGAAACAGCGAAGTGCAAACGGCACTGGAGAGTATGATGGGTCCCCCAGGGGTAGGAAACTCTGGTTAGTTTCGGTTTCAACTATTCCAGCGTGCACCTGGAAACTGGAGGTGAACTGATGCTTAAAACTGAATGATTCCTGCCCACGCACGTAGCGCGATAAGGATGCGGCTATGGCCGAATTGTCTGAAAGACCAGGATACGAAACTGCTCTTTTTTCAACAGCAATGTTTCGAATCCTGCTTGGGGATGTTTATTTTTTCTGCTGAATACTGTTGTCATGACGACGATACGATGCTGCAGTCTGCTTCCCTCCTGCCGCTATGGGAGGAATTGGCACTGACATCTGTATTTGCTGGACAATGGTGTATTGGAAGTTTCCTACCCCTGGGTCCCCTGCCTCTCCATTGTGGGATTGTGTGTGTGCGTGTGTGCACGTGTGCGTGTGTGTGTGCGTGTGTGTGCGCGTGCTAAAGGAAATATGTATTTGACTCGACGTTTCGATCGGAAGACCGATATATATATGTATATATATATATTGCCACATTCCTGGACATTCTCGTGGCGCCGTCTCCTTGCCGAACTGCCTTAACCGCTATCCTGGCTAGCCTTAGCCATGGTGGCAGGCAGTGCTTCTTCGTTGTCTCTTCTTCGGGTTCCGCTCGGGAGTTCGCTGCTGCCTGGTGCTGCTCTGTAAAACGTGACCTGGCTGTCCCGACTGTATAGCCGTGACATATTTGGTGGAGGTGCTGGGTATCGGTCCCAGTACCTCCCAGTATAATTTTTTAAAACAATAATGATACCGTTAAACTTCACATTTAGCAGAAAATTCGGCATCAGTGCCGCTGTGACTACAAAATCCTGATTGGTCAAGGCACTTTGGGTCCTGGGCATATTACCTCTGCACCACTGACGAACGTTCGTTCAGTCAGATAAATGGAGGCCTTGAACGAGCACCTCACATCGCACAGTAGGTGAATTACATAACACGAACACTTAATTTGCATCACTAATTAGCATCACCAATTAATACAGACAATGTGTAATAAAGCAGTATGTGAATGCAACAAGCCTGTCAATGTCTGCGAAACGGTGTACCAGGGGACCCCCAAGTATCCCTAGGGACCCTTTAACACTGCTGTGTTACACTCTTCAGGGGAACTGAAGTGTCCCCCAAGTTTTTATTCCCAAGAAATCCACCTCCCAGGAAAATCTATCCCCATCCAAAATGTGTCCTTTCAAAGCTCCACAGCTGACATTTTACTTTTCGCATATCTTTTTTCTTACTTCATTCACCCCTTTCCTTTTTTGCCCTTTCACTCCCTCACCCTCTTTCCTCACGTATGGTGGCACGTCTACAATCTACAGCAGCAGTACAGCAGCAAAAAGCACTACCCTTCATAAGAACAAAACCTTCTCCATCTCTTTCTACAGCTCGATTCTGACCACTCGGAGTTCCACAAAGAGCATTAAAATCTTACTGCACAGGCTGCTTTCATAGTCATCACTAGCATTATTAGGTAGAAAAACCTTCTGCCACTTGGCGCAAAGTGCACGTTTTTTTTCAACCACCACACACAGTAACCCATGATTTCCAGTGACAAACAATCGGAAAGTGCCTTGCATTTTCAGACTGCCTACACAATATCAGGCAAAAGCGCAGCTGTACGAAAGCTTTCGCCTGCTAGATCACTTCATGCATTCACTCGTGTTCCCCTCACAAGTCATTTTCCTCAGCACCTTTAAGTTCTAAATTCGCTGCTGCAAACATCATGAAACATTAGTATTACAGATGCACACGCAGGGCGTGTTCTCCAACAAAACTCTTCCCACTTGCACATGCAGCACTACAAAAGGCACGAAACAGCCACTGCTGTATGTTGCAACAAATATGTTCCAAGTGGAACTGGCAAAGGAAAAGAAAACCTCCAACACATTTTACCCTCCCCTAGTGCAAGGAAAGGACAGTGAGAGTCGTATGCCCCCCCCCCCCAACTCTAACCATGGGAGAGCTCATTCCATGCCCACGTAGACCACACAACCTACTTGGGACACATTTTCAAAGGTGCCCACTTCTCAGCCTATCTGGATAACATCCTTGACGGCCGCATGTGACTATGCCGAGTTTTTGGCTATGGTATAATGCTGCCATAAACACTGTATGCCGACGCCGGGCCATAAACATAAATGCTGTCTGTCGGAGAAAGTCCCTTAATACAGCTCTTGTAGCCCCGCCGCGGTGGCTCAGTGGTTACGGCGCTCGGCTGCTGGCCCGAAAGACGAAGGTTCGATCCCGGCCGCGGCGGCTGAATTTCGATGGAGGCGAAATTCTGGAGGCCCGTGTACTGTGCGATGTCAGTGCACGCTAAAGAACCCCAGGTGGTCGAAATTTCCGGAGCCCTTCACTATACGGCGTCCCTCATAGCGTTAGTCGCTTTGGGACGTTAAACCCGAATAAACCAAACCAAACCAAACAGCTCTTGTAGTAAAAAGAATACTCTAGCAAAGCAGGAAACACCCAGTGGAACAGCAGAGCTGATACTAGCCCTAAAACTGGTTGCATTCTTTCATGTCACACTTGTTTATCAGTGCATTTTGTCTGCTAACCGTGAAACAATACATTCACCTGGAAATACTTGCATGTGAAACTATTTTACATTGAAGTATGATGGCATTAACTATTGAACTAGCATTCATCATACTGTAATACCAGATCCCACATCATGATTTCTAACATCTTACACTTCTATCTGGTCGCACCATATAACACGAGCTGCTAACTCATTTCAGACCCTATAACTGCATCCTTCTTACCGTGCTCACGATTGATGTCTAAGGGGGCACACAAAAGGCCACAATATGGATGTAATCATAATAAAAAATTAAAAGATATTTCTTTACCTCCGTAGTGCAAGGTCAAGCAACACTGCTCAAACAAAATTCAAAATTTTAACTGGCACAGAAAGTTGTACAGAGAGCAGAAGTGATGTTTTATGGTGAAAATTTGCCCGTAAATATCTGTTCACATAACACGGCCAAACAGCCTAGTACGTAATACAGCTTCTCTTTAACACATCAAAAAATAACAGGTAGGCATTTCAACAGGTAGGTATTTCCCATCCCTTTATCAACATTTGCAGTTTTCTTAAAGGTGCACTGAAGAGGAATCTGAACTTGTCTTTTTGCCGCGGGAATTCGATCTACACATTCCGAGCTTTCTTAGAAACTTCGATTTATTGCCCTATGTGGCCGATTTCCCTAAATAAATCGAATTAACGTCCGGCTCCCGCCTTTTTTTTTAAATCCTCCTCCGTACGGTGGGCGGAGTCAACCAACGCGTGGAGTGCCTTTCACCCAGTGCCATGGCGGCTTGCCGCTCTACCATCGACGGAGTAATACATAGTAGTCCGTAGTAGCAAATAGTCCGCGTGTATTTTTATTTATGCGGACTTATTTTGCGGCTATATTATCTGCGAATGAAACTATTTATTCATGGAATCCTAAAAAACAAAAAGCGAAAGCAAAGCCTCCACGGAGCAGGCTGAAAGGCACTTCACGCGTTGGTCGACTCCGCCCACCATACGGGGAGAATTCAAAAAATAAAGGTGGGAGCCGGACGTTAATTCGATTTAATTAGGGAAATCGGCCACACAGGGCCATAAGTCGCAGTTTCTAAGAATGCTAGGAACGTGTAGATCGAGTTCCCGCGGCAAAAAGACAAGTTCAGAATCCTCTTCAGTGCACCTTTAATGCTTCTTCTGATGCAAAGAATGCTTCACGGCAAAGTGGTGCTGCTTTTGCCTTAAAGGGAGCAGTGGAACAGTAGCACTACAACCTGAACGTAGCGACCACACTGAAGGCTTCATTCATGCGAGTGTCCATGCGAGCAACAAGCTGCTTTCTTGTCGTAACACATTAAGTGCAAAGATTATTCTTACAAGACATTTATCACACTACAACAAAAGGGACGCGAATATCGTTTAACAAAATATCAATGTCTATCGGCTGTGACTACACCAGATTTTGGACTACTACTTCTGCAAACAAACATGCTATCAACCCTGAGAAACTCCAGCACAAACTGCATTTTACAAGAGATGTCCACAGTTCGAAAATTGCAGTCAAGTATATTTCACAGCATTTTTAACTATACGCTCGAGAATTACAGCGTATTCCAATCGTTGATCCGCACCATGTTTCCTTGCTTAGCTCACTGAAAAGCGTGCTTCAATGGGCGATCTGGATTCAAATCCTCACCTGCCATCGGCAGAGACCGATTCATACACTTTAGTGGATTCAGAGCTCTGTTATGGATTGCCAATCTGGAGCACTCTGTCCTATCCGGAAACTAAGGACCAAGTAGTTGATCCGTGAAAGCTGCAACCTTGCAATTTTTTTCTCTCTCCTCAGACTCTCAAGGCTTTGCTTTGAGCCAGCCACAGGATGGCACTGGGAAGAATGCAGCGTACGATTTTAACGAGCCGACAGGGTGCACAGCAAGAATAAAGAAGAGCAGAGAGATGGCAGTGCCACCATCAATCACCATGGCAATGATGGCCTTGATGGCATCTGCGGTGGCCTTGTCCCCACTGGGCTCCTCGACCAGCGTGCTGCCCAGGTACTTGGCGTAGAAGGTGATGCCTTCAACCACCGGCTGCTGGATGTTCACCCACTCCTCGGACAGCTCTGTGAGAACAAAAGGGACAGTCATAACCCCGTCAAGCCCCTTAGCCTAACTGTGGCCACTGCAGGACAAAGGCCTCTCCCATGTCTCTCCAAATCAATCCAGTCCTGTGCCAGCCGCAGCCACCGTATCCCAACAAACTTCTTATTCTCATCTGCCCAGCTAATTTTCTGCCGCCTCCTGTTACATTTGCCTTTTCTTGGAGTCTACTCTGTTGCCCTGTAACACCATTGGTTATCTGTTCTTTGCACTACACGCCCTGCCTACATTCACTTCCTCTCCTTGATCTCAGCTGGAATATCACTAACTCATGCTTGTTCCCTGACCCACTCTGCTCTCTACCTCACAAACCAGTCACACTGCAGAAAAGCACCCCTGATTGGCTGAGACCACTGCCTGCTTCACCTGATTCACACTGTTCAGTGCCGTCAGGTGGAAAGGTTGCAAAGAATATCCACCAGAGAAGGCATCCTCACTTGAACGTCTGTCGGTCCAGTTGTTCAAACAAATATCAAGCGTTTACTGTAGAATGGCCAATGCACTTTCTTGGATTTGAAAAAGATGATGATTACCCTGATGCGTGCCGCTGAATAAATGCTAGGGCTGTTCTGTTGACGCTTCCTAATACCGGAGACTAGCGTGATTATACTCCTTTTGCAAGTGGATAATTGCCAATAGAGAAGACACTGCAAATGTGTTGTCCACAGAAAAATAGCTAAAAGAAGCTCCTGGCACTCTTCTTTGCATTATTTTAAAGTAAGGCTACCGTTCAGTGAAAAACTCTGCATCATCCTGTCACCATCCGGCATTGTGTCGAGAGACTCTGAATTAGTCGTAAAGGTTTTACGTCATACATGAAGCGGCAGAATTGAAAAGTAATTAAAACATTACATAAACTATGATTACAAGGTCGCAACACGACTCAAACACCATTATGACATGTAAATATATAAATAAATAAATTGCACGGAAAATAAAATTGGGGTAATTAGTGGGAAATCAAACCCCTGAGCCACGGATTGCGAGTCAGACCCCTAGGCCTACCCCTAGGCCATACACACACGTTCGTATGGGTTCCTTAAAGTGGAGTTTAATATCCATGTTAAGTGGTCTTTCAAATAACACAGTAGCTTTAAGGTTATGACTGTATGTAAGGGAGTAGTGATTAAGTGAGTAGTAAAGTGCATGTCGGTGAGGGGTTGTATGCTTGTGACACGTGATATTCATGTATCATGGGATTCGGTAACATTAGTACGGCGCGTGACTGGGCAATACGCTAGCCAGATCAAATGGAGCTGCTGACAGGCCCCATTAACGCTATCACCTCATACCCTTACAGACGAAGCTCAAGTGCCTCACAAATCTTTTTATCATATCACTCGCTTTCAGGCACAAAGGCAAAGCTGTGCTTCGTAATAAATCCCCCCAGCCACCATTGACAACAAAGCGAAAGAGAAACATGCCATTCACAGATACGCTACAATCTTTTACCTCAGAACAAATGAATAGACCATTGTTAGCTGCATGGCAGTTCCACTACAATAATCCTTTAGCTTAGACATCTTGTACACAGTTTGCTAGCATCATAGACTCATTTCTAAAGCCATTTCCACCACTACTATTGTTACCACACGAGCTCTTCTTCAAATACACAGATCCTTCATTCCTGTGTGAAGCGCCCTCCAAGAAATGTGCACCGTACTCCTCACAGTCCCACAAGACCCCCCCCCCTTTTTTTTTTCACTTTACCTATTCTTGTTTTGCTGCTACGCTGATATCTTCCGTCACCTGTCATCGTAAATCCTGCCTTCCTTTCAAACTGCTTTAATTTTTCGCCTCCTCTGTTCAGCACGACTGACACTGCACACAACTTGTTCGCGGACAATCTAAACAAAGCTCAACTGACTGATCGTTACCATCATTAACCGCTAGCACTGACAACAATGCCACGAACACAAAAGATACAGTAGAACACTCTTTGACCTTCTGTGTTTCTCACAAAATACTAGAAGCACATCTATCAAAAACAATACACACAGGATACTCCCTGTTAAAACCACTTGACATGTTAGGAATATAAAGTTAGCTCTGAACTGTTAGAGGCCACTCTGAATCGGTATAAATGGATCGGTAGAGGCCACAAAAAATAGAAAGAACAAAATTACAACAGGGTTACAGTAAACAATGAAACACCATCGATAGTTTGCAGTGCCACTGAAAGGAGTGCCACTATTTCACAACAGGCTCATTATTCTTTGCATCTAGCCTCAAAGCTTGAGCACAAAATCATGCCAGCATACACTGGAGTCATTTTATTTCAAAGTAGCATGCCACATGGCTCCTTACTGCATCACTAATCATACCACCTTTTTAATTATATCTCATGGTCCTTCACAGGGCAAAACGACATCCACGCTATGAGACATGCCACAGGAAAGGAATCTGGATTAAATCTGACCACCTGGAGTTCTGTAATATATAACGAATTCTATGCGCACAGGTGTTTTCCTCTTTTACTTCCACTGGAATGTGGCCAGAAAGAGAATCCACCAACACAAGCTTATCAGCAGAACACCGCTGTTACCAAGCCACCACCCAGCCCATGACTGACATGTAGTGAGTGCATGTGATGCACACATGGAACGGTTAGGCTTACGCCACCAAGTGAATAGCGTTGTTTTGCAGCTCGGGCATCATGCGAGCGACGGATTACCCCTACCATTTCAGTGGAACTTGGCAACAAACAACGGGAACGCCATTCCCTCCTTCTGCCAGTGTTGCTCACATGTGGGCAGCTAGCAACAAGGTGCACATTCTCAGAGCGCAAGGTGAACTATAAAACATACTACCTGACAAGAGTAAGCCAAAGCCTGGCAACTCATTTGGGCAGTTGCACACGAAGCCAATCAAAAAAAACTTCCCCGAAAGTGACACCTGTCACATGTGTCCTTTTTGATAGCCAACCACATTCCTTTCTTATGATTACATGCATGCCTGGTGGAGCGGGGAGACCATAGAAACAGTGAAAGGCATGCATTTCCCTTCGTGATGCAACCCCTTGCTGCCTACATGAGTTGGAGAAGCCACGAAGTAATTACAACACACATGAATGCATAGACTGCTTATTCAAAATCGTCAACTCCTTGGCATGCTTCTTAAATTCATACTTGATTACTACTGAATGAGAACAACAATGTCAAGGTTTTTCAAAGCAGCTCTTGCAAATACGCTACCCTTCACACCTGTACATTACGGCTGTTCCTATACATATCTTGAAGAGAAATACAATTTTGTGCAACCCACATGAGCAGCTTTAAGCTGGGACAAGCTTCCAGGTAACCAATGGGGAAGAGCTTATGCCTGTCAAATGAGGAATATGGTGGTTGCCATTTTTTGTACTCTTAAGTCAATTTGTCGAACAAATGTTCGTTGCAAATTAACAAAACTCACTAACAATGTTTATAGTTTACCATTATTGCTGGAAAATGCAACCATTAAATATTTCAGTTTTTCACCACGGTTAAACAAGTAAGAGCACAAGTGGTTTGAAATGCACGTGACTAGGCTTGAACTGAGGGTCAAACTGATGATGCACTATTCAGAGATTTCTTCAAAGCAATTGAATAGGTTTCCTACATTATGCTGTTTTTCAATTCCAATATGCAGCTTAAGAGCATAGAGCTTGTGTTTATCATTTCTAGATACCTCAAGGATTGACAGTAATTCATTCTTTTCTGTTTGACCCCAGTGTCTTGGAAGTGTAGGTACTTCGGGGTATTGCTTCTCAACAGAATACTGAAACTGTGGGGAGGATGCAACCGTATGTCAATGATTGCATTCTTCACACAAGAGTTCGAAGGCGTCTTCCTGAGCTCGTGTGCCTATTCAAACAACACAGATGCAACTTCCACTGAAAATGGAGCTGTTATAAGCTTTTTTTTTGTTTCTTTATAAAAATGAAATAACAGGTGTCGCCACCACTGGCAAATTTCACAAGTAAACTGCGGTGGATAAACACAGTTCTTTTCTGGGCACAATCCCAGAGGCTAGGCTACAGCACCATTCACTTCGAAACAGTAATCACGGAGTCTATTTTGGCGTAGACGTCGCATGTTCAAATCGTGAGGCGGGAAAATTTTTTAATGCAAACTTCTCTGCAATGAATACGTCTTTTGGTGCCAGACAAGTATCAACACACATCCAGAAAGAGCCGCAGAATCAATTTTTACAAACAAGAAAAAGTGGATGCAGCTGTACAAAGTGTGCGAGAAGTGTCTGAGAAGGCAAGTCCGTGGTCCGCCGCCAGAAAAAATGTCATTTCTCGTGCGATTCGGTCAGTGGACCGCGCGTGGACCTCGTAGACCAGAAGCTAGACCGCACGCGACCGCTAATCCACAGGCCACAACAGGTTCGTGGTCCGTCATCTGGATACACCTTAAGGGGAGACGCAGGTCTTGAAATAATAAAAAAATGCGAAAATTTCGATTTTTCAAAAATGGCACATTCGGGATCAACACCCTCTAAAGTTCCAGTCTAAAATGTTTCGAGATTCTAATTTCGACCTGCAACTATTATAATATAACATCTATATATTTCGTGTCTACGAATCCCGAAAATGATGATTTCGGAGCGAAATGAAGCAGGACTTCGCGCCCGTCGCTATACATGACAGCGTACCTGATGGCCGCCATCTTGGCTTTGTTTGAAAGCTGGGCACCTTCCCCAATACCTGGTATTACTCACTAGTGTCAAATATTTTTGGAACATCCGCATTCAACTGTTTTTTGAGGCCTGTACAATGACCTCATAATGGCTGGCACTCGCAATTCAAACGAGATTTTCTCAGCTTCGTGTTTTCTGCAACATCACTAGCCTTACGAATATTTTTATTGTGTTTTTACAGAGCAATTTCAATTAATCTTATACCGTTGAGTTTAGAAAGAACTAAATTATGGAGCTATGCTGTTTTTGTTTGGCTGAGACAAACATTTCAAATTTTGTGAATCATAATGTCACTTAACTTCATAATTATGGTGCTTGGACAAAATTTAACATTATTATATGATGATGTACTTCAAAAACAATATAATTAGCAGAGCTCCAGATGGCAGGTCTTTGACTACAGCCCCATTTCAAATGAAACCAAAAAAATGCAGAAATAAAGTGGCTCAATAACCCTTAAGAATAACTAATTAGGCCTCAGTTATTTTTCTATAATAGGGGAACTAATTGAGATATACTGAAACTAATTACATTTTTGAAAACAGGAAGAGGAAACACACACACACCTAACTTCATTACAATACCTTTTAATAATAAAAATGTTAATTTCAAGACCCACGTCTCCCCTTAATGAGTGGCTCCACTAGGTTACCTTGGTGGTTAAAGCTGAGAAAACAGTTACCATGAAACATGCAATATATTGTTGTGCCCCGCTGGACGCTGATTCCCGCTCGCCGATCGAACCTCTCGCCGCTGGCCTGTTGAACCAGCTAGAACACCCCGGCTATAAAGATTATAGCCGTAACATCTTGGTGGAGGTGCTGGGTAACGATCTCAGCAACAAAACGGCGCAGCAACAACTGGAGCAGCCCCGCCGGCGTCGTCGCCTTGCCGGCCTGGAACCGCTGACCGAAACCATGCAGTCTCCCGAAGAGCCATCCGCAGCACGAAGTGACGCTGCGATCCAAGTTTCAGACCAGCGTGTGGCCACAGCGACCGGTTCAACGCAGCACTATCGGGAGCCTCGCAGTTTCGCCGGAGCAGCAGGCGAGGACGTGGAGGAATGGCTGACCCATTACAAAAGGGTGAGCCGCTATAACCGCTGGGACGCCGCCACTCAGCTAGCCAACGTGGTCTTCTTTCTGACCCATACAGCTTTGGTGTGGTTTGAGAACCACGAGGACTCCTTCACCACCTGGGACAGCTTCGTAACTGAACTGCGACAGTGTTTTGGCGATTGCCTCGCGCGCCGCAAGCGGGCCGAACAAACGCTGGCACACAGGGCTCAGTTACCGGGCGAAACGTGCACGACCTACATAGAAGAAATACTTAAGTTATGCAAAACAACGAACGCTAATATGACCGAGGATGATAAAGTAGGACATCTTCTGAAGGGAATTGCAGAAGATGTGTACAATTTTCTAATCACCAAAGATGACTTGGGGGCCGTCTCAGACGTCATTCGGCACGTCCGCACATTCGAGACGTTGAAGACTCGTCGTATTACGCCTAAATTTGGGCGACTGGCTAACGTTCCAACTGTGGCCAGCGTCGAAGAGCGTTTTACGGATCTCTCAACGACGATCCGCCAGATCGTTTACGAGGAACTTCTGAGATTCGAGCCCCATGCACGGTGTCCTCCATCTGTGTCGTCTGAAGTTCCCGTTTATCAAAGTTCTCCATTAGTAGTCCCCTCGATGCCTGGGCTGAGTTCTGTAAACACTGCACACACGTCCAGGTTCGGTGGACCCAGTCATCCCTATCACTCCTACCCACGCTCGGCGGACTTCGAATTGAACTACGATCCAGATTATGAACATCGTTCAAGACCGCCTGCACCCTCCTTCCGGCGCCCAGCCAGAAGGCCTGAGGACGCGCGTGGGTATTCAGTGCTTCCCGCCTCGTCAGAGTCTTCAAGCGAACAAGCTCCTCGTCGCACCGCTCCCGTTTGCCGCCGCTGCGGCATCGAGGGGCACATTGCTCGCTATTGCCGCCGCCGTCCACCACCTCGATACGAGCGGCCCGTCCATCCTCCTCCGCCGGTCAACAATTCGTACGACCCTCCTTTTCAACGGCCCTTGACCTCGAGCGACTATCCTCTGCCCGACGGACAACGCAGCCACTCTCCCGTCTCCGACCGAAGTTTCTCACCACCCCCTTCCTCTTCTGTGCGCCGTTATTCGTCACCCCGGCGACGTTCCCCATCGCCTTCGCCGGGAAACTAGTCAGCGCGGCCGTGGGAGGTGAGGCCGCTGGAGACTGTGCGCTGCGTTTAGAAATTCCTCCCTCAATTGTTATGCTGAAGAACACAGTTCATGTGCTTGTAGATGGTGTGCCCACAATGGCGTTAGTGGATACGGGTGCAACTGTCTCAATTATGAGTTTGTCATTCAAGAACCAGTTAGGCCGCAAAGTTATGTTTCTTTGGGACCGCAGTGTTAATTTTCATGGCGCGGGCGGTGAGTTATTGTGCCCCTTGGGGATATGCAGTGCTGTGGTGTACCTCGGCGGAGCCATTTTTACAGCGGAGTTTGCAGTGCTTCCGAGATGTACGCATGACGTTACCTTAGGTATTGACTTTTTACGAATGTGTGGCGCAACTGTTGACTGTCGCTCTGGGGAACTCTGCGTTGATGGTTCCCTTCCATCTGGACTCTTCGAAGAGACGCCGGCTCGACAAGATGTGTTTTGTGTATCCGAGGATACCAGTGTGCCCCCGCTTTCTATCAAGTGCGTCCCAGTTTCATGTCCCAGCCGTGCTTCCGATACCTTCGATGCCACAGTGGCGCCTCTATATTCTAACTGCGCTAAGAAACTCATTCTGGTTCCACATTGCCTGGTGTCAGTGTTCCAGGGCAGGACCCAGTTGTGGGCCATCAACTGTTCTTCGCAACCAGTTGTTTTACCAGTTCACATGAAGGTCTCCACGTGTAATCAAGATGTCCCTGCCTCGGTGGCTTTGGTTGCTGACGCACCAGACGCAGTAGCTGCTACTCCAGCCACTGACTCACAGCTGCGTCGGATGATCAGCAAGTCTCTGAACAGTGTCGAGCGTGATGCCTTAGAAGCCTTGCTGGTCAAATACTCGTCTATCTTTGACTTTTCAGAGCCCAGTGGTTCCCGTAGCATTCCCGTGTCACGTACACGGCATAGGATTGACACCGGTTACTCACACCCCATTCGACAGAAGCCGTACAGAGTGTCCCCAACAGAACGACAGGTCATCAATCAACAAGTTCGGGATATGCTGCAAAAGGGTGTTATACAAGAGTCCTGCAGTCCTTGGGCCGCTCCTGTCATTCTGGTCAAAAAGAAAGATGGTACATGGCGCTTTTGTGTGGACTATCGCCGCCTGAATGCTGTAACAAAGAAAGACGTGTACCCGCTTCCTCGGATTGATGATGCCATTGACTGCCTGTTCTCTGCATCGTACTTCTCATCCGTTGACCTACGGTCGGGCTACTGGCAGATCCCTATGCATCCCGAGGACAAAGAGAAGACCGCTTTTATCACACCGGACGGCCTTTTTGAATTTAACGTAATGCCTTTTGGGCTCTGTAATGCTCCTGCAACTTTTGAGCGATTTATGGACGCGATCTTACGGGGCTTGAAATGGCATATTTGTATGTGCTATCTCGATGATGTCGTCATTTTTGGCCGGACATTCAATGAGCACAACGAACGCCTCGCCCTTGTGCTGGATTGCCTGAAACGCGCTGGTCTGGTGCTTAATTCGAAGAAATGTCGTTTCGGTGAACGTCAGACGTTGGTGCTCGGACACCTCGTCGACAGTGAAGGTGTCCGCCCTGACCCGCAGAAGACCGCGGCTGTAGCATCATTTCCAACACCTCAGACTGCAAAGGAACTTCGCAGCTTCCTCGGACTTTGTTCGTATTTTCGCCGCTTTATTCCCCGTTTCGCTGACATTGCTCACCCGCTCACGAGCTTGCTCCACAAAGACGCTCCCTATGACTGGACATCTGAGTGTGATTCTTCTTTTCGTCAGCTTAAGTTTCTCCTCACATCGCATCCAATTCTCCGCCATTTCAATCCTTCTGCCCCAACAGAAGTGCATACTGATGCCAGTGGTGTTGGCATTGGTGCCGTGTTAATTCAGCGTTATGGCGACAAGGAACACGTCATTGCTTATGCCAGCCGTTGCCTGAGCAAATCTGAGCGTAACTATACCATTACTGAGCAGGAGTGCCTTGCGGTAGTTTTTGCCGTTCAGCGGTTTCGCTGCTACCTCTATGGGCGACCTTTCACAGTGGTTACCGACCACCATTCCCTCTGTTGGCTGATCAACCTCCGTGACCCATCTGGCCGTCTTGCACGGTGGGCAATCCGTTTGCAAGAGTTTGATTATACAGTGTCGTACAAGAGTGGACGCCGACACGCTGACGCAGACTGTCTCTCTCGGTTGCCGCTTGCAACGACGGAATGTGACGCCGACGGCTTTGACCACTACATCGCATCCGTAGAACCTAAATTCCCCGATGCCCGTACATTCCACGAGGAGCAACGGAAGGATCAGCATCTCACGTCATTCTTTACCGCTGCGCAGGCCCCTACAACCTCCTGTGCATTCTGTGTATGCGATGGTCTTCTCTACAAGAAGGTCTACTCCGCAACTGGTCTCCGTTTCCTTCTGGTTGTGCCTGAAAGTCTACGCTCATCTGTTTTGCGTGTCATGCATGACGATCCCATTTCGGGACACCTGGGTTCTGCGAGGACACTCCACCGCATCCAAGAGCGCTTTTACTGACCACGTATGCGCGATACGACTGAGAAGTATGTGGCTAGTTGTGCACAGTGTGCGAGTCACAAACGTTCCACCGGTCCTCCTCCTGGTCTTCTTCACCCGGTGACGCCTCTCAGATCTCCTTTTCAGAAGGTTGGGATAGACCTCTTGGGACCTTTTCCCAAGTCCCATGGCTGCAACCGTTGGATTGTCGTCTGTACAGATTACCACACTCGTTACTGTGAGACAGCTGCTCTCCCCTCGGCTACTGCATTTAACGTCTCTGTCTTTCTGCTGCATTCTGTGATCCTGCGCCATGGACCCCCGCGAGTCGTAATCAGCGACCGTGGCCGCCAGTTCACCGCCGATATTGTTGAAGCACTCCTTTGATTGTGCACAGTGCAGTTCAGACATTCTACCCCCTATCATCCACAAACCAATGGTTTAACGGAGCGAACCAACCGAACACTCACCAACATGCTTTCCATGTACGTCGCTCCTGACCACAAAGACTGGGACTCCATCCTACCTTTTATCACATACGCATACAACACCGCTCAACACGAAACTACGGGTTACAGTCCGTTCTTCCTCCTCTATGCCCGCTCTCCACGACACACCATGGACACTATACTTCCGTTCTCCACCGACGATGACCCTGGCATCGCTGAGATCCTCTGCAATGCTGAAGAAACCCGCCAACTAGCCCGCCTGAGAACTCTCGCCTCACAGGACCGCTCCAAAGCCCGCTACGACGACCATCATCGCCGAGTCACCTACCTCCCTGGCGAGTTGGTCTGGGTTTGGCGTCCACTCAGGAAGCGTGGCTTAAGCCAGAAACTGCTCGCGAACTATACCGGTCCCTATGTCATCTTGGAGCGACTCAGTGACCTCACTTATAGGATTGCGCGCGTCACCGCAAGCGGCCGACGTTCTGCCCGCACAGAACTCACCCATGTCGCGCGGCTGAAACTTTGTCATCCACGTGCCGATGCCTGACTCGCCCAGCGGGCTTCGCCTGCGACGGGGGAAGTGTTAAGGGATTGGAGAAACGCAGGAAGGGCAAGGCCGGAGAACAAAAGAAGAAGAGGTTGAGAGTGTTGTGCCCCGCTGGACGCTGATTCCCGCTCGCCGATCGAACCTCTCGCCGCTGGCCTGTTGAACCAGCTAGAACACCCCGGCTATAAAGATTACAGACCTTATGCAAAATTGCTGCCATCTATCGGAGAAAAGAAGAACCAGCAGAAATCCGCCATATTGGAGGATGACTGAAGCCCGTTCCGTCTCTGCTCTCTGGATTTAGGCGTGCCCTGCGTTAGCTTCCTTACTGCTGTGCTGGCTCGAAAATCTTATTTCCTATCACTTGAGCCTGTAAACATGACTGAATGGTCAGTCGACCTATTTCTGCTGCCCAAGTTTCCAAGCGACTTCGCAGACACTTACTACGCGTCCAAAACACTTTCCGAACGCCACCGGGTACGGAGATACAAGTTTTTCACGGAGTCCTACGTCAGTTTGCCGACGCTGAACACCAAGAAATGTACGAAGCAAGTGTAATTTTTGTTTACGGCTAAAAATGTGCGCATTTCAGTCTAGTTTGAGTCAGTTTTTATTTGGTTGGATACTTTTTGCGAACGGGCATGCCGCTTGAATGGCTGATGTTGTGGTAGCGTTTTCTGTGTGCTGCGTCGACACCGAAAGCGAACGATAGTAAACTTCAAGCTCATGTTGGCAGTGTCGAAAAAAGTGGCCTGTCAACATGCGACGCTTTTCATTTTCCTTGAAAAGTTCATACAGCATTTGTTTGTTTGCCCTAGTGCTTTAGCGCCCAGAGCCCCTAGTTTGCCCTAGTGCCCTAGACAGAGAAAGAAAACACGTTATTATTATTACCGGGCACATAGACCCCTAGGTCCTCGCACGACTCCACTACACAACTGTTTACCATTCTTGGACTATCGCCGTTGCAGCAGTGTCTGTGGCTTTACCACGACGGGCAAGCAGTTGTGCACTGAGATTTTCGGAGGATTCTACACGCGTTATGCATTCCCGCTACTAGTTGGAACTATGGTACCGCTTGAGCGGATTCTCTTATGGTCCTTTCTTTTTTTTTACACAACGCACGGTTTCGGGGAAACCGATCGGTTAAGTGAAATCGCTACATGCAATGATGCAATCAAGCCGTCGCTCCACAAAATAGGCACACAGAAACGATTGACTGACTAGCAGTGCACAAACGTTTCGTGCCACGGGCACTTGACCCTTGCTGGTGTTTCCGTCGAAACAAATATTTGCACTAAAAACTAACGAGTGTAACCGCTGCGGCGGTTAACGCTAGGAGCGATGGTTCTGACAAAGCACGACCCGTACCACTGAACAGCTGATCACGATTACTCTCTTGTGAGGCCGATAATCGCAGCACTTCACGGGCAATCGCAGGAGAAAAGCTACTTTTGTGTGATATTTTCTTCGTGCCTACAAAGCTTATTTCTAATTTCATTTGCTACATGGCGATAACGAAATGCGTTTCGCGACGTCTCGACATGTAGCGACGGTACTGCAACATTTGTATCGCCGATGTCGGGGATAGCAGTCCAAAAATGGAAATGCGCTCAAATCAAGCGCTCTTGCCTTTTTTGCCTGGGCGTCTTTGTGACCCTTCTGCCTACAGCAAGACACTAAGCAATATGTGGGCATACTGAGGACGGTGAAACTCGAGCGCGCGCGACGAGTGTGTGCCAGTACGTGCTGTGAATCCGGCGGCTATCCTCCAACATGGCGGATCGCGCGCGGCGACCGCTAGATGGCAGTGCATTTCGCATAAGGTCTATAGCCGTAACAATATATACAGGGTGTTTCACCTAAGACTTTCTGCAATTTTTAAAAATAAGCTATTTGAATTAGATGCGCACTTTTTCTCGCATAGCATTGTCAGTGGTGTAGTACATCATAATGCAGCTAAGACGTGCTAACTAGCAGGCTTGTTAACCATTATTTAATAGTTAACTTTTAAACTATTACCGTTGGGCTCCTTAAAGGGAGACTGAAGCACTTTTTCTGAAAATCGGGCTGGCAGCGGCATCCTATAGTTTTTCATGCTGTATACTGGAATATTGCATCCAAATAAGGCAAAAACAAGCGCGAATTGCCTTTTTTAGCCGAAATATGCGACCTGTGCCGCGGGGCACGCCGCGCGGCGCGCCGCCGCCCGTGATTGGTCAAGAGAGGTCGTGACGTCACTTTGAGGACTGGAGCAGCTGCCGATGCGGATCCGGCGCTGCGTTCAGGGCAGATCGCAGCTTTCCGTGTCGTTGTAAAAGCGAATACGGCGACTATTTTTTTTTTACTGACCACCGAAGTAAAGGATACTACAGTTTGCTCATTCCACGTATCGCCTGAAACCAAAAAAGACACAAGCAAAAAATTCTATGCCTAGCACAAGCATACGCCAGCGTCAAAGACGCGATACAGACCATGCGTAAAAGGTGCCAGCACAACATCGGCTCGTATTCTCGGAAAGGAAGGGGTGCGAACAATACTCAAGTCAATTACCACCACCGGACGCCTCCTGGCTCGCCCGGAAGAGCGTCATCCTAAAGAAAAGGCCCAAAGCACTGTGTAAATCCTGTTCTCAGTACCCGGCGTTGCAGGTTGGGGCAAGAAAGTATTTCAAGTGAACGATGAAGGAGCACAAAGTTGGTGTCAAAATTAGCGAAGCGCAGTGGCCAAGCACTGCGAGGCATGTGACCACAAGATAGTGACGCAATCATGGTGCGCTGGAAACCAAGCCAAATACGCGCACAAATACGCTTCACTCCTGGCGCGTTCAGCAGATGCCAGAAAATATTAATCGCTGCCTCGGAAACGTTCGCCCTTCCTAGATTTGCAGTTTAGGTTCAGTGAAGTATACGTGTGTTTGAACTATATGCGTGTTTAAAAGCCAAGCTAGCTGCAACTCGCCCGCTGCCACAACTTGATGAAGAAACCGAGTAAGGTTGCGGTGTTTTTTTGCAAAAACTCGGTTGGCATTCATTTCTCTCATAAATTTGCATCCGAAATCAACGTCGAACGCTTTCATATTAATTGCTTAGCTAGGATTAAACGAGATGCCGCATATGAAGAGCTTCGATGCTTGCTTGCTTTGCTTTATTGTGCTTTGCTCTGCTTGCTTGCTTGCTTGGACACGTCGAACCGAGTATAAAATCACTAGCCGAGCCTTGCTGAGCACGTCTCAGGTGGTCTGGTCGCACCTAAGCTGAAGAGAGCAACACATGCTTAAGCCTCTATAAGGTTTCTTCAGGGGCTAAGTGAGCATGTTTCTACTTTTAAAAGAGGCGCTTCTTCGGAATGGTGACACGCCTCTTATGCGTGAGGAAATCGATGGAACTGTGTCATGGTTCAGCCGC
Organism: Amblyomma mixtum; assembly: GCF_055824585.1. Classification (NCBI taxonomy): domain Eukaryota; kingdom Metazoa; phylum Arthropoda; class Arachnida; order Ixodida; family Ixodidae; genus Amblyomma; species Amblyomma mixtum. The sequence continues at coordinate 50,508,455 of NC_143013.1, forward strand.
GCCTTTTCGACAGAAATCTCCAGAGATCACACTAGGACAAGCTCTGCCTGTAGCCGCTCTTACGAAAGTGTTTCGAGCAGAGTGAGCTTGCTTTAGTCGGCTTGAATTCTTCGTCACAGCAGCGAGCGGTTGTGCTGCGAGCTTGTGGTATTGCGGAAAACAGTGGAAGACGACCCAGTCGCGGCCGTAGTTGTTCGTGGACACGAACGCAGAGTAGTACCTGTTGAATCTGATTCTCAAGATCGGCTGACACGTTTTGTACGTCGCAACGCACGCAGTACGAGGAACAACGCATGCAGCACGAGAAACAACGCGCGCTGAAAGCGCGCTCGGGTGCGCCGAAGCATCCCCGGCTCCTCAACATGACGTCACGCTGGCCGACATGGACGAGGTTTCCCTCTCCGCTGTTCCCCTCTCCTGCGCTCGCGCGGGGCGCGGGAAATTTGAACATCGCGTTTTTAATTGGTGATTGCGCCGCTGTTTTAGCCAAAATCGAAAAAATAATTTCACAGACGTGATCAGCAATGACACTACTTCAAAACCCTAGAAGGTTAGCTGATTCGAAAACCGCCTCAGTATCCCTTTAATTATTGAGAGGCATGTAGCCCACCGTAAGTGATGTCCATATCCGCTTTTAGAATTTCGAGAACGCGATTATCCTCGGCGCTGTGGAACAACAAATTTCGCCAACATCGCGCCAAAATACATGCGGTTTGAGAAGCTTGCAGGCAAAGCAACCTCTCCAGTGCACGTAACTCCTCGAAATAGCCAAAATTTGTTGGGCCACAGCGCCGAGGATAATCGCGTTCTCGAAATTCTAAAAACGGATATGGACATCACTTACGGTGGGCTACATGCCTCTCAATAATTAAGGAGCCCAAAGGTAATAGTTTAAAAGTTAACTATTAAATATTGGTTAACAATCCTGCTAGTTAGCACGTCTTAGCTGCATTATGATGTACTACACCACTGACAATGTTATGCCAGAAAAAGCGCGCATCTAATTCAAATAGCTTATTTTTAAAAATTGCAGAAAGTCTTAGGTGAAACACCCTGTATATCTGATACTCAATTACTGCATCAGTAAGAGTCTTTTCTCTACCTTCAGAGTTCGGCAATAAATGCACCCTGACTAGCAGCCTCGAATGATTTAGAATGGAATAGGAATCACAACTACCCACAAATTAACGAATCCTCTAGCCTATTTTCTCCCACAACAGCAGCACCATACCAACATACCCTTTCTATTTCCCACCTGGCCTATCACTCTTATCAAAGTTCAAACTCGCTTCCATTATTTGCGGCCCTTCCACAATGGCCAATATAGATAATACAGATAAAAAGAAAGCAGTAAAGAGGTCCCTGCTGTATCTACAAGACTCAACATGCACTCACTGCGGAGTTGTTGACCTGAGATGGCCCGTTTCTAATGCAGAGGTTTGCTCTTAGAGGACTATTGACACCAAATTTTTGCTCGCATCTTTTCTTCTTTCAAATGATGAGTTAGACATCAATATACATGGATCATCGCACAATATTAGTATACGACCGCTAAATAATTAATAAATTTCTTCTTGACGTTTTGGTTTCATCAATCAACTGATCACTGTGACATGTTGTTGACCTTTTGGTCATGTTAGGCATGAAAAAAGCAGCAATATAACTGCCGATGTGTCATTTATTGCCATTCCAGTTCTTGAGCAGGCTGATTTAATGGGGTGTAGTGAATTAAAACTACATATCAGCGTTTATGTTGCAGATTTTTCCGTGCCTCATGTGACAACTGCAAGCCACAGCCATCGTTTGGCTGATGAAACCGAAACAGCATGAGAGAAGAAATTCAATTGTAAATTATTTACCAGTTGCAGGCAAATATCACGTGGTGATCTATGTACTCTAATGACTAATGCATCATTTGAAAGAAGAAAATCTGCAACTAGAATTAGGTGTCTATAGTCCGAGTTTCCATGCAAGCTTGCTGAAGAAAGTTGGCCTCAGGGAATACTCCAATTCTAACTAAACTCTGCCATGACGCACCATAACGAATTGGGACAATAACGAGTGGCATCATTCAATTTACACATGCTTTTGCCACCCATATAGCTTCCTCATAACTGATGCAAATCATTGTCCCAGCTACTTTGGTATCACACTTCGACCAGCGTGGACTTCTTTCAATGTTGTGCTCGTTTAGACTTCAACATCCCCAGTGCTTGTGCAACTTGTCAACTTTATATTAACTATGATGTTTTTTTTCTGCAGCGATTTCAACGGGGATGCAGCAACAATGTATGCAAAAATAAACATGGTCGGCAAACAATGCAACACAAGCATCCAATCTGTTTAACCTCATCGAAGCCCTGCTTCACTGATCTCTTGCAAAATTGTTGGCATCTTCGAATGTCTTTACAGTCCATTTCCCAAAAGTGGTAAAAGGTAGCCAGTGCATGAAGTTACGCTAGTTACTTTTTCAGTACTATAATATTAGAGCAAATAACAGGACGTAGAGAAGAGAAGGGACAGCACGAGCACTTTTTGTTTCAAACACACAAAAAAAACTCACAGACGAAGATATGAAACAGTGCAAGTGAAAGGTCATGGCTAAGCCAGCTATCTCGGTAGGCCATCTCCTCTGCTAACAAGCTGACTGGAAGCGCGCTAATGCAACCTGTGCCCTTTTTGTTGATTGCAAAGGTGCCAACTATTTCGCGCGTGAGCTGCTCCTGACGTTTCGTCCAAGATTTAGCACTCATGAAGGTTTCGCCTGCACTCACACCCTTGGCAATCTCGACAGTGAAGCGCAAGATTGCTTCTGGGCACCGATGACCTCAACGACTTGACGCACTCCCTCCGGTGTAAAAGCTATGCCAGGTGTTCCCAGTGTCAAAATCTCTTGAAGGCGCTCAAAGGCAATTTCATAGACCGCTATGTCACAGATTTATTAATTATACCAGTTACTTTCACTTGTTTGCCCCCAAAGGCAATTGCCATGTCTGAAGTTCTCATGAATGAATGCACAAATTACCAGTATCAAGCAGCGCCACAATTACATGCTGAATAATAGATGCGCTCGTCTTGCCCAGCTGAGCTCAGCTTCCAATGTCCCAGCATTTGAACCACACAGCAGGCTTTCATATGGCACATGACCAATGCCATATACATACATACATACATACATATATACATATACACACAAACCCATTGCCAACCAGTTCGCTGGCTGTGTTGCTGCCAACTTCTCCGCCTCGCGACATTCGCATCATGGCCTTTTTCGGCCTTCTCTTTCTTTTCGATAACGCTCACGGCGCATTGCGCAGCCGTCCTTCGCAGCCAGCTGAGAGCGGGCCTAACCTCTCGCACGCGTACCGACCGCGTCCTAGAAGCATGCGGCGTCCACCACACGCACTCTCTCGCGCGCGTGCCGGTACATCGAAGAACCCGCTTGCTGCGACTGTGCAACTTCCGTGCTGGCTGCGGCGGCCGTTGCGTCACAACTGTATACACCACAGCCAGTTCCCTCCCCGCCGAGCCGAAGTTTAGCTTCGTTTCTTCTTCGTACGTCTCTCGCTAACGGTGACCTCGCCTCCCTGCTCGCGCCGAGCTGCGGCGCCTCTCCCACAGAGCGGCGACGTCGCGACAATGCCGTGATGCGAGAGCAACACAGCGGATACAAACAGGCCCTTCAAAAGCCCCGGCGTGGCGCCTGCCACAAACGTCCCATTATATTCTTCGCAGACACGACAAGCTGGCAGTGCGCACGCGGGTCGCCGCCGACCCGGCCGCGCGCGCACACGCGCCCAGCCCGCGTTTTATTGTATTTTCTACGACGTCGTCTTTCGTTCTTCGAGCGCGCACACACACAAAAGGCTAAATGGATAACAGTCGTGCAGCAGACAGCACGAGAGACGTTATGCGGCACAACGATGACTCGCAACGCTACCCGCGCGTGCCGGTACAGGTGCAACCACCGGTGTATATTAAATGACGCAACTTGCAAGTGTATGTTGCGTTCGTCACGCCCAGTGAAGGAATGCAAGGTGCACTGAATGCAGCCGCGCCCCGATAGAGTGCTATTCTGGATCGCGTAAGCGTTCAGAGACAATGGAGCGCGTCATTTGCATGATCGTATGACACGCGAAGCGCTTCCAAAGTGCGAGGGGATTAGTCACGCTACAAGAGCCCTAGATGCGTCGCGCGCGGTCGCTGCACCTGCCTGCGGTCTCCCGGAAACGCAGAGCTACCGATACGTGTTCTACGTCGGTTTTCTTTTTTTACTCTCACGAAAAAAACAACTGCTCGTAGATCGTCCCCGCTCAGCGTGCACGAAGTGGGCTCCCCGGCACAAATAATAGAACCGGGGACCCGCCCATTCAATCGAGTTAAAAGCGGTCGCGCTGGCTCGAGCAAAAGGAAACACACTGTGCCACCGGCACAGCGCGTGCGCTGTTTTTCTTCCCCAGAAAAGACGCCGGTTTCTCTTTCTGGTTCGTGCACAGGAAAGGAAGCGCGCGTAGGAAGCACGCGCTTCTCGAGACGGATCCGTCAACAAACACACAACCCGTCCGCCACGACGTCGAGCCTTGCTCTCAACTCACTTTTGTGCCGGAGACGACCCAGCAGGCCCATGGGCGAAGACCAGACGGATTTCCAGATCGATGTCATGTCGTCGCTGCCGTAGAAGCGCAGCTGCAAGGCGATACCGAGTTACCGTAATATGCGTGCTAAACAAACGTCAACGAAGACCAACGACGGTGCTTGGCCGCGAGCCAGACCAGTTTGTTTTCGCTCGGGGTAGTACGGCACTGGTACGGGTTTCGCCGTCGTTGCGGTCAATTCCTGTCCGTAGGCGCCTCGTAACCAGACTCGCCGCCGGGAAAAAACAGCCGTTCGCGGAAATTTTGCGGCGCGGCGCTCGCTTGACACCGTCCCCTTCCAACCTGCGGCTACTGCTACTGCGAGCTAACTTTGCGCCAGTCATGTAACGAGAGGAGAAGTGGAAAGCTAAAAGAAGCAAAAAATGCGCGTTTCCCTTTTCTGCTATTTTCACGTCGCATCGGCGCGCCTCAGTTTCGCAGAGAGAAAGAAAGCGGTTCCGAGGTTCATTCAAGAAAATGCTCAGGCGCTCACTAAACAAGTAATAAATTTGAAGTTCAACCGGGCGACAAGTGTAACGGATTCGCTCGAGTGCTACACCTTGTCCTTGGAACACAAAAATGACCTTTGGGTTACTTGACAGCTACGTGAGCTGAGCGGCGTCACATCGGCGCTATCTCCATCGCCATCAGTTGTGGCGAGAGCAGCTGAGAGGTGGAAACAGTGCGCGAACTGTGGAACCCCGGTACTTTGGTGGGAACTCGTGAGTTTTTTTTCGTTGTACACCTGCCGCTGCTCTCTGACGCCTCCTCCTGGGGCGCTAAAAAGTGTATGGTGTGTTCGTGCCGAGCATTTGTTTGGAAACCTTTTGTCGTAGGCGCTCGCGTGCGTTTCGGGGGGTGGCGTGATTTTGGAGGGCCGATGTGGCACTTGCACCGCGCGCCAAAGCGCAACGTGCGGTTCTGTTTCCATAATATTTGTGTATTTTCGCCCTATAGACAATGGTTAGGAGAAATGAGCATGTCAGCCACAAGAGGGTCTTTTTGATTCGCTTTGAGTGGTCGCGTACCCGTTATCTGGGCACTGAGTTTGCAAAGGGTGGAGCAGCTACTGGTATATTGGGCTGCTGAAAGTAGTTCGAGGTTTATTTTCTGATATGCAGTGAACTGTCTTTCCTTTAATTCGTCCCCGAAGGAAGTTACACTTGACCCGAAGTGCGCTCAGCCCTTTGCACTGAGGTCACATCTTCCTGAAAGGCGTGTCTGTGTATGCGCCGGCGGAGGGTAACAGTGCGCAGTGCTGGAGCCGTGCGGCATGCATTCAGAGTTTGGACTTTTTGCACTTACCACCAATATTTTAGTCGTTGTGCAGAGAACGAGACAATCAATGATTGCCTATGACAGTGTGATCAACTTTTGACTGAAAACTCTCACCTTTTAGCAATCGTGCAAGCTTCCAAGTTTTTTTGTGGTAAAGAGACGTCCTTCGAGAAAATATGGCTCGCGCGGTAGTGTGCACTAGGATGGGCCATATACTGGCAGATGTGACAACTGTTCATATTATTGTGTATCGGGTCTGATGGAGACAAACGAAAAACTAGCCAGGCAGTCTTTTATTGTTCCTTTTATTTTTCTCTCTCTTTGCATTTATTGTGCACCCTGGGAGCACTGTATGCTATTGCACTATGTCCTCTTTGCTAGGGTAGATAGCTTTTGGAAGGACACATTAATAGTTCGTACAAAAAGGCCAGTACCTAACACAAAAACTCTGGCGGGGGGCTGAAAGGAACTAAAAATAAATTGTCGCAGCCCGTGCTACCAGGTATAATGAGCTTAGTACCAAACACAGTTCTAGCGTGAACAGTGGCTAAAGTCTGGCTCCATCAAAGGGGGGTCTCTATAGTGATTCGAGCACAGATAGAGAGAGAAATGAAGAGGAAGATAGAGAATATGGCTGGTGCCCTTTTTTACACATCAAACAAAGAAACCATTTTTAAATATTTTTTGCTCAATTTATGACACAACCCGAAACAAGCGGTGCTCACGCTCTACCAGTGTGCTCGACGGTATCCGATGTAAAACAGCTTAGAGTGAAACGAAGCGTGGGCACTACTAACATATAAGAAATGCTCTGACCGCCACTGACAAGAAGACTAGATAATGGTTACCTGCTTCGGGTTCATGTAGTCTCTGCATTCTAGCGTGGGGGGTCTCAGATCCCTTGTCAATGCTGGTGGGAGGTCTGAGACCTCCCGAGACCCCCTTGACTTTAAGCTCTGAGTGTGGATGACATCATAATTCTGCAGGACATTTGGAGAGCTTGGGTACCATATCTGGTCATTTTGGCCCTACTTTGGCACCTCTGTGGCATTGGTATATACAAGGGCGTCCGCAGAATTTTTTGCAGGGGGGGGGGGCCCATTGGTTGTTGGCGCCGGAGGGGGGGGGGGGGGGGGGGGGGGGGCATGTTCGTAGCAAAAAGGCACTATTTGCGGTATGAATTTATTTATTTATATATAAATAAAAAATAAGTGAAATACACACATGAAATAAAAATTACAAACAGCAAATTAAAGTGTGGCTAGGAGAGATACATTGCAGTTTATCAACGAAGAAACAATTAAAATTAATAAAAAATCCAAAAATATACTGTCACTTCGTGGAGAAGAGTGCTCAGTATTGCTGCATACGGGTTCTCGACTCACCCGGATTGATGACCAGCACACAGCACAATATGGTCACAAACACGCAACTACAGTCACTCAGTCAGTCTTCCTTGAACAGCAACTGTAGACTCCACGGATTTTTCTGGGCAAATTGCGTGATTACACGGGTGATAAATTCATTTCTGTGCTTCATTACACGCTCTCGGTGCACACTCGTCACACACATTGATTGGAAAAACGGTTGAACGCGTACGTTGAAAACAAAAGATGTCCATACATACAACGAAAACTTATTTACAAGATAAATGCACGCTCGCAGCTTCATGCACCTCGCTCCATCTTGCTCGCGCATCCGCACAGTCGAGCAACCGCACGCACACTGCTCGCCGCTCGTAGTTTTCTCGTCCACTGTCTTGGTTGTTCTCAGATTCGTTGACAAACGGCCACTAAAAACACCGAAGCACAAATACAGAGGCGCGCACACGTGCAAGGGCTTACTTCCGTGCGACTTCCAAGGGGAAGGGACACTCGCCACTCCGGTAGGAAAATTTGTTTTGTGTGTTTTTATGGGGTTCAGAGCCCCAAAACGACTCAGGTTATGAGGAAAGGAGTAGTACAGAGCTCCGGATAATGTCGACCACCTGGGTCTCTTTACCGGGCACTGACCTCGCACAGTACACGGGCGCTGTTGTCATTTGAGGCCCAGCCAGAGGTGACAGGCGAGCCAGGCAGGCGCCATCGGGCTGCGTTGACCAAAGGCGCTGGTTTTCGGAGAAGACGCAAGGGACGCTGGTGTGGGGGCGCCTCTGGAGACTGCGTCGCCGTGAACAAAAGATGCTAATCTCCTTTGCCGAAGATTCTGATAGCGGCGCTTCTACCGCACTGCGCTCTCCCGTGGATCGGAGGCACAGCGAGCGGCGGCGGCGCCAACTGATCGCCCGCTTGCCCATGAGCAGCCCGACAAAGCGGGGGTGGACACGGCTGATTTGTCTTTCCGTCCTGAAGAATTGATCGGTGGCCGGCATAACGAAGGCGAAAACAAGATGCACTGTGCACTGTCTGCCTCCGTGTCGCTATCTGTCTAGAGATCAAAGAAACAGGCACCCATTTCAAGACGGCTTGAAACACATGCTCGCCGGTGCCGCTGTATGTCTGCAACAGGTCGGCCTTCAACAGAGCTAACGATGGCGTGGTTTGAAAACGGCATAAAGACGCGTGCCCGGACGCGGCATTTCGCAGATGTGACCCAAAGCGTGGAAGCGGGGCTGCTTTTACCCTTTTGGCTGAGTCCACCACGGCCCCTGGCGTGCGGCCATCACTCACGGTTCGAGGGAGTGATTTTCCAGGGGGGTGCAGCCGCCCCCCCTTGCCCCCCCCTCCGGACGCCCATGGGTATATAGAGAGGTGCTAAAAATGAATGGCATAGTGTAATTTCCCCACCTTTTCATTGCATACATCTCCGCTGTAGGTCTGGTATTGCTTTTTGAGGTGCATAGCTATCAGTTGTCAGTACTTTTTAACTTTTCATCCTTGCAGTTACTTTGCTCACAGCCCTTTCCAACTGCGCTTCTAACGCTTGCAGGAAAATTGGAACGAAGCACGGAATATGATTGGTTATCAGAAAATGAAAGGCACAGTAACTGTCTGGCTTCTCGGCGGATACCTCAACCACGCCATGAGGGAAGAGAGGAAGGCGGGAGTGAAAGAAAGAGAAAAAGGGGTGGCATATTGGAGGGCTTCGAAATAATTTTGACCACCTGGGGATGTTTATCCTGCACCGACATCGCACAGCACACCTCCATCAAAACGTGGCCGCTGCGGCCGGGTTCAAACCCGGACACTAGGGCTCAGTAGCCGAACGCGCTAACCACTGAGACGAAATATGAATTAACGAGTGGAATGCATTCTGGCAGCTTGTTTAAATGCTAATGATTCTATAACTGCCATTGTGAAGCATCATGTCATAAGCCAAAAGATGTGATGTGACAAGAGGGTAACATAATGCAGACTCTGAATTTACTCATTAATGAAGCAATACGCACTGCATTCAGTGCAGTTAGGTGAATGATTGTATTCAGTGACAGCTTTTCTTGGCAATGAAGAGACTGTAAACCATGTTTTATTTTGACACAGAAAACTCAAACGAAGAAAGAAGCACTTCACAGTTGTTCATGATAAACACGTTCCTTTCCACCCCAAGTTGCTCTTAGGCGAGAGTGCAAAAGTAGACTTATCATGAGCGCTTACATTCCTAAACGAAGGAAACGTCATCAGCAAATCATAATTCCTTTTAAGAACTAGTCTGCCTGCACAACAGTGAGATCTTACCAACCCTGTGTTTGGCACATGATAGCCTCAGCTGCTCATGCACCATAAAACTCAACTTACAACAGCGATATCATTCTGTTTGCTTACAGACTATTGAAAACAGGAGAACCAACGAGAGCTATTAGTGCAGAAAAATTTCCTAGTGTATTTGGGTGCATATGTCAGCTCTGTCATGTGCATTTAAAGTTCATAAAATCCGAGAAAGTTAGCTTAAATGAGTTGTAAAGTAAAAAGTAAGAAAGGAAAAGCTTTAAATGCTGCAGCTTTGCTTGACTAGCTAGGGTATGAAGGCCTGCAAAGTTCTAAAGTTAATTGACCGAGTCTGTATGATTATAACAGTTATAAAGAAAATGTAGAGCCTTCCTTTGGATTATTTTGAGTGTGCAGATATCTGTCAGGTGTGTGAACCAGAGCATATATTTGCATATTCTAAGGTCAGCCGTACAAGTGTAACATAAAGGTGTTTCATTTCGAGAGTCAAGTCTTCCATGGCTCCTTTAAGGACTAACAGCTTCTGCATCGCTGTCCTGGTTACTTATTTATACATGCACTGTCTAGGTCAAGTTGGAGGAATTGATGACTCTTAAATGATATTCAGTAATACTGCAGATTATGGCTATCGAGGAGGGTGTTCGCTGGGAGACTCGTCTCCTACCTGTCTCACCGAGTGACACAACATTTGATGTCCCTATGCCAGTCAGAACTTGAAAGTCAACCAGCAAGAACTTAGGGCCCTCTTAACTGCATTCTTAAAGAAGAAAATGCAATAGCATTTAGGTTACTGTGGATGTCTACAACGAGCGTCTATTGTTTTTCTTGCAATTCTCCCACCAAAATTCTGGTTGGAACCGGTTCCATTGCCCTTATATGCTATTCATGAATCATCACCTTCTAGAATGTTAGAGTTCCTTCAATTAGATAATCGTGTGGGATTGTGCTGTTCTGACCCACTAATCCACCTTAATCCGTTTTCTGATGTGGGCATACTTCTAAAAATTTGGGGGTCCTTAGGAGTTTTTGGGGGTGGGCAGACTTCCAAATTTCGGCAGTCACATTTTAAACTTTGGCAGTGCCCCATGATAGGTCACGTGGTGTTGATGACATCCCAGCCTTCTCGTTCACGTTCATAGATCGCATGGAGTTTTTTTGCCACTATTGGCACAGTAGTGCACCGGTTAAGCGATGTGCCACTGCCCCGCAGGTAGCTGTATCAAACACTTATAATGTATCATATCATATTTATCATATTTATAACGAGCCCCTCATTCCCCTTCTATTGTTTGCTTAATTGCTTAGCGAGGGCCTCGGTTCTGGCAGCCTTGACGCCATAGGAAGCATAAGAGGGTTCTCACGCAGCTTCCACCCTCTTCGTCCGATGACGTTCTACGTCACACCTGCGGTAACTCAGGACGTTCCACGTCCGCCGCTTATGAACGTGGGTGGCGCTGATGAACACTCTCAAGGTTAGATTACATGTGAACATAAATACCCCCGAAAGCAGAAGATTTGACAGCCGTCGCCGTAGCTCAGAGGTAGAGCACCGGACGCGTAATTCGGAGGTCGTGGGTTCGGATCCCACCGGCGGCATGTGGTTGTTTTTTCTTCTGCTTTTCTAATCAATTCGCATTAAGCGATAACATATTCAGTAATATTCTAAATTGATCAACACCACAAATTAAATAAATAAATTTTTAAAAAAATCCCCTGTGCCCCTTGGTTTCTGTGGCTGTTGGCTTCTATCACAGTCACCGGTGCAGCTTGTGAAAGACAAGTTGCTCTTCCCGAGCTCCCGTAAGGCTCATGTGCAGCACCGCAGTGAGCAGGTGGCAGCTGCGTTGAATTTGGCGACGGGGGCAGTTTGCTCACAATCCGATGGGCAGGTTGTCACTTTCCATGGTGGGGAGGTTGCGATGACGTCACAAGGTCACGTGACCTCTCTCGACCAATCAGGGACTTTCGTGGAGAATTTCATATTTCGTGGTGCTCTCTGATGGATCAGTTGGGGTCATGTTAACCTGGTGACATCATCAGGGAATTGGCCAATCAGAAAATTTCGTTGCAGAGAAGCAGGAAATTTTTTGCTCAATGACAGCCTGTATGCTATTGCATTAAAATAGTATTTAAGGTTTGTCAGTTTATGCAGTTTTAAGAACAGACAAAAAAAAAGGTTCTCACCTCCGAGCGTGCATTACTTTAAAAGGGGCGCCCTAAATTGTGTGTTTTTGCTGACGTAAGCTATGGTGAAGGGATATGTACAGAGTCGATCACACTTGTCTAGAGCGCTAGAGTGGGGTGCTGGGGAGCAAATGAAGTGAAACCTTATCGCAGCTCCTTTACTGGGGGTAAGGCGCTGGTGCCTGTGTGGTGCACATGTCTATTAGGCTTCTCCCCAGCACAAGTATTATCAGTGAAAGTCAATGCCTACTTCAGAATTTCACTTTATTTCCACCGGACGGCATCGCTCGAGCGCTCTAGACAAGTGTAATCGACTCTGTACAATGCATTCTGTGCTGTGTTGCATGTTGTAGCTGTGTCATGCATCCTCTATCCTTCCTAGCTGGCAGTACAGAGGCCACATATCGTTTAGATAAGGCCTAATCACCTGCTTGTTTCCTTTTGTCACGCAGCTTCTCATAAAATCATTGCTTGGTTGAAGGCGACACAATGTCTTCATCATCAGCGTCACCTACACCGTGGCATTACTATGTGCCGATCCTGCTGGCTTCTCCTGTGGCGCTGCTCATGGTATCACGGCTGTGGCGCCGGTACCAGGCCCGACGAGCATGCCTGCGGCACCGCCATTTTCTCATCACGGGCGGCTCGAGTGGCATCGGTCGCGCACTGGCTCGTGCAGTGGTACGCCGGGGCGCAAATGTGACGCTGGTGGCCCGCAATCTGGACCGACTCGAGGAAGTCAAGATAGAGCTGCTGGAAGAAGCGAGCTCACCCGAGCAGGCCATCCACACGCTGTCGGCGGACCTGACGGAGGGAGAGGTGGGAGAGGCGGCGCTGGTTCGGGGCGTCGTGGAGGCGGAGCAGGTGTGCGGCCCTGTCGACTACCTGGTGAACTGCGCAGGGGCGGCGGTCAGCCAGCGCTTTGACGAGACGCTGCTGTCCGATTTCCGACACATGATGGAGGCAAGTCTGTGTTCTTGGGCTTTAGTTTTGCTGACCTCTGTTTCAGCTTTCTTCCTGAGAGGGTAGCCCGCACCTGGGGCTCTGAACCTTGCTTTTCCTCGCGGACCTACTTAACTCGTAATAGGGCCTGCATAAAGCTGGTGTGATTTCTGTACAGTCAGGCCGGAATGAAACGCGAACAGAGCATGTCAAGAAAACAAAATATTTTACCTGCCTACTTTCAGCTGAAGTGTACAACTAGCCTGATTCATGTGTCTGGGTAAAGGGCCTACTGAAATGCATAATCGAAAATAGGTTGTAAAGGAATATCTCGCTGCAAAGCAGAAATGTATGACATATGCGTGCTCGCGTTTCATTCCGGCCTGACTGTACATGGTTCACAACTCGACCGTTAAACTCCACTATCCGACCTATGATCCCAAGTGCACTTCATCGCTCCTTCAACTCCCGGCATCAGTGAACGGACCTCTCTCAAAGGAGACATCATTGCTGTCTGTTTGCACACAGTCTATCCCTTTCCTTATTGTGTCTTCCCTCAGCTTGGCCACTTTTCCCACACGTTGGCTGCCCAACAGTTTGACATTTGCTGTGCGGGCAGCAGATATTGTCCCTTTCTTTATAAGCGCATGCAGACTGCAAGGCAGGGCACTCTAGCATTACTGTGAGAGCAGAGTCATACACATCATCTTCTGTGGTTGATCATGTACTGCATTTTAAGTTTGCTCATTTTTTGCAGTTGTACAGCAGGTTCCTAGTATTGTTCTATATTTTCTCTTCATGTTCTTGCACCAGCCCTCTCGATTGCTCCAACTGTTTCTTCTTTGTTTACTTAAAGTTTCAAACTAGAGTGCTTTAAAGGGACACTGAGGAGAATTTGAAGTTGGCTTGTATCGGCAGAATACCAGCTCCTGATTACAAAAACGCCACTCATACTGACAACAAAGCTCTTGTAACGTAGATAGAAAAGAGCAAGAACCAAAATACAGGTATCGCCGCCACAGGCCAAACTCGCAAGTACAAGCGTGGTGACGTCATAGGACAAAGCAGTGTTGCTAGAACCAATGGTTCTAGCAACTCTAGGACCCGAGAAATCACAAATCACTGAGGTGCAGCCAATGCATGCGCAAATCTCTTTGACGTTGCCAGATGGCGCCACGTGCCCGGCAGCTACGCGCGCGCCTGCAGCATCGGGACCAATCAGCACCTGCTCCCCGGCAGTAGACGGGCTCCCGGTATTCCGCTAGCGGTAACAAGGTACACGGCCATGGTACACGGTATGCTAAAGGTGTTTATTTGCGAGAACCTCGTTGACGACTTCGAGAACGAGATCCATCGAAAACGCCAGTGCAAACGTAAGCGAAGCGACTGTAGCGACGGCCGCAATAGCCGATAGATGCCTTCAACGTGCGGCCGGCGGTAGCTTTCTTTTCGGCTGCTGCTAGGCCGCACTGCTGGCCGCCAGAAATCACGGAGTCCTGTTACGTCATGTGCACGTCATGTTTCACGTCACTTAGTCCTGTGTCGTCATAGGAGAATGCCAAGTTTGAATCAGAGCGGCGGGAAAAACTTTTTCAAATTCAAATTTCTTAGAAATAAATGCATGTTTCGCTGCCGGCCAAGTGGCAACAAAGCCATGACACGCCGAACTATCGGATTTTGCTATAAAAAAAATATTTATAGTGCTCTCCTCACTGTCCCTTTAAAGAAAATTTCAGTGGCTTTGTCATTTTAATTTAGTTTTCTTGGTGAATGGAGTACTTGTACAAGGCTCTGTAAGAGCTGCATCAGGCCATCCTTGTCTCCCTCACAGCCAGGTGAGCATACATCGCAGACAACAAGCGCCACTTGCTTATGTAGGGCATGTGCTGTAAGAGTGACTTAATGCTGGCAGGCACCACAAAGCGCATGCAACTTAATGCAGCTTGTCTTTTGGCAGGGTGCTTAGCTGTTGCTTGTTTATCTTGTATTTGTGAGCAATGTTTGGGAGACTGTACTGCTATCTCTGAAGGCTATGGTTTTGCACAGTTGAGGATTATAAAAACAAGAGTTGCACATAAAAGTATTGGTCAAGAGAGAAGAAGCACACAGCACAGACCGACAGCTGGTTTACTGCGCCAATGCCTCCTTCTTTCAACATGTGCCAGCTAGCCCCTCAGCAGACTCTTCTAGACAGTTGAGGAATCGGTGTAATGCTGTGTCCCATGCCACTGTGACGGCATTGCAATGTGCATCTCGCAGCTCAACTACCTGAGTGCTGTGCACGCTACCCGTGCAGTGCTGCCTGGCATGAAGCAGCGTGGATCAGGCAGCGTGACGTTTGTGTCGTCCATTGCTGGCCTCATGGGGATTTACGGCTACACGGCCTACTGTCCGTCCAAGTTTGCCCTCGTTGGACTGGCCCAGTCGCTTCGCATGGAGGTGAGTGCTAGTTCACGGTGTTCGGGGGGGGAATCCTCTGCTGTGGAGCGGGGCCTCTGGTGTGACGGAACAGCTAGGGTTGACTTCCGCTTGGACACAGTCACTCGTGTGGCTATAAATAAATGAGGACCTCTCAATCTCTCTAGCCCCTAGGAGCACAAATTGCTTGTGAATGGTGTTGAGCCACTCTGCATGCCTTGGCTTCCATCCTTTAGTGCCTGACATGCATGCAGAAAGACGTGTTCGGAGGCATGACCCCCAAAAACATGTCCAAACTCAATTAGTAATGCCTGTCTGTACAGTGAAACAGTCTGTTAACAAGTGCAGTATGATTAGTCCCAAAATAAAGGGGGTGAAAGGAATGGTGGCGTTTGAGGCATGTGTGGGTTTATATGGTCAGGTTACCTGGAAAGCATTCCAAACATATCTGCCAGCCTTCCAGTGTCAGAATTTGGGATAATGAAGACGGGGGACGACATCAAGTGCGTGTGTATACAGGGATTGTGCTTGCCATACAAGTCATTGCTCATTTCAGAAATTTTCAGCAGTCAGTATTCTGAAGGAACTCTCAGAAATGGGCTCCCTTCACCAAAAGGTGTTTTGGACTGTCAGGCTATGCCCCAGCGGCCTGTGGTGGTCATTTTTCTTGCTTTGTATTACACGTGGTAGGAATGGCAATGAGGTCAAGATTGTCTGGTCACCGAGGCAGCTCACAGAGAACCATTTATGAGTGCCGCACAGCTTGCGACGGTTCTTCCATACTATCATGGATGATGCACGCAATGACGCGGGCAGTCCGTGCTCTGTGTTCTAACATGCACGACAGAACCACGCACCTTTTCATTCCCAAAATGAATGGGGCTCAGAAATGGCTGCCTGGCTAGCAAAGCGCATGCACGTAAACTTGGCAGTTTCAACAGTGCTTGTCTTCAGCAGCACCGATGGTGTTCTGGGCCACACAATGTCGCTTTCCTTTTTATCTGTGCTCGGATACAACTCAAGAACGAAGCCAGCATTTGCCCCTCAGAGGAGACCTTCCAGCCAATGACGTCAGCTGATTGTCATGACATCGTGGTTAAGTTGTTTACCATGGCTAATTCCCTTGCACTTGCCAGCCTACTGCTATGAAACGCTACCAGGTGCTAGGGGATCAGCCACAGCGTCATTAGAACCAGTCGGTGTCATCGGCCGAAGGGCCTCCTTTGAACGGGATTTGCCACTTTGTTCTTGAGTTGTATCTGACTGTAGTGTGAGTTCTGTGCGCATTTGTCAGGGACTCTGAAGATTTCGAGGTAGCCCATACCCTCAGGGTTTGACCCTTTCCGCCTGCCTTTCTCTTTCCAGCAGTACCTACCAATGGTCGCAAGGAAAATAGTGAACAGCCATAACAGCTGAATTAAAACACACCAGACCGACAGAGAATTCGACAAAGTGGTCCCTGCATCGCGGGATAAGCGGGAGAAACAAGCTCTTTATTTCGATAAACTGAACTTTTGGATTTCACTCCTGTCGGAAACATGTAGGAAAAAATTTGGCAGGAACGTGCATTAGTCCCATAGAAAAGCTAGCAGTTCGTCGTAATGGTATGAATAACTAAAGAAAAAAATCTGCCAGTGGCTGCTGTAGCTTGGATCTCTCTGGCTTTGGCCATGTAAACACATTTCTTAAGGAAATCCTTCCAAATAAAGCCAGGGACAATTTTCAGGAGAAATAAAGTCGTATTCGTACAGTCGGAAGGTTTGGGAGAGTTGTCAGATGTGCTCTAAGAAACACAAGGGGACCATGGAACTTGTTAAACAATCTCTGCTACAAACTGAAGCTTTCTCAAATCTTAGGAGGCGAAAATAGAAAAGTCAGCCCTCCCTCCTTGCCGCTAAAAAATGAAATGACGATTACCTGCCTGGTAGTGAAGATTTGCTTTGAATGCTGCTGCCACGCATGTGTATGTAGTGATCTGCATTTGTTTTGGGGAGAGTGCTTTTTGGTACGAGAAATGTGTTGACACAAGCTTGAGCCTCTCATCGTGCAACGTCCCGAAAACGTTCATCCCGTTTTTGCTGCACATTTTTGGCTGTGGCCTCCTGCATATGGGCTTCGTTCAGAGCACAACACTCCGTCTCGGCTGCGTCCACAGCCTTCCGGCAACACGACTGATGTGCCACATCGCCACTTGCGGCTTATCATAACTGCGGCAGCTGCTACTGCAGAGACGCGTGGAATGCTGTGCCATGCAGTCATCCCTCGCCTCACACTTTGTCTTCTTATCCACTGAAAACCAGTGCGACTCACATGATCACCCGTGACCACCCCATGATCATGGGTTGGTCAGGTGGCCTACTAGTAGTAGTAGTAGTAGTAGTAGTAGTAGTAGTAGTAGTAGTAGTAGTAGTAGTAGTCGTGACCATCTGGTCGCACCGATGGGTGCTACTTCTTGAAGGCTGGGAAACTTGGCTATAATAGCTAGTGCTGTAGAAAGAAATAAGAAGAACAGCATTTGGCAACAATAGGCCATAACTAGCACGGAGTGTTGAGTTTGTGTGGTTGTAATTGAGGATAAATGCGTTCTCCCTGTCTAACCACGGCTGACACAGTTCAAAACTGCTGACCCTGCCACGTGATCGAGTGCTGCCGAGCGCACGCCGGCCACAGCGGGCCTTGCTCTGAGGTGGTACAAAGAAACAACACTCTGGCTGACACAAACAAGGCATTTATTGCTGCAACAACTATTAATAACGCCAGCTAGCAACAAAATACGCTAAGGAATCGAGGTCGTCCAACTCGCCAGCAAGGTTACGAGCGAATGTTCGCTCATGCCAGGGCATGGTTGAAGCTCAGAGGGCAGACAGGACGAGTTCAAGGAACAAATGTTCCTCCCACGAAGCCTCACCCCGCTGGCAGAGAGCGGAGCGTCAGGCCGGAATGCCCGCGCGCTTAGAGTTCCTGAACCATAAAGAGAGAGCTATCCCTTGCGCACACGTACAGCAATCGCACCGTCTGTGGCACTCGTGTTGCTGCAACACCAGCGCCCTCCCTTGTTAGTTACAGTAACTAGAAACTAAGAGGACCCATCGCGGGGAAGAAAACCGAAGGGGACAAGACCCCACAAGTTGCATGACTAGCCAATCACAGGAGTAAACAAAATTGCCATTTTGCCCCGCCGCGGGGCTCAGTGGGTACGGCACTCGGCTGCTGGCCCGAAAGACGCGGGTTCGGTCCCGGCCGCGGCGGCTGAATTTCTTGAAGGCGAAATTCTAGAGGCCCGTGTGCTGTGCGATGTCAGTGCACGTTAAAGAACCCCAGGTGGTTGAAATTTCCGGAGCCCTCCACTACGGCGTCTCTCATAGCCTCAGTCGCTTTGGGATGTTAAACCCCAATAAACCAATAAACCAACCAAAAATTGCCATTTTAATGTTTGAACATGTTAAGCAAACCAGAGGCATAAAAACTCATGCACTTATAATTTTATCATGATTACCTTTTCGTTTATGTAACCAGAAAAGCACTACTTTCTTGTCTTGGAAGAACTCAGTGTGGTCATGAATGTGGGCGGAACTTCACCGTTTATCTGACTATAGTTTGCTGGTTAAGTGCTTTGCGGGAGCCAGGCCATGAAATAATAATATAACCAACCAGCATGCGAGCCATAGCTGGATACATGTTGTATTCTCTGTGTGGAGCAGCCTGTGCAAACATCATCTAACAGCCAGCAATCTTTTCGCGCAGGTAAAGCACCGTGGAGTGCACGTGATGGTGGCTTTCCCTCCCGACACCGACACGCCGGGCTTCGCCGAAGAGGAGCGAACCAAGCCGACCGAGACCAAGCTCATTTCTTCAGAAGGTGGTCTGTGGTCGGCCGACGCCGTGGCCAGCGCCCTGCTCCAAGACCTGCTGGAAGGCAACGTCACCTCGACCTTGGGGATGGACAGCTATGTCATCAGCACGTTGTGCGCGGGAATGATGCCACCGAGCTCACTGCTCGAGCTGATGACGCAGGCTGCGACCATGGGCGTGCTGCGCATTGTGGGATGCCTTTACCTGACACACTTCTATAGGCTTGTGGCCCGCTGTGCAGCAAAGCGCGAAGGTGGGAAGAAGGGAAGCTAACTCTCAACAGCAGAAGGACGTATGGCTGCTGGAAGGCTATCAACGTCCGAGGTGATGACATAGATTAAGTGCACAGCACTTGCATGCGGGTGTGTAAAGTGGACAATTGTGAGGCAGTCTTTTTTTTTTTTTTTCTGGTGCCTGGAGCTATGCGTATATCAGGTATGGTGAGCTATTGCTGCCCCTTGTTCAAGGAAGTGGGGCCAAGGTATACTAATGTATATAGTAATTTGAGTTTTCATCTGAAATGTTACTATACAGGGATGATGTGGGCCATGGATGATGTTGCAATAATGCTATTTTAGCAGTTCTCCTTGGTGTTTGTCACAAATACGCTAGCTTGTAGTGTGTACACTTTTCACTTTGTTGCAAGTTGCGTGTTTAGTGGGCAAGTGTTTCTACTCGGACATGAAAAGATTGCGCAAACTGTCAGCTATGCCATGCCTGTAGAACATTTGTGGAGGAACGAGAGGTGAGTTCAAGCTTCAAAATGACTTTTGTGAAGCTTGCGAAATGTCATGCGTGTTCGAGAAATGTGCTTGCCACCTCACAATGGCTGCAGCGCATTTAATTCTGAGTGATTGGTGCAAACCATTTGGGACATGGTTGACAAGCACTTGCATACGCACAAATATTGTGTAACAGTAATGCTTTGCATGTGTGGAGATTACGCGATAATTTCATCCTGACAATGCGAAAGTGACCGAACGATCAACAGGCTGTACACTTGATCAACACTTACGTTCTCGTTACTTGTGCCAGGTTTCCCACGTGTGTGTTTTCGTTCTCTAATTTCCTTACCTTTAGGTTACTCAGGTTTCTGATAGCATTATATAAGGCACAGTTAAGCATCCGTGCATTGTTGGTGGGATGCATACATTGTGTGAACAATTTGTGTCACTGGCTCACTGGCCAGACAGCATGTGTCTCATCAGCGTGGGTGGTTTTTATATGTCCTGTTGAACTATTCTTGTCGTGACAGGGTGCTGTGCAGTGCTGTGCCTTGGTCATGCTATCTTTGTTACTTAATGTGTGGGTGTGTATGCATAACTAAAGCAGACGATGCATGTGTTTGGAGAACATGTGCAATGAAATCTCTTACCGCACACGACAGCTAGTCACAGTGCCTCTCACAATGTCTGACCACTGTGCCAGGTCTTCCTTGGGTACAACCCTCTGTCCACCTGTGTCTTCATATTGATCCAAGAAAGTGAACTGGCGTGACATCTCAATGCAGCGTCGGTCAATAAACTGCTCGTAAAACAGTGGTTGTTTCAGTGCCTTGACCTGTGTGCACAAGCGTGCATGCTTCATGCTCAAGATGTTTTGTCACCTCGGGTCTTGAACTGCAAAAAAACTTCAATTATGGTCATGCGACATCCCTCAGCAATTTATTTTAAAGTGTGCCAGGTTGCTTTTCTCTGTGCAAGAGGCAACGAACTGCTTAAAAGCTTTTTATTGCAGGCAAGTGCTGGGGACTTCAGCGTTTAGATGTGGCATAACCCTTTCGGACACTCATTATGTACTGCGATCGAGAGAAATGTGAAAATTTGTGCGTACATTTCCAACCCTGTTATGCAAAAATAACTAATGGCTAAAGCACTTAAGAATTCACACTTATGCGCTTGCCGGATTTCAGCCGTATTCTTCAAGAAAACACATTTGTGCTGAATTAATTTCCTTTTTCGTCCTAAGCAGCTTCTGCAATGAAAAATTTGCTACGGTATCCTTTAGTGAGACATTCCACCCCCGCTCGAGAGAAGAAAAAAAAAGTTGCAGTACAAGGTAGCACTTCCAAGGCCTACCATAGAAATTTGCGACGTCAGTCTTTATTTCTTGTTTCTAACAAGTGATTCTTTTTTCTAGCCACGAAATGGATCTACCTTTTTGTACAGCAGGGACTTCGAATGTCTCTGGCATCATTGACTGTGAAAACGGCTGTAAATGCTTCAAAAATGTTTCAAAAGTCGCTTGCACAATTGTTGATGCCGAGCCACGAAGGGATAAATGGGGTCCTTTGTTTTTTTACGCAATTCATGCACTTTGAATAGACTTGTTAACGTCTAGGTTACACCAGATTTCTGCTTGAAAATGCTCTCAAGAGAACTCATTTTTTGCCAAGCGTAAGACACCACATGAAAATTAGCACAAATCTTACACTTATTGCAGAAGGGTTGCTGTTATCCTAACAACAAATGGCACAGTTAACTTGCGATCTTAAACCCCCTTTTAACAATTGTCATTCAAGAGTCATCTTATTTTATAGATAGGTTAGAAAAGCAGGTTTTGTAGCGTCCTGGTCGTCCAAAATTCGTCCTGGTCCGGGGTTCAAACCCAGGACCACCGCTTAGCCGTCCCGGTTAGCTCAATTGGTAGAGCGACTGCTCCGGTGAAGCGGTGGTCCCGGGTTCGAACCTCGGACCAGGACGAATTTTTCTTTAACTGCGAAGTTTCTGAGAAAGCTGTATAGCTTTCCTTTGTAGCCGTATGGCTGCGCTCGGGTGGATGTCAATGAGTAATTACTCCCTTATTACAAATTACTCCACCTTGGGGGATTCTCCTAAACATTTGACCATTCCTTGTACAAAGATTTTAACACAAGTTCAAGAACCCCAGTGCTTAAAATCGTTCCAAAGCCCTCCACTACAGTGAGCATCACCACTATAAATGCCCATGAACATGATTAGCCCTCACCCATTCACTGTAAAACAAAAGATGTGAGGCTCTTATTGTAGCTAGAGCTACACTACACCAGCTCTTCGAGCCTTCAGCGTGGCACCCCATGAGCTCCCTAGCCTTGAGCTCTTCGAGCCCGTGGTGAGAGTAGCTGCTGCTGCCGGTGAAACCGAGCTGCAACAGCTGTGCGCATGCACTGTGTGGAGTGGGTGGGGGGGGGGGGGGGGGGGGTCGCAGCTGTATAAGTAGGCGCCTCGGCGGAGCTCTAGCGTCACTCCAGGTTTAACCAGAGCTAAACCACACCCCTTTTTTTTACAGCAAAAAACCCAACAGCAGCTACAGGTAGCATTATAAAATGCACCAATAGCAGAAAAACAAGAAAGCCTCATTCACACAGCAGAACATGTATTGGTATTGCAACTAGCCGGTCCTGTACTGAATCTTGAAACATCGACCTGGGAGCTAGTTCTTAGCCTTGCTGTCGGACACACTGCGGTGAGCCTTTACCATCACACTGGCCACTGTGGGGTCAAGTTGAGGGAAGTCAGGGGGCACCTTTGTAGCGAGCGACGAGCGGCCACATTGGAGAAGAAAATCTCGAGTGTAGCACTTGCGCTTTGACTGCGTGCCGCACGATGATGAATCAGGTGCAGGTAGTTCTTGATCGTCTTGATCCAAGCTGCTTGGAAACTCTTGCGAGTTGCCGGTTGCCTTGTATCCCTCAGTCTGGAAAGCTGCATTAGCATGATCCGACATCTTGAAGCCACTTGGGAACTTCTGTGAGCTGCCGGTTGTCTGGTATCCCTTAGTCTGGAAAGCTGCATTAGCATGATCCGACATCTTGAAGCCGGTCTGCACCGGCAAGCTCTTCGTGGCGTTGGGCCGTGAAGCATGATTCAGAGCATGGGTGGCTGCCATTGTACCAACGACTGAAGAAGGCACTTGACTGCCTTGACCCAAGCCGCTTGGGAACTTCTGTGAGCTGCCAGTTGTCTGGTATCCTTTAGTCTGGAAAGCTGCATTAGCATGATCCGACATCTTGAAGCTGGTCTGCACCGGCAAGCTGTTCGTGGCGTTGGGCCGTGAAGCATGATTAAGTGCATGGGTGGCTGTCACCGTATCGACAGCCGAAGTAGGTGCCCAACTGTCTTGATCCAAGCTGCTTGGTAATTCTTGTGAACTTCCAATTGTCTTGCACTCCTTAGTCGAGAAAGGTTCACTAACAAGATCCAGTGTCTTGTAGCTGGTCTGCACTGGCAAACTCTTTGAGTCATCAGACCATGTAGCACGTTTCTGTGTACGCAAGGCTAAAGAAGGTACTTCATTGTCAACCAGGCTTGAAACTCCTTCCGAGGTCCCAGGTGTCCTGTATGCCTTAGTCCCTGTTGATGGGCCA
This sequence comes from Amblyomma mixtum, assembly GCF_055824585.1. Lineage (NCBI taxonomy): Eukaryota > Metazoa > Arthropoda > Arachnida > Ixodida > Ixodidae > Amblyomma > Amblyomma mixtum. Next base: position 50,531,773 of record NC_143013.1, read on the forward strand.
TTATGCAATGTCTCAAAGCTAGCCTGCACCCGCAAGCTCTCCATGGTGTCAGGGCATGCAGCATGCTTCAATTCATGGGTGGCTGTCAGTGTATGAACAGCTGAAGAAGGTACTTGCACGTCATCTAAGAAGCTTGAAAGTTCTTGTGAGCTCCCAGTTGCCTTGTAGCCTTTAATCTTGGCTGGTGCACTATTGTCATGCAATGTCTCTAAGCCAGACCGTACCAGCAAGCTCTTGATGTTAGGCCATGAATCATGCTTCAGTGCATTGGAGGCTACCTTCTTGGCATCCTGCTTACAGGGCAGCATTGTTTCGAAGCGTTGCATGGTTGCAGTGCAGTCGAGAGATGACATATTTGGCTCAGCAGTCCAGCTAGAACCTTGGGTCTGAAGTGGGCGAAGCTCGTCTGCTCCTTGTAGAATGTTCTTGTCGGCTGAGACACTCGTCAACATTGCATGAGGATCACCATAACCTCCTACAGCAGTTTTGTTCTCTTCCTTGCACAGAACTTCAGTGGCTGGAGTCATAGATGATTGTCCACCAGGAGGAGGGTGCGCATCATCCATTTGTGGCTCACCATTTCCAAAAGTTATTCTCAGTTTGTTCGCCACACTTCCATGCAAGCCAGTATGCTTTGGAATAGCAACCTTCTGTGCAGATGTTTCTGTATGCCGTCCAGGTGCATTGCTAGCAGCTAACAGCTTGAAACGCTCCACAGCTTCGAGAAGATTTTTGCAGGCAGGAGAAGGGACGTTCGTTGCCACTTCGTCATTGCAGGCAGATGTAGGGACGTTTGCTGCTACTTCGTCGCCAGAACTTTTCAAGTGGCCGTAGAAGTGGTTCTTCACTGCCAGAGCTGCAGTCCCAACAAGAACAGCATTCGCTCCAGTGATGTGAATAGCATCTCTACCAACAGTAACAGTGCAGGTATATTCTGAATTATTAGCATCATCCCCGCTGCCGTTTGGCATAAGTAGAAGCTTGCGGAAATCACGACTGCGGCCCAAGGCATCAGTGGTCTCGTTCAACATTTCCTGTGCAAGAGGTACAATGCGTTGGCTGATCACATCAGCTGGTGTTTTCACTGCTGTTCCGACTTTTTCAGCATGGCCTGAATTCTGCACCGACCATTTCCGGAAATTCGGCTTTCCGTTCCCGGGGTCACAGCTTGGTACAGCCATTTCATCCTTAGGAAGTCTCTGACCCAAGTCATTGGCGGACTCATAACTCATCGATGGCTCTCGAGGCTGCGGCGGCGCATGCGGTGGTGGAACTGCTGGCGCGATGGCTCTCCGCTGCCGAGGTCTGGACAGCTGGCGGGCAGCTACGTTCCTTGACTCGCTGCTCTCCGTTCCTCCAAACTTCTGGCCGAAGTCTTCTGCGGCGTCTTCGTCAAACTTCCATCCCATAGCCCGCAGTTCGATCACCTCGAGGATCTTCAATCGCGTGACGCTGCTAAGCCCATCGTCGCTGCATGCGTCGCGCAGGAGTACGTAGAACTTGTCCAGCTCCTCTTTTAAGGTCTCTTCCATACTGGCGCCCTTTTCCTTCAAAAAGTTACAGAAGTCTTCGATCTGGGTCGAAATGCTGGCACCATGATCACCGACGGGGGCGCGTAACTCTGCAAGCATTGTTCGCTGCCTGTCCGACACCATTGTTGCGTCAGCTGGACTCGCAAGGGGTGACGGCAGAGCGTCTGAACCGAGGCATGCATGTAAAGGACGTGGACGCTCGAGCTTACGTATGCCTTGCGTGCGCTTTGCAGCCGTCTCGGGGCAGAGTGGCATCTTCGAATACCGGGGCGAACGGGCTCGGAACACCGTGGCACAATCTGCACGAGCGCGGCATGTACTGCTGCACGAAATAGCACGAACGCGCAGAAGACGCGAGCTCGAAGCACGCGTTATTCGCCTTCTGCCACCAGGGAAGCAGCGCAATGAGCGAGCGATCTTCAGAATTTCGGAGGATGGCGATCGGCGTCCGTAGTCCGCAACCCCATTGGCTAATGCTGCTGCGCTGCTGCTTTTACGAAGAGTTGTCACTGGCTTCGTCGGTCACTTGTGTCCAGTACACGACCGTGACTCGCAGTCATGAAAAAAATATTTTATGTCTTTTTACCTTGCCTCTCTCGCGCTCTGATCTAGCTATATGCACCGATGTTGCTGCGCCGATTATTCGATGCGAACGCACAAGACGCGCAGAAATGACTGACAGAAAACAAGAGGGCGTTAAACAGTTTGCGCGAAATCGGTATGATACATTTTTAATGCGTCATTTTAAACATGAAACAAGCATGTAAACTTATTATTTGCCCGCAAGAGCACCGATAAAAACAAGCTTGCGCACGTGGCGCTGTTTTCAACCTTTTACGAGGGCCAACGCTTTTGTGCTAAAAGAGGGCCATTGCGCTCGCCAAGGATATAAAAGAATATGGGTACAAGGATCACATTCGACATGTGAACGCAGTTCACCAGACAGACAAATTTTCCTTCCTCAAAGAGACAGACGAATCGCCCCGCCATCTAACAGACGGAGGTATGCATAAGTACGATATGGCCTTTGAAACGGGGCAGTGGTGGGCGCCACAAGGCCTGGAATTTTTTTTTCTCTCTCTTTAAAATTTTTTCTTTATTAAGAAATGGCGTGTTGTGTTAAAATCGCGTGCGCGAATTATTTGTAGTTTCGCAGGAAAAAAAAAATGGCAGTGGCTTAGCTCTGCTATGCCAGGACATCTCGGTGGACACCTGAACCAGAGGGAAGGCGCATAACTTCCCTCTTGAAACAGTGGATACTTCAACCGTGCTTTAAAGGGGTGGAGACACCAAATTTTGAAGCTATAAAAAGCCTGCTATGGGATTCCTATGTATGCAAGGGCACTCACAGCCAGGTGTTGGACGCAACAAACGTTTAAAAAATATTTTAATTTGGTTCCAAAGATTACCTAAATGCGCACTCTCACGATCTAGACCCATCGCTAGCGCCATCAACCATGACGTCACAAGGGGTGTAGAAAAATAAACTTTTAGTGACGTCATACCAAAATACAGTGACGTACGATGAGCGGGGCACAGCCGCGTGAGCGCAGTCGACGCACCAGCGAGCCGCGTTTGCTGCTAACTGCCACTCACTCGGTTTGCGGCGCGCCGTTGCGAACAGCGTCGCAACGTCCGATTGCAGCTCGTTGCCTGCGTCCGGCCTGCTAGATGTCAACGGCGGGCCGCTCGCGGCAACAACGACGGGAAGCGGCAGCCAATGCGAGCGCGGAGAGCGGCAGCGTCATGATGACAGGGCGCACTCCTTGGAGCCGGGCGGCCTGCGCCAGTCTTCGTGCCGAACGCCGGCATCTGAAGAACGCGATAGTATTGTTTGTTCACGTTCATAGCAAACCCTGGGATATATGAATATCAAAAATGCATCGTTTCTGACGATCGTTGGCAAATACCGAGTTCCTGGTAGAAGTGATGACTGCGATGCAAGCAAATTTCATCCCATAGCCGGTTTTGTGCTGCTGCTACCTGGTGCGGTTCGCCTGCCTTCTGCTAGCTCTGTTGCTGAAGACGTCGTGGAAATCGAGCATATCTTTTATTATGGGACGAGTTCACAGTAAAGGGGTGCCGAGCGGAGCACGTTTCTGAGCGCTGGCCAGTCCCGAAGCGCCCTCAGCTGCGGAGTCGATATGCGAAAGCTGCTAGGCCTAGCGACGACTAGGGCAGTCTGGGACCAGCGCGCAGGTCGTCGGCCGGCGTTGCCGCAGGCAGTGTCGCTGCCGAAAGATCCACTTTTAGCACAGTCATCCTGTCGTATCTCGAATCTAGAAAGCATCCTTTCTGGTAGCATGGCTGTTTTGTATTTTCTTGTGCGGACGTGAAGTACGCCGAGTCTGCCGGCCGGTAGGTCAGCCTGGATACTGTCTGCCGACGTCATAAAAGCGAGCTAAAGAGTGTTCTTGACGTAAATAATAAACCATGGGACAAGAAATGTGAAAAAAGTGTCATTTTTGAGGATCGTTGTGTGCATTGGCGTTAACGTTGACGTGGACAAGTTTTACACTCCGATCATTTTATGGAACGGAAGGCGAGCGCGCGCGGCGAGGCACGCCAGCTGTGCGTCGTCACTTAATTGCTCCTCGCGCATATGTGCACTGTGGTCGTGGAGAGCACGCGAAATGGCGAGACTGTGGGCAATGTGGACGCTAAATAAACATTTATCCAAGTGCTTTCACAACTGATCAGCGCCAGTTATATATAGTAGGATACAACTTAAAAAAACAGCAGTTGCTAACACTGGGCCGCGGTCCACGGCGTCCTGTATTACTCCGCTGACCAATTGCAACTGTAAACGAAATCAGCTTTTTAATGTTAGACTATATCAAACAATCCACGTATCAAAATAATAGAGCTCATAATTCTTTTTCTTGTTATAAGCTTCTTGTTTAGGTAAGAAGAAACGCTTAAGCAGCGGACTACTTTTTGTCGTGGAGGAATTCTGTGTGCAGAGGCTGAATGTGGGCGGAGCTTCACTGCAGACTTAAGTTGTATCCGACTAAATTTAACTTAAAAAGCAGCAGTTGCTAACACTGGGGCCCGCGGCCCGCGCACTACGTGTTCATGCGTCAGCACATTGAGAGTCGCGCTGACCAGGCGCGGGCCGACAGCGCGCCTCTCAATGTGCTGACGCATGAACACGTAGTGCGCGGGCCGCGGGCGAACGGACCGTCGTGTGAATCGGCCTTAATGGTGGTCCGTGGCGGTGGTCCGTGGCCAGCGGAGTAATATATATATTACTCCGCTGGCCAATCAAATGAAATCAACTTTTTAATGTTTGAGTACATTAAACGAACCAGATGTCAAAATTCTAGAGCTTATAATTTCCTTATATAATATATAAGGACCACTTTTTGTCGTAGAATTCTGTGTGGTGGTCCTAAATTTGGGCGGAGCTTCACTGCAAGCATATAAGCGCCGCCCACAATATTAGGGACCACAGCACAGAATTCTTCCATGACAAAAAAAGTATAATCTGTTGTTAAAACTTTTCTTGTTAACTGACAAGCAGCTAATTACAAGAAAAAATTATAAGCTTTAGAATTCTGATACCTGGGTTGTTTAATAAAGTCAAACATTAAGACACTGACTTCATTTACTGCTGCAATTGGCTAGCAGCTCAGAATAGATTGAGACACATGCCGCGACCCTATCTCGCCAAAATTGGGAATCCCTCTGTAACAGGTTGGACGGCAACATGAGCCTGCCTCAGACCTGGAACCTATTCCGCCATCTCATTGATTCTACTCACTCCAAAACACATCAGCAACACAACCTCATAAAGCTCATACACACATCCAAGGCCTCCCCACAGGAACTCCTCGAGGAGCTTCGTGATCTCTACTTCCCCGCATATCCCTCCGCCGACCACCCTGACTACAAAGGCTCACCCAACGACCTCCTCGACCGACCGATCACCGAGGCGGAAGTCAGGGCAGCACCTCAACACGTCCTCAGCTCCTGGCCCCGACGGAGTGCACAAAAGGCTCTCCGCAACCTCGTTTCCCCCTCCGTCAAAGCCCTATCCGACTACTTCACTGAATGCTGGATGCGCGGCGCCCTCCCACCTCAGTGGAAAGACGCCAAAGTAGTCTGGCAAGCCCCTTCTCCCCGTTAACCTTCCCATCTCTCTTACTTCGTGTGTGGGCAAGCTCACGGAGCATGTTCTCCACACCCGGCTCAGCCGATATCTGGAGAATAACAACCTCATGCCTTCGTGCATGTTTGGTTTCCGCCCAGGCTTATCCACCCGGGACGTCTTTCTACAACTCAAACACCACATCCTTGACTCCCCCGCGGGCGACACCAAGGCTATCCTCAGTGTCGACCTGACAAAAGCTTTCGACAACGTTACCCACGCAGCCGTCCTAGAAGGCCTTCACGCCCTAGGCGTAGGTCCGCGGATGTACAATTACGTCCGCGGCTTCCTCTCCAAACGCACAGCCACACTCGCCTTGGGCATTCACCAGCTCCCCGGTGTCTCACTGGGAGCATGGGGAATGCCTCAGGGTGCTGTGCTGTATCGTATTCTCTTCAACATAGCCCTTCTCCAACTCCCTCACCAACTCGCCCAAGTTCCCGACATACATTTCAGCTTCTATGCTGACGACATCACTGCCCGGGCCAATCGAGGCAGTGACGGCAACATGGAACACAACCTACAATTGGCCCTTAACATCATCGACTCGTACGTTCACGCGCGCGGCCTAGCCTGCTCCCCTTCCAGATCGGAACTCTTCCTTTACCGCCTCAGGCCGCACGACCCCGCCAACCCTCCCATGTCACTTAAACTAGGGAATGATCCCATTCCCCTCGTCTCAAAGATTCGCATCCTGGGCCTTGTCCTTCACTCCATCCAAGCTCTCCATCCAAGCTCTCCGACACCATCCAAGCTCTCCAGACCCAAACTCATCAAGTCACCCGTCTAATCCGACGCATGGTGAACCGGCGCACAGGTCTGCGAGAGCGGAACACTCTACGCCTCACCCAAGCCTACATCACGAGCCGCACGGCGTACTCATTCCCCTACCTCCCCCTAAAGCAGAAGGAGCGAGACCGCATCAACGCGCTCCTCAGGAGCTGCATGAAGGTCGCCCTCCGCCTACCCCCCAGCACCTCTACTGCCCGGCTCCTCAACCTCGGTACCCACAACACATTTGAGGAGCTGGCAGAAGCCACTCTAACAGCAGCATAGCTGACTCGCCTGTCGGGTACCACGACAGGCCGCACTATGCTCTGTCAGCTAGGCATCACCCTGATCATCCATCCTACCGAGGAGGCCCCCATATTTCCAGACCTACGCTCCCATCTCATCATCCATCCCATCCCTAAAAACATGCACCCAGAGCACGACGGAGAATGCAGGGCAGCCCGCGCCAAAGCCTTGCACAAGTTTTACGGCGACAGTTCCGAGGTAGCCTATGTGGACGTGGCAGCGTACTCGTCGGGCTCTCGCATGGTCCTCGCCGTCGCTAACAATCAGGCCCGACTACTCGCATCAGCCTCCATCACCAGACTCATCAGAAATCGCAGAGGAAGCAGCCATTGCGCTCGCTCTCATCTCCACCTCTGCCACCAAAATTCTCTCCGACTCAAAATCTGCCCTGTCCAATTTCGCTAAAGGCTTGATATCCCGCACCGCAGCTCGGCTTCTACGCTTCTGGCACCCCACCCGCCCTGTAACCCTTCTCTGGACCCCCGCACACGCAGGCCTCCCGGGTAACAAGGAGGTCCACTCCCTCGCCTGAGGTCTCACTTTCCGGGCTGGAGTTGGACCCCCTCCAACATCCCAGGAGCGTCTGCTTACCTTCAGAGATATCCTTACCCACTACCGAGATACCCGGCGCGTTTATGCACCACCGGCTCCCTCTCTAACCCTAACCCAGGCCTCCCACTGGCGCCGACTCCAGACACGTACTGCTCCTTACCCTATTCTTCTTCATGCCCGCTACCCCGATCAGTTCCTTTCCTCCTGTAAGCTCTGTGGGAAACCGGGAGACTTTCTTCATATCCTTCTCACATGCCCCACCTTCCCACACCCTCCATCTCCAACCACGGCGGAGTCATACTGGGAGACTCTCATGGCCAGCTCCGCTGCTGCTGACCAGCGCCGGATAATTACCGATGCCTTGAAGCGGATAGCCCTCCAAGGACTGTCCTTTGCCCTTTAAGGGCTACCCCTTTAGGGTTTCCTCGTGCCACGTAAGGGGAGACAATGTTTGCCCCCTCTGCATTGCTTGGCAATAAATGTTTCAACCACCACCACCAGAGTGACCCAGTGTTAGCTGCAGGTTTTTTTTTAAGTTGTATACAACTCACCACTGGCCAATCGCCAGAGTAAACGAAATCAGCTTTCCATAGCGTTTGACTATATTAAACAAGGCAGGTATCAAAATTCTAGAGCTTGTAATTTTTTTCTTGTGATATGCTTCCTGTTTAGGTGACAAGAAGAGTTTCAACAGCAGACTACTTTTTCGTCGTGGAGGAATTCTATGCGGCAGTTCTAGATATGGGTGGAGCTTCACTGCAGACTTATAAATTCTTTCCAAGTACAGAGATGTATTATTAATGATTCTGTGAGTATAACAGTCAACCAGGAAACCTTCAGGTGTTCCGCCATTTGAATAAAAAAAATTTTAAATTGCAATACTCAATACACTGTAGCGCAGCAAGAGACGAGAGACGAACACCATGAGCCCTAACTTCCAACAAATTTTATTCTCCTGAAGCATCACATTTATACGCCAGAAAACAGGAATCACATGTGCCAACAGTATCAATTCCTTAGAAAAGTGAGCTCTTTATCTGAGAGGAGAATAGAAGGTGTGCTTACATATGTGCATCCTGACCTATATATCTTTGCAGCTTCAATGATTTCGCGCGTTGCCCTTTCTCTGCTTTTTCCTATTACCACACTTTTATCAAAGAAAGACTTACAGGTTTTTGACTTGCATGTGAGAATGTGATCAACCAGCGATCCGCCTTGCCCTTTTCTGACGTTGCAAGCGTGTTCCATTAGGCGCTCGTTCAGACATCTCCCCGTCTGGCCGATATAGTGTTTCCCGCGTGGCAAGGGAATTTTATACACAACACCTTCATCGCACGTGATGTAGGGCTTCTGGTGCCAAGTTGCGCATCCGTGAGCTTTGTTGGTGTTAATGTCTTTGTTGGTGTAAGTGTTTGCCTCTCGTCTCTTGTGTCCGCATCTTTTGCTGCGCTACAGTGTATTGGAACTATGTACCAACAAGCCCAAAAAGCCACGCTACTGTAATACTCACTCCAGCACGGCAATAACAGCGCTACAGCACTGGAGGGCATATATCTTGAACAAAAGCGAGAAATTGAAGGAAAGTATAACACAGGTCGGTTTATTATTGAATAGTCCAGTTCACGAGCAAGCACGGCTTAATTCACTGGAATAAAAACTAGAGCAGCCCCCTTTGAACACTGTGCTAGCCACCACACAATCCCTGTAGCAGATGAGAGCATATGTGCACATATAGGTGGGCTCAGGGTTCTCCATGGGGAGAAAATCAGTATCACCGTAGCGCCCCCTACCCACCGATCCCTACCATTGAGGCCCCCACAGTCATAACACTGTGCTAAGATGATGGTTGGTTTGGTTTATTGGGGTTTAACGTCCCAAAGCAACTCAGGCTATGAGGGACGTCGTAGTGAAGGGCTGTGCTAAGATGAGGAGTGGTTATAAAATTTATTTTTCAATGTGACTGGATATTGCAAAATATTTTCAAAGAATCAACCAAATTACATTGGAAAACTAAAGAAAACAGAGACAATGTTCAAGGGCACTTGTAGATGCATGCAATGGAAAGACTTGCATGAAGCAATAACAGTGAACTGCAGTATTAGACTTTCAGTGTGTAGTGACAATGTCACTACCAGGCAGATACTCAACTCAACCAAATGCGAAAAAAAAACATACAACATTGACAACAAAGCGGTTGAAGTATATTGCATTTAGTGCAGCATGCAGCAATGAAAGAGGTGTATAAAAAAAATTTGTTGGTATCATGCAGTGAAAAAAAACTGCAGGCAAGAGGGAAACTCAACATAAACAGCCAAAAACATGCAGCAGTTATGACTAACAAAAAATGTGGGAGTACACAAAATTAACCTCCTCCCTCTGAACAGCGGTTGAAAACTAAATAGAAAGCATACACACAGCTTTGTTTCCGAAGGACAGAACTTTGATGGCAAACACAAGTACAGGTGCGGACATATATTAAACGAAGCACGCTATTTAGTTCTAAATAAAATGGTGCTTTAATAAAACATGGTGCTGGGCTAGTTGGTAATCCATACTTGGTAGGAAGACAGCGCAAAAAACGACAACCACAGGGGAGGACAAGACACAAAAGAACGCTAACTAAGAATGCTGCTTGAACTATCATGGAACAAAGAAACATTGTTTGTCCTTGAGAAAGTGCACTAGCATCTACTACCTGCATGCACCATAGCTGCTACTTTCTATTAGGCAACGCATGACATGAAAAATATTGGCAGCGTGCTCCATTTACTTTTGTCCGCACCTGCACCACCTTTTAACAGCAGTTCAGAAGCCTTTCTTTAGGCACTGGTATGATAAAGCAAGTGGCCTAGCTTCTATTTTACCATAACATAGGTAGCTGCACAATTAAAACACTAAATAACTCAATGAATCTAAACTTGACGAGTGGAACAAGTGCCTTGAGCCAAAGCAGCTAGTATTATACATACAACAGCAGCTACACAAGGTGCTACCCCAGGTGGTCAAAATTTCCGGAGCCCTCCACTACGGCGTCTCTCATAGCCTTAGTCGCTTTGGGACGTTAAACCCCATAAACCAAACCATCTAATCTCCGTCTTCTTGCTAATGCAAAAACCATGTACTGCACATTTTCGTGGAAGCTTGCAAACTCACTCTGGTGACCTGTATAACTATGCCCTGTCAGCTCTGCATTAATCTTCAGCTACCAGGACACACGGCAAAGTTTCAACAAAAGATCAGCATGGCAAAAAAAAGTACCACACAAAGAGCTGATTCGAATATACATATAAATCGCACAGATCACAGTTGACATATGAGAGAATCACGCGTAGCCACTGACCAATTCTTCCCAGTTTGCGCCACAGAAGAGGGGCTATGAGCCCAAAAAAGCTTGTTGTCCTGTTTGAGTTGACATGCAAGTTTAATCTAGCTTATGCGAGGTTACAAACAAGAGTAGTTGTACACTAGCATGAACAGCTTTCCTTGAAAAAACAACTCGCACAGTCCAGCACTGACATGCATGTCCAATTAATGGGCTCCACTCAGATGCTCTGCTTTGGTGCTGGAGATGGGAGTACACAGACTTTCGCAGCTCACTTTGAGATGTGGCCGAGCATTGCAGACCACGTGATTTGTCATGGAAGGACACAAATGAGCTCACATGCATGCCTAACCTGCATTGATAGCATACAGAGGTAGCAACTACAACAGAGCTCAGATCAGGCGAAAAATGGGGCTTATCTCACATTTCGAAGCGGCATGACAAAGGAAAGTGCTTGAAAGCAGAAAAAGCACAGTACACAAGTAGGCGCACCTTCCTTCCAGAAGCAGCTTTCCATATAGGTTTTACTTTCAAGCTTTGACTTCAGGCAACAAAAGAGGTGATGACAGCCCAGAATGTACCTTTGACATGCATTTTGTTATAAACCACCTGTTTATAGTCCACCATGTAAAACCACTTAATTTGTTTATATATGCCACTGGTTGTCGTGCGATAAATGTGCCATGTGCCTTGAAACCAAGTGGCTCAGGGCTTTCAGGCCATGTATTACTGCACATGGGGAGTGAGACGGTATAGCTTTCTGTAGCATTGCAGGTGAACTGCTGGAATGCATGCACATAAGACAAACCTTTTTGTTCTGACTGTAAGAAAAAAGCCACAAAATGTTTCTTTTAAGTAAAATTTGCATTCTCACAGATCAGCAGTCTGAGCAAACTGACAGTTTTGGAGATACTGATAAGTTATGCAGTGATTATGAAAGCACAGAATTGTTTAACTAAATAAATCTGCAAACTTTTTACAAGGTTACCTCTAGGTCCAAAGAAAAGCTGGCAGAGCCAAACCAACATGCATGGCTATAGCACGCGTGTTACCTATCAGAGCCAGGTAGATATAGCCACATAGTACAGGTACACAGGGCTGTACTACGGAGCAAGCAATACTTACAATGTTTGCCCAAGACACGTCTAACCAAAGATCAAAACGTACTGCAGTTAGTAAGTCAAGTTCGCCAGAGGATTGTGCTAAGACTCCACTTTGAAAAAAAATTAAAAATAAACGTGAACTGCTGCGAGTTGAGTTTAATGTGAAGTGCCCTCACAAGAAACTGGAAACGCAAGACCTGTGCTTTAGGAGCAGCTGGTACAGTAATTCTATTCTCATTCATGGCACATGGTGACAAGTCCAGAACATTGAACGTTGCCTAGCTGTGCCTCTCGCCATGGTGCAACATTGGAGCAGAGGAAAAGCGTACTTGCAGTATCCTTTTTTTTTTTTAAGAAAACGGTGATTAAAGGAGTTACTGTTCAGCTGAAGCTACAGCCTAGGTCAGCGTACGTCTCATACTGTCAAGAGGAAAGCAGATGCCCACATTTCTCAGCACACACTGGTGTATCATTGGTTCTGGATGTTTCACGAAGAGAGTGCAGAGGCAGGCACTTTCATGCCAGGCATGAAAGAAGGGATTTAGTGAAAGCGCTAAAGTATCATAGCAACTGTCCACAGTGTGTCGCTGCAGTGCACTGTGTGGATGGCCAGCATTTTGTAGGTGCATCACAGAATGCGTGTAGTGCCTTGTAGTCGTCCAAACTGCAGAGGTCAAGATGTCAAGCAGAGACGGCAGACCGGGTGGCCAGGAGGAACTGCCAGCTGGTTTATCAGTGGCATGCACATTTGGCTATGGAATCCAGCTGCCAGGTCAGGAGGTCATGGGTGCACATTCTGGTAAAGGATGATGCTGAATATTTAAAGGAGGCGAAGCAGAGTTGGATGTCTCATGTTAGAACGCAATAAATGAGAGTGGCAGTGCCAGCATGCTATCTGCACCACATCTGATGAAAAACTCTGTGATGCCAGAGCACCACAGCAACACCTCTTGCTCGGAGGTTGCTGCCATCCACCGTGCCCTTTCTTAATCTCAAGGAAAGCGTCCAAACAGAGGCTGTCCTTGTGGAACCCGGCTACGACTTACACACTGAGTGGCGTGCCCGTGATTTGCGAGATTCCCAAGGGGTACTGATGCGATGGGCGGCAGAGCAGTTGAAGATGGCTGTGTAGGCATAGTTGAACGGCTTGAGCATTGGCTGGTAGCAGAAGGAAGCCGGCTCTGGGTGCGACAGGTAGACAAAGATGACTGTGCCTACAGTGCAGCTGTGCCACTTCCCAGCAGGGCATCGAGGGGGTCGCGCAGCATATCCACTCTCGCCGGCATGCGGACAAGTGATGGGTGTCCCGGCAATGTGTGTGGCGCGCGTTGCAGCAGCCAGCGAAGCAGCTCGTGCCACATGGACACATTATTTCCCCTAGAGCAAGGCAGCAAAGTGCTAATATCACTGCCCGGCAGACATCGATCGAGCAAGCCAGACAGAACGTACAACTTGTGTTCTGTGCCACAGGTTCAGAATCCTTTTAGCACCAGAGAACACCATGTTTCTCAAGTTTCCATCCCTTCCTAGATGTCTGACACATACACAGAAAAAAAGCACGCAGAGACATGCGCCCCTCAAAAAATGCTGACAGTCAGTTAATAATGACTCACTGTATAATGAAACTGTCTGCTGTGCGCAACCATGTGTGATTTCTTTACCCCCAAAATACTGAACAGGGAAAATAAAGGGGAGGGGGGGAGGGGGTAAATGGGTGTACCCAAAGCACTCTGTGGAACGCAGTTTGAGAATCCCTGTTCAAAAGGCAATGCATCTAGGTCATTCAGTGCAGGTGAGAGTCCGTTGTAAAAGATTCAGCTGTACTCACCTTGAGCTGTGCTAACTCTGAAGCAAAGGAAGGCACGCTTACACCAGTCAGCCATGCAGTGAACACGGGGAGTCAGAGCAGCAACAGAACTACTGTGCACAAATCTGCACCAAGAACTGGACTCGAGGTGAATATACTAGTTTTCCTTGACCCGAGTGAGTGTGCAAGATATGAGCATGATCTTCAGTATTGGTATATACTGTAGCAAATGTTTGAAAAATTTGTTACATTCCCAAATTTCATGCAACAAATCATCCTGATGGAGGGAAAAAAAGACCGTATTTTGCAGTCTACAAGCCGCATCCCCTAGCAAAGAGCAGTTCTTCAAAAAGAAAAAAAAAAATCACGCCAGTCGCACCGGTGTATAAAATGTGCCTGTTCATAATCAGTAAGCACTACAGTAAAACCTCGTTAATTCGGTTTTAAAGGGGCTCTGAAGGGGCTCCCAATAAAGTTGCGGTATGCCTAGGATGTTAAAGCACGCTGCTTCACAAATACCCTTCAGAAAGAATTTTCTTAATGCATTTTGCAGAAGCTGAGTTATCTACCGTCAAAATATGTTTACGCGCCTTCGCGCCTTTCTTTCTCCTCTCGTCACTTTTTGCACGCCGACATGTCAGCGCAACCGCCGGCCCCACCAACTCGGTCCCTTCGCCCATGGAGGAAAAAAAAAACTGCCTCCGCCGGCTGCCGACGCGCGCGGGAGGAAGGGGAAGGGGGCGGAGTTTGCGGCCGCGGCCATGGGAGCTGCATGAACACTCGGTGGCCTGTACTAGAGTGTACTATTCTAGTACACTCTACCTGTACCCTGAACACCCTTTTCAGGGACCTTTTAAGAGAACAGAAAAGGCGTCCGAATAATATTTCCAAGTTTTTTATACGAATTATTAGTGATGCGTTCATTTTCGTCGGCAAAATGACCCCGAAATTGAAATAAAATGAAATAAAAACGTAAAATAGTGGCGCCATCTAGTAAAGGCAATGTTAACTACAAGCCGTTGGAGCCATAGAGTTTCTTACTACTACCTAGAGGGAAAGCTGGCGGCGCTGCACTTCAGCCGCCATTAGAGTTACTGTATATGCTACCAAAGGTAGCAGAGTTGCGCGTCTGTTTGATCAACGCCGCTCGCGACTCCATTGGTAGAGCGCCATCACGTGGTGTCCAGGCAACCGTGTACTGCGGAGAAGACGACGCTCGATGGGCAAAATCGTTCACTTTTGGTTCTGAACCGGTTTTACCGGTGTCGAGTGCTCCCCCGCCGCCTCTGTCCCCGATTCGAGACGCCCTGCAGCCTTTCTTCTCCCTGTGAGAGCCTCCTCGGTACGGTGCATGTTTTGACCATCCGGCCAGAAACACGTGCGCTGATGACGTAGGCCGGCCGCCGCTGCAGCGAACTGGATTGACAGCCGGGCAAGTTCGAAGCGGATCCACTATCCAACGGCTGTTTACGTTCGCTGCTGTGGGGTGTAGCTCACGCGTTTTGTTTGTTTTTTTTTGGTAAAAGTTGCATTGCGGTTTCTTTACCGAAAACAGGCTGGACTTGCGGCTCTGCGCTTTTTCGTGTATACTGTTGAAACGCTAAAATATAGCTCTGCGTTGCGTATTTATGCCTGTTGGCATAAAACCTGAATGGCAAACCATTTTTTATCGAGGGAAACATGTTCAGGCATCTGATTGTTTACGTCAGATGGTAACGTTCAACCAGTTTCGAGTAAACTGTATTTTGGATTTTTATACAGTCCTTTCTATAGTTCCGGCTCATAACATTTTGCAGGGTTTCGTATTTAGTAAAGGAGACTATAAACAGTTTTTTTAATGCAGGTCCGGTGAATAAATGTTGCCGCAAAGATGAATGAATGCTGCATTTGCACGGCGTATTTAGAATACTGAGTCTGCCCTTAGGTTATCAGGTTATCAGGTAAGATTGGGCACGGCAGCAACAGCGGCATGCGGATGCATAATCCTTTCGTCTATCTTGTGCAGCTGATTGCCACTACGCTGGTGATATCGACGCCACACCACAACCCTGGCCTCGTGACACAGACCGTACTACTGCAGCCGAGGAACCACTCCTGCTGTTTCCGGCCTGTGACAGCGGTGGTCAACGACACCTTCGGCTACCTACGAGAGACGTCAACGACGCTGTGCATCGACGGGCCCTCCAGCTCTCCCCAGATGGCGCACTGGAGCCCATTCTGCATAAAGCGAGGACAGACCAGCGCGAACATCATTGGGCACGGCAGCAACAGCGGCATGCGGATGCATAATCCTTTCGTCTATCTTGTGCAGCTGATTGCCACTACGCTGGTGATATCGACGCCACACCACAACCCTGGCCTCGTGACACAGACCGTACTACTGCAGCCGAGGAACCACTCCTGCTGTTTCCGGCCTGTGACAGCGGTGGTCAACGACACCTTCGGCTACCTACGAGAGACTTCAACGACGCTGTGCATCGACGGGCCCTCCAGCTCTCCCCAGATGGCGCACTGGAGCCCATTCTGCATAAAGCGAGGACAGACCAGCGCGAACATCATTGGGCACGGCAGCAACAGCGGCATGCGGATGCATAATCCTTTCGTCTATCTTGTGCAGCTGATTGCCACTACGCTGGTGATATCGACGCCACACCACAACCCTGGCCTCGTGACACAGACCGTACTACTGCAGCCGAGGAACCACTCCTGCTGTTTCCGGCCTGTGACAGCGGTGGTCAACGACACCTTCGGCTACCTACGAGAGACGTCAACGACGCTGTGCATCGACGGGCCCTCCAGCTCTCCCCAGATGGCGCACTGGAGCCCATTCTGCATAAAGCGAGGACAGACCAGCGCGAACATCATTGGGCACGGCAGCAACAGCGGCATGCGGATGCATAATCCTTTCGTCTATCTTGTGCAGCTGATTGCCACTACGCTGGTGATATCGACGCCACACCACAACCCTGGCCTCGTGACACAGACCGTACTACTGCAGCCGAGGAACCACTCCTGCTGTTTCCGGCCTGTGACAGCGGTGGTCAACGACACCTTCGGCTACCTACGAGAGACGTCAACGACGCTGTGCATCGACGGGCCCTCCAGCTCTCCCCAGATGGCGCACTGGAGCCCATTCTGCATAAAGCGAGGACAGACCAGCGCGAACATCATTGGGCACGGCAGCAACAGCGGCATGCGGATGCATAATCCTTTCGTCTATCTTGTGCAGCTGATTGCCACTACGCTGGTGATATCGACGCCACACCACAACCCTGGCCTCGTGACACAGACCGTACTACTGCAGCCGAGGAACCACTCCTGCTGTTTCCGGCCTGTGACAGCGGTGGTCAACGACACCTTCGGCTACCTACGAGAGACGTCAACGACGCTGTGCATCGACGGGCCCTCCAGCTCTCCCCAGATGGCGCACTGGAGCCCATTCTGCATAAAGCGAGGACAGACCAGCGCGAACATCATTGGGCACGGCAGCAACAGCGGCATGCGGATGCATAATCCTTTCGTCTATCTTGTGCAGGTAAGAAGACGTTACGGCAATTGTTTTCGCTCAAATGATCCGTTTCTTCTTGTGCTGCCGTGCCCAACGCAGCTATGTCCTTTACTGTGTGATCTGGCAATGAATGTGGCGGAATTGCTGTTGTTGGCCGGGGACATCGAGACGAACCCCGGTCCAGATCTCGCTCAGATTTCCAAGCAGCTAGAGGCAATTGCCGGAGACATAAAAAGCATCAAAGAGGAACGACTAGCATCAATTGAAGCTAAATTGGAAAACGTGGCTGCCCTTGACAGAAAAATATTGGACTGCATAGACCAGGTCGCCAACATGCAAAAAGTCGTTGCCTCGCTGGAACTAAAGCTTGATGACTTGGAAAACCGATCGAGGCGGAGTAACCTTTTAGTATACGGCATTACAGAAGATCCTGATGAAAACAGTGAGTCCTTAGAACAGATTTTTAATGAAGACATTGCTAAGGATATCCTTAAAATTGAACCTGTAGCCATTGAACGCATACATAGGTTGGGAAAGCCTTCAGCTGAAAAAACCAGGCCTGTAATACTAAAACTTCTTGACTATCGCGAAAAGACACTTGTGCTAAAAAACTGTAGTAAACTCAAAGGTAGTGAATATGCGATCAGTGAAGATTTCTCAGCCCGAGTACGTGACGTAAGGAAAAAGTTGTGGACTAGTGCGAAAGCAATGAAAGATTCCGGGGCAAAGGTTGCTCTAGTGTTCGATAAAATACGCATAAACGGTGAAATGTTCCACTGGGATGAAGAAAACAACTGCCGAGTACCCGTAAAAGCACAGACAAACGCGACAACTAACTCGTGTCCCGAGACAAACGCGAGTACTAGCCAAAAAAACGAACATGGCAAAGCACCAAACCTACGCCCCCGTCATCCCACAAAACGAAACAGATAACTTTTGCAAATGTAAATGCCCGAAGTATTCTTAATAAACTTGAGTCACTAGAATCTCTTCTTATCGGCCTCGAACCTGACTTCATAGCGATCACAGAAACTTGGCTTACTAACGATATCAATGACAAAGAAATTGCCCCACCAAACTATGCTATCGTCCGAAAAGACAGGTTAACACGTGGAGGAGGTGTGGCTATACTAATAAACAAAAAAATTCCCTTCGCAATGTTACCAGAAGTTGAGGGTGCCGAGGCACTCTTTTGTAAGTTGATATTTGGAACGAACACTGTCACTGTAGGTTGTGTTTACCACAGTCCTTCGGCAGATCAGCCTGCATTGGTCTCACTATATGAATATATGCATCAACATGTTCAAAAATCCAGACTGATCCTTCTTGGGGACTTCAACCTACCAGATATAGATTGGCAAAGCATGTCGTATCGCTCCCCGTGTTCTGAAACCCTTTTTGATATTATGCTTAGTTTTGACCTGTTCCAAGTTATCAACGAGCCCACACGTGTTCAAGGTAGTGCATCTAACATTCTTGACCTCATCTTCCTCAGCAATCACTTCGCGATCGATCAAACCAACGTAGCAGTCCTCGATGGCATATCAGATCATAAGCTAACATTGTGCACCACACCCATTCAAGCAACAGCAGCTCGTACTATCTCGAAAACTACTTACCCAGACTTCACAAACGCTGATGATTCAAGCATACTTAATTACCTAATTTCGGAGTACGAATCATTTGAAGAACTCGCTAATTATCAAGGTACAAATATAGATACGCTGTGGGAAAGCTTCAAGGCCATTGTATCGCACTGCATCAAAAACTTTGTACCATTGAAGACCAAACGAACAAATACACGTAATCCCTGGATAACACGTGATATCATTCATGGGAAACGCAAAGTAAAACGACTAAGGAAATCACTAAAATCAAAAAATGACTATCAGGTAAAACATAAGCTCACGAACGCCATCCGTGAAATGAAAGCAAAAATTATGGCAGCGAAAACAAACTACTTCTCAGTTACGCTTCCTAATTTTTTAAAACACTCCCCTGGAAAATTTTGGAAATACCTCAGCCCCAAAACACAAAAAGACACCTTCAGTTGCCAAGGACAAAATCAAAACTTCGCAAATTCCTTAAATACATACTTCCAATCTGTGTTCACAGATGACGATGGCCGCACACCGGAGAGTATTCACCGCAATCAAACACCGCTAGACATGCCAACAATAACCGAGACAGGCGTTCTGAACCTACTTTTATCAATAGATACAAAAAAAGCAAATGGTCCTGATAATATTCCAAACACTTTTTTGCAAAGATATGCCGAAGTCAACGCGAAATATTTACATTTAATGTTCAATAAATCTTTATCAACCTGTAGTCTAGCTAATGAATGGAAAATCGCGAAAGTTATTCCTATACACAAAACAGGAGGCAAAGATGACGTTTCAAATTACAGACCAATATCACTAACGTGCACGGTAGGAAAATTATTGGAACACATTATACTAAAGCATATCACCAGTTATGTTGAGCAACATAACATTTTATCGCCTGTTCAACATGGATTTCGAAGGGGACTTTCAACTATCACCCAATTACTCGAACTAACACATGATTTATTCCAGAGCATTGATAACCAAAAGCAAGTTGACTTGATTGCACTTGATTTCTCTAAGGCATTTGACAGAGTAAGCCATAAAAAACTAATTAGCAAACTTACATCAACTTTAGGTGACGGCCCTATTATCAACTGGATCGAGGACTACTTAACTAACCGATCTCAGTATGTTGTAGTTAACAATGATATTTCTTCTATTGCGCTCGTTACGTCGGGAGTACCCCAAGGGTGCGTCCTTGCTCCACTTTTATTTCTCATCTTCATTAATGATCTGCCCTCTAACATACATGTTAAAATTAAACTTTTTGCCGATGACTGCATCCTTTACAACGAAATTAACTCTATAAATGACCACGATGATTTAAACAGCGCCCTTCAAGAAGTGGTAATATGGTGTCACAAATGGCAAATGGAACTGAACATTAAAAAAACAGCCTTCTTATCTGTAACCCGTAAAAAACAAAGGTCCGAATATGTGTACAGCATCAATAACATACCGCTCACCCGAGTTCACGAACACAAATACCTTGGATTAATCATTTCACATGATCTAAGGTGGGAATCACATATTAACAGCATAGTATCATCTGCTTTAAAACGATTGTTCTTCCTTAGAAGACGGCTTCGAGAAGCGCCACCGGAGACCAAACTGTTAGCATATAACACATTTATACGATCAGTTCTCGAATATGGAAATACGATTTGGTTTCCCTACACACAACAACTCATTAACAAACTAGAAGGAGTGCAGAGAAAGGCAATTAGATTTATCTTTAACAAATACAGGAGCAGTGGTTCACCATCCCAACTACTAAATCAAGCATGTATTCTTACTTTACAGAAACGCGCCAGACTAGCACGACTAAAATTATTGTTCCAATTAGTTCATAACACATTAAACATAGATACTTCGTTATATATATCTGTAGATGAATCCAGACCATCCCGGCATAAGCACCCATTAACCCTTAAAGAGTACGCATTCCGAACCGACTGTTTCAGATATTCATTTTTCCCGCTTGCCATAAAAGAATGGAATAGTTTGAACCCCTCTATTACTACTAATACATCTTTGCAGAAATTTGTAACTTTGGTAGAAGAACAGTTGAGCGATAATTAAATAGATAATTAAATCATAATTATTCAAGTACAACAGACCACTCGTATCACTGCATGTAACAGCATCTTTATGAACATATTACTTACAATGTATAAAATTGCACCCTTTTCTGTGAAAAATATTCTCTCGTTATGTGTTTTATTTTCTGTTGTCTGTGTTTTTTTTCCCATACTCATGTAATTACTTGAAAATAACAGTGTTTTTAATGTATACCATTCCATTTGTATTCGCTTTGTACCTTCTTACTATATGCCCATCCTGTAAAAATCCCAATGGGATTGACAGTATGTGAAATAAATAAATAAAAAATAAATAGTTCGGGGAAGGTGACGGGAATCGCCTGCTGCCGCAGCTCACGGCGCGCGCTAGAGCACCGTTTTTTCTTGGCCACATTTGTTTACTGGGTTACACAGTCAGCTTTTTAGGGGCTTTTTGTTTGCGATCAATCGAAAAAGTGCTTTAAAAACCTCGGAAAAGCGCTCACGGTCGATCGGTGATGCGCTAGGCATGTCGCCTGCAGAAACGGAGTGCGGCTTCGCCGCATAACTTCGGTTGCTTGGCAGGCAAGATGGCGGACCTACGCGCAACTCTGCTACCTTTGGTAGCATATACAGTAACTCTAGCCGCCATGGGCGCTCAAAGCATCATGGGGCGGTGAGCTACTTGTTGCGGCACAGTCGTAGTTTTTCGGGAACACGAAGTGGCAGTACTAAGGCGTTTCATTCCGAAAACGTAGTTCGTGTGTGCGCAGACGACTTTCGCGCGAACGCAGTGTGCAAAAGCCATAGTAGTGAAAACGCGACGACACACGACGCCAATAAAAGGTTTTACTCTTCCGAAATGACATTAAAAAACCTCTTAAAGTATCTAAACAACAACATTTTTTTGAAAACATATTTACTTTTAAAAGTGCGCCTGTTAACTACGAAATATTAGTTTTTTTAGTGTTCATCACTTGGCCAATAGGAAAGCTAGCCATCTCTTATTTTAGGCAAACTTCGCACTTAAATACTTTTCTGCTCGTTTGTTGCAATCATTGGACAAGATATTGAATGTTAGGACGTTTGTAGTTATCAAACAGCTTTATTTTTCTATTATTTTTTGGCCAAAAGTTGCAGTTCCGCAACAAGTAGCTCACCGCCCCATGATGCTTTGAGCGCCCATGGTGGCTGAGGTGGTCACGTGGGGTCTCCATGCAAACTCCCATAGACGGCTTGCCAGCTTTCCCTCTAGGTAATAGTAAGAAACTCTATGGTTGGAGCAAGAATATTTGCCATCACATGACGTATAATGTTCAAAAAACTTTTGTAAATTTAATATAAACTCTCTTTACATAATTTAAGTCCATAAAACACCGCGAAAAACCTCCAACTCTATTTTTGTCTCGTTCCATACGTTTTTGCTAGGTGTCTACTGCGTTTCGGGCCGTTGCAGACGGTAGCAGTGTAGCTGGAGGTTCCATCAGGCTTGCGCGCTCCAGAATCGAGAGCGTATCTCAAAAACTGGGCTGAATTGCAGCTTAAACTTTATCGTCGAAGCAAGGTAAGTCATAGCGAAAAGCAAAAACACCAGTAGTTGCCGGTAAACATGCCGACCGGAATCGCAAGAGCTGCTGAATCGGCTGAAGCGGGCGGCTGTCGCTTGAGAGGACGCCGCCATGTTTCCACGCTAAGGCCGCAAAAGCCGCAACGCTAAATTCTGAAAATTGCGTGCGTACGCTAACGCTATTTCCCCGTTAGCGTTCTGCGCATGCGCACTCTGGACCCGCTATTCCGCTATGCACGCAATTATGCAAAGCCCGCAATACTAAAACTCTCTATTAACCCCTCCCCCCACACACACACAAAAAAAAAACTGCCGGGAACCGTTCGTGTGAATTTTACTTCAAAGCAAAATTTATTCAGTGAAAACCTGGGCAATGGTCATGCCCTTTAAGGACGAAACCTGGATGACAACGGCGGTTTTTGCAGTTCCTTAAGTTATTTAATTCGCGCACACTATCGGGAGAGTCGGGAGCAGAACTGCGCCACAATGATAAAGGTCTCCTATAGGTCCCCTAGGAGTTGTATGAGGAGGCGTTAGCTCGCGCACAAACTGCGAACAGCACGGGGAGAGCGCGGAGTTTCGTTACTCTGAAAGAACGGAAGTGCCACGCGGACGGAAGCGAGATAGATAGATAGATAGATAGATAGAACTTTTATTCACGTCAATTGCCAGACAACATAAATCAGGCCTACCAAAGCCTCAAAGGGCTTGAGTGGCAGCGCCTGGCAGACAGCTAACATTGGCAAAACAAAGGAAAATAGAGACGTTGCAATGAACTTTGCAAAAAAAGAAAATGGTCACCAAACAGAATGAAACAAATATATAACTATTACAACATCAAGAAAGATTACAGTGATTTGAAATTAATACAGTAAATAGCTGAAATAACTACGGGGCAGGAAGCAACACGGAGACATACCGCAAAGTTTTTTTCAGGGTGTATTTAGTTTTCATGCGGAGTACAGTAGGAGGCAAGCTATTGAAACAGGCAGGTACATAGTAATGACGTGTGCGCTTACCGTACCGGGTTGAGGAGCGAGGAATGCAGTAGCGGTATTTTGGTCTTAAATCCCGAGCAGGGACATATGGAACGGTGAACTGACTGTACCAGAAGTGTTTTAGCACAATAGTTTCTGTTAATAAAGAGTTAAAACTTGGAAGCTTTAGTCTTCTAAAAATATCAATGTCATTACCAATGGACAGGTCGTAAGCAATATTCTTTAGAAGCAAACGCAAAAGCGAATTCACCCTATGTTGCCAGCGAACCGTGCAGTGACCATAAACAGTAATTCCGTACCTAAGTACACTATAGGCTAGAGCATGTACAACACATTTACGGACAGAAAAAGGCATAAAATATCTAATGTTATACAGGACACACGATACAGCACGAAGCCTTTGGCAAACAAAAGAAAGGTGCGATTTCCAAGAGAGATCACTGTCGAAGGTCAGGCCAAGATATTTGACCGAATGCGCATATTCAACTGGTACACAGTTGCAATTAAGACAAGAGGAAGTATGCAAATAAACAAGGTCAGTTAATTCAACTTGTTTTAATGGGTTATGAAAACAGATCAGTTTTGTTTTAGAAGTATTAACATTAATAAGATTAAACTTAAACCAGTCCATGGCTTTAATAGCAGCTATCTGTAATGCTGTAACAGCATCAGTGTATTTCTTTGCACATGCAACAATAACAGTGTCATCAGCATACTGAAACAGCAAAGATGGCACACTGTTAGCAAGGTCGTTAACGTATAGATTGAATAATAAAGGACTTAATATAGAACCTTGCGGGACTCCAGAGGCAATTGCCGTGAAATCGCTATGGAATCTTGAAATCGACACATATTGGCGCCTATCTTGTAAAAAGTTAGTAAGCAGTTCCAAAAACGAACCTCGAAATCCCAGCGCAGAAAGTTTATCAAGCAAAAGAACGTGGCAGATGCTATCAAAAGCCTTGCTAACGTCCAGAAAAAGAGAACATGCGACTTGATTCTTATCAAAAGCTGAATTTAGCACGTCAGAGAATTCTTCAAGAAGAACCGTTGTTCCTTTTCCTGCTATAAAGCCGTACTGACAAGGTGATAGAACACTGTGCGTATTCAAAAAATTCGTCATGGTGAGTAATAGATGCTTCTCAAAAATTTGGCCAATGCATGGTAGAATAGAGATAGGTCGGTAATTACTCATAATGTTTCTGGAGCCACCCTTGTACAAAGGTATAACTTTAGCAGTTTTCATTGAAGCAGGTATTATACCAGTAGAAATGATAGTGTTAAGGATAACTAGTAGAACACCTTTAATTACTTCAAAATTTCTGCACAATTCAGAAATCGTGAGGCCGTCATGACCAGGAGATTTGCTACGTTTAAGACTGAAAAGTATACACCTTAAATCACTTTCAGTAATATCAGGAAGGAAAGCAGATTCCATCACACTGAGAGGCATAGGACAGTCGGTAGGAGGGGTTCGAGATGCACCAGAGACCAGAGAAAAAAAATTGTTGAAGTCATTCGCAATGCTCTGTCCATCTTTATGAAAATGCGAGATGAAATATGTATCATTGTAGATAGCAGCGCTCCCTCCTTTCAGACTATTCACCAATGACCATGTTTTCTTGCTGTTAAAACGTGCGTCATTAAACTGAGACCTAAAGTGGTTGCGCTTGGCCAGACGGATCATGGCGTTGACACGGTTTCGTTCATGTTTAAACTGCAGTCGTAGCTGAGAACAGTTTGGGGCACGTCTTGATCGAGCCCAGAGCAGATCCTTCTCTTTAATGGCTGCCAATATTGCGGGAGACATCCACTTATTGTCTAAATTTCGTTGTTTAACATTCACCATGCGGGAAGATTCTGCTTTGTGTGAACGAAAAACATCGACGAACCGATCATATAGGTCCGCAGGGGACACACTGTGTATAAAAGAATCCCAATCATGCTTTGCTATTCTTTCGTCAAGACGCTTATAATCAAGTACTGAGACCTTTTGCTGGCTGTGCATAGATGCAGGATGGCTGGAACTATCTGTTAACGAGCAACAAATGAAATAGTGGTCTGCAAGCTTGACCTCAACCACAGCAGACCGCACCGACAGGTTTTGAGAACGCACGTTGATGTGGTCGATGCAAGACGCGACCAGCTGCCCAGCTAAGTATTCCTCACGTGTAGGGCTGTGGATTGTAGTCGCTAGCCCCCACTTTGATAAAGTGTCCAGATAATCTGCGACCGTTGACACAGTGGGGCGTAAAATATCGATATTCATATCACCGATAATGCACACGTGTTCTTCGCGGGAGAACGATGATAATGCAAAATCTAGCTCAGCTAAAAAGATTCGACCGTTACAACACGGAGGGCGGTAAATTGTGAGAAGAACCAGCGACAACCAAGGTGTACTTAGGCGGAGCGCAACTACTTCTGCTTGAGTGAAAGGAACACTAATTTCAGAAACGGACCAAGAATCCTTAACAAAAACTGCGATTCCTCCTCCCATTCTTTGTAAACGAGTGTAAGAATATAACTGGTAGCCTGGCAGCGAGAACTGTAGTAACACGTCTGACGAAGCGTTCACTTCCGTGAGAGCAATGACGTCAAAACTTAAGTGAAAAGGGTGAATTAACGCACAAAAATGGTCCCAGTGTTTCCGTATACTGCGAATATTAACATGAGTAAACTGAAATGAATTGCCTGTTTGATACTGAAAGAACTTCCGGACTTCAGAAAAATCGGAACACTTCACGAAACCTGTATCAGACATGGTTATGTTAGTTTCTCAAGATCCGAAAACTTGTTGATGCGAATGAGAGGTGCGCCTTCGGACCGCTTTGCAAGGACCTTCCCATTTTTGGTCCAGACGAACTCAAAACCCTTTTGTTTGCCCTGAGACCTTGCTAGTCGGAACAGCTCACGATTAACCCGAGACAGGTTATCGTTAAAAAACAGCCGAGGAGACTGGTCGTCTTGCACCAAATCAGGAAGGCCCTTCCGAGCTCCGAGCCATTTCTGCTTAACAGAAACCGACTGAGTCTGTACTAGGATCGGTGGGATATAGTCGCCTCTGGACGGTAGCCGATGGACTGCTGAGATATCTGCTGGTTGAAAATCGGTAATGTTTAGTTTGCCTGCTAAGGTACTTAAGAAAGTGTGCAAGTTTTCATCAGATTTGACCGGAAGGCAGTGAATCTCGAAGTTACATCGTCTGCTGTATTGTTCGAGATCATTTATCTCTCCACTCATCCTGTCAATCACTTCTTTCTGGGAAACTACTGTTGAAGACAGTGATTGAACTTGTGACCGAAGATCTGCAAGCTCAGCCTGATTAGTGGTCACTCCAGCAAGCACAGAGTCATACCGTGACGAAAGGAAGTCAATAGCTGACTGTATGTCCTCGACTGCTGAAGCAACCTTTTCACTAGCTTCCTTGACCAACAACAGTTCTTCCATTTTCCCCATCAGTGCTGATACAGTGGTAGTCAAAGTATCCAGCTTCACATTCAGAGCAGACAGTTGCTGCGAGAACGAACCACCATCGGGGTTGGATGCTACGTCAGGTTGCGCCACCGAATCATCCTTGCATGAAGGACACTTCCATGTTTCACGTGTTACCGTACTCATCTTCTTGTAGGCGTTATCAGTAACTGACGAGCAGTTTTTCCCCAAGTGAAATTCGCCCTCACAGGCACAGCAAGTCATAAATTTCCCATCTTTCGGTATGGCTTTTGAGCAAGAAGTACACAAAGAAGACATGGTGCAGTCAGCGGCAAAACACGAAAAGTGATGAATTACAACAGGTGTAACCAACACTCACCTGCCAAAAGCGAAGCAAACGTTTAGACCGGGACAAAGGTTTGCCGCTGACTGCAACGGTCCACGAAGTTGACGGTCTTTAAATAGTCGGTGATCGGCGCCAGGGGGACATCTTTGGCAGGTCCAGAGCGAATGAAGGCAAGGATGGCTTGCGATGTCGAAACAACAACTTTCTTGAGCCGCATGCGCAGATCAGTCACCCGAAGCAGTTGCGAAGGTGATAGCCGTTGAAGATACGAGCCGCTTTCCGGCTGATACTGTCCCCTGGCTTGCAGAGCTCACCTGCCAAAAGCGAAGCAAACGTTTAGACCGGGACAAAGGTTTGCCGCTGACTGCCCAGGGACTGAGGGAAGCCGCATTGGCGCCTGAGCGGCATGTCGCCCTCGAAAAACAAAAAAAAAGAAAAAAAAAAATCAGCGACAAGGCAGTTATCGTTCTAAATGGCGGGCTACTATGGGCAACGTTTTTTATGGGCTCGGCTGGCTGGGCGATACAGCGATCGACAGCCGCCGCCGCTGCGGGCTGGCGGCGGAGCCCAGAAAACGAAACTATGCGGACTCCGAAAACGAAACTATGCGGGGCGCCCGTCGAACGTCAACACGTATACCATAGCGCGCTCGCCAGGGCGTCGCGGGAGATATTATTGTAGCATTCCGTTCAAGTCTGAGAACGAATATCTGGCCCATGGTTTTCGAACAGGTCATACCTCGACAAGCCGCTACTTCGGGAGCCCGATCGAATGAACCGATGCCAGCCGCCACGGGCTTCCGAATAAATGAGCTTCCGACGCCATAGACATACACAAGTGTGTGGCAGGAATACGGCGACAGTCCAAATTATCCGAATTAACTGGGGTCGCATGAACGCGCTGAGGATCTCGTTGAAGAGTGTAACGAAAAAAATCTCTGCCTATCCCGTAAACGAGAGTAGAGTAAGCATGAAATGTTTACGGGCCTAATGTCATCTCGGTGGTGGTGGTGAAAACTTTTTAATAAACAACAGGAGAGTTTGCAGGCCAAAAATGGCCCTTTACATAGGTGGAGTCCTTAGTCCGGGACCCCGCTGGACGAGGCCGCTACTCGCGCCCGTTGGACTAGAGCCCTTTGAGACTCCAGCCCCGAGCAGTTGAGCAGGGCTGCCTCCCATGCCTCTCGGGAAGGGGAAGGATTGGGGGGAAGGGAAGGATTCTTTTGACAGGCCCAAACCATGTGGAAGGTATCGGAAACTTCCCCACAGTGAGGGCAGCGCCCATCAATTTTGGGGTCGAAATGTTTCACTATTGCAGGACACAACAGAGTGTTGGTCTGCAAGCGCCTCAGAGTTCGCTCATCAGCTTTACTCAGGCCCTTAGCAGGGACCGGGAAAAGACGATGGCGTTCGCAATAGTCGTCCAGAATTTCTCTGAACCGCAGAAGCGGTTGCACAATCTCCGAGCCGGAAGAGCCTGGGTGAGGTGCCCGGTAGGTAAGCGCTCGGGCAGCCGCGTCCGCAGCCTCATTACCTCTAACGCCCTGATGGCCTGGAGTCCAAACTATGCGTTTGGGCGAAGGGTCCGATTCCCTCACTGCGCGCTTTAATATACTCCAGGCTAAAGGTGAAATCTCGCCAGCCAGGTAGTGTTGACAGGCTCGACGCGAATCTGTCACGATTACCTTCGAATTCAAGTCCGAGGCGGCAAGCGCAATGGCTACTTCCTCAGCCTGTGCTGAATTTCGAGCTCGAAAGGAGAGCCCGTTAACGCATTGATCCTGGTGAACTACTGCGGCCGTGTAGAATCCATTGGGCGACGGCCCTGCCACGTCAACGTAGTATACACCCTGTTTGGATCCGTGTTGGTGTTCGAGGGCCCGAGCGCGCGCCTCTCGTCTGCCTTCGTGTGTATGTGTGTCCATGTTGCGCGGGAGTGGAGGGACCCAGAGCTTGTGACGCCATAGCTCCGGAATCCGACACGTCTCCTCTGGAGTGCACTCGTGTTGGATGTGCAAGCGGTCTAGCAGGCGGCGCCCGGATGCCGTCTGCGAGAGTCGCGTATATTGGTTCACGAGGTGGGCCTCTCGTAACTCCTGGTAGGAGTTGATCACCCCCAACGCCGACAACTTAGCATTGGAGGTGGCCACTGGAAGGCCCAGTGCTCGCTTTGTAGCCTTTCTAACGATGGTGTCGATTCTTATTTCTTGTTGTTTCGTAGTGCGAAGGTAGGGAGCGGAGTAGAGGATCCTGCTGGTCACGAAGGCATGGGCGAGCCGAAGCGCGTCCCTGCCTCGCAACCCGCCGCGCTTGTTAGAAACGCGATGGATCATGCGTCCGACCTGTTCGCCTACGCGCTTGAGTTTGGCAATAGTGGATTCCGGGCTGAGCCTGTTATGGATGAACAGACCTAGTATGCGGAGCTCCCCGACCTCTTTGATGGGGCCTCCCGTCAGAGAGATTTGCAAACTCGTGTTGTCCTTAGGATCGGATCTGATGTGCAGAAGTTCCGATTTTGCGGGAGCACATTGGAGACCACAGCCGATAGCGTAGCTGTCGGTTATGGTGGCGGCCCGCTGAAGGCGGTCCTCCATTTCCGCAAGGCTCCCTTCGGTAGTCCAAATTGTTATGTCGTCCGCGTATAGTGCGTGATGAATGCCTTCCACCCGGGCCAATTGGTGGGGAAGCTGCATCATGGCAATGTTGAAAAGAAGTGGCGACAAGACCGCCCCTTGGGGTGTACCCCGTGTACCCATCGTGTATGGTCCGTATTCGTCATCCTCAATCTTGAGGAAGGCCTGACGCTTGGAGAGAAAGTCTCTTACATATATGAATGCCTTGCGCCCACAATCAGTGGTACTCAAGTTAGCCAAGATGCTGCTATGACGAACGTTGTCAAAGGCCCCCTTAAGATCAAGGGCAAGGATGGCCTTGTCGTTGTGGCGCATGGCAGTGGGTCGTATTATGTAGCGGTGTAACTGGAGGAGGACGTCCTGCGCAGACATATGCGGTCGGAACCCGAACATAGTGTCTGCAAAGAGGCCCTTGGTCTCTATGTGTGGAGAGAGGCGATCCCTAACCATCGTCTCCATAAGCTTGCCCACACAAGAGGTTAGTGAGATGGGCCTCAGGTTGTCGGTATTCACTGGCTTGCCTGGCTTAGGGATGAAAGTGACCAAGGAGGTCTTCCATTCGGGAGGGAGTGGACTCCACTCAAACGAGAGGGGAGACGCAAAGATGTCATCTCGGTGGACACCCGAACCGCACCGTACAGGAAGGGAGGAACGCCACCACCCGTTCAGCGCGATGCCTTGCCATTTGAACGCAAGGTTGTTCGAGGAAAGGAAATGGCGCAGTAATTCTCTGCCATCTCGGTGGACACCCGAACCGCGCCGTAAAGGAAGGGAGGAACGCCACCACCCGTTCGGCGCGATGCCTTGCCCTTTGAACGCAGCGCTTCTCCCCCGGATCACGTACGACAACGAAGTGCAACATGGCATTTATGTGCTTTTTGCACGCGTTATTAGAAATCGGAAATTATAATTCCGTGCATTATCAAACCCACAGCTCCACTGATATCTTGATAAACATTGAGAAGGCACTGGCAGCAGTTATTTTTTGTCTCGTTTGGAGACCAACCGGCGCTTGCATGCCGGTCGCGTAGGAGGGCTTAGAGAGTCTCGTTAAATCTCGCTAAGTCTCGTACGGTGCCCGGATGTTCTCGTTTCAGAGCCCGGATGACTGGAATTCAGTGCCCGGATGACTGGATTTCAGTGCCCGGATGACTGGAATTCCGTGCCCGGATGACTGGATTTCAGTGCCCGGATGACTGGATTTCAGTGCCCGGATGACTGGAATTCAGTGCCCGGATGAGTGGATATCAGTGCCCGGATGAGTGGATTTCAGTGCCCGGATGAGTGGATTTCAGTGCCCGGATGTTGGCGCTCGGTCTCGGCGTGACGTCACCACACTGCCGACAACGGGAGCTAAAAGCATTTCATGCTTAATACACATTCGTAGCAGCTGCCGTGCATAGACGACCCTCCAGCTCTGGCAAACCTTCCCGCGGCCTGTTTCCTTTATCGACCAGAACGCTTTTGCGGGTTTGCACCAAGCCTGCATGGTTCGTTTTTTTCACTAACATAGAACTGCCTCGACCCCTGTTGCCCAGTTCCTATTCTCAAGTGCATAATCAACGCCACGCAACTTGAATTTTGCACCGTAGTCTCGGACTCAGCGTCATGTTCAGCAAGAACGACACCTGCAGGACGCGCCGGAAAAACGGATGCGACGGAAAGATCCTCTCCGTCGAGAATATACAGGGTGTTTCACTATATGTAAGACTTCGCACATTTTTTTTTTAAATAGGCTTCATTAGTTAGAAGGGCGCTTTTTTTCGGCATAGCATGGTCAGCAACGTTGGACATCAGAATACAGCCGACGTGCGGCACGCTGGTTAACTAATAATGAATAACAGGGGCGTAGCCAGGAGGGGGGGGGGGGGGGGGGGTTGGTGTCAGAGCACCACCCGAAATTTTCTGAGCGCTGGATACCACCCCTCCCCCCCCCCCCCCTCCCCCCGACGATTTTAAGTAATGTTCAGCTTGTAGAGTTGTAGAGGAACTCATAATTACCGCAACGGTGTTTTAATAATTGCCGCGACCCCCTACCCTTTCTATATTCCTTCCTTCAAAAGGGCTGTACACGTGCCCGGTCTTCTTCCGGCCTCCCTCGTTTGCAAGCAAAATATATCGCTTTCCCCTCAGTCCGGTCTCCTGCAGCTGCAAGGTCTTCGTATCTTATTATCATGAGAGTTATATAGTGAAATACAAAAAAGGAAGGAAAAGATTTTTCCTGGGTGCAGTATCTACCATCGTAAGCACCTGTGCTTTGGACAGCGGAGATAAAAGGGCGGGGGGAAGAGAGGGAGGGGGGTGAGAAAGAGGGGAGCTACAGCGGTTGGGCAACATCCTCATAAAAGAACTTCTTTAGAGGTGGTGGTGGTGGTGGTGAAAACTTTTAATTTCTGAAATAGAGTTTGGGAGCCACAGAGTGGCCCCGCTACATGGTCGGCGTCCCTCCGGGACACCGCATGACAATGCCCCGTCTCTCGCCCGTTTCACCAGAGCCCTTTGGGACTCGAGCGAGGAGCAGTTGAGGAGGGCAGTCTCCCATGCCTCTCTGGAAGGGGTAGGGGAAGGGGGGAGGTGGGGATTTTGAGTACATGCCCACACCATGTGGAAGATATCACAGGTCTCCCCACAGTGCGGGCATCGCCCATCCGTGTTAGGATCGTAATGCTTTACGATTGCAGGACAGAGTAGAGTACCTCTCTGCAGGCGCCTTAAAGTTCGCTCCTCCGTCTTACTCAGCCCCTTTGCAGGGGCCGGGAAAAGGCGGTGGTTGTCGGTATAATGCGTTATTATTCCCCCTGAATCACAGCAGCGGCTGGTTAGTCTCCGAGCCAGAAGAGCTGGGATGAGGAACCCGGTGAATAAGCGCTCGGGCAGCCGCGTCAGCGGCCTCATTACCTCGTAAGCCCTGATGGCCAGGAGCCCAAATGATTCTTTTCGGTGTTGGATCAGTGGCAGTCCGTCTTAGAATGCAAGCAGCTAAGGGGGAGATCTCCCCTGCCAAGTAATGATCACATGCTTTTCGGGAGTCCGTAATGATGATTCTCGAATTGGCGTGGGCGGCAGCAAGCGCTATCGCTACTTCCTCGGCTCGCATTGAATTCGGGGCTCGAAAAGAGAGTCCATCAACGTGCATTACCTGGTGAACGACAGCGGCCGTGTAAAATCCCGTGGGCGATGGCCCTGCTACGTCTACATAATATACACCGGGTCGGGAGCCGTGTTGTCTCTCAGGAGCCCGAGCCCGCGCTTGTCGTCTGTTTTCGTGCATGTCGGTGTCCATGTTACGGGGAAGCGGGGAGACCCAGAGCATATGGCGCCACAGTACTGGGATAAGCTCCGCCTCCTCTGGAGTGCAGTCGTGTTGGATGTGTAAGCGGTTTAGCAGGCGGCGCCCAGGGGCCGTCTGCATGAGCCGCGTGTATTGGTTCACGAGGTGGGCCTCCCGCAGCTCCTGGTAGGAGTTTAGCACCCCCAATGCCTTGAGTTTGGCATTAGAGGTAGCCACCGGGAGATCCAGGGCTCGCTTAGTTGCCTTGAGGATGATGGCGTCTATTCGCGCCTCGTCTTGCTTAGTAGTGCGGAGATATGGCACGGCGTAGAGGATCCGGCTAGTCACGAAGGCATAGACGAGCCGAAGCACGTCCTTGCCCCGCAGACCGCCCCGCTTGTTGGAAACGCGGCGGATCATGCGCCCTACCTGTTCGCCTACTCTCTTGAGTTTCACAATGGGTGTTGGGTAGGGTGACACTGCATGTACAGAGTATACAAAGAATACATAGGCTGAAGGGAAGAAAGTTCTGTTTGTAGAAAGTGTGTAAAAAGTCCTCTGCAGAGAATTGGGCTACTTTTTTTCGGGTTGGCGTCAAAAATATCTTTTGGCTACACGTATGTATTTCGGCTGCAGTTCGTCATGGCCAAGGGGGAAGGCGTGAGTAGTGTGACTGAAGAGTAGGGAGTGGTTGGTGGCAGCAGTGTTCCTGTATATGATCCCGCAGGGACCCTGCGGGAGCATGCGGCGGTTGAATATGTAGACACCACCGCCTGCTGGAGGAATGTGTGGACGCGCCACTCGAAGCCACCGCATTGGCGCCATCTTTTCCGGAGGCGAAACACAGTAACTGGTTCTGAAGAAATAAAAACTCTCCCGAACAGCGCTATGAAGGAAAAGATCAAGGAGGAGGTGAAAGGAGGGCGAAAGGCTTGCTGTAGTTAGGACCAAATGGAGGGCGCAGCCTTCTGACGTAGAAGTAACGCATGGGCGTTTTTTGTTGCGAAAGCAACACTACGCGAGTCGCCGAACCATTTCGCGGAGCAGACGAAAGGCCATACTGCGCATGCGCGAGGAGCAGTGACGTCACACGGCGCACAGCTGGCGCGCCGCCGCCGTCGCTGCGCGGGTGACTCGGAGGTGTCGCCGCTACAGCAGTAGCGACGCATAGCTACAGCCGCCGCTGCCGCGCGCTCTTCATCGCCTCTCTCTCCTCATTGCTTTCGCAATCCGCCATGTTTAACCAGAGCTAAACCACTGCCAATTTTTGCATTTCGTCCTCCTAAATCCAGGTGCCTTGCCCTCATGCCCCGCATGCGATAGATGCCATATGTGCATTGAACAATCCCGGCAGGTAGGTCAACTGAAACCACCAGCGGTAAAGAGTAGCATACTGATTTCCGGAATGAATCTGAATGCACTCCAGCAAACAGCGGGGCACGTGAAAGGATATTACGTACCTGCAATGGGAAAAATTCAGGGGCACTTTGACGGTCTAATGTGCGCAGAGGCGAAAGCGTTTTCCGCACCACTTTGCCTATGTGACAGTGGTGACGTCACAACTGGATGACGTCACACATAATTGGTGACGAAGTAATGACAAATTACTAATTAGTGGCTAATTACTGATGAATGACTAAATGCTAATT
Organism: Amblyomma mixtum; assembly: GCF_055824585.1. Taxonomy (NCBI): domain Eukaryota; kingdom Metazoa; phylum Arthropoda; class Arachnida; order Ixodida; family Ixodidae; genus Amblyomma; species Amblyomma mixtum. Next base: position 50,566,392 of record NC_143013.1, read on the forward strand.
AACTGCTAATTAATTACGCTTAAGCTTCGCCTTTCGGAGTGGAACGCGAAAGCGTGTTGTAGAGCTGCCAGGCAGTCCATGGAACGCCACCACCCGTTCGGCGCGATGCCTTGCCCTTTGAACGCGGCGCTTTTTGAGGAGAGGAAATGGCGCAGTAATTCTCCGTCATCTCGGTGGACACCCGAACCGCACCGTACAGAAAGGGAGGGACGCCACCACCCGTTCGGCGCGATGCCTTGCCCTTTGAACGCAACGCTTTTTGAGGAGAGGAAATGGCGCAGTAATTCTCCGTCATCTCGGTGGACACCTGAACCGCACCGTACAGAAAGGGAGGGACGCCACCACCCGTTCGGCGCGATGCCTTGCCCTTTGAACGCAACGCTTTTTGAGGAGAGGAAATGGCGCAGTAATTCTCCGTCATCTCGGTGGACACCTGAACCGCACCGTACAGAAAGGGAGGGACGCCACCACCCGTTCGGCGCGATGCCTTGCCCTTTGAACGCGGCGCTTTTTGAGGAGAGGAAATGGCGCAGTAATTCTCCGTCATCTCGGTGGACACCCGAACCGCACCGTACACGAAGGGAGGGACGCCACCACCCATTCGGCGCGATGCCTTGCCCTTTGAACGCAACGCTTTTTGAGGAGAGGAAATGGCGCAGTAATTCTCCGTCATCTCGGTGCACACCCGAACCGCACCGTACAGGAAGGGAGGAAGTGGGAGTGAAAGAAGAGAAAGAGGGGCCGTAAAGAAGAAACTGAAAATTGTATTTGAAGAAAGGAAATTAAGCAGTAACCGCCTCGCATATCTCGGTGAACACCCGTCAAAACGTGGACACATCTGCCGACACGGCTGCTAACGACATTAAAGGCCGACCTGTCCGGCATTGTGGCGACAAAGCAGGGGATAAAGGAAGATTCGGTCTGCATTTATGGCACCCAACGTAGCCTTACCTTTAGCGTCATTAAAGCTGCGCACCCTTCACTAACTTGCACAAGAATTTTCCACAAATGCCAGACATAAGGTGCGGTTTCTATTTTCATAAAACTAAAGGCCATGACTAAGCATTACTGAACTCCCGCTTGTGTTCTAACTTATCGTGTCTTATTCGCAGAATTTACATTGCTTTGCACTCAATAATGAGCGCTCATTGGGACAGGCCAAAACTGTCAAAAGTTCGCGTTCAGCTAGTCGCTGGTGGTCCCACGATGCGCGTACTCGCACGATAAGAAAGCACTCTTGCCATGAGAAGTTACGATAAAGTCAGTATGCGAAAATAATTTTCGTCCGAGAAGCAATGGATTTTTTGGCACTTGAGGGAGATCTCTCTTCAATATTTTCAAGATCTCAGCTTGAAACGTTGCCACAACAGCAGTGCATGCTATGTTCGAAGCAGTCTGAAATAACCACACACGACTTCACAGGAATTGCCGCTGCGGTTTCTGGGCGGACATAGTATACTACAACTGTGCTGAATGTTGACCTAGTGGTCTGCGTGTTGGCCCACCAGAAGACTGCGGAGCATCAATAAACTAATTTTCCGCAAATCCATGAGTACGATTGCTTCATCTTCTCCTGCAGGCTCCGCATCCTCAGAAGACAGTGACCGCTGTTGAGGACGGAGGGGCCCAGCGAGTTGGGGGGGGGGGGGGGGGGTGTCGTTCAGGGCAGCAGGTCCCGGCTCCAAAGGAAGATGGTAAACTCCATTGAGGAGGAAACTGTACAGAAGGTTGCCGTCGAGGAAGCGTCGACTGTGGTAGGTGATGGTTTCTGGCCAGCCAAAGGTTCCCGCGGGTCACCGACATCTGTGGTTCATCAACAGACACCCGCCGCTCGAGGCCGAAACGCGAGGTCACGAGAAAGGCCGGAAAGTGGTCCTTTGTCCTTGCAGATGTTCGAACGATGCCCGCCAGCTCGTCGCGGTGCTTGGCACGCCAAAGAGCCACAGCAAACGAAGCCCTTTGTTCCTCCGGTACGCTCACAGCAATTGGGGAAGATAACGTCGGTCTCCCCGCGGCGGCGGCGACACTTGAAGAGACTTCGGAAAGGCGGTCTGTTTTTGCTAAAACTTCAACCCCTTCTTTATGGTTCTGCACTCCGACCGGGAAGGGCTCGGTAAATGGAATCAGCTGTCACTTGGGTCCCCTGTGTGGTCTATGACGGCAGGCTTGGGGCAACGGTCGCCGAGTAGAAAGCAGGTACTCTCAGCCACCCAGGAGACATATGTGTGCTGGCTGCCTCCTCCGCTGCTTAGCCTTCGCCGTACCTTGCTTAACGACGCGTTTGGTGGTAATTTCTCCCAGACCCGCGTTCTTCGACCCTGACACCGCATCTTGCTTCCCGATGACACACGTCGGGAAGTAGTCTTTCCAGGCCCGTGTACTAGGACCTTAACAGCTCCTCCGCTGCCAGGAGAATCTCGACCGGCCAGTGGTCACAATCACTCGCCGAGGAGAGATAGGCTTGAGTGGTAGAGTGGGATGCCTCTCTTGATTTTCTCTGCACACAGCACACATCAGAGTCCTAATCCTCGCACAAGGGAGGCATTAATCGAAACCAACAACACAACATAGCGCCGCTCCCCAGGCAGTGCAAGGAAATTCACCCGAGATCCACCAGGCTGTTAAGCAATACAAATGGGAAGCCTAAAATTGAACTCAAAATTTTGTAGTTGACAACAACAGTCGTGGCCATAAAGCGAAACTACATGTAACCTCATAACGGCCGAAGTCAAACCGCCACGCAGCACGATTTAGGCGTGATCTCTCAAAGCTTTGACCCACAACTAAAATTTTGTTCAAAACTGCAAAGCTTAAACCACCCCATTATCCTCTGTCAACTAAAAGGTTCTGCCCCAGTTCAAAATTTTCCCCAGCTCATCCTTACATGATCTTTCCGAGGAAACTCTGTCGAAAAAGCCACGTGCCCGTACAATAAGCTCTGCCGGTCAGAGACTAGGCTTCTTTCCGTCAAAGTCTATGAAAACTGCCGGCTAACAATTCTAAAAAAGAAACAACTTGTGCAAAATCGCACCTCAAATGCACTCGCCAGACACAGTTTATTCTCAATTACCTGACTTGCCGTAACATCACATGCTGTCTCAGCATGACAGTTCACTACACGTGTGAGAAGGATCTAAGCTTTTGACAAATTGAAGTAACCTTACTTTTCACAGTTGTCTGCCTTTCTTTCTACGGAAAAATCATACACAACAAAAAAGGAAGCTCTTGGTCCGAACAAATCACTCTCCAGGACCCAGCAGATACTTTCACTGAGCTGGAGCCTGTCATCGCGTGTGCAGTCAACACAACCAACTTGTTCGAAAAGCTCACAAAAAAAAAAGAAGGATAAGCACAAGTACCCTCTCTTTTGTGTTCAGGGATTAACCTTTCAGCCGCGCCCTTCGGGGTCGCGTCCATCTGACTTTCCCTCTAGCTGCGGAAGCGTGACGAATGAAGCCGCGCCTCGCGTTAGTCACTTTCTGACCACTGTCTCCGTCTGTGTGCCCCGTCCAGACACTGCGAAAGCCTCGGTAGCGCGCGCAGTGCCGAATCCTACCACACAACAATGGTCTTCCGGCAAGGGGATTGCTTGTCCCCTCTTCCCCCTTCTTACCCGTCTGTTGACACGTCAGACGCAAACGAGTTTTCCGCGCCCTTTTCAGCAGCCTGGCACCACAATGAAATAAAAAATTACCGACGATTACGTTACTTCCTAATGCGAAATTTGAGCGCAGCAAATAAGCTGTTTCACCTTTTCGATAGATTGAGGCAAAGAAATCGAGCAACACATGTATGCGCTATCACAGAATTTTTTTTTATTTTTCGCAGCAAGAGGGGGGAGGGGGGCGGCGTGTACACCCAGCGGCAAACGATGGGGGCAGAAGCGCGCGCAGCAAGCGGACAACACGATAAAGGGAGGAGGGAAGAGATAGCAGCGACTGACTGATGCCGCTGACGCCGATAGTGAGTCAACCCCAGCTGCGGAGTTGGTTTCAGGGACAACGCCGCCGATGCGGACACAAACAATATGATACCCTCGCTTCCGCAGCGCTAAGAACCAGGTCTAGCCATGGGAAGGTGGTCACGTATTCGTCGACGTGCCGGGGCCTACGTGAAATAACCGGCGCGTCGGCAACTGAAGAGCACCCTATCCGCCACACAAGAACGGGGGGGGGGGGGGGGGGACCCTTTCCTCCTCTTTCTGCATGGCAGCGACGGTGTTCTATGCAGTCACGTTATCTTGACTCTCTAGCGGCGTCAGCGGCATCCAGCGGTATCAGTCGGTCGCTGCTAGCGCTGGGGGGATGAAAGGGGGGCGGAGCTGGTTACGAGGCCGACGACAACGCCGACGACGACGCGAAACCCAGGAACGGACGCCAAAGAGCTGCGCTCTAAAACTGGTATGGCGCAAGAAACGGGGACACAGAAGGCACACAAAACACAGGACTGACGCCAACTTGCAACTGGGGTTTATTGCACCAAGCCTGCCTTTTATACCACAACCAAGCCATATCAACGAAAGCGTAAACGTTGTACATATAAAACGGCAATTCATGCGACCACTGGCAATAAAGTAACGCTGATCATTACAGAATCTAATCTAAAAAAATTACCGACGATTACGTTACTTCCTAATGCGAAATTTGAGCGCAGCAAATAAGCTGTTTCACCTTTTCGATAGATTGAGGCAAAGAAATCGAGCAACACATGTATGCGCTATCACAGATTTTTTTTTTATTTTTCACACGTATTCCTTTAACAAAGACTCCACTAACAGTTCTTGACAGTCATGAAGGAAGCTTTGTGGTCGGAGAAATAGACTGATATATGTTCGACTTGGTACACCAATGCTTGATTCTCAAAGACGAGATCTATACAAGTGCCTCGCGAGGTTGTCACAGCCGTGGGACGCGTTACGAGCGAGAGGAACGGGATGTTCGCCCGCATAAGTGTTAGGAAATTGCTGTTTGTCTTTATGTCAACATTAAAGTCCCCTACTACTAACATCGGTGTGGATCGATGGACGGTTAATGCGAGTTGCAGGAAGTGCACGACGTCTTTCGTGAGTGCGGTAGGGGCGAAGTAGGCAGCTGCTACCAGCAAGCCGTTGGGCAACTTTGCGGCGCACAGTTCGGCAACTTCATGTGACGTGCCAAACATTTCGACTGGTATTGCAGAGAGACCTGTGCGCAAGTAGATAGCGACTCCCGCCGCTCTGTTGTGGTCTCTGCGAGCACCACAGCAGTATAGGAAATCTATGATTCCGAGAGGCTCTTCGGGATCCATCCAGGTTTCAGCAAAGCAAAGTACAGAGGAATGGCGCAGAATGTGATCGTGGTGTACGTCCTTGGCATGTGCGGCAAGGGAGCGTACGTTAAGAATGTGGTTGTGAATGATGAATGAAGTGCTGCCAGCGAATGACGCGTCCATTGGCTGTCTGCGTGTGTTACTGATGTGTGGTTAACATGTTAAGCTTCGCCTGTAAGAGTGGAACGCGACAGCGTCTTGCAACGCTGCCAGGGAGTCCACAGAACGCCATCGCCAATTCGGCTGTACGCCTTGCTGGACGGTAAATTTATTTTTTGAGGAAAGGAAATGTATCTCTCTCGCATATCTGGGTGGACACCTGCACCTCGCCGTAAGGGAAAGGGGGAAGATGGGAGTGAACGAAGACGCCGTATTAGCTAGACGCGCCTTTGTTCATTCCAAACCATTCAGCTGGCATTACGGAGTGGCTAGCGGGCTCGTATCGCACTCCGGAGACCCTGGTTCGATTCCCCAACTCGACCAATTTCGTTCTCGGTTTTATTGATTTATGCGGTCTAACTAGAAAGGTTAATTAGGCTATTTCATATTTATATTGTTGTATTTCTATCCATCGTGTTCTGTCATTAACCTGTCAATTGTTGGAACTGTCTAGGATGTTCGACACAACATATATGAAACGAGCAACGTCTTACTGAGTGGGGAAGTGCGTGGTGGTGGAGGGAACGCGGCTTCGTACTTATCTGTTTTAGAGCGCAGCTCTTTGGCGTCCGTTCCTGGGTTTCGCGTCGTCGTCGGCGTCGGCCTCGTAACCAGCTCCGCCCCCAATGTAACGCTTTTCAATTGGTCGAAATGCTCGTGACGTCACAGTGCGCGAATTTCAAATGGGGCCAATTGTACTTTGGCTAGTAACCATGCAACCAATCAAAGGGATCGTATAGTGATGCTGCAACTAAGTTGGACTGAGTTTAGTTAATTGCTTAATTAATCAATTAGCTTAATTAATATAGAGGAGAATGAAGAGGTCAGAAGAAAAGAAAAGAAAGACGCGCGCCGCAGCGACAACAGCGTCCGCGGAAGGAGACGCTGCTGAAAAAAACAGATAAGTACGAAGCCGCGTTCCCTCCACCACCACGCACTTCCCCACTCAGTAAGACGTTGCTCGTTTCATATACGTTGTGTCGAACATCCTAGACAGTTCCAACAATTGACAGGTTAATGACAGAACACGATGGATAGAAATACAACAATATAAATATGAAATAGCCTAATTAACCTTTCTAGTTAGACCGCATAAATCAATAAAACCGAGAACGAAATTGGTCGAGTTGGGGAATCGAACCAGGGTCTCCGGAGTGCGATACGAGCCCGCTAGCCACTCCGTAATGCCAGCTGAATGGTTTGGAATGAACAAAGGCGCGTCTAGCTAATACGGCGTCTTCGTTCACTCCCATCTTCCCCCTTTCCCTTACGGCGAGGTGCAGGTGTCCACCCAGATATGCGAGAGAGATACATTTCCTTTCCTCAAAAAATAAATTTACCGTCCAGCAAGGCGTACAGCCGAATTGGCGATGGCGTTCTGTGGACTCCCTGGCAGCGTTGCAAGACGCTGTCGCGTTCCACTCTTACAGGCGAAGCTTAAACCACACATCAGTAACACACGCAGACAGCCAATGGACGCGTCATTCGCTGGCAGCACTTGATTCATCATTCACAACCACATTCTTAACGTACGCTCCCTTGCCGCACATGCCAAGGACGTACACCACGATCACATTCTGCGCCATTCCTCTGTACTTTGCTTTGCTGAAACCTGGATGGATCCCGAAGAGCCTCTCGAAATCATAGATTTCCTATACTGCTGTGGTGCTCGCAGAGACCACAACAGAGCGGCGGGAGTCGCTATCTACTTGCGCACAGGTCTCTCTGCAATACCAGTCGAAATGTTTGGCACGTCACATGAAGTTGCCGAACTGTGCGCCGCAAAGTTGCCCAACGGCTTGCTGGTAGTAGCTGCCTACTTCGCCCCTACCGCACTCACGAAAGACGTCGTGCACTTCCTGCAACTCGCATTAACCGTCCATCGATCCACACCGATGTTAGTAGTGGGGGACTTTAATGTTGACATAAAGACAAACAGCAATTTCCTAACACTTATGCGGGCGAACATCCCGTTCCTCTCGCTCGTAACGCGTCCCACGGCTGTGACAACCTCGCGAGGCACTTGTATAGATCTCGTCTTTGAGAATCAAGCATTGGTGTACCAAGTCGAACATATATCAGTCTATTTCTCCGACCACAAAGCTTCCTTCATGACTGTCAAGAACTGTTAGTGGAGTCTTTGTTAAAGGAATACGTGTGAAAAATAAAAAAAAAATCTGTGATAGCGCATACATGTGTTGCTCGATTTCTTTGCCTCAATCTATCGAAAAGGTGAAACAGCTTATTTGCTGCGCTCAAATTTCGCATTAGGAAGTAACGTAATCGTCGGTAATTTTTTTTTCAGCAGCGTCTCCTTCCGCGGACGCTGTTGTCGCTGCGGCGCGCGTCTTTCTTTTCTTCTGACCTCTTCATTCTCCTCTATATTAATTAGGCTAATTGATTAATTAAGCAATTAACTAAACTCAGTCCAACTTAGTTGCAGCATCACTATACGATCCCTTTGATTGGTTGCATGGTTACTAGCCAAAGTACAATTGGCCCCATTTGAAATTCGCGCACTGTGACGTCACGAGCATTTCGACCAATTGAAAAGCGTTACATTGGGGGCGGAGCTGGTTACGAGGCCGACGCCGACGACGACGCGAAACCCAGGAACGGACGCCAAAGAGCTGCGCTCTAAAAGAGCTTGGGAGGCCAACTTATTTTCTGGCCAGCAGAAACACATCAACCAAGGCAAAAAAGAAACAAGGCACTGGGGCATGACAAGTCCACACTAACGAATTATGAAACGCGTGATGAAGGCGAAACAGAGCAAAAAATCGAACGACTATGAGATAAAACCACGTGAAAAAAGATTTATTTATTTTATTTATTTATTTATTTATTACATACTGTTGGCCTCTCTTTGAGGCCGTAACAGGATTGGGTGCACATATGCATGAAAAAGTACACAATAAAAGACTGCAGAGAAGGAACTTTTCACTCTCATAGAAAGAAACATGGTGAATGACACATGGTGACAATGTTAACCGTTTTGGAAGTGGTTTGCTACCTTCGACACGAATGCTTCAGGAGTGAGCTGGCTTACAATTTCAGAAGGCAACATATTCCATTCACGGATTACATGCGGGAAGTATGAAAATTTGAATGCATCACTGTGGTATCTATATTCAGATAGATGTTTTTCATGTTTTGTTCTTGTGACACGTGTATTAGGCGTAAGCAGGTATCTAGTTTTATCAAGTTTTGTGTCGTTATTCAAGAGGAGGAACAAGAACTTGAGCCGCAACAGTCTAGCTCGTGTGTGAATTGTAGATAGGCCGGCTTTTTGTAAAAGCAGTGAGGGAGAGTCATGGCGACTGTATTTGTTATAAATGAAGCGGACAGCTTTTCGCTGAACACTTTCTAATCTATCAATATATTGTTTAGTGTAGGGCAACCAGGCAATAATACTGTATTCTATAACTGAGCGGACAAGTGAAATGTAGGCTAACAGTTTTGTTTCAGGTGAAGCAAGTCGAAGGGAACGTCTTACGGTATAAAGCGCGGAATGTGCCTTTGTGGCAATGTGTGTCACGTGCTTGTTCCAACGTAGATCGGAGCTAATAATCACACCAAGATACTTGAATTGCTCTACTTTTGTAAGGGACATCTGTTCAATTCCATAAGTGAAGTTTAATGGTTGTTTCTTTCTTGTGACGGTCATGCAGACGGTTTTCTCCAGGTTGAGGGCCATCTGCCAGTTGTCGCACCATTCCGATATGTACAGCAGGGATTTGTTAAGCAGTATTTGGTCGGCAGAGCTATTGATTTCTTTGTACATCACACAATCATCCGCAAACATACGTACTGTTGCATCAATATTCTTGCACAGATCATTAATAAAGAGAAGGAAAAGAATTGGGGCGAGCACTGACCCTTGTGGTACGCCAGATAATACTGCTGCTAAATCCGACTGGCTGTTTTCAAAACAGACAAACTGATGTCGATCAGTTAAGTAGGCTTTTATCCAATTAGTTATTGAGCCGTTTCCAAGAAAGTGAACTAGCTTGTAGTGAAGTTTAGAATGAGATACCCGGTCGAATGCTTTTGAGAAATCAAGGAATACCATATCTATTTGCCCCCCTTTGTCTATTGTCATAGCTAGGTCGTGGACAGTTTCTACTAATTGCGTTGTCGTGGACAAACCTTTTCGGAAGCCATGTTGATTGGGAATAAGTAAATTGTGGTTTTCTACAAACGTTGTAATGTGCTTCAAAATTAAATGTTCTAAGATTTTACAAGCCGTACATGTAAGGGAAATAGGGCGATAGTTGGAAGCATTTGCTGGGTCTCCTGATTTATACACCGGAATTACCTTGGCTATTTTCCACATTTCTGGGAGTTCTGCATTTTCTATTGATTTCTTGTATAAAATAAGCAAATACTTGGAAATCCATTCAGCGTAACGTTTCAGAAATGCGTTCGGTATATTGTCTGGGCCTGCCGATTTTTTCGTGTCAAGACTGAGAAGTAGGGCAAATATTCCTTCTTCAGTTAGTGTTATTTCCTCTAGTGTATTGCTGCTGTCGTTAATATGGAATTCTATCGTATGGGTGGTGCCATCATCCAGCGTAAACACAGATTTAAAGTAATTGTTAAAGGAAGTGGCTGTGATTGGTGCAACATTCGGATCAGGTATACTCTTTCTAGTCCTTGAGTTCAAGTACCGCCAGAATTTATGAGGAGCCGTCTTAATAAAGTTAGAAAGAGTGACGTTCATATACTTCTGCTTGGCCGCTTTCACAGCTTGTTTGAGTGCTCGTGAATGGATGCCGATTTTCGTAGCGTAACTTGACAAGAACAGTCTGCGTTTCAGCTTTCTTAGGCGTGCAATTTTGCGCTTCAGATGTATGATCCCTCTGGTTATCCATGGGTTTGTTCGGTGCACTGGCTTGGCTTTCTGTGGGATATACTTAGATACGCAATCTTGTACAATAGTTACGAAAGTCAGCCATAACTGGTTGACAGACATTGAGGGATCTTGGGAACTAACGCAGAAGTTTGAGTATGACAGTTCCAATTGATCAAGAATGCTGACATCATCCGCGGCTGACCAGTCAAGAATCCATGTTTTTTGCCTTTCAAAAGAAGTCGATATGCTTAACGGGAGGACACATAATGTAGCCTTGTGATCTGATAGACCATCTACTACCTCGCTTGAATAGTTTGCAAATTGAACTATATCGCTAATAAACATAAGATCAAGAGTGCTAGTACTTTCTTTTGTAACGCGCGTTGGGTCGCGGATTACTTGCATGAGACCGAAGTTAAAAGAGATGTCAAGCAGTGCTTTTGAGCTAGGTATGTCTGCATTACCGTGATGGAGTGTTTCCCAATTGATACCGGGAAGGTTAAAATCGCCTGTAAGGATAACTTTTTTTGACTCGTTTAAGTGGTGTTCCATGTAGTCTGCCATCAGGCATAACGTTTCGTCGGTATCATCAGGCGGGCGGTACATCGTGCCTAGATAAACCAAGTACTGACCCACAGTGACTTTGCACCAAAGCGCTTCAACGCCATCGATAGCTGGCATGGTCGCTGCGTGTATGCTATCTTTGACCAAGATTGCCACTCCACCGCCACGTGTACATCGGTCTTTACGCATGACAGCATAGCCAGGCGGGAAAATATCCGCATCTGATATACTGGGAGAGAGCCAGGTTTCTGTTATGGTGATAACGTCAGGGTTATGTTCGATTAAAAAGGCTTCAAGCTCAGATGCTTTATTCACGACGCTTCTGGCATTTATGTTGGCTATTGTTAGAAAGATGACCAACAATAACCCGGAAAAAAAACATGACCAACAATAACCCGGAAAAACATGACCAACAATAACAATAAGGAGGGATGAAGTCTGAAGATACAGCACCTAGCGTCAAGTTGGCCTCCTAGCGTCAAGATACAGCGCCTAGCAATAAGTTGGCCTCTGTTGAGACTGAGGCATCCCACCGCTGCCACCACTGTTGAGACTGGGGTGTCCGAGCCAGGAAACGGTCGAGGCGACGGTGAGTCAAACGAACTTTTGACAGTATGTACAAGGGCTTTTACATGATACAAGGGCCAAGAGCACCACGGGCAGGCACACAGAAGAAGGGCGGCCCCGGCGGCGAGCGTAGCTCCGGCGTGATGGCTCTTCTGCTGCCCGTCTGCTGCTCGGGTTCAGCGCGGCTCCGTTTTTATAGCCGCTGGTAACGGTTACGGCAGCCAGCCGTTCAAATCCTCCAATCACTGGCCACCGTTCAAATTAGACCAATGGTCGAGAGCCGGCGAGCGTCTGAGGAGTTCGCACCGACGGAGAGGAGGAGAGGAGGAAGGGTCCGTGTCGGCGCCGCGGTGTCGGGATGAGTCACGCTGCATGTCGCGACTTGTCCGAGAAAGTCTGGGCCTGCTTTGAGCGTCGGCGAGCGCGCAGCGCTTGTTTAGACAGGCCCGCCAGCGAAATGTGGGCGCCGGCACGACAGCACCACCGCCGCCAGACAATGCGCCACGAAGACGAGCTACTTCCGCGTGGCTCGGATGCGGGGAGCGCTCGTACGCCAGGCTCCTCCAAGTTCTCGTCCGGTGTTCAGCCGCAGGTAGCTCCAGGCTCCTTTCCGAGAACGGGTCCCGCTCGTCAGGACAGGATCACTGCTCCGCAGCTTAGTCGCCCAGGTGACTGGATCAGCTTCGCTCGGTCCTTCGGAAGAGCTTGCTTCTCAGCATCGGTCGTTTCGTTGATCGTTCTGCATGTTGCCAAGAACCGACCGACAACAGGCAACACCCAACACGAGCAAGTGCCCTCCGTCACCCGTCAAAACACCAGACTTCAATGTCACAAAACTCTGTTGGCTACATTTCTGTCCCCTTTTTGTTCCCTCTCCAACAAGAGACACATCTGGGATACAAGGACTTCAAAGTAATTAACTCAAACAAAGCGTCAAACACATGCAACACTTGGAATGAAATGAATGCAAAATAAATTCGCTCTCTTGAGATCACTCGGCCAGGAGACACTCAGCTGAGGCCACAAATGAGGATATCAATTTTTTCCCCGATCTGCGAGGGAACTCAACAGCTGTTCGCGAAGAGACAAAATGTAGGTCACGAGGAGGCGAAGCCAGCCTTGCTTAGAACACACGGCTTAGTGCGTCTACGTTCGCGTTTTCCTCGCTTCTAACGGACGGTAAACGACACCCGCTACAGCGGAAACTAGTGACTCTGCCTCTTTCGCTGTGCTGCGCTTTTCTCTCTCTCTCTCTCTACTACCGTGGTAGCTAACGTCTCTGCCTCTTTCGCGGTAGACGCGCTTTTCTTTCTCTCTCTACTACCGCGGTAGCTAATGTCTCTGCCTCTTTCGCGGTATACGCGCTTTTCTTTCTCTCTGTACTTGTCTTTCCAGTTTCTATGGGAGCTACAGTACGAGAGCGATTCGCTTTCATAGACTGGCAACTTGTCCCTTTCTTTGCGCTTCGCGCGCCAGTCGCGACGTCCCATAGCGAGTGCGCAACGCTTCCGATGGGACCGTTCTTTCTTTCTCACTGTTCGTGGGGGCAAATCAGACCTTGCACGAGTCTTGACTTTCTCGCGCATCCGTTTGCCTTTCCGCTCGGTGTGTAGTTCGCCTCTACACGGCCTTTTGATTTTACGCCTACTAAGTGGCGTCATTTCGAATCGCGGCTTTCTATCGCGATAACTGTGCTTGGCTGAGCGCTTAAACGGTTTCTTCTTGGCCATTTTCTTGCCCCTGTCACTGCGGCCTCGTACAATCTTTCGCTCTTTGAGCCGTACACGCGCTTTCTCCCGTGAATGCAGCGGAAAGCGAGAGCCCGCATGAGAGCACGTGCCTTTGCGCGTCTCGCTCTCTCTTTGCTGGCGGCAAGATTCACACTTGTCCCGCTCCTTAATTTTTCGCCTCCCGGGCAGCGCTCTCTTGAATCTCGGTTTGGTGCCTTGGTGCACTTTTCCGCGCGAATGTTTGCACGATTTCTTTCTGCAGTTTATTCTACTGCCCAGACCTATGTGCCCCGACACACTTATGCGCTTCGCTTTGCGCGATAGTAATGCCTCGCACATTTCTTTAGCTCTGGTTCTGACGCTAGCTTTAGGGCTGACAACGTGACTGACTTTACTGAAGTCTTTTTGCCGGCGACGCTGGCGCTTCCGATGGTGGAAACCAGTTTTCGCGCGTTTGCCCTTTCTCTCTTTTCGGCGGCGCCTGTCTTTCTTATGCCTGCCTTTCATCTTTCGGCGCCACCACTCTTTCTTTTGCCTACCTTTCATCGTCTTTCGGTGACAGCTCTCTCTCTTGAGCTTGCCTTTCCTCTCCTTTCGACGGCAGCACTGTTTCTCTTGTTTCGCTATCACCTTGTGGCGATAGCTCACATTCCTGAACTGGCGGTGCCTTTCCTTCCGGTTGCAGCTTTTTATCGTGAGCTTTCCTTTCACTTTCGCCTGTGAAAGCACATTCTGCTTCCGTCGCCTAAGTTTCTGCTCTCTGACAACGTCGCTTTGATTGTCAGCTGATTCACGTGCGCTACCTAGATCAGGCCTGTCTTTAGCGCCTTTACTAGCGTCCTCCAAACTGCGTTCTTCCTCGTCAGCCTCTACGAGTGCACATTCGTTCTCATCTTTCTTGGATGGAACGACGTCTACAGCTCCCATGTCGTCTGGGAGGTTCTGTACTCCACTGTCGTCCAGCACCTTAGCTTCTACAGGCGCGGACGAACTACTGTTTTCTCCTGACATTAGTGTTGACACGCAGCTCGCGTCGTGCTCCTGACGCGTTTCAGCCGATTGCGGATGAGGGTCGGCTCTGCACTCAGTCGCGGTGTTCCCGCTACTGCAGCTGCTTTCTGGAAAGTCGCAAAGCTCAGAGCAGTGCGAAAGCACGGGACTCGTTTCGCATTCCTCGCCAGAGACACTAACGCACAACTCAGCGTCCGCAAACTCTCCATGCGCCTGCTTCCGTTGATCGTAAGTTTCGGGTTTCTGCATGTCTGCCGAACGCGCTGCACAACATGGTGTGCCGTCCTCATCTACTTCGCTTGCGTCGGCGCAAGTGTTTTCACTAATGTCCAGACGGACGTCCTCTCTGCCCTGTTCGGCAACTTCTCCTGCTTTCGACACGCTAGTAGATTCGCTTTCCGGTAACTCCGCCACAATCTCAATGGGCGAGACCTCTGTTAGTGCATCGTCCGATGCTGTGACTACCTTATCCGATGGTGTAGAGGTTTTCTCAGTTGGCGAATGCGGGGCAATTCCCAATGTTACAGCAGGAGTTACGTCTGCCACGTACGGACTACCTTCCTCTGTGCCGCACTGGCAGCTCTGCTCTACAGCTACGCACTCTACCTCTGCGTCACGATCTTCCGACCCTTCAGCATTTTCGAGCCACTCTAAAATGTCGGCTTTAAACTGGTACGGAAAATCGTTAAACGATGGGGTGCTACTCTCTCGCAGGTACCTTTGGCGAAGGTCCAGCGGTGACACGTTATATCTCGCCAGTAAGAAGCTTTTCAGCTCATCGTAGTCCGCCAAGCCGTCGTCCAACAGGCGCTTGACAACGTCATACGCTTCGCTGGAAAGCAGGGCTACCAACTTCTGTGCCCAACCATTCCGCTCAACGCGCTTTCTCTCGCAGACGCGCTCGAACTCCGCCAAATATTTCGCCATATCTTCGGCGATCACGAAGGGCTGCGGCCTGTCTCTCAGCTGATGACCGTTGGTCTTACCACGGCCGCTCGATGCAAAGCGCAACGCGCTTTGCATCGAGCGGCCGTGGTCTTACGCAGAGCGAACAATGTTCTATCTCTCTCATAAAAGATCTCGTGTGCTTCAAACTCCAGGTCCATCAGTTTCTTAGCGCGAGCACGTCGTTTATTCTGAAGCTGCTTCTGTTTTTCTGCCTCCTCGCGCTCACGGCGTTCTGTGATCTCTTCCCACGCCTAATTGGCTTCCTCAGCCGTTACATTCTCCTTTCGCATGATCTCAAGAATCGCATGCTTTCGATTTGCGGGGCCCAAATCAATGCCCAACTCTTCACAAATTTCGATGAGTTCCTTCACTTTGAAGTTCTCCATCGCGCACAATAGCCTCTTGTAGTTTGCCCTTTTCTTAGAATTCCCTTGCCGTTCACTACTATAGCGCTACTAGTATGACACGCGCAAGTAATTCTTTCCAACAACGCCTCGTTTACTCCCTCTGCACCAGCTTTCGTTTCAAAGCGCTCCGACTTGGCTCGAAACAGCAAAGCTCTCCTACAGTGCTACACACACAGCCCTACTCTAGACTACAATCAAGTGTGCTAGAGCAGTCTGGCGAATTGAGGGGAAAACATCAGGCACTCACCGCGCCGAGGTAGCTGACGCCGGTCGATCCCGCAGCTGCCATCCACTGTTGAGACTGAGGCATCCCACCGCTGCCACCACTGTTGGGACTGGGGTGTCCGAGCCAGGAAACGGTCGAGGCGACGGTGAGTCAAATGAACTTTATGTACAGTATGTACAAGGGCTTTTACATGATACAAGGGCCAAGAGCACCACGGGCAGGCACACAGAAGAAGGGCGGCCCCGGCGGCGAGCGTAGCTCCGGCGTGATGGCTCTTCTGCTGCCCGTCTGCTGCTCGGGCATAGAGTAACATAAAAGTAAAGAGCGGACACTCGGGCCCTTTCGCGGCCGAGTTCGGCGCTTCCCCGCTTCCGCCAGATGGCACTGAACGTGCAAATAAAAAAAAAGAAAAAGAGTACGGTCTTGGCATATCTTGGCTTGCAGTGACGTGCGCTGCGCGCCTACGGCCGCAGTTACGTCAGCAACAGCGGCGTTTTTTAAGTGCGTCAAGCCAACGGGCAAGCACGCCCAGGCGGCAGTGAGCGGCTGTATTTTTTTGCGGCGTCTGCAAGCTTCGTGGGCACGTCCGTTTTGTGTACTGCTGTGGTGCTGCGACGGTTGTTTCTTCCACCCCGTGAACTGTCCAACAAGAAGCTGCAGCTGTCGGCCTTAAAGGCGGCGGCGGCGGCTCTTCCTAAGCACTTCCAAAGAGGCAACAAAGCTGCGTCAAGGGCAGATGCCCACCACCAGGTTTTGAAAGTAGAGCCTCCAAGATTCCTGTTATAACATATCATCTCTGAGGCCAGTGCGTTTCCCCGGGTCCGCTAGGTGCGCTGTGCACAAAAGTCGGCCGCTGGGGCCTTCGGGAGTGTCCGCTCTTTACTTCTATATTACTCTATGGCTCGGGTTCTGCGCGGCTCCGTTTTTATAGCCGCTGGTAACGGTTACGGCAGCCAGCCGTTCAAATCCTCCAATCACTGGCCACCGTTCAAATTAGACCAATGGTCGAGAGCCGGCCAGCGTCTGAGGAGTTCGCACCGACGGAGAGGAGGAGAGGAGGAAGGGTCCGTGTCGGCGCCGCGGTGTCGGGATGAGTCACGCTGCATGTCGCGACTTGTCCGAGAAAGTCTGGGCCTGCTTTGAGCGTCGGCGAGCGCGCAGCGCTTGTTTAGACAGGCCCGCCAGCGAAATGTGGGCGCCGGCACGACACCTTCCAAGCTCTGTTTAGATTAGATTCTGTAATGATCAGCGTTACTTTATTGCCAGTGGTCGCACGAATTGCCGTTTTATATGTACAACGTTTACGCTTTCGTTGATATGGCTTGGTTGTGGTATAAAAGGCAGGCTTGGTGCAATAAACCCCAGTTGCAAGTTGGCGTCAGTCCTGTGTTTTGTGTGCCTTCTGTGTCCCCGTTTCTTGCGCCATACCAGTTTTTATTTCACCATGAACCAACTCGCCCAAACTAGAATTTTACTTGGCACCACAAACTTGCCGTGATAGCTTTCGACGCCGTTTTTTTCGCCTGGGGATCGTGCCGCTCATTTTCAGGGAATCGTGTGGTCGGATATTTCTGCAGCGAGAGTTCTTTACTTTTACTTCTCTCCTTTTTCGAGAGCTGACCCCACTTGTCTTTAGACAACACGACTCTGCCACTTTTGCATGTCGCGACCTTTTTGTGGGCTTACCGCCTCTTTCTTCCTTAGAAGACAACTTCCTGGCAGTTTTGTGGGGTTTGTTCTTTGACCTCTCCGCACGCATCGCACGATCAGAACCTACTCTCTGATACGCAGTGCGGTTCCTCTCTTTAGGCTTTGGAATCACCCCACCTTTCTTTACATCAGTGTCCGTCCGCACTGCTAACTCTAGATAAGAGCCTTTAATTTCTTTGTGCTCCGGCAGTGGTGCGCTATCTCCTTGCTGCGAGCCTCCCGCGTGCACCTCGGGATCAACAACCGGCTCCTTAGGCTTCTCACACCTACTAAGGGCACACTTTTCTCCTGGTTGACGAACTATCTCGCTGGCGTCGCAGCTACGCACTACCTCTACGCAATCGACCGCGGGACGTTTCACTGCCTCTAGTTTAGGCGACTCATTCCCCTGAGTAATGTCCTCTGTCGTTTGCGCGTCTTCTCACTGCCTTCGAGCTCGCCTGGCTCATCTCTGTCACACACCTTGCGGTGGCCCCACTCTGCACTGTTTTGTGCACACTTTTTAAGGCTAGCCTTGGTTTCACATTTGGAACCTGTAGATTCGGGCACCTCTACCTTTTCCTTCTCACGCCCGTGCCGCTTGGACGCCCGAACAAACTTCTTTCTCGTGGCGTCGCGCTTGTCCAACTCGGCACGGTCTGGCATGCCTTTTCCTTAAGCTGTCGGGTCGGGTGTTCCCTTTTTTCAGCTTTACCTCTTTGCCGGTCACACGTGCTTGCACTGACCCCCGTTTCATGTCAACGCGGTGACCTGGCTCGGCAACGGTTTCGCGTGCCTTTTTCTTATACTCTGGTGTCAGGTTCTCCCCTTTTCCTGCACCTTCTCCCTCTATCCGTGCGTCGCGTCGATCCAGGTCGTCAACGGTCTCTCTGGCCTCTTTGGAACGTTTCTCTGGAGTTGTCGCGTTCGGTTCCCACTCGGGCCGATCACGCGTCTGTTTCGTTTTCGCAGCGTTGAGATATTTACATTCCGCGACAGTCTGATGCTTTACGGGTTTTCTCTGGACAGAAGCAGCCTCGGATCTAAATGGCTCCTTCACTCTGGCATCGGAGCGCATCCGGCCGCCTAGGTACTCTGTCCTAACTCCGAAGTGACGGAATAGAGCTGCCTTTGCTGTTTTGTAGTCATCCATCTCCTCATCGGACAGGCTCAGTACGACATAAGCAGGCTGAGTTGGCAAAAGGGACACTAGCATAGAGCTCCAAATGTCTTTGTCTAATTTCGACTTCTCACAGATGCTTTCAAAATTGTCAATAAATTTTGAAATGCTTTCGCCTCTCTTGAAAGCTCGCAGCTGAGACTGGGTCACATCCCAGATTCTCTCGCCAATGCTCTGGTCGACTTTTGCCATTATGCGCTTGTGCTCTGCCTGTTGAGCCTTTTTGCGCAGTTCATGACTACCTTCTTCTTGTGCATGTTCTTGGCACACTGATTTCTCGCTCTCTGCTTTTGTCGAATTTCCGCACCCTTCAATCTTGACTGCGCCTCGTAAGGCTTGGACTGCGTTTCTTCCAATACCTCCTAGGAGGTATTGGTTTCTTCTTAGCAAGTCGGCACGGAAGCGACTAAACAACGGACAGATACGGGGCGTCCATGAAGAACAATGATGGTGGTGAAAGGGAGGTGGTCCAGAGCAAGTGCCTCTCTGGATCGTTCGACGCTTCTGCGAATTCACCTTTAGAAGTGTTTTCCTTTGCATGAACTGCACTGCTTGCCAACGCGGTCCGGTATTACATCATACTTCACGCCTTCGTCTGTTCTCAAACTCGAAGAAGAGCCTAATAAAGAGGGCGATTTTCTGTCAAGTGGGTTCCCGGAAAAAATTATTTTCTTCACTTGGGGACATTTTTTCCTAGACGGTGCTTCCTCGGGGACGTTTCTTTCTAGGAGGCGACCATATTTGCTTTTATGGATGCCCCCTTGAGTCACTTGATTCGTAAACACAGCACGTGAGAAGCGTGCTGCCGGCTTTACTCAAAGCGGATTTGCAACGCCTGAGCACGTGCACAAGTGCACGGAAAGAGAGCAGTCTGACAGCGCCGAGGTTGTGTTCTGCAGTGAAGTGACAATACAGGACAACACTGGCCGGCGCTGCGGAGCTCAACCTCAAATTCTTTTCCTAAACTAAAACAAAAAAATACCTCGATAAAAAGTGCTGAAAAAAATAACAACAAAACGAGCTATTAGAGGAATAGTATTTTGCATTTTTGCAGTGAGCACGTCAGTAAATTTTCATCCGAATATGCAGCACACTGCACTTGACTGCAACTTTGGTATTGTTTTTTAGTTAGTTTATTAGGGCTGAACGTCCCGAAGCAACTCATTAATTTTCGTCTAAAGCTTAATTTGCGCCATGTAGTACATGTTATGGCCAGCCTCTTAAAAGTTTTATACTGCTCACGAATGTCGCGTGGACTTATCTAAAACATTTCCAAAATGGAGCGCTTTGGGCTAGAAAAACGAACTACAAAAAACATTACCTTGTGCAGGCAATGTCTTGACACATGATACAAGCATACTACTCATATACGTTGTCCACGAAAAATTTCGACGGCAAAAAGGAAATTAAAATTTTATATTGAATTTTTACGAAGAGTGTCTAGAATTTAAAAGGCTGTCACATGGCAGGAAATTTTTTTCCCGCTAGATATCAGATATCAGGGATATCGACGGTTCAATAAAGAGCCAGAAATATCGAAGAGGGTCGAGCGAAAACATGGGTGCGTTTGACATGGAATGACATTTCAGATGTTTTGCCACCAAAAGCTCTCGCACACAGCCTGAGACGGCGTTCTCGTATTCTTCGAAAAGGATGTGGGATATACAGATATCCCTCGCCGCCCCGCGCCGAGTCACGCGACGAAGCGCCCGCCGCCGGGCGTGGGGAGTGGGCACGCGGCCACTATCCTCACCCCAGCTCGGACGTGACATCACGCCTACGCCCTGGCGCCGCTGGCGCCTTAGGGACGGGGTGAACGACTCTTGATTGCAACCGGTTGCTCAAGGGGGGGCAATGTCGTGGAGAGCTCGCGCGGGAACAAAGGCTCTGGAAGTCTCTCTCTCGCCGCGCCGTGACTGCCCCACTGCCCCGCCGACCCCGTCTCCTGCCCGCGCCTCTCCGGACTATCCATCGCCGGTCGACTACGACTTGGTAAGCTGCTGAACCATCTATTATAGGATAGAACATTCTTCCGCAGTGTGCTTTGCCTTGCGCTAGGTAAATAAACGGTTTCCTAGCGTACTCTGTTCGTTGCCTACTTCGTCCGAACCCGCCGTGGCTGTGACTTTGCGCCACGGGTTGGGGACACGAGAACGCCCGCGCATAGCTGGCACGGAAGCGCGCCTTCCCGGCCGGCTGCACGCGAGTGACCCCATAAGGAATAGCGGAGGAAAGTTGCCCAAAGGATTTCCAGTGAATCCAAAATTTCCGCTGACACTAGGGCACACTGGTGCCGTCTCCTCACCAGCACTCTAGCTTATCCACAATGAACAAGAGAGTGAGAGTGAATGTTTATTCTTGGCTTCCGCCTCACGCTCTCCCCTTTTGTGCGCAGAGCAGGGGTGCGAACGCGAGGAGCAAGTCAAGCAAGGTGCTGCTGGGCCGAAGACACCATTGTTCGCTTTCCTGGAAAACTAGTGCTTACGGCCCCGGTTCAGGTAAATTAAGGGCCCCCTCCTTCCCGTCTCTGCTTCCCGGAAAAAGAGTACAATGGTGAACGAGTGACCTATCTCCCTCCCCACCCTTTCTTGGGCAGAGCAGGAAGTGAAAACGCACTCTCGGAGTGAAGGTTTTTGGTTCGGAAATCAAATTTTCATGTCATGTGCTGTGTGGAAACAAGTAAAGCAAGCAAAATAAAAAAAAGTTGCACCAGCAGTTAACCGCACAATACCGCCAGGAGTTGGGGCTGACAATGGGTCGTCGCTCGAGGGGGGGAGGAGGGAGGGCATGGGCGAAGGGAGCCATGACAACTAGTCGAAAGAGAAAGGGCAGCAGCCTTAGCCAATGGGGTGCGTCATTGCGTTGCGGCCCTCATGGCGGAAAGTATATAAAGCGTGCGTCTGGGTCCCACCGCCGCAGGTTTTGCGTGTTCGTGCCATTTCGTGCAGCAGTCGTGGAGATTGGGCGACAGTGTTCCGAGCCCGTTAACCCCGATATTCGAAGATTACGCTGTTTCTGAGGACGACTGCAAGAAACGCGCAAGACATGCATAGGGTCAAGCATCCGCGATATCTGCGTGCAAGCTGCATTTCAGACTCTCGGCCGTCACGTGTTGCGATTCTAGCTAACGCAGGCGTGCTGTCGGACAGGCCTCCAACTGTACCTGAGGAGTCCAGCTGCTCTGTCAATGAACGTGGTGCCTGCATTCCGGCCGAGATCGACGACATCTGTGACCTGTTGAAGGAAAAGGTAGCCAGCATAGAAAAGAACTTCAGAGAACAGGTCGACATCTTTATCGGAATCCTGCACGCCGCGAAGATAGGCTTAGCAACGCCACGCGAATGAAGATCCACGAGGTGATTCAACTGCGGTCTATGGGATGGAAGCTCGACGACGTCGGCCAGAAGTTTGGAGGCCCGGAGAGCAACGAGTCAAAGAACGTAGCTGCCCTCCTGATGTCCAGACCTCGACAGCGGAGGGCCATCGCGACGGCAGTTCCACCACCGCATGCGCCGCCGCAGCCTCGAGAGCCATCGAGAACAGAGTCCGTTAATGACTTGAGCTGCAGAATTCCTAAGGACGAAATGGCTATCTGCGACATCGGCGGAGGAGTACCAAGTTTTCAGACCTGCCGTCGGGATGATTCTGACATTTCAGAATATGTCAGCACTGTTACTGTTGGCGGAGATGCTATCTACATTGCCGCACCAATTGCTGCTCTTGCTGAGAGTGCAGCTCATGCAGTAGTGGAGTTGTTTTCCAAGCTCTTCTGAAATTCTGACGGCGAAGTGGCATCGACCGCCCCGTGCCTTTGGAAACAACGCTGCCCTGTAAGCAGTACCCGTGCTTCAAGGCCCGACACCACGAAGAGCTTCTCGGTGAAGCATGTGTGACATCAAGGCTAAGAACTGCCTCTCAGGCTGAAGCATCAAAATTGTGTACATTCTCATACTAATAAATGTTTCGCTGTGTGAATACGACGCTTTGTTGTTTTTCTGCTATTAGTGCAAACCTCTCATCTTTTGCTTTCCAGTGAGTCTGTGCGGGCTAAATAGATTAGTGGGCAACGCTACATTTGGGGCTTTGAGGAGAACCGCAGTGGAGGGCTTTATAATTTCTTTAATATGTTCTGAAATCACAGTACAGCGAATATTTTAGCATTTCCCCGCGGCATTCCCCGCGTTAACTGGATGCCCAGTGCGTTTCCGTCAACCCGTCCGCATAGCAGACGCGCAGTGAGATCGTTGCGAGAATGGCACCTCGGCGGGAGACCTGCTTTTAAGCGGATTTGTGCAATGTTCGAAATTACAGACCTTTCCCCGCTGAAGACGTGAGGGCGGGAAATGGAGCATACATTGGACAAAAGAGAGATGTTCTTGTACAAAAAGATCTTGATGAGATAATCGAAATTGCCCTCACTACAAAAAGACTGCCAGCAGTTCAACGGTTTGTTTTCGTTTGGATCGCTTTTATTTATGTTCCTGAGCAAAAGTTATGAATCGTTCATGAAGGTGGTTCATGAGCAGTTGGACAGCACACCACATAAAAACAAGAACTGCCGACTTCCAGTATATAGCCATGTCCTTCGTCACCAAGGATGTTCTGTAGTGCTGCAACTTTTTACGGTAAGCTTCGTCGCCTGCTTAATGTATTTGGCCACTGAAAATGTGCTGTACAGCGGTTTAAACTGACCACTTGTTGCAATTCCTGTCAGCTTCTTTACAAGTCTTCTTTCCCAACCGAAATGTCTCGTTCCCCGAAAACACTCTCGTATTATTCGAGGAAACGAAAAAAGGCAAGTTACTCCTAGGTTAACTCAGGAATGCTTCCAGTAGACTGCAAGATGACTCAGGGAGTTTTGTCCAAAGGGTACATGGGTTGACCACCACCCATTTATCAGCAAAATAGAGGGTGAAGGGTGTATTCCAGCGCCTCATGACTGGTTTTGAGCCATATTCTTCAGGCTTCAGCCTTGAAGAGCGACTCGCAAATGTGAATGCGCCGTAAAAAGACGCCTGGCCGGCGCTTTTCGTTTTCGCCAGGACTGCTAGAGTGTCATCCGGGAAAGAGAGCTTTCACGAAAAAACAAACCTTGCAGAGAAGCTTGGCTTACAAATTTGCCCATGTGGTTCATAACATTTGCAGTAGTAGTGTCTTTGCAAGATGCGATGTAGTTCTGTTCAAACTTCCACATGATGATGCAGGAACGAAGATGGACAAAATAACTGGACAGGAGTTGGAGCTGGCACATGGGAACACAATTCACGAAGTAATTTCAGTACAAACCTAATGATGGCATGCTACATCTAGTTTCTATTGCTTTCAGGTTGGGCTGATCATCGATTCTGAGCAACCATGGCTGAGTTGCGCAGTCCCGACGGCAGTGTGACAATGGGCGGCACATTTACAACTTATTGAAAATAAGTGTCCATACAGTCTAAGGAACAAGTGTCTGATTGACGCAGACAAAGAAATTAGCTAAGTGTCATCCATTATGTGAACGAACACTTACAGTTGCGTAAAACCCATTCATGCTACACGCAGGTAATGATAATGCTGTATGTCCTGAGTATCGACACTGCTTTACCTCCTCAGAGAAGCATAGCTCTAACAATCAAACAGGACGACGCATTTCTTGCCGAGTATATGCCAAAGTTAGAGGACTCTTATTTCAGCTATTTTGTGAGAGCACTGATTAAATGAATGCCCAACGGCATTTTTGTAAATAATGTACAAACCTCCCCCTGTCCTTTCATGCTATCGCTACCGCTGACTATCGCTGTCTGCAAACTGAACGATAGTTGCATCACGGCCGCCTCGATCACGCGCGCGGCGTCCGCGCTCGATTCAGTTGGCCGTGGTTGCATCCACCTTTCGCCCCCTCTGTTAACCAGATGGCGCCACGCGCTCTCCCCAAACTGCAGCTTATGTGCAGATTAATACATATCGCCCTTCGTTTTCGGGTTCTACGCTTTTTGTAACTGGAGAGGGGGACCATTGGGAGATATTTTGAGTTTAGTTCGGGTAAAAATGGCAATATTCAGCAAAAAGTTCCATACCTTGGGTTTTTAAAGTGACCCTGAAATGATTTCGATGGGCGTATTCTAGTGCAACAGATCTGTCCTTTGCAGGTATTGAAGTCAAGTCTGAAAGCTCTGCGTGGACCCTATAATTTTTTAAAAATCTCTGCTCGCAATAGCTCACAACCGATTAGGGCGACATCTCACCAAGCCGAAAACCCGATGACGTCAGTGGTCATCCGGCCAGTTTGAAGGCTCGCCCCATGGAGGAAGGAAAGAACTAAGGGGAGGCCAACGTTGGGGAGGCCCTGACATCACTTTTTGTGAAGCCTACCCGCAACCGGAAGTTGGCTCGGCTCTCCTCACTATCTTCCTTCTCCACCGAGCTACGGGGCGGGGCTCGCGCGCGGCTCGCAAGCGCTTCGTAAAAGAAAGGTATAAAAATAAACCGCGCCGCTCGCCGCTACACTCCCACACCTCCTTCCCGTAAACACGCACCTAGACACAGACCGGCGCACAGGTGCGGTGAACCTTTTCCGACGCCAGGCGAACAAAGACGACATTGCCGGCCGTTTATATAGCTCAGCTCACCATCCTCCTCGGGCTACCGTACACCCGCCGTGTGGCCTTCGAAACGCAGCTCAGCATCGCCGAGAGCGGCTTCATGTCTCTGTGCTGTTTGGTGAGGTGCGAAAGTTCACTGATCAAAACAATCAACGCTTTTTCGCTTGTCGAAGCGCGGTTCCGGAGTGCCACCTTTTCGCGAGATTCATTTCAATGCATCGATCGCTCCGCGTAACGACACCAAGTCTGACGAACAAAATATTAAATGAGCGGTTATTTGCTGCATTTAAAAGCAATCTTAGATGCGTGCGTAACGTCGCGACGCCAGGCATGTAGACTTTAACACGCAAGTCCGAACACACCGTGCCGAAAGCCCGTCCACCGCCACCGAGACACACTCGGGCCCCTAGCAACAACGACGCTAACGAAGCCGCACGCCGTTGCTAGTGGCCCGACTTTTTAAGCCTAAATTTTGACGTCACTTCCGCCACATTCTCGGCAACGCATTGGGAATACGAAGGGCTTCTCCTTAGTTTTCCTTCCTCCATGGCGTGCGTGCTCTTGCGTACGCCAGGAAAAATAGCGTTCTCAACATGGCGGCTCGCCCAGCCTGCCCACTGACGTCATCGGGGTGAGGGACACCCACGGAGGAAAAAAAAACACAAGAGACATCGCCCGGCGATAGACTTGAAGCCTATTCATAAAAAGTAAAAAGGAGAGAGTGTCCATCCGTATCACGAAACCCCACCTAGAAGAAAGTCTATGTGGCCTTGGATCACGCCACGTGGTAGCGTACGGTAATATGTATGCCCACTGCGCGGAGCAGCGCGGCAAATAAACTATCAACCTCCTTGCTGTAGACGCCCGCACCATGGGCTGTGCAGACGCTCACACTAAAACATACCAACTCCGAAAAATTAGGGTACAGTGCCTAATTAGGGAGGGAGCGGCTTCACGTACACTTGGCGAGCGAAGGCTGGCCGCTTGGCGTCGCGCTCTCTCCTTAGTTTTTTTCTCATGGAGGAAGGAAAACTTCTTTCCTTCCTCCATGGTTTTTTTTTCCTCCATAGAAACGCGGCGCGGCGATTTGTCGCCCTAATCGGTTGCGAGCTAGTGCGAGCAGCAATTTTTTAAAATTATTTCTAAATTATAGGGTCCACGCAGACCTTCCAAACTTCACTCGAATACCCGCAAAGGCCACGTCTACAGATAAGTTGCACTAGAATATGCCCATCGAAATTATTTCAGGGTTCTTTTAACGGGAACAGAATATTTGTGCACCGAATTTGTGTGTGAATAAGTTTGCGGGGATATGGTAGCCTCATCTGGCAGATGACAGGGTTAACTGGAGAGATATATAGTTGAGGCCTTTGTACTGCAGTGGGTGTAGTCAGGCTGATGTTGAGGATGTGTTCTATGTCGGTCATCAAAAATGTGCTATGTCAAGCCCATGGTGGACTTCCGCAGGAACGAGGCGCTGTCAAACACTTCCCATCTGGCTGAGTTCAAGCTTCGAAATGGCTTTTGTGAAGCGTACGAAATGTCATGCACGTTGTTCGAGGAATGTGCCTGCCACCTTAAAATGAATGCAGCGCATTAACTACTCAGTAACTGGTACGATCTATTGGGGCACTGTTGACAAGTGCATGCAAGCCCTCAAATGGTGTGTTGTGTTGTGCTAGGTTCAGTGCCGCACAAGTTTAAGACTATCATGCGACAAGCTCAAGGTAATAGAATGTTTTTTTCTCGGAAATTTTGTAAAAGAGAGTGTAGCTCAACGATGGCATAAAGAGCTTAAAGAGGCTCTAATAAAGTTTCAGTATGTTAAAGAACGTTGCTTCACGAATATTGTCCCGCAAGATTTTTTGTAATGCCCTTTGTAGAGGCTGAGTTATCTGCAGTCAAACTGAATTTCAGCATCTTCGCGCCTTTCCCTCTTCTCTCGTCACTTTTCGCACGCTGGAAGGTCGGCGCTCCTCAGCCGGCCCCACCTCCGGGGGCGGAGCTTACCGACTCCGCCGGGGCTACGCGGTGTATTGGCCGTGGCCGTGGTAGCTGCCTGACGTCTGAAAGAATCTAACCAATACTCATCTCTCAACTTGTATACGCAGGTGCGAGCTACGGTGGAGGGAGCGAGCATTTAAAAAGTCGCCGGTAAGGGCTCGCCAACTTTCTTGCGTGATTGTGGATTCTCTGCTACGTGTAGAAAGGTAGTATTTGAATCAGGTGCTCAGGACAACAAAATGTAGTGATTGAGAGTTGATGTGCTCTCCTCGGAAGGTGTTTCGGAGCCTCTTTAATTAAAAGTTATTTCGTACTACCTAGTGATCACAAAGGACAAACATTTTATAAATGGCACAAGCTTAAAGGACGTTGGGTAACCTCAGCGGCCATCCTTGGCTGGCCAAGTATCTTAGGCAATCAACCTTCTTCCCAGGAAGCAGAAAGTCGCTGAGGTTAAGTTTGTTTAATAAATTGACTACATTTTATCTCATATAAAAAAATCCTGAGATCCTTGGCTGGCCAAGGATCTTAGGCAATCAACCTTCTTCCCAGGAAGGAGAAAGTCGCTGAGGTTCTGTTTGTTTAATAAATTGACTACATTTTATCTCATATACAAAAATCCTGAGATCCTTGGCTGGCCAAAGATCTTACGCAATCAACCTTCTTTTCAGGAAGGAGAAAGTCGCTGAAGTTCTGTTTGTTTAATAAATTGACTACATTTTATCTCATATGAAAAGATCCTGAGATCCTTGGCTGGCCAAGAATCCTATAGGCAATCAACCTTCTTCCCAGAAAGGAGAAAGTCGCTGAGGTTCTGTTCATTTTAATAAATTGACTACATTTTATCTACGCACAGTTTAAAACTTCTGTTCCGTTTAAAAATTTAAAAACACGTGACGTCAAGAAGAGCATCTTCACCTAAGAGCAGTGTTGAATGGAATGGCTCGAGTTCATTGTAAAACACAGCAAAATATTTTTAGAGCGGAAGTTCTACCACAAGGTCATGTCGCTCCGAAGAATGACCTTCAAGCGGCGGAGCGGGGGTGTGGCGAAGCACATCCCTTCAGCATTATAATTTCGATAATAAGTGCAGTCAGGCAGGTTGGGAGGAAGAGGGTAGAGGCGACTGACCAGCTGCCGCACGCCAATGGCGGTAGCGCATTAATCAAGCCTTCGACGCGAGAGCGATATTCCTGGCAGTGGGTGGCGGCGCCGAGAAAGGGTGTAGGCGCCGCAGTTCCGCCGCAGTGGCTCACGCTCGTCTACTCATCCGGAGTACCCTGGTTTGAATCCGATCGCGGCGGCCGCGTTTCGATGGAGGCGAAACGCAAAAGGCGCCCGTGTGCTGTGCGATGTCAGCGCATGTTAAAGATCCTCAGGTGGTCGAAATTATTCCGGAGACTCCACTACGGCACCTCTTTCTCTCTTTCAATCCCACCTTCTTCCTGCTAGCGCAAGCCTTCCAGCGTTCTCTAGAACAATATTTTCATAAGCTTCTTTTATTGCGAAAGCAATACTACGCGAGGTCTAACCGCTCGTCCCGTGGTCCGTGGACCCCCTGCTCCTCGAGAAGCCGCCGCCGCGCCTATCAGATGGTGTGACGTCAGCCTCTCCGTTGCTATGGCGACGCGTGATGTCAGCTTGCTTTCTCCACCACAGCCTGGAGAAGCTGCTCGTGCCGCGCTCCTCGAGGAGATTCGCCATGGAAGTCACCGACGAAGAGTCTATATCTGAATCTAGTTGCTCTACTGCTTCTATTCCTTTCGCAACCAACCAGGTTTAACCAGAGCTAAGCCACACCAATGTTTTGCCGTGGGTCGCCACCGCATGACCAACTGTCTTCACGCTAGCGCTGTCGTCCTCGCGCTCTTTTCGCTATCGCCTTCGATCCTGCTCTGCGTTCCCTCTTTTATCCTCCGATGCGCTCAATCGCTCGGTTACGCCGAGGCACGTCGCTCAACGCAGTAACGGCCGCCTCAGACATGCGCTGTAAAAAAAAAAAACAAGTCCTAAGTGTTCCTTTAACTTGTGCCCTTCCGCTTCTGCGCTGCTGATTATTCGATACAAACGCACAGGAGACACGTAAACGACAGACACAAAGCCGTTAAGCCATTGGAGGGGAAATTAAAGCTGCTCGCCTAGATGGCACGCATATTTAACAGCGTCATTTTAAACATGAAACAAGCTTGCAAAGACAATATCGTAAGAATTTGTCTGCCAAAGCTGTGACAGAAACAGTTGCTTGCGTATGTACATGGTTATGAAGCATTGTTTAGTGAATGGGCGAAAAGCTTTTGTACTAAAGTTAGCTTATTATGCCACGACCACTGTGTTTGCCAAGCTCAAAAGAATATGGGTAGATCGCTCTAAAAAACTCTCTATGCGAATGCAGTTCACCTGTGAACGAATCATCCCGCCATCCAATCCACCAAGAAAGATCGATGAATGGTAAGAGTCACGTTTGAGGGCGGAGGGGGGCGCTACAAGGCCCAGAAATTTATTTTTCTTTCTTTAAACTTTTTCTTCAATAAACACCGTTTCCGAACATGTTGGCTTAAAATCACGTGCACTTTGTTGCAGCAACACCTAAAAAAAATGAACATATCTTCAGGTGCTTTCACAATTATTAAATGATTCTGTGAGCATGACATTCAACCAAGAAACATCCAAGCGTTGTGAAATTTGAAAAAAAAAAAATAAATATTTAAATATTCACTTAAGCAAGTAATAGCACTGGAGGACAGATCTTATACAAACAAAAACGAGAAACTGAAGAACAGGATAACACAAGTTAGTTTATTATTGACGACTACTGCAACGTACAAGACTTAAAGGACTGTTCAGTTCACGAGCACGCACAGCTAAATTCAGAGGAATGAAGACTAGAGCGGCCCCCTCTGAACACGCAGCGCCAGCCGCCACGCTTGCTTCCGGTGGGCACCTTGCTTTCTGCATGAGCATTCTTTGCGAGAATGTATTCAGAACCAGGGATCAAAAATATCCAAGTTTAAAGTTGTTACCGAGGGCAGCGGAGAGCAAAAACCTTTTCCAGCCACACGAAAAGAATTTTCAGTGTATCCAAAAGAAATTACTTCGCATAAATGTGTATTCGATGAGTCTACGTATACAACGTAGTGCCAACGCCTTGTGCAGTCTTATGCGCTGCTACCAAACATGTTCATGGTAAGTAACATGTACAGCAGATACCATCTATACATACCTGTGGCTGGTTGCAAAGCTATCATGCAACAATGGGGACCATAAAGTTCAACGTGCATTAAGTGAACTGCTGCTTTCTGAATCAAGGCCACCTTTTTCATATGACATAAGTATGATAGCTGCCATCAAGCCGATTTTCAACACATCAAATGGATTTCATCGCAGAACTAAACAAAACGGACATCATTCAAAGGCATTTGTAGATAGATGGAATGGAAAGACAGACTGGCATGAAGAAACAACTGTAAACAGCAATATTGCGTTTCCAGAGCTTAGTGACAACAGAGTCACTACGAAGCAGATACTCAACCAAATGGGAAGAAAAAAAAACTAACAATGACAACGAAGTGGCTGAAGTACTGCATTTAGAGCAACGTCCCGACACGAGAGAAGAGTACATAAAAAAAAAGAAAATTGTGTTGAAGCAAGAACAGTTCAATTCAAGTAATAACAGCAACAAAAACTGCGGGCAAAAGGGCAACGCAAACATAAAAAAAATACAGCAATTATGACTAACGAAAAATGCGAGAGAAAGCAAAATGAATAAACTGACAAAAGGAGCTCCCAATAACATTGGCCATTAAAAATCACATCTTGATGATTGGAAATGGCTGGAAAAAAATGCCTCCAAACCAAAAGTAAATCCGGCGCATGTTAAAACCTGACTCGTATACCGCTTGGAAGAAGGGACGACATCATCTTCACTCCTCGACTTCATTAAATCAGCGAACCTTTTTCATTTATTTAAGCATGCTCGTCATCCATCATTACATAAACTTTGATGGCCTGAGGCAACGAACATCGCTTCAAACAAACAAAAAAAACCTTCCTTCTCCTAGGCAACTGTTGAAAAATCCCTCGAAAGCATGCACACAGCTTTGTTTTCGAAGGGCAGAACTTTGACAAAAAGCTTAGTACCTCTAAACAGCAGTTTGAAAGAAGGTGGGAACCTTTCTTTAGAAGCCATTATATTCACAACAGGGAGGCAGTCTAGCTTCCATTTTATCATAACCTCAACAAAGATAGTCGTAAGGTTAAAATGCAAACAACTCACTGAAACTAAACTTGACACGTGGAACAGGTGCCTTAACCAAAGCAGCTAGTATTATACATACAACAGCAGCTAAAAAAGGTGCTACCTCTAATCTCCTTCTTCTTGCTAATGGAAAACCATGTACGGCACATTTTAGTGGACGCTCGCATACTGACTCTGGTGACCTGCAAAACTATGCCCTGTCAGCTCTGCATTAATCTTCAGCTACTAGGACACGTGGTCAAGTTGCAACAAAAGATCGACGTGGCAAAAAAAAAGTGTCATACAAAGAGCTGACTCGACTACATGTAAATCTGACAGATCACAGTTGACATCAGATGGATCACACATAGCCACACACCAATTCTTCCCAGTTTGTGCCACAGAAGATGGGCTATGAGCACCGAAAAGCTTGTTGTCCTGTACGCGTTTACATGCAAATTTAGCTAATGCGAGGTTACAAACAAGAGTAGCTGTACACTACCATGAACAGCTTTCCTTGAAAAAACAGCTCGCACACAGTACACAGTACATTTGCGAAGTAGGAAAAAATGTCCCCAAACAGCGGAGCAAAATCTACCCTGCGAATCCTAGCAGCCTCAGGGGCCTTTGTTCAGCCACCGTCGACTATGACTTCCGGTACAAGCCAGAACCCTTCCTATGCTACGATAATGGTACAGATTGTGAAAACCGACTACTTGTATTTGCCAGTACAACTTGCTTGAAGTTGCTAGCCGAGAGCAGCACATGGTTCATGCATGGGAACTTCGATCTCGCATGCAAGGGATTCCTGCAGCTATTTTTTATTCTTGTACCACACAGCGAGGGCGTTGCATCAGTTGCTGACGCCTTCATGACAAGGAAAAATCAGGAAGCCTACGAAGAGCTGTGCAGGTTCCGTCGTGACCGGTGCGAACTCCTTGGATTGGTTCTGTACCCGGAACTTGTTATGTGCGACTTTGAAAGGGCGACCATGAATGCTGTCAAGGCATTGTTTTGAGAAGGCGTTACCATAAAGGCGTGCTTTTTCCACTTGTGCCAAAGCACCTGGCAAAAAATTCAAGAGCTCTGTTTGGCGAACCTTTCTAGGCAAGACAAAGAATTCCGTGCATTCATGGGAACGCTGGACGTTCTTGCTTTCTTGCTGCTTAACGACATAGAAGACGGAATGCCAGTACTAAAAGGCTAAATGCCAGAATCTGCCCAAGAAATAGTAGACTACTCTGATACCACATATGTTCCCGGTTACAAGAGGATAAATTGAGCTACCAACATCGTAACCTTGCGGCGAACATCTCCCACCTATCCCCCTTCAATGTGGAGTGCCCACGCAGCAACTCTTGATGGAGGACACAGAACGAACAACCATGCAGAAGCTCAAAATAGAAGGCTGGAAAGCATGCTGGGCCACAGCCACCCAACCGCGTGGAAAAAGGTTGACGCCTTGCGTTCACAAGAAGCCACCGTGGCCATGAAGATAGAGCAGTGCCAAGTCGTCTTTGTCTTTGGTGTATTTATTTGCTTCCAGCTGCATTTCTTCACCGTGATAACAAGGCTTGGACTGCGTTTCTTCTTAGCAAGCTGTAACAATGCAAGCTATATATACAACGATTACCGAAGTCGGCACGGAAGCGACTAAACAACGGACAGATACGGGGCGTCCATGAAGAACAATGATGGTGGTGAAAGGGAGGTGGTCCAGAGCAAGTGCGTCTCTGGATCGTTCGGCGCTTCTGCGAATTCACCTTTAGAAGTGTTTTCCTTTGCATGAACTGTACTGCTTGCCAACGCGGTACGGTATTACATCATACTTCACGCCTTCGTCTGTTCTCAAATCCGAAGAAGAGTCTAATAAAGAGGGCGATTTTCTGTCAAGTGGGTTCCCGGAAAAAAATTATTTTCTTCACTTGGGGACATTTTTTCCTAGACGGTGCTTCCTCGGGGACCTTTTTTCGGGGACGTTTCTTTCTAGGAGGCGACCATATTTGCTTTTATGGATGCCCCCTTGAGTCACTTGATTCGTAAACACAGCACGTGAGAAGCGTGCTGCCGGCTTTACTCAAAGCGGATTTGCAACGCCTGAGCACGTGCACATGTGCACGGAAAGCGAGCAGTCTGACAGCGCCGAGGTTGTGTTCTGCAGTGAAGTGACAATACAGGACAACACTGGCCGGCGCTGCGGAGCTCAACCTCAAATTCTTTTCCTAAACTAAAACAAAAAAATACCTCGATAAAAAGTGCTGAAAAAAATAACAACAAAACGAGCTATTAGAGGAATAGTATTTTGCATTTTTGCAGTGAGCACGTCAGTAAATTTTCATCCGAATATGCAGCACACTGCACTTGACTGCAACTTTGGTATTGTTTTTTAGTTAGTTTATTAGGGCCGAACGTCCCGAAGCAACTCATTAATTTTCGTCTAAAGCTTAATTTGCGCCATGTAGTACATGTTATGGCCAGCCTCTTAAAAGTTTTATACTGCTCACGAATGTCGCGTGGACTTATCTAAAACATTTCCAAAATGGAGCGCTTTGGGCTAGAAAAACGAACTACAAAAAACATTACCTTGTGCAGGCAATGTCTTGACACATGATACAAGTATACTACTCATATACGTTGTCCACGAAAAATTTCGACGGCAAAAAGGAAATGAAAATTTTATATTGAATTTTTACGAAGAGTCTCTAGAATTTAAAAGGCTGTCACATGGCAGGAAATTTTTTTCCCGCTAGATATCAGATATCAGGGATATCGACGGTTCAATAAAGAGCCAGAAATATCGAAGAGGGTCGAGCGAAAACATGGGTGCGTTTGACATGGAATGACATTTCAGATGTTTTGCCACCAAAAGCTCTCGCACACAGCCTGAGACGGCGTTCTCGTATTCTTCGAAAAGGATGTGGGATATACAGATATCCCTCGCCGCCCCGCGCCGAGCCACGCGACGAAGCGCCCGCCGCCGGGCGTGGGGAGTGGGCACGCGGCCACTCTCCTCACCCCAGCTTGGACGTGACATCACGCCTACGCCCTGGCGCCTTAGGGACGGGGTGAACGAGTCTTGATTGCAACCGGTTGCTCAAGGGGGGGCAATGTCGTGGAGAGCTCGCGCGGGAACAAATGCTCTGGAAGTCTCTCTCTCGCCGTGGCGTGACTGCCCCGCCGACCCCGTCTCCTGCCCGCGCCTCTCCGGACTATCCATCGCCGGTCGACGACGACTTGGTAAACTGCTGAACCATCTATTATCGGATAGAACATTCTTCCGCATTGTGCTTTGCCTTGCGCTAGGTAAATAAACGGTTTCCTAGCGTACTCTGTTCGTTGCCTACTTCGTCCGAACCCGCCGTGGCTGTGACTTTGCGCCACGGGTTGGGGACACGAGAACGCCCGCGCATAGCTGGCACGGAAGCGCGCCTTCCCGGCCGGCTGCACGCGAGTGACCGCATAAGGAATAGGGGAGGAAAGTTGCCCAAAGGATTTCCAGTGAATCCGAAATTTCCGCTGACACTAGGGCACACTGGTGCCGTCTCCTCACCAGCACTCTAGCTTATCCACAATGAACAAGAGAGTGAGAGTGAACGTTTATTCTTGGAATCCGCCTCACGCTCTCCCCTTTTGTGCGCAGAGCAGGGGTGCGAACGCGAGGAGCAAGTCAAGCAAGGTGCTGCTGGGCAGAAGACACCATTGTTCGCTTTCCTGGAAAACTAGTGCTTACGGCCCCGGTTCAGGTAAATTAAGGGCCCCCTCCTTCCCGTCTCTGCTTCCGGGAAAAAGAGTACAATGGTGAGCCAGTGACCTATTTCCCTCCCCACCATTTCTTGGGCAGAGCAGGAAGTGAAAACGCACTCTCGGAGTGAAGGTTTTTGGTTCGGAAATCAAATTTTCATGTCATGTGCTGTGTGGAAACAAGTAAAGCAAGCAAAATAAAAAAAAGTTGCACCAGCAGTTAACCGCACAATACCGCCAGGAGTTGGGGCTGACAATGGGTCATCGCTCGAGGGGGGGAGGAGGGAGGGCATGGGCGAAGGGAGCCATGACAACTAGTCGAAAGAGAAAGGGCAGCAGCCTTAGCCAATGGGGTGCGTCATTGCGTTGCGGCCCTCATGGCGCAAAGTATATAAAGCGTGCGTCTGGGTCCCACCGTCGCAGGTTTTGCGTGTTCGTGCCATTTCGTGCAGCAGTCGTGGAGATTGGGCGACAGTGTTCCGAGCCCGTTAACCCCGATATTCGAAGATTACGCTGTTTCTGAGGACGACTGCAAGAAACGCGCAAGACATGCATAGGGTCAAGCATCCGCGATATCTTCGTGCAAGCTGCATTTCAGACTCTCGGCCGTCACGTGTTGCGATTCTAGCTAACGCAGGCGTGCTGTCGGACAGGCCTCCAACTGTACCTGAGGAGTCCAGCTGCTCTGTCAATGAACGTGGTTCCTGCATTCCGGCCGAGATCGACGACATCTGTGACCTGTTGAAGGAAAAGGTAGCCAGCATAGAAAAGAACTTCAAAGAACAGGTGGACTTGCTCATCGGAATCCTGCACGCCGCGAAGATAGGCTTAGCAACGCCACGCGAATGAAGATCCACAAGGTGATTCAATTGCGGTCTATGGGATGGAAGCTCGACGACGTCGGCCAGAAGTTTGGAGGCCCGGAGAGCAACGAGTCAAGGAACGTAGCTGCCCTCCTGATGTCCAGACCTCGACAGCGGAGAGTCATCGCGCCGGCAGTTCCACCACCGCATGCGCCGCCGCAGCCTCGAGAGCCATCGAAAACCGAGTCCGTTAATGACGTGAGTTGCAGAATTCCTAAGGACGAAATGGCTATCTGCGACATCGGTGGAGGAGTACCAAGTTTCCAGACCTGCCGGTCGGGATGATTCTGACATTTCAGAATATGTCAGCACTGTTACTGTTGGCGGAGATGCTATCCACATTGCCGCACCAATTGCTGCTCTTGCTGAGAGTGCAGCTCAAGCAGTAATGGAGTTGTTTTCCAAGCTCTTCTGAAATTCTGACGGCGAAGTGGCATCGACCGCCCCATGCATTTGGAAACAACGCTGCCCTGTAAGCAGGACCCGTGCTTCAAGGCCCGACACCACGAAGAGCTTCTCGGTGAAGCATGCGTGACATCAAGGCTAAGAACTGCCTCTCAGGCTGAAGCATCAAAATTCTGTACATTCTCATACTAATAAATGTTTCGCTGTGTGAATACGACGCTTTGTTGTTTTTCTGCTATTAGTGCAAACCTCTCATCTTTTGCTTTCCAGTGAGTCTGTGCGGGCTAAATAGATTAGTGGGCAACGCTACATTTGGGGCTTTGACGAGAACCGCAGTGGAGGGCTTTATAATTTCTTTAATATGTTCTGAAATCACAGTACAGCGAATATTTTAGCATTTCCCCGCGGCATTCCCTGCGTTAACTGGATGTCCAGTGCGTTTCCGTCAACCGGTCCGCAAAGCAGACGCGCAGTGAGATCGTTGCGAGAATGGCACCTCGGCGGGAGACCTGCTTTTAAGCGGATTTGTGCAATGTTCGAAATTACAGACCTTTCCCCGCTGAAGACGTGAGGGCGGGAAATGGAGCATACATTGGACAAAAGAGAGATGTTCTTGTACAAAAAGATCTTGATGAGATAATCGAAATTGCCCTCACTACAAAAAGACTGGCAGCAGTTCAACGGTTTGTTTTCGTTTGGATCGCTTTTATTTATGTTCCTGTGCAGAAGTTATGAATCGTTCATGAAGGTGGTTCATGAGCAGTTGGACAGCACACCACATAAAAACAAGAACTGCCGACTTCCAGTATATAGCCATGTCCTTCGTCACCAAGGATGTTCTGTAGTGCTGCAACTTTTTACGGTAAGCTTCGTCGCCTGCTGAATGTATTTGGCCACTGAAAATGTGCTGTACAGCGGTTTAAACTGACCACTTGTTGCAATTCCTGTCAGCTTCTTTACAAGTCTTCTTTCCCAACCGAAATGTCTCGTTCCCCGAAAACACTCTCGTATTATTCGAGGAAACGAAAAAAGGCAAGTCACTCCTATGTTAACTCAGGAATGCTTACAGTAGACTGCAAGATGACTCAGGGAGTGGTGTCCAAAGGGTACATGGGTTGACCATCACCCATTTATCAGCAAAATAGAGGGTGAAGGGTATATTCCAGCGCCTCATGACTGGTTTTGGGCTATTCTTCAGGCTTCAGCCTTGAAGAGCGACTCGCAAATGTGAATGCGCCGTAAAAAGACGCCTGGCCGGCGCTTTTCGTTTCCGCCAGGACTGCTAGAGTGTCATCCGGGAAAGAGAGCTTTCACGGAAAAACAAACCTTGCAGAGAAGCTTGGCTTACAAATTTCCCCAAGTGGATCATTACATTTGCAGTAGTAGTGTCTTTGCAAGATGCGATGCAGTTCTGTTCAAACTTCCACATGATGATGCAGGAACGAAGATGGACAAAATAACTGGACAGGAGTTGGAGCCGGCACATGGGACAACAATTCACGAAGTAATTTCAGTACAAACCTAATGATGGCATGCTACATCTAGTTTCTATTGCTTTCAGGTTGGGCTGATCATCGATTCTGAGCAACCATGGCTTAGTTGCGCAGTCCCGACGGCAGTGTGACAATGGGCGGCACATTTACAACTTATTGAAAATAAGTGTCCCTACAGTCTAAGGAACA
This sequence comes from Amblyomma mixtum, assembly GCF_055824585.1. NCBI lineage: Eukaryota > Metazoa > Arthropoda > Arachnida > Ixodida > Ixodidae > Amblyomma > Amblyomma mixtum. The sequence goes on from NC_143013.1 coordinate 50,604,548, forward strand.
AGTGTCTGATTGACTCAGACAAAGAAATTAGCTATGTGTCATCCATTATGTGAACGAACACTTACAGTTGCGTAAAACCCATTCATGCTACACGCAGGTAATGATAATGCTGTATGTCCTGAGTATTGACACTGCTTTACCTCCCCAGAGAAGCATAGCTCTAACAATCAAACAGGACGACGCATTTCTTGCCGAGTATATGCCAAAGTTAGAGGACTCTTATTCCAGCTATTTTGTGAGAGCACTGATTAAATGAATGCCCAACGGCATTTTGGTAAATAATGTACAAAGCTCCCCCTGTCCTTTCATGCTATCGTACCGATGACTATCGCTGTCTGCAAACTGAACGATAGTTGCATCACGGCCGCCTCGATCACGCGCGCGGCGTCCGCGCTCGATTCAGGTGGCCGTGGTTGCGTCCACCTTTCGCCCCCTCTGTTAACCAGATGGCGCCACGCGCTCTCCCCAAACTGCAGCTTATGTGCAGATTAATACATATCGCCCTTCGTTTTCGGGTTTTACGCTTTTTGTAACTGGAGAGGGGGACCATTGGGAGATATTTTGAGTTTAGTTCGGGTAAAAATGGCAATATTCAGCAAAAAGTTCCATACCTTGGGTTTTTAAAGTGACCCTGAAATGATTTCGATGGGCGTATTCTAGTGCAACAGATCTGTCCTTTGCAGGTATTCAAGTCAAGTCTGAAAGCTCTGCGTGGACCCTATAATTTTTAAAAAATCTCTGCTCGCAATAGCTCACAACCGATTAGGGCGACACCTCACCAAGCCGAAAACCCGATGACGTCAGTGGTCATCCGGCCAGTTTGAAGGCTCGCCCCATGGAGGAAGGAAAGAACTAAGGGGAGGCCAACGTTGGGGAGGCCCTGACATCACTTTTTGTGAAGCCGCCCCGCAACCGGAAGTTGGCTCCGCTCTCCTCACTATCCTTCTCCACCGAGCTACGGGGCGGGGCTCGTGCGCGGCTCGCAAGCGCTTCGTAAAAGAAAGGTATAAAAAAAAACCGCGCCGCTCGCCGCTACACTCCCACACCTCCTTCACGTAAACACGCACCTAAACACAGACCGGCGCACAGGTGCGGTGAACCTTTTCCGACGCCAGGCGAAGAAAGACGGCACTGCCGGCAGTTTATAGCTCAGCTCACCATCCTCCTCGGGCTACCGTACACCCGCCGTGTGGCCTTCGAAACGCAGCTCAGCATCGCCGAGAGCGGCTTCATGTCTCTGTGCTGCTTGGTGAGGTGCGAAAGTTCACTGATCAAAACAATCAACGCTTTTTCGCTTGTCGAAGCGCGGTTCCGGAGTGCCACGTTTTCGCGAGATTCATTTCAATAAATCGATCGCTCCGCATAACGACACCAAGTCTGACGAACAAAATATTAAATGAGCGGTTATTTGCTGCATTTAAAAGCAATCTTAGATGCGTGCGTAACGTCGCGACGCCAGGCATGTAGACTTTAACACGCAAGTCCGAACACACCGTGCCGAAAGCCCGTCCACCGCCACCGAGACACACTCGGGCCCCTAGCAACAACGACGCTAACGACGCCGTACGCCGTTGCTAGTGGCCCGAGTTTTCTTAGCAACAACAACAACGTTGCTAGTGGCCCGACTTTTTAAGCCTAAATTTTGACGTCACTTCCGCCACATTCTCGGCAACGCATTGGGAATACGAAGGGCCTATCCTTATATTTCCTTCCTCCATGGCGTGCGTGCTCTTGCGTACGCCAGGAAAAATAGCGTTCTCAACATGGCGGCTCGCCCAGCCTGCCCACTGACGTCATCGGGGTGAGGGACACCCACGGAGGAAAAAAAGAAACACAAGAGACATCGCCCGGCGATAGCCTTGAAGCCTATTCATAAAAAGTAAAAAGGAGAGAGTGTCCATCCGTATCACGAAACCCCACCTAGAGGAAAGTCTATGTGGCCTTGGATCACGCCACGTGGTCGCGTACGGCAATATGTATGCCCGCTGCGCGGAGAGCGCGGCAAATAAACTATCAACCTCCTTGCTGTAGACGTCGGCACCATGGGCTGCACAGACGCTCACACTAAAACATACCAACCCCGAAAAATTAGGGTACAGTGCCTAATTAGGGAGGGAGCGGCTTCACGTGCACTTGGCGAGCGAAGGCTGGCCGCTTGGCGTCGCGCTCTCCCCTTAGTTTTTTTTTTCATGGAGGAAGGAAAACTTCTTTCCTTCCTCCATGTTTTTTTTTTCCTCCATAGAAACGCGGCGCCGTGATTTGTCGCCCTAATCGGTGTCGAGCTAGTGCGAGCAGCAATTTTTTTAAATTATTTCTAAATTATAGGTTCCACGCAGACCTTCCAAACTTCACTCGAATACCCGCAAAGGCCACCTCTACAGATATGTTGCACTAGAATATGCCCATCGAAATTATTTCAGGGTTCTTTTAACGGGAACGGAATATTTGTGCACCGAATTTGTGTGTAAATAAGTTTGCGGGGATAGGGTAGCCTCGTCTGGCACATGACAGGGTTAACTGGAGAGATATAGGAGATGCCTTTGTCCTGCAGTGGGTGTAGTCAGGCTGATGATGAGGATGTGTTCTATGTCGGTCATCAAAAATGTGCTATGTCAAGCCCATGGTGGACTTCCGCAGGAACGAGGCGCTGTCAAACACTTCCCATCTGGCTGAGTTCAAGCTTCGAAATGGCTTTTGTGAAGCGTACGAAATGTCATGCACGTTGTTCGAGGAATGTGCCTGCCACCTTAAAATGAATGCAGCGCATTAACTACTCAGTAACTGGTACGATCTATTGGGACACTGTTGACGAGCGCATGCAAGCCCTCAAATGGTGTGTTGTGTTGTGCTAGGTTCAGTGCCGCACAAGTTTAAGACTATCATGCGACAAGCTCAAGTTAATAGTAGAATGTTTTTTTTCTCGGAAATTTTGTAAAAAAGAGTGTAGCTCAACGATGGTATAAAGGGCTTAAAGAGGCTCTAATAAAGTTTCAGTATGTTAAAGAGCGTCGCTTTACGAATATTGTCCCGCAAGATTTTTGTAATGCCCTTTGTAGAGGCTGAGTTATCTGCAGTCAAACTGAATTTCAGCATCTTCGCGCCTATCCCTCTTCTCTCGTCACTTTTCGCACGCTGGAAGGTCGGCGCTCCTCAGCTGGCCCCACCTCCGGGGGCGGAGCTTACCGACTCCGCCGGGGCTACGCGGTGTATTGGCCGTGGCCGTGGTAGCTGCCTGACGTCTGAAAGAATCTAACCAATACTCATCTCTCAACTTGTATGCGCAGGTGCGAGCTACGGTGGAGGGAGCGAGCATTTAAAAAGTCACCGGTAAGGGCTCGCCAACTTTCTTGCGTGATTGTGGATTCTCTGCTACGTGTAGAAAGGTAGTATTTGAATCAGGTGCTGAGGAGAACAAAATGTAGTGATTGAGAGTTGATGTGCTCTCCTCGGAAGGTGTTTCGGAGCCTCTTTAATTAAAAGTTATTTCGTACTACCTAGTGATCACAAAGGACAAACATTTTATAAATGGCACAAGCTTAAAGGACGTTGGGTAACCTCAGCGGCCATCCTTGGCTGGCCAAGGATCTTAGGCAATCAACCTTCCTCCCAGGAAGCAGAAAGTCGCTGAGGTTAAGTTCGTTTTAATAAATTGACTACATTTTATCTCATATACAAAAATCCTGAGATCCTTGGCTGGCCAAGGATCTTAGGCAATCAACCTTCTTCCCAGGAAGGAGAAAGTCTCTGAGGTTCTGTTTGTTTAATAAATTGACTACATTTTATCTCATATAAAAAAATCCTGAGATCCTTGGCTGGCCAAGGATCTTAGGCAATCAACCTTCTTCCCAGGAAGGAGAACGTCGCTGAGGTTCTGTTTTTTTAATAAATTGACTACATTTTATCTCATATACAAAAATCCTGAGATCCTTGGCTGGCCAAAGATCTTACGCAATCAACTTTCTTTTTCAGGAAGGAGAAAGTCGCTGAGTTTTTTTTTTTAATAAATTGACTACATTTTATCTCATATAAAAAAATCCTGAGATCCTTGGCTGGCCAAGGATCTTCGGCAATCAACCTTCTTCCCAGGAAGGAGAACGTCGCTGAGGTTCTGTTTGTTTAATAAATTGACTACATTTTATCTCATATACAAAAATCCTGAGATCCTTGGCTGGCCAAAGATCTTACGCAATCAACCTTCTTTTTCAGGAAGGAGAAAGTCGCTGAGGTTCTGTTTGTTTAATAAATTGACTACATTTCATCTCATATACAAAAATCTTGAGATCCTTGGCTGGGCAAGGATCTTAGGCAATCAACCTTCTTCCCAGGAAGGAGAAAGTCGCTGAGGTTCTGTTCGTTTTAATAAATTGACTACATTTTATCTATGCACAGTTTGTTTAAAACTTCTGTTCCGTTTAAAAATTTAAAAACACGTGACGTCAAGAAGAGCATCTTCACCTCAGAGCAGTGCTGAATGGAATGGCTCGAGTTCATTGTAAAACACAGCAAATTATTTTTAGAGCGGAAGTTCTACCACAAGGTCATGTCGCTCCGAAGAATGACCTTCAAGCGGCGGAGCGGGGGTATGGCGAAGCACATCCCTTCAGCTTTATAATTTCGATAATAAGTGCAGTCAGACAGGTTGGGAGGAAGAGGGTAGAGGCGACTGACTAGCTGCCGCACGCCAATGGCGGTAGCGCATTAATCAAGCCTTCGACGCGAGAGCGAAATTCCTGGCAGTGGGTGGCGGCGCCGAGAAAGGGTGTAGGCGCCGCAGTTCCGCCGCAGTGGCTCACGCTCGTCTACTCATCCGGAGTACCCTGGTTTGAATCCGATCGCGGCGGCCGCGTTTCGATGGAGGCGAAACGCAAAAGGCGCCCGTGTGCTGTGCGATGTCAGCGCACGTTAAAGATCCTACAAGGCCCAGAAATTAATTTTTCTTACTTTAAACTTTTTCTTCAATAAACACCGTTTCCGAACATGTTGGCTTAAAATCACGTGCACTTTGTTGCAGCAACACCTAAAAAAATGAACATATCTTCAAGTGCTTTCACAATTATTAAATGATTCTGTGAGCATGACATTCAACCAAGAAACATCCAAGCGTTGTGAAATTTGAAAAAAAAAAATAAATATTTAAATATTCACTTAAGCAAGTAATAGCACTGGAGGACAGATCTTATACAAACAAAAACGAGAAACTGAAGAACAGGATAACACAAGTTAGTTTATTATTGACGACTACTGCAACGTACAAGACTTAACAGACTGTTCAGTTCACGAGCACGCACAGCTAAATTCACAGGAATGAAGACTATAGAGCGGCCCCTCTGAACACGCAGCGTAAGCCGCCACACAATCACAGCAGCTGACAAGAAAGCATGTACACATCTCACTTTTCTGCTCAAGCTTGCTTCTGGTAGGCACCTTGCTTTCTGCACGAGCATTCTTTGCGAGAATGTATTCAGAACCAGGGATCAAATATCCAAGTTTAAAGTTGTTACCGAGGGCACCGGAGAGCAAAAACCTCTTCCAGCCACACGAAAAGAATTTTCAGTGTATCCAAAAGAAATTACTTCGCATAAATGTGTATTCGATGAGTCTACGTATACAACGTAGTGCCAACGCCTTGTGCAGTCTTATGCGGTGCTACCAAACATGTTTATGGTAAGTAACATGTACAGCAGATACCATCTATACATACCTGTGGCTGGTTGCAAAGCTATCATGCAACAATGGGGACCATAAAGTTCAACGTGCATTAAGTGAACTGCTGCTTTCTGAATCTAGGCCACCTTTTTCATATGACATAAGTATGATAGCTGCCATCAAGCCGATTTTCAACACATCAATTGGATTTCATCGCAGAACTAAACAAAACGGACATCATTCAAGGGCATTTGTAGATAGATGGAATGGAAAGAGAGACTGGCATGAAGAAACAACAGTAAACAGCAATATTGCGTTTCCAGAGCTTAGTGACAACAGAGTCACTACGAAGCAGATACTCAACCAAATGGGAAGAAAAAAAAACTAACAATGACAACGAAGTGGCTGAAGTACTGCATTTAGAGCAACATGCCGACACGAAAGAAGAGTACATAAAAAAAAGAACAATTGTGTTGAAGCAAGAACAGTTCAATTCAAGTATTAACAGCAACAAGAACTGCGGGCAAAAGGGCAACGCAAACATAAAAAAAATACAGCAATTATGACTAACGAAAAATGCGAGAGAAAGCAAAATGAATAAACTAACAAAAGGAGCTCCCAATAACATTGGGCATTAAAAATCACATCTTGATGATTCGAAATGGCTCCAAACCAAAAGTAAATCCGGCGCATGTTAAAACCTGACTCGTATACCGCTTGGAAGAAGGGACGACATCATCTTCACTCCTCGACTTCATTAAATCAGCGAACCTTTTTCATTTATTTAAGCATGCTCGTCATCCATCATTTGTGGGGTTAAAACTGGGGGAGATAAACACGTTCTCCCCGCTTAAGCGCGGCTGACTCAGTTCAAAACCGCGCGGACCCCACCCCGTGGTCGCGTACGCTACTGAGCGCACGCCGACCACGGCGGGCCTTGCTCTGCGGGAACAAAGGAACGACACACTGGCTGACACAAACAAGGCATTTATTGCTATAGCAACAATAACGCCAGCTAGCAACAAAATACACTGAGGAATCTAGGATGTCCGACTCACCAGCACGGCTACGAGCGAACGTCCGCCCACGCTAGGGCAAAGGGAAGCTCCGAGGCCCGACGGGACGAGGTGGCGGGAGTAAGTTCCAACCACGAGAGGCCCGCGGCACAGAGCGGAGCTTTGCGCGTGAACGTCCACACGCTATCCTGTCCCAGGGGGAAGAGAGCCCGCTATCCCCCGCGCGCGCGTAGCAAAACGCCATCCGTGGCGCTGGTGTCGCTACGACGCGAGCGCCCTCCCCTGTTAGTTAAAGTAACCAAAACAGAAGAGCGCGTTTCGGAGGAGCTAACAGTGGGGTGTGCAATGCGGGAAAGTGAACGCAGGGGACGAAGGCGTCCCCACACATTACATAAACTTTGATGGCCTGAGGCAACGAACATCGCTTCAAACAAACAAAAAAAACCCTTCCTTCTCCTAGGCAACTGTTGAAAAATCACTCGAAAGCATGCACACAGCTTTGTTTTCGAAGGACAGAACTTTGACAAAAAGCTTAGTACCTCTAAACAGCAGTTTGAAAGAACGTGGGAACCTTTCTTTAGAAGCCATTATATTCACAACAGGGAGGCAGTCTAGCTTCCATTTTATCATAACCTCAACAAAGATAGTCGTAAGGTTAAAATGCAAACAACTCACTGAAACTAAACTTGACACGTGGAACAGGTGCCTTAACCAAAGCAGCTAGTATTATACATACAACAGCAGCTAAAAAAGGTGCTACCTCTAATCTCCTTCTTCTTGCTAATGGAAAACCATGTACGGCACATTTTAGTGGACGCTCGCATACTGACTCTGGTGACCTGCAAAACTATGCCCTGTCAGCTCTGCATTAATCTTCAGCTACTAGGACACGTGGTCAAGTTGCAACAAAAGATCGACGTGGCAAAAAAAAAGTGTCATACAAAGAGCTGACTCGACTACATGTAAATCTGACAGATCACAGTTGACATATCAGATGAATCACACATAGCCACACACCAATTCTTCCCAGTTTGTGCCACAGAAGATGGGTTATGAGCACCGAAAAGCTTGTTGTCCTGTACGAGTTGACATGCAAATTTAGCTAATGCGAGGTTACAAACAAGATTAGCTGTACACTACCATGAATAGCTTTCCTTGAAAAAACAGCTCGCACACAGTACACAGTAGATTTGCGAAGTAGGAAAAAATGTCCCCAAACAGCGGAGCAAAATCTACCCTGCGAATCCTAGCAGCCTCAGGGGCCTTTGTTCAGCCACCGTCGACTATGACTTCCGGTACAAGCCAGAACCCTTCCTATGCTACGATAATGGTACAGATTGTGAAAACCGACTACTTGTATTTGCCAGCACAACTTGCTTAAAGTTGCTATAGCCGAGAGCAGCACATGGTTCATGCATGGGAACTTCGATCTCGCATGCAAGGGATTCCTGCAGCTATTTTTTATTCTTGTACCACACAGCGAGGGCGTTGCATCAGTTGCTTACGCCTTCATGACAAGGAAAAATCAGGAAGCCTACGAAGAGCTGTGCAGGTTCCGTCGTGACCGGTGCGAACTCCTTGGATTGGTTCTGTACCCGGAACTTGTTATGTGCGACTTTGAAAGGGCGACCATGAATGCTGTCAAGGCAGTGTTTTGAGAAGGCGTTACCATAAAGGCGTGCTTTTTCCACTTGTGCCAAAGCACCTGGCGAAAAATTCAAGAGCTCTGTTTGGCGAACCTTTCTAGGCAAGACAAAGAATTCCGTGCATTCATGGGAACGCTGGACGTTCTTGCTTTCTTGCTGCTTAACGACATAGAAGACGGAATGCCAGTACTAAAAGGCTAAATGCCAGAATCTGCCCAAGAAATAGTAGACTACTCTGATACCACATATGTTCCCTGTTACAAGAAGATAAATTGAGCTACCAACATCGTAACCTTGCGGCGAACATCTCCCACCTATCCCCCTTCAATGTGGAGTGCCCACGCAGCAACTCTTGATGGAGGACACAGAACGAACAACCATGCAGAAGCTCAAAATAGAAGGCTGGAAAGCATGCTGGGCCACAGCCACCCAACCGCGTGGAAAAAGGTTGACGCCTTGCGTTCACAAGAAGCCACCGTGGCCATGAAGATAGAGCAGTGCCAAGTCGTCTTTGTCTTTGGTGTATTTCTTTGCTTCCAGCTGCATTTCTTCACCGTGATAACAAGGCTTGGACTGCGTTTCTTCTTAGCAAGCTGTAACAATGCAAGCTATATATACAACGATTACCGAAGTCGGCACGGAAGCGACTAAACAACGGACAGATACGGGGCGTCCATGAAGAACAATGATGGTGGTGAAAGGGAGGTGGTCCAGAGCAAGTGCGTCTCTGGATCGTTCGGCGCTTCTGCGAATTCACCTTTAGAAGTGTTTTCCTTTGCATGAAGTGTACTGCTTGCCAACGCGGTCCGGTATTACATCATACTTCACGCCTTCGTCTGTTCTCAAATCCGAAGAGTCTAATAAGGAGGGCGATTTTCTGTCAAGTGGGTTCCCGGAAAAAATTCTTTTCTTCACTTGGGGACATTTTTTCCTAGACGGTGCTTCCTCGGGGACCTTTTTTCGGGGACGTTTCTTTCTAGGAGGCGACCATATTTGCTTTTATGGATGCCCCCTTGAGTCACTTGATTCGTAAACACAGCACGTGAGAAGCGTGCTGCCGGCTTTACTCAAAGCGGATTTGCAACGCCTGAGCACGTGCACAAGTGCACAGAAAGAGAGCAGTCTGACAGCGCCGAGGTTGTGTTCTGCAGTGAAGTGACAATACAGGACAACACTGGCCGGCGCTGCGGAGCTCAACCTCAAATTCTTTTCCTAAACTAAAACAAAATTACCTCGATAAAAAGTGCTGAAAAAAATAACAACAAAACGAGCTATTAGTGGAATAGTATTTTGCATTTTTGCAGTGAGCACGTCAGTAAATTTTCATCCGAATATGCAGCACACTGCACTTGACTGCAACTTTGGTATTGTTTTTTTAGTTAGTTTATTAGGGCTGAACGTCCCGAAGCAACTCATTAATTTTCGTCTAAAGCTTAATTTGCGCCATGTAGTACATGTTATGGCCAGCCTCTATAATGTTTTATACTGCTCACGAATGTCGCGTGGACTTATCTAAAACATTTCCAAAATGGAGCGCTTTGGGCTAGAAAAACGAACTACAAAAAAACATTACCTTGTGCAGGCAATGTCTTGACACATGATACAAGTATACTACTCATATACGTTGTCCACGAAAAATTTCGACGGCAAAAAGGAAATGAAAATTTTATATTGAATTTTTACGAAGTCTCTAGAATTTAAAAGGCTGTCACATGGCAGGAAATTTTTTTCCCGCTAGATATCAGATATAAGGGATATCGACGGTTCAATAAAGAGCCAGAAATATCGAAGAGGGTCGAGCGAAAACATGGGTGCGTTTGACATGGAATGACATTTCAGATGTTTTGCCACCAAAAGCTCTCGCACACAGCCTGAGACGGCGTTCTCGTATTCTTCGAAAAGGATGTGGGATATACAGATATCCCTCGCCGCCCCGCGCCGAGTCACGCGACGAAGCGCCCGCCGCCGGGCGTGGGGAGAGGGGGGGCACGCGGCCACTCTCCTCACCCCAGCTCGGACGTGACATCACGCCTACGCCCTGGCGCCGCTGGCGCCTTAGGAACGGGGTGAACGAGTCTTGATTGCAACCGGTTGCTCAAGGGACGGCAATGTCGTAGGGGTTTAAGGAGAGCTCGCGCGGGAACAAAGGCTCTGGAAGTCTCTCTCTCGCCGCGGCGTGACTGCCCCACTGCCCCGCCGACCCCGTCTCCTGCCCGCGCCTCTCCGAACTATCCATCGCCGGTCGACGACGACTTGGTAAGCTGCTGAACCATCTATTATCGGATAGAACATTCTTCCGCAGTGTGCTTTGCCTTGCGCTAGGTAAATAAACGGTTTCCTAGCGTACTCTGTTCGTTGCCTACTTCGTCCGAACCCGCCGTGGCTGTGACTTTGCGCCACGGGTTGGGGACACGAGAACGCCCGCGCATAGCTGGCACGGAAGCGCGCCTTCCCGGCCGGCTGCACGCGAGTGACCCCATAAGGAATAGGGGAGGAAAGTTGCCCAAAGGATTTCCAGTGAATCCAAAATTTCCGCTGACACTAGGGCACACTGGTGCCGTCTCCTCACCAGCACTCTAGCTTATCCACAATGAACAAGAGAGTGAGAGTGAACGTTTATTCTTGGCTTCCTCCTCACGCTCTCCCCTTTTGTGCGCAGAGCAGGGGTGCGAATGCGAGGAGCAACTCAAGCAAGGTGCTGCTGGGCGGAAGACACCATTGTTCGCTTTCCTGGAAAACTAGTGCTTACGGCCCCGGTTCAGGTAAATTAAGGGCCCCCTCCTTCCCGTCTCTGCTTCCGGGAAAAAGAGTACAATGGTGAGCCAGTGACCTATCTCCCTCCCCACACTTTCTTGGGCAGAGCAGGAAGTGAAAACGCACTCTCGGAGTGAAGGTTTTTGGTTCGGAAATCAAATTTTCATGTCATGTGCTGTGTGGAAACAAGTAAAGCAAGCAAAATAAAAAAAGTTGCACGAGCAGTTAACCGCACAATACCGCCAGGAGTTGGGGCTGACAATGGGTCGTCGCTCGAGGGGGGGAGGAGGGAGGGCATGGGCGAAGGGAGCCATGACAACTAGTCGAAAGAGGAAGGGCAGCAGCCTTAGCCAATGGGGTGCGTCATTGCGTTGCGGCCCTCATGGCGGAAAGTATATAAAGCGTGCGTCTGGGTCCCACCGTCGCAGGTTTTGCGTGTTCGTGCCATTTCGTGCAGCAGTCGTGGAGATTAGGCGACAGTGTTCCGAGCCCGTTAACCCCGATATTCGAAGATTACGCTGTTTCTGAGGACGACTGCAAGAAACGCGCAAGACATGCATAGGGTCAAGCATCCGCGATATCTGCGTGCAAGCTGCATTTCAGACTCTCGGCCGTCACGTGTTGCGATTCTAGCTAACGCAGGCGTGCTGTCGGACAGGCCTCCAACTGTACCTGAGGAGTCCAGCTGCTCTGTCAATGAACGTGGTGCCTGCATTCCGGCCGAGACCGACGACATCTGTGACCTGTTGAAGGAAAAGGTAGCCAGCATAGAAAAGAACTTCAAAGAACAGGTGGATTTGCTCATCGGAATCCTGCACGCCGCGAAGATAGGCTTAGCAACGCCACGCGAATGAAGATCCACGAGGTGATTCAACTGCGGTCTATGGGATGGAAGCTCGACGACGTCGGCCAGAAGTTTGGAGGCCCGGAGAGCAACGAGTCAAGGAACGTAGCTGCCCTCCTGATGTCCAGACCTCGACAGCGGAGAGCCATCGCGCCGGCAGTTCCACCACCGCATGCGCCGCCGCAGCCTCGAGAGCCATCGAGAACCGAGTCCGTTAATGACTTGAGCTGCAGAATTCCTAAGGACGAAATGGCTATCTGCGACATCGGTGGAGGAGTACCAAGTTTCCAGACCTGCCGGTCGGGATGATTCTGACATTTCAGAATATGTCAGCACTGTTACTGTTGGCGGAGATGCTATCCACATTGCCGCACCAATTGCTGCTCTTGCTGAGAGTGCAGCTCAAGCAGTAGTGGAGTTGTTCTCCAAGCTCTTCTGAAATTCTGACGGCGAAGTGGCATCGACCGCCACATGCATTTGGAAAGTACGCTGCCCTGTAAGCAGGACCCGTGCTTCAAGGCCCGACACCACGAAGAGCTTCTCGGTGAAGCATGTGTGACATCAAGACTAAGAACTGCCTCTCAGGCTGAAGCATCAAAATTCTGTACATTCTCATACTAATAAATGTTTCGCTGTGTGAATACGACGCTTTGTTGTTTTTCTGCTATTAGTGCAAACCTCTCATCTTTTGCTTTCCAGTGAGTCTATGCGGGCTAAATAGATTAGTGGGAACGCTACATTTGGGGCTTTGAGGAGAACCGCAGTGAAGGGCTTTATAATTTCTTTAATATGTTCTGAAATCACAGTACAGCGAATATTTTAGCATTTCGCCGCGGCATTCCCCGCGTTAACTGGATGCCCAGTGCGTTTCGGTCAACCCGTCTGCATAGCAGACGCGCAGTGAGATCATTGCGAGAATGGCACCTCGGCGGGAGACCTGCTTTTAAGCGGATTTGTGCAGTGTTCGAAATCACAGACATTTCCCCGCTGAAGACGTGAGGGCGGGATATGGAGCATACATTGGACAAAAGACAGATGTTCTTGTACAAAAAGATCTTGATGAGATAATCGAAATTGCCCTCACTACAAAAAGACTGGCCGCAGTTCAACGGTTTGTTTTCGTTTGGATCGCTTTTATTTATGTTCCTGAGCAGAAGTTATGAATCGTTCATCAAGGTGGTTCATGAGCAGTTGGACAGCACACCACATAAAAACAAGAACTGCCGACTTCCAGTATATAGCCATGTCCTTCGTCACCAAGGATGTTCTGTAGTGCTGCAACTTTTTACGGTAAGCTTCGTCGCCTGCTTAATGTATTTGGCCACTGAAAATGTGCTGTACAGCGGTTTAAACTGACCACTTGTTGCAATTCCTGTCAGCTTCTTTACAAGTCTTCTTTCCCAACCGAAATGTCTCGTTCCCCGAAAACACTCTCGTATTATTCGAGGAAACGAAAAAAGGCAAGTTACTCCTATGTTAACTCAGGAATGCTTCCAGTAGACTGCAAGATGACTCAGGGAGTGGTGTCCAAAGGGTACATGGGTTGCCCACCACCCATTTATCAGCAAAATAGAGGGTGAAGGGTATATTCCAGCGCCTCATGACTGGTTTTGGGCTATTCTTCAGGCTTCAGCCTTGAAGAGCGACTCGCAAATGTGAATGCGCCGTAAAAAGACGCCTGGCAGGCACTTTTCGTTTCCGCCAAGACTGCGAGAGTGTCATCCGGGAAAGAGAGCTTTCACGGAAAAACAAACCTTGCAGAGAAGCTTGGCTTACAAATTTCCCCAAGTGGTTCATAACATTTGCAGTAGTAGTGTCCTTGCAAGATGCGATGAAGTTCTGTTCAAACTTCCACATGATGATGCAGGAACGAAGATGGAAAAAATAACTGGACAGGAGTTGGAGCTGGCACATGGGACAACAATTCACGAAGTAATTTCAGTACAAACCTAATGATGGCATGCTACATCTAGTTTCTATTGCTTTCAGGTTGGGCTGATCATCGATTCTGAGCAACCATGGCTGAGTTGCGCAGTCCCGACGGCAGTGTAACAATGGGCGGCACATTTACAACTTATTGAAAATAAGTGTCCCTACAGTCTAAGGAACAAGTGTCTGATTGACCCAGACAAAGAAATTAGCTATGTGTCATCCATTATGTGAACGAACACTTATAGTTGCGTAAAACCCATTCATGCTACACGCAGGTAATGATAATGCTGTATGTCCTGAGTATCCACACTGCTTTACCTCTTCAGAGAAGCATAGCTCTAACAATCAAACAGGACGACACATTTCTTGCCGAGTATATGCCAAAGTTAGAGGACTCTTATTTCAGCTATTTTGTGAGAGCACTGATTAAATGAATGCCCAACGGCATTTTTGTAAATAATGTACAAAGCTCCCCCTGTCCTTTCATGCTATCGCTACCGCTGACTATCGCTGTCTGCAAACTGAACGATAGTTGCATCACGGCCGCCTCGACCACGCGCGCGGCGTACGCGCTCAATTCAGGTGGCCGTGGTTGCATCCACCTTTCGCCCCCTCTGTTAACCAGATGGCGCCACGCGCTCTCCCCAAACTGCAGCTTATGTGCAGATTAATACATATCGCCCTTCGTTTTCGGGTTTTACTCTTTTTGTAACTGGAGAGGGGGACCATTGGGAGATATTTTGAGTTTAGTTCGGGTAAAAATGGCAATATTCAGCAAAAAGTTCCATACTTTGGGTTTTTAAAGTGACCCTGAAATGATTTCGATGGGCGTATTCTAGTGCAACAGATCTGTCCTTTGCAGGTATTGAAGTCAAGTCTGAAAGCTCTGCGTGGACCCTATAATTTTTTAAAAATCTCTGCTCGCAATAGCTCACAACCGATTAGGGCGACACCTCACCAAGCCGAAAACCCGATGACGTCAGTGGTCATCCGGCCAGTTTGAAGGCTCGCCCCATGGAGGAAGGAAAGAACTAAGGGGAGGCCAACGTTGGGGAGGCCCTGACATCACTTTTTGTGAAGCCGCCCCGCAACCGGAAGTTGGCTGCGCTCTCCTCACTATCTTCCTTCTCCACCGAGCTACGGGGCGGGGCTCGCGCGCGGCTCGTTAGCGCTTCGTAAAAGAAAGGTATAAAAAAAAAACCGCGCCGCTCGCCGCTACACTCCCACATCTCCTTCCCGTAAACACGCACCTAGACACAGACCGGCGCACAGGTGCGGTGAACCTTTTTCGACGCCAGGCGAAGAAAGACGACATTGCCGGCAGTTTATAGCTCAGCTCACCATCCTCCTCGGGCTACCGTACACCCGCCGTGTGGCCTTCGAAACGCAGCTCAGCATCGCCGAGAGCGGCTTCATGTCTCTGTGCTGTTTGGTGAGGTGCGAAAGTTCACTGATCAAAACAATCAACGCTTTTTCGCTTGTCGAAGCGCGGTTCCGGAGTGCCACCTTTTCGCGAGATTCATTTCAATGCATCGATCGCTCCGCGTAACGACACCAAGTCTGACGAACAAAATATTAAATGAGCGGTTATTTGCTGCATTTAAAAGCAATCTTAGATGCGTGCGTAACGTCGCGACGCCAGGCATGTAGACTTTAACACGCAAGTCCGAACACACCGTGCCGAAAGCCCGTCCACCGCCACCGAGACACACTTGGGCCCCTAGCAAAACGACGCTAACGACGCCGTACGCCGTTGCTAGTGGCCCGACTTTTTAAGCCTAAATTTTGGCGTCACTTCCACCACATTCTCGGCAACGCATTGGGAATACGAAGAGCCTCTCCTTAGTTTTCCTTCCTCCATGGCGTGCGTGCTCTTGCGTACGCCAGGAAAAATAGCGTTCTCAACATGGCGGCTCGCCCAGCCTGCCCACTGACGTCATCGGGGTGAGGGACACCCACGGAGGAAAAAAAGAAACACAAGAGACATCGCCCGGCGATAGCCTTGAAGCCTATTCATAAAAAGTAAAAAGGAGAGAGTGTCCATCCGTATCACGAAACCCCACCTAGAGGAAAGTCTATGTGGCCTTGGATCACGCCACGTGGTAGCGTACGGTGATATGTATGCCCGCTGCGCGGAGCAGCGCGGCAAATAAACTATCAACCTCCTTGCTGTAGACGTCCGCACCATGGGCTGCGCAGACGCTCACACTAAAACATACCATCCCCGAAAAATTAGGGTAGAGTGCCTAATTAGGGAGGGAGCGGCTTCACGTACACTTGGCGAGCGAAGGCTGGCCGCTTGGCGTCGCGCTCTCCCCTTAGTTTTTTTTTCATGGAGGAAGGAAAACTTCTTTCCTTCCTCCATGGTTTTTTTTTTCCTCCATAGAAACGCGGCGCGGCGATTTGTCGCCCTAATCGGTTGCGAGCTAGTGCGAGCAGCAATTTTTTAAAATTATTTCTAAATTATAGGTTCAACGCAGACCTTCCAAACTTCACTCGAATACCCGCAAAGGCCACCTCTACAGATATGTTGCACTAGAATATGCCCATCGAAATTATTTCAGGGTTCTTTTAACGGGAACAGAATATTTGTGCACCGAATTTATGTGTGAATAAGTTTGCGGGGATAGGGTAGCCTCGTCTGGCACATGACAGGGTTAACTGGAGAGATATAGGAGAGGCCTTTGTCCTGCAGTGGGTGTAGTCAGGCTGATGATGAGGATGTGTTCTATGTCGGTCATCAAAAATGTGCTATGTCAAGCCCATGGTGGACTTCCGCAGGAACGAGGCGCTGTCAAACACTTCCCATCTGGCTGAGTTCAAGCTTCGAAATGGCTTTTGTGAAGCGTACGAAATGTCATGCAAGTTGTTGGAGGAATGTGCCTGCCGCCTTAAAATGAATGCAGCGCATTAACTACTCAGTAACTGGTACGATCTATTGGGGCACTGTTGACAAGCGCATACAAGCCCTCAAATGGTGTGTTGTGTTGTGCTAGGTTCAGTGCCGCACAAGTTTAAGACTATCATGCGACAAGCTGAAGGTAATAGAATGTTTTTTTCTCGGAAATTTTGTAAAAAAGAGTGTGGCTCAACGATGGTATAAAGGGCTTAAAGAGGCTCTAATAAAGTTTCAGTATGCTAAAGAACGTTGCTTCACGAATATTGTCCCGCAAGATTTTTTGTAATGCCCTTTGTAGAGGCTGAGTTAACTGCAGTCAAACTGAATTTCAGCATCTTCGCGCATTTCCCTCTTCTCTCGTCACTTTTCGCGCGCTGGAAGGTCGGCGCTCCTCAGCCGGCCCCACCTCCGGGGGCGGAGCTTACCGACTCCGCCGGGGCTACGCGGTGTATTAGCCGTGGCCGTGGTAGCTGCCTGACGTCTGAAAGAATCTAACCAATACTCATCTCTCAACTTGTATACTCAGGTGCGAGCTACGGTGGAGGGAGCGAGCATTTAAAAAGTCACCGGTAAGGGCTCGCCAACTTTCTTGCGTGATTGTGGATTCTCTGCTACGTGTAGAAAGGTAGTATTTGAATCAGGTGCTCAGGACAACAAAATGTAGTGATTGAGAGTTGATGTGCTCTCCTCGGAAGGTGTTTCGGAGCCTCTTTAATTAAAAGTTATTTCGTACTACCTAGTGATCACAAAGGACAAACATTTTATAAATGGCACAAGCTTAAAGGACATTGGGTAACCTCAGCGGCCATCCTTGGCTGGCCAAGGATATTAGGCAATCAACCTTCTTCCCAGGAAGGAGAAAGTCGCTGAGGTTCTGTTTGTTTAATAAATTGACTGGACATGGTGCTTCGCGTCATCTGCCACTTTGCTTCGACGCGCAGCCGTTTCGGACGCAGTGACCCTCCAAAGAGGGCGACCATGCGCTAGCGCATTCTAACTAAGAGTGGACGACCCTGTACATGGTTATGAAGCATTGTTTAGTGAATGGGCGAAAAGCTTTTGTACTAAAGTTAGCTTATTATGCCACGACCACTGTGTTTGCCAAGCTCAAAAGAATATGGGTAGATGGCTCTAGCAAACTCTCTATGCGAATGCAGTTCACCTGTGAACGAATCATCCCGCCATCCAATCCACCAAGAAAGATCGATGAATGGTAAGAGTCACGTTTGAGGGCGGAGGGGGGGGGGGGGGGGGGGCGCTACAAGGCCCAGAAATTTATTTTTCTTTCTTTAAACTTTTTCTTAAATAAACACCGTTTCCGAACATGTTGGCTCAACAACATCACGTGCACTTTGTTGCAGCAACACCTAAAAAAATGAACATATCTTCAAGTGCTTTCACAATTATTAAATGATTCTGTGAGCATGACATTCAACCAAGAAACATCCAAGCGTTGCGAAATTTGAAAAAAAAATAAATATTTAAATATTCACTTAAGCAAGTAATAGCACTGGAGGACAGATCTTATACAAACAAAGACGAGAAACTGAAGAACAGGATAACACAAGTTAGTTTATTATTGACGACTACTGCAACGTACAAGACTTAAAGGACTGTTCAGTTCACGAGCACGCACAGCTAAATTCACAGGAATGAAGACTAGAGCGGCCCCCTCTGAACACGAAGCGTAAGCCGCCACGCTTGCTTCTGGTGGGCACCTTGCTTTCTGCACGAGCATTCTTTGCGAGAATGTGTTCAGAACCAGGGATCAAATATCCAAGTTTAAAGTTGTTACCGAGGGCACCGGAGAGCAAAAACCTTTTCCAGCCACACGAAAAGAATTTTCAGTGTATCCAGAAGAAATTACTTCGCATAAATGTGTATTCGATGAGTCTACGTATACAACGTAGTGCCAACGCCTTGTGCAGTCTTATGCGGTGCTACCAAACATGTTCATGGTAAGTAACATGTACAGCAGATACCATCTATACATACCTGTGGCTGGTTGCAAAGCTATCATGCAACAATGGGGACCATAAAATTCAACGTGCATTAAGTGAACTGCTGCTTTCTGAATCAAGGCCACCTTTTTCTGATGACATAAGTATGATAGCTGCCATCAAGCCGATTTTCAACACATCAATTGGATTTCATCGCAGAACTAAACAAAACGGACATCATTCAAGGGCATTTGTTGATACATGGAATGGAAAGACAGACTGGCATGAAGAAACAACAGTAAACAGCAATATTGCATTTCCAGAGCTTAGTAACAACAGAGTCACTACGAAGCAGATACTCAACCAAATGGGAAGAAAAAAAAACTAACAATGACAACGAAGTGGCTGAAGTACTGCATTTAGAGCAACATGCCGACACGAAAGAAGAGTACATAAAAAAAGAATAATTGTGTTGAAGCAAGAACAGTTCAATTCAAGTAATAACAGCAACAAAAACTGCGGGCAAAAGGGCAACGCAAACATAAAAAAAATACAGCAATTATGACTAACGAAAAATGCGAGAGAAAGCAAAATGAATAAACTGACAAAAGGAGCTCCCAATAACATTGGCCATTAAAAATCACATCTTGATGATTCGAAATGGCTGGAAAAAAATGCCTCCAAACCAAAAGTAAATCCGGCGCATGTTAAAACCTGACTCGTATACCGCTTGGAAGAATGGACGACATCATCTTCACTCCTCGACTTCATTAAATCAGCGAACCTTTTTCATTTATTTAAGCATGCTCGTCATCCATCATTACATAAACTTTGATGGCCTGAGGCAACGAACATCGCTTCAAACAAACAAAAAAAAAACCTTCCTTCTCCTAGGCAACTGTTGAAAAATCACTCGAAAGCATGCACACAGCTTTGTTTTCGAAGGGCAGAACTTTGACAAAAAGCTTAGTACCTCTAAACAGCAGTTTGAAAGAAGGTGGGAACCTTTCTTTAGAAGCCATTATATTCACAACAGGGAGGCAGTCTAGCTTCCATTTTATCATAACCTCAACAAATATAGTCGTAAGGTTAAAATGCAAACAACTCACTGAAACTAAACTTGACACGTGGAACAGGTGCCTTAACCAAAGCAGCTAGTATTATACATACAACAGCAGCTAAAAAAGGTGCTACCTCTAATCTCCTTCTTCTTGCTAATGGAAAACCATGTACGGCACATTTTAGTGGACGCTCGCATACTGACTCTGGTGACCTGCAAAACTATGCCCTGTCAGCTCTGCATTAATCTTCAGCTACTAGGACACGTGGTCAAGTTGCAACAAAAGATCGACGTGGCAAAAAAAAAGTGTCATACAAAGAGCTGACTCGACTACATGTAAATCTGACAGATCACAGTTGACATATCAGATGGATTACACATAGCCACAAACCAATTCTTCCCAGTTTGTGCCACAGAAGATGGGCTATGAGCACCGAAAAGTTTAATTGTTGTCCTGTACGCGTTGACATGCAAATTTAGCTAATGCGAGGTTACAAACAAGAGTAGCTGTACACTACCATGAACAGCTTTCCTTGAAAAAACAGCTCGCACACAGTACACAGTAGATTTGCGAAGTAGGAAAAAATGTCCCCAAACAGCGGAGCAAAATCTACCCTGCGAATCCTAGCAGCCTCAGGGGCCTTTGTTCAGCCACCGTCGACTATGACTTCCGGTACAAGCCAGAACCATTCCTATGCTACGATAATGGTACAGATTGTGAAAACCGACTACTTGTATTTGCCAGTACAACTTGCTTGAAGTTGCTAGCCGAGAGCAGCACATGGTTCATGCATGGGAACTTCGATCTCGCATGCAAGGGATTCCTGCAGCTATTTTTTATTCTTGTACCACACAGCGAGGGCGTTGCATCAGTTGCTTACGCCTTCATGACAAGGAAAAATCAGGAAGCCTACGAAGAGCTGTGCAGGTTCCGTCGTGACCGGTGCGAACTCCTTGGATTGGTTCTGTACCCGGAACTTGTTATGTGCGACTTTGAAAGGGCGACCATGAATGCTGTCAAGGTAGTGTTTTGAGAAGGCGTTACCATAAAGGCGTGCTTTTTCCACTTGTGCCAAAGCACCTGGCGAAAAATTCAAGAGCTCTGTTTGGCGAACCTTTCTAGGCAAGACAAAGAATTCCGTGCATTCATGGGAACGCTGGACGTTCTTGCTTCTTAAAGGGGTGGAGACACCAAATTTTGAAGCTATAAAAAGCCTGCTATGGGATTCCTATGTACGCAAGGGCAGTCACAGCCAGGTGTTGGACGCAACAAACGTTTAAAAAATATTTTAATTCGGTTCGAAAGATTACCTAAATGCTCACTCTCACGATCTAGATCCCATCGCTAGCGCCATCAACCATGACGTCACAAGGGGTGTAGAAAAATAAAGTTTTAGTGACGTCATACCAAAATACAGTGACGTACGATGAGCGGGGCAGGCCGCGTGAGCGCAGTCGACGCACCAGCGAGCCGCATTTGCTGCTAACCGCCACTCGCTCGGTTTGCGGCGCGCCGTTGCGAACAGCGTCGCAACGTCCGATTGCAGCTCGTTGCCTGCGTCCGGCCTGCTAGATGTCAATGGCGGGCCGCTCGCGGCAACAACAACGACGGGAAGCGGCAGCCAATGCGAGCGCGGAGAGAGGCAGCGTCATGATGACATAGGGCGCACTCCTTGGAGCAGGGCGGCCTGCGCCAGTCTTCGTGCCGAACGCCGGCATCTGAAGAACGCGAGAGTATTGTTTGTTCACGTTCATAGCAAACCCTGGGATATATGAATATCAAAAATGCATCGTTTCTGACGATCGTTGGCAAATACCGAGTTCCTGGTAGAAGTGATGACTGCGATGCAAGCAAATTTCATCCCATAGCCGGTTTTGTGCTGCTGCTACCTGGTGCGGTTCGCCTGCCGTCTGCTAGCTCTGTTGCTGAAGACGTCGTGGAAATCGAGCATATCTTTTATTATGGGACGAGTTCACAGTAAAGGGGTGCCGAGCGGAGCACGTTTCTGAGCGCTGGCCAGTCCCGATGCGCCCTCAGCTGCGGAGTCGATATGCGAAAGCAGCTAGGCCTAGCGACGACTAGGGCAGTCTAGGGCGCGCAGGTCGTCGGCCGGCGTTGCCGCAGGCAGTGTCGCTGCCGAAAGATCCACTTTTAGCACGGTCATGCTGTCGTATCTCGAATCTAGAAAGCATCCTTTCTGGTAGCATGGCTGTTTTGTATTTTCTTGTGCGGACGTGAAGTACGCCGAGTCTGCCGGCCGGTAGGTCAGCCTGGATACCGTCTGCCGACGTCATAAAAGCGAGCTAAAGAGTGTTCTTGACGTAAATAATAAACCATGGGACAAGAAATGTGAAAAAAGTGTCATTTTTGAGGATCGCTGACCAATACTGAGCTGCTAGTAGAGGTAACAACTGTGATATGAGCAAATTTCTCACAACCGCGCCTAGCAGCTGCCGCTGGCGCGACGTCGGGGTCCGGCTCGCCTGGCGCCCGCTAGCTCCGCTGCCGAAGGCGTCGAGGAGATTGACCATACTATTATTTTATTGTGAGATGATTCTGTTAACACTACAGCTATTTGTGAAAAGTAGGCCTTTTATTATAGCGCAGGCGACTTCCGAAGCGCCGGCCGCTTGCTAAACAGGCTATAGGCCTAGCGACGACCACGGCAGCCAGGCAGCAGCAGATCTCGTCGCCCGGAGCGCCCGCGAGCGGTGCCGTTGCCGAAAGCTGCCAACATAAGCAGACATGCTTTGTCGCTGCTCGAGTATAGCTGGCAGTTCTGATAACAAGGCGATCTTGTCTTTTCTTGTGATATTTGTACACCATCCCAAGCAGCGCTCAGGTACTGCTGCACGGCAGCGAAGTGTGACACCGGTTGTGGGCGCAGCTTGGGTAGAGCGGCGCAGCGATGCTTACTGGCATTTTGCAAAGTGTTTCGCATCCTCACGCGAACCCGCGAAGACGATATTAGCGTGCGAACAAAAAAAAGTCGATGTCCTCACTCGTTGGAATCAGATCTGTCAGAATCCGAGCTGCTGGGACTAGACGTGCAGGTGTTTGTTTTCATATGCGCTGGTCAGCACGTGTGTGGGAAAGCAGACGATGCAGCAGTAGGTGCGTCACAACTTTTGTGGGCCCACGTGACCAAGCGGAGCAGTTGATCTTCCCCCTCTGTGACGTCACTGTACAACTCGGCGTTCCGAAACCGAAACCGAAAATCGTTCACCTAAAAATGCTATAATAAATTATTCACTGTGAATATATGAATCTTTGAGTGTGTATCATGCTTCCTGGAGCCATAAGAAACGTTTTAAACTAAGAACGCGCGAACCACAAATTTGGTGTCTCCACCCCTTTAACGACATAGAAGACGGAATGCCAGTACTAAAAGGCTAAATGCCAGAATCTGCCCAAGAAATAGTAGACTACTCTGATACCACATATGTTCCCGGTTACAAGAGGATAAATTGAGCTACCAACATCGTAACCTTGCGGCTAACATCTCCCACCTATCCCCCTTCAATGTGGATTGCACACGCAGCAACTCTTGATGGAGGACACAGAACGAACAACCATGCAGAAGTTCAAAATAGAAGGCTGGAAAGCATGCTGGGCCACAGCCACCCAACCGCGTGGAAAAAGGTTGTCGCCTTGCGTTCACAAGAAGCCACCGTGGCCATGAAGATAGAGCAGTGCCAAGTCGTCTTTGTCTTTGGTGTATTTCTTTGCTTCCAGCTGCATTTCTTCACCGTGATAACAAGGCTTGGACTGCGTTTGTTCTTAGCAAGCTGTAACAATGCAAGCTATATATACAACGATTACCGAAGTCGGCACGGAAGCGACTAAACAACGGACAGATACGGGGCGTCCATGAAGAACAATGATGGTGGTGAAAGGGAGGTGGTCCAGAGCAAGTGCGTCTCTGGATCGTTCGGCGCTTCTGCGAATTCATCTTTAGAAGTGTTTTCCTTTGCATGAACTGTACTGCTTGCCAACGCGGTCCGGTATTACATCATACTTCACGCCTTCGTCTGTTCTCAAGTCCGAAGAAGAGTCTAATAAAGAGGGCGATTTTCTGTCAAGTGGGTTCCCGGAAAAAATTATTTTCTTCACTTGGGGACATTTTTTCCTAGACGGTGCTTCCTCGGGGACCTTTTTTCGGGGACGTTTCTTTCTAGGAGGCGACCATATTTGCTTTTATGGATGCCCCCTTGAGTCACTTGATTCGTAAACACAGCACGTGAGAAGCGTGCTGCCGGCTTTACTCAAAGCGGATTTGCAACGCCTGAGCACGTGCACAAGTGCACGGAAAGAGAGCAGTCTTACAGCGCCGAGGTTGTGTTCTGCAGTGAAGTGACAATACAGGACAACACTGGCCGGCGCTGCGGAGCTCAACCTCAAATTCTTTTCCTAAACTAAAACAAAAAAAATACCTCGATAAAAAGTGCTGAAAAAAATAACAACAAAACGAGCTATTAGAGGAATAGTATTTTGCATTTTTGCAGTGAGCACGTCAGTAAATTTTCATCCGAATATGCAGCACACTACACTTTATTGCAACTTTGGTATTGTTTTTTTTTTCTGGACATTATGCTGATTAATTTTAGTCTAAAGATTTGCGCCATGTAGTATATGTTATATCCAGCCTCTTAAGTTTTATATTACTACCGATTGTTGCGTGGACTTCTTTAAAACATTTCCAAAATGCAGCGGTTTGGGCCAGAAAAATGAACCACAAAAACATTACCTTGCGCAGGCAACGTCTTGACACATGATTCAAAAATGCTACTCATATACGTTATCCACGAAAAATCTGGACAGCAAAAGGGAAATAAAAATTTTATGTTGAATTTTTTACGAAGACGTATAGTTTTGCACAAGTCTGTAAAATTTGAAGGGGTGTCACATGACAGGAAATTTTTTTCCGCTAGATATCAGGGAAAATTGAACCACAAATTTCTTGAACTGTTGAACCTGAATTTTTTTTTATGAATACGTGAGAGGATCGAGCGTAAACATTGGTGCGTTTGACATGGAATGACCCTTCAAAGATGTTTTAAGTAAAACTCTTGTTTGGGCGAGTTGGTTCATCTTTGAACGGCGCGAAGAAGACGGCACAGAACAAAGGAACACTCTGTGCTCTGCATTTGTGTGTGTGTTCCTTTGTTCTGTCCCGTCTTCTTCGCGCAAGTACTTACCCGTTCAAAGATGTTTTGCCACCCAAAGCTCTCGCACACAGCCTGAGACAGCGTTCTCGCATTCTTCGAAAAGAAATAGGGGAGGAAATTTTTCCAAAGGATTTCCAGTGAATCCGAAATTTCCGCTGACACTAGGGCAGAATGGTACCCGTTCGCTTTCTCTCTTGCCACCTCGCTCCATTGGTCGTGTGTCGTCCCCGCTGGCGGTGACGTCACTTCAGGGAGGCGGGAACACGGATTTTGTGTACGTCACGAGACATGTCAATCAAGTGAAAGAGAACGCGTTCGGTCGCTGTGTGCGGAACTCTGAAAGTGGCGTTCGCTTCAGCACATGGAGAGACATGCCGGTACCTCCCGCCGCCCCGCTGTTGTTCGCGGTGCTCAGCGAATGTGATCGGCGGCCCCGGCGGTCGCGCGTGCATGACAATCCTTTCGACATGCCTGACGATGCTTTCCGAAGGCACTTCAAGCTGTCGAAGCTACTTGTACGCCAGCTATGCGAAGAGCTCAAACCCCACCTTGGACCAACGAGGAAAAGTGCGCTCACAACAGAGCGCAAAGTACTCTGCGCGCTACGGTTCTTCTCTACCGGAGGCGACGCGCGCGCCACTGGCGGCGGCGCGCGCGTCCCTGTCAGGAAGGCGGGGGCAGCCTGACAGCTCCCGCTGTGTAGCGCACGCCGTCGCGAAGCAGTTGTGCGTCTCCCCCCCGAGCTCAAAGTGGCACATAACAACAGCAGGACACATTGCTGTGTTGTAGGATGCAATAATACATATAGAAATTTGCCTCGGACAGGGTTTTATGGATTTCCAACGCGACATTGGGAGACGGCCCACCCTTCGCGACGGGCAACACGCGCGCGCGGTTTCTGGTCAAACAATGGTCGAACCGGTGCGGAAGACGCTTACTTGACTCATGCATTACGTCCTAGACAGGTTTTTGACTCATGGAAAATTCAGCAGGCTCGGAGGAATGCTAATGGCTCTCTGGGAACCCTTCCCTTTTCTTGCACCCACGATTTTCGGTCATTGACTTGGCTGTCAACAATATGTGGGCTTAAAAAACCACGCCGAAACTCGCCCGCAGTCACACCTGAGGAAGAAGCCGAAATTTTGCGCTGCAAAGAATCGTTTACCTTAGTTTCAGCTATGCGCGGAATCCTTGCTCGCTTCCACTGCGCCTTGTAGTCCAGCGTCTTTTTCCACAGTAAAGGCACGTTTTCAGGGGCAACGGCAGCATGCTCCTGATAAATATTTGCCTCCACGTCTGAACGACTGGGTGATAATTTTGTAAAATAATCATAAATCCTAATGTCGAAGCGCAATAAAATTCTGCTTTTTGAGCCCAAGCTTTTTGCAAGAATCCTGCATGAAATAGCCAGGATACTCCTTTTTTGCAGAATCCCAGTCAAAAGCTTTGTTTTCCGCAGGAGTTTCAGTGCGCACAGGCGCTTCGCCGCAGCTTGCATTCTCTTCTGCTTGCAAAAGATCGTTATTGGACATTTCATATCACCAAAATACTGACGCACGTGTTGTAGCGATAATGGCCTGGCAGTTGCTGAAAAAAAAAGAGAAAATATGAGTGGCAGATTACGCAATTGCCACATCTTTTCAAGGCGTAGTTTGGACAGGGTATTCCACATCGAACACCGGTGGTGCGGCAAACGAGAATATTATGAAGTTAGGTTTGCGCCGTTCGCTCAGAAACTGGAGTTTTCTAATTACCTTCAATGCTATGACGGCTGCCCGTCTTTGAAAGTTCAGGGTAAGCCTTTCTAAATGCAGGAACACCCCAAGCTTGCAGGTGGCTCATTTTGGAGAGCGTTTCACACCGCTCCGAAAACACGGCAACGGCAGCAGCGTGTTTACGTTTGCCCGCCTTGCAACTGCAGCTGGCGGCTACACGCTGTCTACGGGAAGATAGCTACATAAAAAATAAAATTCAGTGAGTGCAGCGCTGACAGGTATTAGATAGAAATATTTCTTAGCGTTGATCTGATCGTTTTCGGTGGCGCAGTGATTCTTGTCTGCGCAATGCACCGGGGAGCTAGATTCGCTTCCGTCGCACGACGCCACCTGTTTCCCATTGTGCACATGGCCTGCTTCAAAAAGCTTCGTTCCTTTCCTGACGTTCGCTCCTCGAAAGAATTTTTCAGCCTCATGAATAAATAGGTCGAAATCCCGCCTCTACGAACAGCGGCAGCCGCTAGCAGACGCCATCCCTTCGCAGTCGCGGGCGAGCCTTCCTGACAGGGACGAGGAACTGGCCGCGCGGGGGAGCTGAACGCAGCCTCGACGGTGGCGGTGCCTGGCGGGTGCAGGCAATCGTGCGTGTCGGCGCGGAAAAACTGGGTGTCGTTTCCTTCGACTCCCGAGGAGAAGTGCCGCTCCAAGGCAAAGTTTTTGGAGCGTGGTCTCATCCACGGCGTCGTCGGGTGCGTCGAGCTCACACGAGGGCTTCACCATGTAGGTATGTTCCTCCATGAACTCAACGAGCACTTCACGCTGGCGCATCGAGACGTGCGGGCCCAGGCGACAACCTTTGTGCGTTGACATGACGACTAGCGAAAATGTCAAGCTGACAAGTGCTGACACGTGAAAAGTCTACCGCGCAAGTTCGAAATGCCTATCGTCCTCTCGCGAACACCAAATAAAACAACACAATTGAGAGCGCCCTCTCGGGAACGCAAAAGAAAACAAACCAATGAAGAAGCATTGAAACCGTCTCAAAATAAATTCTATGCTTATTTTAAAGGCTCTGAGTAATTAATTTGCAGTATTCTAGCCAAACGCATTCATTTAGATATTAAAAACGCAAAGAAGTTAGCATATGGCCCCTTAAAAATACAAGCAACCGAGATGGGGCCGCCCAACAAAGCCGATTGGCTGTTGCCTGCCCCCTTGTCCTCCCACCGTTCTCCCGCCGATGTCAACGTCAAACTGACGTCACGGCAAAGCGAACGCGTTCCAAAGCGAACTCTTTCGTGGATTCGGTCAGGAAAATTAAGGGCGCCTTCTCCTTCCCCTCTGCTTCCCTGAAAAGGGTACAATGGTAAGGGTCTGACCAATACCCCCTCCTACCAATACCTTTTGTGGGCAGAGCAGGAAGTGAAAACGCATTCTGGGAATGAAGATTTTTGGTTCGGAAATCAAATATTCGACCAAATATTTTAGGGGAATCCCCCAAGGTGGAGTAGATTTGTAATAAGGGAGTAATTACTCATTGACGTCCACCCGAGCGCAGCCATACGGCCACAAAGGAAAGCTATACAGCTTTCACAGAAACTTCGTAGTTAAAGAAAAATTCGTCCTGGTCCGGGGTTCGAACCCGGGACCACCGCCACACCGGAGCAGTCGCTCTACCAATTGAGCTAACCGGGACGGCAAGCTTATGGTAGGGCGAGAGCGAATTGATCTATAACTCGAAGTGGGAACAGTGTTGACCAAATATTTTACTCCCTTATTACTCCCTACCATAAGTAATAAGTAATTACTCCCTTATTACAAATCAAATATTCATGTCATGTGCTGTGTGGAAACAAGTAAAGCAAGGAAAAGAAAAAAGCTGCATCAGAGGTCAACCGCACAATGCCGCAATTCTTGAAACATGTTTTTTTTTTCATTCTTGAAACATGTTTCTTTTTTTTCATACAGATGGTCAGTGAGCCTGTAGGTACCTCGCCCCTCCAGAAAAATAAAAAAAGCACCACAACGGCATGCCGCCTAAAATGCAGCCAGGAAAAATTTCAAGCAGCCCAACCCATTAGGACAATACTAGGTGGAAGCAAGAGAACCCGCTGGTCTCTTTTTCTAGCCACTGCCCCCGAGGTAAAGTGACCTGCCTGGGTTCCCCGCTTTGTGGTTAACAATAGGTCTCAGTGAGATCGCGGGAATCCCACTGAACGAGTCACCGGAAGTTGGGGGTGACAATGGGTCGTCGCCGCTCAAGGGCGGGAGGAAGAAGGGCATAGGCGAAGAGAGCCATGACAACTAGTCGAAAGGGAAAGGGCAGCAGCCTTAGCCAATGGGGTGCGTCATTGCGTTGCGGCCCTCATGGCAGAAGGTATATAAAGCGTGCGTACGGGTCACACCGTCGCAGGTTTTGCGTGTTCGTGCCATTTCGTGCAGCAGTCGTGGAGATTGTGCGACAGTGTTCCGAGCCCGTTAACCCCGATAATCGAAGATTACGCTGTATCCGAGGTCGACTGCAAGGAACGCACAGGTCATGAGTACGCTCGAGCATCCGCGACCTCTGCGTGCAAGCTGCAGTTCAGACTACCTGCCGTCACCTGTTGCGATTCTAGCTGACGCAGGCGTGCTGTCGGACAGGCCTCAAACTCTACCTGAGGGGTCCAGCTGCTCTGTCGATGAGCGTGGCGCCTGCATTCCGACCGAGGTCGACGACATCTGTGACCTGCTGAAGGAGAAAGGAGCCAGCATGGAAAGGGACTTCAAGGAACAGGTGGACATGTGCATCGGCCTCCTGCGCGACGCATGCCGCGACGATGGGCTTAGCAGCGTCACGCGAATGAAGATCATCGAGGTGATCGAACTGCGGGCTATGGGGTGGAAGCTTGACGAAGACGCCACAGAAGACTTCGGCCAGAAGTTTGGAGGCCCGGAGAGCA
Source organism: Amblyomma mixtum (assembly GCF_055824585.1). NCBI lineage: Eukaryota > Metazoa > Arthropoda > Arachnida > Ixodida > Ixodidae > Amblyomma > Amblyomma mixtum. Next base: position 50,634,111 of record NC_143013.1, read on the forward strand.
ACGAGTCAAGGAACGTAGCTGCCCTCCTGATGTCCAGACCTCGACAGCGGAGAGCCATCGCGCCGGCAGTTCCACCACCGCATGCGCCGCCGCAGCCTCGAGAGCCATCGAGAACCGAGTCCGTTAATGACGTGAGTTGCAGAATTCCTAATGACGAAATGGCTATCTGTGACCTCGGTGGAGGAGTCCCAAGTTTCCAGACCTGCCGTCGGGATGATTCTCACATTTCAGAATATGTCAGCCAAGTTACTGTTGGCGGAGATGCTATCCGCATTGCCGCACCAACTGCTGCTCTTGCTGAGAGTGCAGCTCAAGCAGTAGTGGAGTTGTTTTCCAAGCTCTTCTGAAATTCTGACGGCGAAGTGGCATCGACCGCCCCATGCCTTTGGAAACAACGCTGCCCTGTAAGCAGGACCCGCGCTTCAAGGCCCGACACTACGAAGAGCTTGTCGGTGCAACATGTGTGACATCAAGGCTAAGAACTGGCTCTCAAGCTGAAGCATCAAAGTACTGTACATTCTTATACTAATAAATGTTTCGCTGTGTGAATACGAGGCTTTGTTGTTTTTCTGCTATTAGTGCAAACGTCTCATCTTTTGCTTTCCAGTGAGTCTGTGCGGGCTAAATAGATTAGTGGGCAACGCTACATTTGGGGCTTTGAGGAGAACCGCAGTGAAGGGCTTTATAATTTTTTTCATGAGTTCGGAGATCATAGTACTGCGAATATTTTTGTATTTTGCCTTCACAGTACGGCTAAAAACTGGTTAGAAAGTGGTTGCTGTGTCTGGCATTATTGAACCTGTAAACTCGTTCTCAGCAGCCAAACGCTGCAGACACATAGCCATCATGGCAGGTGAATAAGAAAAGGTTTACTAATCCTGTATTGCTAGCTGGAGCACAGAATGGACAATTGCGAAGGCAATCCAACTCATTAGCTAGCATTTCAAGTCTGGCTAGCAAAGCTTACGGCTATGGCTATCGGGTGGTTCGCAACTGCACTAATCAGCCAGTCGTGGTGGCTGCGCTTCGATGCAAGCGAAATGCAAAAATGCCCATGTGCTCGTACAAAGGCTGAAATTCTAGCAGACGTGCGCTGGTATGGTGGAGCCAGCAGCGACCCATTGAGGGGCTTTAGCAGCGACCGCATCGCCAGCGCCCCCGCACGGCACAACCCGCGTTAACTGGAAGGCCAGTGCGTTTCCGTCAACCGGTCCGCAAAGCAGACGCGCAGTGAGATCGTTGCGAGAATGGCACCTCGGCGGGAGACCTGCTTTTAAGCGGATGTGTGCAATGTTCGAAATTACAGACCTTTCCCCGCTGAAAACGTGAAGGCGAGAAATGGAGCATACATTGGACACAAGAGAGATGTTCTTGTACAAAAAGATCTTGATGAGATAATCGAAATTGCCCTCACTACAAAAAGAGTGGCAGCAGTTCAACGGTTTGTTTTCGTTAGGATTGCTTTTATTTATGTTCCTGAGCAGAAGTTATGAATCGTTCATGAAGGTGGTTCATGAGCAGTTGGACAGCACACCACATAAAAACAAGAACTGCCATCTTCCAGTATTTAGGCATGTCCTTCGTCACCAAGGATGTTCTGTAGTGCTGCAACTTTTTACGGTAAGCTTCGTGGCCTGCTTAATGTATTTGGCCACTGAAAATGGGCTGTACAGCGGTTTAAACTGACCACTTGTTGCAATTCCTGTCAGCTTCTTTACAAGTCTTCTTTCCCAACCGAAATGTCTCGTTCCCCGAAAACACTCTCGTATTATTCGAGGAAACGAAAAAAGGCAAGTTACTCCTATGTTAACTCAGGAATGCTTCCAGTAGACTGCAAGATGACTCAGGGAGTGGTGTCCAAAGGGTACATGGGTTGACCACCACCCATTCATCAGCAAAATAGAGGGTGAAGGGTATATTCCAGCGCCTCATGACTGGTTTTGGGCTATTCTTCAGGCTTCAGCCTTGAAGAGCGACTCGCAAATGTGATTGCGCCGTAAAAAGACGCCTGGCCGGCGCTTTTCGTTTCCGCCAAGACTGCGAGAGTGTCATCCGGGAAAGAGAGCTTTCACGGAAAAACAAACCTTGCAGAGAAGCTTGGCTTACAAATTTCCCCAAGTGGTTCATAACATTTGCAGTAGTAGTGTCTTTGCAAGATGCGATGCAGTTCTGTTCAAACTTCCACATGATGATGCAGGAACGAAGATGGACAAAATAACTGGACAGGAGTTGGAGCTGGCACATGGGACAACAATTCACGAAGTAATTTCAGTACAAACCTAATGATGGCATGCTACATCTAGTTTCTATTGCTTTCAGGTTGGGCTGATCATTGATTCTGAGCAACCATGGCTGAGTTGCGCAGTCCCGACGGCAGTGTGACAATGGGCGGCACATTTACAACTTATTGAAAATAAGTGTCCCTACAATCTAAGGAACAAGTGTCTGATTGACCCAGACAAAGAAATTAGCTATGTGTCATCCATTATGTGAACGAACACTTACAGTTGCGTAAAACCCATTCATGCTACACGCAGGTAATGATAATGCTGTATGTCCTGAGTATCGACACTGCTTTATCTCCTCAGAGAAGCATAGCTCTAACAATCAAACAGGACGACGCATTTCATGCCGCGTATATGCCAAAGTTAGAGGACTCTTATTTCAGCTATTTAGTGAGAGCACTGATTAAATGAATGCCCAACGGCATTTTGGTAAATAATGTACAAAGCTCCCCCTGTCCTTTCATGCTATCGCTACCGCTGACTATCGCTGTCTGCAAACTGAACGATAGTTGCATCACGGCCGCCTCGATCACGCGCGTGGCGTCCGCGCTCGATTCAGGTGGCCGTGGTTGCATCCACCTTTCGCCCCCTCTGTTAACCAGATGGCGCCACGCGCTCTCCCCAAACTGGAGCTTATGTGCAGATTAATACATATCGCCCTTCGTTTTCGGCTTTTACTCTTTTTGTAACTGGAGAGGGGGACCATTGGGAGATATTTTGAGTTTAGTTCGGGTAGAAATGGCAATATTCAGCAAAAAGTTCCACACTTTGGGTTTTTAAAGTGACCCTGAAATGATTTCGATGGGCGTATTCTGGTGCAACAGATCTGTCCTTTGCAGGTATTGAAGCCAAGTCTGAAAGCTGTGCGGGGACCCTACAATTTTTTAAAAATCTCTGCTCGCAATAGCTCACAACCGATTAGGGCGACACCTCACCAAGCCGAAAACCCGATGACGTCAGTGGTCATCCGGCCAGTTTGAAGGCTCGCCCCATGGAGGAAGGAAAGAACTAAGGGGAGGCCAACGTTGGGGAGGCCCTGACATCACTTTTTGTGAAGCCGCCCCGCAACCGGAAGTTGGCTCGGCTCTCCTCACTATCTTCCTTCTCCACTGAGCTACGGGGCGGGCTTGCGCGAGGCTCGCAAGAGCTTCGTAAAAGAAAGGTATAAAAAAAAAACCGCGCCGCTCGCCGCTACACTCCTACACCCCCTTCCCGTAAACACGCACCTAGACACAGACCGGCGCACAGGTGCGGTGAACCTTTTCCGACGCCAGGCGAAGAAAGACGACATTGCCGGCCGCTTATATAGCTCAGCTCACCATCCTCCTCGGGCTACCGTACACCCGCCGTGTGGCCTTCGAAACGCAGCTCAGCATCGCCGAGAGCGGCTTCATGTCTCTGTGCTGTCTGGTGAGGTGCGAAAGTTCACTGATCAAAACAATCAACGCTTATTCGCTTGTCGAAGCGCGGTTCCGGAGTGCCACCTTTTCGCGAGATTCATTTCAATGCATCGATCGCTCCGCGTAACGACACCAAGTCTGACGAACAAAATATTAAATGAGCGGTTATTTGCTGCATTTAAAAGCAATGTTAGATGCGTGCGTAACGTCGCGACGCCAGGCATGTAGACTTTAACACGCAAGTCCGAACACACCGTGCCGAAAGCCCGTCCACCGCCACCGAGACACACTCGGGCCCCTAGCAACAACGACGCTAACGACGCCGTACGCCGTTGCTAGTGGCCCGACTTTTTAAGCCTAAATTTTGACGTCACTTCCGCCACATTCTCGGCAACGCATTGGGAATACGAAGGGCCTCTCCTTAGTTTTCCTTCCTCCATGGCGTTCTCAACATGGCGGCTCGCCCAGCCTGCCCACTGACGTCATCGGGGTGAGGGACACCCACGGAGGAAAAAAAAACACAAGAGACATCGCCCGGCGATAGCCTTGAAGCCTATTCATAAAAAGTAAAAAGGAGAGAGTGTCCATCCGTATCACGAAACCCCACCTAGAGGAAAGTCTATGTGGCCTTGGATCACGCCACGTGGTAGCGTACGGTAATATGTATGCCCGCTGCGCGGAGCAGCGCGGCAAATAAAATATCAACCTCCTTGCTGTAGACGTCCGCACCATGGGCTGCGCAGACGCTCACACTAAAACATACCAACCCCGAAAAATTAGGGTAGAGTGCCTAATTAGGGAGGGAGCGGCTTCACGTACACTTGGCGAGCGAAGGCTGGCCGCTTGGCGTCGCGCTCTCTCCTTAGTTTTTTTTTTCATGGAGGAAGGAAAACTTCTTTCCTTCCTCCATGGTTTTTTTTTCCTCCATAGAAACGCGGCGCGGCGATTTGTCGCCCTAATCGGTTGCGAGCTAGTGCGAGCAGCAATTTTTTAAAATTATTTCTAAATTATAGGGTGCACGCAGACCTTCCAAACTTCACTCGAATACCCGCAAAGGCCACCTCTACAGATATGTTGCACTAGAATATGCCCATCGAAATTATTTCAGGGTTCTTTTAACGGGAACAGAATATTTGTGCACCGAATTTGTGTGTGAATAAGTTTGCGGGGATAGGGTAGCCTCGTCTGGCACATGACAGGGTTAACTGGAGAGATACATAGTTGAGGCCTTTGTCCTGCAGTGGGTGTAGTCAGGCTGATGATGAGGATGTGTTCTATGTCGGTCATCAAAAATGTGCTATGTCAAGCCCATGGTGGGCTTTCGCAGGATCGAGGCGCTGTTAAACACTCCCCATCTGGGTGAGTTCAAGCTTCGAAATGGCTTTTGTGAAGCGTACGAAATGTCATGCACGTTGTTGGAGGAATGTGCCTGCCACCTTAAAATGAATGCAGCGCATTAACTACTCAGTAACTGGTACGATCTATTGGGGCACTGTTGACAAGCGCATGCAAGCCCTCAAATGGTGTGTTGTGTTGTGCTAGGTTCAGTGCCGCACAAGTTTAAGACTATCATGCGACAAGCTCAAGGTAATAGAATGTTTTTTTCTCGGAAATTTTGTAAAAAAGAGTGTAGCTCAACGATGGTATAAAGGGCTTAAAGAGGCTCTAATAAAGTTTCAGTATGTTAAAGAACGTCGCTTCACGAATATTGTCCCGCAAGATTTTTGTAATGCCCTTTGTAGAGGCTGAGTTATCTGCAGTCAAACTGAATTTCAGCATCTTCGCGCCTTTCCCTCTTCTCTCGTCACTTTTCGCACGCTGGAAGGTCGGCGCTCCTCAGCCGGCCCCACCTCCGGGGGCGGAGCTTACCGACTCCGCCGGGGCTACGCGGTGTATTGGCCGTGGCCGTGGTAGCTGCCTGACGTCTGAAAGAATCTAACCAATACTGATCTCTCAACTTGTATACGCAGGTGCGAGCTACGGTGGAGGGAGCGAGCATTTAAAAAGTCACCGGTAAGGGCTCGCCAACTTTCTTGCGTGATTGTGGATTCTCTGCTACGTGTAGAAAGGTAGTATTTGAATCAGGTGCTCAGGACAACAAAATGTAGTGATTGAGAGTTGATGTGCTCTCCTCGGAAGGTGTTTCGGAGCCTCTTTAATTAAAAGTTATTTCGTACTACCTAGTGATCACAAAGGACAAACATTTTATAAATGGCACAAGCTTAAAGGACGTTCGGTAACCTCAGCGGCCATCCTTGGCTGGCCAAGGATCTTAGGCAATCAACCTTCTTCCCAGGAAGGAGAAAGTCGCTGAGGTTCTGTTTGTTTAATAAATTGACTGGACATGGTGCTTCGCGTCATATGCCACTTCGCTTCGACGCGCAGCCGTTTCGGACGTAGTGACCCTCCAAAGAGGGCGACCATGCGCTGGCGCATTCTAACTAAGAGTGGACGACCCTGTACATGGTTATGAAGCATTGTTTAGTGAATGGGCGAAAAGCTTTTGTACTAAAGTTAGCTTATTATGCCACGACCACTGTGTTTGCCAAGCTCAAAAGAATATGGGTAGATCGCTCTAACAAACTCTCTATGCGAATGCAGTTCACCTGTGAACGAATCATCCCGCCATCCAATCCACCAAGAAAGATCGATGAATGGTAAGAGTCACGTTTGAGGGCGGAGGGGGAGGGGGGGGGCGCTACAAGGCCCAGAAATTTATTTTTCTTTCTTTAAACTTTTTCTTCAATAAACAGCGTTTCCGAACATGTTGGCTTAAAATCACGTGCACTTTGTTGCAGCAACACCTAAAAAAATGAACATATCTTCAAGTGCTTTCACAATTATTAAATGATTCTGTGAGCATGACATTCAACCAAGAAACATCCAAGCGTTGTGAAATTTGAAAAAAAAATATTTAAATATTCACTTAATCAAGTAATAGCAATGGAGGACAGATCATATACAAACAAAAACGAGAAACTGAAGAACAGGATAACACAAGTTAGTTTATTATTGACGACTACTGCAACGTACAAGTCTTAAAGGACTGTTCAGTTCACGAGCACGCACAGCTAAATTCACAGGAATGAAGACTAGAGCGGCCCCTCTGAACACGCAGCGTAAGCCGCCACGCTTGCTTCTGGTGGGCACCTTGCTTTCTGCACGAGCATTCTTTGGGAGAATGTATTCAGAACCAGGGATCAAATATCCAAGTTTAAAGTTGTTACCGAGGGCACCGGAGAGCAAAAACTTTTTCCAGCCACACGAAAAGAATTTTCAGTCTATCCAAAAGAAATTACTTCGCATAAATGTGTATTCGATGAGTCTACGTATACAACGTAGTGCCAACGCCTTGTGCAGTCTTATGCGGTGCTACCAAACATGTTCATGGTAAGTAACATGTACAGCAGATACCATCTATACATACCTGTGGCTGGTTGCAAAGCTATCATGCAACAATGGGGACCATAAAGTTCAACGTGCATTAAGTGAACTGCTGCTTTCTGAATCAAGGCCACTTCTTTCTGATGACATAAGTATGACAGCTGCCATCAAGCCGATTTTCAACACATCAAATGGATTTCATCGCAGAACTAAACAAAATAGACATCATTCAAGGGCATTTGTAGATAGATGGAATGGAAAGACAGACTGGCATGAAGAAACAACTGTAAACAGCAATATTGCGTTTCCAGAGCTTAGTGACAACAGAGTCACTACGAAGCAGATACTCAACCAAATGGGAAGAAAAAAAAAACTAACAATGACAACGAAGTGGCAGAAGTACTGCATTTAGAGCAACATGCCGACACGAAAGAAGAGTACATAAAAAAAGAACAATTGTGTTGAAGCAAGAACAGTTCAATTCAAGTAATAACAGCAACAAAAACTGCGGGCAAAAGGGCAACGCAAACATAAAAAAAATACAGCAATTATGACTAACGAAAAATGCGAGAGAAAGCAAAATGAATAAACTGACAAAAGAAGCTCCCAATAACATTGGCCATTAAAAATCACATCTTGATGATTCGAAATGGCTGGAAAAAAATGCCTCCAAACCAAAAGTAAATCCGGCGCATGTTAAAATCTGACTCGTATACCGCTTGGAAGAAGGGACGACATCATCTTCACTCCTCGACTTCATTAAATCAGCGAACCTTTTTCATTTATTTAAGCATGCTCATCATCCATCATTACATAAACTTTGATGGCCTGAGGCAACGAACATCGCTTCAAACAAACAAAAAAAAACCTTCCTTCTCCTAGGCAACTGTTGAAAAATCACTCGAAAGCATGCACACAGCTTTGTTTTGGAAGGGCAGAACTTTGACAAAAAGCTTAGTACCTCTAAACAGCAGTTTGAAAGAAGGTGGGAACCTTTCTTTAGAAGCCATTATATTCACAACAGGGAGGCAGTCTAGCTTCCATTTTATCATAACCTCAACAAAGATAGTCGTAAGGTTAAAATGCAAACAACTCACTGAAACTAAACTTGACACGTGGAACAGGTGCCTTAACCAAAGCAGCTAGTATTATACATACAACAGCAGCTAAAAAAGGTGCTCCCTCTAATCTCCTTCTTCTTGCTAATGGAAAACCATGTACGGCACATTTTAGTGGACGCTCGCATACTGACTCTGGTGACCTGCAAAACTATGCCCTGTCAGCTCTGCATTAATCTTCAGCTACTAGGACACGTGGTCAAGTTGCAACAAAAAAAAGTGTCACACAAAGAGCTGACTCGACTACATGTAAATCTGACAGATCACAGTTGACATATCAGATGGGTCATACATAGCCACGCACCAATTCTTCCCATTTGCGCCACAGAAGATGGGCTATGAGCACCGAAAAGCTTGTTGTCCTGTACGCGTTGACATGCAAATTTAGCTAATGCGAGGTTACAAACAAGAGTAGCTGTACACTACCATGAACCGCTTTCCTTGAAAAAACAGCTAGCACACAGTACACAGTAGATTTGCGAAGTAGGAAAAAATGTCCCCAAACAGCGGAGCAAAATCTACCCTCCGAATCCTAGCAGCCTCAGGGGCCTTTGTTCAGCCACCGTCGACTATGACTTCTGGTACAAGCCAGAACCCTTCCTATGCTACGATAATGGTACAGATTGTGAAAACCGACTACTTGTATTTGCCAGTACAACTTGCTTGAAGTTGCTAGCCGAGAGCAGCACATGGTTCATGCATGGGAACTTCGATCTCGCATGCAAGGGATTCCTGCAGCTATTTTTTATTCTTGTACCACACAGCGAGGGCGTTGCATCAGTTGCTTACGCCTTCATGACAGGGAAAAATCAGGAAGCCTACGAAGAGCTGTGCAGGTTCCGTCGTGACCGGTGCGAACTCCTTGGATTGGTTCTGTACCCGGAACTTGTTATGTGCGACTTTGAAAGGGCGACCATGAATGCTGTCAAGGCAGTGTTTTGAGAAGGCGTTACCATAAAGGCGTGCTTTTTCCACTTGTGCCAAAGCACCTGGCGAAAAATTCAAGAGCTCTGTTTGGCGAACCTTTCTAGGCAAGACAAAGAATTCCGTGCATTCATGGGAACGCTGGACGTTCTTGCTTTCTTGCTGCTTAACGACATAGAAGACGGAATGCCAGTACTAAAAGGCTAAATTCCAGAATCTGCCCAAGAAATAGTAGACTACTCTGATACCACATATGTTCCCGGTTACAAGAGGATAAATTGAGCTACCAACATCGTAACCTTGCGGCGAACATCTCCCACCTATCCCCCTTCAATGTGGAGTGCCCACGCAGCAACTCTTGATGGAGGACACAGAACGAACAACCATGCAGAAGCTCAAAATAGAAGGCCGGAAAGCATGCTGGGCCACAGCCACCCAACCGCGTGGAAAAAGGTTGACGCCTTGCGTTCACAAGAAGCCACCGTGGCCATGAAGATAGAGCAGTGCCAAGTCGTCTTTGTCTTTGGTGTATTTCTTTGCTTCCAGCTGCATTTCTTCACCGTGATAACAAGGCTTCGACTGCGTTTCTTCTTAGCAAGCTGTAACAATGCAAGCTATATATACAACGATTACCGAAGTCGGCACGGAAGCGACTAAACAACGGACAGATACGGGGCGTCCATGAAGAACAATGATGGTGGTGAAAGGGAGGTGGTCCAGAGCAAGTGCGTCTCTGGATCGTTCGGCGCTTCTGCGAATTCACCTTTAGAAGTGTTTTCCTTTGCATGAACTGTACTGCTTGCCAACGCGGTCCGGTATTACATCATACTTCACGCCTTCGTCTGTTCTCAAATCCGAAGAAGAGTCTAATAAAGAGGGCGATTTTCTGTCAAGTGGGTTCCCGGAAAAAATTCTTTTCTTCACTTGGGGACATTTTTTCCTAGACGGTGCTTCCTCGGGTACCTTTTTTCGGGGACGTTTCTTTCTAGGAGGCGACCATATTTGCTTTTATGGATGCCCCCTTGAGTCACTTGATTCGTAAACACAGCACGTGAGAAGCGTGCTGCCGGCTTTACTCAAAGCGGATTTGCAACGCCTGAGCACGTGCACAAGTCCACGGAAAGCGAGCAGTCTGACAGCGCCGAGGTTGTGTTCTGCAGTGAAGTGACAATACAGGACAACACTGGCCGGCGCAGCGGAGCTCAACCTCAAATTCTTTTCCTAAACTAAAACAAAAAAAAATACCTCGATAAAAAGTGCTGAAAAATAACAACAAAACGAGCTATTAGAGGAATAGTATTTTGCATTTTTGCAGTGAGCACGTCAGTAAATTTTCATCCGAATATGCAGCACACTACACTTTATTGCAACTTTGGTATTGTTTTTTTTCTGGACATTATGCTGATTAATTTTAGTCTAAAGATTTGCGCCATGTAGTATATGTTATATCCAGCCTCTTAAGTTTTATATTACTACCGATTGTTGCGTGGACTTCTTTAAAACATTTCCAAAATGCAGCGGTTTGGGCTAGAAAAATGAACCACAAAAACATTACCTTGCGCAGGCAACGTCTTGACACATGATTCAAAAATGCTACTCATATACGTCATCCACGAAAAATCTGGACAGCAAAAGGGAAATAAAAATTTGATGTTGAATTTTTTACGAAGACGTATAGTTTTGCACAAGTTTGTAAAATTTGAAGGGGTGTCACATGACAGGAAATTTTTTCCCGCTAGATATCAGGGAAAATTGAACCACAAATTTCTTGAACTGTTGAATCTGAATTTTTTTTATGAATATCTGAGAGGATCGAGCGCAAACATTGGTGCGTTTGACATGGAATGACCCTTTAAAGATGTTTTAAGTAAAACTCTTGTTTGGGCGAGTTGGTTCATCTTTGAACGGCGCGAAGAAGACGGCACAGAACAAAGGAACACTCTGCGCTCTGCATTTGTCCTGTGTGTTCCTTTGTTCTGTCCCGTCTTTTTCGCACAAGTACTTACCCGTTCAAAGATGTTTTGCCACCCAAAGCTCTCGCACACAGCCTGAGACAGCGTTCTCGCATTCTTCGAAAAGGAATAGGGGAGGAAAGTTTTCCAAAGGATTTCCAGTGAATCCGAAATTTCCGCTGGCACTAGGGCAGAATGGTACCGTCTTCTCACCAGCACTCTAGCTTATCCACAATGAAGAAGAGAGTGAACGTTCATTCTTCGCTTCCGCCTCACGCTCTAACCTTTTGTGCGCAGAGCAGGGGTGCGAACGCGAGGAGCAAGTCAAGCAAGGTGCTGCTGGGCAGAAGACACCATTGTTCGCTTTCCTGGAAAACTAGTGCTTACGGCCCCGGTTCAGGTTTAGCAAAATTAAGGGCGCCTTCTCCTTCCCCTCTGCTTCCTGGAAAAGGGTACAGTGGTAAGGGTCTGACCAATACCTTTTGTGGGCAGAGCAGGAAGTGAAAACGTATTCTGGGAATGAAGATTTTTGGTTCGGAACTCAAATATTCATGTGCTGTGTGGAAACAAGTAAAGCAAGGAAAAGAAAAAAGCTGCATCAGCAGTCAACCGCACAATGCCGCAATTCTTGAAACATGTTTTTTTTTTTCATACAGATGTTCAGTGAGCCTGTAGGCACCTCGCCGCTCCAGAAAAATAAAAAAGCACCACAACGGCATGCCGCCTAAAATGCAGCCAGGAAAAATTTCAAGCAGCCCAACTTAACTACATATAACCCATTAGGACAATACTAGGTGGAAGCAAGAGACCCGCTGGCTTTTTCTAGCCACTGCCCCCGAGGTAAAGTGACCTGCCTGGGTTCCCCGCTGTGTGGTTAACAATAGGTATCAGTGAGATCGCGGGAACCCACTGAACGAGTCACCGGAAGTTGGGGGTGACAATGGGTCGTCGTCGCTCAAGGGCGGGAGGAAGCAGGGCATAGGCGAAGAGAGCCATGACAACTAGTCGAAAGGGAAAGGGCAGCAGCCTCAGCCAATGGGGTGCGTCATTGCGTTGCGGCCCTCATGGCAGAAGGTATATAAAGCGTGCGTACGGGTCGCACCGTCGCAGGTTTTGCGTGTTCGTGCCATTTCGTGCAGCAGTCGTGGAGATTGTGCGACAGTGTTCCGAGCCCGTGAACCCCGATAATCGAAGATTACGCTGTATCCGAGGACGACTGCAAGGAACGCACAAGCCATGAGTACGCTCGAGCATCCGCGACCTCTGCGTGCAAGCTGCAGTTCAGACTACCTGCCGTCACCTGTTGCGATTCTAGCTGACGCAGGCGTGCTGTCGGACAGGCCTCCAAATGTACCTGAGGAGTCCAGCTGCTCTGTCAATGAACGTGGTGCCTGCATTCCGGCCGAGATCGACGACATCTGTGACCTGTTGAAGGAAAAGGTAGCCAGCATAGAAAAGAACTTCAAAGAACAGGTGCACTTGCTCATCGGAATCCTGCGCGACGCATGCCGCGACGATGGGCTTAGCAGCGTCACGCGAATGAAGATTCTCGAGGTGATCGAACTGCGGGCTATGGGGTGGAAGCTTGACGAAGACGCCACAGAAGACTTCGGCCAGAAGTTTGGAGGCCCGGAGAGCAACGAGTCAAGGAACGTAGCTGCCCTCCTGATGTCCAGACCTCGACAGCGGAGAGCCATCGCGCCGGCAGTTCCACCACCGCATGCGCCGCCGCAGCCTCGGGAGCCATCGAGAACCGAGTCCGTTAATGACGTGAGTTGCAGAATTCCTAAGGACGAAATGGCTATCTGCGACCTCGGTGGAGGAGTCCCAAGTTTCCAGACCTGCCGTCGGGATGATTCTCACATTTCAGAATATGTCAGTCAAGTTACTGTTGGCGGAGATGCTATCCGCATTGCCGCACCAACTGCTGCTCTTGCTGAGAGTGCAGCTCAAGCAGTAGTGGAGTTGTTTTCCAAGCTCTTCTGAAATTCTGACGGCGAAGTGGCATCGACCGCCCCATGCCTTTGGAAACAACGCTGCCCTGCAGGACCCGCGCTTCAAGGCCCGACACCACGAAGAGCTTGTCGGTGCAACATGTGTGACATCAAGGCTAAGAACTGGCTCTCAAGCTGAAGCATCAAAGTACTGTACATTCTTATACTAATAAATGTTTCGCTGTGTGAATACGAGGCTTTGTTGTTTTTCTGCTATTAGTGCAAACCTCTCATCTTTTGCTTTCCAGTGAGTCTGTGCGGGCTAAATAGATTAGTGGGCAACGCTACATTTGGGGCTTTGAGGAGAACCGCAGTGAAGGGCTTTATAATTTTTTTCATGAGTTCGGAGATCATAGTACTGCGAATATTTTTGTATTTTGCCTTCACAGTACGGCTAAAAACTGGTTAGAAAGTGGTTGCTGAGTCTGACATTATTGAACCTGTAAACTCGTTCTCAGCAGCCAAACGCTGCAGACACATAGCCATCATGGCAGGTGAATAAGAGAAGGTTTACTAATCCTGTATTGCTAGCTGGAGCACAGAATGGACAATTACGAAGGCAATCCAACTCATTAGCTAGCATTTGAACCCTGGCTAGCAAAGCTTACGGCTATGGCTATCGGGTGGTACGCAACTGCACTAATCAGCCAGTTGTGGTGGCTGCGCTTCGATGGAAGCGAAATGCAAAAATGCCCATGTGCTCGTACAAAGGCTGAAATTCTAGCAGACGTGCGCTGGTATGGTGGAGCCAGCAGCGACCGCATCGCCAGCGCACCCGCACGGCACAACCCGCGTTAACTGGAAGGCCAGTGCGTTTCCGTCAACCGGTCCGCAAAGCAGACGCGCAGTTAGATCGTTGCGAGAATGGCACCTCGGCGGGAGACCTGCTTTTAAGCGGATGTGTGCAATGTTCGAAATTACAGACCTTTCCCCGCTGAAAACGTGAAGGCGGGAAATGGAGCATACATTGGACACAAGAGAGATGTTCTTGTACAAAAAGATCTTGATGAGATAATCGAAATTGCCCTCACTACAAAAAGACTGGCAGCAGTTCAACGGTTTGTTTTCGTTTGGATTGCTTTTATTTACGTTCCTGAGCAGAAGTTATGAATCGTTCATGAAGGTGGTTCATGAGCAGTTGGACAGCACACCACATAAAAACAAGAACTGCCGACTTCCAGTATATAGCCATGTCCTTCGTCACCAAGGATGTTCTGTAGTGCTGCAACTTTTTACGGTAAGCTTCGTGGCCTGCTTAATGTATTTGGCCACTGAAAATGTGCTGTACAGCGGTTTAAGCTGACCACTTGTTGTAATCCCTGTCAACTTCTCTACAAGTCTTCTTTCCCAACCGAAATGTCTCGTTCCCCGAAAACACTCGTATTATTCGAGGAAACGAAAAAAGGAAAGTTCCTCCTATGTTAACTCAGGAATGTTTCCAGTAGACTGCAAGATGACTCAGGGAGTGGTGTCCAAAGGGTACATGAGTTGACTCCACCCATTTATCAGCAAAATACAGGGTGAAGGGTATAGTCCAGCGCCTTGCTTTTCCAGAATGACTGGTTTTTGGGCCATTCTTCAGGCTTCAGCTTTGAAGAGCTACTCGCAAATGTGAATGCGCCGTAAAGAGACGCCTGGCGCTTTTCGTTTCTGCCAAGACTGCGAGAGTGTCATCCGGGAAGGAGATCTTTCACGGGAAAACAAACCTTGCAAAGAAAGTGGCTTACAAATTTCCCCAAGTGGTTCATAAAATTTGCAGTAGTAGTGTCTTTGCAAGATGCGATGCAGTTCTGTTCAAACTTCCACATGACGATGCAGGAAAGAAGATGGAAAAAATGGCTACACAGTAGTTGGAGCTGGCACGTGGGACAACAATTCACAAAGTAACTTCAGTACAAACCTAATGATGGCATGCTACATCTAGTTTCTATTGGTTTCAGGTAGGGCTGATCACCGATTCTGAGCAACCATGGCTGTGTTGCAGTCCCGACGGCAGTGTGACATCGGGCGGCACATCTCAATTATTTAAACTAAGGGTCCTTACTGTCTAAGGAACAAGTGTCTGATTGACCCAGACAAAGAAATCAGCTATGTGCCATCCATTATGTGAATGCACACTTACAGTTGCGTAAAACCCATTTATACTACACGCAGTTAACATGATAATGCTGTATGCCCTGGGAATCGACACGGCTTTACTTTATGTTTATTGTCCTCAGAGATGCATAGCTCTAACAATCAAACAGGACGAAGCATTTCTTGCCGAGTGTATACAAAAGTTAGAGGACTCTTATTTCAGCTATTTCCTGAAAGCACTGATTAAATGAATGCCCAACGGCTTTTTGTAAATAATGTGAAAAAAGCTCCCCCTGTCCTTTCATGCTATCGCTATCGCTGTCTGCAAACTAAACGAGAGTTGCATCACGGCCGCGCTCGATCCAGGTGGCCGTGGTTGCATCCACCTTTCGCCCCTTCTGTTAACCAGATGGCGCCGCGCGCTCTCCCCAAACTGCAGCTTATGTGCAGATTCATACATATCGCCCTTTGTTTTCGGGTTTTACTCTTTTTGTAAGTGGAGAGGGGGACCATTGGGAGATATTTTGAGTTAAGTTTCGGGTAAAAATTGCAATATTCAGCAAAAAGTTCCATACTCTGGGTTTTTAAAGGGACCCCGAAATGATTTCGATGGGCGTATTCTAGTGCAACAGATCTGTAGAGGTGGCCTTTGCCAAGTTTGAAAGCTCTGCGTGGACCCTATATTTTTTTTTTAAATCTCTGCTCGCAATAGCTCACAACCGATTAGGGAGACACCTCAGAAAGCCGCGTCCCAAAACCCAATGACGTCAGTAGGCATCCGGCCAGTTTGAAGGCTCGCCCAGACTGCCCACTGACGTCATCGGAGTGGGGGACACGCACGGAGGAAAAAAAAACAAGAGACATCGTCCGGCGATAGCCTTGAAGCCTATTCATAAAAAGTAAAAAGGGGAGAGTGTCCATCCGGATCACGCAACCCCACCTAGTGGAAATTCTAGGTGGCGTTGGATCACGCCACGTGGTAGCGTACGGTAATATGTATGCCCGCAGCGCAGAGCAGCGCGGCAAACAAACTATCAACCTCTTTGCGGTAGACGTCCGCACCACGGGCTGTGCAGACGCTCACACTAAAACATACCAACGCCGAAACATCAGGGTAGAGTGCCTAATTAGGGAGGGAGCGGCTTCACGTGCACTTGGCGAGCGAAGGCTGGCCGCTTGGCGTCGCGCTCTCTCCTTAGTATTCTTTTCCTCCACAGGGACGTGGCGCGGCGAGTTCTCGCCCTAATGGGGTGCGAGCTATTGCGGACAGCAATTTTTAAAAATTATTTCTAAATTATAGAGTCCACGCAGACCTTCCAAACTTCACTCGAATACCCGCAAAGGCCACCTCTACAGATATGTTGCACTAGAATATGCCCATCGAAATTATTTCAGGGTTCTTTTAACGGGAACAGAATATTTGTGCACCGAATTTGTGTGTGAATAAGTTTGCGGGGATAGGGTAGCCTCGTCTGGCACATGACAGGGTTAACTGGAGAGATACATAGTTGAGGCCTTTGTCCTGCAGTGGGTGTAGTCAGGCTGATGATGAGGATGTGTTCTATGTCGGTCATCAAAAATGTGCTATGTCAAGCCCATGGTGGGCTTTCGCAGGATCGAGGCGCTGTTAAACACTCCCCATCTGGGTGAGTTCAAGCTTCGAAATGGCTTTTGTGAAGCGTACGAAATGTCATGCACGTTGTTGGAGGAATGTGCCTGCCACCTTAAAATGAATGCAGCGCATTAACTACTCAGTAACTGGTACGATCTATTGGGGCACTGTTGACAAGCGCATGCAAGCCCTCAAATGGTGTGTTGTGTTGTGCTAGGTTCAGTGCCGCACAAGTTTAAGACTATCATGCGACAAGCTCAAGGTAATAGAATGTTTTTTTCTCGGAAATTTTGTAAAAAAGAGTGTAGCTCAACGATGGTATAAAGGGCTTAAAGAGGCTCTAATAAAGTTTCAGTATGTTAAAGAACGTCGCTTCACGAATATTGTCCCGCAAGATTTTTGTAATGCCCTTTGTAGAGGCTGAGTTATCTGCAGTCAAACTGAATTTCAGCATCTTCGCGCCTTTCCCTCTTCTCTCGTCACTTTTCGCATGCTGGAAGGTCGGCGCTCCTCAGCCGGCCCCACCTCCGGGGGCGGAGCTTACCGACTCCGCCGGGGCTACGCGGTGTATTGGCCGTGGCCGTGGTAGCTGCCTGACGTCTGAAAGAATCTAACCAATACTGATCTCTCAACTTGTATACGCAGGTGCGAGCTACGGTGGAGGGAGCGAGCATTTAAAAAGTCACCGGTAAGGGCTCGCCAACTTTCTTGCGTGATTGTGGATTCTCTGCTACGTGTAGAAAGGTAGTATTTGAATCAGGTGCTCAGGACCACAAAATGTAGTGATTGAGAGTTGATGTGCTCTCCTCGGAAGGTGTTTCGGAGCCTCTTTAATTAAAAGTTATTTCGTACTACCTAGTGATCACAAAGGACAAACATTTTATAAATGGCACAAGCTTAAAGGACGTTGGGTAACCTCAGCGGCCATCCTTGGCTGGCCAAGGATCTTAGGCAATCAACCTTCTTCTCAGGAAGGAGAAAGTCGCTGAGGTTCTGTTTGTTTAATAAATTGACTGGACATGGTGCTTCGCGTCATCTGCCACTTCGCTTCGACGCGCAGCCGTTTCGGACGTAGTGACCCTCCAAAGAGGGCGACCATGCGCTAGCGCATTCTAACTAAGAGTGGACGACCCTGTACATGGTTATGAAGCATTGTTTAGTGAATGGGCGAAAAGCTTTTGTACTAAAGTTAGCTTATTATGCCACGACCACTGTGTTTGCCAAGCTCAAAAGAATATGGGTAGATCGCTCTAACAAACTCTCTATGCGAATGCAGTTCACCTGTGAACGAATCATCCCGCCATCCAATCCACCAAGAAAGATCGATGAATGGTAAGAGTCACGTTTGAGGGCGGAGGGGGAGGGGGGGGGGGGGGGGCGCTACAAGGCCCAGAAATTTATTTTTCTTTCTTTAAACTTTTTCTTCAATAAACAGCGTTTCCGAACATGTTGGCTTAAAATCACGTGCACTTTGTTGCAGCAACACCTAAAAAAATGAACATATCTTCAAGTGCTTTCACAATTATTAAATGATTCTGTGAGCATGACATTCAACCAAGAAACATCCAAGCGTTGTGAAATTTGAAAAAAAAAATATTTAAATATTCACTTAAGCAAGTAATAGCAATGGAGGACAGATCATATACAAACAAAAACGAGAAACTGAAGAACAGGATAACACAAGTTAGTTTATTATTGACGACTACTGCAACGTACAAGTCTTAAAGGACTGTTCAGTTCACGAGCACGCACAGCTAAATTCACAGGAATGAAGACTAGAGCGGCCCCTCTGAACACGCAGCGTAAGCCGCCACGCTTGCTTCTGGTGGGCACCTTGCTTTCTGCACGAGCATTCTTTGGGAGAATGTATTCAGAACCAGGGATCAAATATCCAAGTTTAAAGTTGTTACCGAGGGCACCGGAGAGCAAAAACTTTTTCCAGCCACACGAAAAGAATTTTCAGTCTATCCAAAAGAAATTACTTCGCATAAATGTGTATTCGATGAGTCTACGTATACAACGTAGTGCCAACGCCTTGTGCAGTCTTATGCGGTGCTACCAAACATGTTCATGGTAAGTAACATGTACAGCAGATACCATCTATACATACCTGTGGCTGGTTGCAAAGCTATCATGCAACAATGGGGACCATAAAGTTCAACGTGCATTAAGTGAACTGCTGCTTTCTGAATCAAGGCCACTTCTTTCTGATGACATAAGTATGACAGCTGCCATCACGCCGATTTTCAACACATCAAATGGATTTCATCGCAGAACTAAACAAAACGGACATCATTCAAGGGCATTTGTAGATAGATGGAATGGAAAGACAGACTGGCATGAAGAAACAACTGTAAACAGCAATATTGCGTTTCCAGAGCTTAGTGAACACAGAGTCACTACGAAGCAGATACTCAACCAAATGGGAAGAAAAAAAAACTAACAATGACAACGAAGTGGCAGAAGTACTGCATTTAGAGCAACATGCCGACACGAAAGAAGAGTACATAAAAAAAAGAACAATTGTGTTGAAGCAAGAACAGTTCAATTCAAGTAATAACAGCAACAAAAACTGCGGGCAAAAGGGCAACGCAAACATAAAAAAAATACAGCAATTATGACTAACGAAAAATGCGAGAGAAAGCAAAATGAATAAACTGACAAAAGGAGCTCCCAATAACATTGGCCATTAAAAATCACATCTTGATGATTCGAAATGGCTGGAAAAAAATGCCTCCAAACCAAAAGTAAATCCGGCGCATGTTAAAATCTGACTCGTATACCGCTTGGAAGAAGGGACGACATCATCTTCATTCCTCGACTTCATTAAATCAGCGAACCTTTTTCATTTATTTAAGCATGCTCATCATCCATCATTACATAAACTTTGATGGCCTGAGGCAACGAACATCGCTTCAAACAAACAAAAAAAAAAACCTTCCTTCTCCTAGGCAACTGTTGAAAAATCACTCGAAAGCATGCACACAGCTTTGTTTTCGAAGGGCAGAACTTTGACAAAAAGCTTAGTACCTCTAAACAGCAGTTTGAAAGAAGGTGGGAACCTTTCTTTAGAAGCCATTATATTCACAACAGGGAGGCAGTCTAGCTTCCATTTTATCATAACCTCAACAAAGATAGTCGTAAGGTTAAAATGCAAACAACTCACTGAAACTAAACTTGACACGTGGAACAGGTGCCTTAACCAAAGCCGCTAGTATTATACATACAACAGCAGCTAAAAAAGGTGCTCCCTCAAATCTCCTTCTTCTTGCTAATGGAAAACCATGTACGGCACATTTTAGTGGACGCTCGCATACTGACTCTGGTGACCTGCAAAACTATGCCCTGTCAGCTCTGCATTAATCTTCAGCTACTAGGACACGTGGTCAAGTTGCAACAAAAAAAGTGTCATACAAAGAGCTGACTCGACTACATGTAAATCTGACAGATCACAGTTGACATATCAGATGGGTCATACATAGCCACGCACCAATTCTTCCCATTTGCGCCACAGAAGATGGGCTATGAGCACCGAAAAGCTTGTTGTCCTGTACGCGTTGACATGCAAATTTAGCTAATGCGAGGTTACAAACAAGAGTAGCTGTACACTACCATGAACCGCTTTCCTTGAAAAAACAGCTAGCACACAGTACACAGTAGATTTGCGAAGTAGGAAAAAATGTCCCCAAACAGCGGAGCAAAATCTACCCTCCGAATCCTAGCAGCCTCAGGGGCCTTTGTTCAGCCACCGTCGACTATGACTTCTGGTACAAGCCAGAACCCTTCCTATGCTACGATAATGGTACAGATTGTGAAAACCGACTACTTGCCAGTACAACTTGCTTGAAGTTGCTAGCCGAGAGCAGCACATGGTTCATGCATGGGAACTTCGATCTCGCATGCAAGGGATTCCTGCAGCTATTTTTTATTCTTGTACCACACAGCGAGGGCGTTGCATCAGTTGCTTACGCCTTCATGACAGGGAAAAATCAGGAAGCCTACGAAGAGCTGTGCAGGTTCCGTCGTGACCGTTGCGAACTCCTTGGATTGGTTCTGTACCCGGAACTTGTTATGTGCGACTTTGAAAGGGCGACCATGAATGCTGTCAAGGCAGTGTTTTGAGAAGGCGTTACCATAAAGGCGTGCTTTTTCCACTTGTGCCAAAGCACCTGGCGAAAAATTCAAGAGCTCTGTTTGGCGAACCTTTCTAGGCAAGACAAAGAATTCCGTGCATTCATGGGAACGCTGGACGTTCTTGCTTTCTTGCTGCTTAACGACATAGAAGACGGAATGCCAGTACTAAAAGGCTAAATTCCAGAATCTGCCCAAGAAATAGTAGACTACTCTGATACCACATATGTTCCCGGTTACAAGATGATAAATTGAGCTACCAACATCGTAACCTTGCGGCGAACATCTCCCACCTATCCCCCTTCAATGTGGAGTGCCCACGCAGCAACTCTTGATGGAGGACACAGAACGAACAACCATGCAGAAGCTCAAAATAGAAGGCTGGAAAGCATGCTGGGCCACAGCCACCCAACCGCGTGGAAAAAGGTTGACGCCTTGCGTTCACAAGAAGCCACCGTGGCCATGAAGATAGAGCAGTGCCAAGTCGTCTTTGTCTTTGGTGTATTTCTTTGCTTCCAGCTGCATTTCTTCACCGTGATAACAAGGCTTCGACTGCGTTTCTTCTTAGCAAGCTGTAACAATGCAAGCTATATATACAACGATTACCGAAGTCGGCACGAAAGCGACTAAACAACGGACAGATACGGGGCGTCCATGAAGAACAATGATGGTGGTGAAAGGGAGGTGGTCCAGAGCAAGTGCGTCTCTGGATCGTTCGGCGCTTCTGCGAATTCACCTTTAGAAGTGTTTTCCTTTGCATGAACTGTACTGCTTGCCAACGCGGTCCGGTATTACATCATACTTCACGCCTTCGTCTGTTCTCAAATCCGAAGAAGAGTCTAATAAAGAGGGCGATTTTCTGTCAAGTGGGTTCCCGGAAAAAATTCTTTTCTTCACTTGGGGACATTTTTTCCTAGACGGTGCTTCCTCGGGTACCTTTTTTCGGGGACGTTTCTTTCTAGGAGGCGACCATATTTGCTTTTATGGATGCCCCCTTGAGTCACTTGATTCGTAAACACAGCACGTGAGAAGCGTGCTGCCGGCTTTACTCAAAGCGGATTTGCAACGCCTGAGCACGTGCACAAGTCCACGGAAAGCGAGCAGTCTGACAGCGCCGAGGTTGTGTTCTGCAGTGAAGTGACAATACAGGACAACACTGTCCGGCGCTGCGGAGCTCAACCTCAAATTCTTTTCCTAAACTAAAACAAAAAAAAAATACCTCGATAAAAAGTGCTGAAAAAATAACAACAAAACGAGCTATTAGAGGAATAGTATTTTGCATTTTTGCAGTGAGCACGTCAGTAAATTTTCATCCGAATATGCAGCACACTACACTTTATTGCAACTTTGGTATTGTTTTTTTTCTGGACATTATGCTGATTAATTTTAGTCTAAAGATTTGCGCCATGTAGTATATGTTATATCCAGCCTCTTAAGTTTTATATTACTACCGATTGTTGCGTGGACTTCTTTAAAACATTTCCAAAATGCAGCGGTTTGGGCTAGAAAAATGAAACACAAAAACATTACCTTGCGCAGGCAACGTCTTGACACATGATTCAAAAATGCTACTCATATACGTCATCCACGAAAAATCTGGACAGCAAAAGGGAAATAAAAATTTGATGTTGAATTTTTTACGAAGACGTATAGTTTTGCACAAGTTTGTAAAATTTGAAGGGGTGTCACATGACAGGAAATTTTTTCCCGCTAGATATCAGGGAAAATTGAACCACAAATTTCTTGAACTGTTGAATCTGAATTTTTTTTATGAATATCTGAGAGGATCGAGCGCAAACATTGGTGCGTTTGACATGGAATGACCCTTCAAAGATGTTTTAAGTAAAACTCTTGTTTGGGCGAGTTGGTTCATCTTTGAACGGCGCGAAGAAGACGGCACAGAACAAAGGAACACTCTGCGCTCTGCATTTGTCGTGTGTGCTCCTTTGTTCTGTCCCGTCTTCTTCGCGCAAGTACTTACCCGTTCAAAGATGTTTTGCCACCCAAAGCTCTCGCACACAGCCTGAGACAGCGTTCTCGCATTCTTCGAAAAGGAATAGGGGAGGAAAGTTTTCCAAAGGATTTCCAGTGAATCCGAAATTTCCGCTGGCACTAGGGCAGAATGGTACCGTCTTCTCACCAGCACTCTAGCTTATCCACAATGAAGAAGAGAGTGAACGTTCATTCTTCGCTTCCGCCTCACGCTCTCCCCTTTTGTGCGCAGAGCAGGGGTGCGAACGCGAGGAGCAAGTCAAGCAAGGTGCTGCTGGGCAGAAGACACCATTGTTCGCTTTCCTGGAAAACTAGTGCTTACGGCCCCGGTTCAGGTTTAGCAAAATTAAGGGCGCCTTCTCCTTCCCCTCTGCTTCCTGGAAAAGGGTACAGTGGTAAGGGTCTGACCAATACCTTTTGTGGGCAGAGCAGGAAGTGAAAACGTATTCTGGGAATGAAGATTTTTGGTTCCGAACTCAAATATTCATGTGCTGTGTGGAAACAAGTAAAGCAAGGAAAAGAGAAAAGCTGCATCAGCAGTCAACCGCACAATGCCGCAATTCTTGAAACATGTTTTTTTTTTTTTCATACAGATGTTCAGTGAGCCTGTAGGTACCTCGCCGCTCCAGAAAAATAAAAAAGCACCACAACGGCATGCCGCCTAAAATGCAGCCAGGAAAAATTTCAAGCAGCCCAACTTAACTACATATAACCCATTAGGACAATACTAGGTGGAAGCAAGAGACCCGCTGGCTTCTTCTAGCCACTGCCCCCGAGGTAAAGTGACCTGCCTGGGTTCCCCGCTGTGTGGTTAACAATAGGTATCAGTGAGATCGCGGGAACCCACTGAACGAGTCACCGGAAGTTGGGGGTGACAATGGGTCGTCGTCGCTCAAGGGCGGGAGGAAGCAGGGCATAGGCGAAGAGAGCCATGACAACTAGTCGAAAGGGAAAGGGCAGCAGCCTTAGCCAATGGGGTGCGTCATTGCGTTGCGGCCCTCATGGCAGAAGGTATATAAAGCGTGCGTACGGGTCGCACCGTCGCAGGTTTTGCGTGTTCGTGCCATTTCGTGCAGCAGTCGTGGAGATTGTGCGACAGTGTTCCGAGCCCGTTAACCCCGATAATCGAAGATTACGCTGTATCCGAGGACGACTGCAAGGAACGCACAAGCCATGAGTACGCTCGAGCATCCGCGACCTCTGCGTGCAAGCTGCAGTTCAGACTACCTGCCGTCACCTGTTGCGATTCTAGCTGACGCAGGCGTGCTGTCGGACAGGCCTCCAAATGTACCTGAGGAGTCCAGCTGCTCTGTCAATGAACGTGGTGCCTGCATTCCGGCCGAGATCGACGACATCTGTGACCTGTTGAAGGAAAAGGTAGCCAGCATAGAAAAGAACTTCAAAGAACAGGTGCACTTGCTCATCGGAATCCTGCGCGACGCATGCCGCGACGATGGGCTTAGCAGCGTCACGCGAATGAAGATTCTCGAGGTGATCGAACTGCGGGCTATGGGGTGGAAGCTTGACGAAGACGCCACAGAAGACTTCGGCCAGAAGTTTGGAGGCCCGGAGAGCAACGAGTCAAGGAACGTAGCTGCCCTCCTGATGTCCAGACCTCGACAGCGGAGAGCCATCGCGCCGGCAGTTCCACCACCGCATGCGCCGCCGCAGCCTCGAGAGCCATCGAGAACCGAGTCCGTTAATGACGTGAGTTGCAGAATTCCTAAGGACGAAATGGCTATCTGCGACCTCGGTGGAGGAGTCCCAAGTTTCCAGACCTGCCGTCGGGATGATTCTCACATTTCAGAATATGTCAGTCAAGTTACTGTTGGCGGAGATGCTATCCGCATTGCCGCACCAAGTGCTGCTCTTGCTGAGAGTGCAGCTCAAGCAGTAGTGGAGTTGTTTTCCAAGCTCTTCTGAAATTCTGACGGCGAAGTGGCATCGACCGCCCCATGCCTTTGGAAACAACGCTGCCCTGCAGGACCCGCGCTTCTAGGCCCGACACCACGAAGAGCTTGTCGGTGCAACATGTGTGACATCAAGGCTAAGAACTGGCTCTCAAGCTGAAGCATCAAAGTACTGTACATTCTTGTACTAATAAATGTTTCGCTGTGTGAATACGAGGCTTTGTTGTTTTTCTGCTATTAGTGCAAACCTCTCATCTTTTGCTTTCCAGTGAGTCTGTGCGGGCTAAATAGATTAGTGGGCAACGCTACATTTGGGGCTTTGAGGAGAACCGCAGTGAAGGGCTTTATAATTTTTTTCATGAGTTCGGAGATCATAGTACTGCGAATATTTTTGTATTTTGCCTTCACAGTACGGCTAAAAACTGGTTAGAAAGTGGTTGCAGTGTCTGACATTATTGAACCTGTAAACTCGTTCTCAGCAGCCAAACGCTGCAGACACATAGCCATCATGGCAGGTGAATAAGAGAAGGTTTACTAATCCTGTATTGCTAGCTGGAGCACAGAATGGACAATTACGAAGGCAATCCAACTCATTAGCTAGCATTTGAACCCTGGCCAGCAAAGCTTACGGCTATGGCTATCGGGTGGTACGCAACTGCACTAATCAGCCAGTCGTGGTGGCTGCGCTTCGATGGAAGCGAAATGCAAAAACGCCCATGTGCTCGTACAAAGGCTGAAATTCTAGCAGACGTGCGCTGGTATGGTGGAGCCAGCAGCGACCGCATCGCCAGCGCCCCCGCACGGCACAACCCGCGTTAACTGGAAGGCCAGTGCGTTTCCGTCAACCGGTCCGCAAAGCAGACGCGCAGTGAGATCGTTGCGAGAATGGCACCTTGGCGGGAGACCTGCTTTTAAGCGGATGTGTGCAATGTTCGAAATTACAGACCTTTCCCCGCTGAAAACGTGAAGGCGGGAAATGGAGCACACATTCGACACCAGAGAGATGTTCTTGTACAAAAAGATCTTGATGAGATAATCGAAATTGCCCTCACTACAAAAAGACTGGCAGCAGTTCGACGGTTTGTTTTCGTTTGGATTGCTTTTATTTATGTTCCTGAGCAGAAGTTATGAATCGTTCATGAAGGTGGTTCATGAGCAGTTGGACAGCACACCACATAAAAACAAGAACTGTCAACTTCCAGTATATAGCCATGTCCTTCGTCACCAAGGATGTTCTGTAGTGCTGCAACTTTTTACGGTAAGCTTCGTCCCTGCTTAATGTATTTGGCGACTGAAAATGTGCTGTACAGCGGTTTAAACTGACCACTTGTTGCAATTCCTGTCAGCTTCTTTACAAGTCTTCTTTCCCAACCGAAATGTCTCGTTCCCCGAAAACATTCTCGTATTATTCGAGGAAACGAAAAAAGGCAAGTTACTCCTATGTTAACTCAGGAATGCTTCCAGTAGACTGCAAGATGACTCAGGGAGTGTTGTCCAAAGGGTACATGGGTTGACCACCACCCATTTATCAGCAAAATAGAGGGTGAAGGGTATATTCCAGCGCCTCATGACTGGTTTTGGGCTATTCTTCAGGCTTCAGTTTTGAAGAGCGACTCGCAAATGTGATTGCGCCGTAAAAAGACGCCTGGCCGGCGCTTTTCGTTTCCGCCAAGACTGCGAGAGTGTCATCCGGGAAAGAGAGCTTTCACGGAAAAACAAACCTTGCAGAGAAGCTTGGCTTACAAATTTCCCCAAGTGGTTCATAACATTTGCAGTAATAGTGTCTTTGCAAGATGCGATGCAGTTCTGTTCAAACTTCCACATGACGATGCAGGAAAGAAGATGGAAAAAATGGCTACACAGGAGTTGGAGCTGGCACATGGGACAACAATTCACGAAGCAATTTCAGTACAAACCTAATGATGGCATGCTACATCTAGTTTCTATTGCTTTCAGGTTGGGCTGATCATCGATTCTGAGCAACCATAGCTGAGTTGCGCAGTCCCGACGGCAGTGTGACAATGGGCGGCACATTTACAACTTATTGAAAATAAGTGTCCCTACAGTCTAAGGAACAAGTGTCTGATTGACCCAGACAAAGAAATTAGCTATGTGTCATCCATTATGTGAACGAACACTTACAGTTGCGTAAAACCCATTCATGCTACACGCAGGTAATGATAATGCTGTATGTCCTGAGTATCGACACTGCTTTATCTCCTCAGAGAAGCCTAGCTCTAACAATCAAACAGGACGACGCATTTCATGCCGCGTATATGCCAAAGTTAGAGGACTCTTATTTCAGCTATTTAGTGAGAGCACTGATTAAATGAATGCCCAACGGCATTTTGGTAAATAATGTACAAAGCTCCGCCTGTCCTTTCATGCTATCGCTACCGCTGACTATCGTTGTCTGCAAACTGAACGATAGTTGCATCACGGCCGCCTCGATCACGCGCGTGGCGTCCGCGCTCGATTCAGGTGGCCGTGGTTGCATCCACCTTTCGCCCCCTCTGTTAACCAGATGGCGCCACGCGCTCTCCCCAAACTGGAGCTTATGTGCAGATTAATACATATCGCCCTTCGTTTTCGGCTTTTACTCTTTTTGTAACTGGAGAGGGGGACCATTGGGAGATATTATGAGTTTAGTTCGGGTAAAAATGGCAATATTCAGCAAAAAGTTCCATACTTTGGGTTTTTAAAGTGACCCTGAAATGATTTCGATGGGCGTATTCTAGTGCAACAGATCTGTCCTTTGCAGGTATTGAAGCCAAGTCTGAAAGCTGTGCGGGGACCCTACAATTTTTTAAAAATCTCTGCTCGCAATAGCTCACAACCGATTAGGGCGACACCTCACCAAGCCGAAAACCCGATGACGTCAGTGGTCATCCGGCCAGTTTGAAGGCTCGCCCCATGGAGGAAGGAAAGAACTAAGGGGAGGCCAACGTTGGGGAGGCCCTGACATCACTTTTTGTGAAGCCGCCCCGCAACCGGAAGTTGGCTCGGCTCTCCTCACTATCTTCCTTCTCCACTGAGCTACGGGGCGGGCTTGCGCGAGGCTCGCAAGAGCTTCGTAAAAGAAAGGCATAAAAAAAAAACCGCGCCGCTCGCCGCTACACTCCTACACCCCCTTCCCGTAAACACGCACCTAGACACAGACCGGCGCACAGGTGCGGTGAACCTTTTCCGACGCCAGGCGAAGAAAGACGACATTGCCGGCCGCTTATATAGCTCAGCTCACCATCCTCCTCGGGCTACCGTACACCCGCCGTGTGGCCTTCGAAACGCAGCTCAGCATCGCCGAGAGCGGCTTCATGTCTCTGTGCTGTCTGGTGAGGTGCGAAAGTTCACTGATCAAAACAATCAACGCTTATTCGCTTGTCGAAGCGCGGTTCCGGAGTGCCACCTTTTCGCGAGATTCATTTCAATGCATCGATCGCTCCGCGTAACGACACCAAGTCTGACGAACAAAATATTAAATGAGCGGTTATTTGCTGCATTTAAAAGCAATCTTAGATGCGTGCGTAACGTCGCGACGCCAGGCATGTAGACTTTAACACGCAAGTCCGAACACACCGTGCCGAAAGCCCGTCCACCGCCACCGAGACACACTCGGGCCCCTAGCAACAACGACGCTAACGACGCCGTACGCCGTTGCTAGTGGCCCGACTTTTTAAGCCTAAATTTTGACGTCACTTCCGCCACATTCTCGGCAACGCATTGGGAATACGAAGGGCCTCTCCTTAGTTTTCCTTCCTCCATGGCGTTCTCAACATGGCGGCTCGCCCAGCCTGCCCACTGACGTCATCGGGGTGAGGGACACCCACGGAGGAAAAAAAACACAAGAGACATCGCCCGGCGATAGCCTTGAAGCCTATTCATAAAAAGTAAAAAGGAGAGAGTGTCCATCCGTATCACGAAACCCCACCTAGAGGAAAGTCTATGTGGCCTTGGATCACGCCACGTGGTAGCGTACGGTAATATGTATGCCCGCTGCGCGGAGCAGCGCGGCAAATAAAATATCAACCTCCTTGCTGTAGACGTCCGCACCATGGGCTGCGCAGACGCTCACACTAAAACATACCAACCCCGAAAAATTAGGGTAGAGTGCCTAATTAGGGAGGGAGCGGCTTCACGTACACTTGGCGAGCGAAGGCTGGCCGCTTGGCGTCGCGCTCTCTCCTTAGTTTTTTTTTTCATGGAGGAAGGAAAACTTCTTTCCTTCCTCCATGGTTTTTTTTTTCCTCCATAGAAACGCGGCGCGGCGATTTGTCGCCCTAATCGGTTGCGAGCTAGTGCGAGCAGCAATTTTTTAAAATTATTTCTAAATTATAGGGTCCACGCAGACCTTCCAAACTTCACTCGAATACCCGCAAAGGCCACCTCTACAGATATGTTGCACTAGAATATGCCCATCGAAATTATTTCAGGGTTCTTTTAACGGGAACAGAATATTTGTGCACCGAATTTGTGTGTGAATAAGTTTGCGGGGATAGGGTAGCCTCGTCTGGCACATGACAGGGTTAACTGGAGAGATACATAGTTGAGGCCTTTGTCCTGCAGTGGGTGTAGTCAGGCTGATGATGAGGATGTGTTCTATGTCGGTCATCAAAAATGTGCTATGTCAAGCCCATGGTGGGCTTTCGCAGGATCGAGGCGCTGTTAAACACTCCCCATCTGGGTGAGTTCAAGCTTCGAAATGGCTTTTGTGAAGCGTACGAAATGTCATGCACGTTGTTGGAGGAATGTGCCTGCCACCTTAAAATGAATGCAGCGCATTAACTACTCAGTAACTGGTACGATCTATTGGGGCACTGTTGACAAGCGCATGCAAGCCCTCAAATGGTGTGTTGTGTTGTGCTAGGTTCAGTGCCGCACAAGTTTAAGACTATCATGCGACAAGCTCAAGGTAATAGAATGTTTTTTTCTCGGAAATTTTGTAAAAAAGAGTGTAGCTCAACGATGGTATAAAGGGCTTAAAGAGGCTCTAATAAAGTTTCAGTATGTTAAAGAACGTCGCTTCACGAATATTGTCCCGCAAGATTTTTGTAATGCCCTTTGTAGAGGCTGAGTTATCTGCAGTCAAACTGAATTTCAGCATCTTCGCGCCTTTCCCTCTTCTCTCGTCACTTTTCGCACGCTGGAAGGTCGGCGCTCCTCAGCCGGCCCCACCTCCGGGGGCGGAGCTTACCGACTCCGCCGGGGCTACGCGGTGTATTGGCTGTGGCCGTGGTAGCTGCCTGACGTCTGAAAGAATCTAACCAATACTGATCTCTCAACTTGTATACGCAGGTGCGAGCTACGGTGGAGGGAGCGAGCATTTAAAAAGTCACCGGTAAGGGCTCGCCAACTTTCTTGCGTGATTGTGGATTCTCTGCTACGTGTAGAAAGGTAGTATTTGAATCAGGTGCTCAGGACCACAAAATGTAGTGATTGAGAGTTGATGTGCTCTCCTCGGAAGGTGTTTCGGAGCCTCTTTAATTAAAAGTTATTTCGTACTACCTAGTGATCACAAAGGACAAACATTTTATAAATGGCACAAGCTTAAAGGACGTTGGGTAACCTCAGCGGCCATCCTTGGCTGGCCAAGGATCTTAGGCAATCAACCTTCTTCCCAGGAAGGAGAAAGTCGCTGAGGTTCTGTTTGTTTAATAAATTGACTGGACATGGTGCTTCGCGTCATCTGCCACTTCGCTTCGACGCGCAGCCGTTTCGGACGTAGTGACCCTCCAAAGAGGGCGACCATGCGCTAGCGCATTCTAACTAAGAGTGGACGACCCTGTACATGGTTATGAAGCATTGTTTAGTGAATGGGCGAAAAGCTTTTGTACTAAAGTTAGCTTATTATGCCACGACCACTGTGTTTGCCAAGCTCAAAAGAATATGGGTAGATCGCTCTAACAAACTCTCTATGCGAATGCAGTTCACCTGTGAACGAATCATCCCGCCATCCAATCCACCAAGAAAGATCGATGAATGGTAAGAGTCACGTTTCAGGGCGGAGGGGGAGGGGGGGCGCTACAAGGCCCAGAAATTTATTTTTCTTTCTTTAAACTTTTTCTTCAATAAACAGCGTTTCCGAACATGTTGGCTTAAAATCACGTGCACTTTGTTGCAGCAACACCTAAAAAAATGAACATATCTTCAAGTGCTTTCACAATTATTAAATGATTCTGTGAGCATGACATTCAACCAAGAAACATACAAGCGTTGTGAAATTTGAAAAAAAAAAATATTTAAATATTCACTTAAGCAAGTAATAGCAATGGAGGACAGATCATATACAAACAAAAACGAGAAACTGAAGAACAGGATAACACAAGTTAGTTTATTATTGACGACTACTGCAACGTACAAGTCTTAAAGGACTGTTCAGTTCACGAGCACGCACAGCTAAATTCACAGGAATGAAGACTAGAGCGGCCCCTCTGAACACGCAGCGTAAGCCGCCACGCTTGCTTCTGGTGGGCACCTTGCTTTCTGCACGAGCATTCTTTGGGAGAATGTATTCAGAACCAGGGATCAAATATCCAAGTTTAAAGTTGTTACCGAGGGCACCGGAGAGCAAAAACTTTTTCCAGCCACACGAAAAGAATTTTCAGTCTATCCAAAAGAAATTACTTCGCATAAATGTGTATTCGATGAGTCTACGTATACAACGTAGTGCCAACGCCTTGTGCAGTCTTATGCGGTGCTACCAAACATGTTCATGGTAAGTAACATGTACAGCAGATACCATCTATACATACCTGTGGCTGGTTGCAAAGCTATCATGCAACAATGGGGACCATAAAGTTCAACGTGCATTAAGTGAACTGCTGCTTTCTGAATCAAGGCCACTTCTTTCTGATGACATAAGTATGACAGCTGCCATCAAGCCGATTTTCAACACATCAAATGGATTTCATCGCAGAACTAAACAAAACGGACATCATTCAAGGGCATTTGTAGATAGATGGAATGGAAAGACAGACTGGCATGAAGAAACAACTGTAAACAGCAATATTGCGTTTCCAGAGCTTAGTGACAACAGAGTCACTACGAAGCAGATACTCAACCAAATGGGAAGAAAAAAAAACTAACAATGACAACGAAGTGGCAGAAGTACTGCATTTAGAGCAACATGCCGACACGAAAGAAGAGTACATAAAAAAAGAACAATTGTGTTGAAGCAAGAACAGTTCAATTCAAGTAATAACAGCAACAAAAACTGCGGGCAAAAGGGCAACGCAAACATAAAAAAAAATACAGCAATTATGACTAACGAAAAATGCGAGAGAAAGCAAAATGAATAAACTGACAAAAGGAGCTCCCAATAACATTGGCCATTAAAAATCACATCTTGATGATTCGAAATGGCTGGAAAAAAATGCCTCCAAACCAAAAGTAAATCCGGCGCATGTTAAAATCTGACTCGTATACCGCTTGGAAGAAGGGACGACATCATCTTCACTCCTCGACTTCATTAAATCAGCGAACCTTTTTCATTTATTTAAGCATGCTCATCATCCATCATTACATAAACTTTGATGGCCTGAGGCAACGAACATCGCTTCAAACAAACAAAAAAAAAACCTTCCTTCTCCTAGGCAACTGTTGAAAAATCACTCGAAAGCATGCACACAGCTTTGTTTTCGAAGGGCAGAACTTTGACAAAAAGCTTAGTACCTCTAAACAGCAGTTTGAAAGAAGGTGGGAACCTTTCTTTAGAAGCCATTATATTCACAACAGGGAGGCAGTCTAGCTTCAATTTTATCATAACCTCAACAAAGATAGTCGTAAGGTTAAAATGCAAACAACTCACTGAAACTAAACTTGACACGTGCAACAGGTGCCTTAACCAAAGCAGCTAGTATTATACATACAACAGCAGCTAAAAAAGGTGCTCCCTCTAATCTCCTTCTTCTTGCTAATGGAAAACCATGTACGGCACATTTTAGTGGACGCTCGCATACTGACTCTGGTGACCTGCAAAACTATGCCCTGTCAGCTCTGCATTAATCTTCAGCTACTAGGACACGTGGTCAAGTTGCAACAAAAAAAAGTGTCATACAAAGAGCTGACTCGACTACATGTAAATCTGACAGATCACAGTTGACATATCAGATGGGTCATACAAAGCCACGCACCAATTCTTCCCATTTGCGCCACAGAAGATGGGCTATGAGCACCGAAAAGCTTGTTGTCCTGTACGCGTTGACATGCAAATTTAGCTAATGAGAGGTTACAAACAAGAGTAGCTGCACACTACCATGAACCGCTTTCCTTGAAAAAACAGCTAGCACACAGTACACAGTAGATTTGCGAAGTAGGAAAAAATGTCCCCAAACAGCGGAGCAAAATCTACCCTCCGAATCCTAGCAGCCTCAGGGGCCTTTGTTCAGCCACCGTCGACTATGACTTCTGGTACAAGCCAGAACCCTTCCTATGCTACGATAATGGTACAGATTGTGAAAACCGACTACTTGTATTTGCCAGTACAACTTGCTTGAAGTTGCTAGCCGAGAGCAGCACATGGTTCATGCATGGGAACTTCGATCTCGCATGCAAGGGATTCCTGCAGCTATTTTTTATTCTTGTACCACACAGCGAGGGCGTTGCATCAGTTGCTTACGCCTTCATGACAGGGAAAAATCAGGAAGCCTACGAAGAGCTGTGCAGGTTCCGTCGTGACCGGTGCGAACTCCTTGGATTGGTTCTGTACCCGGAACTTGTTATGTGCGACTTTGAAAGGGCGACCATGAATGTTGTCAAGGCAGTGTTTTGAGAAAGCGTTACCATAAAGGCGTGCTTTTTCCACTTGTGCCAAAGCACCTGGCGAAAAATTCAAGAGCTCTGTTTGGCGAACCTTTCTAGGCAAGACAAAGAATTCCGTGCATTCATGGGAACGCTGGACGTTCTTGCTTTCTTGCTGCTTAACGACATAGAAGACGGAATGCCAGTACTAAAAGGCTAAATTCCAGAATCTGCCCAAGAAATAGTAGACTACTCTGATACCACATATGTTCCCGGTTACAAGAGGATAAATTGAGCTACCAACATCGTAACCTTGCGGCGAACATCTCCCACCTATCCCCCTTCAATGTGGAGTGCCCACGCAGCAACTCTTGATGGAGGACACAGAACGAACAACCATGCAGAAGCTCAAAATAGAAGGCTGGAAAGCATGCTGGGCCACAGCCACCCAACCGCGTGGAAAAAGGTTGACGCCTTGCGTTCACAAGAAGCCACCGTGGCCATGAAGATAGAGCAGTGCCAAGTCGTCTTTGTCTTTGGTGTATTTCTTTGCTTCCAGCTGCATTTCTTCACCGTGATAACAAGGCTTCGACTGCGTTTCTTCTTAGCAAGCTGTAACAATGCAAGCTATATATACAACGATTACCGAAGTCGGCACGGAAGCGACTAAACAACGGACAGATACGGGGCGTCCATGAAGAACAATGATGGTGGTGAAAGGGAGGTGGTCCAGAGCAAGTGCGTCTCTGGATCGTTCGGCGCTTCTGCGAATTCAC
The DNA here is from genome assembly GCF_055824585.1 of Amblyomma mixtum. Classification (NCBI taxonomy): domain Eukaryota; kingdom Metazoa; phylum Arthropoda; class Arachnida; order Ixodida; family Ixodidae; genus Amblyomma; species Amblyomma mixtum. The sequence continues at coordinate 50,668,401 of NC_143013.1, forward strand.
CTTTAGAAGTGTTTTCCTTTGCATGAACTGTACTGCTTGCCAACGCGGTCCGGTATTACATCATACTTCACGCCTTCGTCTGTTCTCAAATCCGAAGAAGAGTCTAATAAAGAGGGCGATTTTCTGTCAAGTGGGTTCCCGGAAAAAACTCTTTTCTTCACTTGGGGACATTTTTTCCTAGACGGTGCTTCCTCGGGTACCTTTTTTCGGGGACGTTTCTTTCTAGGAGGCGACCATATTTGCTTTTATGAATGCCCCCTTGAGTCACTTGATTCGTAAACACAGCACGTGAGAAGCGTGCTGCCGGCTTTACTCAAAGCGGATTTGCAACGCCTGAGCACGTGCACAAGTCCACGGAAAGCGAGCAGTCTGACAGCGCCGAGGTTGTGTTCTGCAGTGAAGTGACAATACAGGACAACACTGGCCGGCGCTGCGGAGCTCAACCTCAAATTCTTTTCCTAAACTAAAACAAAAAAAAAATACCTCGATAAAAAGTGCTGAAAAAATAACAACAAAACGAGCTATTAGAGGAATAGTATTTTGCATTTTTGCAGTGAGCACGTCAGTAAATTTTCATCCGAATATGCAGCACACTACACTTTATTGCAACTTTGGTATTGTTTTTTTTTCTGGACATTATGCTGATTAATTTTAGTCTAAAGATTTGCGCCATGTAGTATATGTTATATCCAGCCTCTTAAGTTTTATATTACTACCGATTGTTGCGTGGACTTCTTTAAAACATTTCCAAAATGCAGCGGTTTGGGCTAGAAAAATGAACCACAAAAACATTACCTTGCGCAGGCAACGTCTTGACACATGATTCAAAAATGCTACTCATATACGTCATCCACGAAAAATCAGGACAGCAAAAGGGAAATAAAAATTTGATGTTGAATTTTTTACGAAGACGTATAGTTTTGCACAAGTTTGTAAAATTTGAAGGGGTGTCACATGACAGGAAATTTTTTCCCGCTAGATATCAGGGAAAATTGAACCACAAATTTCTTGAACTGTTGAATCTGAATTTTTTTTATGAATGTCTGAGACGATCGAGCGCAAACATTGGTGCGTTTGACATGGAATGACCCTTCAAAGATGTTTTAAGTAAAACTCTTGTTTGGGCGAGTTGGTTCATCTTTGAACGGCGCGAAGAAGACGGCACAGAACAAAGGAACACTCTGCGCTCTGCATTTGTCGTGTGTGTTCCTTTGTTCTGTCCCGTCTTCTTCGCGCAAGTACTTACCCGTTCAAAGATGTTTTGCCAACCAAAGCTCTCGCACACAGCCTGAGACAGCGTTCTCGCATTCTTCGAAAAGGAATAGGGGAGGAAAGTTTTCGAAAGGATTTCCAGTGAATCCGAAATTTCCGCTGGCACTAGGGCAGAATGGTACCGTCTTCTCACCAGCACTCTAGCTTATCCACAATGAAGAAGAGAGTGAACGTTCATTCTTCGCTTCCGCCTCACGCTCTCCCCTTTTGTGCGCAGAGCAGGGGTGCGAACGCGAGGAGCAAGTCAAGCAAGGTGCTGCTGGGAAGACACCATTGTTCGCTTTCCTGGAAAACTAGTGCTTACGGCCCCGGTTCAGGTTTAGCAAAATTAAGGGCGCCTTCTCCTTCCCCTCTGCTTCCTGGAAAAGGGTACAGTGGTAAGGGTCTGACCAATACCTTTTGTGGGCAGAGCAGGAAGTGAAAACGTATTCTGGGAATGAAGATTTTTGGTTCGGAACTCAAATATTCATGTGCTGTGTGGAAACAAGTAAAGCAAGGAAAAGAAAAAAGCTGCATCAGCAGTCAACCGCACAATGCCGCAATTCTTGAAACATGTTTTTTTTTTCATTCTTGAAACATGTTTTTTTTTTTTCATACAGATGTTCAGTGAGCCTGTAGGTACCTCGCCGCTCCAGAAAAATAAAAAAGCACCACAACGGCATGCCGCCTAAAATGCAGCCAGGAAAAATTTCAAGCAGCCCAACTTAACTACATATAACCCATTAGGACAATACTAGGTGGAAGCAAGAGACCCGCTGGCTTTTTCTAGCCACTGCCCCCGAGGTAAAGTGACCTGCCTGGGTTCCCCGCTGTGTGGTTAACAATAGGTCACAGTGAGATCGCGGGAATCCCACTGAACGAGTCACCGGAAGTTGGGGGTGACAATGGGTCGTCGTTGCTCAAGGGCGGGAGGAAGCAGGGCATAGGCGAAGAGAGCCATGACAACTAGTCGAAAGGGAAAGGGCAGCAGCCTTAGCCAATGGGGTGCGTCATTGCGTTGCGGCCCTCATGGCAGAAGGTATATAAAGCGTGCGTACGGGTCGCACCGTCGCAGGTTTTGCGTGTTCGTGCCATTTCGTGCAGCAGTCGTGGAGATTGTGCGACAGTGTTCCGAGCCCGTTAACCCCGATAATCGAAGATTACGCTGTATCCGAGGACGACTGCAAGGAACGCACAAGCCATGAGTACGCTCGAGCATCCGCGACCTCTGCGTGCAAGCTGCAGTTCAGACTACCTGCCGTCACCTGTTGCGATTCTAGCTGACGCAGGCGTGCTGTCGGACAGGCCTCCAAATGTACCTGAGGAGTCCAGCTGCTCTGTCAATGAACGTGGTGCCTGCATTCCGGCCGAGATCGACGACATCTGTGACCTGTTGAAGGAAAAGGTAGCCAGCATAGAAAAGAACTTCAAAGAACAGGTGCACTTGCTCATCGGAATCCTGCGCGACGCATGCCGCGACGATGGGCTTAGCAGCGTCACGCGAATGAAGATCCTCGAGGTGATCGAACTGCGGGCTATGGGGTGGAAGCTTGACGAAGACGCCACAGAAGACTTCGGCCAGAAGTTTGGAGGCCCGGAGAGCAACGAGTCAAGGAACGTAGCTGCCCTCCTGATGTCCAGACCTCGACAGCGGAGAGCCATCGCGCCGGCAGTTCCACCACCGCATGCGCCGCCGCAGCCTCGAGAGCCATCGAGAACCGAGTCCGTTAATGACTTGAGCTGCAGAATTCCTAAGGACGAAATGGCTATCTGCGACCTCGGTGGAGGAGTCCCAAGTTTCCAGACCTGCCGTCGGGATGATTCTCACATTTCAGAATATGTCAGCCAAGTTACTGTTGGCGGAGATGCTATCCGCATTGCCGCACCAACTGCTGCTCTTGCTGAGAGTGCAGCTCAAGCAGTAGTGGAGTTGTTTTCCAAGCTCTTCTGAAATTCTGACGGCGAAGTGGCATCGACCGCCCCATGCTTTTGGAAACAACGCTGCCCTGTAAGCAGGACCCGTGCTTCAATGCCCGACACCACGAAGAGCTTCTCGGTGAAGCATGTGTGACATCAAGGCTAAGAACTGCCTCTCAGGCTGAAGCATCAAAATTTTGTACATTCTCATACTAATAAATGTTTCGCTGTGTGAATACGAGGCTTTGTTGTTTTTCTGCTATTAGTGCAAACCTCTCATCTTTTGCTTTCCAGTGAGTCTGTGCGGGCTAAATAGATTAGTGGGCAACGCTACATTTGGGGCTTTGAGGAGAACCGCAGTGAAGGGCTTTATAATTTTTTTCATGAGTTCGGAGATCATAGTACTGCAAATATTTTTGTATTTTGCCTTCACAGTACGGCTAAAAACTGGTTAGAAAGTGGTTGCTGTGTCTGGCATTATTGAACCTGTAAACTCGTTCTCAGCAGCCAAACGCTGCAGACACATAGCCATCATGGCAGGTGAATAAGAAAAGGTTTACTAATCCTGTATTGCTAGCTGGAGCACAGAATGGACAATTGCGAAGGCAATCCAACTCATTAGCTAGCATTTGAAGTCTGGCTAGCAAAGCTTACGGCTATGGCTATCGGGTGGTACGCAACTGCACTAATCAGCCAGTCGTGGTGGCTGCGCTTCGATGAAAGCGAGATGCAAAAATGCCCATGTGCTCGTAAAAAAGGTGAAATTCTAGCACACGTGCGCTGGTATGGTGGAGCCAGCAGGATGGATGGATGGATAGGAGCGCCCCCTTTGGAACGGGGTGGTGGCAATTGCCACCATGCTCAGCTTTTCTTTATTTATTATGTTTTTGTTTACTGTGTTGGCAATTCTGCGGCAGCAGCGACCGCATCGCCAGCGCCCCCGCACGGCATTCCCCGCGTTAACTGGATGGCCAGTGCGTTCCGTCAACCCGTGCGCATAGCAGACGCGCAGTGAGATCGTTGCGAGAATGGCACCTCGCCGGGAGACCTGATTTTATGCGGATTTGTACAATGTTCGAAATTACGGACCTTTCACCGCTGAAAACGTGAAGGCGGGAAATGGAGCATACATTGCATAAAGATGTTCTTCTACAAAAAGGTCGTCAAAAGAGATCTTGATGAGATAATCGATATTGCCCTCGTTACAAAAGGCCTGACAGCAGTTCAATGGTTTGCTTTTGTTTGGATTGCTTTTATTTATGTTCCTGAGCAGAAGTTATGACTCGTTCATGAAGGTGGCACCAAGGACGAAAAGTGCGCGTGTGCAGTTCGACAGCACACCGCATAAAAACAAGAACTGCCGACTTCCAGTATTTAGCCATGTCCTTCGTCACCAAGGATGTTCTGTAGTGCCGCAACTTTTTACGGTAAGCTTCGTGGCCTGCTTAATGTATTTGGCCACTGCAAATGTGCTGTACAGCGGTTTAAACTGATCACTAAACCCTGTCAGCTTCTTTACAAGTCTTTTTTCCCAACCAAAAGGTCTCGTTCCCCGAAAGCACTCGTATTATTCGAAGAACCGAAAAAAGGCAAGTTCCTCCTTCTATGTTAACTCAGCTTGTTTAGAGTAGACTGCAAGATGACTCAGGGAGTGGTGTCCAAAGGGTATTCTTCGAAAAGGATGCGGGATATACAGATATCCCTCGCCGCCCCGCGCCGAGTCACGCGACGAAGCGCCCGCCGCCGGGCGTGGGGAGAGGGGGGGCACGCGGCCACTCTCCTCACCCCAGCTCGGACGTGACATCACGCCTACGCCCTGGCGCCGCTGGCGCCTTAGGGACGGGGTGAACGACCCTTGATTGCAACCGGTTGCTCAAGGGGGGGGGGCAATGTTGTAGGGGTTTAAGGAGAGCTCGCGCGGGAACAAAGGCTCTGGAAGTCTCTCTCTCGCCGCGGCGTGACTGCCCCGCCGACCCCGTCTCCTGCCCGCGCCTCTCCGTACTATCCATCGCCGGTCGACGACGACTTGGTAAGCTGCTGAACCATCTATTATCGGATAGAACATTCTTCCGCAGTGTGCTTTGCCTTGCGCTAGGTAAATAAACGGTTTCCTAGCGTACTCTGTGCGTTGCCTACTTCGTCCGAACCCGCCGTGGTTGTGACATTGCGCCACGGGTTGGGGACACGAGAACGCCCGCGCATAGCTGGCACGGAAGCGCGCCTTCCCGGCCGGCTGCACGCGAGTGACCCCATAAGGAATAGGGGAGGAAAGTTGCCCAAAGGATTTCCAGTGAATCCAAAATTTCCGCTGACACTAGGGCACACTGGTGCCGTCTCCTCACCAGCACTCTAGCTTATCCACAATGAACATGAGAGTGAGAGTGAACGTTTATTCTTGGCTTCCGCCTCACGCTCTCCCCTTTTGTGCGCAGAGCAGGGGTGCGAATGCGAGGAGCAAGTCAAGCAAGGTGCTGCTGGGCAGAAGACACCATTTTTCGCTTTCCTGGAAAACTAGTGCTTAAGGCCCCGGTTCAGGTAAATTAAGAACCCCCTCCTTCCCGTCTCTGCTTCCTGGAAAAGGAGTACAATGGTGAGCCAGTGACCTATCTCCCTCCCCACCCTTTCTTGGGCAGAGCAGGAAGTGAAAACGCACTCTCGGAGTGAAGGTTTTTGGTTCGGAAATCAAATTTTCATGTCATGTGCTGTGTGGAAACGAGTAAAGCAAGCAAAATAAAAAAAGTTGCACCAGCAGTTAACCACACAATACCACCAGGAGTTGGGGCTGATAATGGGTCGTCCTTGAGGGGGGAAGGAGGGAGGGCATGGGCGAAGAGAGCCATGACAACTAGTCGAAAGAGAAAGGGCAGCAGCCTTAGCCAATGGGGTGCGTCATTGCGTTGCGGCCCTCATGGCGGAAAGTATATAAAGCGTGCGTCTGGGTGCCACCGTCGCAGGTTTTGCGTGTTCGCGCCATTTCGTGCAGCAGTCGTGGAGATTGGGCGACAGTGTTCCGAGCCCGTTAAGCCCGATATTCGAAGATTACGCTGTTTCTGAGGACGACTGCAAGAAACGCGCAAGACATGCATAGGGTCAAGCATCCGCGATATCTGCGTGCAAGCTGCATTTCAGACTCTCGGCCGTCACGTGTTGCGATTCTAGCTAACGCAGGCGTGCTGTCGGACAGGCCTCCAACTGTACCTGAGGAGTCCAGCTGCTCTGTCAATGAACGTGGTGCCTGCATTCCGGCCGAGATCGACGACATCTGTGACCTGTTGAAGGAAAAGGTAGCCAGCATAGAAAAGAACTTCAAAGAACAGGTGGACTTGCTCATCGGAATCCTGCACGCCGCGAAGATAGGCTTAGCAACGCCACGCGAATGAAGATCCACGAGGTGATTCAACTGCGGTCTATGGGATGGAAGCTCGACGACGTCGGCCAGAAGTTTGGAGGCCCGGAGAGCAACGAGTCAAGGAACGTAGCTGCCCTCCTGATGTCCAGACCTCGACAGCGGAGAGCCATCGCGCCGGCAGTTCCACCACCGCATGCGCCGCCGCAGCCTCGAGAGCCATCGAGAACCGAGTCCGTTAATGACTTGAGCTGCAGAATTCCTAAGGACGAAATGGCTATCTGCGACATCGGTGGAGGAGTACCAAGTTTCCAGACCTGCCGTCGGGATGATTCTCACATTTCAGAATATGTCAGCACTGTTACTGTTGGCGGAGATGCTATCCACATTGCCGCACCAATTGCTGCTCTTGCTGAGAGTGCAGCTCATGCAGTAGTGGAGTTGTTTTCCAAGCTCTTCTGAAATTCTGACGGCGAAGTGGCATCGACCGCCCCATGCCTTTGGAAACAACGCTGCCCTGCAGGACCCGCGCTTCAAGGCCCGACACCACGCAGAGCTTGTCGGTGAAGCATGTGTGACATCAAGGCTAAGAACTGCCTCTCAGGCTGAAGCATCAAAATTCTGTACATTCTCATACTAATAAATGCTTCGCTGTGTGAATACGACGCTTTGTTGTTTTTCTGCTATTAGTGCAAACCTCACATCTTTTGCTTTCCAGTGAGTCTGTGCGGGCTAAATAGATTAGTGGGCATCGCTACATTTGGGGCTTTGAGGAGAACCGCAGTGGAGGGCTTTATAATTTCTTTAATATGTTCTGAAATCAGAGTACAGCGAATATTTTAGCATTTCCCCGCGGCATTCCCTGCGTTAACTGGATGCCCAGTGCGTTTCCGTCAACCCGTCCGCATAGCAGACGCGCAGTGAGATCGTTGCGAGAATGGCACCTCGGCGGGAGACCTGCTTTTAAGCGGATTTGTGCAATGTTCGAAATTACAGACCTTTCCCCGTTGAAGACGTGAGGGCGGGAAATGGAGCATATATTGGACACAAGAGAGATGTTCTTGTACAAAAAAATCTTGATGAGATAATCGAAATTGCCCTCACTACAAAAAGACTGGCAGCAGTTCAACGGTTTGTTTTCGTTTGGATCGCTTTTATTTATGCTCCTGAGCAGAAGTTATGAATCGTTCATGAAGGTGGTTCATGAGCAGTTGGACAGCACACCACATAAAAACAAGAACTGCCGACTTCCAGTATATAGCCATGTCCTTCGTCACCAAGGATGTTCTGTAGTGCTGCAACTTTTTACGGTAAGCTTCGTCGCCTGCTTAATGTATTTGGCCACTGAAAATGTGCTGTACAGAGGTTTAAACTGACCGCTTGTTGCAATTCCTGTCAGCTTCTTTATAAGTCTTCTTTCCCAACCGAAATGTCTCGTTCCCCGAAAACACTCTCGTATTATTCGAGGAAACGAAAAAAGGCAAGTTACTCCTATGTTAACTCAGGAATGCTTCCAGTAGACTGCAAGATGACTCAGGGAGTGGTGTCCAAAGGGTACATGGGTTGACCACCACCCATTTATCAGCAAAATAGAGGGTGAAGGGTATATTCCAGCGCCTCATGACTGGTTTTGAGCCATTCTTCAGGCTTCAGCCTTGAAGAGCGACTCGCAAATGTGAATGCGCCGTAAAAAGACGCCTGGCCGGCGCTTTTCGTTTCCGCCAAGACTGCTAGAGTGCCATCCGGGAAAGAGAGCTTTCACGGAATAACAAACCTTGCAGAGAAGCTTGGCTTACAAATTTCCCCAAGTGGTTCATAACATTTGCAGTAGTAGTGTCTTTGCAAGATGCGATGCAGTTCTGTTCAAACTTCCACATGATGATGCAGGAACGAAGATGGACAAAATAACTGGACAGGAGTTGGAGCTGGCACATGGGACAACAATTCACGAAGCAATTTCAGTACAAACCTAATGATGGCATGCTACATCTAGTTTCTATTGCTTTCAGGTTGGGCTGATCATCGATTCTGAGCAACCATGGCTGAGTTGCGCAGTCCCGACGGCAGTGTGACAATGGGCGGCACATTTACAACTTATTGAAAATAAGTGTCCCTACAGTCTAAGGAACAAGTGTCTGATTGACCCAGACAAAGAAATCAGCTATGTGTCATCCATTATGTGAACGAACACTTACAGTTGCGTAAAACCCATTCATGCTACACGCAGGTAATGATAATGCTGTATGTCCTGAGTATCGACATTGCTTTACCTCCTCAGAGAAGCATAGCTCTAACAATCAAACAGGACGACGCATTTCTTGCCGAGTATATGCCAAAGTTAGAGGACTCTTATTTCAGCTATTTAGTGAGAGCACTGATTAAATGAATGCCCAACGGCATTTTGGTAAATAATGTACAAAGCTCCCCCTGTCCTTTCATGCTATCGATACCGCTGACTATCGCTGTCTGCAAACTGAACGATAGTTGCATCACGGCCGCCTCGATCACGCGCGCGGCGTCCGCGCTCGATTCAGGTGGCCGTGGTTGCATCCACCTTTCGCCCCCTCTGTTAACCAGATGGCGCCACGCGCTCTCCCCAAACTGGAGCTTATGTGCAGATTAATACCTATCGCCCTTCGTTTTCGGGTTTTACTCTTTTTGTAACTGGAGAGGGGGACAATTGGGAGATATTTTGAGTTTAGTTCGGGTAAAAATGGCAATATTAAGCAAAAAGTTCCATACTTTGGGTTTTTAAAGTGACCCTGAAATGATTTCGATGGGCGTATTCTAGTGCAACAGATCTGTCCTTTGCAGGTTTTGAAGCCAAGTCTGAAAGCGCTGCGTGGACCCTATAATTTTTTTTAAATCTCTGCTCGCAATAGCTCACAACCGATTAGGGCGACACCTCGCCAAGCCGAAAACCCGATGACGTCAGTGGTCATCCGGCCAGTTTGAAGGCTCGCCCCATGGAGGAAGGAAAGAACGAAGGGGAGGCCAACGTTGGGGAGGCCCTGACATCACTTTTTGTGAGGCCGCCCCGCAACCGGAAGTTGGCTCGGCTTTCCTCACTATCTTCCTTCTCCATTGAGCTAAGGGGCGGCGCTCGCGCGCGGCTCGCAAGCGCTTCGTAAAAGAAAGGTATAAAAAAAAAAACGCGCCGCTCGCCGCTACACTCCTACACCTTCTTCCCGTAAACACGCACCTAGACACAGACCGGCGCACAGGTGCGGTGAACTTTTTCCGACGCAGGCGAAGAAAGACGACATTGTGCTCCGCTTATATAGCTCAGCTCACCATCCTCCTCGGGCTACCGTACACCCGCCGTGTGGCCTTCGAAACGCAGCACAGCATCGCCGAGAGCGGCTTCATGTCTCTGTGCTGTTTGGTGAGGTGCGAAAGTTCACTGATCAAAACAATCAACGCTTTTTCGCTTGTCGAAGCGCGGTTCCTGAGTGCCACCTTTTCGCGAGATTCATTTCAATGCATCGATCGCTCCGCGTAACGACACCAAGTCTGACGAACAAAATATTAAATGAGCGGTTATTTGCTGCATTTAAAAGCAATCTTAGATGCGTGCGTAACGTTGCGACGCCAGGCATGTAGACTATAACACGCAAGGCCGAACACACCGTGCCGAAAGCCCGCCCACCGCCACCGAGACACACTCGGGCCCCTAGCAACAACGACGCTAACGACGCCGTACGCCGTTGCTAGTGGCCCGACTTTTTAAGCCTAAATTTTGACGTCACTTCCGCCACATTCTCGGCAACGCATTGGGAATACGAAGGGCCTCTCCTTAGTTTTCCTTCCTCCATGGCGTGCGTGCTCTTGCGTACGCCAGGAAAAATAGCGTTCTCAACATGGCGGCTTGCCCAGCCTGCCCACTGACGTCATCGGGGTGAGGGGCACCCACGGAGGAAAAAAAAACACAAGAGACATCGACCGGCGATAGCCTTGAAGCCTATTCATAAAAAGTAAAAAGGAGAGAGTGTCCATCCGTATCACGAAACCCCTCCCAGAGGAAAGTCTATGTGGCCTTGGATCACGCCACGTGGTAGCGTACGGTAATATGTATGCCCGCTGCGCGGAGCAGCGCGGCAAATAAACTATCAACCTCCTTGCTGTAGACGTCCGCACCATGGGCTGCGCAGACGCTCACACTAAAACATACCAACCCCGAAAATTAGGGTAGAGTGCCTAATTAGGGAGGGAGCGGCTTCACGTGCACTTGGCGAGCGAAGGCTGGCCGCTTGGCGTCGCGCTCTCCCCTTAGTTTTTTTTTCATGGAGGAAGGAAAACTTCTTTCCTTCCTCCATGGTTTTTTTTTCCTCCATAGAAACGCGGCGCGGCGATTTGTCGCCCTAATCGGTTGCGAGCTAGTGCGAGCAGCAATTTTTTAAAATTATTTCTAAATTATAGGGTCCACGCAGACCTTCCAAACTTCACTCGAATACCCGCAAAGGCCACCTCTACAGATATGTTGCACTAGAATATGCCCATCGAAATTATTTCAGGGTTCTTTTAACGGGAACAGAATATTTGTGCACCGAACTTGTGTGTGAATAAGTTTGCGGGGATAGGGTAGCCTCATCTGGCACATGACAGGGTTAACTGGAGAGATATAGGAGAGGCCTTTGTCCTGCAGTGGGTGTAGTCAGGCTGATGATGAGGATGTGTTCTATGTCGGTCATCAAAAATGTGCTATGTCAAGCCCATGGTGGACTTCCGCAGGAACGAGGCGCTGTCAAACACTTCCCATCTCGCTGAGTTCAAGCTTCGAAATGGTTTTTGTGAAGCGTACGAAATGTCATGCACGTTGTTGGAGGAATGTGCCTGCCACCTTAAAATGAATGCAGCGCATTAACTACTCAGTAACTGGTACGATCTATTGGGGCACTGTTGAGAAGCGCATGCAAGCCCTCAAATGGTGTGTTGTGTTGTGCTAGGTTCAGTGCCGCACAAGTTTAAGACTATCATGCGACAAGCTCAAGGTAATAGAATGTTTTTTTCTCGGAAATTTTGTAAAAAAGAGTGTAGCTCAACGATGGTATAAAGGGCTTAAAGAGGTTCTAATAAAGTTTCAGTATGTTAAAGAACGTTGCTTCACGAATATTGTCCCGCAAGATTTTTTTGTAATGCCCTTTGTAGAGGCTGAGTTATCTGCAGTCAAACTGAATTTCAGCATCTTCGCGCCTATCCCTCTTCTCTCGTCACTTTTCGCACGCTGGAAGGTCGGCGCTCCTCAGCCGGCCCCACCTCCGGGGGCGGAGCTTACCGACTCCGCCGGGGCTACGCGGTGTATTGGCCGTGGCCGTGGTAGCTGAATGACGTCTGAAAGAATCTAACCAATACTCATCTCTCAACTTGTATACGCAGGTGCGAGCTACGATGGAGGGAGCGAGCATTTAAAAAGTCACCGGTAAGGGCTCGCCAACTTTCTTGTGTGACTGTGGATTCTCTGCAACGTGTAGAAAGGTAGTATTTGAATCAGGTGCTCAGGACAACAAAATGTAGTGATTGAGAGTTGATGTGCTCTCCTCGGAAGGTGTTTCGGAGCCTCTTTAATTAAAAGTTATTTCGTACTACCTGGTGATCACAAAGGACAAACATTTTATAAATGGCACAAGCTTAAAGGACGTTGGGTATCCTCAGCGGCCATCCTTGGCTGGCCAAGGATCTTAGGCAATCAACCTTCTTCCCAGGAAGGAGAAAGTCGCTGAGGTTCTGTTTGTTTAATAAATTGACTACATTTTATCTCATATACAAAAATCCTGAGATCCTTGGCCGGCCAAGAATCTTAGGCAATCAACCTTCTTTTCAGGAAGGAGAAAGTCGCTGAGGTTCTGTTTGTTTAATAAATTGACTACATTTTATCTCATATAAAAAGATCCTGAGATCCTTGGCCGGCCAAGAATCTTAGGCAATCAACCTTCTTCCCAGGAAGGAGAACGTCGCTGAGGTTCTGCTTGTTCAATAAATTGACTTCATTTCATCTCATATACAAAACTCTTGAGATCCTTGGCTGGGCAAGGATCTTATGCCATCATCAGCCTTCATTCACACTTTCCTTTTCCTCCTCCTCTTCCCTTTGCCCTGTGTGGAGTAGCAGGCTAGGGCCATGTTACCACCGGCCGACCTCTCCACCTTTCCCTCATTAAAAAAAAATTCCTTTTTTAGGCAATCAACCTTCTTCCCAGGAAGGAGAAAGTCGCTGAGGTTCTGTTCGTTTTAATAAATTGACTACATTTTATCTATGCACAGTTTGTTTAAAACTTCTGTTCCGTTTAAAAATTTAAAAACACGTGACGTCAAGAAGAGCATCTTCACCTAAGAGCAGTGTTGAATGGAATGGCTCGAGTTCATTGTAAAACACAGCAAAATATTTTTAGAGCGGAAGTTCTACCACAAGGTCATGTCGCTCCGAAGAATGGCCTTCAAGCGGCGGAGCGGGGGTGTGGCGAAGCACATCCCTTCAGCATTATAATTTCCATAATAAGTGCAGTCAGACAGGTTGGGAGGAAGAGGGTAGAGGCGACTGACTAGCTGCCGCACGCCAATGGCGGTAGCGCATTAATCAAGCCTTCGACGCGAGAGCGAAGTTCCTGGCAGTGGGTGGCGGCGCCGAGAAAGGGTGTAGGCGGTGGTGGTGGTGGTGAAAACATTTATTAATCATAGAGAGAGGTGTTGGGGGTCGTGACCTGAAGGGTCACGCCCTTACAACCACTAGGTGGGATGCCTAGTCAGGCACACCATTGGCGTTTGCCGCAGCCCGGGCGCGCTGCGTTAAGGCCCTTTGGGCCTGGAGGGTGCAGCAACCGGACAGGGTCGCCTCCCAGTCCTCTCGGGTGGGGTTCGGGATAGGGGGTAGGGATGGGTTCTGCTGGCAGGCCCACACCATGTGGTAGGTGTCAGACACCTCCCCACAGTGTTAGCACCGCCCGTCGAATTTAGGATCGAAATGCTTTAGAATTGCCGGGCACAACATCGTGTTGGTGAGCAGGCGCAGGAGTACCCGCTCGTTGACCTTCCCCAGCCCTTTGCATGGGGTGGGAAGAGTTTGGTGCGTGGATTTGTAATAATCGCATATTTCCTTAAAAGTGTAAATCGGATTGAAATGGAGGTCCTGGTCGGCGTCGGGTCCCGTGGGAAATGCCCGGAGAGAGAGCGCGCGGGCGGCGGCGTCGGCTCCCTCATTTCCGTGGACGTCTTGGTGACCTGGAGCCCAAACGATAGATCGGTGCGCGGGATTCGAGTCTCGGCTACAATTTTGGTAAATACGATAAGCTAGGGGAGTAACCCACCCTTGCGTGACATTTCGACAAGCCCCTCGTGAGTCGGTGATTATGTATTTGGAGGAGGTGTCAGAGGCTGCCAAAGCGATGGCAACCTCTTCTGCGTGAATTGCTGACTGGGCCTTGAAAGTAAGGGCGTCTACTGTTTTACCCTCGTGGACGACCGCGGCCGTGTACCATCCCCTGGAGTCTGGGCCGGACGCGTCCACGTAGAAGACTCCTGGTTTGCTCCGAAAATGGCGGTCTAAGGCTTCCGCCCGCGCCAGGAGCCTGCCATTATGATCCTCTTTGGACATATTGGTGGGGAGAGGCCGCACGTGGAGGGCGCGTCTCCAGTGTACGGGAAGGCGGCATCTCTCCTCTGTGAATTGAGTGTGCTGGATGTGTAGTCGGGCTAAAAGGCGGCGACCCGACCCTGTCTTTGTGAGACGAGTGTATTGGTTGTTGAGGTGGGCCTCCCGAAGCTCCCTAAAAGTGTTCACCATCCCCAGTGCCATAAGGCGGCTGGTAGAGGTAGAAACTGGGAGGTCCAGCGCTCGTTTCATGATTTTGCGGAGGATGACCTCGAGGGAATCCTCCTCCTGTTTCCGCAGGTGGAGGTACGGAGTCGAATGCAAGATTCGACTGGTCACGAATGCGTTCGCCAGCCGCAAGGCGTCTTTGCATCGTAACCCACCGCGCTTGTTGGAAACCCGGCGGACCATGCGGCCCACCTGGTCCCCCACCTGCCAGAGCTCGGCGAGTGTTGTGTCGCAGCGTCGCTGGTTGTGTATGAAGAGTCCAAGGACTCTGATTTCCTTGGATTCGCGAATGGGACCGCTTTGCAACGAGAGATTGATTTGGGTCGAGCATGTGCGCGAGGGACGTAAATGCACGAATTCCGATTTCTGCGGGGAGCATTGCAGACCACAGTCTCGAGCATAGCGGTCCACTATGCTGGCGGCCGATTGCAGGCTGGTCTCCATATCCCCCAGGCGTCCTTGCGTAGCCCAGATGATGATGTTGTCGGCGTATAGCGCGTGCTGGACCCGTTCGACCGCACCAAGCAGGGCGGGTAGGCGCATCATGGCAATGTTGAATAGCAGAGGGGACAGCACCGCGCCTTGTGAAGTCCCCCTCGTGCCGAGCAGGAAAGGTCCGTGCTCTTCGTCCTGTATTCGTATGTAGGACAGTCTGTCCGTGAGAAATTGTTTAACGTATTTGAAGGTATTGGTGCCGCAGTGAGTTTGACTCAAATGTGTGAGTATGACCTCGTGAGTTACGTTATCGAATGCTCCTTTCAGGTCGAGCGCAAGGACAATTTTATCGTTTTGGGGGTGTGTAATGGGGTTCAAGATTTCGCGGTCGAGTTGGAGCAGGACATCCTGTGCGGATCTATGTGGGCGAAATCCGAACATGGTGTCCGCGAAGGTGTTGTGTTGTTCGAGGTACTCGGACAGCCGATCCCGCACCATCGCCTCCATCAATTTTCCCACACACGAGGTGAGAGAGATGGGGCGGAGGTTGTCCGTGTCGATCGGTTTGCCGGCCTTCGGGATGAAGGTGACAAGAGCCGTCTTCCAGTCACTTGGGAGCGGGGTTTCTCCCGTCCAGATCGCATTGATGTATTCTAGAAGGGACTGGTACGCTGAATCAGGAAGGTTCGCCAAAAGTTTGACGGTGACCTTGTCCCGGCCCGGCGTGGTGCCCCTCTTCATTTTGGCCAGACCCGCCCGCAGATCGTGAAGCTGGAAAGGCTTGTCCAACTCCGAGATTTTCCTGCCGGCGTAGGAGTAGGCCGATCTGCGGGCGTCCTGCGTTGTGCACAGGTAGCGATCCCGGAGCGCCTGTGCCAACTGCGTTGTATTTCCTTGGAATGCGTGCATGGCTTTGTGTAGTTGCTTCTGCGTTTCTGTGCGGGTATGTGTTGGGTTGATGAGGGCTCGGAAGAGCCGCCACGTGTTGCGGCTCGACATCTGCCTCGCCGCGGTGTTGCAGCGATCTACCCAGTTGGAGTCAGCGAGTTGGGCCGCGTACTCTGCTGCCTGCCGGGTGAGGTCCGCAATGCGCGCTTTGAGCTTCTTGTTGTGTTTCTGGCGCTTCCAGCGGCGCGTGAGGCCGCGGCGCGCGTCCCAGAGGTGGAGGAGGTGGTTGTCCGCGTCCGTGACCACCTCTGTAAGCTGTATCTGCTTCTCGTGGGAGCGAAGGTGCGATATGACTGACCTGGACCAGTTTGCGTATCCTTGCTCTGTGATATTCGTGTTGGTGTGGGAGGGGAAATTTTTGCGAAAGGTGGTCCAATTGGGGATGCGTGCTAGTGTGGTAGGGCGCTTTAGGGGGCGTGTATAAACAGTGGTGTTGATGATGGAGTGGTCGCTGCCGAGGGTATCCTCGGTGTTGATCCAGTCTGCGTGTCTTATGTTACGAGTGAAGGTGAGGTCCGGGCATGTGTCTCGGGTCACCGAGTTGCTTACGCGGGTAGGAAATGCCGGGTCGGTGTGCAGGGTGAGTCCCAGTGTGGACGCCAGCTCCGCCAGCATGCGTCCGCGCACTTCCTCCTTACGATAGCCCCATAGCTGACTAGGGGCGTTGAAGTCGCCCACAATCAGTAGGGGGTCGCGACCCGCCTCTTTAAGTTCACGGCTAAAGAGGTCCGCGAAGGTCACTCGCTTCACTTTCGGGGAGCAGTATACATTAAGTACGTGCAGGGGAGGATCCGATCGACGAAGGGGAAGGATCCTTACCATAGCGTACAAGTACGGTATGTTGAGATCGAGGTCGATTTCGGTGGCTGTGTACGACTTGTCTACGAGGAGACACGACGAGGGGTCTCGCTGGAACGTCACGTAGTTAGTCAATTTTGCCGCCGCTCCTGGCTCCTGGAGGGCGACCACGGCGGGTAAAGCCTCGAAAGTTTCTAGGTAGAGGCGCAGGTTCGCGCGTTTCTGCCGAGACTTGAAGCCTCTACAATTCCACTGCGTTACGGTTACCAATGTGTGTGTTTTCGGAGGAGGGGAACGCTTGTTAGGCCGTGCCGCCATCATTAGGATTAGAGGTGAGAGACAGGGGCAGATTGGACTCTGGCCTAGAGCCAGCACTGGGTGGGGGTGTGGCGTTGGAGTCCTGCGAGACCGCGTCTCTGGGATTGCAGATAATTTTCTTGTGCGTATTGAAGGCTCGGATCCCCTCGAACCGCCGACTGGTCCGGGTGGTTTTTTATTTCATGCAGCGGCTTATGGCTGCAGGGACCGATGCCGAGCATTTGGACTCCATGCAGTTCATAGCCGTTTCCACCATTTTCTCAAGCTGGGAAGTGAGACGCGCCTCCATCGCGGCCATTGCCGACGCGAACGCGGGCGGCAGTTCGGGCTCACTCTCCATGGCGTCGGAACTCGGGATACCCGTCGCGGCAGCTAACTTTTCTTCTAAATTTTCAATTTTGGCGAGCAGTTGCCCGATCTGTGCTCTAAGCTGCTCATTTTGCCGGCGGCTTTCGACATCTACGCCGTAAGCCGAGGAGGGGGAAGTGGACGAGGGGGAGGCGCCGCAGTTCCGCCGCAGTGGCTCACGCTCGTCCACTCATCCGGAGTACCCTGGTTTGAATCCGATCGCGGCGGCCGCGTTTCGATGGAGGCGAAACGCAAAAGGCGCCCGTGTGCTGTGCGATGTCAGCGCATGTTAAAGATCCTCAGGTGGTCGAAATTATTCTGGAGACTCCACTACGGCACCTCTTTCTCTCTTTCAATACCACCTTCTTCCCGCTAGCGCAAGGCTTCCAGCGTTCTCTAGAACAATATTTTCATAAGCTTCTTTTATTGCGAAAGCAATACTACGCCAGGTCTAACCGCTCGTCCCGTGGTCCGTGGACCCCCTGCTCCTCGAGAAGCCGCCGCCGCGCCTATCAGATGGTGTGACGTCAGCCTCTCCGTTGCTATGGCGACGCGTGATGTCAGCTTGCTTTCTCCACCACAGCCTGGAGAAGCTGCTCGTGCCGCGCTCCTCGAGGAGATTCGCCATGGAAGTCACCGACGAAGAGTCTATATCTGAATCTAGTTGCTCTACTGCTTCTATTCCTTTCGCAACCAACCAGGTTTAACCAGAGCTAAGCCACACCAATGTTTTGCCGTGGGTCGCCACCGCATGACCAACTGTCTTCACGCTAGCGCTGTCGTCCTCGCGCTCTTTTCGCTATCGCCTTCGATCCTGCTCTGCGTTCCCTCTTTTATCCTCCGATGCGCTCAATCGCTCGGTTACGCCGAGGCACGTCGCTCAACGCAGTAACGGCCGCCTCAGACATGCGCTGTAAAAAAAAAAAAACAAGTCCTAAGTGTTCCTTTAACTTGTGCACTTCCGCTTCTGCGCTGCTGATTATTCGATACAAACGCACAGGAGGCACGTAAACGACAGACACAAAGCCGTTAAGCCATTGGAGGGGAAATTAAAGCTGCTCGCCTAGATGGCACGCATATTTAACAGCGTCATTTTAAACATGAAACAAGCTTGCAAAGACAATATCGTAAGAATTTGTCTGCCAAAGCTGTGACAGAAACAGTTGCCTGCGTACAGGGTCGTCCACTCTTAGTTAGTACGCGTTAGCGCGTGGCCGCACTCTTCAGAGGGCCACCGCGTGCGACACAGTCGCTCACCGCAGCAAAGTGGCGCAGGAGAAGGTTTACCTGGACATGGTGCTTCGCGTCATCTGCCACTTCGCTTCGACGCGCAGCCGTTTCGACGCAGTGACCCTCCAAAGAGGGCGGCCATGCGCTAGCGCATTCTGGGCCTACAAGGCCCAGAAATGTATTTTTCTTTTTTAAAATTTTTCTTCAATAAACACCGTTTCCGAACATGTTGGCTTAAAATCACGTGCACTTTGTTGCAGCAACACCTAAAAAAATGAACATATCTTCAAGTGCTTTCACAATTATTTAATGATTCTGTGAGCATGACATTCAACCAAGAAACATCCAAGCGTTGTGAAATTTGAAAAAAAAAATATTTAAATATTCACTTAAGCAAGTAATAGCACTGGAGGACAGATCTTATACAAACAAAAACGAGAAACTGAAGAACAGGATAACACAAGTTAGTTTATTATTGACGACTACTGCAACGTACAAGACTTAAAGGACTGTTCAGTTCACGAGCACGCACAGCTAAATTCACAGGAATGAAGACTAGAGCGGCCCCTCTGAACACGCAGCGTAAGCCGCCACGCTTGCTTCTGGTGGGCACCTTGCTTTCTGCACGAGCATTCTTTTGCGAGAATGTATTCAGAACCAGGGATCAAATATTCAAGTTTAAAGTTGTTACCGAGGGCACCGGAGAGCAAAAAACCTTTTCCAGCCACACGAAAAGAATTTTCAGTGTATCCAAAAGAAATTACTTCGCATAAATGTGTATTCGATGAGTCTACGTATACAACGTAGTGCCAACGCCTTGTGCAGTCTTATGCGGTGCTACCAAACATGTTCATGGTAAGTAACATGTACAGCAGATACCATCTATACATACCTGTGGCTGGTTGCAAAGCTATCATGCAACAATGGGGACCATAAAGTTCAACGTGCATTAAGTGAACTGCTGCTTTCTGAATCAAGGCCACTTTTTTCTGATGACATACCTATGATAGCTGCAATCAAGCCGATTTTCAACACATCAAATGGATTTCATCGCAGAACTAAACAAAACGGACATCATTCAAGGGCATTTGTAGATAGATGGAACGGAAAGACAGACTGGCATGAAGAAACAACAGTAAACAGCAATATTGCGTTTCCAGAGCTTAATGACAACAGAGTCACTACGAAGCATATACTCAACCAAATGGGAAGAAAAAAAAACTAACAATGACAACGAAGTGGCTGAAGTACTGCATTTAGAGCAACATGCCGACACGAAAGAAAAGTACATAAAAAAAAGAACAATTGTGTTGAAGCAAGAACAGTTCAATTCAAGTAATAACAGCAACAAAAACTGCGGGCAAAAGGGCAACGCAAACATAAACAAAAAAAACAGCAATTATGACTAACGAAAAATGCGAGAGAAAGCAATATGAATAAACTGACAAAAGGAGCTCCCAATAACTTTGGCCATTAAAAATCACATCTTGATGATTCGAAATGGCTGGAAAAAAATGCCTCAAAACCAAAAGTAAATCCGGCGCATGTTAAAACCTGATTCGTATACCGCTTGGAAGAAGGGACGACATCATCTTCACTCCGCGACTTCATTAAATCAGCGAACTTTTTCCATTTATTTAAGCATGCTCGTCATCCATCATTACATAAACTTTGATGGCCTGAGGCAACGAACATCGCTTCAAACAAACAAACAAAAAACCTTCCTTCTAGGCAACTGTTGAAAAATCACTCGAAAGCATGCACACAGCTTTGTTTTCAAAGGGCAGAACTTTGACAAAAAAGCTTAGTACCTCTAAACAGCAGTTTGAAAGAAGGTGGGAACCTTTCTTTAGAAGCCATTATATTCACAACAGGGAGGCAGTCTAGCTTCCATTTTATCATAACCTCAACAAAGATAGTCGTAAGGTTAAAATGCAAACAACTCACTGAAACTAAACTTGACACGTGGAACAGGTGCCTTAACCAAAGCAGCTAGTATTATACATACAACAGCAGCTAAAAAAGGTGCTACCTCTAATCTCCTTCTGGCTAATGGAAAACCATGTACGGCACATTTTAGTGGACGCTCGCATACTGACTCTGGTGACCTGCAAAACTATGCCCTGTCAGCTCTGCATTAATCTTCAGCTACTAGGACACGTGGTCAAGTTGCAACAAAAGATCGACGTGGCAAAAAAAAAAGTGTCATACAAAGAGCTGACTCGACTACATGTAAATCTGACAGATCACAGTTGACATATCAGATGGATCACACATAGCCACACACCAATTCTTCCCAGTTTGTGCCACAGAAGATGGGCTATGAGCACCGAAAAGCTTGTTGTCCTGTACGCGTTGACATGCAAATTTAGCCAATGCGAGGTTACAAACAAGAGTAGCTGTACACTACCATGAACAGCTTTCCTTGAAAAAACAGCTCGCACACAGTACACAGTAGATTTGCGAAGTAGGAAAAAATGTCCCCAAACAGCGGAGCAAAATCTACCCTCCGAATCCTAGCAGCCTCAGGGGCCTTTGTTCAGCCACCGTCGACTATGACTTCCGGTACAAGCCAGAACCCTTCCTATGCTACGATAATGGTACAGATTGTGAAAACCGACTAATTGTATTTGCCAGTACAACTTGCTTGAAGTTGCTAGCCGAGAGCAGCACATGGTTCATGCATGGGAACTTCGATCTCGCATGCAAGGGATTCCTGCAGCTATTTTTTATTCTTGTACCACACAGCGAGGGCGTTGCATCAGTTGCTTACGCCTTCATGACCAGGAAAAATCTGGAAGCCTACGAAGAGCTGTGCAGGTTCCGTCGTGACCGGTGCGAACTCCTTGGATTGGTTCTGTACCCGGAACTTGTTATGGGCGACTTTGAAAGGGCGACCATGAATGCTGTCAAGGCAGTGTTTTGAGGAGGCGTTACCATAAAGGCGTGCTTTTTCCACTTGTGCCAAAGCACCTGGCGAAAAATTCAAGAGCTCTGTTTGGCGAACCTTTCTAGGCAAGACAAAGAATTCCGTGCATTCATGGGAACGCTGGACGTTCTTGCTTCCTTGCTGCTTAACGACATAGAAGACGGAATGCCAGTACTAAAAGGCTAAATGCCAGAATCTGCCCAAGAAATTGTAGACTACTCTGATACCACATATGTTCCCGGTTACAAGAGGATAAATTGAGCTACCAACATCGTAACCTTGCGGGGAACATCTCCCACCTATCCCCCTTCAATGTGGAGTGCCCACGCAGCAACTCTTGATGGAGGACACAGAACGAACAACCATGCAGAAGCTCAAAATAGAAGGCTGGAAAGCATGCTGGGCCACAGCCACCCAACCGCGTGGAAAACGGTTGACGCCTTGCGTTCACAAGAAGCCACCGTGGCCATGAAGATAGAGCAGTGCCAAGTCGTCTTTGGTGTATTTCTTTGCTTCCAGCTGCATTTCTTCACCGTGATAACAAGGCTTGGACTGCGTTTCTTCTTAGCAAGCTGTAACAATGCAAGCTATATATACAACGATTACCGAAGTCGGCACGGAAGCGACTAAACAACGGATAGATACGGGGCGTCCATGAAGAACAATGATGGTGGTGAAAGGGAGGTGGTCCAGAGCAAGTGCGTCTCGCGATCGTCCGGCGCTTCTGCGAATTCGCCTTTAGAAGTGTTTTCCTTTGCATGAACTGTACTGCTTGCCAACGCGGTCCGGTATTACATCATACTTCACGCCTTCGTCTGTTCTCAAATCCGAAGAAGAGTCTAATAAAGAGGGCGATTTTCTGTCAAGTGGGTTCCCGGAAAAAATTATTTTCTTCACTTGGGGACATTTTTTCCTAGACGGTGCTTCCTCGGGGACCTTTTTTCGGGGACGTTTCTTTCTAGGAGGCGACCATATTTGCTTTTATGGATGCCCCCTTGAGTCACTTGATTCGTAAACACAGCACGTGAGAAGCGTGCTGCCGGCTTTACTCAAAGCGGATTTGCAACGCCTGAGCACGTGCACAAGTGCACGGAAAGAGAGCAGACTGACAGCGCCGAGGTTGTGTTCTGCAGTGAAGTGACAATACAGGACAACACTGGCCGGCGCTGCGGAGCTCAACCTCAAATTCTTTTCCTAAACTAAAACAAAAAAAAATACCTCGATAAAAAGTGCTGAAAAAAATAACAACAAAGCGAGCTATTAGAGGAATAGTATTTTGCATTCTTGCAGTGAGCACGTCAGTAAATTTTCATCCGAATATGCAGCACACTACACTTTATTACAACTTTGGTATTGTTTTTTTTCTGGACATTATGCTGATTAATTTTAGTCTAAAGATTTGCGCGCCAAGTAGTATATGTTATATCCAGCCTCTTAAGTTTTATATTACTACCGATTGTTGCGTGGACTTCTTTAAAACATTTCCAAAATGCAGCGGTTTGGGCTAGAAAAATGAACCACAAAAACATTACCTTGCCCAGGCAACGTCTTGACACATGATTCAAAAATGCTACTCATATACGTTATCCACGAAAAATCTGGACAGCAAAAGGGAAATAAAAATTTGATATTGAATTTTTTTACGAAGACGTATAGTTTTGCACAAGTCTGTAAAATTTGAAGGGGTGTCACATGACAGGAAATTTTTTCCCGCTAGATATCAGGGAAAATTGAACCACAAATTTCTTGAACTGTTGAATCTGAATTTTTTTTATGAATATCTGAGAGGATCGAGCGCAAACATTGGTACGTTTGACATGGAATGACCCTTCAAAGATGTTTTAAGTAAAACTCTTGTTTGGGCGAGTTGGTTCATCTTTCAACGGCGCGAAGAAGACGGGACAGAACAAAGGAACACTCTGCGCTCTGCATTTGTGTGTGTTCCTTTGTTCTGTCCCGTCTTCTTCGCGCAAGCACTTACCCGTTCAAAGATGTTTTGCAACCCAAATCTCTCGCACACAGCCTGAGACAGCGTTCTCGGATTCTTCGAAAAGGAATAGGGGAGGAAAGTTTTCCAAAGGATTTCCAGTGAATCCGAAATTTCCGCTGACACTAGGGCAGAATGGTACCGTCTTCTCACCAGCACTCTAGCTTATCCACAATGAAGAAGAGAGTGAACGTTCATTCTTCGCTTCCGCCTCGCGCTCTCCCCTTTTGTGCGCAGAGCAGGGGTACGAAGGCGAGGATAAGTCAAGCAAGGTACTGCTGGGGGGAAGACACCATTGACCCCTTCCTGGAAAACTTGTGCTAACTGCCGGGTTCAGCAGGTTCAGGAAAATTAAGGGCGCCTTCTCCTTCCCCTCTGCTTCCAGGAAAAGGGTACAATGGTAAGGGTCTGACCAATACCTTTTGTGGGCAGAGCAGGAAGTGAAAACGCATTCTGGGAATGAAGGTTTTTGGTTCGGAAATCAAATATTCATGTCATGTGCTGTGTGGAAACAAGTAAAGCAAGGAAAAGAAAAAAGCTGCATCAGCAGTCAACCGCACAATGCCCCAATTCTTGAAACATGTTTTTTTTTTTTTTCATTCTTGAAACATGTTTTTTTTTTTCCATACAGATGTTCAGTGAGCCTGTAGGTACCTCGCCGCTCCAGAAAAATAAAAAAGCACCCCAACGGCATGCCGCCTAAAATGCAGCCAGGAAAAATTTCAAGCAGCCCAACTTAACTACATATAACCCATTAGGACAATACTAGGTGGAAGCAAGAGACCCGCTTGCTTCTTCTAGCCACTGCCCCCGAGGTAAAGTGACCTGCCTGGGTTCCCCGCTGTGTGGTTAACAATAGGTATCAGTGAGATCGCGGGAACCCACTGAACGAGTCACCGGAAGTTGGGGGTGACAATGGGTCGTCGTCGCTCAAGGGCGGGAGGAAGCAGGGCATAGGCGAAGAGAGCCATGACAACTAGTCGAAAGGGAAAGGGCAGCAGCCTTAGCCAATGGGGTGCGTCATTGCGTTGCGGCCCTCATGGCAGAAGGTATATAAAGCGTGCGTACGGGTCGCACCGTCGCAGGTTTTGCGTGTTCGTGCCATTTCGTGCAGCAGTCATGGAGATTGTGCGACAGTGTTCCGAGCCCGTTAACCCCGATAATCGAAGATTACGCTGTATCCGAGGACGACTGCAAGGAACGCACAAGCCATGAGTACGCTCGAGCATCCGCGACCTCTGCGTGCAAGCTGCAGTTCAGACTACCTGCCGTCACCTGTTGCGATTCTAGCTGACGCAGGCGTGCTGTCGGACAGGCCTCCAAATGTACCTGAGGAGTCCAGCTGCTCTGTCAATGAACGTGGTGCCTGCATTCCGGCCGAGATCGACGACATCTGTGACCTGTTGAAGGAAAAGGTAGCCAGCATAGAAAAGAACTTCAAAGAACAGGTGCACTTGCTCATCGGAATCCTGCGCGACGCATGCCGCGACGATGGGCATAGCAGCGTCACGCGAATGAAGATTCTCGAGGTGATCGAACTGCGGGCTATGGGGTGGAAGCTTGACGAAGACGCCACAGAAGACTTCGGCCAGAAGTTTGGAGGCCCGGAGAGCAACGAGTCAAGGAACGTAGCTGCCCTCCTGATGTCCAGACCTCGACAGCGGAGAGCCATCGCGCCGGCAGTTCCACCACCGCATGCGCCGCCGCAGCCTCGAGAGCCATCGAGAACCGAGTCCGTTAATGACGTGAGTTGCAGAATTCCTAAGGACGAAATGGCTATCTGCGACCTCGGTGGAGGAGTCCCAAGTTTCCAGACCTGCCGTCGGGATGATTCTCACATTTCAGAATATGTCAGTCAAGTTACTGTTGGCGGAGATGCTATCCGCATTGCCGCACCAACTGCTGCTCTTGCTGAGAGTGCAGCTCAAGCAGTAGTGGAGTTGTTTTCCAAGCTCTTCTGAAATTCTGACGGCGAAGTGGCATCGACCGCCCCATACCTTTGGAAACAACGCTGCCCTGCAGGACCCGCGCTTCAAGGCCCGACACCACGAAGAGCTTGTCGGTGCAACATGTGTGACATCAAGGCTAAGAACTGGCTCTCAAGCTGAAGCATCAAAGTACTGTACATTCTTATACTAATAAATGTTTCGCTGTGTGAATACGAGGCTTTGTTGTTTTTCTGCTATTAGTGCAAACCTCTCATCTTTTGCTTTCCAGTGAGTCTGTGCGGGCTAAATAGATTAGTGGGCAACGCTACATTTGGGGCTTTGAGGAGAACCGCAGTGAAGGGCTTTATAATTTTTTTCATGAGTTCGGAGATCATAGTACTGCGAATATTTTTGTATTTTGCCTTCACAGTACGGCTAAAAACTGGTTAGAAAGTGGTTGCTGTGTCTGGCATTATTGAACCTGTAAACTCGTTCTCAGCAGCCAAACGCTGCAGACACATAGCCATCATGGCAGGTGAATAAGAAAAGGTTTACTAATCCTGTATTGCTAGCTGGAGCACAGAATGGACAATTGCGAAGGCAATCCAACTCATTAGCTAGCATTTGAAGTCTGGCTAGCAAAGCTTACGGCTATGGCTATCGGGTGGTACGCAACTGCACTAATCAGCCAGTCGTGGTGGCTGCGCTTCGATGGAAGCGAAATGCAAAAATGCCCATGTGCTCGTACAAAGGCTGAAATTCTAGCAGACGTGCGCTGGTATGGTGGAGCCAGCAGCGACCGCATCGCCAGCGCACCCGCACGGCACAACCCGCGTTAACTGGAAGGCCAGTGCGTTTCCGTCAACCGGTCCGCAAAGCAGACGCGCAGTGAGATCGTTGCGAGAATGGCACCTCGGCGGGAGACCTGCTTTTAAGCGGATGTGTGCAATGTTCGAAATTACAGACCTTTCCCCGCTGAAAACGTGAAGGCGGGAAATGGAGCATACATTGGACACAAGAGAGATGTTCTTGTACAAAAAGATCTTGATGAGATAATCGAAATTGCCCTCACTACAAAAAGACTGGCAGCAGTTCAACGGTTTGTTTTCGTTTGGATTGCTTTTATTTATGTTCCTGAGCAGAAGTTATGAATCGTTCATGAAGGTGGTTCATGAGCAGTTGGACAGCACACCACATAAAAACAAGAACTGCCGACTTCCAGTATATAGCCATGTCCTTCGTCACCAAGGATGTTCTGTAGTGCTGCAACTTTTTACGGTAAGCTTCGTGGCCTGCTTAATGTATTTGGCCACTGAAAATGTGCTGTACAGCGGTTTAAGCTCACCACTTGTTGTAATCCCTGTCAACTTCTCTACAAGTCTTCTTTCCCAACCGAAATGTCTCGTTCCCCGAAAACACTCGTATTATTCGAGGAAACGAAAAAAGGAAAGTTCCTCCTATGTTAACTCAGGAATGTTTCCAGTAGACTGCAAGATGACTCAGGGAGTGGTGTCCAAAGGGTACATGAGTTGACTCCACCCATTTATCAGCAAAATACAGGGTGAAGGGTATAGTCCAGCGCCTTGCTTTTCCAGAATGACTGGTTTTTGGGCCATTCTTCAGGCTTCAGCTTTGAAGAGCTACTCGCAAATGTGAATGCGCCGTAAAGAGACGCCTGGCGCTTTTCGTTTCTGCCAAGACTGCGAGAGTGTCATCCGGGAAGGAGATCTTTCACGGGAAAACAAACCTTGCAAAGAAAGTGGCTTACAAATTTCCCCAAGTGGTTCATAAAATTTGCAGTAGTAGTGTCTTTGCAAGATGCGATGCAGTTCTGTTCAAACTTCCACATGACGATGCAGGAAAGAAGATCGAAAAAATGGCTACACAGTAGTTGGAGCTGGCACGTGGGACAACAATTCACAAAGTAACTTCAGTACAAACCTAATGATGGCGTGCTACATCTAGTTTCTATTGGTTTCAGGTTGGGCTGATCACCGATTCTGAGCAACCATGGCTGTGTTGCAGTCCCGACGGCAGTGTGACATCGGGCGGCACATCTAAATTATTTAAACTAAGGGTCCTTACTGTCTAAGGAACAAGTGTCTGATTGACCCAGACAAAGAAATCAGCTATGTGCCATCCATTATGTGAATGCACACTTACAGTTGCGTAAAACCCATTTATACTACACGCAGTTAACATGATAATGCTGTATGCCCTGGGAATCGACACGGCTTTACTTTATGTTTATTGTCCTCAGAGATGCATAGCTCTAACAATCAAACAGGACGAAGCATTTCTTGCCGAGTGTATACAAAAGTTAGAGGACTCTTATTTCAGCTATTTCCTGAAAGCACTGATTAAATGAATGCCCAACGGCATTTTGTAAATAATGTACAAAGCTCCCCCTGTCCTTTCATGCTATCGCTATCGCTGTCTGCAAACTAAACGAGAGTTGCATCACGGCCGCGCTTGATCCAGGTGGCCGTGGTTGCATCCACCTTTCGCCCCTTCTGTTAACCAGATGGCGCCGCGCGCTCTCCCCAAACTGCAGCTTATGTGCAGATTCATACATATCGCCCTTTGTTTTCGGGTTTTACTCTTTTTGTAAGTGGAGAGGGGGACCATTGGGAGATATTTTGAGTTAAGTTTCGGGTAAAAATTGCAATATTCAGCAAAAAGTTCCATACTCTGGGTTTTTAAAGGGACCCCGAAATGATTTCGATGGGCGTATTCTAGTGCAACAGATCTGTAGAGGTGGCCTTTGCCAAGTTTGAAAGCTCTGCGTGGACCCTATATTTTTTTTTTAAATCTCTGCTCGCAATAGCTCACAACCGATTAGGGAGACACCTCAGAAAGCCGCGTCCCAAAACCCAATGACGTCAGTAGGCATCCGGCCAGTTTGAAGGCTCGCCCAGACTGCCCACTGACGTCATCGGAGTGGGGGACACGCACGGAGGAAAAAAAAACAAGAGACATCGTCCGGCGATAGCCTTGAAGCCTATTCATAAAAAGTAAAAAGTGGAGAGTGTCCATCCGGATCACGCAACCCCACCTAGTGGAAATTCTAGGTGGCGTTGGATCACGCCACGTGGTAGCGTAGGGTAATATGTATGCCCGCTGCGCAGAGCAGCGCGGCAAACAAACTATCAACCTCTTTGCGGTAGACGTCCGCACCACGGGCTGTGCAGACGCTCACACTAAAACATACCAACGCCGAAACATCAGGGTAGAGTGCCTAATTAGGGAGGGAGCGGCTTCACGTGCACTTGGCGAGCGAAGGCTGGCCGCTTGGCGTCGCGCTCTCTCCTTAGTATTCTTTTCCTCCACAGGGACGTGGCGCGGCGAGTTCTCGCCCTAATGGGGTGCGAGCTATTGCGGACAGCAATTTTTAAAAATTATTTCTAAATTATAGAGTCCACGCAGACCTTCCAAACTTCACTCGAATACCCGCAAAGGCCACCTCTACAGATATGTTGCACTAGAATATGCCCATCGAAATTATTTCAGGGTTCTTTTAACGGGAACAGAATATTTGTGCACCGAATTTGTGTGTGAATAAGTTTGCGGGGATAGGGTAGCCTCGTCTGGCACATGACAGGGTTAACTGGAGAGATACATAGTTGAGGCCTTTGTCCTGCAGTGGGTGTAGTCAGGCTGATGATGAGGATGTGTTCTATGTCGGTCATCAAAAATGTGCTATGTCAAGCCCATGGTGGGCTTTCGCAGGATCGAGGCGCTGTTAAACACTCCCCATCTGGGTGAGTTCAAGCTTCGAAATGGCTTTTGTGAAGCGTACGAAATGTCATGCACGTTGTTGGAGGAATGTGCCTGCCACCTTAAAATGAATGCAGCGCATTAACTACTCAGTAACTGGTACGATCTATTGGGGCACTGTTGACAAGCGCATGCAAGCCCTCAAATGGTGTGTTGTGTTGTTCTAGGTTCAGTGCCGCACAAGTTTAAGACTATCATGCGACAAGCTCAAGGTAATAGAATGTTTTTTTCTCGGAAATTTTGTAAAAAAGAGTGTAGCTCAACGATGGTATAAAGGGCTTAAAGAGGCTCTAATAAAGTTTCAGTATGTTAAAGAACGTCGCTTCACGAATATTGTCCCGCAAGATTTTTGTAATGCCCTTTGTAGAGGCTGAGTTATCTGCAGTCAAACTGAATTTCAGCATCTTCGCGCCTTTCCCTCTTCTCTCGTCACTTTTTGCACGCTGGAAGGTCGGCGCTCCTCAGCCGGCCCCACCTCCGGGGGCGGAGCTTACCGACTCCGCCGGGGCTACGCGGTGTATTGGCCGTGGCCGTGGTAGCTGCATGACGTCTGAAAGAATCTAACCAATACTGATCTCTCAACTTGTATACGCAGGTGCGAGCTACGGTGGAGGGAGCGAGCATTTAAAAAGTCACCGGTAAGGGCTCGCCAACTTTCTTGCGTGATTGTGGATTCTCTGCTACGTGTAGAAAGGTAGTATTTGAATCAGGTGCTCAGGACAACAAAATGTAGTGATTGAGAGTTGATGTGCTCTCCTCGGAAGGTGTTTCGGAGCCTCTTTAATTAAAAGTTATTTCGTACTACCTAGTGATCACAAAGGACAAACATTTTATAAATGGCACAAGCTTAAAGGACGTTGGGTAACCTCAGCGGCCATCCTTAGCTGGCCAAGGATCTTAGGCAATCAACCTTCTTCCCAGGAAGGAGAAAGTCGCTGAGGTTCTGTTTGTTTAATAAATTGACTGGACATGGTGCTTCGCGTCATCTGCCACTTCGCTTCGACGCGCAGCCGTTTCGGACGTAGTGACCCTCCAAAGAGGGCGACCATGCGCTAGCGCATTCTAACTAAGAGTGGACGACCCTGTACATGGTTATGAAGCATTGTTTAGTGAATGGGCGAAAAGCTTTTGTACTAAAGTTAGCTTATTATGCCACGACCACTGTGTTTGCCAAGCTCAAAAGAATATGGGTAGATCGCTCTAACAAACTCTCTATGCGAATGCAGTTCACCTGTGAACGAATCATCCCGCCATCCAATCCACCAAGAAAGATCGATGAATGGTAAGAGTCACGTTTGAGGGCGGAGGGGGAGGGGGGGGGGGCGCTACAAGGCCCAGAAATTTATTTTTCTTTCTTTAAACTTTTTCTTCAATAAACAGCGTTTCCGAACATGTTGGCTTAAAATCACGTGCACTTTGTTGCAGCAACACCTAAAAAAATGAACATATCTTCAAGTGCTTTCACAATTATTAAATGATTCTGTGAGCATGACATTCAACCAAGAAACATCCAAGCGTTGTGAAATTTGAAAAAAAAAATATTTAAATATTCACTTAAGCAAGTAATAGCAATGGAGGACAGATCATATACAAACAAAAACGAGAAACTGAAGAACAGGATAACACAAGTTAGTTTATTATTGACGACTACTGCAACGTACAAGTCTTAAAGGACTGTTCAGTTCACGAGCACGCACAGCTAAATTCACAGGAATGAAGACTAGAGCGGCCCCTCTGAACACGCAGCGTAAGCCGCCACGCTTGCTTCTGGTGGGCACCTTGCTTTCTGCACGAGCATTCTTTGGGAGAATGTATTGAGAACCAGGGATCAAATATCCAAGTTTAAAGTTGTTACCGAGGGCACCGGAGAGTAAAAACTTTTTCCAGCCACACGAAAAGAATTTTCAGTCCATCCAAAAGAAATTACTTCGCATAAATGTGTATCCGATGAGTCTACGTATACAACGTAGTGCCAACGCCTTGTGCAGTCTTATGCGGTGCTACCAAACATGTTCATGGTAAGTAACATGTACAGCAGATACCATCTATACATACCTGTGGCTGGTTGAAAAGCTATCATGCAACAATGGGGACCATAAAGTTCAACGTGCATTAAGTGAACTGCTGCTTTCTGAATCAAGGCCACCTCTTTCTGATGACATAAGTATGACAGCTGCAATCAAGCCGATTTTCAACACATCAAATGGATTTCATCGCAGAACTAAACAAAACGGACATCATTCAAGGGCATTTGTAGATAGATGGAATGGAAAGACAGACTGGCATGAAGAAACAACTGTAAACAGCAATATTGCGTTTCCAGAGCTTAGTGACAACAGAGTCACTACGAAGCAGATACTCAACCAAATGGGAAGAAAAAAAACTAACAATGACAACGAAGTGGCAGAAGTACTGCATTTAGAGCAACATGCCGACACGAAAGAAGAGTACATAAAAAAAAGAACAATTGTGTTGAAGCAAGAACAGTTCAATTCAAGTAATAACAGCAACAAAAACTGCGGGCAAAAGGGCAACGCAAACATAAAAAAAAATACAGCAATTATGACTAACGAAAAATGCGAGAGAAAGCAAAATGAATAAACTGACAAAAGGAGCTCCCAATAACATTGGCCATTAAAAATCACATCTTGATGATTCGAAATGGCTGGAAAAAAATGCCTCCAAACCAAAAGTAAATCCGGCGCATGTTAAAATCTGACTCGTATACCGCTTGGAAGAAGGGACGACATCATCTTCACTCCTCGACTTCATTAAATCAGCGAACCTTTTTCATTTATTTAAGCATGCTCATCATCCATCATTACATAAACTTTGATGGCCTGAGGCAACGAACATCGCTTCAAACAAACAAAAAAAAAACCTTCCTTGTCCTAGGCAACTGTTGAAAAATCACTCGAAAGCATGCACACAGCTTTGTTTTCGAAGGGCAGAACTTTGACAAAAAGCTTAGTACCTCTAAACAGCAGTTTGAAAGAAGGTGGGAACCTTTCTTTAGAAGCCATTATATTCACAACAGGGAGGCAGTCTAGCTTCCATTTTATCATAACCTCAACAAAGATAGTCGTAAGGTTAAAATGCAAACAACTCACTGAAACTAAACTTGACACGTGGAACAGGTGCCTTAACCAAAGCAGCTAGTATTATACATACAACAGCAGCTAAAAAAGGTGCTCCCTCTAATCTCCTTCTTCTTGCTAATGGAAAACCATGTACGGCACATTTTAGTGGACGCTCGCATACTGACTCTGGTGACCTGCAAAACTATGCCCTGTCAGCTCTGCATTAATCTTCAGCTACTAGGACACGTGGTCAAGTTGCAACAAAAAAAAGTGTCATACAAAGAGCTGACTCGACTACATGTAAATCTGACAGATCACAGTTGACATATCAGATGGGTCATACATAGCCACGCACCAATTCTTCCCATTTGCGCCACAGAAGATGGGCTATGAG
This sequence comes from Amblyomma mixtum, assembly GCF_055824585.1. Lineage (NCBI taxonomy): Eukaryota > Metazoa > Arthropoda > Arachnida > Ixodida > Ixodidae > Amblyomma > Amblyomma mixtum. The sequence goes on from NC_143013.1 coordinate 50,700,900, forward strand.
CACCGAAAAGCTTGTTGTCCTGTACGCGTTGACATGCAAATTTAGCTAATGCGAGGTTACAAACAAGAGTAGCTGTACACTACCATGAACCGCTTTCCTTGAAAAAACAGCTAGCACACAGTACACAGTAGATTTGCGAAGTAGGAAAAAATGTCCCCAAACAGCGGAGCAAAATCTACCCTCCGAATCCTAGCAGCCTCAGGGGCCTTTGTTCAGCCACCGTCGACTATGACTTCTGGTACAAGCTAGAACCCTTCCTATGCTACGATAATGGTACAGATTGTGAAAACCGACTACTTGTATTTGCCAGTACAGCTTGCTTGAAGTTGCTAGCCGAGAGCAGCACATGGTTCATGCATGGGAACTTCGATCTCGCATGCAAGGGATTCCTGCAGCTATTTTTTATTCTTGTACCACACAGCGAGGGCGTTGCATCAGTTGCTTACGCCTTCATGACAGGGAAAAATCAGGAAGCCTACGAAGAGCTGTGCAGGTTCCGTCGTGACCGGTGCGAACTCCTTGGATTGGTTCTGTACCCGGAACTTGTTATGTGCGACTTTGAAAGGGCGACCATGAATGTTGTCAAGGCAGTGTTTTGAGAAGGCGTTACCATAAAGGCGTGCTTTTTCCACTTGTGCCAAAGCACCTGGCGAAAAATTCAAGAGCTCTGTTTGGCGAACCTTTCTAGGCAAGACAAAGAATTCCGTGCATTCATGGGAACGCTGGACGTTCTTGCTTTCTTGCTGCTTAACGACATAGAAGACGGAATGCCAGTACTAAAAGGCTAAATTCTAGAATCTGCCCAAGAAATAGTAGACTACTCTGATACCACATATGTTCCCGGTTACAAGAGGATAAATTGAGCTACCAACATCGTAACCTTGCGGCGAACATCTCCCACCTATCCCCCTTCAATGTGGAGTGCCCACGCAGCAACTCTTGATGGAGGACACAGAACGAACAACCATGCAGAAGCTCAAAATAGAAGGCTGGAAAGCATGCTGGGCCACAGCCACCCAACCGCGTGGAAAAAGGTTGACGCCTTGCGTTCACAAGAAGCCACCGTGGCCATGAAGATAGAGCAGTGCCAAGTCGTCTTTGTCTTTGGTGTATTTCTTTGCTTCCAGCTGCATTTCTTCACCGTGATAACAAGGCTTCGACTGCGTTTCTTTTTAGCAAGCTGTAACAATGCAAGCTATATATACAACGATTACCGAAGTCGGCACGGAAGCGACTAAAACGCGGACAGATACGGGGCGTCCATGAAGAACAATGATGGTGGTGAAAGGGAGGTGGTCCAGAGCAAGTGCGTCTCTGGATCGTTCGGCGCTTCTGCGAATTCACCTTTAGAAGTGTTTTCCTTTGCATGAACTGTACTGCTTGCCAACGCGGTCCGGTATTACATCATACTTCACGCCTTCGTCTGTTCTCAAATCCGAAGAAGAGTCTAATAAAGAGGGCGATTTTCTGTCAAGTGGGTTCCCGGAAAAATTTCTTTTCTTCACTTGGGGACATTTTTTCCTAGACGGTGCTTCCTCGGGTACCTTTTTTCGGGGACGTTTCTTTCTAGGAGGCGACCATATTTGCTTTTATGGATGCCCCCTTGAGTCACTTGATTCGTAAACACAGCACGTGAGAAGCGTGCTGCCGGCTTTACTCAAAGCGGATTTGCAACGCCTGAGCACGTGCACAAGTCCACGGAAAGCGAGCAGTCTGACAGCGCCGAGGTTGTGTTCTGCAGTGAAGTGACAATACAGGACAACACTGGCCGGCGCTGCGGAGCTCAACCTCAAATTCTTTTCCTAAACTAAAACAAAAAAAAATACCTCGATAAAAAGTGCTGACAAAATAACAACAAAACGAGCTATTAGAGGAATAGTATTTTGCATTTTTGCAGTGAACACGTCAGTAAATTTTCATCCGAATATGCAGCACACTACACTTTATTGCAACTTTGGTATTGTTTTTTTTCTGGACATTATGCTGATTAATTTTAGTCTAAAGATTTGCGCCATGTAGTATATGTTATATCCAGCCTCTTAAGTTTTATATTACTACCGATTGTTGCGTGGACTTCTTTAAAACATTTCCAAAATGCAGCGGTTTGGGCTAGAAAAATGAACCACAAAAACATTACCTTGCGCAGGCAACGTCTTGACACATGATTCAAAAATGCTACTCATATACGTCATCCACGAAATATCTGGACAGCAAAAGGGAAATAAAAATTTGATGTTGAATTTTTTACGAAGACGTATAGTTTTGCACAAGTTTGTAAAATTTGAAGGGGTGTCACATGACAGGAAATTTTTTCCCGCTAGATATCAGGGAAAATTGAACCACAAATTTCTTGAACTGTTGAATCTGAATTTTTTTTATGAATATCTGAGAGGATCGAGCGCAAACATTGGTGCGTTTGACATGGAATGACCCTTCAAAGATGTTTTAAGTAAAACTCTTGTTTGGGCGAGTTGGTTCATCTTTGAACGGCGCGAAGAAGACGGCACAGAACAAAGGAACACTCTGCGCTCTGCATTTGTCGTGTGTGTTCCTTTGTTCTGTCCCGTCTTCTTCGCGCAAGTACTTACCCGTTCAAAGATGTTTTGCCACCCAAAGCTCTCGCACACAGCCTGAGACAGCGTTCTCGCATTCTTCGAAAAGGAATAGGGGAGGAAAGTTTTCCAAGGGATTTCCAGTGAATCCGAAATTTCCCCTGGCACTAGGGCAGAATGGTACCGTCTTCTCACCAGCACTCTAGCTTATCCACAATGAAGAAGAGAGTGAACGTTCATTCTTCGCTTCCGCCTCACGCTCTCCCCTTTTGTGCGCAGAGCAGGGGTCGAACGCGAGGAGCAAGTCAAGCAAGGTGCTGCTGGGCAGAAGACACCATTGTTCGCTTTCCTGGAAAACTAGTGCTTACGGCCCCGGTTCAGGTTTAGCAAAATTAAGGGCGCCTTCTCCTTCCCCTCTGCTTCCTGGAAAAGGGTACAGTGGTAAGGGTCTGACCAATACCTTTTGTGGGCAGAGCAGGAAGTCAAAACGTATTCTGGGAATGAAGATTTTTGGTTCGGAACTCAAATATTCATGTGCTGTGTGGAAACAAGTAAAGCAAGGAAAAGAAAAAAGCTGCATCAGCAGTCAACCGCACAAAGCCGCAATTCTTGAAACATGTTTTTTTTTTTTCATTCTTGAAACATGTTTTTTTTTTCATTCTTGAAACATGTTTTTGTTTTCATACAGATGTTCAGTGAGCCTGTAGGTACCTCGCCGCTCCAGAAAAATAAAAAAGCACCACAACGGCATGCCGCCTAAAATGCAGCCAGGAAAAATTTCAAGCAGCCCAACTTAACTACATATAACCCATTAGGACAATACTAGGTGGAAGCAAGAGACCCGCTGGCTTCTTCTAGCCACTGCCCCCGAGGTAAAGTGACCTGCCTGGGTTCCCCGCTGTGTGGTTAACAATAGGTATCAGTGAGATCGCGGGAACCCACTGAACGAGTCACCTGAGGTTGGGGGTGACAATGGGTCGTCGTCGCTCAAGGGCGGGAGGAAGCAGGGCATAGGCGAAGAGAGCCATGACAACTAGTCGAAAGGGAAAGGGCAGCAGCCTTAGCCAATGGGGTGCGTCATTGCGTTGCGGCCCTCATGGCAGAAGGTATATAAAGCGTGCGTACGGGTCGCACCGTCGCAGGTTTTGCGTGTTCGTGCCATTTCGTGCAGCAGTCGTGGAGATTGTGCGACAGTGTTCCGAGCCCGTTAACCCCGATAATCGAAGATTACGCTGTATCCGAGGACGACTGCAAGGAACGCACAAGCCATGAGTACGCTCGAGCATCCGCGACCTCTGCGTGCAAGCTGCAGTTCAGACTACCTGCCGTCACCTGTTGCGATTCTAGCTGACGCAGGCGTGCTGTCGGACAGGCCTCCAAATGTACCTGAGGAGTCCAGCTGCTCTGTCAATGAACGTGGTGCCTGCATTCCGGCCGAGATCGACGACATCTGTGACCTGTTGAAGGAAAAGGTAGCCAGCATAGAAAAGAACTTCAAAGAACAGGTGCACTTGCTCATCGGAATCCTGCGCGACGCATGCCGCGACGATGGGCTTAGCAGCGTCACGCGAATGAAGATTCTCGAGGTGATCGAACTGCGGGCTATGGGGTGGAAGCTTGACGAAGACGCCACAGAAGACTTCGGCCAGAAGTTTGGAGGCCCGGAGAGCAACGAGTCAAGGAACGTAGCTGCCCTCCTGATGTCCAGACCTCGACAGCGGAGAGCCATCGCGCCGGCAGTTCCAACACCGCATGCGCCGCCGCAGCCTCGAGAGCCATCGAGAACCGAGTCCGTTAATGACGTGAGTTGCAGAATTCCTAAGGACGAAATGGCTATCTGCGACCTCGGTGGAGGAGTCCCAAGTTTCCAGACCTGCCGTCGGGATGATTCTCACATTTCAGAATATGTCAGTCAAGTTACTGTTGGCGGAGATGCTATCCGCATTGCCGCACCAACTGCTGCTCTTGCTGAGAGTGCAGCTCAAGCAGTAGTGGAGTTGTTTTCCAAGCTCTTCTGAAATTCTGACGGCGAAGTGGCATCGACCGCCCCATGCCTTTGGAAACAACGCTGCCCTGCAGGACCCGCGCTTCAAGGCCCGACACCACGAAGAGCTTGTCGGTGCAACATGTGTGACATCAAGGCTAAGAACTGGCTCTCAAGCTGAAGCATCAAAGTACTGTACATTCTTATACTAATAAATGTTTCGCTGTGTGAATACGAGGCTTTGTTGTTTTTCTGCTATTAGTGCAAACCTCTCATCTTTTGCTTTCCAGTGAGTCTGTGCGGGCTAAATAGATTAGTGGGCAACGCTACATTTGGGGCTTTGAGGAGAACCGCAGTGAAGGGCTTTATAATTTTTTTCATGAGTTCGGAGATCATAGTACTGCAAATATTTTTGTATTTTGCCTTCACAGTACGGCTAAAAACTGGTTAGAAAGTGGTTGCTGTGTCTGGCATTATTGAACCTGTAAACTCGTTCTCAGCAGCCAAACGCTGCAGACACATAGCCATCATGGCAGGTGAATAAGAAAAGGTTTACTAATCCTGTATTGCTAGCTGGAGCACAGAATGGACAATTGCGAAGGCAATCCAACTCATTAGCTAGCATTTGAAGTCTGGCTAGCAAAGCTTACGGCTATGGCTATCGGGTGGTACGCAACTGCACTAATCAGCCAGTCGTGGTGGCTGCGCTTCGATGGAAGCGAGATGCAAAAATGCCCATGTGCTCGTAAAAAAGGTGAAATTCTAGCACACGTGCGCTGGTATGGTGGAGCCAGCAGGATGGATGGATGGATAGGAGCGCCCCCTTTGGAACGGGGTGGTGGCAATTGCCACCATGCTCAGCTTTTCTTTATTTATTATGTTTTTGTTTACTGTGTTGGCAATTCTGCGGCAGCAGCGACCGCATCGCCAGCGCCCCCGCACGGCATTCCCCGCGTTAACTGGATGGCCAGTGCGTTCCGTCAACCCGTGCGCATAGCAGACGCGCAGTGAGATCGTTGCGAGAATGGCACCTCGCCGGGAGACCTGATTTTATGCGGATTTGTACAATGTTCGAAATTACGGACCTTTCACCGCTGAAAACGTGAAGGCGGGAAATGGAGCATACATTGCATAAAGATGTTCTTCTACAAAAAGGTCGTCAAAAGAGATCTTGATGAGATAATCGATATTGCCCTCGTTACAAAAGGCCTGACAGCAGTTCAATGGTTTGCTTTTGTTTGGATTGCTTTTATTTATGTTCCTGAGCAGAAGTTATGACTCGTTCATGAAGGTGGCACCAAGGACGAAAAGTGCGCGTGTGCAGTTCGACAGCACACCGCATAAAAACAAGAACTGCCGACTTCCAGTATTTAGCCATGTCCTTCGTCACCAAGGATGTTCTGTAGTGCCGCAACTTTTTACGGTAAGCTTCGTGGCCTGCTTAATGTATTTGGCCACTGCAAATGTGCTGTACAGCGGTTTAAACTGATCACTAAACCCTGTCAGCTTCTTTACAAGTCTTTTTTCCCAACCAAAAGGTCTCGTTCCCCGAAAGCACTCGTATTATTCGAAGAACCGAAAAAAGGCAAGTTCCTCCTTCTATGTTAACTCAGCTTGTTTAGAGTAGACTGCAAGATGACTCAGGGAGTGGTGTCCAAAGGGTATTCTTCGAAAAGGATGCGGGATATACAGATATCCCTCGCCGCCCCGCGCCGAGTCACGCGACGAAGCGCCCGCTGCCGGGCGTGGGGAGAGGGGGGGCACGCGGCCACTCTCCTCACCCCAGCTCGGACGTGACATCACGCCTACGCCCTGGCGCCGCTGGCGCCTTAGGGACGGGGTGAACGACCCTTGATTGCAACCGGTTGCTCAAGGGGGGGCAATGTTGTAGGGGTTTAAGGAGAGCTCGCGCGGGAACAAAGGCTCTGGAAGTCTCTCTCTCGCCGCGGCGTGACTGCCCCGCCGACCCCGTCTCCTGCCCGCGCCTCTCCGGACTATCCATCGCCGGTCGACGACGACTTGGTAAGCTGCTGAACCATCTATTATCGGATAGAACATTCTTCCGCAGTGTGCTTTGCCTTGCGCTAGGTAAATAAACGGTTTCCTAGCGTACTCTGTGCGTTGCCTACTTCGTCCGAACCCGCCGTGGCTGTGACATTGCGCCACGGGTTGGGGACACGAGAACGCCCGCGCATAGCTGGCACGGAAGCGCGCCTTCCCGGCCGGCTGCACGCGAGTGACCCCATAAGGAATAGGGGAGGAAAGTTGCCCAAAGGATTTCCAGTGAATCCAAAATTTCCGCTGACACTAGGGCACACTGGTGCCGTCTCCTCACCAGCACTCTAGCTTATCCACAATGAACATGAGAGTGAGAGTGAACGTTTATTCTTGGCTTCCGCCTCACGCTCTCCCCTTTTGTGCGCAGAGCAGGGGTGCGAATGCGAGGAGCAAGTCAAGCAAGGTGCTGCTGGGCAGAAGACACCATTTTTCGCTTTCCTGGAAAACTAGTGCTTAAGGCCCCGGTTCAGGTAAATTAAGAACCCCCTCCTTCCCGTCTCTGCTTCCTGGAAAAGGAGTACAATGGTGAGCCAGTGACCTATCTCCCTCCCCACCCTTTCTTGGGCAGAGCAGGAAGTGAAAACGCACTCTCGGAGTGAAGGTTTTTGGTTCGGAAATCAAATTTTCATGTCATGTGCTGTGTGGAAACGAGTAAAGCAAGCAAAATAAAAAAAGTTGCACCAGCAGTTAACCACACAATACCACCAGGAGTTGGGGCTGATAATGGGTCGTCCTTGAGGGGGGAAGGAGGGAGGGCATGGGCGAAGAGAGCCATGACAACTAGTCGAAAGAGAAAGGGCAGCAGCCTTAGCCAATGGGGTGCGTCATTGCGTTGCGGCCCTCATGGCGGAAAGTATATAAAGCGTGCGTCTGGGTGCCACCGTCGCAGGTTTTGCGTGTTCGCGCCATTTCGTGCAGCAGTCGTGGAGATTGGGCGACAGTGTTCCGAGCCCGTTAAGCCCGATATTCGAAGATTACGCTGTTTCTGAGGACGACTGCAAGAAACGCGCAAGACATGCATAGGGTCAAGCATCCGCGATATCTGCGTGCAAGCTGCATTTCAGACTCTCGGCCGTCACGTGTTGCGATTCTAGCTAACGCAGACGTGCTGTCGGACAGGCCTCCAACTGTACCTGAGGAGTCCAGCTGCTCTGTCAATGAACGTGGTGCCTGCATTCCGGCCGAGATCGACGACATCTGTGACCTGTTGAAGGAAAAGGTAGCCAGCATAGAAAAGAACTTCAAAGAACAGGTGGACTTGCTCATCGGAATCCTGCACGCCGCGAAGATAGGCTTAGCAACGCCACGCGAATGAAGATCCACGAGGTGATTCAACTGCGGTCTATGGGATGGAAGCTCGACGACGTCGGCCAGAAGTTTGGAGGCCCGGAGAGCAACGAGTCAAGGAACGTAGCTGCCCTCCTGATGTCCAGACCTCGACAGCGGAGAGCCATCGCGCCGGCAGTTCCACCACCGCATGCGCCGCCGCAGCCTCGAGAGCCATCGAGAACCGAGTCCGTTAATGACTTGAGCTGCAGAATTCCTAAGGACGAAATGGCTATCTGCGACATCGGTGGAGGAGTACCAAGTTTCCAGACCTGCCGTCGGGATGATTCTCACATTTCAGAATATGTCAGCACTGTTACTGTTGGCGGAGATGCTATCCACATTGCCGCACCAATTGCTGCTCTTGCTGAGAGTGCAGCTCATGCAGTAGTGGAGTTGTTTTCCAAGCTCTTCTGAAATTCTGACGGCGAAGTGGCATCGACCGCCCCATGCCTTTGGAAACAACGCTGCCCTGCAGGACCCGCGCTTCAAGGCCCGACACCACGAAGAGCTTGTCGGTGAAGCATGTGTGACATCAAGGCTAAGAACTGCCTCTCAGGCTGAAGCATCAAAATTCTGTACATTCTCATACTAATAAATGTTTCGCTGTGTGAATACGACGCTTTGTTGTTTTTCTGCTATTAGTGCAAACCTCACATCTTTTGCTTTCCAGTGAGTCTGTGCGGGCTAAATAGATTAGTGGGCATCGCTACATTTGGGGCTTTGAGGAGAACCGCAGTGGAGGGCTTTATAATTTCTTTAATATGTTCTGAAATCACAGTACAGCGAATATTTTAGAATTTCCCCGCGGCATTCCCTGCGTTAACTGGATGCCCAGTGCGTTTCCGTCAACCCGTCCGCATAGCAGACGCGCAGTGAGATCGTGGGCAACGCTACATTTGGGGCTTTGAGGAGAACCGCAGTGAAGGGCTTTATAATTTTTTTCATGAGTTCGGAGATCATAGTACTGCGAATATTTTTGTATTTTGCCTTCACAGTACGGCTAAAAACAGGTTAGAAAGTGGTTGCTGTGTCTGACATTATTGAACCTGTAAACTCGTTCTCAGCAGCCAAACGCTGCAGACACATAGCCATCATGGCAGGTGAATAAGAGAAGGTTTACTAATCCTGTATTGCTAGCTGGAGCACAGAATGGACAATTACGAAGGCAATCCAACTCATTAGCTAGCATTTGAACCCTGGCTAACAAAGCTTACGGCTATGGCTATCGGGTGGTACGCAACTGCACTAATCAGCCAGTCGTGGTGGCTGCGCTTCGATGGAAACGAAATGCAAAAATGCCCATGTGCTCGTACAAAGGCTGAAATTCTAGCAGACGTGCGCTGGTATGGTGGAGCCAGCAGCGACCGCATCGCCAGCGCACCCGCACGGCACAACCCGCGTTAACTGGAAGGCCAGTGCGTTTCCGTCAACCGGTCCGCAAAGCAGACGCGCAGTGAGATCGTTGCGAGAATGGCACCTCGGCGGGAGACCTGCTTTTAAGCGGATGTGTGCAATGTTCGAAATTACAGACCTTTCCCCGCTGAAAACGTGAAGGCGGGAAATGGAGCACACATTGGACACCAGAGAGATGTTCTTGTACAAAAAGATCTTGATGAGATAATCGAAATTGCCCTCACTACAAAAAGACTGGCAGCAGTTCGACGGTTTGTTTTCGTTTGGATTGCTTTTATTTATGTTCCTGAGCAGAAGTTATGAATCGTTCATGAAGGTGGTTCATGAGCAGTTGGACAGCACACCACATAAAAACAAGAACTGCCAACTTCCAGTATATAGCCATGTCCTTCGTCACCAAGGATGTTCTGTAGTGCTGCAACTTTTTACGGTAAGCTTCGTCCCTGCTTAATGTATTTGGCCACTGAAAATGTGCTGTACAGCGGTTTAAACTGACCACTTGTTGCAATTCCTGTCAGCTTCTTTACAAGTCTTCTTTCCCAACCGAAATGTCTCGTTCCCCGAAAACATTCTCGTATTATTCGAGGAAACGAAAAAAGGCAAGTTACTCCTATGTTAACTCAGGAATGCTTCCAGTAGACTGCAAGATGACTCAGGGAGTGTTGTCCAAAGGGTACATGGGTTGACCACCACCCATTTATCAGGAAAATAGAGGGTGAAGGGTATATTCCAGCGCCTCATGACTGGTTTTGGGCTATTCTTCAGGCTTCAGCCTTGAAGAGCGACTCGCAAATGTGATTGCGCCGTAAAAAGACGCCTGGCCGGCACTTTTCGTTTCCGCCAAGACTGCGAGAGTGTCATCCGGGAAAGAGAGCTTTCACGGAAAAACAAACCTTGCAGAGAAGCTTGGCTTACAAATTTCCCCAAGTGGTTCATAACATTTGCAGTAGTAGTGTCTTTGCAAGATGCGATGCAGTTCTGTTCAAACTTCCACATGACGATGCAGGAAAGAAGATGGAAAAAATAACTGGACAGGAGTTGGATCTGGCACATGGGACAACAATTCACGAAGCAATTTCAGTACAAACCTAATGATGGCATGCTACATCTAGTTTCTATTGCTTTCAGGTTGGGCTGATCATCGATTCTGAGCAACCATAGCTGAGTTGCGCAGTCCCGACGGCAGTGTGACAATGGGCGGCACATTTACAACTTATTGAAAATAAGTGTCCCTACAGTCTAAGGAACAAGTGTCTGATTGACCCAGACAAAGAAATTAGCTATGTGTCATCCATTATGTGAACGAACACTTACAGTTGCGTAAAACCCATTCATGCTACACGCAGGTAATGATAATGCTGTATGTCCTGAGTATCGACACTGCTTTATCTCCTCAGAGAAGCATAGCTCTAACAATCAAACAGGACGACGCATTTCATGCCGCGTATATGCCAAAGTTAGAGGACTCTTATTTCAGCTATTTAGTGAGAGCACTGATTAAATGAATGCCCAACATCATTTTGGTAAATAATGTACAAAGCTCCCCCTGTCCTTTCATGCTATCGCTACCGCTGACTATCGCTGTCTGCAAACTGAACGATAGTTGCATCACGGCCGCCTCGATCACGCGCGTGGCGTCCGCGCTCGATTCAGGTGGCCGTGGTTGCATCCACCTTTCGCCCCCTCTGTTAACCAGATGGCGCCACGCGCTCTCCCCAAACTGGAGCTTATGTGCAGATTAATACATATCGCCCTTCGTTTTCGGCTTTTACTCTTTTTGTAACTGGAGAGGGGGACCATTGGGAGATATTTTGAGTTTAGTTCGGGTAAAAATGGCAATATTCAGCAAAAAGTTCCATACTTTGGGTTTTTAAAGTGACCCTGAAATGATTTCGATGGGCGTATTCTAGTGCAACAGATCTGTCCTTTGCAGGTATTGAAGCCAAGTCTGAAAGCTGTGCGGGGACCCTACAATTTTTTAAAAATCTCTGCTCGCAATAGCTCACAACCGATTAGGGCGACACCTCACCAAGCCGAAAACCCGATGACGTCAGTGGTCATCCGGCCAGTTTGAAGGCTCGCCCCATGGAGGAAGGAAAGAACTAAGGGGAGGCCAACGTTGGGGAGGCCCTGACATCACTTTTTGTGAAGCCGCCCCGCAACCGGAAGTTGGCTCGGCTCTCCTCACTATCTTCCTTCTCCACTGAGCTACGGGGCGGGCTTGCGCGAGGCTCGCAAGAGCTTCGTAAAAGAAAGGTATAAAAAAAAAACCGCGCCGCTCGCCGCTACACTCCTACACCCCCTTCCCGTAAACACGCACCTAGACACAGACCGGCGCACAGGTGCGGTGAACCTTTTCCGACGCCAGGCGAAGAAAGACGACATTGCCGGCCGCTTATATAGCTCAGCTCACCATCCTCCTCGGGCTACCGTACACCCGCCGTGTGGCCTTCGAAACGCAGCTCAGCATCGCCGAGAGCGGCTTCATGTCTCTGTGCTGTCTGGTGAGGTGCGAAAGTTCACTGATCAAAACAATCAACGCTTATTCGCTTGTCGAAGCGCGGTTCCGGAGTGCCACCTTTTCGCGAGATTCATTTCAATGCATCGATCGCTCCGCGTAACGACACCAAGTCTGACGAACAAAATATTAAATGAGCGGTTATTTGCTGCATTTAAAAGCAATCTTAGATGCGTGCGTAACGTCGCGACGCCAGGCATGTAGACTTTAACACGCAAGTCCGAACACACCGTGCCGAAAGCCCGTCCACCGCCACCGAGACACACTCGGGCCCCTAGCAACAACGACGCTAACGACGCCGTACGCCGTTGCTAGTGGCCCGACTTTTTAAGCCTAAATTTTGACGTCACTTCCGCCACATTCTCGGCAACGCATTGGGAATACGAAGGGCCTCTCCTTAGTTTTCCTTCCTCCATGGCGTTCTCAACATGGCGGCTCGCCCAGCCTGCCCACTGACGTCATCGGGGTGAGGGACGCCCACGTAGGAAAAAAAAACACAAGAGACATCGCCCGGCGATAGCCTTGAAGCCTATTCATAAAAAGTAAAAAGGAGAGAGTGTCCATCCGTATCACGAAACCCCACCTAGAGGAAAGTCTATGTGGCCTTGGATCACGCCACGTGGTAGCGTACGGTAATATGTATGCCCGCTGCGCGGAGCAGCGCAGCAAATAAAATATCAACCTCCTTGCTGTAGACGTCCGCACCATGGGCTGCGCAGACGCTCACACTAAAACATACCAACCCCGAAAAATTAGGGTAGAGTGCCTAATTAGGGAGGGAGCGGCTTCACGTACACTTGGCGAGCGAAGGCTGGCCGCTTGGCGTCGCGCTCTCTCCTTAGTTTTTTTTTTCATGGAGGAAGGAAAACTTCTTTCCTTCCTCCATGGTTTTTTTTCCTCCATAGAAACGCGGCGCGGCGATTTGTCGCCCTAATCGGTTGCGAGCTAGTGCGAGCAGCAATTTTTTAAAATTATTTCTAAATTATAGGGTCCACGCAGACCTTCCAAACTTCACTCGAATACCCGCAAAGGCCACCTCTACAGATATGTTGCACTAGAATATGCCCATCGAAATTATTTCAGGGTTCTTTTAACGGGAACAGAATATTTGTGCACCGAATTTGTGTGTGAATAAGTTTGCGGGGATAGGGTAGCCTCGTCTGGCACATGACAGGGTTAACTGGAGAGATACATAGTTGAGGCCTTTGTCCTGCAGTGGGTGTAGTCAGGCTGATGATGAGGATGTGTTCTATGTCGGTCATCAAAAATGTGCTATGTCAAGCCCATGGTGGGCTTTCGCAGGATCGAGGCGCTGTTAAACACTCCCCATCTGGGTGAGTTCAAGCTTCGAAATGGCTTTTGTGAAGCGTACGAAATGTCATGCACGTTGTTGGAGGAATGTGCCTGCCACCTTGAAATGAATGCAGCGCATTAACTACTCAGTAACTGGTACGATCTATTGGGGCACTGTTGACAAGCGCATGCAAGCCCTCAAATGGTGTGTTGTGTTGTGCTAGGTTCAGTGCCGCACAAGTTTAAGACTATCATGCGACAAGCTCAAGGTAATAGAATGTTTTTTTCTCGGAAATTTTGTAAAAAAGAGTGTAGCTCAACGATGGTATAAAGGGCTTAAAGAGGCTCTAATAAAGTTTCAGTATGTTAAAGAACGTCGCTTCACGAATATTGTCCCGCAAGATTTTTGTAATGCCCTTTGTAGAGGCTGAGTTATCTGCAGTCAAACTGAATTTCAGCATCTTCGCGCCTTTCCCTCTTCTCTCGTCACTTTTCGCACGCTGGAAGGTCGGCGCTCCTCAGCCGGCCCCACCTCCGGGGGCGGAGCTTACCGACTCCGCCGGGGCTACGCGGTGTATTGGCCGTGGCCGTGGTAGCTGCCTGACGTCTGAAAGAATCTAACCAATACTGATCTCACAACTTGTATACGCAGGTGCGAGCTACGGTGGAGGGAGCGAGCATTTAAAAAGTCACCGGTAAGGGCTCGCCAACTTTCTTGCGTGATTGTGGATTCTCTGCTACGTGTAGAAAGGTAGTATTTGAATCAGGTGCTCAGGACAACAAAATGTAGTGATTGAGAGTTGATGTGCTCTCCTCGGAAGGTGTTTCGGAGCCTCTTTAATTAAAAGTTATTTCGTACTACCTAGTGATCACAAAGGACAAACATTTTATAAATGGCACAAGCTTAAAGGACGTTGGGTAACCTCAGCGGCCATCCTTGGCTGGCCAAGGATCTTAGGCAATCAACCTTCTTCCCAGGAAGGAGAAAGTCGCTGAGGTTCTGTTTGTTTAATAAATTGACTGGACATGGTGCTTCGCGTCATCTGCCACTTCGCTTCAACGCGCAGCCGTTTCGGACGTAGTGACCCTCCAAAGAGGGCGACCATGCGCTAGCGCATTCTAACTAAGAGTGGACGACCCTGTACATGGTTATGAAGCATTGTTTAGTGAATGGGCGAAAAGCTTTTGTACTAAAGTTAGCTTATTATGCCACGACCACTGTGTTTGCCAAGCTCAAAAGAATATGGGTAGATCGCTCTAACAAACTCTCTATGCGAATGCAGTTCACCTGTGAACGAATCATCCCGCCATCCAATCCACCAAGAAAGATCGATGAATGGTAAGAGTCACGTTTGAGGGCGGAGGGGGAGGGGGGGCGCTACAAGGCCCAGAAATTTATTTTTCTTTCTTTAAACTTTTTCTTCAATAAACAGCGTTTCCGAACATGTTGGCTTAAAATCACGTGCACTTTGTTGCAGCAACACCTAAAAAAATGAACATATCTTCAAGTGCTTTCACAAATATTAAATGATTCTGTGAGCATGACATTCAACCAAGAAACATCCAAGCGTTGTGAAATTTGAAAAAAAAATATTTAAATATTCACTTAAGCAAGTAATAGCAATGGAGGACAGATCATATACAAACAAAAACGAGAAATTGAAGAACAGGATAACACAAGTTAGTTTATTATTGACGACTACTGCAACGTACAAGTCTTAAAGGACTGTTCAGTTCACGAGCACGCACAGCTAAATTCACAGGAATGAAGACTAGAGCGGCCCCTCTGAACACGCAGGGTAAGCCGCCACGCTTGCTTCTGGTGGGCACCTTGCTTTCTGCACGAGCATTCTTTGGGAGAATGTATTCAGAACCAGGGATCAAATATCCAAGTTTAAAGTTGTTACCGAGGGCACCGGAGAGCAAAAACTTTTTCCAGCCACACGAAAAGAATTTTCAGTCTATCCAAAAGAAATTACTTCGCATAAATGTGTATTCGATGAGTCTACGTATACAACGTAGTGCCAACGCCTTGTGCAGTCTTATGCGGTGCTACCAAACATGTTCATGGTAAGTAACATGTACAGCAGATACCATCTATACATACCTGTGGCTGGTTGCAAAGCTATCATGCAACAATGGGGACCATAAAGTTCAACGTGCATTAAGTGAACTGCTGCTTTCTGAATCAAGGCCACTTCTTTCTGATGACATAAGTATGACAGCTGCCATCAAGCCGATTTTCAACACATCAAATGGATTTCATCGCAGAACTAAACAAAACGGACATCATTCAAGGGCATTTGTAGATAGATGGAATGGAAAGACAGACTGGCATGAAGAAACAACTGTAAACAGCAATATTGCGTTTCCAGAGCTTAATGACAACAGAGTCACTACGAAGCAGATACTCAACCAAATGGGAAGAAAAAGAACTAACAATGACAACGAAGTGGCAGAAGTACTGCATTTAGAGCAACATGCCGACACGAAAGAAGAGTACATAAAAAAAAGAACAATTGTGTTGAAGCAAGAACAGTTCAATTCAAGTAATAACAGCAACAAAAACTGCGGGCAAAAGGGCAACGCAAACATAAAAAAAAATACAGCAATTATGACTAACGAAAAATGCGAGAGAAAGCAAAATGAATAAACTGACAAAAGGAGCTCCCAATAACATTGGCCATTAAAAATCACATCTTGATGATTCGAAATGGCTGGAAAAAAATGCCTCCAAACCAAAAGTAAATCCGGCGCATGTTAAAATCTGACTCGTATACCGCTTGGAAGAAGGGACGACATCATCTTCACTCCTCGACTTCATTAAATCAGTGAACCTTTTTCATTTATTTAAGCATGCTCATCATCCATCATTACATAAACTTTGATGGCCTGAGGCAACGAAGATCGCTTCAAACAAACAAAAAAAAACCTTCCTTCTCCTAGGCAACTGTTGAAAAATCACTCGAAAGCATGCACACAGCTTTGTTTTCGAAGGGCAGAACTTTGACAAAAAGCTTAGTACCTCTAAACAGCAGTTTGAAAGAAGGTGGGAACCTTTCTTTAGAAGCCATTATATTCACAACAGGGAGGCAGTCTAGCTTCCATTTTATCATAACCTCAACAAAGATAGTCGTAAGGTTAAAATGCAAACAACTCACTGAAACTAAACTTGACACGTGGAACAGGTGCCTTAACCAAAGCAGCTAGTATTATACATACAACAGCAGCTAAAAAAGGTGCTCCCTCTAATCTCCTTCTTCTTGCTAATGGAAAACCATGTACGGCACATTTTAGTGGACGCTCGCATACTGACTCTGGTGACCTGCAAAACGATGCCCTGTCAGCTCTGCATTAATCTTCAGCTACTAGGACACGTGGTCAAGTTGCAACAAAAAAAAGTGTCATACAAAGAGCTGACTCGACTACATGTAAATCTGACAGATCACAGTTGACATATCAGATGGGTCATACATAGCCACGCACCAATTCTTCCCATTTGCGCCACAGAAGATGGGCTATGAGCACCGAAAAGCTTGTTGTCCTGTACGCGTTGACATGCAAATTTAGCTAATGCGAGGTTACAAACAAGAGTAGCTGTACACTACCATGAACCGCTTTCCTTGAAAAAACAGCTAGCACACAGTACACAGTAGATTTGCGAAGTAGGAAAAAATGTCCCCAAACAGCGGAGCAAAATCTACCCTCCGAATCCTAGCAGCCTCAGGGGCCTTTGTTCAGCCACCGTCGACTATGACTTCTGGTACAAGCCAGAACCCTTCCTATGCTACGATAATGGTACAGATTGTGAAAACCGACTACTTGTATTTGCCAGTACAACTTGCTTGAAGTTGCTAGCCGAGAGCAGCACATGGTTCATGCATGGGAACTTCGATCTCGCATGCAAGGGATTCCTGCAGCTATTTTTTATTCTTGTACCACACAGCGAGGGCGTTGCATCAGTTGCTTACGCCTTCATGACAGGGAAAAATCAGGAAGCCTACGAAGAGCTGTGCAGGTTCCGTCGTGACCGGTGCGAACTCCTTGGATTGGTTCTGTACCCGGAACTTGTTATGTGCGACTTTGAAAGGGCGACCATGAATGCTGTCAAGGCAGTGTTTTGAGAAGGCGTTACCATAAAGGCGTGCTTTTTCCACTTGTGCCAAAGCACCTGGCGAAAAATTCAAGAGCTCTGTTTGGCGAACCTTTCTAGGCAAGACAAAGAATTCCGTGCATTCATGGGAACGCTGGACGTTCTTGCTTTCTTGCTGCTTAACGACATAGAAGACGGAATGCCAGTACTAAAAGGCTAAATTCCAGAATCTGCCCAAGAAATAGTAGACTACTCTGATACCACATATGTTCCCGGTTACAAGAGGATAAATTGAGCTACCAACATCGTAACCTTGCGGCGAACATCTCCCACCTATCCCCCTTCAATGTGGAGTGCCCACGCAGCAACTCTTGATGGAGGACACAGAACGAACAACCATGCAGAAGCTCAAAATAGAAGGCTGGAAAGCATGCTGGGCCACAGCCACCCAACCGCGTGGAAAAAGGTTGACGCCTTGCGTTCACAAGAAGCCACCGTGGCCATGAAGATAGAGCAGTGCCAAGTCGTCTTTGTCTTTGGTGTATTTCTTTGCTTCCAGCTGCATTTCTTCACCGTGATAACAAGGCTTCGACTGCGTTTCTTCTTAGCAAGCTGTAACAATGCAAGCTATATATACAACGATTACCGAAGTCGGCACGGAAGCGACTAAACAACGGACAGATACGGGGCGTCCATGAAGAACAATGATGGTGGTGAAAGGGAGGTGGTCCAGAGCAAGTGCGTCTCTGGATCGTTCGGCGCTTCTGCGAATTCACCTTTAGAAGTGTTTTCCTTTGCATGAACTGCACTGCTTGCCAACGCGGTCCGGTATTACATCATACTTCACGCCTTCGTCTGTTCTCAAATCCGAAGAAGAGTCTAATAAAGAGGGCGATTTTCTGTCAAGTGGGTTCCCGGAAAAAATTCTTTTCTTCACTTGGGGACATTTTTTCCTAGACGGTGCTTCCTCGGGTACCTTTTTTCGGGGGCGTTTCTTTCTAGGAGGCGACCATATTTGCTTTTATGGATGCCCCCTTGAGTCACTTGATTCGTAAACACAGCACGTGAGAAGCGTGCTGCCGGCTTTACTCAAAGCGGATTTGCAACGCCTGAGCATTACTTCTTGTGAAAGTGATTGTGCGCAGTGGCCGCTCGCGCGCACTTATTTTTGGACAATGCTTGGACATTAGCGCGCGAGCGGCGCGAACTCGATTACTTTTGTATTTTGTAAATAGTGTACAAAGCTCTCCCCTGTCCTTTCTTGCTGTCGCTCCCCTCTATACTTCTCCTCACTATCCTCTCCCTTTCCCTTTCATTTCCGCCGGCTGCAGCTCGGGTGCTTAAGATACTAGATAGCAATTGCCGCGGCCGGCAACACTCTTTTGCTTCACTTTTTTTATTTACTTTTTTTTTTTTAAAATAAACCACTAACACCACCAACGCCTGAGCACGTGCACAAGTCCACGGAAAGCGAGCAGTCTGACAGCGCCGAGGTTGTGTTCTGCAGTGAAGTGACAATACAGGACAACACTGGCCGGCGCTGCGGAGCTCAACCTCAAATTCTTTTCCTAAACTAAAACAAAAAAAAATACCTCGATAAAAAGTGCTGAAAAAATAACAACAAAACGAGCTATTAGAGGAATAGTATTTTGCATTTTTGCAGTGAGCACGTCAGTAAATTTTCATCCGAATATGCAGGTTTGTTTGTTGCGTAGTTTTATTGTAGGGCACATTGTTCTTTTGTGGCGTAGTTAAGTTGATGAATGAAGTCCGTGTATTCCATTACAATATTCACTTGCATTTTAACTATTGTACTCAGTAAGTAGGACAATGTATGTATTCTGTTGCACATTTCATTTGTATTTGAATTATTGAAGTGTATATGAAGTCGCTGCTGTCAAAATGGTTCCCTCACCTAGTCAAGCTGTCCTCACAGCTTTTTGTCACGGAAGCCATCAACATTGTATCAATGTTGAAAATAAATTTTTGATTTGATTTGATTTGACTACACTTTATTGCAACTTTGGTATTGTTTTTTTTCTGGACATTATGCTGATTAATTTTAGTCTAAAGATTTGCGCCATGTAGTATATGTTATATCCAGCCTCTTAAGTTTTATATTACTACCGATTGTTGCGTGGACTTCTTTAAAACATTTCCAAAATGCAGCGGTTTGGGCTAGAAAAATGAACCACAAAAACATTACCTTGCGCAGGCAACGTCTTGACACATGATTCAAAAATGCTACTCATATACGTCATCCACGAAAAATCTGGACAGCAAAAGGGAAATAAAAATTTGATGTTGAATTTTTTACGAAGACGTATAGTTTTGCACAAGTTTGTAAAATTTGAAGGGGTGTCACATGACAGGAAATTTTTTCCCGCTAGATATCAGGGAAAATTGAACCACAAATTTCTTGAACTGTTGAATCTGAATTTTTTTTATGAATATCTGAGAGGATCGAGCGCTAACATTGGTGCGTTTGACATGGAATGACCCTTCAAAGATGTTTTAAGTAAAACTCTTGTTTGGGCGAGTTGGTTCATCTTTGAACGGCGCGAAGAAGACGGCACAGAACAAAGGAACACTCTGCGCTCTGCATTTGTCGTGTGTGTTCCTTTGTTCTGTCCCGTCTTCTTCGCGCAAGTACTTACCCGTTCAAAGATGTTTTGCCACCCAAAGCTCTCGCACACAGCCTGAGACAGCGTTCTCGCATTCTTCGAAAAGGAATAGGGGAGGAAAGTTTTCCAAAGGATTTCCAGTGAATCCGAAATTTCCCCTGGCACTAGGGCAGAATGGTACCGTCTTCTCACCAGCACTCTAGCTTATCCACAATGAAGAAGAGAGTGAACGTTCATTCTTCGCTTCCGCCTCACGCTCTCCCCTTTTGTGCGCAGAGCAGGGGTGCGAACGCGAGGAGCAAGTCAAGCAAGGTGCTGCTGGGCGGAAGACACCATTGTTCGCTTTCCTGGAAAACTAGTGCTTACGGCCCCGGTTCAGGTTTAGCAAAATTAAGGGCGCCTTCTCCTTCCCCTCTGCTTCCTGGAAAAGGGTACAGTGGTAAGGGTCTGACCAATACCTTTTGTGGGCAGAGCAGGAAGTGAAAACGTATTCTGGGAATGAAGATTTTTGGTTCGGAACTCAAATATTCATGTGCTGTGTGGAAACAAGTAAAACAAGGAAAAGAAAAAAGCTGCATCAGCTGTCAACCGCACAATGCCGCAATTCTTGAAACATGTTTTTTTTTTTCGTTCTTGAAACATGTTTTTTTTTTCATACAGATGTTCAGTGAGCCTGTAGGTACCTCGCCGCTCCAGAAAAATAAAAAAGCACCACAACGGCATGCCGCCTAAAATGCAGCCAGGAAAAATTTCAAGCAGCCCAACTTAACTACATATAACCCATTAGGACAATACTAGGTGGAAGCAAGAGACCCGCTGGCTTTTTCTAGCCACTGCCCCCGAGGTAAAGTGACCTGCCTGGGTTCCCCGCTGTGTGGTTAACAATAGGTCACAGTGAGATCGCGGGAACCCACTGAACGAGTCACCGGAAGTTGGGGGTGACAATGGGTCGTCGTCGCTCAAGGGCGGGAGGAAGCAGGGCATAGGCGAAGAGAGCCATGACAACTAGTCGAAAGGGAAAGGGCAGCAGCCTTAGCCAATGGGGTGCGTCATTGCGTTGCGGCCCTCATGGCAGAAGGTATATAAAGCGTGCGTACGGGTCGCACCGTCGCAGGTTTTGCGTGTTCGTGCCATTTCGTGCAGCAGTCGTGGAGATTGTGCGACAGTGTTCCGAGCCCGTTAACCCCGATAATCGAAGATTACGCTGTATCCGAGGACGACTGCAAGGAACGCACAAGCGATGAGTACGCTCGAGCATCCGCGACCTCTGCGTGCAAGCTGCAGTTCAGACTACCTGCCGTCACCTGTTGCGATTCTAGCTGACGCAGGCGTGCTGTCGGACAGGCCTCCAAATGTACCTGAGGAGTCCAGCTGCTCTGTCAATGAACGTGGTGCCTGCATTCCGGCCGAGATCGACGACATCTGTGACCTGTTGAAGGAAAAGGTAGCCAGCATAGAAAAGAACTTCAAAGAACAGGTGCACTTGCTCATCGGAATCCTGCGCGACGCATGCCGCGACGATGGGCTTAGCAGCGTCACGCGAATGAAGATTCTCGAGGTGATCGAACTGCGGGCTATGGGGTGGAAGCTTGACGAAGACGCCACAGAAGACTTCGGCCAGAAGTTTGGAGGCCCGGAGAGCAACGAGTCAAGGAACGTAGCTGCCCTCCTGATGTCCAGACCTCGACAGCGGAGAGCCATCGCGCCGGCAGTTCCACCACCGCATGCGCCGCCGCAGCCTCGAGAGCCATCGAGAACCGAGTCCGTTAATGACGTGAGTTGCAGAATTCCTAAGGACGAAATGGCTATCTGCGACCTCGGTGGAGGAGTCCCAAGTTTCCAGACCTGCCGTCGGGATGATTCTCACATTTCAGAATATGTCAGTCAAGTTACTGTTGGCGGAGATGCTATCCGCATTGCCGCACCAACTGCTGCTCTTGCTGAGAGTGCAGCTCAAGCAGTAGTGGAGTTGTTTTCCAAGCTCTTCTGAAATTCTGACGGCGAAGTGGCATCGACCGCCCCATGCCTTTGGAAACAACGCTGCCCTGCAGGACCCGCGCTTCAAGGCCCGACACCACGAAGAGCTTGTCGGTGCAACATGTGTGACATCAAGGCTAAGAACTGGCTCTCAAGCTGAAGCATCAAAGTACTGTACATTCTTATACTAATAAATGTTTCGCTGTGTGAATACGAGGCTTTGTTGTTTTTCTGCTATTAGTGCAAACCTCTCATCTTTTGCTTTCCAGTGAGTCTGTGCGGGCTAAATAGATTAGTGGGCAACGCTACATTTGGGGCTTTGAGGAGAACCGCAGTGAAGGGCTTTATAATTTTTTTCATGAGTTCGGAGATCATAGTACTGCGAATATTTTTGTATTTTGCCTTCACAGTACGGCTAAAAACTGGTTAGAAAGTGGTTGCTGAGTCTGACATTATTGAACCTGTAAACTCGTTCTCAGCAGCCAAACGCTGCAGACACATAGCCATCATGGCAGGTGAATAAGAGAAGGTTTACTAATCCTGTATTGCTAGCTGGAGCACAGAATGGACAATTACGAAGGCAATCCAACTCATTAGCTAGCATTTGAACCCTGGCTAGCAAAGCTTACGGCTATGGCTATCGGGTGGTACGCAACTGCACTAATCAGCCAGTTGTGGTGGCTGCGCTTCGATGGAAGCGAAATGCAAAAATGCCCATGTGCTCGTACAAAGGCTGAAATTCTAGCAGACGTGCGCTGGTATGGTGGAGCCAGCAGCGACCGCATCGCCAGCGCACCCGCACGGCACAACCCGCGTTAACTGGAAGGCCAGTGCGTTTCCGTCAACCGGTCCGCAAAGCAGACGCGCAGTGAGATCGTTGCGAGAATGGCACCTCGGCGGGAGACCTGCTTTTAAGCGGATGTGTGCAATGTTCGAAATTACAGACCTTTCCCCGCTGAAAACGTGAAGGCGGGAAATGGAGCATACATTGGACACAAGAGAGATGTTCTTGTACAAAAAGATCTTGATGAGATAATCGAAATTGCCCTCACTACAAAAAGACTGGCAGCAGTTCAACGGTTTGTTTTCGTTTGGATTGCTTTTATTTATGTTCCTGAGCAGAAGTTATGAATCGTTCATGAAGGTGGTTCATGAGCAGTTGGACAGCACACCACATAAAAACAAGAACTGCCGACTTCCAGTATATAGCCATGTCCTTCGTCACCAAGGATGTTCTGTAGTGCTGCAACTTTTTACGGTAAGCTTCGTGGCCTGCTTAATGTATTTGGCCACTGAAAATGTGCTGTACAGCGGTTTAAGCTGACCACTTGTTGTAATCCCTGTCAACTTCTCTACAAGTCTTCTTTCCCAACCGAAATGTCTCGTTCCCCGAAAACACTCGTATTATTCGAGGAAACGAAAAAAGGAAAGTTCCTCCTATGTTAACTCAGGAATGTTTCCAGTAGACTGCAAGATGACTCAGGGAGTGGTGTCCAAAGGGTACATGAGTTGACTCCACCCATTTATCAGCAAAATACAGGGTGAAGGGTATAGTCCAGCGCCTTGCTTTTCCAGAATGACTGGTTTTTGGGTCATTCTTCAGGCTTCAGCTTTGAAGAGCTACTCGCAAATGTGAATGCGCCGTAAAGAGACGCCTGGCGCTTTTCGTTTCTGCCAAGACTGCGAGAGTGTCATCCGGGAAGGAGATCTTTCACGGGAAAACAAACCTTGCAAAGAAAGTGGCTTACAAATTTCCCCAAGTGGTTCATAAAATTTGCAGTAGTAGTGTCTTTGCAAGATGCGATGCAGTTCTGTTCAAACTTCCACATGACGATGCAGGAAAGAAGATGGAAAAAATGGCTACACAGTAGTTGGAGCTGGCACGTGGGACAACAATTCACAAAGTAACTTCAGTACAAACCTAATGATGGCATGCTACATCTAGTTTCTATTGGTTTCAGGTTGGGCTGATCACCGATTCTGAGCAACCATGGCTGTGTTGCAGTCCCGACGGCAGTGTGACATCGGGCGGCACATCTCAATTATTTAAACTGAGGGTCCTTACTGTCTAAGGAACAAGTGTCTGATTGACCCAGACAAAGAAATCAGCTATGTGCCATCCATTATGTGAATGCACACTTACAGTTGCGTAAAACCCATTTATACTACACGCAGTTAACATGATAATGCTGTATGCCCTGGGAATCGACACGGCTTTACTTTATGTTTATTGTCCTCAGAGATGCATAGCTCTAACAATCAAACAGGACGAAGCATTTCTTGCCGAGTGTATACAAAAGTTAGAGGACTCTTATTTCAGCTATTTCCTGAAAGCACTGATTAAATGAATGCCCAACGGCATTTTGTAAATAATGTACAAAGCTCCCCCTGTCCTTTCATGCTATCGCTATCGCTGTCTGCAAACTAAACGAGAGTTGCATCACGGCCGCGCTCGATCCAGGTGGCCGTGGTTGCATCCACCTTTCGCCCCTTCTGTTAACCAGATGGCGCCGCGCGCTCTCCCCAAACTGCAGCTTATGTGCAGATTCATACATATCGCCCTTTGTTTTCGGGTTTTACTCTTTTTGTAAGTGGAGAGGGGGACCATTGGGAGATATTTTGAGTTAAGTTTCGGGTAAAAATTGCAATATTCAGCAAAAAGTTCCATACTCTGGGTTTTTAAAGGGACCCCGAAATGATTTCGATGGGCGTATTCTAGCTAGTGCAACAGATCTGTAGAGGTGGCCTTTGCCAAGTTTGAAAGCTCTGCGTGGACCCTATATTTTTTTTTTAAATCTCTGCTCGCAATAGCTCACAACCGATTAGGGAGACACCTCAGAAAGCCGCGTCCCAAAACCCAATGACGTCAGTAGGCATCCGGCCAGTTTGAAGGCTCGCCCAGACTGCCCACTGACGTCATCGGAGTGGGGGACACGCACGGAGGAAAAAAAAACAAGAGACATCGTCCGGCGATAGCCTTGAAGCCTATTCATAAAAAGTAAAAAGGAGAGAGTGTCCATCCGTATCACGCAACCCCACCTAGTGGAAATTCTAGGTGGCGTTGGATCACGCCACGTGGTAGCGTACGGTAATATGTATGCCCGCTGCGCAGAGCAGCGCGGCAAACAAACTATCAACCTCTTTGCGGTAGACGTCCGCACCACGGGCTGTGCAGACGCTCACACTAAAACATACCAACGCCGAAACATCAGGGTAGAGTGCCTAATTAGGGAGGGAGCGGCTTCACGTGCACTTGGCGAGCGAAGGCTGGCCGCTTGGCGTCGCGCTCTCTCCTTAGTATTCTTTTCCTCCACAGGGACGTGGCGCGGCGAGTTCTCGCCCTAATGGGGTGCGAGCTATTGCGGACAGCAATTTTTAAAAATTATTTCTAAATTATAGAGTCCACGCAGACCTTCCAAACTTCACTCGAATACCCGCAAAGGCCACCTCTACAGATATGTTGCACTAGAATATGCCCATCGAAATTATTTCAGGGTTCTTTTAACGGGAACAGAATATTTGTGCACCGAATTTGTGTGTGAATAAGTTTGCGGGGATAGGGTAGCCTCGTCTGGCACATGACAGGGTTAACTGGAGAGATACATAGTTGAGGCCTTTGTCCTGCAGTGGGTGTAGTCAGGCTGATGATGAGGA
Organism: Amblyomma mixtum; assembly: GCF_055824585.1. Classification (NCBI taxonomy): domain Eukaryota; kingdom Metazoa; phylum Arthropoda; class Arachnida; order Ixodida; family Ixodidae; genus Amblyomma; species Amblyomma mixtum. The sequence continues at coordinate 50,726,395 of NC_143013.1, forward strand.
TGTGTTCTATGTCGGTCATCAAAAATGTGCTATGTCAAGCCCATGGTGGGCTTTCGCAGGATCGAGGCGCTGTTAAACACTCCCCATCTGGGTGAGTTCAAGCTTCGAAATGGCTTTTGTGAAGCGTACGAAATGTCATGCACGTTGTTGGAGGAATGTGCCTGCCACCTTAAAATGAATGCAGCGCATTAACTACTCAGTAACTGGTACGATCTATTGGGGCACTGTTGACAAGCGCCTGCAAGCCCTCAAATGGTGTGTTGTGTTGTGCTAGGTTCAGTGCCGCACAAGTTTAAGACTATCATGCGACAAGCTCAAGGTAATAGAATGTTTTTTTCTCGGAAATTTTGTAAAAAAGAGTGTAGCTCAACGATGGTATAAAGGGCTTAAAGAGGCTCTAATAAAGTTTCAGTATGTTAAAGAACGTCGCTTCACGAATATTGTCCCGCAAGATTTTTGTAATGCCCTTTGTAGAGGCTGAGTTATCTGCAGTCAAACTGAATTTCAGCATCTTCGCGCCTTTCCCTCTTCTCTCGTCACTTTTTGCACGCTGGAAGGTCGGCGCTCCTCAGCCGGCCCCACCTCCGGGGGCGGAGCTTACCGACTCCGCCGGGGCTACGCGGTGTATTGGCCGTGGCCGTGGTAGCTGCATGACGTCTGAAAGAATCTAACCAATACTGATCTCTCAACTTGTATACGCAGGTGCGAGCTACGGTGGAGGGAGCGAGCATTTAAAAAGTCACCGGTAAGGGCTCGCCAACTTTCTTGCGTGATTGTGGATTCTCTGCTACGTGTAGAAAGGTAGTATTTGAATCAGGTGCTCAGGACAACAAAATGTAGTGATTGAGAGTTGATGTGCTCTCCTCGGAAGGTGTTTCGGAGCCTCTTTAATTAAAAGTTATTTCGTACTACCTAGTGATCACAAAGGACAAACATTTTATAAATGGCACAAGCTTAAAGGACGTTGGGTAACCTCAGCGGCCATCCTTGGCTGGCAAAGGATCTTAGGCAATCAACCTTCTTCCCAGGAAGGAGAAAGTCGCTGAGGTTCTGTTTGTTTAATAAATTGACTGGACATGGTGCTTCGCGTCATCTGCCACTTCGCTTCGACGCGCAGCCGTTTCGGACGTAGTGACCCTCCAAAGAGGGCGACCATGCGCTAGCGCATTCTAACTAGGAGTGGACGACCCTGTACATGGTTATGAAGCATTGTTTAGTGAATGGGCGAAAAGCTTTTGTACTAAAGTTAGCTTATTATGCCACGACCACTGTGTTTGCCAAGCTCAAAAGAATATGGGTAGATCGCTCTAACAAACTCTCTATGCGAATGCAGTTCACCTGTGAACGAATCATCCCGCCATCCAATCCACCAAGAAAGATCGATGAATGGTAAGAGTCACGTTTGAGGGCGGAGGGGGAGGGGGGGGGCGCTACAAGGCCCAGAAATTTATTTTTCTTTCTTTAAACTTTTTCTTCAATAAACAGCGTTTCCGAACATGTTGGCTTAAAATCACGTGCACTTTGTTGCAGCAACACCTAAAAAAATGAACATATCTTCAAGTGCTTTCACAATTATTAAATGATTCTGTGAGCATGACATTCAACCAAGAAACATCCAAGCGTTGTGAAATTTGAAGAAAAAAAAATATTTAAATATTCACTTAAGCAAGTAATAGCAATGGAGGAATGATCATATACAAACAAAAACGAGAAACTGAAGTACAGGATAACACAAGTTAGTTTATTATTGACGACTACTGCAACGTACAAGTCTTAAAGGACTGTTCAGTTCACGAGCACGCACAGCTAAATTCACAGGAATGAAGACTAGAGCGGCCCCTCTGAACACGCAGCGTAAGCCGCCACGCTTGCTTCTGGTGGGCACCTTGCTTTCTGCACGAGCATTCTTTGGGAGAATGTATTCAGAACCAGGGATCAAATATCCAAGTTTAAAGTTGTTACCGAGGGCACCGGAGAGCAAAAACTTTTTCCAGCCACACGAAAAGAATTTTCAGTCTATCCAAAAGAAATTACTTTGCATAAATGTGTATTCGATGAGTCTACGTACACAACGTAGTGCCAACGCCTTGTGCAGTCTTATGCGGTGCTACCAAACATGTTCATGGTAAGTAACATGTACAGCAGATACCATCTATACATACCTGTGGCTGGTTGCAAAGCTATCATGCAACAATGGGGACCATAAAGTTCAACGTGCATTAAGTGAACTGCTGCTTTCTGAATCAAGGCCACTTCTTTCTGATGACATAAGTATGACAGCTGCCATCAAGCCGATTTTCAACACATCAAATGGATTTCATCGCAGAACTAAACAAAACGGACATCATTCAAGGGCATTTGTAGATAGATGGAATGGAAAGACAGACTGGCATGAAGAAACAACTGTAAACAGCAATATTTCGTTTCCAGAGCTTAGTGACAACAGAGTCACTACGAAGCAGATACTCAACCAAATGGGAAGAAAAAAAAACTAATAATGACAACGAAGTGGCAGAAGTACTGCATTTAGAGCAACATGCCGACACGAAAGAAGAGTACATAAAAAAAAGAACAATTGTGTTGAAGCAAGAACAGTTCAATTCAAGTAATAACAGCAACAAAAACTGCGGGCAAAAGGGCAACGCAAACATAAAAAAAAATACAGCAATTATGACTAACGAAAAATGCGAGAGAAAGCAAAATGAATAAACTGACAAAAGGAGCTCCCAATAACATTGGCCATTAAAAATCACATCTTGATGATTCGAAATGGCTGGAAAAAAATGCCTCCAAACCAAAAGTAAATCCGGCGCATGTTAAAATCTGACTCGTATACCGCTTGGAAGAAGGGACGACATCATCTTCACTCCTCGACTTCATTAAATCAGCGAACCTTTTTCATTTATTTAAGCATGCTCATCATCCATCATTACATAAACTTTGATGGCCTGAGGCAACGAACATCGCTTCAAACAAACAAAAAAAAACCTTCCTTCTCCTAGGCAACTGTTGAAAAATCACTCGAAAGCATGCACACAGCTTTGTTTTCGAAGGGCAGAACTTTGACAAAAAGCTTAGTACCTCTAAACAGCAGTTTGAAAGAAGGTGGGAACCTTTCTTTAGAAGCCATTATATTCACAACAGGGAGGCAGTCTAGCTTCCATTTTATCATAACCTCAACAAAGATAGTCGTAAGGTTAAAATGCAAACAACTCACTGAAACTAAACTTGACACGTGGAACAGGTGCCTTAACCAAAGCAGCTAGTATTATACATACAACAGCCGCTAAAAAAGGTGCTCCCTCTAATCTCCTTCTTCTTGCTAATGGAAAACTATGTACGGCACATTTTAGTGGACGCTCGCATACTGACTCTGGTGACCTGCAAAAGTATGCCCTGTCAGCTCTGCATTAATCTTCAGCTACTAGGACACGTGGTCAAGTTGCAACAAAAAAAAGTGTCATACAAAGAGCTGACTCGACTACATGTAAATCTGACAGATCACAGTTGACATATCAGATGGGTCATACATAGCCACGCACCAATTCTTCCCATTTGCGCCACAGAAGATGGGCTATGAGCACCGAAATGCTTGTTGTCCTGTACGCGTTGACATGCAAATTTAGCTAATGCGAGGTTACAAACAAGAGTAGCTGTACACTACCATGAACCGCTTTCCTTGAAAAAACAGCTAGCACACAGTACACAGTAGATTTGCGAAGTAGGAAAAAATGTCCCCAAACAGCGGAGCAAAATCTACCCTCCGAATCCTAGCAGCCTCAGGGGCCTTTGTTCAGCCACCGTCGACTATGACTTCTGGTACAAGCCAGAACCCTTCCTATGCTACGATAATGGTACAGATTGTGAAAACCGACTACTTGTATTTGCCAGTACAACTTGCTTGAAGTTGCTAGCCGAGAGCAGCACATGGTTCATGCATGGGAACTTCGATCTCGCATGCAAGGGATTTCTGCAGCTATTTTTTATTCTTGTACCACACAGCGAGGGCGTTGCATCAGTTGCTTACGCCTTCATGACAGGGAAAAATCAGGAAGCCTACGAAGAGCTGTGCAGGTTCCGTCGTGACCGGTGCGAACTCCTTGGATTGGTTCTGTACCCGGAACTTGTTATGTGCGACTTTGAAAGGGCGACCATGAATGCTGTCAAGGCAGTGTTTTGAGAAGGCGTTACCATAAAGGCGTGCTTTTTCCACTTGTGCCAAAGCACCTGGCGAAAAATTCAAGAGCTCTGTTTGGCGAACCTTTCTAGGCAAGACAAAGAATTCCGTGCATTCATGGGAACGCTGGACGTTCTTGCTTTCTTGCTGCTTAACGACATAGAAGACGGAATGCCAGTACTAAAAGGCTAAATTCCAGAATCTGCCCAAGAAATAGTAGACTACTCTGATACCACATATGTTCCCGGTTACAAGAGGATAAATTGAGCTACCAACATCGTAACCTTGCGGCGAACATCTCCCACCTATCCCCCTTCAATGTGGAGTGCCCACGCAGCAACTCTTGATGGAGGACACAGAACGAACAACCATGCAGAAGCTCAAAATAGAAGGCTGGAAAGCATGCTGGGCCACAGCCACCCAACCGCGTGGAAAAAGGTTGACGCCTTGCGTTCACAAGAAGCCACCGTGGCCATGAAGATAGAGCAGTGCCAAGTCGTCTTTGTCTTTGGTGTATTTCTTTGCTTCCAGCTGCATTTCTTCACCGTGATAACAAGGCTTCGACTGCGTTTCTTCTTAGCAAGCTGTAACAATGCAAGCTATATATACAACGATTACCGAAGTCGGCACGGAAGCGACTAAACAACGGACAGATACGGGGCGTCCATGAAGAACAATGATGGTGGTGAAAGGGAGGTGGTCCAGAGCAAGTGCGTCTCTGGATCGTTCGGCGCTTCTGCGAATTCACCTTTAGAAGTGTTTTCCTTTGCATGAACTGCACTGCTTGCCAACGCGGTCCGGTATTACATCATACTTCACGCCTTCGTCTGTTCTCAAATCCGAAGAAGAGTCTAATAAAGAGGGCGATTTTCTGTCAAGTGGGTTCCCGGAAAAAATTCTTTTCTTCACTTGGGGACATTTTTTCCTAGACGGTGCTTCCTCGGGTACCTTTTTTCGGGGACGTTTCTTTCTAGGAGGCGACCATATTTGCTTTTATGGATGCCCCCTTGAGTCACTTGATTCGTAAACACAGCACGTGAGAAGCGTGCTGCCGGCTTTACTCAAAGCGGATTTGCAACGCCTGAGCATTACTTCTTGTGAAAGTGATTGTGCGCAGTGGCCGCTCGCGCGCACTTATTTTTGGACAATGCTTGGACATTAGCGCGCGAGCGGCGCGAACTCGATTACTTTTGTATTTTGTAAATAGTGTACAAAGCTCTCCCCTGTCCTTTCTTGCTGTCGCTCCCCTCTATACTTCTCCTCACTATCCTCTCCCTTTCCCTTTCATTTCCGCCGGCTGCAGCTCGGGTGCTTAAGATACTAGATAGCAATTGCCGCGGCCGGCAACACTCTTTTGCTCCACTTTTTTATTTACTTTTTTTTTTTTAAAATAAACCACTAACACCACCAACGCCTGAGCACGTGCACAAGTCCACGGAAAGCGAGCAGTCTGACAGCGCCGAGGTTGTGTTCTGCAGTGAAGTGACAATACAGGACAACACTGGCCGGCGCTGCGGAGCTCAACCTCAAATTCTTTTCCTAAACTAAAACAAAAAAAAATACCTCGATAAAAAGTGCTGAAAAAATAACAACAAAACGAGCTATTAGAGGAATAGTATTTTGCATTTTTGCAGTGAGCACGTCAGTAAATTTTCATCCGAATATGCAGGTTTGTTTGTTGCGTAGTTTTATTGTAGGGCACATTGTTCTTTTGTGGCGTAGTTAAGTTGATGAATGAAGTCCGTGTATTCCATTACAATATTCACTTGCATTTTAACTATTGTACTCAGTAAGTAGGACAATGTATGTATTCTGTTGCACATTTCATTTGTATTTGAATTATTGAAGTGTATATGAAGTCGCTGCTGTCAAAATGGTTCCCTCACCTAGTCAAGCTGTCCTCACAGCTTTTTGTCACGGAAGCCATCAACATTGTATCAATGTTGAAAATAAATTTTTGATTTGATTTGATTTGACTACACTTTATTGCAACTTTGGTATTGTTTTTTTTCTGGACATTATGCTGATTAATTTTAGTCTAAAGATTTGCGCCATGTAGTATATGTTATATCCAGCCTCTTAAGTTTTATATTACTACCGATTGTTGCGTGGACTTCTTTAAAACATTTCCAAAATGCAGCGGTTTGGGCTAGAAAAATGAACCACAAAAACATTACCTTGCGCAGGCAACGTCTTGACACATGATTCAAAAATGCTACTCATATACGTCATCCACGAAAAATCTGGACAGCAAAAGGGAAATAAAAATTTGATGTTGAATTTTTTACGAAGACGTATAGTTTTGCACAAGTTTGTAAAATTTGAAGGGGTGTCACATGACAGGAAATTTTTTCCCGCTAGATATCAGGGAAAATTGAACCACAAATTTCTTGAACTGTTGAATCTGAATTTTTTTGTGAATATCTGAGAGGATCGAGCGCTAACATTGGTGCGTTTGACATGGAATGACCCTTCAAAGATGTTTTAAGTAAAACTCTTGTTTGGGCGAGTTGGTTCATCTTTGAACGGCGCGAAGAAGACGGCACAGAACAAAGGAACACTCTGCGCTCTGCATTTGTCGTGTGCGTTCCTTTGTTCTGTCCCGTCTTCTTCGCGCAAGTACTTACCCGTTGAAAGATGTTTTGCCACCCAAAGCTCTCGCACACAGCCTGAGACAGCGTTCTCGCATTCTTCGAAAAGGAATAGGGGAGGAAAGTTTTCCAAAGGATTTCCAGTGAATCCGAAATTTCCCCTGGCACTAGGGCAGAATGGTACCGTCTTCTCACCAGCACTTTAGCTTATCCACAATGAAGAAGAGAGTGAACGTTCATTCTTCGCTTCCGCCTCACGCTCTCCCCTTTTGTGCGCAGAGCAGGGGTGCGAACGCGAGGAGCAAGTCAAGCAAGGTGCTGCTGGGCCGAAGACACCATTGTTCGCTTTCCTGGAAAACTAGTGCTTACGGCCCCGGTTCAGCTTTAGCAAAATTAAGGGCGCCTTCTCCTTCCCCTCTGCTTCCTGGAAAAGGGTACAGTGGTAAGGGTCTGACCAATACCTTTTGTGGGCAGAGCAGGAAGTGAAAACGTATTCTGGGAATGAAGATTTTTGGTTCGGAACTCAAATATTCATGTGCTGTGTGGAAACAAGTAAAACAAGGAAAAGAAAAAAGCTGCATCAGCAGTCAACCGCACAATGCCGCAATTCTTGAAACATGTTTTTTTTTTCGTTCTTGAAACATGTTTTTTTTTCATACAGATGTTCAGTGAGCCTGTAGGTACCTCGCCGCTCCAGAAAAATAAAAAAGCACCACAACGGCATGCCGCCTAAAATGCAGCCAGGAAAAATTTCAAGCAGCCCAACTTAACTACATATAACCCATTAGGACAATACTAGGTGGAAGCAAGAGACCCGCTGGCTTTTTCTAGCCACTGCCCCCGAGGTAAAGTGACCTGCCTGGGTTCCCCGCTGTGTGGTTAACAATAGGTCACAGTGAGATCGCGGGAACCCACTGAACGAGTCACCGGAAGTTGGGGGTGACAATGGGTCGTCGTCGCTCAAGGGCGGGAGGAAGCAGGGCATAGGCGAAGAGAGCCATGACAACTAGTCGAAAGGGAAAGGGCAGCAGCCTTAGCCAATGGGGTGCGTCATTGCGTTGCGGCCCTCATGGCAGAAGGTATATAAAGCGTGCGTACGGGTCGCACCGTCGCAGGTTTTGCGTGTTCGTGCCATTTCGTGCAGCAGTCGTGGAGATTGTGCGACAGTGTTCCGAGCCCGTTAACCCCGATAATCGAAGATTACGCTGTATCCGAGGACGACTGCAAGGAACGCACAAGCCATGAGTACGCTCGAGCATCCGCGACCTCTGCGTGCAAGCTGCAGTTCAGACTACCTGCCGTCACCTGTTGCGATTCTAGCTGACGCAGGCGTGCTGTCGGACAGGCCTCCAAATGTACCTGAGGAGTCCAGCTGCTCTGTCAATGAACGTGGTGCCTGCATTCCGGCCGAGATCGACGACATCTGTGACCTGTTGAAGGAAAAGGTAGCCAGCATAGAAAAGAACTTCAAAGAACAGGTGCACTTGCTCATCGGAATCCTGCGCGACGCATGCCGCGACGATGGGCTTAGCAGCGTCACGCGAATGAAGATTCTCGAGGTGATCGAACTGCGGGCTATGGGGTGGAAGCTTGACGAAGACGCCACAGAAGACTTCGGCCAGAAGTTTGGAGGCCCGGAGAGCAACGAGTCAAGGAACGTAGCTGCCCTCCTGATGTCCAGACCTCGACAGCGGAGAGCCATCGCGCCGGCAGTTCCACCACCGCATGCGCCGCCGCAGCCTCGAGAGCCATCGAGAACCGAGTCCGTTAATGACGTGAGTTGCAGAATTCCTAAGGACGAAATGGCTATCTGCGACCTCGGTGGAGGAGTCCCAAGTTTCCAGACCTGCCGTCGGGATGATTCTCACATTTCAGAATATGTCAGTCAAGTTACTGTTGGCGGAGATGCTATCCGCATTGCCGCACCAACTGCTGCTCTTGCTGAGAGTGCAGCTCAAGCAGTAGTGGAGTTGTTTTTCAAGCTCTTCTGAAATTCTGACGGCGAAGTGGCATCGACCGCCCCATGCCTTTGGAAACAACGCTGCCCTGCAGGACCCGCGCTTCAAGGCCCGACACCACGAAGAGCTTGTCGGTGCAACATGTGTGACATCAAGGCTAAGAACTGGCTCTCAAGCTGAAGCATCAAAGTACTGTACATTCTTATACTAATAAATGTTTCGCTGTGTGAATACGAGGCTTTGTTGTTTTTCTGCTATTAGTGCAAACCTCTCATCTTTTGCTTTCCAGTGAGTCTGTGCGGGCTAAATAGATTAGTGGGCAACGCTACATTTGGGGCTTTGAGGAGAACCGCAGTGAAGGGCTTTATAATTTTTTTCATGAGTTCGGAGATCATAGTACTGCGAATATTTTTGTATTTTGCCTTCACAGTACGGCTAAAAACTGGTTAGAAAGTGGTTGCTGAGTCTGACATTATTGAACCTGTAAACTCGTTCTCAGCAGCCAAACGCTGCAGACACATAGCCATCATGGCAGGTGAATAAGAGAAGGTTTACTAATCCTGTATTGCTAGCTGGAGCACAGAATGGACAATTACGAAGGCAATCCAACTCATTAGCTAGCATTTGAACCCTGGCTAGCAAAGCTTACGGCTATGGCTATCGGGTGGTACGCAACTGCACTAATCAGCCAGTTGTGGTGGCTGCGCTTCGATGGAAGCGAAATGCAAAAATGCCCATGTGCTCGTACAAAGGCTGAAATTCTAGCAGACGTGCGCTGGTATGGTGGAGCCAGCAGCGACCGCATCGCCAGCGCACCCGCACGGCACAACCCGCGTTAACTGGAAGGCCAGTGCGTTTCCGTCAACCGGTCCGCAAAGCAGACGCGCAGTGAGATCGTTGCGAGAATGGCACCTCGGCGGGAGACCTGCTTTTAAGCGGATGTGTGCAATGTTCGAAATTACAGACCTTTCCCCGCTGAAAACGTGAAGGCGGGAAATGGAGCATACATTGGACACAAGAGAGATGTTCTTGTACAAAAAGATCTTGATGAGATAATCGAAATTGCCCTCACTACAAAAAGACTGGCAGCAGTTCAACGGTTTGTTTTCGTTTGGATTGCTTTTATTTATGTTCCTGAGCAGAAGTTATGAATCGTTCATGAAGGTGGTTCATGAGCAGTTGGACAGCACACCACATAAAAACAAGAACTGCCGACTTCCAGTATATAGCCATGTCCTTCGTCACCAAGGATGTTCTGTAGTGCTGCAACTTTTTACGGTAAGCTTCGTGGCCTGCTTAATGTATTTGGCCACTGAAAATGTGCTGTACAGCGGTTTAAGCTGACCACTTGTTGTAATCCCTGTCAACTTCTCTACAAGTCTTCTTTCCCAACCGAAATGTCTCGTTCCCCGAAAACACTCGTATTATTCGAGGAAACGAAAAAAGGAAAGTTCCTCCTATGTTAACTCAGGAATGTTTCCAGTAGACTGCAAGATGACTCAGGGAGTGGTGTCCAAAGGGTACATGAGTTGACTCCACCCATTTATCAGCAAAATACAGGGTGAAGGGTATAGTCCAGCGCCTTGCTTTTCCAGAATGACTGGTTTTTGGGCCATTCTTCAGGCTTCAGCTTTGAAGAGCTACTCGCAAATGTGAATGCGCCGTAAAGAGACGCCTGGCGCTTTTCGTTTCTGCCAAGACTGCGAGAGTGTCATCCGGGAAGGAGATCTTTCACGGGAAAACAAACCTTGCAAAGAAAGTGGCTTACAAATTTCCCCAAGTGGTTCATAAAATTTGCAGTAGTAGTGTCTTTGCAAGATGCGATGCAGTTCTGTTCAAACTTCCACATGACGATGCAGGAAAGAAGATGGAAAAAATAACTGGACAGGAGTTGGAGCTGGCACATGGGACAACAATTCACGAAGCAATTTCAGTACAAACCTAATGATGGCGTGCTACATCTAGTTTCTATTGGTTTCAGGTTGGGCTGATCACCGATTCTGAGCAACCATGGCTGTGTTGCAGTCCCGACGGCAGTGTGACATCGGGCGGCACATCTCAATTATTTAAACTAAGGGTCCTTACTGTCTAAGGAACAAGTGTCTGATTGACCCAGACAAAGAAATCAGCTATGTGCCATCCATTATGTGAATGCACACTTACAGTTGCGTAAAACCCATTTATACTACACGCAGTTAACATGATAATGCTGTATGTCCTGGGAATCGACACGGCTTTACTTTATGTTTATTGTCCTCAGAGATGCATAGCTCTAACAATCAAACAGGACGAAGCATTTCTTGCCGAGTGTATACAAAAGTTAGAGGACTCTTATTTCAGCTATTTCCTGAAAGCACTGATTAAATGAATGCCCAACGGCATTTTGTAAATAATGTACAAAGCTCCCCCTGTCCTTTCATGCTATCGCTATCGCTGTCTGCAAACTAAACGAGAGTTGCATCACGGCCGCGCTCGATCCAGGTGGCCGTGGTTGCATCCACCTTTCGCCCCTTCTGTTAACCAGATGGCGCCGCGCGCTCTCCCCAAACTGCAGCTTATGTGCAGATTCATACATATCGCCCTTTGTTTTCGGGTTTTACTCTTTTTGTAAGTGGAGAGGGGGACCATTGGGAGATATTTTGAGTTAAGTTTCGGGTAAAAATTGCAATATTCAGCAAAAAGTTCCATACTCTGGGTTTTTAAAGGGACCCCGAAATGATTTCGATGGGCGTATTCTAGTGCAACAGATCTGTAGAGGTGGCCTTTGCCAAGTTTGAAAGCTCTGCGTGGACCCTATATTTTTTTTTTAAATCTCTGCTCGCAATAGCTCACAACCGATTAGGGAGACACCTCAGAAAGCCGCGTCCCAAAACCCAATGACGTCAGTAGGCATCCGGCCAGTTTGAAGGCTCGCCCAGACTGCCCACTGACGTCATCGGAGTGGGGGACACGCACGAAGGAAAAAAAAACAAGAGACATCGTCCGGCGATAGCCTTGAAGCCTATTCATAAAAAGTAAAAAGGGGAGAGTGTCCATCCGGATCACGCAACCCCACCTAGTGGAAATTCTAGGTGGCGTTGGATCACGCCACGTGGTAGCGTACGGTAATATGTATGCCCGCTGCGCAGAGCAGCGCGGCAAACAAACTATCAACCTCTTTGCGGTAGACGTCCGCACCACGGGCTGTGCAGACGCTCACACTAAAACATACCAACGCCGAAACATCAGGGTAGAGTGCCTAATTAGGGAGGGAGCGGCTTCACGTGCACTTGGCGAGCGAAGGCTGGCCGCTTGGCGTCGCGCTCTCTCCTTAGTATTCTTTTCCTCCACAGGGACGTGGCGCGGCGAGTTCTCGCCCTAATGGGGTGCGAGCTATTGCGGACAGCAATTTTTAAAAATTATTTCTAAATTATAGAGTCCACGCAGAGCTTTCAAACTTGACTCGAATACCCGCAAAGGCCACCTCTACAGATATGTTGCACTAGAATATGCCCATCGAAATCATTTCAGGGTCACTTTAAAGGGTCCCTGAAAGGGGTGTCTGAGGTTGGCAAACAAATACTTGCATTATGTAGAGCGTAGGCCACTGAACGTTCATGCCGCGTACAATACATCAAAGGCGAGTAGATAATTTACAATACATTTTCAAAAACTACCTCTCTCGAGCCTCGCGGCGACCAGCGGCGGTGAACTTCCGCCCGAATCCGTACTCATTACGTCAGTTTGTACTCTTTACGTCACAAGTGCTGGGCTATGATTGGTTCGCGGTGCCAACGTGAAATCACGCATTTAACGAACTAGAAGCTCTAGATACTTCACACTCTTACTCTTTTCGGAAACATTTCGCATTTCAGCAAGCAGAGTTGTCGTTTATATGCATGTTTACGCAGTTATTGTGTGTTCGATGTCGGAAATTAGTACTGCACTTCCGGTTTACAATGTTTTCGTCTGCTCGTGCCGCTTGTGTCACTCCGCCGGCGCCGCCGTCGAACCGAATCGAGAATCGAGGTGCGATTTGGAGTCACCGCACTACTGATTTCTGTCGCGACCTCCGTCGCATGCGCAATCAAAATGTACCGGCCGTGCTGTGTCGTTGGTTGCAAAGCCAGGGTTCGGCAAGATGTTGCCCTTCGTCACTGTCTGCCGAAAGATGGAAGTGAGCAAACCGTCGATCGTCGTCGTCAGGATTCAGCGCTCGATTTCTGAACGGCGTGTCCTTAAAAGCTTGGCCGACGCGCTGCACCGATCGTCGCTTGCGAACTGCCGCCCCACTACAAGCAGGGAGACACGGAGCGGTGAGCATCGCTGCGCCGCCCTACCCAAGCTCCGCTCACAACCGGTGTCGCACTTCGCCGCCGTGCAGCAATGCCTGAGCGCTGCTTGGGATGGTGTACAAATATCACAAGGCAAGATCGCCTTGTTATCAGAAATACTTCTCGAGCAGCGACAAAGCACGCCTGCTTATGTTGCGAGCTTTCGGCAACGGCACCGCTCGCGGGCGCTCAGGGCGACGAGCTCTGCTGCTGCCTGGCTGCCGTGGTCGTCGCTAGGCCTATTGCCTCTTTGGCATCGAAGCTGCAGCGGCCGGCGCTTCGGAAGTCGCCTGAGCTATAATACAAGGCTTACTCTACACATCGCTTTGCAGTCAACAGCATCATCTCACAATAAAATAATAGTATGGTCACTTTCCGCGACTCCTTCTGCAGCGAAGCGAGCGGGAGCCAGGCGAGCCGGACCCCACGTCGGGCCAGCGGCAGCTGCGAGACGGTTGTGGCAAGAAATTTGCTCGTATCACAGTCGTTACCTTTACCAGCAGCTCAGTATTGGTCAGCGATCCTCAAAAATGACACATTTTTTCACATTTCTTATCCCAGGGTTTATTATTTACGTCAAGAACACACTTTAGCTCGTTTTTATGTCGCCGGCAGACGGGATCCAGGCTGGCCGGCCGGCCGGCATGCTCGGCGTACATCACGTTCGCACAAGAAAATGCAAAACAGCCATGATACCAGCGAGGATGCTTCCCAGATTCGAGCAGCGAAAATATGTCTGTGCAAAAGTGGATCTTTCGGCAACGACACCGCCTGCGGCAACGCCGCGCGACGAACTGCGCGCTGGTCCCAGGCTGCCCTAGTCGTCGCTAGGCCTATCTGGTTTCGCATTGAAACCACAGCTGACGGCGCTTCGGAAGTTGCCTGCGCTATAATAAAAGGCCTACTATTCACATCGCTTTACTGCGAACTCGTCCCATAATAAAAGATATGTTCGATTTCCACGATGCCTTCAGCAACGGAGCTAGCAGACGGTAGGCGAACCGCACCAAGTAGCAGCAGCACCAAATCGGCTGTTGGATGAAATTTGCTTGTATCGCAGTCATCACTTTTACCAGCAACTCGGTATTGGCCAACGATCGTCAGAAATTATGCATTTTTGACATGCATCTATCCAAGGGTTTACTATGGACGAGAACAAACAATACTAGCGCGTTTTTCAGTCGCCGGTGGCCGGCATCAAGGCTGGCAGGCCGGTCCGGCGTGGCTCGGCCCCGAGCGCCCTGAGCAGCGCGCTGTACGGCATCATGACGCTGCCGCTCTCCGCACTCGTATTGGCTCCCGCTTCCCGTCGTTGCGTTTTCCGCGCGCGGCTTGTCGTAGACATCCAGCAGGTTGGACGCAGGCGACGAGCTGCGATCGGTTGTTACGACGTCGTTCACAACGGCGCGCCGCAGCGAATCGCACACACTTTTCGCACATGTGTCCCCGCCTTAAGGCTGAAATCCCATTTCGGCACTCATCCGCAAAAGTCGTTCCTTCAGCTCGGGGTTTATAGTACGAGAGAAGCCGCAGCGACGGTTGCGAGACACAGGTGAGCATAGCAGACAGCGGGAAAGCGAGCGAGCGATCGAGCGAAAGAGCGCGTCAACCGGAAGTAAACAAACCGATCTCGTCGATGACGTAAGTGTGGGCGGAGAATGGTCCCGGCCTGTAATCTTTATTTTTTTATGGTTCGCTCCGGTGTACGAGTTGAGAGGGAAAAGGCTGGTGGTCATTTTTAATAGCCATTATCTCTGGTTCCGCACAAGGTAGATCAAAAATTTTTGCGGTAGGATGATGGATCGTTCAATGTCTATCAATACTTAAACTTCTCTTTGCCTACATGGACACCGTTTCAGGGACCCTTTAACGGGAACACAATATTTGTGGAGCGAATTTATGTGTGAATAAGTTTGCGGGGATAGGGTAGCCTCATCTGGCACATGACAGGGTTAACTGGAGAGATATATAGTTGAGGCCTTTGTCCTGCAGTGGGTGTAGTCAGGCTGATGATGATGATGTGCTCTCTATCGGTCATGAAAAATGTGCTATGTCAAGCCCATGGTGGGCTTTCGCAGGATCGAGGCGCTGTTAAACACTCCCCATCTGGGTGAGTTCAAGCTTCGAAATGGCTTTTGTGAAGCGTACGAAATATCATGCACGTTGTTGGAGGAATGTGCCTGCCACCCTACAATGAATGCAGCGCATTAACTACTCAGTAACTGGTACGATCTATTGGGACACTGTTGACAAGCGCATGCAAGCCCTAAAATGGTGTGTTGTGTTGTGCTAGGTTCAGTGCCGCACAAGACTATCATGCGACAAGCTCAAGGTAATAGTAGAATGTTTTTTTCTCGGAAATTTTGTAAAAAATAGTGTAGCTCAACGATGGTATAAAGGGCTTAAAGAGGCTCTAATAAAGTTTGCATCTTCATGCCTTTCCCTCTTTTCTCATCACTTTTCGCACGCTGGAAGGTCGGCGCTCCTCAGCCGGCCCCACCTCCGGGGGCGGAGCTTACCGACTCCGCCGAGGCTACGCGGTGCATTGGCCGCGGCCGTGGTAGCTGCCTGATGTCTGAAAGAATCTAACCAATAGTCATCTCACGGTGGAAGCGAGCATTTAAAAAGTCACCGGTAAGGGCTCGCCAACTTTCGCGCGTGATTGTGTGTTCTCTGCTGCATGTAGAAAGGTAGTATTTGAATCAGGTGCTCAGGACAACAAAATGTAGTGATTGAGAGTTGATGTGGTCTCCTCGGAAGGTGTTTCAGAGCCTCTTTAATTAAAAGTTATTTCGTAATACCTTGATCATTAAAGGGCAAGCATTTTATAAATGACACAAGCGTAAAGAACGTTGGATAACCTCAGCGGCCATCCTTGGATCTCAGGCAATAAACCTCCTTCCCAGGAAGGAGAAAGGGGCTGAGGTTCTGTTTGTTATAATAAATTGACTACATTTTATATAATCTACAGTTTGTGCATGGGCGTCCGAAAGGGGGGGGGGGGGGGGCAAGGGGGGCGGTCGCCCCCAACCCTGGAATTATGGATATTATTTATGCTCTAGCAGAAAACAACTACCCAGCTTGATTAGCACGCTTAGGTGATATTAAGTTGTCAGATTTCGCTTATTGAGTTGTTTGTTCATTAGTTAAATCCAATGTTTGTTCTCCAAGCCTAGCACTTTGCTGCCTCTAATTTTTGTTTCATGCGCTCAGTTTAGACCACAAATAGTTCCTTTTTGGTGCTAACCTACCGCCTCCCCCATGCCCGGCCATCGGATGCACCCCTCTGCAAAAAGTTCTGCGGACGCCCTTGAGTTTGTTTAAAACTTCTGTTCCGTTTAAAAATTTAAAAACACGTGACGTCAACAAGAGCATCTTCACTTAAGAGCAGTGTTGATGGAATGGCTTGAGTTCATTGTAAAACACAGCAAAATATTTTCAGAGCGGAAGCTCTACCACAAGGTCATGTCGCTCCGGAGAATGACCTTCAAGCGGCGGAGCGGGGATGTGGGCATCATAATTTCGATAATAAGTACAGTCAGACAGGTTGGGAGGAATTGGGGAGAGGCGATCGACGCCAATGGCGGTAGCGCATTAACCAAGCCGTCGACGCGAGAGCGAAATTCCTGGCAGAGGGTGACGGCGCCGAGAAAGGGTGTAGGCGCCGCAGTTTACCCGCCGAAGTGGCTCACGCTCGTCTACTGATCCGGAGTACCCTGGTTCGAATCCGATCGCGGCGGCCGCGTTTCGATGGAGGCGAAACGCAAAAGGCGCCCGTGTGCTGTGCGATGTCAGCGCACGTTAAAGATCCTCAGGTGGTCGAAATTATTCCGGAGACCTCCACAACGGCATCTCTTTCAATCCCACCTTCCTCCCTCTTGCGCAAGCCTTCCAGCGTTCTCTAGAACAATATTTTCATAAGCTTCTTTTATTGCGAAAGCAATACTACGCCAGGTCTAACCGCTCGTCGCGTGGTCCGTGGACCCCCCTGCTCCTCTAGGAGCCGCCGCCGCGCCTATCAGATGGAGTGACGCCCGCCTCTCTGTTGCTATGGCGACGCGTGACGTCAGCTTGCTTTCCGCACGGAAGCCAGGAGGAGCTGGTCGTGCCGCGCTCCTCGAGGAGACTCGCCATGGAAGTCGCCGACGAAGAGTGCATATCAGAATCTAGTTGCTGTACTGCTTCTATTCCTTTCGCAACCAACCAGGTTTAACCAGAGCTAAACCACACCAATTTTTTGCCGTGTGTCGCCATCACACGACAAACTGCCTTTAAGCTAGCGCTGTCCTAGATGGCACACATATTTAACTGTGTCATTTTAAAGATGAAACAAGCTTGCAAAGACAATATCGTAAGAATTTGCCTGCCAAAGCAGTGACAGAAACAACTGCTTGCGTGCATGGTTATGAAGCGTTCTTTTCTACCTTAGTGAGCGGGTGAAAAGCTTTTGTACTGAAGTTAGCTTATTATGTTGTGACCATTGTGTTCGCCAAGCTTATAAAAGAATATGGGTAGAATTCTCTAACAAACTCTCTATGCGAATGCAGTTCGCCAGGGAACGAATCGCCCCGCCATCTAATCGACCAAGTGAGATGGATGAATGGTAAGAGTCCTTTTTGAAACGGGGCAGTGGGGGGCACTACAAGGCCCAGAAATGTATTTTTCTTTCTTTAAACTTTTTCTTCCATAAACACAATTTCTGAACATGTTGGCTTCAAATCGCGCGCACTTTGTTGCAGCAACATCTAAAAAATGGCAAATGAACATATCTTCAAATGCTTTCACAATCATTAAATGATTCTGTGAGCACGACACTCAACCAAGAAACATTCAAGCGTTGTGCCATTTGAATAAAAAAGATTACAGATTTCAATATTCACTTAAGCAAGTAATAGCACTGGAGGACAGATCTAGTACAAACAAAAATGAGAAACTGAAGAACAGGATAACACAAGTTGGTTTATTACTGATAACTACTGTAACATACAAGACTTAACGGACTGTTCAGTTCACGAGCACGCACAGCTAAATTCACAGGAATGAAGACTAGAGCGGCCCCCTCTGAACACACAGCGCCAGCCGCCACACAATCACAGCAGCGGACAGGGAAGCATGTGCACATCTCGCTTTTTTGCTCAAGCTTGCCTTTGGTGGGCACCTTGCTTTCTGCATGAGCATTCTTTGGGAGGAGGAGGAGGAGGAAAACTTTTATTCGTATTTACAGTGAGAGGTCGATGGGGCGAGCCGGAAGGGCCCGCCCCTTACAAACACTAAGAGGGATCCCTAGTCCGGGATCCCTGTAGCTTCCGCAGCGGCCCGGGCTCTAGCTACCAATGCCTGTTGGGCTTGGAGTTCGGAGCAGCCGCGCAGGGCAGCTTCCCAGTCCTCTCGAGTGGGGTGGAGGTGGGGTGGGTAGGCAGGATTGGAAGGGCATGCCCACACCATGTGGTAGGTGTCCGAAAACTCCTCCTCACAGTGTGGGCACGCGCCCGAGAAAGAAGAATTGAAGTGCTTAAGTACTGCCGGGCACAGTACAGTATTGGTATAGAGGCGGAGAAGCCAGCGCTCCTCCACCCTGGTGAGGCCTTTACAGGGAGGGGGATAGAGACCATGAAAATTTTGATAAAGAGAGGTGATCTCTTTAAAGGTGATGGCCGGATTGAAATTGAATTCCGGATCAGGCTGCGGATGAGGCGACGCCCGGTGAGTAAGCGCGCGGGCGGCAGCGTCTGCTGCCTCGTTCCCCTCAAGACCCGCATGAGCCGGAGCCCACACGATGGTACGATGGGTCGGAAACCCTGTGTATTCGCATGCGTGGAGAATTTTGAAGGCACGGTCTGGAATATACCCTTGCTCAATATTGCGGCAGGCGCCCCTGGAGTCCGTAATAATGACTCGGGACTCTGGATCTGCGGCGGCCAGTGCAATGGCGATCTCTTCCGCAAATGTAATGTTTGGGGCACGGAAAGTAAGGCCCTGAACTGTAGTCTTTTGGTGGATGACGGCTGCCGTGTACCAACCCCCATGGTGTGGGCCGGCCGCATCCACATAGAAGACACCTGGCTTATGGCCATATTGTTGAGAAATAGCCTCCGCCCGCGCGAGACGGCGACCATCATGGGTGTCTGCAGTCATGTTCTTCGGAAGGGGTCGCACCTGGAGTGCAAAGCGCCAGGCTTCAGGGATGCGGACCCGTTCTTCTGTATGTGTTGCATATGATATGTGTAAGCGGGTCAGAAGGCGGCTCCCCGCAGGTGTTTTGCTTAGGCGCAAGTATTGATTGTTAAGATGAGCTTCTCGTAACTCCCCAAAGGTGTTGGTCATCCCCAGACCGAGGAGACGCTTGTTGGACGTCGTTATGGGGAGGTCGAGCGCTCTCTTATAAATCTTGCGGAGAACTACTTCTAAGGCATTCTCATCGCATTTGCGTAGGTGGAGGTAGGGAGCCGAATATAAAATCCGGCTGGTCACGAATGCATTGGCCAGCCGCAGGGCATCTTTGCATCGTAGTCCCCCCCCCTTTTATTGGACACCCGGCGGAGCATCCGACCCACCTGGTCCCCCACCTTACGTAGCTTGTTTAGGGTAGTGTCTATCTTGCGCCTATGATGAATGAAAAGCCCCAGTACCCGGATCTCCTCGTGTTCAGGTATCGGTCCGCTAAGTAGGGAAAGGGCAATTTTGGTTGTGCACTTTGAGTTGGGGCGTATGTGCACAAATTCAGATTTGCTCGGGGAGCATTCAAGACCACAGCGACGAGCGTATTCGTCCACAATAGCTGCCGCTTGTTGCAGGTTGGTCTCGATGTCTCCAACCGATTGTTGTGTTGCCCAGAGGGTGATGTCGTCCGCATACAGAGCGTGCTGCACACCGGCGACCTCTGCCAGCTGGGTAGCGAGCTTCATCATGGCCAAATTAAATAGTAATGGCGAGAGGACTGCTCCCTGTGGGGTCCCTCGTGTGCCAAGTTGATATGGGCCATATTCTGTGTCTTGCAGCCGGATATAGGATCGGCGATCTGTAAGGAATTCTTTGATATAATTGAAAGTATTGCGCCCACAGTCTGTTTGCGACAAGTGGGATAGGATGATCTCGTGGGTCACATTGTCGAAAGCCCCCCGCAGGTCAAGTGCGACGACTACGTTATCATTGCTGGGGTGCTCGACGGGGTCGAGAATCTCCTTGTGAAGTTGCAACAGGACATCTTGTGCGGATCGGTGTGGGCGGAAACCGTACATGGTGTCTGCGAAAATGTAAATGGGAGAATGTATTCAGAACCAGGGATCCCCAATCCAAGTTTAAAGTTGTTAAGGAAGGCACCGGAGAGCAAAGCAATAAAACCCTTTTCCAGCCACATGAAAAGAATGTTCAGTGTATCCATGCTTCTGTGTAGCTATGCTTCTCTGAGGACAATAGGCATAAAGTAAATAAATGTAGATTCTCAGGACATACAGCAGTATCATTACCTGCGTGTAGTACGAATGTTTTTTACGCAACTGTAAGTGTCCATTCACATAATGGATGGCACATAGCTGATTTCTTTGTCTGGGTCAATCAAACGCTTGTTCCTTAGACTGTAAGGACCCTTAATTTCAATAAGTTGAAATGTGCCGCCCGATGTCACACTGCCGTCGGGACTGAAACACAGCCATGGTTGCTCAGAATCGATGATCAGCCCAACCTGAAAGCAATAGAAAGTAGATGTAGCATGCCATCGTTAGGTTTGTACTGAAGCTACTTCGTGAATTGTTGTCCCATGTGCCAGCTCCAACACCTGTCTAGCTATTTTTTCCATCTTCTTTCCTGCATCGTCATGTGGAAGTTTGAACAAACGGCATCCCATCTTGCAAAGGCACTACTACTGCAAATGTTATGAACCACTTCGGGAAATTTATAAGCCACCTTCTTTGCAAGGTTTGTTTTCACGTGAAAGATCTCCTTCCGGGATGAAACTCTCGCAGTCTTGGCGGAAACGAAAAGCGCCAGGCGTCTCTTTACGGCGCATTCACAGTTGCGAGTCGCTCTTCAAGGCTGGAGCCTGAAGATCTTCAGGATGGCTCAAAACCAGCCATGCTGGAAAAGCAAGGCGGTGGACTCTACCCTTCACCCTCTATTTTGCTGATAAATGGGTGGTAGTCAACCCATGTACCCTTTGGACACCACTCCCTGAGTCATCTTGCAGTCTACTCTAAACAAGCTGAGTTAACATAGAAGGAGGAACTTGCCTTTTTTCGGTTCTTCGAATAATACGAGTGCTTTCGGGGAACGAGACATTTCGGTTGGGAAAGAAGACTTGTAAAGAAGTTGACAGGGATTACAACAAGTGATCAGTTTAAACCGCTGTACAGCACATTTGCAGTGGCCAAATACATTAAGCAGGCCACGAAGCTTACCGTAAAAAGTTGCGGCACTACAGAACATCCTTGGTGACGAAGGACATGGCTAAATACTGGAAGTCGGCAGTTCTTGTTTTTATGCGGTGTGCTGTCGAACTGCACACGCGCACTTTTCGTCCTTGGTGCCACCTTCATGAACGATTCATAACTTCTGCTCAGGAACATAAATAAAAGCAATACAAACAAAAGGAAACCATTGAACTGCTGCCAGGCCTTTTGTAACGAGGGCAATATCGATTATCTCATCAAGATCTTTTTGGACGACCTTTTTGTAGAAGAACATCTTTATGCAATGTATGCTCCATTTCCCGCCTGCACGTTTTCAGCGGTGAAAGGTCCGTAATTTCGAACATTGTACAAATCCGCATAAAATCAGGTCTCCCGGCGAGGTGCCATTCTCGCAACGATCTCACTGCGCGTCTGCTATGCGCACGGGTTGACGGAAGCGCACTGGCCATCCAGTTAACGCGGGGAATGCCGTGCGGGGGCGCTGGCGATGCGGTCGCAGCTGGCTCCACCATACCAGCGCACGTGTGCTAGAATTTCACCCTTTTTACGAGCACATGGGCATTTTTGCATTTCGCTTCCATCGAAGCGCAGCCACCACAACTGGCTGATTATGAGGCAGTGCAGTTACGTACCACCCGATAGCCATAGCCGTAAGCTTTGCTAGCCAGGGTTCAAATGCTAGCTAATGAGTTGGATTGCCTTCGCAGTTGTCCTTGCTGCGCTCCAGCTAGCAATAAAGGATTAGTAAACCTTTTCTTATTCACCTGCCATGGTGGCTATGTGTCTGCAGTGTTTGGCTGCTGAGAACGAGCTTACAGGTTCAATACCAGACACAGCAACCACTTTCTAACCAGTGTTTAGCCGTACTGTGAAGGCAAAATGCTAAAATATTCGCTGTACTGTGATTTCAGAACATATTAAAGAAATTATAAAGCCCTCCACTGCGGTTCTCCTCAAAGTCCCAAATGTAGCGTTGCCCACTAATCTATTTAGCCCGCACAGACTCACTGGAAAGCAAAAGATGAGAGGTTTGCACTAATAGCAGAAAAACAACAAAGCGTCGTATTCACACAGCGAAACATTTATTAGTATGAGAATGTACAGAATTTTGATGCTTCAGCCTGAGAGGCAGTTCTTAGCCTTGATGTCACACATGTTGCACCGACAAGCTCTTCGTGGTGTCGGGCCTTGAAGCGCGGGTCCTGCTTACAGGGCAGCGTTGTTTCCAAAGGCATGGGGCGGTCGATGCCACTTGGCCGTCAGAATTTCAGAAGAGCTTGGAAAACAACTCCACTACTGCATGAGCTGCACTCTCAGCAAGAGCAGCAATTGGTGCGGCAATGCGGATAGCATCTTCGCCAACAGTAACAGTGCTGACATATTCTGAAATGTCAGAATCATCCCGACGGCAGGTCTGGAAACTTGGGGCTCCTCCACCGAGGTCGCAGATAGCCATTTCGTCCTTAGGAATTCTGCAACTCAAGTCATTAACAGACTCGGTTCTCGATGGCTCTCGAGGCTGCGGCGGCGCATGCTGTGGTGGAACTGCCGGCGCGATGGCTCTCCGCTGTCGAGGTCTGGACATCAGGAGGGCAGCTACGTTCCTTGACTCGTTGCTCTCCGGGCCTCCAAACTTCTGGCCGACGTCGTCGAGCTTCCATCCCATAGACCGCAGTTGAATCACCTCGTGGATCTTCATTCGCGTGGCGTTTCTAAGCCTATCTTAGCGGCGTGCAGGATTCCGATGAGCAAGTCCACCTGTTCTTTGAAGTTCTTTTCTATGCTGGCTACCTTTTCCTTCAACAGGTCACAGATGTCGTCGATCTCGGCCGGAATGCAGGCACCACGTTCATTGACAGAGCAGCTGGACTCCTCAGGTACAGTTGGAGGCCTGTCCGACAGCACGCCTGCGTTAGCTAGAATCGCAACACGTGACGGCCGAGAGTCTGAAATGCAGCTTGCACGCAGATATCGCGGATGCTTGACCCTATGCATGTCTTGCGCGTTTCTTGCAGTCGTCCTCAGAAACAGGGTAATCTTCGAATATCGGGGTTAACGGTCTCGGAACACTGTCGCCCAATCTCCACGACTGCTGCACGAAATGGCACGAACACGCAAAACCTGCGGCGGTGGGACCCAGACGCACGCTTTATATACTTTCCGCCATGAGGGCCGCAACGCAATGACGCACCCCATTGGCTAAGGCTGCTGCCCTTTCCCTTTCGACTAGTTGTCATGGCTCCCTTCGCCCATGCCCTCCCTCCTCCCCCCCCTCGAGCGACGACCCATTGTCAGCCCCAACTCCTGGCGGTATTGTGCGGTTAACTGCTGGTGCAACTTTTTTTATTTTGCTTGCTTTACTTGTTTCCACACAGCACATGACATGAAAATTTGATTTCCGAACCAAAAACCTTCACCCCGAGAGTTCGTTTTCACTTCCTGCTCTGCCCAAGAAAGGGTGGGGAGGGAGATAGGTCACTGGTTCACCATTGTACTCTTTTTCCCTGAAGCAGAGACGGGAAGGAGGGGGCCCTTAATTTATTTATTTATTTATTTATTCAAAATACCCCCAAAGGCCCTCATTTGAGGGTATTACATGGGGGGGGGGAGTAAGTACAAAGCATTGTTATAAGGTTAAAAATATTGCACTAAAATAAAATAGAAATCACAAAATATTAATCATAAATAGGCATTCGCAGAAAGGGTCGCAACAATGCACATAACAGCAAAATTTGAGCATAAATAACAGCACCGCTAGAAAAAGAAAAAGACGACACTGGAAAAGGTGCGCTGAAGTACAAAACAAAAATTATAAAATAAAAAGAAGACAAGGCAGAAGAAAACAGCGCTCAAAAAATACCTTTTTAGTTGTTGAAACATGAGTGCATAAGATGTTGGAATTTATTTAGATCAGATTCTGTGGCAATTTCTGATGGCAAAGCGTTCCATTCGGTTATTGTGCGTGGTAAAAAAGAATAGGCATAATGGAATGACTGGCAGTTAATGCGTTTAACTTTGTAAGGATGATCGCGACGTGGAAAGATAACTGGCGGTGGCTGAAAGAATTCATCATGAAGGGAAGGATGGTGATAAAGCTTGTGGAAGAGTGATAGACGGGAAATTTTTCGGCGCAGTGCTAAGTTATCTAACTCGGCTTTAGTCTTCAATGAGGTGACGCTGGTGTAACATGAATAATCAGAAAAGATGAATCGCGCAGCACGGTTTTGCAGGGCTTCGATGTTACTGATGATATAATTCTGATGAGGATCCCAAATGGCAGACGCGTATTCGAGTTTCGGACGGATTAATGTGGTGTACGCTAGTTTTTTTACATGTGTCGCGGCCTCTTTTAAATTATGTTTGAGAAGTCCGAAAGTACGGTTAGCGGAGGAAGAGTGAGATTAATATGATGATTCCATGATAAGTCGGATTGAAGGTTAATGCCAACATACTTGTAACTTGTGGTGAATTCTACACTATTGTTATTAAGAAAGTAGGCGGTAGGAATACGTGGCTTGTTGGTGAAAGACATGAGCTTAGTTTTGGAAAGATTTAAAGGCATTAACCAATTAGAACACCATGTGCTTATCGCTTCAAGATCAGACTGCAGTGGCTGGCTGTCAGTGTTACAGGTTATACGTCGATAAAGCACACAATCTTCAGCAAATAGTCTGATTCTGGACGTCACGCAATTGGGTAAGTCATTAATATAGATGAGGAAAAGTAAAGGTCCCAGTACACTGCCTTGAGGAACTCCAGACGTAACATTAGCGTAACATGAGTTAGAGTTGTTAACTGATGTGAACTGAATTCTAGATGAGAGAAAATCTGCTATCCATGCAATAATATTAGGGTGAATGTTCAGTTGGGAAAGTTTAAGCAACAACCTTTGGTGTGGAACGCGATCAAATGCTTTAGAAAAATCTAAAAATATTGCGTCAACTTGAAAACCAGCGTCAATCAGTGCATGAATATCGTTAATAAAACCGGCAAGTTGGGTGTCGCATGAGTAGCCCTTGCGAAAACCGTGCTGATGATCGAAGATAATGTTATTATCTTCAAGGTAGTTGATGACCTGAGTATGTATAATATGCTCGAGTAATTTACAAACTGTACTTGTTAAGGAGATGGGACGATAGTTAAGCGGAGAAGTACGATCACCTGATTTGAAAATGGGTATTATCTTAGCTATGCGCCAGTCGTTAGGAATGGTGCCAGTTGATAGCGACTGGGAAAATAATGCGGTTAACATGGAACAAATGCTATGTGATGTATTCCTTAAAATTTTATAATTGAAGCCCATATGATCAGCGCTAGAAGATGTTTTGAGATTGTTTAGTAGAGATAAAATACCAGGCTCACTGATGACTATCTCGTCCATAGTTAGTTCCACTAGTGCGCTTAATGTAGGCAAGGAAGTAATGTCTTCATCTGTGAACACAGTTACAAACGCATCGTTAAGAAGTTGAGCGCACTCTGAATCAGGGATGGGAACACCAACAGAATCTCTAAGTGTGATGTCAGGTCGAATTGCTGGGTTTACCACACGCCAAAAACGGCGAATATTATTTTTCAGCATGGACGACAAGTCATGAGAAAAAAAGTTGCGCCGAGTAGATTTTAATAGTGCCTTATAATCATTTTCACATGCTCTGTATTTGTCATGTGAACTCACAAGACCATTCAGTTTTGCCTGTCTGTATAGTTTTTTCTTTTTGTTGTTCAGCCGCCGAAGACGGTTGGTAAACCAAGGAGAACTGCTATCACAGGTAATGGTTAACATAGGAATGAACTGATCGATGAGATCATTGAGGGCAGTTTTAAAAAGGATCCAGTTCTGCTCTATAGAGCGAGAGTAGAAATCATGCAAATATTTATCAGAAAACATTAATAATTCTGCATTAATTGCATCAAAATTTGCTTTGCCGTAACATCTTATTTTCTTTTTAGTAGTTATCTTTTTACTAGCGCGAAATTTAATGTGCCCAGTGATAACATCGTGGTCAGAGATGCGTTCCTCATGGGTTATGCCTGAAAATATATCAGGTTTGTTTGTGAGAACTAAGTCAAGTACATTGGAAGAGGCTTTAGTTGATCGTGTTGGTTGGTTAATGAGTTGTGTTAATGAAAAATCAAGGCAAGTGCTGAGAAAAGAATGTGCTTCTGCATCTGTGTCCACTACGGAAAGTGTTGACCAATTAATTCTTGGAAAATTAAAATCTCCAAATATAATAAAAGCGGAATTGGGAAAACGCGCATACATTTCACTGAGCACCCGATGATATTCATCTGAAAACGCACCAGACATATCGGGAGGACGGTAGAAAACGCCGATGATGACACGAAATGCACCACCATTCAAAGAAACCCAAACACATTCAAGGAAAGAATCGATAACGATAGGTGTGGTAATGAAATCTTCCTTTATCGCGATGAGAACACCGCCCCCCCTTCGCAATTGTCTATCGCAGCGAAAAAATTTGAAATTGCATGCACTGCTAAAGATGTTGACATCATGAATAGTGTCGTTCAGCCACGTCTCAGTTAGTACCACTAAAGAAGCTTGACATGAATCGATGAAAGATGATAGTGCAATACCGTTAGCTACAACACCTCTAATGTTGGTGTACAAAAACAGCCATTTGTTATCATTACCACAATGTAATTTGGCAGGTGAGGTGGTCGATGAACCCAGATTAACGGAAACGGAGGGAGGACGTCATTCGCCATCCTCGCGCCCTGATACAAGAATGGCTCGACTTTCGTTGGTGTTCCACATGTAAAGATCATCATTAACGAAGAGCTTGTTGAAAACGAGTCGCACTTTATCCCCATCTTTCTTAATAGATTTTGAAAACTGGAGAAGCTTCCGTCGCTTTTCGCGAACGGCTTCGGAGTAATCGCGCGAGATGCTTAAATTAGTGTTTTTTAACTTATAGCCGCGGCTCATGACAGTGTCAACTTCCCTTTCATTAAAAATTTTGGCTATGATAGGCCGCTTTTTCTCGGAAGAAAAGCGGCCCACGCGATGTGCTCTAGAAACAGATTCAACAGTAAGCCCAAGTTTTTCTTTACAAAAGTCATTTACGAGACGTTCAGACTCCTCCCAAGTTTCCGACTTCTCTGGATCATCTATGCCGTAAAATAGAACATTGGATCGCCGAGAGCGATTTTCAAGGTCGTCAATTTTTTCCTGTACAATTGCGAGACCCTTGTCACTGTTCACCACGAGCTCAGGAGATGGTGCGGTTGCAAATTTCTGCTCTAGATCGTGAACTCGCTTTGTTAGTTTTTCTAAGTCAATTCTTAAGTCTGCGTGAATCTGAAGCACTTTGTTGACAGAGTCTTGAAGGACTGCATTGCTAGCTTCAAGGCGTAAGATGGAACCAGCCACAAGGTCCAGCTTTTCCTCTTGAGCCTTAGTCATGGGTCCCGGGTTTAGCTCGACATCGCCTCCCAAAACTAGCAGACACCATAAATAGGATACACCAGCGCGGTAACTTTTCAAAACATGAGGTGGCCACGACACCGCTAAAAGACAGACGTCATCGTCACGGTAAGAATAAGCGTCATAGTAACCAACCTGTAGATACATCAGTGGTGAGCGTGGGATCGCAGTGGCGGTGCCGTGGCCCAGAGGGGCGTCGAAAGGCGCGTACTTTTGTACCGCCCGATCAGCAGTCATAGTCCCACGTTGCCAGACAGAATCGACCACTGCGTCCAGAAGTGGCGGAGCATCCAGAATAGGTGACGCAGGCAAAAAACATGTTGATAGGCCGCAGTCGGTTGACGTACACGCGCCGAGCTGGGAGCTTGTATCGTTGAGGCATTCCGTCTTGTGCATCGTCCATGGCCGGCCCAGGAAAATCAGCAGCAGCACCTGTAGATACATCAGTGGTGAGCGTGGGATCGCAGTGGCGGTGCCGTGGCCCAGAGGGGCGTCGAAAGGCGCGCACTTTTGTACCGCCCGATCAGCAGTCATAGTCCCACGTTGCCAGACAGAATCGACCACTGCGTCCAGAAGTGGCGGAACATCCAGAATAGGTGACGCAGGCAAAAAACATGTTGATAGGCCGCAGTCGGTTGACGTACACGCGCCGAGCTGGGAGCTTGTATCGTTGAGGCATTCCGTCTTGTGCATCGTCCATGGCCGGCCCAGGAAAATCAGCAGCAGCACCTGTAGATACATCAGTGGTGAGCGTGGGATCGCAGTGGCGGTGCCGTGGCCCCTGAACCGGGGCCGTAAGCACTAGTTTTCCAGGAAAGCGAACAATGGTGTCTTCTGCCCAGCAGCACCTTGCTTGACTTGCTCCTCGCGTTCGCACCCCTGCTCTGCGCACAAAAGGGGAGAGCGTGAGGCGGAAGCCAATTGTGGATAACCTAGAGTGCTGGTGAGGAGACGGCACCAGTGTGCCCTAGTGTCAGCGGAAATTTTGGATTCACTGGAAATCCTTTGGGCAACTTTCCTCCCCTATTCCTTATGGGGTCACTCGCGTGCAGCCGGCCGGGAAGGCGCGCTTCCGTGCCAGCTATGCGCGGGCGTTCTCGTGTCCCCAACCCGTGGCGCAAAGTCACAGCCACGGCGGGTTCGGACGAAGTAGGCAACGAACAGAGTACGCTAGGAAACCGTTTATTTACCTAGCGCAAGGCAAAGCACACTGCGGAAGAATGTTCTATCCGATAATAGATGGTTCAGCAGCTTACCAAGTCGTCGTCGACCGGCGATGGATAGTCCGGAGAGGCGCGGGCAGGAGACGGGGTCGGCGGGGCAGTGGGGCAGTCACGCCGCGGCGGCGAGAGAGAGACTTCCAGAGCCTTTGTTCCCGCGCGAGCTCTCCACGACATTGCCCCCCCTTGAGCAACCGGTTGCAATCAAGAGTCGTTCACCCCGTCCCTAAGGCGCCAGGGCGTAGGCGTGATGTCACGTCCGAGCTGGGGTGAGGAGAGTGGCCGCGTGCCCACTCCCCACGCCCGGCGGCGGGCGCTTCGTCGCGTGACTCGGCGCGGGGCGGCGAGGGATATCTGTATATCCCACATCCTTTTCGAAGAATACGAGAACGCCGTCTCAGGCTGTGTGCGAGAGCTTTTGGTGGCAAAACATCTGAAATGTCATTCCATGTCAAACGCACCCACGTTTTCGCTCGACCCTCTTTGATATTTCTGGCTCTTTATTGAACCGTCGATATCCCTGATATCTGATATCTAGCGGGAAAAAAATTTCCTGCCATGTGACAGCCTTTTAAATTCTAGAGACTCTTTGTAAAAATTCAATACAAAATTTTCATTTCCTTTTTGCCGTCGAAATTTTTCGTGGACAACGTATATGAGTAGTATACTTGTATCATGTGTCAAGACATTGCCTGCACAAGGTAATGTTTTTTGTAGTTCGTTTTTCTAGCCCAAAGCGCTCCATTTTGGAAATGTTTTAGACAAGTCCACGCGACATTCGTGAGCAGTATAAAACTTTTAAGAGGCTGGCCATAACATGTACTACATGGCGCAAATTAAGCTTTAGACGAAAATTAATGAGTTGCTTCGGGACGTTCAGCCCTAATAAACTAACTAAAAAAACAATACCAAAGTTGCAGTCAAGTGCAGTGTGCTGCATATTCGGATGAAAATTTACTGACGTGCTCACTGCAAAAATGCAAAATACTATTCCTCTAATAGCTCGTTTTGTTGTTATTTTTTTCAGCACTTTTTATCGAGGTATTTTTTTGTTTTAGTTTAGGAAAAGAATTTGAGGTTGAGCTCCGCAGCGCCGGCCAGTGTTGTCCTGTATTGTCACTTCACTGCAGAACACAACCTCGGCGCTGTCAGACTGCTCGCTTTCCGTGCACTTGTGCACGTGCTCAGGCGTTGCAAATCCGCTTTGAGTAAAGCCGGCAGCACGCTTCTCACGTGCTGTGTTTACGAATCAAGTGACTTAAGGGGGCATCCATAAAAGCAAATATGGTCGCCTCTTAGAAAGAAACGCCCCCGAAAAAAGGTCCCCGAGGAAGCACCGTCTAGGAAAAAATGTCCCCAAGTGAAGAAAAGAATTTTTTCCGGGAACCCACTTGACAGAAAATCGCCCTCTTTATTAGACTCTTCTTCGGATTTGAGAACAGACGAAGGCGTGAAGTATGATGTAATACCGGACCGCGTTGGCAAGCAGTACAGTTCATGCAAAGGAAAACACTTCTAAAGGTGACTTCGCAGAAGCGCCGGACGATCCAGAGACGCACTTGCTCTGGACCACCTCCTTTCACCACCATCATTGTTCTTCATGGACGCCCCGTATCTGTCCGTTGTTTAGTCGCTTCCGTGCCGACTTCGGTAATCGTTGTATATATAGCTTGCATTGTTACAGCTTGCTAAGAAGAAACGCAGTCGAAGCCTTGTTATCACGGTGAAGAAATGCAGCTGGAAGCAAAGAAATACACCAAAGACAAAGACGACTTGGCACTGCTCTATCTTCATGTCCACGGTGGCTTCTTGTGAACGCAAGGCGTCAACCTTTTTCCACGCGGTTGGGTGGCTGTGGCCCAGCATGCTTTCCAGCCTTCTATTTTGAGCTTCTGCATGGTTGTTCGTTCTGTGTCCTCCATCAAGAGTTGCTGCGTGGGCACTCCACATTGAAGGGGGATAGGTGGGAGATGTTCGCCGCAAGGTTACGATGTTGGTAGCTCAATTTATCCTCTTGTAACCGGGAACATATGTGGTATCAGAGTAGTCTACTATTTCTTGGGCAGATTCTGGCATTTAGCCTTTTAGTACTGGCATTCCGTCTTCTATGTCGTTAAGCAGCAAGAAAGCAAGAACGTCCAGCGTTCCCATGAATGCACGGAATTCTTTGTCTTGCCTAGAAAGGTTCGCCAAACAGAGCTCTTGAATTTTTCGCCAGGTGCTTTGGCACAAGTGGAAAAAGCACGCCTTTATGGTAACGCCTTCTCAAAACACTGCCTTGACAGCATTCATGGTCGCCCTTTCTAAGTCGCACATAACAAGTTCCGGGTACAGAACCAATCCAAGGAGTTCGCACCGGTCACGACGGAACCTGCACAGCTCTTCGTAGGCTTCCTGATTTTTCCTTGTCATGAAGGCGTAAGCAACTGATGCAACGCCCTCGCTGTGTGGTACAAGAATAAAAAATAGCTGCAGGAATCCCTTGCATGCGAGATCGAAGTTCCCATGCATGAACCATGTGCTGCTCTCGGCTAGCAACTTCAAGCAAGTTGTACTGGCAAATACAAGTAGTCGGTTTTCACAATCTGTACCATTATCGTAGCATAGGAAGGGTTATGGCTTGTACCGGAAGTCATAGTCGACGGTGGCTGAACAAAGGCCCCTGAGGCTGCTAGGATTCGCAGGGTAGATTTTGCTCCGCTGTTTGGGGACATTTTTTCCTACTTCGCAAATGTACTGTGTACTGTGTGCGAGCTGTTTTTTCAAGGAAAGCTGTTCATGGTAGTGTACAGCTACTCTTGTTTGTAACCTCGCATTAGCTAAATTTGCATGTCAACGCGTACAGGACAACAAGCTTTTCGGTGCTCATAGCCCATCTTCTGTGGCACAAACTGGGAAGAATTGGTGTGTGGCTATGTGTGATCCATCTGATATGCCAACTGTGATCTGTCAGATTTACATGTAGTCGAGTCAGCTCTTTGTATGACACTTTTTTTTTTGCCACGTCGATCTTTGTTGCAACTTGACCATGTGTCCTTGTGGCTGAAGATTAATGCAGAGCTGACAGGGCATAGTTTTGCAGGTCACCAGAGTCAGTATGCGAGCGTCCACTAAAATGTGCCGTACATGGTTTCCCATTAGCAAGAAGAAGGAGATTAGAGGCAGCACCTTTTGTAGCTGCTGTTGCATGTATAATACTAGCTGCTTTGGTTAAGGCACCTGTTCCACGTGTCAAGTTTAGTTTCAGTGAGTTGTTTGCATTTTAATCTTACGACTATCTTTGTT
Source organism: Amblyomma mixtum (assembly GCF_055824585.1). Lineage (NCBI taxonomy): Eukaryota > Metazoa > Arthropoda > Arachnida > Ixodida > Ixodidae > Amblyomma > Amblyomma mixtum. The sequence continues at coordinate 50,758,792 of NC_143013.1, forward strand.
GTGGTTATGATAAAATGGAAGCTAGACTGCCTCCCTGTTGTGAATATAATGGCTTCTAAAGAAAGGTTCCCACCTTCTTTCAAACTGCTGTTTAGAGGTACTAAGTTTTTTGTCAAAGTTCTGTCCTTCGAAAACAAAGCTGTGTGCATGCTTTCGAGTGATTTTTCAACAGTTGCCTAGGAGAAGGAAGGTTTTTTTTTGTTTGTTTGAAGCGATGTTTGTTGCCTCAGGCCATCAAAGGTTTTGTAATGATGGATGACGAGCATGCTTAAATAAATGAAAAAGGTTCGCTGATTTAATGAAGTCGAGGAGTGAAGATGATGTCGTCCCTTCTTCCAAGCGGTATACGAGTCAGGTTTTAACATGCGCCGGATTTACTTTTGGTTTGGAGGCATTTTTTTCCAGCCATTTCGAGTCATCAAGATGTGATTTTTAATGACCAAAGTTATTGGGAGCTCCTTTTGTCAGTTTATTCATTTTGCTTTCTCTCGCATTTTTCGTTAGTCATAATTGCTGTATTTTTTTAATGTTTGCGTTGCCCTTTAGCCCGCAGTTTTTTGTTGCTGTTATTACTTGAATTGAACTGTTCTTGCTTCAACACAATTGTTCTTTTTTTATCTACTCTTCTTTCGTGTCGGCATGTTGCTCTAAATGCAGTACTTCAGCCACTTCGTTGTCATTGTTTGTTTTTTTTCTTCGCATTTGGTTGAGTATCTGCTTGTTAGTTACTCTGTTGTCACTAAGCACTGGAAACCTAATGCTGCTATTTACTGTTATTTCTTCATGCCAGTCTGTCTTTAAATTGCATGCATCTACAAATTCCCTTGAATGATGTCCGTTTTGTTGAGTTCTGCGTTGAAATCCAGTTGATCTGTCGAAAATTGGCTTGATGGCAACTATAATAGTTATGCCATCAGAAAAAGGTGACCTTTATTCAGAAAGCAGCAGTTGACTTCATGTACCTCAAACTTTATGGTCACCATTGTTGCAGGCATTTGTGTCGCTGTTTTCTATAAAAAGGGCTGAATAATTACTGGGTGTTGGAAGACATTGGATCGCTTTTGCAACCAAGCCGCACGTATGGTAGATGGTTTCTGCTGTACTACCTGTTCATGTTACTTACAATGGGCATGTTTGGTAGCGTCGCACAAGACTGTATAACACATTGGCACTACATTGTGTATGTGGACTCATCGATACACATTTATGTGTAGTAAATTGTTTTGGATACACTGAACATTCTTTTCATGTGGCTGGAAAAGGGTTTTATTGCTTTGGTCTCCGGTGCCTTCCTTAACAACTTTAAACTTGGATTGGTGATCCCTGGTTCTGAATACATTCTCCCAAGGAATGCTCATGCAGAAAGCAAGGTGCCCACCAAAGGCAAGCTTGAGCAAAAAAGCGAGATGTGCACATGCTTCCTTGTCCGCTGCTGTGATTGTGTGGCGGCTGGCGCTGTGTGTTCAGAGGGGGCCGCTCTAGTCTTCATTCCTGTGAATTTAGCTCTGCGTGCTCGTGAACTGAACAGTCCGTTAAGTCTTGTATGTTACAGTAGTTATCAGTAATAAACCAACTTGTGTTATCCTGTTCTTCAGTTTCTCATTTTTGTTTGTACTAGATCTGTCCTCCAGTGCTATTACTTGCTTAAGTGAATATTGAAATCTGTAATCTTTTTTATTCAAATGGCACAACGCTTGAAAACAAACCTTGCAAAGAAGGTGGCTTACAAATTTCCCGAAGTGGTTCATAACATTTGCAGTAGTAGTGCCTTTGCAAGATGGGATGCCGTTTGTTCAAACTTCCACATGACGATGCAGGAAAGAAGATGGAAAAAATAGCTAGACAAGTGTTGGAGCTGGCACATGGGACAACAATTCACGAAGTAGCTTCAGTACAAACCTAACGATGGCATGCTACATCTACTTTCTATTGCTTTCAGGTTGGGCTGATCATCGATTCTGAGCAACCATGGCTGTGTTGCAGTCCCGACGGCAGTGTGACATCGGGCGGCACATTTCAACTTATTGAAATTAAGGGTCCTTACAGTCTAAGGAACAAGCGTTTGATTGACCCAGACAAAGAAATCAGCTATGTGCCATCTATTATGTGAATGGACACTTACAGTTGCGTAAAAACCATTCGTACTACACGCAGGTAATGATACTGCTGTATGTCCTGAGAATCTACATTTATTTACTTTATGCCTATTGTCCTCAGAGAAGCATAGCTATAACAATCAAACAGGACGAAGCATTTCTCACCGAGTATATACCAAAGTTAGAGGACTCTTATTTCAGCTATCTCCTGAGAGCACTGATTAAATGAATGCCCAACGGCATTTTGTAAATAATGTACAAAGCTCCCCCTGTCCTTTCATGCTGTCGTTACCGCTGACTATCGCTGTCTGCAAACTGAACGAGAGTTGCATCACGGCCGTGCTCCATCCAGGTGGCCGTGGTTGCATCCACCTTTCGCCCCCTTCGTTAACCAGATGGCGCGCGCTCTCCCCAAACTGCAGCTTATGTGCAGATTCATACATATAGACCTTCGTTTTCGGGTTTTACTCTTTTTGTAACTGGAGAGGGGGACCATTGGGAAATATTTTGACTTTAGTTTCGGGTAAAAATTGCAATATTCAGCAAAAAGTTCCATACTCTGGGTTTTTAAAGGGACCCCGAAATGATTTCGATGGGCGTATTCTAGTGCAACAGATCTGTAGAGGTGGCCTTTGCAGGTATTTAAGTCAAGTTTGAAAGCTGCGTGGACCCTATAATTATTTTTTTCAATACCTCTGCTCGCAATAGCTCACAACCGATTAGGGCGACACCTCACCAAGCCCGTCCCAAAATGCCCACTGACGTCCCGATGACGTCAGTGGGCATCCGGCCAGTTTGAAGGCTCGCCCAGACTGCCCACTGACGTCATCGGAGTGAGGGACACGCACAGAGGAAAAAAAAACACAGGAGACGTCGTCCGGCGATAGCCTTGAAGCCTATACATAAAAAGTAAAAAGGAGAGAGTGTCCATCTGGATCACGAAACCCCACCTAGAGGAAATTCTAGGTGGCGTTGGATCCCGCCACGTGATAGCGTACGGTAATATGTATGCCCGCTACGCGGAGCAGCGCGGCAAATAAACTATCAACCTCCTTGCTGTAGACGTCCGCACCATACGCTGCGCAGACGCTCACACTAAAACATACCAACGCCGAAACATTAGGGTACAGTGCCTAATTAGGGAGGGAGCGGCTTCACGTGCACTTGGCGAGCGAAGGCTGGCCCCTTGGCGTCGCGCTCTCTCCTTAGTTTTTTTTTTTTTTCGTCCATAGGGACATGGCGCGGCAAGTTGTCGCCCTAATCGGGTGCGAGCTATTGCGAACAGCAATTTTTTAAAATTATTTCTACATTATAGGGTCCACGCAGAGCTTTCAAATTTGACTCGAATACCCGCAAAGGCCACCTCTACAGATATGTTGCACTAGAATATGCCAATCGAAATCATTTCACGGTAACTTTAACGGGAACACAATATTTGTGCAAAGAAATTGTGTGCGAATAAGTTTGCGGGGATAGGGAAGCCTCATCTGGCACATGACAGGGTTTACTGGAGAGATTTAGGAGAGGCCTTTGTCCTCCAGTAGGTGTAGTCAGGCTGATGTGCTCTCTGTCGGTCATGAAAAATGTGCTATGTCAAGCCCATGATGGACTTTCGCAGGAACGAGGCGCTGTCAAACACTCCCCATCTGGGTGAGTTCAAGCTTCGAAATGGCTTTTGTGAAGCGTACGAAATGTCATGCATGTTGTTGGAGGAATGTGCCTCTCATCTCACAATGAATGCAGCGCATTTACTACTCAGTAACTGGTACAATCTTTTCGGACACTGTTGACAAGCGCATGCAAGCCCTCAAATAGTGTGTTGTGTTGTGCTAGGTTTAGTGGCGCACAAGTTTAAGAACATCATGCGACAAGCTCAAGGTAATAGAATGCTTTTTTCTCGGCAATTTTGTAAAAAAGAGTGTAGCTCAACGATGGTATAAAGGGCTTAAAGAGGCTCTAATAAAGTTTCAGTATGTTAAAGAACGTTGCTTCACGAATATTGTCCCGCAAGATTTTTTGTAATGCCCTTTGTAGAGGCTGAGTTATCTGCAGTCAAACTGAATTTCAGCATCTTCGCGCCTTTCCCTCTTCTCTCGTCACTTTTCGCACGCTGGAAGGTCGGCGCTCCTCAGCCGGCCCCACCTCCGGGGGCGGAGTTTACCGACTCCGCCGGGGCTACGCGGTGTATTGGCCGTGGCCGTGGTAGCTGCCTGACGTCTGAAAGAATCTAACCAATACTCATCTCTCAACTTGTATACGCTGGTGCGAGCTACGGTGGAGGGAGCGAGCATTTAAAAAGTCACCGGTAAGGGCTCGCCAACTTTCTTGCGTGATTGTGGATTCTCTGCTACGTGTAGAAAGGTAGTATTTCAATCAGGTGCTCAGGACAACAAAATGTAGTGATTGAGAGTTGATGTGCTCTCCTCGGAAGGTGTTTCGGAGCCTCTTTAATTAAAAGTTATTTCGTACTACCTAGTGATCACAAAGGACAAACATTTTATAAATGGCACAAGCTTAAAGGACGTTGGGTAACCTCAGCGGCCATCCTTGGCTGGCCAAGGATCTTAGGCAATGAACCTTCTTCCCAGGAAGGAGAAAGTCGCTGAGGTTAAGTTCGTTTTAATAAATTGACTACATTTTATCTCATATAGAAAGATCCTGAGATCCTTGGCTGGCCAAGGATCTTAGGCAATCAACCTTCTTCCCAGGAAGGAGAAAGTCTCTGAGGTTCTGTTTGTTTAATAAATTGACTACATTTTATCTCATATAGAAAAATCCTGAGATCCTTGGCTGGCCAAGGATCTTAGGCAATCAACCTTCTTCCCAGGAAGGAGAAAGTCGCTGAGGTTCTGTTTGTTTAATAAATTGACTACATTTTATCTCATATACAAAAATCCTGAGATCCTTGGCTGGCCAAAGATCTTACGCAATCAACCTTCTTCTCAGGAAGGAGAAAGTCGCTGAGGTTCTGTTTGTTTAATAAATTGATTACATTTTATCTCATATAAAAAGATCCTGAGATCCTTGGCTGGCCAAGAAGCTTAGGCAATCAACCTTCTTCCCAGGAAGGAGAACGTCGCTGAGGTTCTGCTTGTTTAATAAATTGACTACATTTCATCTCATATACAAAAATCTTGAGATCCTTGGCTGGGCAAGGATCTTAGGCAATCAACCTTCTTCCCAGGAAGGAGAAAGTCGCTGAGGTTCTGTTCGTTTTAATAAATTGACTACATTTTATCTATGCACAGTTTGTTTAAAACTTGTGTTCCGTTTAAAAATTTAAAAACACGTGACGTCAAGAAGAGCATCTTCACCTAAGAGCAGTGTTGAATGGAATGGCTCGAGTTCATTGTAAAACACAGCAAAATATTTTTAGAGCGGAAGTTCTACCACAAGGTCATGTCGCTCCGAAGAATGACCTTCAAGCGGCGGAGCGGGGGTGTGGCGAAGCACATCCCTTCAGCATTATAATTTCGATAGTAAGTGCAGTCAGACAGGTTGGGAGGAAGAGGGTAGAGGCGACTGACTAGCTGCCGCACGCCAATGGCGGTAGCGCATTAATCAAGCCTTCGACGCGAGAGCGAAATTCCTGGCAGTGGGTGGCGGCGCCGAGAAAGGGTGTAGGCGCCGCAGTTCCGCCGCAGTGGCTCACGCTCGTCTACTCATCCGGAGTACCCTGGTTTGAATCCGATCGCGGCGGCCGCGTTTCGATGGAGGCGAAACGCAAAAGGCGCCCGTGTGCTGTGCGATGTCAGCGCATGTTAAAGATCCTCAGGCGGTCGAAATTATTCCGGAGACTCCACTACGGCACCTCTTTCTCTCTTTCAATCCCACCTTCTTCCCGCTAGCGCAAGCCTTCCAGCGTTCTCTAGAACAATATTTTCATAAGCTTCTTTTATTGCGAAAGCAATAAAACGCCAGGTCTAACCGCTCGTCCCGTGGTCTGTGGACCCCCTGCTCCTCGAGAAGCCGCCGCCGCGCCTATCAGATGGTGTGACGTCAGCCTCTCCGTTGCTATGGCGACGCGTGATGTCAGCTTGCTTTCTCCACCACAGCAGGAGGCGGTAGACTGGCGCAGACTACAAACCGGTACCTACCCACACCTTCACAAACTACACAATATTTCCCTACACAATATGCAGACGAATGTCCGTGGTGTCAGGGTAAACCTACACTAGAACATATCACATGGACCTGCCCTAAGGCAGACTTAGAGCCAAGAATAAACCCGAGTGTGATGCAGTGGGAGCACTTGCTGGCCAGCGAGGACGAGGAAGCGCAACGATTCCTTATGCGCCGAGCCACGATGGCAGCAGTCAAGTGCGGCATCCTGGACCAAGGATCGACCACGGCGCCCAGTGACCCGTAAGGGTCACGAACACCAATTTATTGACAATAAAGTTTTTTCCATCCATCCATCCATCCACCACAGCCTGGAGAAGCTGCTCGTGCCGCGCTCCTCGAGGAGACTCGCCATGGAAGTCACCGACGAAGAGTCTATATCTGAATCTAGTTGCTCTACTGCTTCTATTCCTTTCGCAACCAACCAGGTTTAACCAGAGCTAAACCACACCAATTTTTTGCCGTGGGTCGCCACCGCACGACCAAGTTTACGCTAGCGCTGTCGTCCTCGCGCTCTTTTCGCTATCGCCTTCGATCCTGCTCTGCGTTCCCTCTATCTAATCCTCCGATGCGCTCAATCGCTCGGTTACGCCGAGGCACGTCGCTCAACGCAGTAACGGCCGCCTCAGACATGCACTGTAAAAAAAAAACAAGTCCTAAGTGTTCCTTTAACTTGTGCACTTCCGCTTCTGCGCTGCTGATTATTCGATACAAACGCACAGGAGGCACGTAAACGACAGACACAAAGCCGTTAAGCCATTGGAGGGGAAATTAAGGCTGCTCGCCTAGATGGCACGCATATTTAACAGCTTCATTTTAAACATGAAACAAGCTTGCAAAGACAATATCGTAAGAATTTGTCTGCCAAAGCTGTGACAGAAACAGTTGCTTGCGTACAGGGTCGTCCACTCTTAGTTAGTACGCGTTAGCGCGTGGCCGCACTCTTCAGAGGGCCACCGCGTGCGACACAGTCGCTCACCGCAGCAAAGTGGCGCAGGAGAATGTTTACCTGGACATGGTGCTTCGCGTCATCTGCCACTTCGCTTCGACGCGCAGCCATTTCGGACGCAGTGACCCTCCAAAGAGGGCGGCCACACGCTAGCGCATTCTAACTAAGAGTGGACGGCCCTGTACATGGTTATGAAGCATTGTTTAGTGAATGGGCGAAAAGCTTTTGTACTAAAGTTAGCTTATTATGCCACGACCACTGTGTTTGCCAAGCTCAAAAGAATATGGGTAGATCGCTCTAACAAACTCTCTATGCGAATGCAGTTCACCTGTGAACGAATCATCCCGCCATCCAATCCACCAAGAAAGATCGATGAATGGTAAGAGTCACGTTTGAGGGCGGAGGGGGGGGGGGGGGCGCTACAAGGCCCAGAAATTTATTTTTCTTTCTTTAAACTTTTTCTTCAATAAACAGCGTTTCCGAACATGTTGGCTTAAAATCACGTGCACTTTGTTGCAGCAACACCTAAAAAAATGAACATATCTTCAAGTGCTTTCACAATTATTAAATGATTCTGTGAGCATGACATTCAACCAAGAAACATCCAAGCGTTGTGAAATTTGAAAAAAAAAAAATATTTAAATATTCACTTAAGCAAGTAATAGCACTGGAGGACAGATCTTATACAAACAAAAACGAGAAACTGAAGAACAGGATAACACAAGTTAGTTTATTATTGACGACTACTGCAACGTACAAGACTTAACGGACTGTTCAGTTCACGAGCACGCACAGCTAAATTCACAGGAATGAAGACTAGAGCGGCCCCCTCTGAACACGCAGCGTAAGCCGCCACGCTTGCTTCTGGTGGGCACCTTGCTTTCTGCTCGAGCATTCTTTGGGAGAATGTGTTCAGAACCAGGGATCAAATATCCAAGTTTAAAGTTGTTACGGAGGGCACCGGAGAGCAAAAACCTTTTCCAGCCACACGAAAAGAATTTTCAGTGTATCCAAAACAAATTACTTCGCATAAATGTGTATTCGATGAGTCTACGTATACAACGTAGTGCCAACGCCTTGTGCAGTCTTATGCGGTGCTACCAAACATGTTCATGGTAAGTAACATGTACAGCAGATACCATCTATACATACCTGTGGCTGGTTGCAAAGCTATCATGCAACAATGGGGACCATAAAGTTCAACGTGCATTAAGTGAACTGCTGCTTTCTGAATCAAGGCCACCTTTTTCATATGACATAAGTATGATAGCTGCCATCAAGCCGATTTTCAACACATCAAATGGATTTCATCGCAGAACTAAACAAAACGGACATCATTCAAGGGCATTTGTAGATAGATGGAATGGAAAGACAGACTGGCATGAAAAAACAACAGTAAACAGCAATATTGCGTTTCCAGAGCTTAACGACAACAGAGTCACTACGAAGCAGATACTCAACCAAATGGGAAGAAAAAAAACCTAACAATGACAACGAAGTGGCTGAAGTACTGCATTTAGAGCAACATGCCGACACGAAAGAAGAGTACACAAAAAAAAGAACAATTGTGTTGAAGCAAGAACATTTCAATTCAAGTAATAACAGCAACAAAAACTGCGGGCAAAAGGGCAACGCAAACATAAAAAAAAATACAGCAATTATGACTAACGAAAAATGCGAGAGAAAGCAAAATCAATAAACTGACAAAAGGAGCTCCCAATAACCTTTCTTTAGAAGCCATTATATTCACAACAGGGAGGCAGTCAAGCTTCCATTTTATCATAACTTCAACAAAGATAGTCGTAAGGTTAAAATGCAAACAACTCACTGAAACTAAACTTGACGCGTGGAACAGGTGCCTTGACCAAAGCAGCTAGTATTATACATGCAACAGCAGCTACAAAAGGTGCTACCTCTAATCTCCTTCTTCTTGCTAATGGAAAACCATGTACGGCCCATTTTAGTGGACGCTCGCATACTGACTCTGGTGACCTGCAAAACTATGCCCTGTCAGCTCTGCATTAATCTTCAGCCACAAGGACACATGGTCAAGTTGCAACAAAAGATCGACGTGGCAAAAAAAAAGTGTCATACAAAGAGCTGACTCGACTACATGTAAATCTGACAGATCACAGTTGACATATCAGATGGATCACACATAGCCACACACCAATTCTTCCCAGTTTGTGCCACAGAAGATGGGCTATGAGCACCGAAAAGCTTGTTGTCCTGTACGCGTTGACATGCAAATTTAGCTAGTGCGAGGTTACAAAGAAGAGTAGCTGTACACTACCATGAACAGCTTTCCTTGAAAAAACAGCTCGCACACAGTACACAGTAGATTTGCGAAGTAGGAAAAAATGTCCCCAAACAGCGGAGCAAAATCTACCCTGCGAATCCTAGCAGCCTAAGGGGCCAAATTTGTTTAGCCACCGTCGACTATGACTTCCGGTACAGCCGGCCAAAACTTTAGCTGGCGTGAGCGAGGGCCGCGTTTTCTGTGCTCCTGCGCTTTGGGAAGAAGCAAACTTGTGGAAATCTCAATATTAAGCACGGGCTTAATAAGCCTGTGCTTAAATTTGATATTTTCGCAAGTTTGCTCCGTAATAAGCTGCAGGAGCACGGAAAACGCGGCCGTCACGCACGCCAGCTAAAGATTTGGCTGGCTGTACAAGCCAGAACCCTTCCTATGCTACGATAATGGTACAGATTGTGAAAACCGACTACTTGTATTTGCCAGTACAACTTGCTTGAAGTTGCTAGCCGAGAGCAGCACATGGTTCATGCATGGGAACTTCGATCTCGCACGCAAGGGATTCCTGCAGCTATTTTTTATTCTTGTACCACACAGCGAGGGCGTTGCATCAGTTGCTTACGCCTTCATGACAAGGAAAAATCAGGAAACCTACGAAGAGCTGTGCAGGTTCCGTCGTGACCGGTGCGAACTCCTTGGATTGGTTCTGTACCCGGAACTTGTTATGTGCGACTTTGAAAGGGCGACCATGAATGCTGTCAAGGCAGTGTTTTGAGAAGGCGTTACCATAAAGGCGTGCTTTTTCCACTTGTGCCAAAGCACCTGGCGAAAAATTCAAGAGCTCTGTTTGGCGAACCTTTCTAGGCAAGACAAAAATTCCGTGCATTCATTGGAACGCTGGACGTTCTTGCTTTCTTGCTGCTTAACGACATAGAAGACGGAATGCCAGTACTAAAAGGCTAAATGCCAGAATCTGCCCAAGAAATAGTAGACTACTCTGATACCACATATGTTCCCGGTTACAAGAGGATAAATTGAGCTACCAACATCGTAACCTTGCGGCGAACATCTCCCACCTATCCCCCTTCAATGTGGAGTGCCCACGCAGCAACTCTTGATGGAGGACACAAAACGAACAACCATGCAGAAGCTCAAAATAGAAGGCTGGAAAGCATGCTGGTCCACAGCCACCCAACCGCGTGGAAAAAGGTTGACGCCTTGCCTTCACAAGAAGCCACCGTGGCCATGAAGATAGAGCAGTGCCAAGTCGTCTTTGTCTTTGGTGTATTTCTTTGTTTCCAGCTGCATTTCTTCACCGTGATAACAAGGCTTGGACTGCGTTTCTTCTTAGCAAGCTGTAACAATGCAAGCTATATATACAACGATTACCGAAGTCGGTACGGAAGCGACTAAACAACGGACAGATACGGGGCGTCCATGAATAACAATGATGGTGGTGAAAGGGAGGTGGTCCAGAGCAAGTGCGTCTCTCGATCGTTCGGCGCTTCTGCGAATTCACCTTTAGAAGTGTTTTCCTTTGCATGAACTGCACTGCTTGCCAACGCGGTCCGGTATTACATCACACTTCACGCCTTCGTCTGTTCTCAAATTCGAAGAAGAGTCTAATAAAGAGGGCGATTTTCTGTCAAGTGGGTTCCTGGAAAAAAATTCTTTTCTTCACTTGGGGACATTTTTTCCTAGACGGTGCTTCCTCGGGGACCTTTTTTCGGGGAGGTTTCTTTCTAAGAGGCGACCATATTTGCTTTTATGGATGCCCCCTTGAGTCACTTGATTCGTAAACACAGCACGTGAGAAGCGTGCTGCCGGCTTTACTCAAAGCGGATTTGCAACGCCTGAGCACGTGCACGGAAAGAGAGCAGTCTGACAGCGCCGAGGTTGTGTTCTGCAGTTAAGTGACAATACAGGACAACACTGGCCGGAGCTGCGGAGCTCAACCTCAAATTTTTTTCCTAAACTAAAACAAAAAAATACCTCGATAAAAAGTGCTGAAAAAAATAACAACAAAACGAGCTATTAAAGGAATAGTATTTTGCATTTTTGCAGTGTGCACGTCAGTAAATTTTCATCCGAATATGCAGCACACTACACTTTATTGCAACTTTGGTATTGTTTTTTTTTCTGGACATTATGCTGATTAATTTTAGTCTAAAGATTTGCGCCATGTAGTATATGTTATATCCAGCCTCTTAAGTTTTATATTACTACCGATTGTTGCGTCCAAAATGCAGCGGTTTGGGCTAGAAAAATGAACCACAAAAACATTACCTAGCTTGCGCAGGCAACGTCTTGACACATACTTGAAGGAATTTTTGAGCGCTAAAAAACCACGGAAAAAGGACGAACACACGGGACGAAGCGCTTTAGCGCTCAAAAATTTAGTTTTTTAGCGCTCAAAAATTCCTTCAAGTATGTATTTCCAACTAGCCCCAGTAGTAGCTCTTGACACATGATTCAAAAATGCTACTCATATACGTTATCCACGAAAAATCTGGACAGCAAAAGGGAAATAAAAATTTGATGTTGAATTTTTTACGAAGACGTATAGTTTTGCACAAGTCTAAAATTTGAAGGGGTGTCACATGACAGGAAATTTTTTCCCGCTAGATATCAGGGAAAATAGAACCACAAATTTCTTGAACTGTTGAATCTGAATTTTTTTTATGAATATCTGAGAGGATCGAGCGCAAACATTGGTGCGTTTGACATGGAATGACCCTTCAAAGATGTTTTAAGTAAAACTCTTGTTTGGGCGAGTTGGTTCATCTTTGAACGGCGCGAAGAAGACGGCACAGAACAAAGGAACACTCTGCGCTCTGCATTTGACGTGTGTGTTCCTTTGTTCTGTTTTTCGCGCAAGTACTTACCCGTTCAAAGATGTTTTGCCACCCAAAGCTCTCGCACACAGCCTGAGACAGCGTTCTCGCATTCTTCGAAAAGGAATAGGGGAGGAAAGTTTTCCAAGGGATTTCCAGTGAATCCGAAATTTCCGCTGACACTACGGCAGAATGGTGCCGTCTCCTCACCAGCACTCTAGCTTATCCACAATCAACAAGAGAGTGAGAGTGAACGTTTAATCTTGGCTTCCGCCTCACGCTCTCCCCTTTTGTGCGCAGAGCAGGGGTGCGAACGCGAGGAGCAAGTCAAGCAAGGTGCTGCTGGGCAGAAGACACCATTGTTCGCTTTCCTGGAAAACTGGTGCTAACTGCCTGGTTCAGGTTCAGGAAAATTAAGGGCGCCTTCTCCTTCCCCTCTGCTTCCCGGAAAAGGGTACAATGGTAAGGGTCTGACCAATACCCCCTCCTACCAATACCTTTTGTGGGCAGAGCAGGAAGTGAAAACGTATTCTGGGAATGAAGGTTTTTGGTTCGGAAATCAAATATTCATGTCATGTACTGTGTGGAAACAAGTAAAGCAAGGAAAAGAAAAAAGCTGCATCAGCAGTCAACCGCACAATGCCGCAATTCTTGAAACATGTTTTTTTTTTAGAGCGCAGCTCTTTGGCGTCCGTTCCTGGGTTTCGCGTCGGCGTCGGCCTCGTAACCAGCTCCGCCCCCAATGTCACGCTTTTCAATTGGTCGAAATGGTCGTGACGTCACAGTGCGCGAATTTCAAATGGGGCCAATTGTACTTTGGCTAGTAACCATGCAACCAATCAAAGGGATCGTATAGTGATGCTGCAACTAAGTTAGACTGAGTTTAGTTAATTGCTTAATTAATCAATTAGCCTAATTAATATAGAGGAGAATGAAGAGGTCAGAAGAAAAGAAAAGAAAGACGCGCGCCGCAGCGACAACAGCGTCCGCGGAAGGAGACGCTGCTGAAAAAAACAGATAAATACGAAGCCGCGTTCCCTCCACCACCACGCACTTCACCACTCAGTAAGACGTTGCTCGTTTCATATACGTTGTGTCGAACATCCTAGACAGTTCCAACAATTGACAGGTTAATGACAGAACACGATGGATAGAAATTCAATAATATAAATATGAGATAGCCTAATTAACGTTTCTAGTTAGACCGCATAAATCAATAAAACCGAGAACGAAATTGGTTGAGTTGGGGAATCGAACCAGGGTCTCCGGAGTGCGATACGAGCACGCTAGCCACTCCGTAATGCCAGCTGAATGGTTTGGAATGAACAAAGGCGCGTCTAGCTAATACGGCGTCTTCGTTCACTCCTATCTTCCCCCTTTCCCTTACGGCGAGGTGCAGGTGTCCACCCAGATATGCGAGAGAGATACATTTCCTTTCCTCAACAAATAAATTTACCGTCCAGCAAGGCGTACAGCCGAATTGGCGATGGCGTTCTGTGGACTCCCTGGCAGCGTTGCAAGACGCTGTCGCGTTCCACTCTTACAGGCGAAGCTTAACATGTTAACCACACATCAGTAACACACGCAGACAGCCAATGGACGCGTCATTCGCTGGCAGCACTTGATTCATCATTCACAACCACATTCTTAACGTACGCTCCCTTGCCGCACATGCCAAGGACGTACACCACGATCACATTCTGCGCCATTCCTCTGTACTTTGCTTTGCTGAAACCTGGATGGATCCCGAAGAGCCTCTCGAAATCATAGATTTCCTATACTGCTGTGGTGCTCGCAGAGACCACAACAGAGCGGCGGGAGTCGCTATCTACTTGCGCACAGGTCTCTCTGCAATACCAGTCGAAATGTTTGGCACGTCACATGAAGTTGGCGAACTGTGCGCCGCAAAGTTGCCCAACGGCTTGCTGGTAGTAGCTGCCTACTTCGCCCCTACCGCACTCACGAAAGACGTCGTGCACATCCTGCAACTCGCATTAACCGTCCATCGATCCACACCGATGTTAGTAGTGGGGGACTTTAATGTTGACATAAAGACAAACAGCAATTTCCTAACACTTATGCGGGAGAACATCCCGTTCCTCTCACTCGTAACGCGTCCCACGGCTGTGACAACCTCGCGAGGCACTTGTATAGATCTCGTCTTTGAGAATCAAGCATTGGTGTACCAATTCGAACATATATCACTCTATTTCTCCGACCACAAAGCTTCCTTCATGACTGTCAAGAACTGTTAGTGGAGTCTTTGTTAAAGGAATACGTGTGAAAAATAAAAAAAAAATTCTGTGATAGCGCATACATGTGTTGCTCGATTTCTTTGCCTCAATCTATCGAAAAGGTGAAACAGCTTATTTGCTGCGCTCAAATTTCGCATTAGGAAGTAACGTAATCGTCGGTAATTTTTTTTCATTCTTGAAACATGTTTTTTTTTTCATACAGATGTTCAGTGAGCCTGTAGGTACCTCGCCCCTCCAGAAAAATAAAAAAGCACCACAACGGCATGCCGCCTAAAATGCAGCCAGGAAAAATTTCAAGCAGCCCAACTTAACTACATATAACCCATTCGGACAATACTAGGTGGAAGCAAGAGACCCGCTGGCTTCTTCTAGCCACTGCCCCCGAGGTAAAGTGACCTGCCTGGGTTCCCCGCTGTGTGGTTAACAATAGGTCACAGTGAGATCGCGGGAATCCCACTGAACGAGTCACCGGAAGTTGGGGGTGACAATGGGTCGTCATCGCTCAAGGGCGGGAGGAAGCAGGGCATAGGCGAAGAGAGCCATGACAACTAGTCGAAAGGGAAAGGGCAGCAGCCTTAGCCAATGGGGTGCGTCATTGCGTTGCGGCCCTCATGGCAGAAGGTATATAAAGCGTGCGTACGGGTCGCACCGTCGCAGGTTTTGCGTGTTCGTGCCATTTCGTGCAGCAGTCGTGGAGATTGTGCGACAGTGTTCCGAGCCCGTTAACCCCGATAATCGAAGATTACGCTGTATCCGAGGACGACTGCAAGGAACGCACAAGCCATGAGTACGCTCGAGCATCCGCGACCTCTGCGTGCAAGCTGCAGTTCAGACTACTTGCCGTCACCTGTTGCGATTCTAGTTGACGCAGGCGTGCTGCCGGACAGGCCTCAAACTCTACCTGAGGGGTCCAGCTGCTCTGTCGATGAGAGTGGCGCCTGCATTCCGACCGAGGTCGACGACATCTGTGACCTGCTGAAGGAGAAAGGAGCCAGCATGGAAAGGGACTTCAAGGAACAGGTGGACATGTGCATCGGCCTCCTGCGCGACGCATGCCGCGACGATGGGCTTAGCAGCGTCACGCGAATGAAGATCCTCGAGGTGATCGAACTGCGGGCTATGGGGTGGAAGCTTGACGAAGACGCCACAGAAGACATCGGCCAGAAGTTTGGAGGCCCGGAGAGCAACGAGTCAAGGAACGTAGCTGCCCTCCTGATGTCCAGACCTCGACAGCGGCGAGCCATCGCGCCGGCAGTTCCACCACCGCATGCGCCGCCGCAGCCTCGAGAGCCATCGAGAACCGAGTCCGTTAATGACGTGAGTTGCAGAATTCCTAAGGACGAAATGGCTATCTGCGACCTCGGTGGAGGAGTCCCAAGTTTCCAGACCTGCCGTCGGGATGATTCTCACATTTCAGAATATGTCAGCCAAGTTACTGTTGGCGGAGATGCTATCCGCATTGCCGCACCAACTGCTGCTCTTGCCGAGAGTGCAGCTCAAGCAGTAGTGGAGTTGTTTTCCAAGCTCTTCTGAAATTCTGACGGCGAAGTGGCATCGACCGCCCCATGCCTTTGGAAACAACGCTGCCCTGTAAGCAGGACCCACGCTTCAAGGCCCGACACCACGAAGAGCTTGTCGGTGCAACATGTGTGACATCAAGGCTAAGAACTGGCTCTCAAGCTGAAGCATCAAAGTACTGTACATTCTTATACTAATAAATGTTTCGCTGTGTGAATACGAGGCTTTGTTGTTTTTCTGCTATTAGTGCAAACCTCTCATCTTTTGCTTTCCAGTGAGTCTGTGCGGGCTAAATAGATTAGTGGGCAACGCTACATTTGGGGCTTTGAGGAGAACCGCAGTGAAGGGCTTTATAATTTTTTTCATGAGTTCGGAGATCATAGTACTGCGAATATTTTTGTATTTTGCCTTCACAGTACGGCTAAAAACTGGTTAGAAAGTGGTTGCTGTGTCTGGCATTATTGAACCTGTAAACTCGTTCTCAGCAGCCAAACGCTGCAGACACATAGCCATCATGGCAGGTGAATAAGAAAAGATTTACTAATCCTGTATTGCTAGCTGGAGCACAGAATGGACAATTGCGAAGGCAATCCAACTCATTAGCTAGCATTTGAAGTCTGGCTAGCAAAGCTTACGGCTATGGCTATCGGGTGGTACGCAACTGCACTAATCAGCCAGTCGTGGTGGCTGCGCTTCGATGGAAGCGAAATGCAAAAATGCCCATGTGCTCGTACAAAGGCTGAAATTCTAGCAGACGTGCGCTGATATGGTGGAGCCAGCAGCGACCGCATCGCCAGCGCCCCCGCACGGCACAACCCGCGTTAACTGGAAGGCCAGTGCGTTTCCGTCAACCGGTTCGCAAAGCAGACGTGCAGTGAGATCGTTGCGAGAATGGCACCTCGGCGGGAGACCTGCATTTAAGCGGATGTGTGCAATGTTCGAAATTACAGACCTTTCCCCGCTGAAAACGTGAAGGCGGGAAATGGAGCATACATTGGACAAAAGAGAGATGTTCTTGTACAAAAAGATCTTGATGAGATAATCGAAATTGCCCTCACTACAAAAAGACTGGCAGCAGTTCAACGGTTTGTTTTCGTTTGGATTGCTTTTATTTATGTTCCTGAGCAGAAGTTATGAATCGTTCATGAAGGTGGTTCTTGAGCAGTTGGACAGCACACCACATAAAAACAAGAACTGCCATCTTCCAGTATTTAGGCATGTCCTTCGTCACCAGGGATGTTCTGTAGTGCTGCAACTTTTTACGGTAAGCTTCGTGGCCTGCTTAATGTATTTGGCCACTGAAAATAAGCTGTACAGCGGTTTAAACTGACCACTTGTTGTAATCCCTGTCAACTTCTTTACAAGTCTTCTTTCCCAACCGAAATGTCTCGTTCCCCGAAAACACTCGTATTATTCGAGGAAACGAAAAAAGGCAAGTTCCTCCTATGTTAACTCAGGAATGTTTCCAGTAGACTGCAAGATGACTCAGGGAGTGGTGTCCAAAGGGTACATGGGTTGACTCCACCCATTTATCAGCAAAATACAGGGTGAAGGGTATAGTCCAGCGCCTTGCTTTTCCAGAATGACTGGTTTTGGGCCATTCTTCAGGCTTCAGCCTTGAGGAGCTACTCGCAAATGTGAATGCGCCGTAAAGAGACGCCTGGCGCTTTTCGTTTCCGCCAAGACTGCGAGAGTGTCATCCGGGAAGGAGATCTTTCACGGGAAAACAAACCTTGCAAAGAAAGTGGCTTACAAATTTCCCCAAGTGGTTCATAAAATTTGCAGTAGTAGTGTCTTTGCAAGATGCGATGCAGTTCTGTTCAAACTTCCACATGACGATGCAGGAAAGAAGATGGAAAAAATGGCTACGCAGTAGTTGGAGCTGGCACGTGGGACAACAATTCACAAAGTAACTTCAGTACAAACCTAATGATGGCATGCTACATCTAGTTTCTATTGGTTTCAGGTTGGGCTGATCACCGATTCTGAGCAACCATGGCTGTGTTGCAGTCCCGACGGCAGTGTGACATCGGGCGGCACATCTCAATTATTGAAATTAAGGGTCCTTACTGTCTAAGGAACAAGTGTCTGATTGACCCAGACAAAGAAATCAGCTATGTGCCATCCATTATGTGAATGGACACTTACAGTTGCGTAAAACCCATTTATACTACACGCAGGTAACATGATAATGCTGTATGCCCTGGGAATCGACACGGCTTTACTTTATGTTTATTGTCCTCAGAGATGCACAGCTCTAACAATCAAACAGGACGAAGCATTTCCTGCCGAGTATATACAAAAGTTAGAGGACTCTTATTTCAGCTATTTCCTGAAATCACTGATTAAATGAATGCCCAACGGCATTTGGTAAATAATGTACAAAGCTCCCCCTGTCCTTTCATGCTATCGCTGTCTGCAAACTGAACGAGAGTTGCATCACGGCCGCGCTCGATCCAGGTGGCCGTGGTTGCATCCACCTTTCGCCCCTTCTGTTAACCAGATGGCGCCGCGCGCTCTCCCCGAACTACAGCTTATGTGCAGATTCATACATATCGCCCTTTGTTTTCGGGTTTTACTCTTTTTGTAAATGGAGAGGGGGACCATTGGGAGATATTTTGAGTTAAGTTTCGGGTAAAAATTGCAATATTCAGCAAAAACCTCCATACTTTGGATTTTTGAAGGGACACTGAAATTATTCCGATGGGGGCATTCTAGTGCAACAGATCTGTAGAGGTGGCCTTTGCCAAGTTTGAAAGCTCTGCGTGGACCCTATAATTTTTTTTTAAATCTCTGCTCGCAATAGCTCACAACCGATTAGGGAGACACCTCAGCAAGCCGCGTCCCAAAACCCAATGACGTCAGTAGGCATCCGGTCAGTTTGAAGGCTCGCCCAGACTGCCCACTGACGTCATCGGAGTGGGGGACACGCACGGAGGAAAAAAAAACACAAGAGACATCGTCCGGCGATAGCCTTGAAGCCTATTGATAAAAAGTAAAAAGGGGAGAATGTCCAATCCGGATCACGCAACCCCACCTAATGGAAATACTAGGTGGCGTTGGATCACGCCACGTGGTAGCGTACGGTAATATGTATGCCCGCTGCGCAGAGCAGCGCGGCAAATAAACTATCAACCTCTTTGCTGTAGACGTCCGCACCATGGGCTGTGCAGACGCTCACACTAAAACATACCAACGCCGAAACATCAGGGTAGAGTGCCTAATTAGGGAGGGAGCGGCTTCACGTGCACTTGGCGAGCGAAGGCTGGCCGCTTGGCGTCGCGCTCTCTCCTTAGTATTATTTTCCTCCACAGGGACGTGGCGCGGCGAGTTCTCGCCCTAATGGGGTGCGAGCTATTGCGGACAGCAATTTTTAAAAATTATTTCTAAATTATAGAGTCCACGCAGAGCTTTCAAACTTGACTCGAATACCCGCAAAGGCCACCTATACAGATATGTTGCACTAGAATATGCCCATCGAAATCATTTCAGGGTCACTTTAACGGGAACACAATATTTGTGGAGCGAATTTATGTGTGAATAAGTTTGCGGGGATAGGGTAGCTTCGTCTGGCACATGACAGGGTTAACTGGAGAGATATAGGAGAGGCCTTTGTCCTGTAGTGGGTGTAGTCAGGCTGATGATGAGGATGTGTTCTATGTCGGTCATGAAAAATGTGCTATGTCAAGCCCATGGTGGACTTCCGCAGGAACGAGGCGCTGTCAAACACTTCCCATCTGGCTGAGTTCAAGCTTCGAAATGGCTTTTGTGAAGCGTACGAAATGTCATGCACGTTGTTGGAGGAATGTGCCTGCCACCTTAAAATGAATGCAGCGCATTAACTACTCAGTAACTGGTACGATCTATTGGGGCACTGTTGACAAGCGCATGCAAGCCCTCAAATGGTGTGTTGTGTTGTGCTAGGTTCAGTGCCGCACAAGTTTGACTATCATGCGACAAGCTCAAGGTAATAGAATGTTTTTTTTCTCGGAAATTTTGTAAAAAAGAGTGTAGCTCAACGATGGTATAAAGGGCTTAAAGAGGCTCTAATAAAGTTTCAGTATGTTAAAGAACGTCGCTTCACGAATATTGTCCCGCAAGATTTTTGTAATGCCCTTTGTAGGGGCTGAGTTATCTGCAGTCAAACTGAATTTCAGCATCTTCGCGCCTTTCCCTCTTCTCTCGTCACTTTTCGCACGCTGGAAGGTCGGCGCTCCTCAGCCGGCCCCACCTCCGGGGGCGGAGCTTACCGACTCTGCCGGGGCTACGCGGTGTATTGGCCGTGGCCGTGGTAGCTGCCTGACGTCTGAAAGAATCTAACCAATACTCATCTCTCAACTTGTATACGCAGGTGCGAGCTACGGTGGAGGGAGCGAACATTTAAAAAGTCACCGGTAAGGGCTCGCCAACTGTCTTGCGTGATTGTGGATTCTCTGCTACGTGTAGAAAGGTAGTATTTGAATCAGGTGCTCAGGACAACAAAATGTAGTGATTGAGAGTTGATGTGCTCTCCTCGGAAGGTGTTTCGGAGCCTCTTTAATTAAAAGTTTTTTCGTGCTACCTAGTGATCACAAAGGACAAACATTTTATAAATGGCACAAGCTTAAAGGACGTTGGGTAACCTCAGCGGCCATCTTTGGCTGGCCAAGGATCTTAGGCAATCAACCTTCTTCCCAGGAAGCAGAAAGTCGCTGAGGTTAAGTTCGTTTTAATAAATTGACTACATTTTATCTCATATACAAAGATCCTGAGATCCTTGGCTGGCCAAGGATCTTAGGCAATCAACCTTCTTCCCAGGAAGGAGAAAGTCTCTAAGGTTCTGTTTGTTTAATAAATTGACTACATTTTATCTCATATAGAAAAATCCTGAGATCCTTGGCTGGCCAAGGATCTTCGGCAATCAACCTTCTTCCCAGGAAGGAGAAAGTCGCTGAGGTTCTGTTTGTTTAATAAATTGACTACATTTTATCTCATATACAAAGATCCTGAGATCCTTGGCTGGCCAAGGATCTTAGGCAATCAACCTTCTTCCCAGGAAGGAGAAAGTCTCTGAGGTTCTGTTTGTTTAATAAATTGACTACATTTTATCTCATATAGAAAAATCCTGAGATCCTTGGCTGGCCAAGGATCTTAGGCAATCAACCTTCTTCCCAGGAAGGAGAAAGTCGCTGAAGTTCTGTTTGTTTAATAAATTGACTACATTTTATCTCATATACAAAAATCCTGAGATCCTTGGCTGGCCAAAGATCTTACGCAATCAACCTTCTTTTCAGGAAGGAGAAAGTCGCTGAGGTTCTGTTTGTTTAATAAATTGACTACATTTTATCTGATATAAAAAGATCCTGAGATCCTTGGCTGGCCAAGGATCTTAGGCAATCAACCTTCTTCCCAGGAAGGAGAAAGTCTCTGAGGTTCTGTTTGTTTAATAAATTGACTACATTTTATCTCATATAGAAAAATCCTGAGATCCTTGGCTGGCCAAGGATCTTAG
Source organism: Amblyomma mixtum (assembly GCF_055824585.1). Taxonomy (NCBI): domain Eukaryota; kingdom Metazoa; phylum Arthropoda; class Arachnida; order Ixodida; family Ixodidae; genus Amblyomma; species Amblyomma mixtum. Next base: position 50,780,311 of record NC_143013.1, read on the forward strand.
GCAATCAACCTTCTTCCCAGGAAGGAGAAAGTCGCTGAAGTTCTGTTTGTTTAATAAATTGACTACATTTTATCTCATATACAAAAATCCTGAGATCCTTGGCTGGCCAAAGATCTTACGCAATCAACCTTCTTTTCAGGAAGGAGAAAGTCGCTGAGGTTCTGTTTGTTTAATAAATTGACTACATTTTATCTGATATAAAAAGATCCTGAGATCCTTGGCTGGCCAAGAATCTTAGGCAATCAACCTTGTTCCCAGGAAGGAGAACGTCGCTGAGGTTCTGCTTGTTTAATAAATTGACTACATTTCATCTCATATACAAAAATCTCTAGATCCTTGGCTGGGCAAGGATCTTAGGCATTCAACCTTCTTCCCAGGAAGGAGAAAGTGGCTGAGGTTCTGTTCGTTTTAATAAATTGACTACATTTTATCTATGCACAGTTTGTTTAAAACTTGTGTTCCGTTTAAAAATTTAAAAACACGTGACGTCAAGAAGAGCATCTTCACCTAAGAGCAGTGTTGAATGGAATGGCTCGAGTTCATTGTAAAACACAGCAAAATATTTTTAGAGCGGAAGTTCTACCACAAGGTCATGTCGCTCCGAAGAATGACCTTCAAGCGGCGGAGCGGGGGTGTGGCGAAGCACATCCCTTCAGCATTATAATTTCGATAGTAAGTGCAGTCAGACAGGTTGGGAGGAAGAGGGTAGAGGCGACTGACTAGCTGCCGCACGCCAATGGCGGTAGCGCATTAATCAAGCCTTCGACGCGAGAGCGAAATTCCTGGCAGTGGGTGGCGGCGCCGAGAAAGGGTGTAGGCGCCGCAGTTCCGCCGCAGTGGCTCACGCTCGTCTACTCATCCGGAGTACCCTGGTTTGAATCCGATCGCAGCGGCCGCGTTTCGATGGAGGCGAAACGCAAAAGGCGCCCGTGTGCTGTGCGATGTCAGCGCATGTTAAAGGGACACTGAGGAGAAATTGAAGTTGACTTGCATCGACAGAATACCAGCTTCTGATTACAAAAACGCCATTCATACTGACAACAAAGCTCCTGTAACATAGAAAAGAGCAAGAACCAAAATACAGGTATCGCCGCCACAGGCCAAACTCGCAAGTACAAGCTTCATGGCGTCATAGCACAAAACAGTGTTGCTAGAACCAATAGTTCTAGCAACACTAGGACACGAGAAGCTACGAATCACTGAGGCGCAGCAAATGCATGCGCAAATCTCCTTGACGTCGCCATATGGCGACACGTACCCGATAGCTACGCGCGCTCCTGCAGCGCCGGGACCAATCAGCGCTTGCTCTCAGCGGTATGGGGGCTCCCGGTATTCCGCTAACGGTAACAAGGTACACGGTATGCTAAAGGCGTCTATTTGCGAGAACATCGTTGACGACTTCGAGAACGGGACCCATTGTAACGCTGGCAAAACGCCGGTGCAAATGTAAACGAAGCGACGGCCGCAATAGCCGATAGATGCCTTCAACGTGCGGCCGGCGGTAGCTTTCTTTTCGGCTGCTGCTGGGCCGCACTGCTGGCCGCCAGAAATCACGGAGTCTGCGTTACGTCATGTGAATGTCATGTTTCACGTCACTTAGTTCTGTGTCGTCATAGCAGAATCCCAAGTTTGAATCAGAGCGGCGGGAAAAACTATTTCAACTTCGAATCCAAATTTCTTAGAAATAAATGCATCTTTCGCTGCCGGCCAAGTGGCAACAAAGCCATGAAATGCCGAACTATCGGATTTTGCTATAAAAAAAATATTAATAGAGCTCTCCTCAGTGTCCCTTTAAAGATCCTCAGGCGGTCGAAATTATTCCGGAGACTCCACTACGGCACCTCTTTCTGTCTTTCAATCCCACCTTCTTCCCGCTAGCGCAAGCCTTGCAGCGTTCTCTAGAACAATATTTTCATAAGCTTCTTTTATTGCGAAAGCAATACTACGCCAGGTCGAACCGCTCGTCCCGTGGTCTGTGGACCCCCTGCTCCTCGAGAAGCCGCCGCCGCGCCTATCAGATGATGTGACGTCAGCCTCTCCGTTGCTATGGCGACGCGTGATGTCAGCTTGCTTTCTCCACCACAGCAGGAGGTGGTAGACTGGCGCAGACTACAAACCGGTACCTACCCACACCTTCACAAACTACACAATATTTCCCTACACAATATGCAGACGAATGTCCGTGGTGTCAGGGTAAACCTACACTAGAACATATCACATGGACCTGCCCTAAGGCAGACTTAGAGCCAAGAATAAACCCGAGTGTGATGCAGTGGGAGCACTTGCTGGCCAGCGAGGACGAGGAAGCGCAACGATTCCTTGTGCGCCGAGCCACGATGGCAGCAGTCAAGTGCGGCATCCTGGACCAAGGATCGACCACGGCGCCCAGTGACCCGTAAGGGTCACGAACACCAATTTATTGACAATAAAGTTTTTTCCATCCATCCATCCATCCACCACAGCCTGGAGAAGCTGCTCGTGCCGCGCTCCTCGAGGAGACTCGCCATGGAAGTCACCGACGAAGAGTCTATATCTGAATCTAGTTGCTCTACTGCTTCTATTCCTTTCGCAACCAACCAGGTTTAACCAGAGCTAAACCACACCAATTTTTTGCCGTGGGTCGCCACCGCACGACCAAGTTTACGCTAGCGCTGTCGTCCTCGCGCTCTTTTCGCTATCGCCTTCGATCCTGCTCTGCGTTCCCTCTCTCTAATCCTCCGATGCGCTCAATCGCTCGGTTACGCCGAGGCACGTCGCTCAACGCAGTAACGGCCGCCTCAGACATGCACTGTAAAAAAAAAACAAGTCCTAAGTGTTCCTTTAACTTGTGCACTTCCGCTTCTGCGCTGCTGATTATTCGATACAAACGCACAGGAGGCACGTAAACGACAGACACAAAGCCGTTAAGCCATTGGAGGGGAAATTAAGGCTGCTCGCCTAGATGGCACGCATATTTAACAGCCTCATTTTAAACATGAAACAAGCTTGCAAAGACAATATCGTAAGAATTTGTCTGCCAAAGCTGTGACAGAAACAGTTGCTTGCGTACAGGGTCGTCCACTCTTAGTTAGTACGCGTTAGCGCGTGGCCGCACTCTTCAGAGGGCCACCGCGTGCGACACAGTCGCTCACCGCAGCAAAGTGGCGCAGGAGAATGTTTACCTGGACATGGTGCTTCGCGTCATCTGCCACTTCGCTTCGACGCGCAGCCATTTCGGACGCAGTGACCCTCCAAAGAGGGCGGCCACACGCTAGCGCTTTCTAACTAAGAGTGGACGGCCCTGTACATGGTTATGAAGCATTGTTTAGTGAATGGGCGAAAAGCTTTTGTACTAAAGTTAGCTTATTATGCCACGACCACTGTGTTTGCCAAGCTCAAAAGAATATGGGTAGATCGCTCTAACAAACTCTCTATGCGAATGCAGTTCACCTGTGAACGAATCATCCCGCCATCCAATCCACCAAGAAAGAGCGATGAATGGTAAGAGTCACGTTTGAGGGCGGAGGGGGGGGGGGGGGGCGCTACAAGGCCCAGAAATTTATTTTTCTTTCTTTAAACTTTTTCTTCAATAAACAGCGTTTCCGAACATGTTGGCTTAAAATCACGTGCACTTTGTTGCAGCAACACCTAAAAAAATGAACATATCTTCAAGTGCTTTCACAATTATTAAATGATTCTGTGAGCATGACATTCAACCAAGAAACATCCAAGCGTTGTGAAATTTGAAAAAAAAAAATATTTAAATATTCACTTAAGCAAGTAATAGCACTGGAGGACAGATCTTATACAAACAAAAACGAGAAACTGAAGAACAGGATAACACAAGTTAGTTTATTATTGACGACTACTGCAACGTACAAGACTTAACGGACTGTTCAGTTCACGAGCACGCACAGCTAAATTCACAGGAATGAAGACTAGAGCGGCCCCCTCTGAACACGCAGCGTAAGCCGCCACGCTTGCTTCTGGTGGGCACCTTGCTTTCTGCTCGAGCATTCTTTGGGAGAATGTGTTCAGAACCAGGGATCAAATATCCAAGTTTAAAGTTGTTACGGAGGGCACCGGAGAGCAAAAACCTTTTCCAGCCACACGAAAAGAATTTTCAGTGTATCCAAAACAAATTACTTCGCATAAATGTGTATTCGATGAGTCTACGTATACAACGTAGTGCCAACGCCTTGTGCAGTCTTATGCGGTGCTACCAAACATGTTCATGGTAAGTAACATGTACAGCAGATACCATCTATACATACCTGTGGCTGGTTGCAAAGCTATCATGCAACAATGGGGACCATAAAGTTCAACATGCATTAAGTGAACTGCTGCTTTCTGAATCAAGGCCACCTTTTTCATATGACATAAGTATGATAGCTGCCATCAAGCCGATTTTCAACACATCAAATGGATTTCATCGCAGAACTAAACAAAACGGACATCATTCAAGGGCATTTGTAGATAGATGGAATGGAAAGACAGACTGGCATGAAAAAACAACAGTAAACAGCAATATTGCGTTTCCAGAGCTTAATGACAACAGAGTCACTACGAAGCAGATACTCAACCAAATGGGAAGAAAAAAAACCTAACAATGACAACGAAGTGGCTGAAGTACTGCATTTAGAGCAACATGCCGACACGAAAGAAGAGTACACAAAAAAAAGAACAATTGTGTTGAAGCAAGAACAGTTCAATTCAAGTAATAACAGCAACAAAAACTGCGGGCAAAAGGGCAACGCAAACATAAAAAAAAATACAGCAATTATGACTAACGAAAAATGCGAGAGAAAGCAAAATGAATAAACTGACAAAAGGAGCTCCCAATAACCTTTCTTTAGAAGCCATTATATTCGCAACAGGGAGGCAGTCAAGCTTCCATTTTATCATAACCTCAACAAAGATAGTCGTAAGGTTAAAATGCAAACAACTCACTGAAACTAAACTTGACGCGTGGAACAGGTGCCTTAACCAAAGCAGCTAGTATTATACATGCAACAGCAGCTACAAAAGGTGCTACCTCTAATCTCCTTCTTCTTGCTAATGGAAAACCATGTACGGCCCATTTTAGTGGACGCTCGCATACTGACTCTGGTGACCTGCAAAACTATGCCCTGTCAGCTCTGCATTAATCTTCAGCCACAAGGACACATGGTCAAGTTGCAACAAAAGATCGACGTGGCAAAAAAAAAGTGTCATACAAAGAGCTGACTCGACTACATGTAAATCTGACAGATCACAGTTGACATATCAGATGGATCACACATAGCCACACACCAATTCTTCCCAGTTTGTGCCACAGAAGATGGGCTATGAGCACCGAAAAGCTTGTTGTCCTGTACGCGTTGACATGCAAATTTAGCTAGTGCGAGGTTACAAACAAGAGTAGCTGTACACTACCATGAACAGCTTTCCTTGAAAAAACAGCTCGCACACAGTACACAGTAGATTTGCGAAGTAGGAAAAAATGTCCCCAAACAGCGGAGCAAAATCTACCCTGCGAATCCTAGCAGCCTAAGGGGCCAAATTTGTTCAGCCACCGTCGACTATGACTTCCGGTACAAGCCAGAACCCTTCCTATGCTACGATAATGGTACAGATTGTGAAAACCGACTACTTGTATTTGCCAGTACAACTTGCTTGAAGTTGCTAGCCGAGAGCAGCACATGGTTCATGCATGGGAACTTCGATCTCGCATGCAAGGGATTCCTGCAGCTATTTTTTATTCTTGTACCACACAGCGAGGGCGTTGCATCAGTTGCTTACGCCTTCATGACAAGGAAAAATCAGGAAGCCTACGAAGAGCTGTGCAGGTTCCGTCGTGACCGGTGCGAACTCCTTGGATTGGTTCTGTACCCGGAACTTGTTATGTGCGACTTTGAAAGGGCGACCATGAATGCTGTCAAGGGAGTGTTTTGAGAAGGCGTTACCATAAAGGCGTGCTTTTTCCACTTGTGCCAAAGCACCTGGCAAAAAATTCAAGAGCTCTGTTTGGCGAACCTTTCTAGGCAAGACAAAGAATTCCGTGCATTCATGGGAACGCTGGACGTTCTTGCTTTCTTGCTGCTTAACGACATAGAAGACGGAATGCCAGTACTAAAAGGCCAAATGCCAGAATCTGCCCAAGAAATAGTAGACTACTCTGATACCACATATGTTCCCGGTTACAAGAGGATAAATTGAGCTACCAACATCGTAACCTTGCGGCGAACATCTCCCTCCTATCCCCCTTCAATGTGGAGTGCCCACGCAGCAACTCGTGATGGAGGACACAGAACGAACAACCGTGCAGAAGCTCAAAATAGAAGGCTGGAAAGCATGCTGGGCCACAGCCACCCAACCGCGTGGAAAAAGGTTGACGCCTTGCGTTCACAAGAAGCCACCGTGGCCATGAAGATAGAGCAGTGCCAAGTCGTCTTTGTCTTTGGTGTATTTCTTTGCTTCCAGCTGCACTTCTTCACCGTGATAACAAGGCTTGGACTGCGTTTCTTCTTAGCAAGCTGTAACAATGCAAGCTATATATACAACGATTACCGAAGTCGGCACGGAAGCGACTAAACAACGGACAGATACGGGGCGTCCATGAAGAACAATGATGGTGGTGAAAGGGAGGTGGTCCAGAGCAAGTGCGTCTCTGGATCGTTCGACGCTTCTGCGAATTCACCTTTAGAAGTGTTTTCCTTTGCATGAACTGTACTGCTTGCCAACGCGGTCCGGTATTACATCATACTTCACGCCTTCGTCTGTTCTCAAATCCGAAGAAGAGTCTAATAAAGAGGGCGATTTTCTGTCAAGTGGGTTCGCGGAAAAAATTCTTTTCTTCACTTGGGGACATTTTTTCCTAGACGGTGCTTCCTCGGGGACCTTTTTTCGGGGACGTTTCTTTCTAGGAGGCGACCATATTTGCTTTTATGGATGCCCCCTTGAGTCACTTGATTCGTAAACACAGCACGTGAGAAGCGTGCTGCCGGCTTTACTCAAAGGGGATTTGCAACGCCTGAGCACGTGCACAAGTGCACGGAAAGCGAGCAGTCTGACAGCGCCGAGGTTGTGTTCTGCAGTGAAGTGACAATACAGGACAACACTGGCCGGCGCTGCGGAGCTCAACCTCAAATTCTTTTCCTAAACTAAAACAAAAAAATACCTCGATAAAAAGTGCTGAAAAAAATAACAACAAAACGAGCTATTAGAGGAATAGTATTTTGCATTTTTGCAGTCAGCACGTCAGTAAATTTTCATCCGAATATGCAGCACACTACACTTTATTGCAACTTTGTTATTGTTTTTTTTCTGGACATTATGCTGATTAATTTTAGTCTAAAGATTTGCGCCATGTAGTATATGTTATATCCAGCCTCTTAAGTTTTATATTACTACCGATTGTTGCGTGGACTTCTTTAGAACATTTCCAAAATGCAGCGGTTTGGGCTAGAAAAATGAACCACAAAAACATTACCTTGCGCAGGCAACGTCTTGACACATGATACAAGTATACTACTCATATACGTTGTCCACGAAAAATTTCGACGGCACAAAGGAAATGAAAATTTTATATTGAATTTTTACGAAGAGTCTCTAGAATTTAAAAGGCTGTCACATGGCAGGAAATTTTTTTCCCGCTAGATATCAGATATCAGGGATATCGACGGTTCAATAAAGAGCCAGAAATATCGAAGAGGGTCGAGCGAAAACATGGGTGCGTTTGACATGGAATGACACTTCAGATGTTTTGCCACCAAAAGCTCTCGCACACAGCCTGAGACGGCGTTCTCGTATTCTGCGAAAAGGAATAGGGGAGGAAAGTTGCCCAAAGGATTTCCAGTGAATCCAAAATTTCCGCTGACACTAGGGCACACTGGTGCCGTCTACTCACCAGCACTCTAGCTTATCCACAATGAACAAGAAAGTGAGAGTGAACGTTTATTCTTGGCTTCCGCCTCACGCTCTCCCCTTTTGTGCGCAGAGCAGGGGTGCGAACGCGAGGAGCAAGTCAAGCAAGGTGGTGCTGGGGGGAAGACACCATTGTTCGCTTTCCTGGAAAACTTGTGCTAACTGCCGGGTTCAGCAGGTTCAGGAAAATTAAGGGCGCCTTCACCTTCCCCTCTGCTTCCCGGAAAAGGGTACAATGGTAAGGGTCTGACCAATACCCCCTCCTACCAATACCTTTTGTGGGCAGAGCAGGAAGTGAAAACGTATGCTGGGAATGAAGGTTTTTGGTTCGGAAATTCATGTCATGTGCTGTGTGGAAACAAGTAAAGCAAGGAAAAGAAAAAAGCTGCATCAGCAGTCAACCGCACAATGCCGCAATTCTTGAAACATGCTTTTTTTTTCATCCTTGAAACATGTTTTTTTTTTTTCATACAGATGTTCAGTGAGCCTGTAGGTACCTCGCCCCTCCAGAAAAATAAAAAAGCACCACAACGGCATGCCGCCTAAAATGCAGCCAGGAAAAATTTCAAGCAGCCCAACTTAACTACATATAACCCATTCGGACAATACTAGGTGGAAGCAAGAGACCCGCTGGCTTCTTCTAGCCACTGCCCCCGAGGTAAAGTGACCTGCCTGGGTTCCCCACTGTGTGGTTAACAATAGGTCACAGTGAGATGGCGGGAATCCCACTGAACGAGTCACCGGAAGTTGGGGGTGACAATGGGTCGTCATCACTCAAGGGCGGGAGGAAGCAGGGCATAGGCAAAGAGAGCCATGACAACTAGTCGAAAGGGAAAGGGCAGCAGCCTTAGCCAATGGGGTGCGTCATTGCGTTGCGGCCCTCATGGCAGAAGGTATATAAAGCGTGCGTACGGGTCGCACCGTCGCAGGTTTTGCGTGTTCGTGCCATTTCGTGCAGCAGTCGTGGAGATTGTGCGACAGTGTTCCGAGCCCGTTAACCCCGATAATCGAAGATTACGCTGTATCCGAGGACGACTGCAAGGAACGCACAAGCCATGAGTACGCTCGAGCATCCGCGACCTCTGCGTGCAAGCTGCAGTTCAGACTACCTGCCGTCACCTGTTGCGATTCTAGCTGACGCAGGCGTGCTGTCGGACAGGCCTCAAACTCTACCTGAGGGGTCCAGCTGCTCTGTCGATGAGCATGGCGCCTGCATTCCGACCGAGGTCGACGACATCTGTGACCTGCTGAAGGAGAAAGGAGCCAGCATGGAAAGGGACTTCAAGGAACAGGTGGACATGTGCATCGGCCTCCTGCGCGACGCATGCCGCGACGATGGGCTTAGCAGCGTCACGCGAATGAAGATCCTCGAGGTGATCGAACTGCGGGCTATGGGGTGGAAGCTTGACGAAGACGCCACAGAAGACTTCGGCCAGAAGTTTGGAGGCCCGGAGAGCAACGAGTCAAGGAACGTAGCTGCCCTCCTGATGTCCAGACCTCGACAGCGGAGAGCCATCGCGCCGGCAGTTCCACCACCGCATGCGCCGCCGCAGCCTCGAGAGCCATCGAGAACCGAGTCCGTTAATGACGTGAGTTGCAGAATTCCTAAGGACGAAATGGCTATATGCGACCTCGGTGGGGGAGTCCCAAGTTTCCAGACCTGCCGTCGGGATGATTCTCACATTTCAGAATATGTCAGCCAAGTTACTGTTGGCGGAGATGCTATCCGCATTGCCGCACCAACTGCTGCTCTTGCTGAGAGTGCAGCTCAAGCAGTAGTGGAGTTGTTTTCCAAGCTCTTCTGAAATTCTGACGGCGAAGTGGCATCGACCGCCCCATGCCTTTGGAAACAACGCTGCCCTGTAAGCAGGACCCGTGCTTCAAGGCCCGACACCACGAAGAGCTTCTCGGTGAAGCATGTGTGACATCAAGGCTAAGAACTGCCTCTCAGGCTGAAGCATCAAAATTCTGTACATCCTCATACTAATAAATGTTTCGCTGTGTGAATACGAGGCTTTGTTGTTTTTCTGCTATTAGTGCAAACCTCTCATGTTTTGCTTTCCAGTGAGTCTGTGCGGGCAAAATAGATTAGTGGGCAACGCTACATTTGGGGCTTTGAGGAGGACCGCAGTGAAGGGCTTTATAATTTTTTTCATGAGTTCGGAGATCATAGTACTGCGAATATTTTTGTATTTTGCCTTCACAGTACGGCTAAAAACTGGTTAGAAAGTGGTTGCTGTGTCTGGCATTATTGAACCTGTAAACTCGTTCTCAGCAGCCAAACGCTGCAGACACATAGCCATCATGGCAGGTGAATAAGAAAAGGTTTACTAATCCTGTATTGCTAGCTGGAGCACAGAATGGACAATTGCGAAGGCAATCCAACTCATTAGCTAGCATTTGAAGTCTGGCTAGCAAAGCTTACGGCTATGGCTATCGGGTGGTACGCAACTGCACTAATCAGCCAGTCGTGGTGGCTGCGCTTCGATGGAAGCGAAATGCAAAAATGCCCATGTGCTCGTAAAAAGGGTGAAATTCTAGCACACGTGCGCTGGTATGGTGGAGCCAGGATGGATGGATGGATGAATAGGAGCGCCCCCTTTGAAACGGGGTGGTGGCAATTGCCACCATGCTCAGCTTTTCTTTATTTATTATTTTTTTGTTTACTGTGTTGGCAATTCTCATTAAGATTCTCCATAAACTTTGCCTACGGTTTCCTACTATTCTAACCTTATTCCACATCTCTGCTTTTCACCCACCAATCCTCCAATCGCTTTTTGCTGACTTCCACTGCAGATTTATTTACATGACCATTGTTATCTTTAAACCCTAGGGCCTCAGAAAGAGTGACTGTGCCTGCATCGACATCCGGATGGATACCATCACATTTGATTATGAGGTGTTCAATTGTTTCCACAGATCTACCACACACTGCACATGTGTCATCTTCTTCGTTAAATTTCTTTTTGTAGCTGCGCGTTCTAAGACACCCTGATCTAGCTTCCAAAAGTAGGGCACTGCCTCTTGAGTTATCATAGAAAAATTCTTTCCTGATCTGCCTTTTCCAGAATCGATATAGTTCTACACTATGTTTCTTTTCCATTGAATTCATCCAATTTTTAACTTCCGCGTTTTTGACCTGCCGTTTAATGCTCTTTCTTTCTCCGTCCTCATGACCGGCATACTTACTGGTTAGTTTTCTAGTTCTTTTCCGCCACTGTGAGTCAACGTTCTTTCTGTATAAATATTTAAATACCTTAGCTGCCCATCTGTTATCGTCCAATTTCCTCAGGCGTTCTTCATATAGTATTTTACTCTTAGCTTCCCGTGCCTCGAACGATGCCCAGCCCATATCCCCTTGTACTGCCTCGTTAGTGGTTTTGCCGTGGGCACCTAGTGCTAATCTTCCAACAGCTCTCTGATTTACGTCTAATCTCGACTGAACTTCTGCCCTTAAGCACAGAACCGCATTGCCGAAAGTAAGTCCCGGCACCATTATTCCTTTCCAAATACCTCTTAGTACTTCATATTTGTTGTACCCCCATAATGCCCTATGTTTCATTATCCCGGCGTCTCTTCGTCCTTTTGCCCTAATAGCCTGTTCATGCTTTTCCGTGTATATCTGCCCTTCGTTTAGCCATATCCCGAGGTATTTGTATTCGGCCACTTTGGGTATTTCGTGGCCTTGTATTGTAAGCACCTGATCAGTTGTATCGTTAAAAATCATCACACCTGATTTAGTTGCGCTAAAACTGAATCCTAGAGCGTCTCCTTCGTCTCCACAGCAATTAACCAAAGTTTGTAAATCTTCCTGGCTATCTGCTAACAGTACAATATCGTCCGCATACATTAAACCTGGGAGTCGCTGCTCAACTACATTTCCGCCTAATCTGTACGATAGATTATAACCCAGATTACTTTCTTCTAGCCTTCTTTCCATATTTATCACGTAAAGCATGAACAGCAGCGGTGATAGAGGGCAACCTTGCCTTAATCCTTTGTGCACCCCTACAGTTGTGGTACTTTTTTTCCCTTCCCATGTAATTTCAACTTCATTATCTCGGTAGATTTCCTGTAGAAAATCAATTACCTCATCACCAATACCTAAATCTTTCAATATGCTCCACAGGAGTTCCCTGTTCACGTTATCGTATGCACCGCTTATGTCTAGAAAGGCTATAAACAGAGGTCTATTTTCCGCCTTAGCTATTTCTATGCATTGGGTAAGCACGACCAGGCTATCATCTAACCGCCTACCCCTTCTGAACCCATTCTGAAGTTCTCCGAGTATCCTATTCCCTTCTACCCATGACTGCATTTTTAATTTCACCGCCTGCATTGCCAGCCTGTACATAACAGATGTTATCGTAATCGGACGGAAGGATTTTATGTTCATCTTATCTCCTTTCCCTTTATAAATCAAATTCATTTTACTCTGTCTCCAGCTGTGCGGAATTTGCTTATTTGTTATGACTGCCTCCAATGCTTTTATCATCGCGTCCTTGCTTCTTGGGCCAAGTTCATTAATCAGCTTAATTGGAATTTCGTCTATCCCTGCGGATGTGGTTTTAGGAATATTCGCTTCCGCCTTTTCCCAGTTAAGACTAGTCAGTTCTAAGCTGTTCTCTTTTGTGCTGTCCTGTGTTGCCGCCTCATTTGGGGAGATTACCCCATTGGCGTCGCTAAAAGACGCAGCTATAAATGACGTAATGTAGTCCACAGCATCGTCTCCCTCCAAACATTTTCCCTCAGCATCTATAATCTGTTCCTGCTTTCTTGGATTTGTTTTTCCCAACCAGCTTATATGGTTCCAGAATTTTCTTGGCCCCCCTTTATTTGCCTCGCGAACTTCAGCCAGCCATTTAGCAGAGGACTGCAAGAGGACTAGCAGAGGACTGCAAGAGGACTAGCAGAGGACTGCCAGGAGGATGGATAGGAGCGCCCCCTTTGGAACGGGGTGGTGGCAATTGCCACCATGCTCAGCTTTTCTTTATTTATTATTTTTTTTGTTTACTGTGTTGGCAATTCTGCGGCAGCAGCGACCGCATCGCCAGCGCCCCCGCACGGCATTCCCCGCGTTAACTGGATGGCCAGTGCGTTTCCGTCAACCCGTGCGCATAGCAGACGCGCAGTGAGATCGTTGCGAGAATGGCACCTCGCCGGGAGACCTGATTTTATGCGGATTTGTACAATGTTCGAAATTACGGACCTTTCACCGCTGAAAACGTGAAGGCGGGAAATGGAGCATACATTGCATAAAGATGTTCTTCTACAAAAAGGTCGTCCAAAGAGATCTTGATGAGATAATCGATATTGCCCTCGTTACAAAAGGCCTGACAGCAGTTCAGTGGTTTGCTTTTGTTTGGATTGCTTTTATTTATGTTCCTGAGCAGAAGTTATGAATCGTTCATGAAGGTGGCACCAAGGACGAAAAGTGCGCGTGTGCAGTTCGACAGCACACCGCATAAAAACAAGAACTGCCGACTTCCAGTATTTAGCCATGTCCTTCGTCACCAAGGATGTTCTGCAGTGCCGCAACTTTTTACGGTAAGCTTCATGGCCTGCTTAATGTATTTGGCCACTGCAAATGTGCTGTACAGCGGTTTAAACTGATCACTAAACCCTGTCGGCTTCTTTACAAGTCTTTTTTCCCAACCAAAAGGTCTCGTTCCCCGAAAGCACTCGTATTATTCGAAGAACCGAAAAAAGGCAAGTTCCTCCTTCTATGTTAACTCAGCTTGCTTAGAGTAGACTGCAAGATGACTCAGGGAGTGGTGTCCAAAGGGTACATGGTGTACAAAGGGTACAAAGGGTATTCTTCGAAAAGGATGTGGGATATACAGATATCCCTCGCTGCCCCGCGCCGAGTCACGCGACGAAGCGCCCGCCGCCGGGCGTGGGGAGTGGGCACGCGGCCACTCTGCTCACCCCAGCTCGGACGTGACATCACGCCTACGCCCTGGCGCCGCCGGCGCCCTAGGGACGGGGTGAACGACTCTTCATTGCAACCGGTTGCCCAAGGGGGGGCAATGTCGTGGAGAGCTCGCGCGGGAACAAAGGCTCTGGAAGTCTCTCTCTCGCCGCGGCGTGACTGCCCCGCCGACCCCGTCTCCTGCCCGCGCCTCTCCGGACTATCCATTGCCGGTCGACGACGACTTGGTAAGCTGCTGAACCATCTATTATCGGATAGAACATTCTTCCGCAGTGTGCTTTGCCTTGCGCTAGGTAAATAAACGGTTTCCTAGCGTACTCTGTTCGTTGCCTACTTCGTCCGAACCCGCCGTGGCTGTGACATTGCGCCACGGGTTGGGGACACGAGGACGCCCGCGCATAGCTGGCACGGAAGCGCGCCTTCCCGGCCGGCTGCACGCGAGTGACCCCATAAGGAATAGGGGAGGAAAGTTGCCCAAAGGATTTCCAGTGAATCCAAAATTTCCGCTGACACTAGGGCACACTGGTGCCGTCTCCTCACCAGCACTCTAGCTTATCCACAATGAACAAGAGGGTGAGAGTGAACGTTTATTCTTGGCTTCCGCCTCACGCTCTCCCCTTTTGTGCGCAGAGCAGGGGTGCGAACGCGAGGAGCAAGTCAAGCAAGGTGCCGCTGGGCAGAAGACACCATTGTTCGCTTTCCTGGAAAACTGGTGCTTATGGCCCCGGTTCAGGTTCAGGAAAATTAAGGGCGCCTTCTCCTTCCCCTCTGCTTCCGGGAAAAGGGTACAATGGTAAGGGTCTGACCAATACCTTTTGTGGGCAGAGCAGGAAGTGAAAACGTATGCTGGGAATGAAGGTTTTTGGTTCGGAAATCAAATATTCATGTCATGTGCTGTGTGGAAACAAGTAAAGCAAGGAAAAGAAAAAAGCTGCATCAGCAGTCAACCGCACAATGCCGCAATTCTTGAAACATGTTTTTTTTTTTTCATACAGATGTTCAGTGAGCCTGTAGGTACCTCGCCCCTCCAGAAAAATAAAAAAGCACCACAACGGCATGCCGCCTAAAATGCAGCCAGGAAAAATTTCAAGCAGCCCAACTTAACTACATATAACCCATTAGGACAATACTAGGTGGAAGCAAGAGACCCGCTGGCTTTTTCTAGCCACTGCCCCCGAGGTAAAGTGACCTGCCTGGGTTCCCTGCTGTGTGGTTAACAATAGGTCGCAGTGGGATCGCGGGAATCCCACTGAACGAGTCACCGGAAGTTGGGGGTGACAATGGGTCGTCGTCGCTCAAGGGCGGGAGGAAGCAGGGCATGGGCGAAGAGAGCCATGACAACTAGTCGAAAGGGAAAGGGCAGCAGCCTTAGCCAATGGGGTGCGTCATTGCGTTGCGGCCCTCATGGCAGAAGGTATATAAAGCGTGCGTACGGGTCGCACCGTCGCAGGTTTTGCGTGTTCGTGCCATTTCGTGCAGCAGTCGTGGAGATTGTGCGACAGTGTTCCGAGCCCGTTAACCCCGATAATCGAAGATTACGCTGTATCCGAGGACGACTGCAAGGAACGCACAAGCCATGAGTACGCTCGAGCATCCGCGACCTCTGCGTGCAAGCTGCAGTTCAGACTACCTGCCGTCACCTGTTGCGATTCTATCTGACGCAGGCGTGCTGTCGGACAGGCCTCCAGCTGTACCTGAGGAGTCCAGCTGCTCTGTCAATGAACGTGGTGCCTGCATTCCGGCCGAGATCGACGACATCTGTGACCTGTTGAAGGAAAAGGTAGCCAGCATAGAAAAGAACTTCAAAGAACAGGCGGACTTGCTCATCGGAATCCTGCACGCCGCATGCCGCGACGATGGGCTTAGCAGCGTCACGCGAATGAAGATCCTCGAGGTGATCGAACTGCGGGCTATGGGGTGGAAGCTTGACGAAGACGCCACAGAAGACTTCGGCCAGAAGTTTGGAGGCCCGGAGAGCAACGAGTCAAGGAACGTAGCTGCCCTCCTGATGTCCAGACCTCGACAGCGGAGAGCCATCGCGCCGGCAGTTCCACCACCGCATGCGCCGCCGCAGCCTCGAGAGCCATCGAGAACCGAGTCCGTTAATGACGTGAGTTGCAGAATTCCTAAGGACGAAATGGCTATCTGCGACCTCGGTGGAGGAGTCCCAAGTTTCCAGACCTGCCGTCGGGATGATTCTCACATTTCAGAATATGTCAGCCAAGTTACTGTTGGCGGAGATGCTATCCGCATTGCCGCACCAACTGCTGCTCTTGCTGAGAGTGCAGCTCAAGCAGTAGTGGAGTTGTTTTCCAAGCTCTTCTGAAATTCTGACGGCGAAGTGGCATCGACCGCCCCATGCCTTTGGAAACAACGCTGCCCTGTAAGCAGGACCCGCGCTTCAAGTCCCGACACCACGAAGAGCTTGTCGGTGCAACATGTGTGACATCAAGGCTAAGAACTGGCTCTCAAGCTGAAGCATCAAAGTTCTGTACATTCTTATGCTAATAAATGTTTCGCTGTGTGAATACGAGGCTTTGTAGTTTTTCTGCTATTAGTGCAAACCTCTCATCTTTTGCTTTCCAGTGAGTCTGTGCGTGCTAAATAGATTAGTGGGCAACGCTACATTTGGGACTTTGAGGAGAACCGCAGTGGAGGGCTTTATAATTTCTTTAATATGTTCTGAAATCACAGTACAGCGAATATTTTAGCATTTTGCCTTCACAGTACGGCTAAACACTGGTTAGAAAGTGGTTGCTGTGTCTGGTATTGAACCTTTAAGCTCGTCCTCAGCAGCCAAACACTGCACACACATAGCCACCATGGCAGGTGAATAAGAAAAGGTTTACTAATCCTTTATTGCTAGCTGGAGCACAGCAAGGACAACTGCGAAGGCAATCCAACTCGTTAGCTAGCATTTGAACCCTGGCTAGCAAAGCTTACGGCTATGGCTATCGGGTGGTACGTAACTGCACTGCCTCATAATCAGCCAGTTGTGGTGGCTGCGCTTCGATGGAAGCGAAAGGCAAAAATGCCCATGTGCTCGTAAAAAGGGCGAAATTCTAGCACACGTGCGCTGGTATGGTGGAGCCAGCAGCGACCGCATCGCCAGCGCCCCCGCACGGCATTCCCCGCGTTAACTGGATGGCCAGTGCGTTTCCGTCAACCCGTGCGCATAGCAGGCGCGCAGTGAGATCGTTGCGAGAATGGCACCTCGCCGGGAGACCTGATTTTATGCGGATTTGTACAATGTTCGAAATTACGGACCTTTCACCGCTGAAAACGTGAAGGCGGGAAATGGAGCATACATTGCATAAAGATGTTCTTCTACAAAAAGGTCGTCCAAAAAGATCTTGATGAGATAATCGATATTGCCCTCGTTACAAAAGGCCTGGCAGCAGTTCAATGGTTTGCTTTTGTTTCGATTGCTTATATTTATGTTCCTTTGCAGAAGTTATGAATCGTTCATGAAGGTGGCACCAAGGACGAAAAGTGCGCGTGTGCAGTTCGACAGCACACAGCATAAAAACAAGAACTGCCGACTTCCAGTATTTAGCCATGTCCTTCGTCACCAAGGATGTTCTGTAGTGCCGCAACTTTTTACGGTAAGCTTCGTGGCCTGCTTAATGTATTTGGCCACTGCAAATGTGCTGTACAGCGGTTTAAACTGATCACTAAACCCTGTCAGCTTCTTTACAAGTCTTTTTTCCCAACCAAAAGGTCTCGTTCCCCGAAAGCACTCGTATTATTCGAAGAACCGAAAAAAGGCAAGTTCCTCCTTCTATGTTAACTCAGCTTGTTTAGAGTAGACTGCAAGATGACTCAGGGAGTGGTGTCCAAAGGGTACATGGGTTGACTACCACCCATTTATCAGCAAAATAGAGGGTGAAGGGTAGAGTCCACCGCCTTGCTTTTCCAGCATGGCTGGTTTTGAGCCATCCTGAAGATCTTCAGGCTCCAGCCTTGAAGAGCGACTCGCAACTGTGAATGCGCCGTAAAGAGACGCCTGGCGCTTTTCGTTTCCGCCAAGACTGCGAGAGTTTCATCCCGGAAGGAGATCTTTCACGTGAAAACAAACCTTGCAGAGAAGCTTGGCTTACAAATTTCCCGAAGTGGTTCATAACATTTGCAGTAGTAGTGCCTTTGCAAGATGGGATGCCGTTTGTTCAAACTTCTACCTGACGATGCAGGAAAGAAAATGGAAAAAATAGCTAGACAGGTGTTGGAGCTGGCACATGGGACAACAATTCACGAAGTAGCTTCAGTACAAACCTAACGATGGCATGCTACATCTATTTTCTATTGCTTTCAGGTTGGGCTGATCATCGATTCTGAGCAACCATGGCTGTGTTGCAGTCCCGACGGCAGTGTGACATCGGGCGGCACATTTCAACTTATTGAAATGAAGGGCCCTTACAGTCTAAGGAACAAGCGTTTGATTGACCCAGACAAAGAAATGAGCTATGTGCCATCCATTATGTGAATGGACACTTACAGTTGCGTAAAAACCATTCGTACTACACGCAGGTAATGATACTGCTGTATGTCCTGAGAATCTACATTTCTTTACTTTATGCCTATTGTCCTCAGAGAAGCATAGCTCTAACAATCAAACAGGACGAAGCATTTCTCACCGAGTATATACCAAAGTTAGAGGACTCTTATTTCAGCTATCTCCTGAGAGCACTGATTAAATGAATGCCCAACGGCATTTTGTAAATAATGTACAAAGCTCCCCCTGTCCTTTCATGCTGTCGTTACCGCTGACTATCGCTGTCTGCAAACTGAACGAGAGTTGCATCACGGCCGCTCTCGATCCAGGTGGCCGTGGTTGCATCCACCTTTCGCCCCCTCCGTTAACCAGATGGCGCGCGCTCTCCCCAAACTGCAGCTTATGTGCAGATTCATACATATCGCCCTTCGTTTTCGGGTTTTACTCTTTTTGTAACTGGAGAGGGGGCCCATTGGGAAATATTTTGACTTTAGTTTCGGGTAAAAATTGCAATATTCAGCAAAAAGTTCCATACTCTGGGTTTTTAAAGGGACCCCGAAATGATTTCGATGGGCGTATTCTAGTGCAACAGATCTGTAGAGGTGGCCTTTGTAGGTATTTAAGTCGTTTGAAAGCTGCGTGGACCCTATAATTTTTTTTTCAATACCTCTGCTCGCAATAGCTCACAACCGATTAGGGCGACACCTCACCAAGCCCGTCCCAAAACCCGATGACGTCAGTGGGCATCCGGCCAGTTTGAAGGCTCGCCCAGACTGCCCACTGACGTCATCGGAGTGAGGGACACGCACCGAGGAAAAAATACACAGGAGACGTCGTCCGGCGATAGCCTTGAAGCCTATTCATAAAAAGTAAAAAGGAGAGAGTGTCCATCTGGATCACGAAACCCCACCTAGAGGAAATTCTAGGTGGCGTTGGATCACGCCACGTGATAGCGTACGGTAATATGTATGCCCGCTACGCGGAGCAGCGCGGCAAATAAACTATCAACCTCCTTGCTG
Organism: Amblyomma mixtum; assembly: GCF_055824585.1. Lineage (NCBI taxonomy): Eukaryota > Metazoa > Arthropoda > Arachnida > Ixodida > Ixodidae > Amblyomma > Amblyomma mixtum. The sequence continues at coordinate 50,799,638 of NC_143013.1, forward strand.
TAGACGTCCGCACCATACGCTGCGCAGACGCTCACACTAAAACATACCAACGCCGAAACATTAGGGTAGAGCGCCTAATTAGGGAGGGAGCGGCTTCACGTGCACTTGGCGAGCGAAGGCTGGCCCCTTGGCGTTGCGCTCTCTCCTTAGTTTTTTTTTTTTCGTCCATAGGGACATGGCGCGGCGAGTTGTCACCCTAATCGGGTGCGAGCTATTGCGAACAGCAATTTTTTAAAATTATTTCTAAATTATAGGGTCCACGCAGAGCTTTCAAATTTGACTCGAATACCCGCAAAGGCCACCTCTACAGATATGTTGCACTAGAATATGCCCATCGAAATCATTTCACGGTAACTTTAACGGGAACACAATATTTGTGCAGAGAATTTGTGTGTGAATAAGTTTGCGGGGATAGGGTAGCCTCATCTGGCACATGACAGGGTTAACTGGAGAGATATAGGAGAGGCCTTTGTCCTGCAGTGGGTGTAGTCAGGCTGATGTGCTCTCTATCGGTCATGAAAAATGTGCTATGTCAAGCCCATGATGGGGTTTCGCAGGAACGAGGCGCTGTCAAACACTCCCCATCTGGGTGAGTTCAAGCTTCGAAATGGCTTTTGTGAAGCGTACGAAATGTCATGCATGTTGTTGGAGGAATGCATGGAGGAATGTGCCTCTCATCTCACAATGAATGCAGCGCATTTACTACTCAGTAACTGGTACAATCTTTTCGGACACTGTTGACAAGCGCATGCAAGCCCTCAAATAGTGTGTTGTGTTGTGCTAGGTTTAGTGGCGCACAAGTTTAAGACCATCATGCGACAAGCTCAAGGTAATAGAATGTTTTTTTCTCGGAAATTTTGTAAAAAAGAGTAGCTCAACGATGGTATAAAGGGCTTAAAAGGCTCTAATTAAGTTTCAGTATGTTAAAGAACGTCGCTTCACGAATATATATATAATATTGTCCCGCAAGATTTTTTGTAATGCCCTTTGTAGAGGCTGAGTTATCTGCAGTCAACGTGAATTTCAGCATCTTCGCCCCTTTCCCTCTTCTCTCGTCACTTTTCGCACGCTGGAAGGTCGGCGCTCCTCAGCCGGCCCCACCTCCGGGGGCGGAGCTTGCCGACTCCGCCGGGGCTACGCGGTGTATTGGCCGTGGCCGTGGTAGCTGCCTGACGTCTGAAAGAATCTAACCAATACTCATCTCTCAACCTGTATACGCAGGTGCGAGCGACGGTGGAGGGAGCCAGCATTTAAAAAGTCACCGGTGCTCGCACACTTTCGCGTGTGATTGTGGACTCTGCTACGTGTAGAAAGGTAGTATTTGAATCAGGTGCTGAGGAGAACAAAATGTAGTGATTGAGAGTTGATGTGGTCTCCTCGGAAGGTGTTTCAGAGCCTGTTTAATTAAGTTATTTCGTACTACCTAGTGATCACAAAGAACAAACATTTTATAAATGGCACAAACTTAAAGAAGGTTGGGTAACCTCAGCGGCCATCCTTGGCTGGCCAAGGATATTAGGCAATCAACCTTCTTCCCAGGAAGGAGAAAGTTGAGGTTCTGTTTGTTTTAATAAATTGAGTACATTTTATCTATGTACAGTTTGTTTAAAACTTCTGTTCCGTTTAAAAATTTAAAAACACGTGACGTCAACAAGAGCGTCTTCACCTAAGAGCAGTGTTGAATAGAATGGCTCGAGTTTTGTAAAACAGCAAAATATTTTTAGAGCGGAAGTTCTACCACAAGGTCATGTCGCTCCGAGCAACGTTAATGGGAGTTCCATGAACGTTGGCTCCGAGGAATGACCTTCAAGCGGGGGTGCGGCTGTGGCACATCCCTTCCGCACTATAATTTCGATGATAAGTACAGTCAGATAGGTGTGGAGGAAGAGGGTAGAGGCGATTGACTAGCTGCCGCACGCCAATGGCGGTAGCGCATTAAGCAAGCCGTCGAGGCGAGGACGAAATTTCTGGCAGCGGGTGGCGGCGCCGAGAAAGGGTGTAGGCGCCGCAGTGGCTCACGCTCGTCTACTGATCCGGAGTACCCTGGGTCGAACCCGATCGCGGCGGCCGCGTTTCGATGGAGGCGAAACGCAAAAGGCGCCCGTGTGCTGTGCGATGTCAGCGCACGTTAAAAAAGATCCTCAGGTGGTCGAAATTATTCCGGAGACCTCCACTACGGCACCTCTTTCTCTTTTTCAATCCCACCTTCCTCCCTCTAGCGCAAGCCGTCCAGCGTTCTCTAGAACAATATTTTCATAAGCTTCTTTTATTGCGAAAGCAATACTACGCCAGGTCTAACCGCTCGTCGCGTGGTCCGTGGACCCCCCTGCTCCTCGAGGAGCCGCCGCCGCGCCTATCAGATGAAGTGACGTCCGCCTCTCCGTTGCTATGGCGACGCGTGACGTCAGCTTGCTTTCCGCATGGAAGCCAGGAGGAGCTGGTCGTGCCGTGCTCCTCGAGGAGACTCGCCATGGAAGTCACCGACGAAGAGTGCATATCTGAATCTAGTTGCTGTACTGCTTCTATTCCTTTTGCAACCAACCAGGTTTAACCAGAGCTAAACCACACCAATTTTTTGCCGTGTGTCGCCATCACACGACCAACTGCCTTTACGCTAGCGCTGTCCTAGATGGCACACATATTTAACTGTGCCAGTTTAAAGATGAAACAAGCTTGCAAAGACAATACCGTAAAAATTTGCCTGCCAAAGCAGTGACAGAAACAACTGCTTGCGTGCATGGTTATGAAGCGTTCTTTTCTACCTTAGTGAGCGGGTGAAAAGCTTTTGTACTGAAGTTAGCTTATTATGTTGTGACCATTGTGTTCGCCAAGCTTATAAAAGAATATGGGTAGAATGCTCTAACAAACTCTCTATGCGAATGCAGTTCGCCAGGGAACGAATCGCCCCGCCATCTAATCGACCAAGTGAGATGGATGAATGGTAAGAGTCCTTTTTGAAACGGGGCTGTGGGGGGCACTACAAGGACCAGAAATGTATATTTCTTTCTTTAAACTTTTTCTTCCATAAACACAATTTCTCAACATGTTGGCTTCAAATCGCGCGCACTTTGTTGCAGCAACATCTAGAAAATGGCAAATGAACATATCTTCAAATGCTTTCACAATCATTAAATGATTCTGTGAGCACGACACTCAACCAAGAAACATTCAAGCGTTGTGCCATTTCAATAAAAAAGATTACAGATTTCAATATACACTTAAGCAAGTAATAGCACTGGAGGACAGATCTAGTAAAAACAAAAATGAGAAACTGAAGAACAGGATAACTCAAGTTGGTTTATTACTGATAACTACTGTAACATACAAGACTTAACGGACTGTTCAGTTCACGAGCACGCACAGCTAAATTCACAGGAATGAAGACTAGAGCGGCCCCCTCTGAACACACAGCGCCAGCCGCCACACAATCACAGCAGCGGACAAGGAAGCATGTGCACATCTCGCTTTTTTGCTCAAGCTTGCCTTTGGTGGGCACCTTGCTTTCTGCATGAGCATTCTTTGGGAGAATGTATTCAGAACCAGGGATCACCAATCCAAGTTTAAAGTTGTTACGGAAGGCACCGGAGAGCAAAGCAATAAAACCCTTTTCCAGCCACATGAAAAGAATGTTCAGCGTATCCAAAACAATTTACTACACATAAATGTGTATCGATGAGTCCACATACACAATGTAGTGCCAATGTGTTATACAGTCTTGTGCGACGCTACCAAACATGCCCATTGTAAGTAACATGAAGAGGTAGTACAGCAGAAACCATCTACCATACGTGCGGCTTGGTTGCAAAAGCGATCCAATGTCTTCCAACACCCAGTAATTATTCAGCCCTTTTTATAGAAAACAGCGACACAAATGCCTGCAACAATGGTGACCATAAAGTTTGGGGTACATGAAGTCAACTGCTGCTTTCTGAATAAAGGTCACCTTTTTCTGATGACATAACTATTATAGTTGCCATCAAGCCAATTTTCGACAGATCAACTGGATTTCATCGCAGAACTCAACAAAACGGACATCATTCAAGGGAATTTGTAGATGCATGCAATTTAAAGACAGACTGGCATGAAGAAATAACAGTAAATAGCAGCATTAGGTTTCCAGAGCTTAGTGACAACAGAGTCACTACGAAGCAGATACTCAACCAAATGGGAAGAAAAAAAAACTAACAATGACAGCGAAGTGGCTGAAGTACTGCATTTAGAGCAACATGCCGACACGAAAGAAGAGTACATAAAAAAAGAACAATTGTGTTGAAGCAAGAACAGTTCAATTCAAGTAATAACAGCAACAAAAACTGCGGGCAAAAGGGCAACGCAAACATAAAAAAAAATACAGCAATTATGACTAACGAAAAATGCGAGAGAAAGCAAAATGAATAAACTGACAAAAGGAGCTCCCAATAACATTGGCCATTAAAAATCACATCTTGATGATTCGAAATGGCTGGAAAAAAATGCCTCCAAACCATAAGTAAATCCGGCGCATGTTAAAATCTGACTCGTATACCGCTTGGAAGAAGGGACGACATCATCTTCACTCCTCGACTTCATTAAATCAGCGAACCTTTTTCATTTATTTAAGCATGCTCATCATCCATCATTACATAAACGTTGATGGCCTGAGGCAACGAACATCGCTTCAAACAAACAAAAAAAAACCTTCCTTCTCCTAGGCAACTGTTGAAAATTCACTCGAAAGCATGCACACAGCTTTGTTTTCGAAGGGCAGAACTTTGACAAAAAGCTTAGTACCTCTAAACAGCAGTTTGAAAGAAGGTGGGAACCTTTCTTTAGAAGCCATTATATTCACAACAGGGAGGCAGTCTAGCTTCCATTTTATCATAACCTCAACAAAGATAGTCGTAAGGTTAAAATGCAAACAACTCACTGAAACTAAACTTGACTCGTGGAACAGGTGCCTTAACCAAAGCAGCTAGTATTATACATACAACAGCAGCTAAAAAAGGTGCTCCCTCTAATCTCCTTCTTCCTGCTAATGGAAAACCATGTACGGCACATTTTAGTGGACGCTCGCATACTGACTCTGGTGACCTGCAAAACTATGCCCTGTCAGCTCTGCATTAATCTTCAGCTACTAGGACACGTGGTCAAGTTGCAACAAAAAAAAAGTGTCATACAAAGAGCTGACTCGACTACATGTAAATCTGACAGATCACAGTTGACATATCAGATGGGTCACACATAGCCACACACCAATTCTTCCCAGTTTGCGCCACAGAAGATGGGCTATGAGCACCGAAAAGCTTGTTGTCCTGTACGCGTTGACATGCAAATTTAGCTAATGCGAGGTTACAAACAAGAGTAGCTGTACACTACCATGAACAGCTTTCCTTGAAAAAACAGCTTGCACACAGTACACAGTAGATTTGCGAAGTAGGAAAAAATGTCCCCAAACAGCGGAGCAAAATCTACCCTGCGAATCCTAGCAGCCTCAGGGGCCTTTGTTCAGCCACCGTCGACTATGACTTCCGGTACAAGCCAGAACCCTTCCTATGCTACGATAATGGTACAGATTGTGAAAACCGACTACTTGTATTTGCCAGTACAACTTGCTTGAAGTTGCTAGCCGAGAGCAGCACATGGTTCATGCATGGGAACTTCGATCTCGCATGCAAGGGATTCCTGCAGCTATTTTTTATTCTTGTACCACACAGCGAGGGCGTTGCATCAGTTGCTTACGCCTTCATGACAAGGAAAAATCAGGAAGCCTACGAAGAGCTGTGCAGGTTCCGTCGTGACCGGTGCGAACTCCTTGGATTGGTTTTGTACCCGGAACATGTTATGTGCGACTTTGAAAGGGCGACCATGAATGCTGTCAAGGCAGTGTTTTGAGAAGGCGTTACCATAAAGGCGTGCTTTTTCCACTTGTGCCAAAGCACCTGGCGAAAAATTCAAGAGCTCTGTTTGGCGAACCTATCTAGGCAAGACAAAGAAATCCGTGCATTCATGGGAACGCTGGACGTTCTTGCTTTCTTGCTGCTTAACGACATAGAAGACGGAATGCCAGTACTAAAAGGCTAAATGCCAGAATCTGCCCAAGAAATAGTAGACTACTCTGATACCACATATGTTCCCGGTTACAAGAGGATAAATTGAGCTACCAACATCGTAACCTTGCGGCGAACATCTCCCACCTATCCCCCTTCAATGTGGAGTGCCCACGCAGCAACTCTTGATGGAGGACACAGAACGAACAACCATGCAGAAGCTCAAAATAGAAGGCTGGAAAGCATGCTGGGCCACAGCCACCCAACCGCGTGGAAAAAGGTTGACGCCTTGCGTTCACAAGAAGCCACCGTGGCCATGAAGATAGAGCAGTGCCAAGTCGTCTTTGTCTTTGGTGTATTTCTTTGCTTCCAGCTGCATTTCTTCACCGTGATAACAAGGCTTGGACTGCGTTTCTTCTTAGCAAGCTGTAACAATGCAAGCTATATATACAACGATTACCGAAGTCGGCACGGAAGCGACTAAACAACGGACAGATACGGGGCGTCCATGAAGAACAATGATGGTGGTGAAAGGGAGGTGGTCCAGAGCAAGTGCGTCTCTGGATAGTTCGACGCTTCTGCGAATTCACCTTTAGAAGTGTTTTCCTTTGCATGAACTGTACTGCTTGCCAACGCGGTCTGGTATTACATCACACTTCACGCCTTCGTTTGTTCTCAAATCCGAAGAAGAGTCTAATAAAAAGGGCGATTTTCTGTCAAGTGGGTTCCCGGAAAAAATTCTTTTCTTCACTTGGGGACATTTTTTCCTAGACGGTGCTTCCTCGGGGACCTTTTTTCGGGGACGTTTCTTTCTAGGAGGCGACCATATTTGCTTTTATGGATGCCCCCTTGAGTCACTTGATTCGTAAACACAGCACGTGAGAAGCGTGCTGCCGGCTTTACTCAAAGCGGATTTGCAACGCCTGAGCACTTGCACAAGTGCACGGAAAGAGAGCAGTCTGACAGCGCCGAGGTTGTGTTCTGCAGTGAAGTGACAATACAGGACAACACTGGCCGGCGCTGCGGAGCTCAACCTCAAATTCTTTTCCTAAACTAAAACAAAAAAATACCTCGATAAAAAGTGCTGAAAAAAATAACAACAAAACGAGCTATTAGAGGAATAGTATTTTGCATTTTTGCAGTGAGCACGTCAGTAAATTTTCATCCGAATATGCAGCACACTGCACTTGACTGCAACTTTGGTATTGTTTCTTTAGTTAGTTTATTAGGGCTGAACGTCCCGAAGCAACTCATTAGTTTTCGTCTAAAGCTTAATTTGCTTCGTGTAGTACATGTTATGGCCAGCCTCTTAAAAGTTTTATACTGCTCACGAATGTCGCGTGGACTTATCTAAAACATTTCCAAAATGGAGCGCTTTGGGCTAGAAAAACGAACTACAAAAAACATTACCTTGTGCAGGCAATGTCTTGACACATGATACAAGTATACTACTCATATACGTTGTCCACGAAAAATTTCGACGGCAAAAAGGAAATGAAAATTTTATATTGAATTTTTACGAAGAGTCTCTAGAATTTAAAAGGCTGTCACATGGCAGGAAATGTTTTTCCCGCTAGATATCAGATATCAGGGATATCGACGGTTCAATAAAGGTTCAATATCGAAGAGGGTCGAGCGAAAACATGGGTGCGTTTGACATGCTATGACACTTCAGATGTTTGGCACCAAAAGCTCTCGCACACAGCCTGAGACGGCGTTCTCGTATTCTTCGGAAAGGAATAGGGGAGGAAAGTTGCCCAAAGGATTTCCAGTGAATCCAAAATTTCCGCTGAAACTAGGGCACACTGGTGCCGTCTACTCACCAGCACTCTAGCTTATATACAATGAAAAAGAGAGTGAGAGTGAACGTTTATTCTTGGCTTCAGCCTCACGCTCTCCCCTTTTGTGCGCAGAGCAGGGGTGCCAACACGAGGAGCAAGTCAAGCAAGGTGCTGCTGGGCGGAAGACACCATTGTCCCCTTCCTGGAAAACTAGTGCTTACCATGGGCGTCCGGAGGGGGGGGCAAGGGGGGGCGGCTGCACCCCCCTGGAAAATCACTCACTCGAACCGTGAGTGATGGCCGCACGCCAGGGGCGGTGGTGCGCTCAGCCAAAAGGGTAAAAGCAGCCCCGCTTCGACGCTTGGTCACATCTGCGAAATGCCGCGTCCGGGCGCGCGTCGTTCCGCCGTTTTCAAACCACGCCACCGCCAGCTCTGCTGAAGGACGACCTGTTGCAGACATGCAGCGGCACCGGCGAGCATGTGTTTCGAGCCGTCTTGAGATGGGTGTCTGTTTCTTTGATCTCTAGAGAGATAGCGACACGGAGGCAGACAGTGCACAGGTGGTGGTGGTGGTAGTGGTTTATTTAAAAAAAAAATAAAAAGTGAAGCAAAAGAGTGTTGCCGGCCGCGGCAATTGCTATCTAATATCTTAAGCACCCGAGCTGCAGCCGGCGGAAACGAAAGGGAAAGGGAGAGGATAGTGAGGAGAAGTATAGAGGGGAGCGACAGCGAGAAAGGACAGGGGAGAGCTTTGTACACTATTTACAAAATACAAAAGTAATCAAGTTCGCGCCGCTCGCGCGCTTAGGGCACAGGTCGCTCGCTAGAATCAGGATACGTTCGTACGCCGGCCACCGATGAATTCTTGAGGGGGGAAGGACAAATCAGCCGTGTCCACCCCCGCTTTGTCGGGCTGCTCAGGGGCAAGCGGGCGACGAGTTGGCGCCGCCGCCGCTCGCTGTCTCCTCCGATCCACGGGAGAGCTCAGTGCGGTAGAAGCGCCGCTTTCAGAACCTTCGGCAAAGGGGATTAGCTGCTTTTGTTCACGGCGACGCAGTCTCCAGAGGCGCCCCCACACCAGCGTTCCTTGCGTCTTCTCCGAAAACCAGCGCCTTTGGTCAACGCAGCCCGATGGCGCCTGCCTGGCTCGCCTGTCACCTCTGGCTGGGCCTCAAATCACAACAGCGCCCATGTACTGTGCGTGTCAGTGCATGGTAAAGAGACCCAGGTGGTCGACATTATCCGAAACTCTGTACTACTCCGTCCCTTATAGCCCGAGTCGTTTTGGGGCTCTGAACCCCATAAAACCACAAAAACAAATTTTCCGACCGAATTAGTTGCGGGTGTCCCTTCCCCTCGGAAGTCGCGCGGCGTTCCTTACACCCCAAAAGTGCGCATTCGTGGATATTGTGGCAAGTAAGCCCTTGCACATGTGCGCGCCTCTGTGTTTGTGCTTCGGTGTTTTTAGTGGCGGGTTGTCAACGAAGGTGAGAACAACCAAGACAGCGGACGAGAAAACGACGAGCGGCGAGCAGTGTGTGTGCGGTTGCTCGACTGTGCGGATGCGCGAGCAAGATGGAGCGAGGTGTATGAAGCTGCGAGCGTGCATTTATCTTGTAAATAAGTTTTCGTTGTATATAGTCATCTTTTGTTTTCAACGTACTCGTTCAACCATTTTTCTAATCAATATATATGATGACTGTGCACTGAGAGCGTGTAATGAAGCACAGAAATGAATTTATCACCCGTGTAACTACGCAATTCGCCCAGAAAAATCCGAGGCGCCTACAGTTGCTGTTCAAGGAAGACTGACTGAGTGACTGTAGTTGCGTGTTTGTGAACATTTTGCGCTGTGTGCTGGTCATCAATTCGGGTGAGTCGAGAACCCGTATGCAGTAAGACTGAGCACTTCGAGTATTGATAGTATCTTTTTGCATTTTTATTAATTTTAATTGTTTCTTTGTTGATAAACTCCAATGTATCTCTACAATCCGCTGTTTAATTTGCTGCTTGTAATTTTCTTTCATGTGTGTATTTTACTTATTTTTTATTTATATATAAATAAATAAATTTACTCCGCAAATAGTGCCTTTTCGCTACGAATATACCCCCCCCCCCCCTCCGGCGCCAACAACCAATGGGCCCCCCCCTGAAAAAAATTCTGCGGACGCCCTTGGTGCTTACGGCCCCAGTTCAGGTTCAGGAAAATTAAGGGCGCCTTCTCCTTCCCCTCTGCTTCCCGCGGAAAAGGGTACAATGGTAAGGGTCTGACCAATACCTTTTGTGGGCAGAGCAGGAAGTGAAAACGCATTCTGGGAATGAAGGTTCTTGTTTCGGAAATCAAATATTCATGTCATGTGCCATGTGGAAACAAGTAAAGCAAGGAAAAGAAAAAAGCTGCATCAGCAGTCAACCGCACAACGCCGCAATTCTTGAAACATGTTTTTTTTTTCATTCTTGAAACATGATTTTTTTTTTTCATACAGATGTTCAGTGAGCCTGTAGGTACCTCGCCCCTCCAGAAAAATAAAAAAGCACCACAACGGCATGCCGCCTAAAATGCAGCCAGGAAAAATTTCAAGCAGCCCAACTTAACTACATATAACCCATTCGGACAATACTAGGTGGAAGCAAGAGACCCGCTGGCTTCTTCTAGCCACTGCCCCCGAGGTAAAGTGACCTGCCTGGGTTCCCCGCTGTGTGGTTAACAATAGGTCACAGTGAGATCGCGGGAATCCCACTGAACGAGTCACCGGAAGTTGGGGGTGACAATGGGTCGTCGTCGCTCAAGGGCGGGAGGAAGCAGGGCATAGGCGAAGAGAGCCATGACAACTAGTCGAAAGGGAAAGGGCAGCAGCCTTAGCCAATGGGGTGCGTCATTGCGTTGCGGCCCTCATGGCAGAAGGTATATAAAGCGTGCGTACGGGTCGCACCGTCGCAGGTTTTGCGTGTTCGTGCCATTTCGTGCAGCAGTCGTGGAGATTGTGCGACAGTGTTCCGAGCCCGTTAACCCCGATAATCGAAGATTATGCTGTATCCGAGGACGACTGCAAGGAACGCACAAGCCATGAGTACGCTCGAAAATCCGCGACCTCTGCGTGCAAGCTGCAGTTCAGACTACCTGCCGTCACCTGTTGCGATTCTAGCTGACGCAGGCGTGCTGTCGGACAGGCCTCAAACTCTACCTGAGGGGTCCAGCTGCTCTGTCGATGAGCGTGGCGCCTGCATTCCGACCGAGGTCGACGACATCTGTGACCTGCTGAAGGAGAAAGGAGCCAGCATGGAAAGGGACTTCAAGGAACAGGTGGACATGTGCATCGGCCTCCTGCGCGACGCATGCCGCGACGATGGGCTTAGCAGCGTCACGCGAATGAAGATCCTCGAGGTGATCGAACTGCGGGCTATGGGGTGGAAGCTTGACGAAGACGCCACAGAAGACTTCGGCCAAAAGTTTGGAGGCCCGGAGAGCAACGAGTCAAGGAACGTAGCTGCCCTCCTGATGTCCAGACCTCGACAGCGGAGAGCCATCGCGCCGGCAGTTCCACCACCGCATGCGCCGCCGCAGCCTCGAGAGCCATCGAGAACCGAGTCCGTTAATGACGTGAGTTGCAGAATTCCTAAGGACGAAATGGCTATCTGCGACCTCGGTGGAGGAGTCCCAAGTTTCCAGACCTGCCGTCGGGATGATTCTCACATTTCAGAATATGTCACCCAAGTTACTGTTGGCGGAGATGCTATCCGCATTGCCGCACCAACTGCTGCTCTTGCTGAGAGTGCAGCTCAAGCAGTAGTGGAGTTGTTTTCCAAGCTCTTCTGAAATTCTGACGGCGAAGTGGCATCGACCGCCCCATGCCTTTGGAAACAACGCTGCCCTGTAAGCAGGACCCATGCTTCAAGGCCCGACACCACGAAGAGCTTCTCGGTGAAGCATGTGTGACATCAAGGCTAAGAACTGCCTCTCAGGCTGAAGCATCAAAATTCTGTACATTCTTATACTAATAAATGTTTCGCTGTGTGAATACGAGGCTTTGTTGTTTTTCTGCTATTAGTGCAAACCTCTCATCTTTTGCTTTCCAGTGAGTCTGTGTGGGCTAAATAGATTAGTGGGCATCGCTACATTTGGGGCTTTGAGGAGAACCGCAGTGAAGGGCTTTATAATTTTTTTCATGAGTTCGGAGATCATAGTACTGCGAATATTTTTGTATTTTGCCTTCACAGTACGGCTAAAAACTGGTTAGAAAATGGTTGCTGTGTCTGGCATTATTGAACCTGTAAACTCGTTCTCAGCAGCCAAACGCTGCAGACACATAGCCATCATGGCAGGTGAATAAGAAAAGGTTTACTAATCCTGTATTGCTACCTGGAGCACAGAATGGACAATTGCGAAGGCAATCCAACTCATTAGCTAGCATTTGAAGTCTGGCTAGCAAAGCTTACGGCTATGGCTATCGGGTGGTACGCAACTGCACTAATCAGCCAGTCGTGGTGGCTGCGCTTCGATGGAAGCGAAATGCAAAAATGCCCATGTGCTCGTAAAAAGGGTGAAATTCTAGCACACGTGCGCTGGTATGGTGGAGCCAGCAGGATGGATGGATGGATAGGAGCGCCCCCTTTGGAACGGGGTGGTGGCAATTGCCACCATGCTCAGCTTTTCTTTATTTATTATTTTTTTTTGTTTACTGTGTTGGCAATTCTGCGGCAGCAGCGACCGCATCGCCAGCGCCCCCGCACGGCATTCCCCGCGTTAACTGGATGGCCAGTGCGTTTCCGTCAACCCGTGCGCATAGCAGACGCGCAGTGAGATCGTTGCGAGAATGGCACCTCGCCGGGAGACCTGATTTTATGCGGATTTGTACAATGTTCGAAATTACGGACCTTTCACCGCTGGAAACGTGAAGGCGGGAAATGGAGCATACATTGCATAAATATGTTCTTCTACAAAAAGGTCGTCCAAAGAGATCTTGATGAGATAATCGATATTGACCTCGTTACAAAAGGCCTGACAGCAGTTCAATGGTTTGCTTTTGTTTGGATTGCTTTTATTTATGTTCCTGAGCAGAAGTTATGACTCGTTCATGAAGGTGGCACCAAGGACGAAAAGTGCGCGTGTGCAGTTCGACAGCACACCGCATAAAAACAAGAACTGCCGACTTCCAGTATTTAGCCATGTCCTTCGTCACCAAGGATGTTCTGTAGTGCCGCAACTTTTTACGGTAAGCTTCGTGGCCTGCTTAATGTATTTGGCCACCGCAAATGTGGTGTACAGCGGTTTAAACTGATCACTAAACCCTGTCAGCTTCTTTACACGTCTTTTTTCCCAACCAAAAGGTCTCGTTCCCCGAAAGCACTCGTATTATTCGAAGAACCGAAAAAAGGCAAGTTCCTCCTTCTATGTTAACTCAGCTTGTTTAGAGTAGACTGCAAGATGACTCAGGGAGTGGTGTCCAAAGGGTATTCTTCGAAAAGGATGTGGGATATACAGATATCCCTCGCCGCCCCGCGCCGAGTCACGCGACGAAGCGCCCGCCGCCGGGCGTGGGAGAGGGGGGGCACGCGGCCACTCTCCTCACCCCAGCTCGGACGTGACATCACGCCTACGCCCTGGCGCCGCAGGCGCCTTAGGGACGGGGTGAACGACCCTTGATTGCAACCGGTTGCTCAAGGGGGGGCAATGTCGTAGGGGTTTAAGGAGAGCTCGCGCGGGAACAAAGGCTCTGGAAGTCTCTCTCTCGCCGCGGCGTGACTGCCCCGCCGACCCCGTCTCCTGCCTGCGCCTCTCCGGACTATCCATCGCCGGTCGACGACGACTTGGTAAGCTGCTGAACCATCTATTATCGGACAGAACATTCTTCCGCAGTGTGATTTGCCTTGCGCTAGGTAAATAAACGGTTTCCTAGCGTACTCTGTTCGTTGCCTACTTCGTCCGAACCCGCCGTGGCTGTGACATTGCGCCACGGGTTGGGGACACGAGAACGCCCGCGCATAGCTGGCACGGAAGCGCGCCTTCCCGGCCGGCTGCACGCGAGTGACCCCATAAGGAATAGGGGAGGAAAGTTGCCCAAAGGATTTCCAGTGAATCCAAAATTTCCGCTGACACTAGGGCACACTGGTGCCGTCTCCTCACCAGCACTCTAGCTTATCCACAATGAACAAGAGAGTGAGAGTGAACGTTTATTCTTGGCTTCCGCCTCACGCTCTCCCCTTTTGTGCGCAGAGCAGGGGTGCGAACGCGAGGAGCAAGTCAAGCAAGGTGCTGCTGGGCAGAAGACACCATTGTTCGCTTTCCTGGAAAACTAGTGCTTACAGCCCCGGTTCAGGTAAATTAAGAGCCCCCTCCTTCCCGTCTCTGCTTCCTGGAAAAAGAGTACAATGGTGAGCCAGTGACCTATCTCCCTCCCCACCCTTTCTTGGGCAGAGCAGGAAGTGAAAACGCACTCTCGGAGTGAAGGTTTTTGGTTAGGAAATCAAATTTTCATGTCATGTGCTGTGTGGAAACAAGTAAAGCAAGCAAAATAAAAAAAGTTGCACCAGCAGTTAACCACACAATACCACCAGGAGTAGGGGCTGATAATGGGTCGTCCTTGAGGGGGGGAGGAGGGAGGGCATGGGCGAAGGGAGCCATGACAACTAGTCGAAAGAGAAAGGGCAGCAGCCTTAGCCAATGGGGTGCGTCATTGCGTTGCGGCCCTCATGGCGGAAAGTATATAAAGCGTGCGTCTGGGTCCCACCGTCGCAGGTTTTGCGTGTTCGCGCCATTTCGTGCAGCAGTCGTGGAGATTGGGCGACAGTGTTCCGAGCCCGTTAACCCCGATATTCGAAGATTACGCTGTTTCTGAGGACGACTGCAAGAAACGCGCAAGACATGCATAGGGTCAAGCATCCGCGATATCTGCGTGCAAGCTGCATTTCAGACTCTCGGCCGTCACGTGTTGCGATTCTAGCTAACGCAGGCGTGCTGTCGGACAGGCCTCCAACTGTACCTGAGGAGTCCAGCTGCTCTGTCAAGGAACGTGGTGCCTGCATTCCGGCCGAGATCGACGACATCTGTGACCTGTTGAAGGAAAAGGTAGCCAGCATAGAAAAGAACTTCAAAGAACAGGTGGACTTGCTCATCGGAATCCTGCACGCCGCGAAGATAGGCTTAGCAACGCCACGCGAATGAAGATCCACGAGGTGATTCAACTGCGGTCTATGGGATGGAAGCTCGACGACGTCGGCCAGAAGTTTGGAGGCCCGGAGAGCAACGAGTCAAGGAACGTAGCTGCCCTCCTGATGTCCAGACCTCGACAGCGGAGAGCCATCGCGACGGCAGTTCCACCACCGCATGCGCCGCCGCAGCCTCGAGAGCCATCGAGAACAGAGTCCGTTAATGACTTGAGCTGCAGAATTCCTAAGGACGAAATGGCTATCTGCGACATCGGTGGAGGAGTACCAAGTTTCCAGACCTGCCGTCGGGATGATTCTGACATTTCAGAATATGTCAGCACTGTTACTGTTGGCGAAGATGCTATCCGCATTGCCGCACCAATTGCTGCTCTTGCTGAGAGTGCAGCTCATGCAGTAGTGGAGTTGTTTTCCAAGCTCTTCTGAAATTCTGACGGCGAAGTGGCATCGACCGCCCCATGCCTTTGGAAACAACGCTGCCCTGTACGCAGGACCCGCGCTTCAAGGCCCGACACCACGAAGAGCTTGTCGGAGCAACATGTGTGACATCAAGGCTAAGAACTGGCTCTCAAGCTGAAGCATCAAAGTTCTGTACATTCTTATACTAATAAATGTTTCGCTGTGTGAATACGAGGCTTTGTTGTTTTTCTGCTATTAGTGCAAACCTCTCATCTTTTGCTTTTCAGTGAGTCTGTGCGTGCTAAATAGATTAGTGGGCAACGCTACATTTGGGACTTTGAGGAGAACCGCAGTGGAGGGCTTTATAATTTCTCTATTATGTTCTGAAATCACAGTACAGCGATTATTTTAGCATTTTGCCTTCACAGTACGGCTAAACACTGGTTAGAAAGTGGTTGCTGTGTCTGGTATTGAACCGGTAAGCTCGTTCTCAGCAGCCAAACACTCCATGGCAGGTGAATAAGAAAAGGTTTACTAATCCTTTATTGCTAGCTGGAGCGCAGCAAGGACAACTGCGAAGGCAATCCAACTCATTAGCTATAGCATTTGAACCCTGGCTAGCAAAACTTACGGCTATGGCTATCGGGTGGTACGTAACTGCACTGCCTCATAATCAGCCAGTTGTGGTGGCTGCGCTTCGATGGAAGCGAAATGCAAAAATGCCCATGTGCTCGTAAAAAGGGTGAAATTCTAGCACACGTGGGCTGATATAGGCACCCTGCACCCGCCAGGCACCGCCACCGTCGAGGCTGCGTTCAGCTCCCCCGCGCGGCCAGTTCCTCGTCCCTGTCAGGAAGCGTCACCCCGCGACTTCGAAGGGATGGCGTCTGCTAGCGGCTGCCGCTGTTCGTAGAGGCGGGATTTCGACCTATGCATTCATGAGGCTGCAAAATTCTTTCGGAAAGCGAACGTCAGGAAAGGAACGAAGCTTTTTGAAGCAGTCCATGTGCACAACGTGAAAGAGGTGGTGTCGTGCGACGGAGCGAAGTAGCAGCCCGGTGCATTGCGCACACAAGCATCACTGCGCCACCGAAAACGATCAAATGAACGCTAAGAAATATTTCTATCTAATGCCTGTCAGCGCTGCACTCTCACTCAGTTTTTTTTTTATGCAGCTATCTTCCAGTAGACAGCTTGTAGCCGCGAGCTGCAGTTGAAAGGCAGGCAAATGCAAACACGCTGCTGCCGTTACCGTGTTTTTGGAGCGGTGTGAAACGCTCTACATAACAGCCACCCGCAAGCCTGGGGTGTTCCTGCATTTAGAAGGGTTTACCCTGAACTTTTAAAGACGTCCAGGCGGCATAACATTGAAGGTAATTAGAAAACACCAGTTTCTGAGCGAACGGCGTAAACCTGACTTCATTGCATTCTCGTTTGCCGCACCTTCGGTGTCCGATGTGGAATATCCTGTTCAAACTACGCCTTGAGATGATGTGCCCACTGCGTAATCTGCCACTCATATTTTCTCTTTTACCGGCAACTGCCAGGCCATTATCGCTACAACACGTACGTCTGTATTTTGGTGATACGAGGTGTCCAATGAATGAGCTTTTGCAAGCAGACGAGAATGCAAGCTGCGGTGAATGGCCTGTGCGCACTGAAACTCCTGCCGAAAACAAAACTGTTTGACTGGGATTCTGGAAAAAAAGGAGTATCCCGGCTATTTATATCATGCACGATTCTTGCAGAAAGCTTATCCTGAAAAAGCGGAATTTCATTGCAAGGTTTGTTTAATTTCTACGCATTTAGTACAAGTGCCCTGACTCTTCGACATTAGGATGTATGATTATTGTACTAAATTATCACCCAGTCGTTCAGACGTGGAGGCAAAGATTTATCAGGAGCGTGTTGCCGTTGCCCCTGAAAACGTGCCTTAACTGTCGAAAAAGACGCTGGATGACAAGCCGCAGTGGAAGCGAGCAAGGATTCTGCGCATAGCTGGAACTAAGGTAAACGATTATTCGGAGCGCAAAATTTGGGCTCCTTCCTAAGGTGTGACTGCGGGACAAATCAATGACCTGAAATCGTGGGTGCAAGAAGAGGGAAGGGTTCCCAGAGAGCCATTGGCATTCCTCCGAGTCTGCTGAATTTGCCATGAGCCAAAAACCTGTCTAGGTGGTAATGCATGAGTCAAGTCAGCGTCTTCCGCACGGGTTTGACCATTGTTTGGCCAGAAACCGCGCGCGCGTGTTGCCCGTTGCGAAGGGTGGGCCGTGTCCTAATGTCGCGTTCTAAACCCATAAAACCTTGTCCGAGGCGAATTTATACATGTATAATTGCATCCTACAACACCGCAATGTGTCCTGCTGTTGTCATGTGACATTTTGTGCTCGGGAAGGAGGCGCACAACTGCTTCGCGATCGCGCGCGCAACACAGCGGGAGCTGTCGGGCCGCTCCCGCCTTCCTGACAGGGACGCGCGCGCCGCCGCCAGTGGCGCGCGCGTCGCGCTGGAGTTAGATGCGCAGGGTGCCTATGGTGGAGCCAGCAGCGACCGCATCGCCAGCGCCCCCGCACGGCATTCCCCGCGTTAACTGGATGGCCAGTGCGCTTCCGTCAACCCGTGCGCATAGCAGACGCGCAGTGAGATCGTTGCGAGAATGGCACCTCGCCGGGAGACCTGATTTTATGCGGATTTGTACAATGTTCGAAATTACGGACCTTTCACCGCTGAAAACGTGAAGGCGGGAAATGGAGCATACATTGCATAAAGATGTTCTTCTACAAAAAGGTCGTCCAAAAAGATCTTGATGAGATAATCGATATTGCCCTCGTTACAAAAGGCCTGGCAGCAGTTCAATGGTTTGCTTTTGTTTGGATTGTTTTTATTTATGTTCCTGAGCAGAAGTTATGAATAGTTCATGAAGGTGGCACCAAGGACGAAAAGTGCGCGTGTGCAGTTCGACAGCACACCGCATAAAAACAAGAACTGCCGACTTCCAGTATTTAGCCATGTCCTTCGTCACCAAGGATGTTCTGTAGTGCCGCAACTTTTTACGGTAAGCTTCGTGGCCTGCTTAATGTATTTGGCCACTGCAAATGTGCTATACAGCGGTTTAAACTGATCACTAAACCCTGTCAGCTTCTTTACAAGTCTTTTTTCCCAACCAAAAGGTCTCGTTCCACGAAAGCACTCGTATTATTCGAAGAACCGAAAAAAGGCAAGTTCCTCCTTCTATGTTAACTCAGCTTGTTTAGAGTAGACTGCAAGATGACTCAGGGAGTGGTGTCCAAAGGGTACATGGGTTGACTACCACCCATTTATCAGCAAAATAGAGGGTGAAGGGTAGAGTCCACCGCCTTGCTTTTCCAGCATGGCTGGTTTTGAGCCATCCTGAAGATCTTCAGGCTCCAGCCTTGAAGAGCGACTCGCAACTGTGAATGCGCCGTAAAGAGACGCCTGGCGCTTTTCGTTTCCGCCAAGACTGCGAGAGTTTCATCCCGGAAGGAGATCTTTCACGTGAAAACAAACCTTGCAAAGAAGGTGGCTTATAAATTTCCCGAAGTGGTTCATAACATTTGCAGTAGTAGTGCCTTTGCAAGATGGGATGCCGTTTGTTCAAACTTCCACATGACGATGCAGGAAAGAAGACGGAAAAAATAGCTAGACAGGTGTTGGAGCTGGCACATGGGACAACAATTCACGAAGTAGCTTCAGTACAAACCTAACGATGGCATGCTACATCTATTTTCTATTGCTTTCAGGTTGGGCTGATCATCGATTCTGAGCAACCATGGCTGTGTTGCAGTCCCGACGGCAGTGTGACATCGGGCGGCACATTTCAACTTATTGAAATTAAGGGTCCTTACAGTCTAAGGAACAAGCGTTTGATTGACCCAGACAAAGAAATCAGCTATGTGCCATCCATTATGTGAATGGACGCTTACAGTTGCGTAAAAACCATTCGTACTACACGCAGGTAATGATACTGCTGTATGTCCTGCGAATCTACATTTCTTTACTTTATGCCTATTGTCCTCAGAGAAGCATAGCTCTAACAATCAAACAGGACGAAGCATTTCTCACCGAGTATATACCAAAGTTAGAGGACTCTTATTTCAGCTATCTCCTGAGAGCACTGATTAAATGAATGCCCAACGGCATTTTGTAAATAATGTACAAAGCTCCCCCTGTCCTTTCATGCTGTCGTTACCGCTGACTATCGCTGTCTGCAAACTGAACGAGAGTTGCATCACGGCCGCGCTCGATCCAGGTGGCCGTGGTTGCATCCACCTTTCGCACCCTCCGTTAACCAGATGGCGCGCGCTCTCCCCAAACTGCAGCTTATGTGCAGATTCATACATATCGCCCTTCGTTTTCGGGTTTTACTCTTTTTGTAACTGGAGAGGGGGACCATTGGGAAATATTTTGACTTTAGTTTCGGGTAAAAATTGCAATATTCAGCAAAAAGTTCCATACTCTGGGTTTTTAGAGGGACCCCGAAGTGATTTCGATGGGCGTATTGTAGTGCAACAGATCTGTAGAGGTGGCCTTTGCAGGTATTTAAGTCAAGTTTGAAAGCTGCGTGGACCCTACACTTTTTTTTTGAATACCTCTGCTCGCAATAGCTCACAACCGATTAGGGCGACACCTCACCAAGCCCGTCCCAAAACCCGATGACGTCAGTGGGCATCCGGCCAGTTTGAAGGCTCGCCCAGACTGCCCACTGACGTCATCGGAGTGAGGGACACGCACAGAGGAAAAAAAAACACAGGAGACGTCGTCCGGCGATAGCCTTGAAGCCTATTCATAAAAAGTAAAAAGGAGAGAGTGTCCATCTGGATCACGAAACCCCACCTAGAGGAAATTCTAGGTGGCGTTGGATCACGCCACGTGATAGCGTACGGTAATATGTATGCCCGCTACGCGGAGCAGCGCGGCAAATAAACTATCAACCTCCTTGCTGTAGACGTCCGCACCATACGCTGCGCAGACGCTCACACTAAAACATACCAACGCCGAAACATTAGGGTAGAGTGCCTAATTAGGGAGGGAGCGGCTTCACGTGCACTTGGCGAGCGAAGGCTGGCCCCTTGGCGTCGCGCTCTCACCTTAGTTTTTTTTTTTTTCGTCCATAGGGACATGGCGCGGCGAGTTGTCGCCCTAATCGGGTGCGAGCTATTGCGAACAGCAATTTTTTTAAATTATTTCTAAGTTATAGGGTCCACGCGGAGGTTTCAAATTTGACTCGAATACCCGCAAAGGCCACCTCTACAGATATGTTGCACTATAATATGCCCATCGAAATCATTTCACGGTAACTTTAACGGGAACACAATATTTGTGCAGAGAATTTGTGTGTGAATAAGTTTGCGGGGATAGGGAAGCCTCATCTGGCACATGACAGGGTTAACTGGAGAGATATAGGAGAGGCCTTTGTCCTGCGGTGGGTGTAGTCAGGCTGATGTGCTCTCTATCGGTCATGAAAAATGTGCTATGTCAAGCCCATGGTGGACTTTCGCAGGAACGAGGCGCTGTCAAACACTCCCCATCTGGGTGAGTTCAAGCTTCGAAATGGCTTTTGTGAAGCGTACGAAATGTCATGCACGTTGTTGGAGGAATGTGCCTGCCACCTTAAAATGAATGCAGCGCATTAACTACTCAGTAACTGGTACAATCTTTTCGGACACTGTTGACAAGCGCATGCAAGCCCTCAAATAGTGTGTTGTGTTGAGCTAGGTTTAGTGGCGCACAAGTTTAAGACCATCATGCGACAAGCTCAAGGTAATAGAATGTTTTTTTCTCGGAAATTTTGTAAAAAAGAGTGTAGCTCAACGATGGTATAAAGGGCTTAAAGAGGCTCTAATAAAGTTTCAGTATATTAAAGAACGTTGCTTCACGAATATTGTCCCGCAAGATTTTTTGTAATGCCCTTTGTAGAGGCTGAGTTATCTGCAGTCATACTGAATTTCAGCATCTTCGCGCCTTTCCCTCTTCTCTCGTCACTTTTCGCACGCTGGAAGGTCGGCGCTCCTCAGCCGGCCCCACCTCCGGGGGCGGAGCTTACCGACTCCGCCGGGGCTACGCGGTGCATTGGCCGTGGCCGTGGTAGCTGCCTGACGTCTGAAAGAATCTAACCAATACTCATCTCTCAACCTGTATACGCAGGTGCGAGCGACGGTGGAGGGAGCCAGCATTTAAAAAGTCACCGGTGCTCGCACACTTTCGCGTGTGATTGTGGATTCTCTGCTGCGTGTAGAAAGGTAGTATTTGAATCAGGTGCTGAGGAGAACAAAATGTAGTGATTGAGAGTTGATGTGGTCTCCTCGGAAGGTGTTTCAGAGCCTGTTTAATTAAAAGTTATTTCGTACTACCTAGTGATCACAAAGAACAAACATTTTATAAATGGCACAAACTTAAAGAAGGTTGGGTAACCTCAGCGGCCATCCTTGGCTGGCCAAGGATATTAGGCAATCAACCTTCTTCCCAGGAAGGAGAAAGTTGAGGTTCTGTTTGTTTTAATAAATTGAGTACATTTTATCTCTTTAAACTCTTCTGTTCCGTTTAAAAATTTAAAAACACGTGACGTCAACAACAGCATCTTCAACTAAGAGCAGTGTTGAATAGAATGGCTCGAGTTTTGTAAAACACAGCAAAATATTTTTAGAGCGGAAGTTCTACCACAAGGTCATGTCGCTCCGAGCAACGTTAATGGGAGTTCCATGAACGTTGGCTCCGAGGAATGACCTTCAAGCGGGGGTGCGGCTGTGGGACATCCATTCCGCACTATAATTTCGATGATAAGTACAGTCAGACAGGTGTGGAGGAAGAGGGTAGAGGCGATTGACTAGCTGCCGCACGCCAATGGCGGTAGCGCATTAAGCAAGCCGTCGAGGCGAGGATGAAATTTCTGGCAGCGGGTGGCGGCGCCGAGAAAGGTGTAGGCGCCGCAGTGGCTCACGCTCGTCTACTGATCCGGAGTACCCTGGGTCGAATCCGATCGCGGCGGCCGCGTTTCGATGGAGGCGAAACGCAAAAGGCGCCCGTGTGCTGTGCGATGTCAGCGCACGTTAAAAAAGATCCTCAGGTGGTCGAAATTATTCCGGAGACCTCCACTACGGCACCTCTTTCTCTTTTTCAATCCCATCTTCCTCCCTCTAGCGCAAGCCGTCCAGCGTTCTCTAGAACAATATTTTCACAAGCTTCTTTTATTGCGAAAGCAATACTACGCCAGGTCTAACCGCTCGTCGCGTGGTCCGTGGACCCCCCTGCTCCTCGAGGAGCCGCCGCCGCGCCTATCAGATGAAGTGACGTCCGCCTCTCCGTTGCTATGGCGACGCGTGACGTCAGCTTGCATTCCGCACGGAAGCCAGGAGGAGCTGGTCGTGCCGCGCTCCTCGAGGAGACTCGCCATGGAAGTCACCGACGAAGAGTGCATATCTGAATCTAGTTGCTGTACTGCTTCTATTCCTTTTGCAACCAACCAGGTTTAACCAGAGCTAAACCACACCAATTTTTGGCCGTGTGTCGCCATCACACGACCAACTGCCTTTACGCTAGCGCTGTCCTAGATGGCACACATATTTAACTGTGTCATTTTAAAGATGAAACAAGCTTGCAAAGACAATACGTAAGAATTTGCCTGCCAATGCAGTGACAGAAACAACTGCTTGCGTGCATGGTTATGAAGCGTTCTTTTCTACCTTAGTGAGCGGGTGAAAAGCTTTTGTACTGAAGTTAGCTTATTATGTTGTGACCATTGTGTTCGCCAAGCTTATAAAAGAATATGGGTAGAATTCTCTAACAAACTCTCTATGCGAATGCAGTTCGCCAGGGAACGAATCGCCCCGCCATCTAATCGACCAAGTGAGATGGATGAATGGTAAGAGTCCTTTTTGAAACGGGGCAGTGGGGGGCACTACAAGGCCCAGAAATGTATTTTTCTTTCTTTAAAGTTTTTCTTCCATAAACACAATTTCTGAACATGTTGGCTTCAAATCGCGCGCACTTTGTTGCAGCAACATCTAAAAAATGGCAAATGAGCATATCTTCAAATGCTTTCACAATCATTAAATGATTCTGTGAGCACGACACTCAACCAAGAAACATTCAAGCGTTATGCCATTTGAATAAAAAAGATTACAGATTTCAATATTCACTTAAGCAAGTAATAGCACTGGAGGACAGATCTTGTACAAACAAAAACGAGAAACTGAAGAACAGGATAACACAAGTTAGTTTATTATTGACGACTACTGCAACGTACAAGACTTAACAGACTGTTCAGTTCACGAGCACGCACAGCTAAATTCACAGGAATGAAGACTAGAGCGGCCCCTCTGAACACGCAGTGCCAGCCGCCACACAATCACAGCAGCTGACAAGAAAGCATGTGCACATCTCGCTTTTTTGCTCAAGCTTGCCTTTGGTGGGCACCTTGCTTTCTGCATGAGCATTCTTTGGGAGAATGTATTCAGAACCAGGGATCACCAATCCAAGTTTAAAGTTGTTAACGAAGGCACCGGGGAGCAAAGCAATAAAACCCTTTTCCAGCCACATGAAAAGAATGTTCAGTGTATCCAAAACAATTTACTTCACATAAATGTGTATCGATGAGTCCACATACACAATGTAGTGCCAGTGCGTTATACAGTCTTGTGCGACGCTACCAAACATGCCCATTGTAAGTAACATGACCAGGTACAGCAGAAACCATCTACCATACGTGCGGCTTGGTTGCAAAAGCGATCCAATATCTCCCAACACCCAGTCATCAGCTTTTTACAGAAAACATAGCGACATAAATACCTGCAACAATGGTGACCATAAAGTTTTAGGTGCATTAAGTGAACTGCTCCTTTCTGAATCAAGGTCACCTTTTTCTGATGACATACCTATGATAGTTGTCATCAAGCCAATTTTCAACACATCAACTAGATTTCATCACAGAACTAAACAAAACGGACATCATTCAAGGGCATTTGAAGATGCAAGCAATCAAAAGAAAGAGTGGCATGAAGAAATAACTGTAAACAGCAACGTTAGGTTTCCAGTGCTTAGTGACAACAGAGTAACTACCAAGCAGATACCCAACCAAATGCAAGAAAAAAAAACCAACAATGACAACGAAGTGGCTGAAGTACTGCTTTTAGTGCAACATGCCGACACGAAAGAAGAGTACATAAAAAAAGAACAATTGTGTTGAAGCAAGAACAGTTCAATTGAAGTAATAACAGCAACAAAAACTGCGGGCAAAAGGGCAACGCAAACATAAAAAAAAATACAGCAATTATGACTAACGAAAAATGCGAGAGAAAGCAAAATGAATAAACTGACAAAAGGAGTTCCCAATAACATTGGCCATTAAAAATCACATCTTGATGATTCGAAATGGCTGGAAAAAAATGCCTCCAAACCAAAAGTAAATCCGGCGCATGTTAAAACCTGACTCGTATACCGCTTGGAAGAATGGACGACATCATCTTCACTCCTCGACTTCATTAAATCAGCGAACCTTTTTCATTTATTTAAGCATGGTCGTCATCCATCATTACATAAACTTTGATGGCCTGAGGCAACGAACATCGCTTCAAACAAACAAAAAAAAACCTTCCTTCTCCTAGGCAACTGTTGAAAAATCACTCGAAAGCATGCACACAGCTTTGTTTTAGAAGGGCAGAACTTTGACAAAAAGCTTAGTACCTCTAAACAGCAGTTTGAAAGAAGGTGGGAACCTTTCTTTAGAAGCCATTATATTCACAACAGGGAGGCAGTCTAGCTTCCATTTTATCATAACTTCAACAAAGATAGTCGTAAGGTTAAAATGCAAACAACTCACTGAAACTAAACTTGACACGTGGAACAGGTGCCTTAACCAAAGCAGCTAGTATTATACATACAACAGCAGCTAAAAAAGGTGCTACCTCTAATCTCCTTCTTCTTGCTAATGGAAAACCATGTACGGCACATTTTAGTGGACGCTCGCATACTGACTCTGGTGACCTGCAAAACTATGCCCTGTCAGCTCTGCATTAATCTTTAGCTACTATGACACGTGGTCAAGTTGCAACAAAAGATCGATGTGGCAAAAAAAAAGTGTCATACAAAGAGCTGACTCGACTACATGTAAATCTGACAGATCACAGTTGACATATCAGATGGATCACACATAGCCACACACCAATTCTTCCCAGTTTGTGCCACAGAAGATGGGCTATGAGCACCGAAAAGCTTGTTGTCCTGTACGCGTTGACATGCAAATTTAGCTAATGCGAGGTTACAAACAAGAGTAGCTGTACAGTACCATGAACAGCTTGCCTTGAAAAACAGCTCGCACACAGTACACAGTAGATTTGCGAAGTAGGAAAAAATGTCCCCAAACAGCGGAACAAAATCTACCCTGCGAATCCTAGCAGCCTCAGGGGCCTTTGTTCAGCCGCCGTCGACTATGACTTCCGGTACAAGCCAGAACCCTTCCTATGCTACGATAATGGTACAGATTGTGAAAACCGACTACTTGTATTTGCCAGTACAACTTGCTTGAAGTTGCTAGCCGGGAGCAGCACATGGTTCATGCATGGGAACTTCGATGCAAGGGATTCCTGCAGCTATTTTTTATTCTTGTACCACACAGCGAGGGCGTTGCATCAGTTGCTTACGCCTTCATGACAAGGAAAAATCAGGAAGCCTACGAAGAGCTGTGCAGGTTCCGCCGTGACCGGTGCGAACTCCTTGGATTGGTTCTGTACACGGAACTTGTTATGTGCGACTTTGAAAGGGCGACCATGAATGCTGTCAAGGCAGTGTTTTGAGAAGGCGTTACCATAAAGGCGTGCTTTTTCCACTTGTGCCAAAGCACCTGGCGAAAAATTCAAGAGCTCTGTTTGGCGAACCTTTCTAGGCAAGACAAAGAATTCCGTGCATTCATGGGAACGCTGGACGTTCTTGCTTTCTTGCTGCTTAACGACATAGAAAACGGAATGCCAGTACTAAAAGGCTAAATGCCAGAATCTGCCCAAGAAATAGTAGACTACTCTGATACCACATATGTTCCCGGTTACAAGAGGATAAATTGAGCTACCAACATCGTAACCTTGCGGCGAACATCTCCCACCTATCCCCCTTCAATGTGGAGTGCCCACGCAGCAACTCTTGATGGAGGACACAGAACGAACAACCATGCAGAAGCTCAAAATAGAAGGCTGGAAAGCATGCTGGGCCACAGCCACCCAACCGCGTGGAAAAAGGTTGACGCCTTGCGTTCACGAGAAGCCACCGTGGCCATGAAGATAGAGCAGTGCCAAGTCGTCTTTGTCTTTGGTGTATTTCTTTGCTTCCAGCTGCATTTCTTCACCGTGATAACAAGGCTTGGACTGCGTTTCTTCTTAGCAAGCTGTAACAATGCAAGCTACATATACAACGATTACCGAAGTCGTCACGGAAGCGACTAAACAACGGACAGATACGGGGCGTCCATGAAGAACAATGATGGTGGTGAAAGGGAGGTGGTCCAGAGCAAGTGCGTCTCTGGATCGTTCGACGCTTCTGCGAATTCACCTTTAGAAGTGTTTTCCTTTGCATGAACTGTACTGCTTGCCAACGCGTTCTGGTATTACATCACACTTCACGCCTTCGTCTGTTCTCAAATCCGAAGAAGAGTCTAATAAAGAGGGCGATTTTCTGTCAAGTGGGTTCCGGGAAAAAATTCTTTTCTTCACTTGGGGACATTTTTTCCTAGACGGTGCTTCCTCGGGGACCTTTTTTCGGGGACGTTTCTTTCTAGGAGGCGACCATATTTGCTTTTATGGATGCCCCCTTGAGTCACTTGATTCGTAAACACAGCACGTGAGAAGCGTGCTGCCGGCTTTACTCAAAGCGGATTTGCTACGCCTGAGCAGGTGCACAAGTGCACGGAAAGAGAGCAGTCTGACAGCGCCGAGGTTGTGTTCTGCAGTGAAGTGACAATACAGGACAACACTGGCCGGCGCTGCGGAGCTCAACCTCAAATTCTTTTCCTAAACTAAAACAAAAAAATACCTCGATAAAAAGTGCTGAAAAAAATAATAACAAAACGAGCTATTAGAGGAATAGTATTTTGGATTTTTGCAGTGAGCACGTCAGTAAATTTTCATCCAAATATGCAGCACACTGCACTTGACTGCAACTTTGGTATTGTTTTTTTAGTTAGTTTATTAGGGCTGAACGTCCCGAAGCAACTCATTAGTTTTCGTCTAAAGCTTAATTTGCTTCATGTAGTACATGTTATGGCCAGCCTCTTAAAAGTTTTATGCTGCTCACGAATGTCGCGTGGACTTATCTAAAACA
Organism: Amblyomma mixtum; assembly: GCF_055824585.1. Lineage (NCBI taxonomy): Eukaryota > Metazoa > Arthropoda > Arachnida > Ixodida > Ixodidae > Amblyomma > Amblyomma mixtum. Next base: position 50,827,334 of record NC_143013.1, read on the forward strand.
TTTCCAAAATGGAGCGCTTTGGGCTAGAAAAACGAACTACAAAAAACATTACCTTGTGCAGGCAATGTCTTGAAACATGATACAAGTATACTACTCATATACGTTGTCCACGAAAAATTTCGACGGCAAAAAGGAAATGAAAATTTTATATTGAATTTTTACGAAGAGTCTCTAGAATTTAAAAGGCTGTCACATGGCAGGAAATTTTTTTCCCGCTAGATATCAGATATCAGGGATATCGACGGTTCAATAAAGAGCCAGAAATATCGAAGAGGGTCGAGCGAAAACATGGGTGCGTTTGACATGGAATGACATTTCAGATGTTTTGCCACCAAAAGCTCTCGCACACAGCCTGAGACGGCGTTCTCGTATTCTTCGAAAAAGAATAGGGGAGGAAAGTTGCCCAAAGGATTTCCAGTGAATCCAAAATTTCCGCTGACACTAGGGCACACTGGTGCCGTCTCCTCACCAGCACTCTAGCTTGTATACAATGCAAAAGAGAGTGAGAGTGAACGTTTATTCTTGGCTTCCGCCTCACGCTCTCCCCTTTTGTGCCCAGAGCAGGGGTGCGAACGCGAGGAGCAAGTCAAGCAAGGTGCTGCTGGGCAAGAGACACCATTGTTCGCTTTCCTGGAAAACTAGTGCTTACGGCCCCGGTTCAGGTTCAGGAAAATTAAGGGCGCCTTCTCCTTCTCCTCTGCTTCCGGGAAAAGGGTACAATGGTAAGGGTCTGACCAATACCTTTTGTGGGCAGAGCAGGAAGTGAAAACGCATTCTGGGAATGAAGATTTTTGGTTCGGAAATCAAATATTCATGTCATGTGCTGTGTGGAAAGAAGTAAAGCAAGGAAAAGAAAAAAGCTGCATGAGCAGTCAACCGCACAATGCCGCAATTCTTGAAACATGTTTCTTTTTTTTTCATTCTTGAAACATGTTTTTTTTTTTCATACAGATGTTCAGTGAACCTGTAGGTACCTCGCCCCTCCAGAAAAATAAAAAAGCACCACAACGGCATGCCGCCTAAAATGCAGCCAGGAAAAATTTCAAGCAGCCCAACTTAACTACATATAACCCATTCGGACAATACTAGGTGGAAGCAAGAGACCCGCTGGCTTCTTCTAGCCACTGCCCCCGAGGTAAAGTGAGCTGCCTGGGTTCCCCACTGTGTGGTTAACAATAGGTCACAGTGAGATCGCGGGAATCCCACTGAACGAGTCACCGGAAGTTGGGGGTGACAATGGGTCGTCGTCGCTCAAGGGCGGGAGGAAGCAGGGCATAGGCAAAGAGAGCCATGACAACTAGTCGAAAGGGAAAGGGCAGCAGCCTTAGCCAATGGGGTGCGTCATTGCGTGGCGGCCCTCATGGCAGAAGGTATATAAAGAGTGCGTACGGGTCGCACCGTCGCAGGTTTTGCGTGTTCGTGCCATTTCGTGCAGCAGTCGTGGAGATTGTGCGACAGTGTTCTGAGCCCGTTAACCCCGATAATCGAAGATTACGCTGTATCCGAGGACGACTGCAAGGAACGCACAAGCCATGAGTACGCTCGAGCATCCGCGACCTCTGCGTGCAAGCTGCAGTTCAGACTACCTGCCGTCACCTGTTGCGATTCTAGCTGACGCAGGCGTGCTGTCGGACAGGCCTCAAACTCTACCTGAGGAGTCCAGCTGCTCTGTCAATGAACGTGGCGCCTGCATTCCGGCCGAGATCGACGACATCTGTGACCTGTTGAAGGAAAAGGTAGGCAGCATAGAAAAGAACTTCAAAGAACAGGTGGACTTGCTCATCGGAATCCTGCACGCCGCGAAGATAGGCTTAGCAACGCCACGCGAATGAAGATCCACGAGGTGATTCAACTGCGGTCTATGGGATGGAAGCTCGACGACGTCGGCCAGAAGTTTGGAGGCCCGGAGAGCAACGAGTCAAGGAACGTAGCTGCCCTCCTGATGTCCAGACCTCGACAGCGGAGAGCCATCGCGCCGGCAGTTCCACCACCGCATGCGCCGCCGCAGCCTCGAGAGCCATCGAGAACAGAGTCCGTTAATGACGTGAGTTGCAGAATTCCTAAGGACGAAATGGCTATCTGCGACCTCGGTGGAGGAGTCCCAAGTTTCCAGACCTGCCGTCGGGATGATTCTCACATTTCAGAATATGTCAGCCAAGTTACTGTTGGCGGAGATGCTATCCGCATTGCCGCACCAACTGCTGCTCTTGCTGAGAGTGCAGCTCAAGCAGTAGTGGAGTTGTTTTCCAAGCTCTTCTGAAATTCTGGCGGCGAAGTGGCATCGACCGCCCCATGCCTTTGGAAACAACGCTGCCCTGTAAGCAGGACCCGTGCTTCAAGGCCCGACACCACGAAGAGCTTCTCGGTGAAGCATGTGTGACATCAAGGCTAAGAACTGCCTCTCAGGCTGAAGCATCAAAATTCTGTACATTCTCATACTAATAAATGTTTCGCTGTGTGAATACGAGGCTTTGTTGTTTTTCTGCTATTAGTGCAAACCTCTCATCTTTTGCTTTCCAGTGAGTCTGTGCGGGCTAAATAGATTAGTGGGCAACGCTACATTTGGGGCTTTGAGGAGAACCGCAGTGAAGGGCTTTATAATTTTTTTCATGAGTTCGGAGATCATAGTACTGCAAATATTTTTGTATTTTGCCTTCACAGTACGGCTAAAAACTGGTTAGAAAGTGGTTGCTGTGTCTGGCATTATTGAACCTGTAAACTCGTTCTCAGCAGCCAAACGCTGCAGACACATAGCCATCATGGCAGGTGAATAAGAAAAGGTTTACTAATCCTGTATTGCTAGCTGGAGCACAGAATGGACAATTGCGAAGGCAATCCAACTCATTAGCTAGCATTTGAAGTCTGGCTAGCAAAGCTTACGGCTATGGCTATCGGGTGGTACGCAACTGCACTAATCAGCCAGTCGTGGTGGCTGCGCTTCGATGAAAGCGAGATGCAAAAATGCCCATGTGCTCGTAAAAAAGGTGAAATTCTAGCACACGTGCGCTGGTATGGTGGAGCCAGCAGGATGGATGGATGGATAGGAGCGCCCCCTTTGGAACGGGGTGGTGGCAATTGCCACCATGCTCAGCTTTTCTTTATTTATTATGTTTTTGTTTACTGTGTTGGCAATTCTGCGGCAGCAGCGACCGCATCGCCAGCGCCCCCCACGGCATTCCCCGCGTTAACTGGTTGGCCAGTGCGTTTCTGTCAACCCGTGCGCATAGCAGACGCGCAGTGAGATCGTTGCGAGAATGGCACCTCGCCGGGAGACCTGATTTTATGCGGATTCGTACAATGTTCGAAATTACGGACCTTTCACCGCTGAAAACGTGAAGGCGGGAAATGGAGCATACATTGCATAAAGATGTTCTTCTACAAAAAGGTCGTCCAAAGAGATCTTGATGAGATAATAGATATTGCCCTCGTTAGAAAAGGCCTGGCAGCAGTTCAATGGTTTGCTTTTGTTTGGATTGCTTTTATTTATGTTCCTGAGCAGAAGTTATGACTCGTTCATGAAGGTGGCACCAAGGACGAAAAGTGCGCGTGTGCAGTTCGACAGCACACCGCATAAAAACAAGAACTGCCGACTTCCAGTATTTAGCCATGTCCTTCGTCACCAAGGATGTTCTGTAGTGCCGCAACTTTTTACGGTAAGCTTCGTGGCCTGCTTAATGTATTTGGCCACTGCAAATGTGCTGTACAGCGGTTTAAACTGATCACTAAACCCTGTCAGCTTCTTTACAAGTCTTTTTTCCCAACCAAAAGGTCTCGTTCCCCGAAAGCACTCGTATTATTCGAAGAACCGAAAAAAGGCAAGTTCCTCCTTCTATGTTAACTCAGCTTGTTTAGAGTAGACTGCACGATGACTCAGGGAGTGGTGTCCAAAGGGTATTCTTCGAAAAGGATGTGGGATATACAGATATCCCTCGCCGCCCCGCGCCGAGTCAGGCGACGAAGCGCCCGCCGCCGGGCGTGGGGAGAGGGGGGGGCACGCGGCCACTCTCCTCACCCCAGCTCGGACGTGACATCACGCCTACGCCCTGGCGCCGCTGGCGCCTTAGGGACGGGGTGAACGACCCTTGATTGCAACCGGTTGCTCAAGGGGGGGCAATGTCGTAGGGGTTTAAGGAGAGCTCGCGCGGGAACAAAGGCTCTGGAAGTCTCTCTCTCGCCGCGGCGTGACTGCCCCGCCGACCCCGTCTCCTGCCCGCGCCTCTCCGGACTATCCATCGCCGGTCGACGACGACTTGGTAAGCTGCTGAACCATCTATTATCGGATAGAACATTCTTCCGCAGTGTGATTTGCCTTGCGTTAGGTAAATAAACGGTTTCCTAGCGTACTCTGTTCGTTGCCTACTTCGTCCGAACCCGCCGTGGCTGTGACTTTGCGCCACGGGTTGGGGACACGAGAACGCCCGCGCATAACTGGCACGGAAGCGCGCCTTCCCGGCCGGCTGCACGCGAGTGACCCCATAAGGAATAGGGCAGGAAAGTTGCCCAAAGGATTTCCAGTGAATCCAAAATTTCCGCTGACACTAGGGCACACTGGTGCCGTCTCCTCACCAGCACTCTAGCTTATCCACAAAGAACAAGAGAGTGAGAGATGAACGTTTATTCTTGGCTTCCGCCTCACGCTCTCCCCTTTTGTGGGCAGAGCAGGGGTGCGAACGCGAGGAGCAAGTCAAGCAAGGTGCTGCTGGACAGAAGACACCATTGTTCGCTTTCCTGGAAAACTAGTGCTTAAGGCCCCGGTTCAGGTAAATTAAGAGCCCCCTCCTTCCCGTCTCTGCTTCCTGGAAAAAGAGTACAATGGTGAGCCAGTGACCTATCTCCCTCCCCACCCTTTCTTGGGCAGAGCAGGAAGTGAAAACGCACTCTCGGAGTGAAGGTTTTTGGTTCGGAAATAAAATTTTCATGTCATGCGCTGTGTGGAAACAAGTAAAGCAAGCAAAATAAAAAAAGTTGCACCAGCAGTTAACCACACAATACCACCAGGAGTTGGGGCTGATAATGGGTCGTCCTTGAGGGGGGGAGGAGGGAGGGCATGGGCGAAGAGAGCCATGACAACTAGTCGAAAGAGAAAGGGCAGCAGCCTTAGCCAATGGGGTGCGTCATTGCGTTGCGGCCCTCATGGCGGAAAGTATATAAAGCGTGCGTCTGGGTCCCACCGTCGCAGGTTTTGCGTGTTCGCGCCATTTCGTGCAGCAGTCGTGGAGATTGGGCGACAGTGTTCCGAGCCCGTTAACCCCGATATTGGAAGATTACGCTGTTTCTGAGGACGACTGCAAGAAACGCGCAAGACATGCATAGGGTCAAGCATCCGCGATATCTGCGTGCAAGCTGCATTTCAGACTCTCGGCCGTCACGTGTTGCGATTCTAGCTAACGCAGGCGTGCTGTCGGACAGGCCTCCAACTGTACCTGAGGAGTCCAGCTGCTCTGTCAATGAACGTGGTGCCTGCATTCCGGCCGAGATCGACGACATCTGTGACCTGTTGAAGGAAAAGGTAGCCAGCATAGAAAAGAACTTCAAAGAACAGGTGGACTTGCTCATCGGAATCCTGCACGCCGCGAAGATAGGCTTAGCAATGCCACGCGAATGAAGATCCACGAGGTGATTCAACTGCGGTCTATGGGATGGAAGCTCGACGACGTCGGCCAGAAGTTTGGAGGCCCGGAGAGCAACGAGTCAAGCTGCCCTTCTGACGTCCAGACCTCGACAGCGGAGAGCCATCGCGCCGGCAGTTCCACCACCGCATGCGCCGCCGCAGCCTCGAGAGCCATCGAGAACATAGTCCGTTAATGACTTGAGCTGCAGAATTCCTAAGGACGAAATGGCTATCTGCGACATCGGTGGAGGAGTACCAAGTTTCCAGACCTGCCGTCGGGATGATTCTGACATTTCAGAATATTTATCAGCACTGTTACTGTTGGCGGTGATGCTATCCATATTGCCGCACCAATTGCTGCTCTTGCTGAGAGTGCAGCTCAAGCAGTAGTGGAGTTGTTTTCCAAGCTCTTCTGAAATTCTGAGGGCGAAGTGGCATCGACCGCCCCATGCCTTTGGAAACAACGCTGCCCTGCAGGACCCGCGCTTCAATGCCCGACACCACGAAGAGCTTGTCGGTGAAGCATGTGTGACATCAAGCCTAATAACTGCCTCTAAGGCTGAAGCATCAAAATTCTGTACATTCTCATACTAATAAATGTTTCGCTGTGTGAATACGACGCTTTGTTGTTTTTCTGCTATTAGTGCAAACCTCTCATCTTTTGCTTTCCAGTGAGTCTGTGCGGGCTAAATAGATTAGTGGGCATCGCTACATTTGGGGCTTTGAGGAGAACCGCAGTGGAGGGCTTTATAATTTCTTTAATATTGCCACGCGCCTAATGCGCCGCGCGGCCTCCGCGCTGAATCGAAGACGACGACGAAGCGGCGGTGGACTCTCGCGGCGCGCTTGTTCTGTTTGGTGTCGTGGAAGCTGGCTCTATAATTAAAAAGAAGGCTCCCGCTCCCAGTCTTGGGTTCTTGCCGACGCCTACCTTCGCGGCTCCTCTGGTCGTGACACTGGTGGAGGTGCGACCGATGCTCCCTACTCCTGAGGACGACTCGACGCGCCCGCCTCTTGTGACCACCCCCGTCCATCGTGCCAGCCGGAGGATCCGAGGCCTGTCCCCCGAGGCCCTCCCTGTTGTCAGCGCGCCTTCAACTACCATTCCACTCATGGCAACGCCACTGCCCGCCCTGCCTACAACCGTCCCTGCAGCCAGCCCCACCTATCTCACCCTTCAGACTCCACGCACGCCTAAGCCCTTTCACGGTGACCTGTTTGAAGATGCCGAAGACTGGTTGGCTCAGTACGAACGGGTCGCGACCTTTAACTGCTGGGACGACGCTACAAAGCTGCGTAACGTGTACTTCAGCCTTGAAGACTCCGCACGAACGTGGTTCGAAAACCATGAGACTACTTTATGTGGCCGGACTTTCGATGTCAGCTCCTGAGTACGTACGCCAAGAGCGACCGCCGGGAGAGCGCAGAGCGTACACTGTCCTCTCGAATTCAGCTTCCCAATGAGGGTGTTGCCATGTACGTCGAGGATGTGACGCGTCTTTGCCATCGCGCCGATCCGGCCATGCCTGAAGAAAAAAAGCTGCGGCACCTGATGCGCGGCGTAAAAGACCAGCTCTTTTCCGGCCTCGTGCGGAACCCGCCCAACACCGTCGCGGAGTTTCTGGCCGACGCCGTGCACATGGAGAAATTGCTGCAGCAGAGATCCAATCAGTACGACCGGCAACTTCGTCAAACTTCGACTCTATCAACGTTGGACCGGTTCGACCATGAACCCAGGCCGAATCCGGACTCCCTTCGCGAACTCATCCGTTCCGTGGTCCGCGAGGAGCTGCAGCACCTTCAAGCCACCTTTGCTCCTCGCGTCGATTCCGTCACCAGCGTCATCCGCGAGGAAGTCCGGCAGGCACTCGGGCACAAGACGCTCCAGCTGTGCCGGCGCCGCAACCGACCCCATACGATCCCGCGCCGTACCCGACTGTCCAGCCAGTCACGTACGCGGACGTCGTGCGCCGTGCGGCCCCACCTCCTGGGCCTTCGCCTTCCACCGCACCATTGGTCGCGGTGCACTCTGCCCAGCCGACTCCTTACTGGGCGGATCGGCGCCAGGCACCGCGGAAGACTGACCTCTGGCGGACTCCGGATCAACGCCCGCTCTGCTACCACTGTGGTGAGGCCGGCCATCTCTACCGGCGGTGCCCCTATCGCGAAATGGGACTACGCGGTTTTTCCATCGACAGTCCCCGTCCACGCCCTGGCGAGCGCCCTCAAGACATCGCTGAGTATGTCACCCGCCAGCGTAGTTCACCGTCTCCTCCGCGCCGCGAGTCGCGATCGCCCTCTCCACGCCGGTCTTCGCCCTCTGGGTCCCGTTTCGCCCCAGGACAACCCCAGGTAGCACACGGCAGCGGGCCAATATTGGAAATCCATTGGCAAAGCGTGGCCCTAACTAGGCCCAGAGTTGCCAGTGAGCATCCGATATTGGTTGTGCCACTCCTTAGCACATCCAACAATGGCCCTGGTTGTCCGTCGCTTTACCAGTATTGGCTGAGCCGTAATTAGATCCTGGCTATCATGGGCCAGGTTAGCCAGGACTGCCACACTGTTTGCCATTGCTGGCTGTGCCATCATCGAATCGTGGCTATCATGGACCATGTTAGCCAGTGCTGTTCCACTCTTTGCCAGAATTGGCTATGCCATTTCCGGGAGCTGGCTATATTGGCCTAGGATTGCCACCGCTTATCCAGTGTTCAAAGTATACTGGCAAACGTTGGTAAACATTGTGTCATCCATTAAAATGGGTTCAAAATTATTTTTATTGTCGAGTACCATATCGGCAGTTCATAATTTTCGAACGCGCTAAAACATGCGAGTTCAAAGATTTGGTTTTATTTATTATTATATTTTAACCGAACACTTTTGCAGTTTGTGAGCAAAGCTACCCATGATTCCGTTGGAAAAGCAGCACTCTGGTTGCGCAGTGAGCAGCAATAATACGTTTAGGAGAATTGCGATCGAAGTCCTGTTGATCAGAATTAACGTTCTGATTACACCCGAGACGCCTTCAACAAAAATCAAATAAGTTTGACTTGATTAAATTTTTGGAATAAAAAAATCACTTTTTTTTATTCGCTCTAGGAATTCACTGCCGCAGTGCGCAGCTGGTGTCTGCTTCATGGAGATCGCGATACAAACGTAATAGATTAGCGCAAGTGCATTCGCTAAACCGAAATTGTGCTCAGTTTTGGCAACGTCTAGAAACGAAGCAGTCGCCTCGTAATTTCGAATTATGCGTTGCGCTCGTGAAATATTAGGCGGGTGCTTCATAAACGCACGCGGACACGTGCCAAGCGATTCCTACGCTTCCCTACCTGGTGCCCTGTGATCGCGCCTTTCCCGTGTGCTCTGATTTGCTATTTCCTTCCTTTTCTGCAAATCGTAGTGTTGGAAATTGTTGTTTTTGACCATTTTATTCTTCTGTTGCGTAATTTGCATTAGGGGAAATATAGCTCTTGCTCACGTCCTTGCATATTTGCTCGCAAGTTTTTTTTTTTCTTTCGAACATGACCTTTATTGATGAAAACCATCGAAAGTAGTTGCGAACCACAATTCAACATGCCTTTGTTTGTTTTTGCTTTTTTTGCGCGAAACTTCCAAACAACAAACAATTTGAGGATTCTTCGACGACCAATGAATAAATGGACTGACAACTGCCGTTAGACGCACGTTAACCTAGCTTGTTTGGCGTATGTACGGTACATGAAACTATGAAAGAGCGCGCATTCTGCTTGGATATTTTTTTGCTTTATGTTTTTTTTATTATGCGGTAACATTTTAAGCTATCTTGAACTAACAGAAGCTACAGCATACGGCCCCACAAAATACGCGAGTGTCTGAAGTCGTTTTGGCGAAATTCATCTTGAAGCTCCAAGTTTTTCACTTCAAAATTCTCGGGCTTTTGCTGCAGCTTTGTAGCAATACTTTGACGCTTCCTAGTTTCCCATCCACTTGTTCCTTGTAGGTATTGCTTTCCGTACTGCCTGTGGCTATGTGACTCGTTCTCCAAACATTCCAAACCCTTTTCACGTGTTTTGGCCCCTTTCCCTCTCTCTTTCAACTCTTCCCATATCTCCCCACCTGGTCTCCCGGCCGCGCCCTTTTTTTAGGTAGCGGGCTAACGTACCCCCCACCCCGCGAAGCGCTTTTTTTTTCTTTTTGGTTGTCACTTCCTCAAAGCTATTTTCCCTCGCGCGCAGCTACGCGCTTCGCTGTTCGTGCACCCTTGCACGACCTCCCTTTCTCCACCTTTCAGCTCGAGGACTTTTCTCAGAACCACAAAACCTCCATAAAGGAAAATAACTCTCTCCCCTCCAGCCAACCCCCCCCCCCCCCCCCCCCATCGTCTCCATTGCTCGTCTTGGAACCGCGCGACGCATCACAATAAGACATTCCTGACTGCTCGGCGGAGCCCAACCACGTGCACAGCCAACGCGACGAAAATGCATGCACACTCGACCTAGCACCGTTCATAGTCTGTGCACGCGAAAAGCCACAGCCACAGATCCGACGCTGTTCGTACCGCCTGCAAGATCTTATTTGTAAGTACTAAAACTCTTTTATCTTGATATACGTCTGGAAGTTAAAGTGATTTTTGTAGTAAATGTTGCTTTGACTACATGCGCCTTTATTTTTTCGGCAGGAAAAGAGATCGAGCCAAAAAGCACGAGGACGACTTCTGTGTACCCACTCTCATTGGGAAATGGCTTGCTTGACGTCCTGCGCAGTGGAATTGTGGCCGAATGGTGAGAATTTAATTTTTCGTCTTTGGTGAGATGAACTCACTAAAGATTCACTACTTTGGCTAACAGCTTGTTTGAACTCATATGACTTGAGATAGGATGCATTCGGGAATATGTCCTTTACCGCTTATGCACGACGGAAATCAGAACCGCTTAATTAATTTCCCACTGCAAACTAGTTGGTAAGGATATGTGTAATACTTCCGTAGTGTTTCTTTTTGCCTTCTACACTTGCAGACTCAATAGAAAATCCGCAACTTCTGGTTAAAGCTTTCGCCCAAGTTCTCTCGCAATTAAAAAGGGCATTACTCTGGACTATCAGACTAGTATTTTTGTGTGGTTTTCAAGTCGCAGTTTCGAATCCAATTACAGCATGCATGCGAAGCGACTAAGGTAAAACAAAGGTGCCTTGAGTTCCTTGCGTTCAGCGTATTTCGCAAAAAATCGCAAGCCTTTTTTTTAACCCCATTAAAAAAAACTAATCAAAAATGTTGTTTTGACGTCCATGTGGAAGAGACGCTACAACCTGTGCATATTTACTTGAATAAAAAATTAGCTCGAAATTTAGAGATACGAGTTATGATATTAAAACGAAATAATGCATTAATCTGTTTTCAATATCACATTAATTTGCTTATCTCGCTTTGAATATATTTACTGCGAGTGCGACACGAAGCATTAAACTAAATTAAACAGTTTGGTATACAGGAAGTTTAGTAAACTAAATTCCACTTTGTGCAACTAAGTGGTGCTGTTTCTTAAGAATAGATAAAAATTATCCTGTAAAATATGTTGCTACTGTCTTCAGGATGACTGTGTTTCACAAAATTCGGTGTTATTTAATCATTTTTGTTTTTGTTCTGTGATGGCCATAATTCAACTTACCATATCATCATGCATCTCTTTGCAGGCTTGGCGCTTCGTGAGGCCATCGTGCAAGAGCTGGACGAGGAATTTGTTTGAATGCAGTCCAGCAGCCCTCTTGCAATTGGAGCGCAACGATTACTTCGGATATGACTGATCAGTTCCCTGGAGGACAGCTTCCTTGAGCACTTTATGGATGCTTTAGCCGTGTCGCAGCAGATTGCCGAGATGCTTTGCCCAACCTGATCGGCACGCACCAAACTTGAAAATAAATTGTTTTCCCACAGCCTCTGCCACCATGCTCTTGGGCCCCCTTTCTTTACTCCCCAGGGTGGCTGGTGGTAGCGCAAACCATCCTGTGCGGGCTAAAAGCGTGATTCTTGTAACTCAAAGCAATAAACGGGTCTTTTTTCTGGAATTCTTTCGCACCCTCTATTATGAATATTTGCTAGGTAGAATGGTATGTACATCCATCCACAGTGCCGGTCATTGGCGAGTGGGTTAATTGCATGTGCCAGCGTTCGAAAGCTGGATGCCATTATTCGAAAGCTGGAAACCATTATTCGAAAGCTGGATGCCATTATTCGAAAGCTGGAAACCATTATTCGAAAGCTGGCTACCAATGTTTGAACGTTGGCTACCAATGTTTGAAAGCTGGCTACCAATGTTTGAAAGTTGGATACCAGTATGAGACCTTTGCTGGCCCATGCTGCAGAACGAACATCGGTACTGCGTTGGCCGCTTGATCGTCCGAACATTGGCCCAAAACTGGCATGAAAGTAGGTCCAATGTGTGAAGTGGTAGCGCTCAGCCCAAATGCCAGTGTAGGACCGATGTTCGTGCCAATTTTTGCCAACAGTTGACCGACCTTCGGCCAATGTTGTTGTGCTGCCTGGGACGTGGTTCCTCGAGCCCTCGTCGGGAAAACTAGCTCCGGCGGCCTTTGGAGGCGAGGCCGCCGAACGCCGTTCCGACGCAAAGCTTCCACCGCCGCAGCAACTGAATCGCCCCGATCGCCGACCCGCTTCCGCCGCCGCACCGACCCAATCGCCCCGACGCCGAACGCCGCATCGCCGAAGGGTTTCCCCCAACGCGCCGCTTGAATCGCTCCGACAGCGCAACCCCAGTCGCCGACCAGCTTCCGCCGCCGCACCGACTGAGTCCTCCACAACAGCCATCGACGGGCCGTGCTGAAGGCAGGGTCTCCTTGGATATTCCTGTTCTCGTCGACACAAAGGAGGTCAGTGCGTTGGTCGATACGGGCGCAGATTACTCTATCCTTAGCGGACGGCTTGCGACGGCCCTGAAAAAAGTGACGACACCCTGGGACGGCCCCGACATACGCACGGCAGGCGGACATCTTGTCGCACCACTCGGCATGTGTGCGGCCCGGGTTACGGTTCGAGGCTGCACATTCGTTGCCACTTTTCTCGTTCTCCGCGAATGTTCTCGCGATGTCATCCTTGGCATCGACTTTCTTCGCGAGCACGGTGCTATCATAGACCTGCCGAACCGCTTGGTGACGTTTTCTACCGCAATGGCCACAGAAGAACCTGCGCACCAGGGTTCTCGGTCCGCCCTGCGAGTCGCCGATGATAGCGTTACGGTGCCACCACGTGCCAGCATTCTTGATAGAATTACCTGCGACGAGCCACATAGGGGACTCCGGGTTGTCGAGCCTAATGTCTCCCTCGTGCTCACTAAGGGGGTTGCGGTGGCACGGGGCCTTGGATCCCTTCATGACGGTTGTACAGAGGTCCGTGTCACCAACTTCTGCAATGAGCATCGACATCTGTTCCGTGGCACAGCCATTGCTTACGTCGACCATGTTCAGGAAGTGGCCGAATGCTTTGCTTGTGCGGAGGACACACCTGGAGCTGACGCCGAAGCGGTCACCAGCGTAGACATAAATCCTGGCACATTTCGACGAAGATGCCGACACGGAGGTGCACACGGATGCGAGCAACGTCGGTCTTGGCGCCGTTCTAGTTCAGCGGCAAAACGGTGTCGACAAAGTAATTGCCTACGCCAGCCGCGCACTGTCGCGTGCTGAGTTGAACTACTCTACCACGGAAAAAGAATGTTTAGCGGTAGTCTGGGCCGCCGCCAAGTTCCGCCCATACCTCTATGGCAGACCGTTTTGTATCGTCACCGACCACCACTCGCTGTGCTGGCTGAAAAATTTAAAGGACCCTTGCGGCCGCCTAGCACGTTGGGCATTACGCCTGCAGGAATTCGATTTCACCGTCACCTACAAGTCAGGCCGGAAACACACCGACGCTGATACCTTAATTGTCACGCGCTCCCGTCGAGCCTCCTCCGCAAGACACCACCGACGATGATAGCTTCCTTGGAGCGGTCAGCACATCTGAGCTCGTTTCCAGACAGCGTGCCGACACTGAGCTCCGTCTGATCATCGAACATCTCGAAGGTGGTTGCCCTGAAATACCACGATACCTAGCTCGTGGACTATCGTCGTTCTGCCTGCGGAGAGGGGTGCTTTATAAAAAGAACTCTACTTCAAGTCCGACAACTTACCTGCTCGTCATACCGTCTGATCTGCGGGATGAAGTCCTCCTTGCCTGTCATGATGAACCGACTTCCGGCCACCTTGGAGTTACCCGCACCTTATCCCGAATCCGGCAGAACTATTACTGGCCCAACCTAACTTCAAGTGTCAAACATTATGTCCGGACATGCCGGCAATGCCAGCGGCGAAAAAAACCCGCGCTCAAGCCTCCTGGACTGCTTCAGTGCATCGAGCCGCCACAAATACCATTCGACAAAGTCGGCATGGACCTTCTGGGGCCATTTCCTCTCTCGTCTACCGGCCACAAGTGGATCGTAGTCGCCACAGACTACTTGACCCGCTACGCTGAAACGAAGGCCCTTGCGCGAGGTACTGCCGCCGAAGTTGCCCACTTCTTTATGCACGACATCGTGCTTAGACACGGCGCCCCATCGGCCACCATTACTGACCGAGGCAAGGTGTTTACAGCCCGACTACTACGTGACATCTTAGCGCTTAGCCATACTGCTCATCGACCAACAACAGCGTATCATCCCCAAACCAATGGTCTAACGGAACGGCTCAACAAAACATTGGCGGACATGATCTCGATGTACGTCGGCGTTGAACACAAAACCTGGGATGAGGTCTTGCCGTACGTCACCTACGCATATAATACCGCGACGCAGGAAACCACCCAGCTCACCCCGTTTCGTCTCGTGTATGGCAGAGAGGTCCGCATGATGCTAGACGCCATGCTGCCGTACGGCGACGCAGAGCTTCCCCCTGAAGCTGGCCACTTCGTGGAGCAAGCAGAGCAGGCCCGTCAGCTGGCCCGCTTGCACATCAAGGACCAGCAATCCGCCGATGCCCGACACTATAACCTTCGGCACAGGGACGTGCACTACGAGCCCGGCGACCACGTGTGGGTGTGGACACCCGTGCGCCGCAAGGGATTGTGCGAAAAGTTTATAAATAGGTACTTTGGCCCGTACAGAGTCCTGCGCCGCCTGAAAAGCGTCAACTACGAAGTTGTACCCCATGGAACTGTGATCGTCGGCCCTCAGCGTCAACGGCCTGAAATTGTGCATGTAGTGCGCTTAAAGCCGTACTTTTCGCGTGACTGAGCGCTGCGTTCACGCTTTTTCTTACCTTTTTCCCCTTACCCCACGTGTGACCTTGACTATCGCCGCATTTCATTTAGCGCACGTTGTATAGTTCACCTCACCCCTATTCTTCTTGTTTTTGCTCCTCCTCCTCTCACTGTACATACCCCATTCCACATCGAGACGATGTTTGCTTTCGCGGGGGGAGAATAATGCCACGCGCCTAATGCGCCGCGCGGCCTCCGCGCTGAATCGAAGACGACAACGAAGCGGCGGTGGACTCTCGCGGCGCGCTCGTTCTGTTTGGTGTCGTGGAAGCTGGCTCTATAATTAAAAAGAAGGCTCCCGCTCCCAGTCTTGGGTTCTTGCCGACGCCTACCTTCGCGGCTCCTCTGGTCGTGACAATATGTTCTGAAATCACAGTACAGCGAATATTTTAGCATTTCCCCGCGGCATTCCCTGCGTTAACTGGATGCCCAGTGCGTTTCCGTCAACCCGTCCGCATAGCAGACGCGCAGTGAGATCGTTGCGAGAATGGCACCTCGGCGGGAGACCTGCTTTTAAGCGGATTTGTGCAATGTTCGAAATTACAGACCTTTCCCCGCTGAAGACGTGAGGGCGGGAAATGGAGCATACATTGGACACAAGAGAGATGTTCTTGTACAAAAAGATCTTGATGAGATAATCGAAATTGCCCTCACTACAAAAAGACTGGCAGCAGTTCAACGGTTTGTTTTCGTTTGGATCGCTTTTATTTATGCTCCTGAGCAGAAGTTATGAATCGTTCATGAAGGTGGTTCATGAGCAGTTGGACAGCACACCACATAAAAACAAGAACTGCCGACTTCCAGTATGTAGCCATGTCCTTCGTCACCAAGGATGTTCTGTAGTGCTGCAACTTTTTACGGTAAGCTTCGTCGCCTGCTTAATGTATTTGGCCACTGAAAATGTGCGGTACAGCGGTTTAAACTGACCACTTGTTGCAATTCCTGTCAGCTTCTTTACAAGTCTTCTTTCCCAACCGAAATGTCTCGTTCCCCGAAAACACTCTCGTATTATTCGAGGAAACGAAAAAAGGCAAGTTACTCCTATGTTAACTCAGGAATGCTTCCAGTAGACTGCAAGATGACTCAGGGAGTGGAGTCCAAAGGGTACATGGGTTGACCACCACCCATTTATCAGCAAAATAGAGGGTGAAGGGTATATTCCAGCGCCTCATGACTGGTTTTGAGCCATTCTTCAGGCTTCAGCCTTGAAGAGCGACTCGCAAATGTGAATGCGCCGTAAAAAGACGCCTGGCCGACGCTTTTCGTTTCCGCCAAGACTGCGAGAGTGTCATCCGGGAAAGAGAGCTTTCACGGAAAAACAAACCTTGCAGAGAAGCTTGGCTTACAAATTTCTCCAAGTGGTACATAACATTTGCAGTAGTAGTGTCTTTGCAAGATGCGATGCAGATCTGTTCAAACTTCCACATGATGATGCAGGAACGAAGATGGACAAATTAACTGGACAGGAGTTGGAGCTGGCACATGGGACAACAATTCACGAAGTAATTTCAGTACAAACCTAACGATGGCATGCTACATCTAGTTTCTATTGCTTTCAGGTTGGGCTGATCATCGATTCTGAGCAACCATGGCTGAGTTGCGCAGTCCCGACGGCAGTGTGACAATGGGCGGCATATTTACAACTTATTGAAAATAAGTGTCCCTACAGTCTAAGGAACAAGTGTCTGATTGACCCAGACAAAGAAATTAGCTATGTGTCATCTATTATGTGAACGAACACTTACAGTTGCGTAAAACCCATTCATGCTACACGCAGGTAATGATAATGCTGTATGTCCTGAGTATCGACACTGCTTTACCTCCTCAGAGAAGCATAGCTCTAACAATCAAACAGGACGACGCATTTCTTGCCGAGTATATGCCAAAGTTAGAGGACTCTTATTTCAGCTATTTAGTGAGAGCACTGATTAAATGAATGCCCAACGGCATTTTGGTAAATAACGTACAAAGCTCCCCCTCTCCTTTCATGCTATCGATACCGCTGACTATCGCTGTCTGCAAACTGAACGATAGTTGCATCACGGCCGCCTCGATCACGCGCGTGGCGTCCGCGCTCGATTCAGGTGGCCGTGGTTGCATCCACCTTTCGCCCCCTCTGTTAACCAGATGGCGCCACGCGCTCTCCCCAAGCTGCAGCTTATGTGCAGATTAATACATATCGCCCTTCGTTTTCGGCTTTTACTCTTTTTGTAACTGGAGACGGGGACCATTGGGAGATATTTTGAGTTTAGTTCGGGTAAAAATGGCAATATTCAGCAAAAAGTTCCATACTTTGGGTTTTTAAAGTGACCCTGAAATGATTTCGATGGGCGTATTCTAGTGCAACAGATCTGTCCTTTGCAGGTATTGAAGCCAAGTCTGAAAGCTCTGCGTGGACCCTATAATTTTTTAAAAATCTCTGCTCGCAATAGCTCACAACCGATTAGGGCGACACCTCACCAAGCCGAAAACCCGATGACGTCAGTGGTCATCCGGCCAGTTTGAAGGCTCGCCCCATGGAGGAAGGAAAGAACTAAGGGCAGTCCAACGTTGGGGAGGTGGTGGTAGTGGTTTATATATAAAAAAAAAAAAGTGAAGCAAAAGAGTGTTGCCGGCCGCGGCAATTGCTATCTAATATCTTAAGCACCCGAGCTGCAGCCGGCGGAAATGAAAGGGAAAGGGAGAGGATAGTGAGGAGAAGTATAGAGGGGAGCGACAGCAAGAAAGGACAGGGGAGAGCTTTGTACACTATTTACAAAATCGTTGGGGAGGCCCTGACATCACTTTTTGTGAAGCCGCCCCGCAACCGGAAGTTGGCTCGGCTCTCCTCACTATCTTCCTTCTCCACCGAGCTACGGGGCGGGGCTCGCGCGCGGCTCGCAAGCGCTTCGTAAAAGAAAGGTATAAAAAAAAAAAACCGCGCCGCTCGCCGCTACACTCCTACACCTCCCTACCCGCAAACACGCACCTAGACACGAACCGGCGCACAGGTGTGGTGAACCTTTTCCGACGCCAGGCGAAGAAAGACGACATTGCCGGCCGTTTATAGCTCAGCTCACCATCCTCCTCGGGCTACCGTACACCCGCCGTGTGGCCTTCGAAACGCAGCTCAGCATCGCCGAGAGCGGCTTCATGTCTCTGTGCTGTTTGGTGAGGTGCGAAAGTTCACTGATCAAAATAATCAACGCTTTTTCGCTTGTCGAAGCGCGGTTCCGGAGTGCCACCTTTTCGCGAGATTCATTTCAATGCATCGATCGCTCCGCGTAACGACACCAAGTCTGACGAACAAAATATTAAATGAGCGGTTATTTGCTGCATTTAAAAGCAATCTTAGATGCGTGCGTAACGTCGCGACGCCAGGCATGTAGACTTTAACACGCAAGTCCGAACACACCGTGCCGAGAGCCCGTCCACCGCCACCGAGAGACACTCGGGCCCCTAGCAACAACGACGCTAACGAAGCCGTACGCCGTTGCTAGTGGCACGACCAGGGTGTCGAACCGGTATTTTTTCGGGTTCGGTTCGGGTTCGGGTTCACGCCTTTCGGGTTCAGTTCCGGGTTCGGCTCCAGAGGGCCATTCCGTTCCGGTTCGAACCGGTTCGGACCGTCTCGAACCGGTTCAAACGGGTTCATGACAAAAAAAATAGAACGCAGATGGGTTTCAGTGGTATGCGTTTTCTTTTTTCTTGCACATCGCTATACAAAATAAAAAATGCAAAGATTTGTTTACGAGAACATAAAAGTGGGCTAGTTGGTAACGGTTGCTTAAGCAGCGCAGGAAACAGGACAAACGGAAGTCTGCAGACGACACAGACGCCGACTAAAAACTCGTTATTACATTCTCGGAAAAGTATATGAAGGCGCTGGACACAGTGAACAATCCAGAAAACAGAAGAACAAAAATTTAAACTAAACAACATACTGCGCATGCACATCGTAGTCGAGTCATGACATCTTTTTCAATGCAATTCGAAGACTATATTCAATAGTGGACGGCACTCCCCTATCTCCTTGACCTTATACAGTTGCCACGAAAACCTGGCTCCTCATATACGAAATTGATGTATGGCGAAGCAACACGCTCATCTGCATCAGTATAGTCAGAGTAGAAGCTTGGGCGAGTTGGTGATGGTTCACTTGCCACATAGCTATGTGGCAAGGTTATCGTCTGCATCCTTCCTGATCATAAAGGCCTCCACCATCTCCCTAAAAATTCGATCAGAGTGATTGAACAGGAGACTTGCCTTTCTAAGTGGGGGAGCAGATGAGTGTGTTGCTACACCATCTATCAGTTTGGTAGTTAAGGAGTCAGGCTTTCTTGGCATTGTGTGAGGTCCAGGAGATAGGGGAGTACCGTCTACTATCGAAGATACTCTTCGAATTTCGTTGAAAAAGACGTCACGACTCAACTGTGATGTGCATGCGCAATAAGGTTTTTAAGTTTTAACCTTTGTTCTGTTTTTTGGTGGGGTTGTTTTCTGTGCCCTGCGCCTTTATATACTTTTTCCAGAATCAAATAACCATATCAGCAGCGCGAACACCACACAGGAAGAAGAAGAAGAAGGTAAAGAGCGCTGAACTTCCAACTTTTATTTGAGCAAAAACTGAACCCGCACTTTTATACACATACCAGTTAAATCCCACCAGGGGGGTAATCAAGGCGCGCGATCGAATTGGGACCAACACGATGTCCAGGGCATCAAAATGATAACTACTATCGCACTATACACAGACTTCCATGAAAAGCACGAATCACATGCGGAAAAACAAGACAATGTAAAAACAGGGTTGAGTGTGCGCAAATGGAAAAATGGAAAAAAAAACAGGGTTGAGGGCGCGAATTTTTATTAAACCATGAGAAGGCAAGAACACGGTAAAAAGGTAAAAACAGGGTTGAGTGTGCGAAAATGGAAAAAATGGAAAAACAGGGTTGAGGGCACGAATTTTGCTAAAAGAAAAAAAGAAAAACAACATGAGAAGGCGAGACACGGTAACAAAGTAAGCGATGCGAAGGGATGAGCGCCAACAATTAACACGGCTAGAACTAAAATGCAGTGTGCCCCTAAAAACCAGGTAAAATCAGGTAAAACCAGAGAGAAAGGTGATTTCTTTTTCAGATAATGAGATGGAAGGGGTGCTTACGCAACCTTCTTTGAGCCCTGAGATGTAGGTAGCTTCAATGATTTCGCGTGTTAGTTGGTTTTTATGTTTCTTTAAAACGGTTGCTTTCTTAAAATGAGGAATGCACTTCCTTTGGCTATCACATGCGCTGCAATGGGCGGGCAGGTTCCTCAACGGCGCCCCAGTTAGATCGTTCCTATGTTCCATTAACCTTTCGTTTAAGCATCTTCCTGTTTGGCCTATGTACGCCTTACCGCAAGCTAAAGGTGTAGAGTATACAACACCCTCCGCACAAAGGCACAAAAGGATCTCGGTGCCTGGTTGTACAGCTACTGTTCTTTTTCTTTTTATTAACTTTGTTGCACAGGCTTGACAGGCGCAGAGGGGCTTAAAAGACTACGTCTACGCCTGCTTTTCTGCCAATTTTCTTCAGATTATGCGAGATTTGGTGCAGGTATGGCAGAACGGCGACCCTTTTGTTCCGCTGTCGCGTATCATCTGGGGCTTCACATTCATGCTTCATACTTATCAGGACTTTTTTTGCTACAGACGAAAGGAGAGATTGCGGGTATCCTGATTGCGTCAGCCTCAGCACTTGGCTCGAAAAACTGTCCTGCAACCTGTGTTCACAAGATTTTGTGAGCGTGTTCTTAAAAGTTGACTTCACGATGTTCCTTTTTACAAGTTTTGAATGGGCTGAATCGTAAGGTAGGATGGGCTTATTGGCTCTTGGTTGAAATAACCAGCACACATGGTCCTCTCCGAAAAATAACTTTAACTCTAGAAACCGCATGGCGTTTTGTTCTGGGAATTCATGAGTAACTTCAAGAGGTGATATAGTATTAGAAAAAGTTTGGAGGACTTGAGTTGCTTCTGTTTTAAAGGCTTCAGTGTCGCAATCTAAGAGGACCAGGAAGTCCAGGAAGAGGACCAGGATACCTGCACCAAATCTCGCATAATCTGAAGAAAATTGGCAGAAAAGCAGGCGTAGACGGAGTCTTTTCAGCCCCTCTGCGCCTGTCAAGCCTGTGCAACAAAGTTAATAAAAAGAAAAAGAACAGTAGCTGTACAACCAGGCACCGAGATCCTTTTGTGCCTTGTGCGGAGGGTGTTGTATACTCTATACCATTAGCTTGCGGTAAGGCGTACATAGGCCAAACAGGAAGATGCTTAAACGAAAGGTTGTATCAAATGGTGTCTTCAGTTGATGACCAGGTGCGTCTAAATAATGACCTAGCGAAGGTGGTTGCGTGGTGCAACAAATGGCAGATGTGCATTAATTTTGAAAAAAAAAAAACGCGTTCATGAAAATTACAAACAAGAAAATGCCTCTTCATTTTGTGTACGGTACTAACAGGATATCATTATTAGAAGTGACAGAGTATAAATATTTGGGCCTATGGATTACTAACAACCTTTCGTGGTCAAAACACATAGACGCTGTAGTAGCAAACTCAATGCGGAAACTATTTTTCTTGAGGCGCTCCCTAAAGTCATCCCCACCTAGTGTTCGTCTATTGGCGTACAATTCCCTCATCCGTCCGTTACTAGAATATGCCGTAATCATTTGGGACCCTTTCACGTTAACAAACATTCAGAAATTAGAGCAAATACAGCATAAAGTAGCTAGATTTGTTTTTAACTCATATGGCCGTGCATCTGTAAGTGAGCTCGTGAGGCGAAGTGGGTTACCCCCCGTCACTGACCGCAATCGTGTTTGTCGATTAATGTTTTTTTTCCAGCTTATAAAAGGACATTATAAAGTTGATACCTCTAATTATTTTTCTTACTCCTCAGGTTATAACACGAGACAAAGGCATGCACTAACAATCACCCCTTTGAACGCGCGAAATAACTGCTTTAAATATTCTTTTTTTCCGAGGACAATTACTGATTGGAACAAACTTAATAGCGAGACTGTTAATCAAAATTCTTTACTTCTGTTTGAAAAGTGCCTGTAAATGTTGTGAATTTGTGTGTGTTTATATGCTTGTATTTTGTTTTGTCCCACCCTGCTATGATCTGTACAAGATCGCAGTATCTATAAATAAATAAAATAAAAAAAAGGTTAATGGACCATAGGAACGATCTAACTGGGGCGCCGTTGAGGAACCTGCCCGCCCATTGCAGCGCATGTGATAGCCAAAGGAAGTGCATTCCTCATTTTAAGAAAGCAACCGTCTTAAAGAAACATAAAAACCAACTAACACGCGAAATCATTGAAGCTACCTACATCTCAGGGCTCAAAGAAGGTTGCGTAAGCACCCCTTCCATCTCATTATCTGAAAAAGAAATCACCTTTCTCTCTGGTTTTACCTGATTTTACCTGGTTTTTAGGGGCACACTGCATTTTAGTTCTAGCCGTGTTAATTGTTGGCGCTCATCCCTTCGCATCGCTTACTTTGTTACCGTGTCTCGCCTTCTCATGTTGTTTTTTCTTTTTTTCTTTTAGCAAAATTCGTGCCCTCAACCCTGTTTTTCCATTTTTTCCATTTTCGCACACTCAACCCTGTTTTTACCTTTTTACCGTGTTCTTGCCTTCTCATGGTTTAATCAAAATTCGCGCCCTCAACCCTGTTTTTTTCCATTTTTCCATTTGCGCACACTCAACCCTGTTTTTACATCGTCTTGTTTTTCCGCATGTCATTCGTGCTTTTCATGGAAGTCTGTGTATAGTGCGATAGTAGTTATCATTTTGATGCCCTGGACATCGTGTTGGTCCCAATTCGATCGCGCGCCTTGATTAGCCCCCTGGTGGGATTTTACCTGGTATGTGTATAAAAGTGCGGGTTCAGTTTTTGCTCAAATAAAAGTTGGAAGTTCAGCGCTCTTCACCTTCTTCTTCTTCTTCTTCCTGTGTAGTGTTCGCGCTGCTGATATGGATCGCAACCAACTAGCCCGACAGATGGTGTTATTAAAATAACCAGTTGTTAGTCAGCGCTCGTGTCATGTCCTTTCTTCCTTTTGTCGTGTTTACTGCGTTACTTGAGCACGAAAAAATTGTTTAATGCGAGATGTTCTCACTTTACCCATTTTATTTATTGCCCGCAGAAAAAAGACGAATTTACGGTAAGAGCCGCAAAATAAAATGAACTCGAAATAAATAAAAATCGGCTGTGTGTATACGCTATAATCCACCTTATGAGGTGTAGGACGAAAAGCCGATACATTTTGCATCTACAAGACCCTCCTCCTTGAGCAGTTTAGGAGACCCCGTAGCACGAGTAATAAGGTCTCGTACGCAGTGTACTTACGGCCCCGTAAGTACGCAGTGTACTTACGGGGCTCCAAGATTGCCGCCGCACGCGCCTGCTACGTTCCCGCGCACTACTGAGAAATGAAAGTGTCATGTATTGGCAAGTATACATACAGATACCTTTCCGTCACACCGAAACCGACTTGCCAGTCTCCCCCCCCCCCCCTTTTACTACATGGTAAGAAAATGTTCGAGAATCCCTCCACCGCCCATCCCCTACCCAACGAGAGCCTCGTGGGAGCACTGGCTCTCCCTAACATAAAGATTTTGCCAAACATATTTTATTTAAATCACCTATTCGACATCGCCTTTGTGACTCACGTTATATATCCTGAGCCCCTATAGCTCAGTATCTTCAAAAACTCAGCTAATCGAGGCTTCTCACTATAGTAAAGTAAGAAATTTGTTCGTGATAGAATGTTTGGTACTCTTCCTGGGGCGCTATCAAAGGCAACCTTTGCGCCCAAAGAATTTTTCGCGCCCTTGATAGAGTGATACAGAGGGGTTAATCTGGCGTATGCACCATTTGTCCACCAACTTGTTTCAGGCATTTATTTCCAAAGCTACAAACAACCCCTTTCTGGCAGCTATGCTTATTAGGTGAGTAAGTGCTTGCCTGTCTTTTCTGGACATGCTCGCGAGTGCTGATCCATTCTATTTTCTCACTCTTGGCTTTTACTTACCTGTACGGCCTCTCCACAAGGCAGATGACCAATGTTGCGATCGGTCATTACTTCCTCTACCCATACATCTACAGCCTTACCTAAACGTTCTTGATACTAGTGTATTAAAGCGAAGTCAGCGGATGTACAGTGGAGCCCACTTTAATGGCCACGGATATAACGAACGCTCGCTTATTTCGAGCGGGTGTGGTGGTACCGTGAAAATATGCATAAGGGCAACGGAAATTCGTCGCAGATACAGCGAACCACTCTGGCCACACCACTCGGTTATAGCGAACGAGATGGCGTGGTGAACTATCCCGAGGTTGTAGAGGTCGTCCTTCCGCTAAGCACGCAGATGAAATAGCGCCTCTCAACCTTCATTACACCGCCCCGGAAAGAACATGTCAACCCAGAAATGGAATTAAAAGGCGGCACTGCTGTGCGCAGCGCTAACCGGAAAGTCCGGCGTCCGGTAACACTGTAAATGCTAATGTAAACACAGTAACGATATGCTATAATTCTCTATTGAAATAGTAAGTAACCGCCGGCCAAACCCGCGTCAATGGCCAACAAGGGCAATTATTGCCTACGCGTTCGCCGGCTCGGCAAAGCTTCGTGAGTAGAAGAAGCGCGGTGCGCGTGAGACAGGGGCATCGTCAAAAGCGAAGCTACTGACCAACCTTGCGGACCAACTAAAAACAGCGATTAGATAATTTTTGAAATCCTTGCTGGCCATCCCGGTCATGTGGTATGCATAGCCTGCCCAGTCGTCTCAATCTCTGGCGCCGCTGCAATGTGCAGGCATTGTCATATAGCTGACAGTGCAACGGATGCATTCTGCGCCACAAGCGCTGCACTACTTCGTCGCTGCATCAGCCCAGTAACGACAGAAGAAGCTCGAAAACACGCGTGACCAGATGATTGCAGATTTCTTGCAACGCTTCGTTGATCCATAGCCGACCGGTTGTTTCCTCGGATAACTACGTTCCTGCGGACCACAAATTCGCAGAAGCGCCTGCTCTGACGGAGACGTTGAACACCAAGTGCGAGCTCTTCCTACTGCCAGGAATCTCATTTACGTGGCCGACCTGCCACCAGTTGCCATGCACACTTCATCCATGATTAGTTATACCCCGTCCCTAAATTTGATAGTTGGCAGCAAGGCCTCAACGAGGATTAAATGACCGCCCTAGAGAGCCTGGAAAGAGCCGCGGCAGGCTCTGCTTTGCACAAGTAGGCACGCATAACGCAGCTTTGTAAGAAATAATTGCCACTTTTAGCGGCCTTAGTATTTTTGGCTGCTGTAAGAAGAATCCACTTGCTACGAACATCAGATATAGCTCCAGAAAATGGTTATAGCGCCGAAACAGACAACACACAAAAGCTAGACGGGACAGGCGCTTTCTGTGTGTTGTCTGTTTCGGCGCTATCACCATTTTCTGGAAACATGCACCAACTAGCCCCCCAACAAGTATTAATCAGATATAACTAATGGAACCTGCGGGACCGTCAGGTTCGCTATAAGTGGGCTCGACTTAGTTTTAATCGGCCACAAAAACCTTTTTCACCCTTCAGACATGGACCTGACATGTTTGGACGTACTACCTTCGCGCCAAAGGGGCGTTTGTGCCGTAGTAAGTGCATTTCAACCTGTGCGAGCAATGAGAAACAATTTCAGCAATAAAATAATATTTTTGTCATGATGCTGCATTCTTTTAGAACCTACTTAAGCAGTCTCTTAAAAAACCCATTGACATCATACATTTCATTATAACATTTACGTCTGCGATGAAAAACTCTTGAATTCCGTGCGAACTTTTCGTGTTCATAGGACGCAGGACCGCCGCGTTCCACGAGGTCACTGTTCAGACACAGTGCCCTTTAACGTAGGAGGAATATGCAGCGCAAGTTCAACCTCCTGACTGGTTCCCCTTTCATGGCGTGTGCACCGTCTGGAATTTTCACGTGCGGGCGGACGCAGGTAGTTATGGTGACGTGAGGCCTTATGACGAGATCGCTGAATTCGACGCGGTCAAGTAAGGCATGAGGAGGGTCAGAGAGGTTCCAAATATGTCATGAAACAACCATAAAAAGAAGCTTCGAAGATAGCCGAATAGCCTAAAGCATATGTAAATAGAGTTTTCTGTTGCGCCACCATTAGTACGAATCCCACTCGGAGTGAGAGGTAAGACTATGCATACTCTGTTAGTTGTTCTTTTTACTGCGTTAGCAGTATAGCCTGCTTTCCCAAAAATAACCGCGCTGCGTGCGTGCAGCCTCCATCCTTGATGCACACTCCGGTGGACGACACATCAGTGCATTCACTAGTAAAAATGCACCTTCAAAAACTTTCACCCATCTCCTCACCCCCAGAACCCACCTGTACCCGATATAGCCGAGGCAGATTGTTGTGAAGGCTGAACGTATTCAATCGCCCAAGCTTTCGAAGAAAAAACACACTAACAATCATAAGCCTGTCGCGTCAGACACTAAGAACGGGAAACATGACTGCGAAAAGTAGATATCAGTCGCCAGACAGAGAATTCAAGATCGAGCAGTACGAGAACAGCGGATGGAGCCGCGCGCTGGCGACTGGCAGAAATTTTTTTCTTAGAAGCAGAACAATTTCAGCGAACCGGCATAACGAAGTCCCTTCATCGTAGTTACATTGCATCGCAGTAGCATCTTTTTGGGCGTAATCACTATCGCATTCCAGCGAGCACATGTATTTCCGCATTGCCCTTTTGTGTAATCGGTATTTAATTTTTTTCCTTTTTAGTACATCTCCACCGTAGCCAAGAATCCGCCTTTCGTTGCTTATTTCCGTCGCGCGCAAACAAGAATATGTGGATTCTAAAAAAAAAAAAGAAGCTGCACCAATTTATACATCATTCTTTTGGTAAAACTAGTAGTAATATCTCAGGTTTAACGGGTCGAGTAGACATTGGGGCTATATGACAGACGGTGTAGTGGAGGGCTCCAGATTAACGGACTACTGGGGATTTTCGACGCGCGACAGAGCACGCTGGCTTTTGTATTTTTGGAATCAGCAGCCGAGCTCCACAGCCATTGAGCCATTTTTTTTCTTTATTGCTCTACAGGCTCATCGTAAGGGGTTTTATTTAGAACTTGCTGTCTAAGACAATGAGCGCCTACAAAAGTAAATGTTGCACTACCCACTGCGGTTGCTCAGTGGTTAGGGCGCTCGGTTACTTATTCGATGCACCCTGGTTCGAACTCGTTCCCGGCGGCCACGTTTCGATGAAGGCGAAACGCAAAATTCACCGTATGCTTCGCGATGTCAATGCAAGTTAAAGGGCAACTGCGCCACCTTTTGAGAATTTCGCGATACTCAAGGATTCAAATATATACAGGCTGTAGGTAAAGAATACTAAGTTTTTTGCACTACCATTTAAAATAGTGACGTAATCGACGAATAACTTTTGCATTTCCCCTCAAAGCAACAAAGGAGTGCGGGTAAGTTCGGTGTGATGTCACGGAAGGTATGATTTTAAATTACTGCTGCCGTCAACCACGCCCTGCCGCGCCTCGTTGGACGCTTCCAAACAACGTTCGGCGGGCTTTGACTTCGGTTGCGTTGGTTTTTTTTCCTTCAAACCAGGCGTTTATGCGTTGAAAATGTACGGATACGTTCGATGACGGCAACATGCGTCCCCCACTTAGCGGTGTGCGCTGCGGAGAAGTTTGAAGGCCGTCGCAATTTTAATTGGTGATTACGTCACCGTTTCAAATGCTAGGCCAAAAGGACTTCGCATACTTTACCTCGAATTCTCCTTTCAAATGACGCCATAGATATTAGAATACATGGACCACCGTGTGGTATTCGCCTACTGCCACTAAATAATTTAGAAAATAATTTTTTCTCCCATGCTGTGTCGGTTTCATCAACCGAATGATGGCTTTGACGTGAGTTCAACATTAGGTCACGTGAGGCACGGGAAGACTAATACAAACGCTGATACGTTGTTTTGACTCACTGTAGCACTTATATCAGCCGACTTCAAGACCTCTAATTACAACGAACGACGTATCAGCAGTTATATTGCCGTTTATAGCACCTCACGCGACCTAATTTCCACTACACGTCACAGCCATTGTTATGTTGCTGAAACCGAAACAGGATCAAGAAGAAATTCAAGGAAAAATTATTTATTATGTGCTGGTGAATACCACGCGGTGCTCCATGTACACCAACGTCTAACGCATCGTTTGAAAGAAGCACGCAAGAAAAGGTTTCGTGTCTATAGTACTTTACTGAGTTAGAGCAGTCCTAACACTTTGATTAAAGATTTACGCAAATATTCCCGTCTATAATCTTTAAGTTTTCAGCGCGCACACTCTGTCCCCGTGACCTAGTGGTCGCTGGACAGTTGGAAAACTCATTTCCTTGCTGCTCTTTTTCCTTTTTTCCCCTTTGTTCCCCTCCCCAAGTGTAGGGTAGCCAACTGGGCATCGCCTGGTTAACCTCCCTGCCTTTCCGTCCTTTTCTCTCTCTCTTTTACGCAAATATGTAAAATGGAGGAGTAATAACTCAAGATTTCACATAAACCAGACGTACAAGTGTTTAGAATTGGCGGCAGTACATTATAGAAGCGTCAATTAGGCTTCTTCCCAGGCACCAGGCCTTCTGTAGGTTTGCTGTCGCATATACTGGGTACCATTTTCGCACTTCCCAGCGCAGACAGCTACGGGTGGGTAAGTCTATGCGATAGATCATATCATTTTGTCGGAAAACAAAACGTATGCCGGGATGCAAAAAAAGTGGGGCTGAACCGGGTCCCGAACCGGTTCGGAACGGTTCCTTTGAATCGTTCCGGTTCGGGTTCAGTTCCAAGGTGGCGAAAAAAATATGGGTTCGGTTCGGTTCCGGTTCCGGGCGAAAATTCGGGTTCGGTTCCGGTTTCGGGTTCGGGTTCAGTTCCGGTTCGACACCCTGGGCACGACTTTTTAAGCCTAAATTTTGACGTCACTTCCGCCACATTCTCGGCAACGCATTGGGAATACGAAGGGCCTCTCCTTAGTTTTCCTTCCTCCATGGCGTGCGTGCTCTTGCGTACGCCAGGAAAAATAGCGTTCTCAACATGGCGGCTCGCCCAGCCTGCCCACTGACGTCATCGGGTTGAGGGACACCCACGGAGGAAAAAAAAACACAAGAGACATCGCCCGGCGATAGCCTTGAAGCCTATTCATAAAAAGTAAAAAGGAGAGAGTGTCCATCCGTATCACGAAACCCCACCTAGAGGAAAATCTATGTGGCCTTGGATCACGCCACGTGGTAGAGTACGGTAATATGTATGCCCGCTGCGCGGAGCAGCGCGGCAAATAAACTATCAACCTCATAAACTATCAACCTCGCGGAGTTTACCGACTCCGCCGGGGCTACGCGGTGTATTGGCCGTGGCCGTGGTAGCTGCCTGACGTCTGAAAGAATCTAACCAATACTCATCTCTCAACTTGTATACGCAGGTGCGAGCTACAGTGGAGGGAGCGAGCATTCAAAAAGTCACCGGTAAGGGCTCGCCAACTTTCTTGCGTGATTGTGGATTCTCTGCTACGTGTAGAAAGGTAGTATTTGAATCAGGTGCTCAGGACAACAAAATGTAGTGATTGAGAGTTGATGTGCTCTCCTCGGAAGGTGTTTCGGAGCCTCTTTAATTAAAAGTTATTTCGTACTACCTAGTGATCACAAAGGACAAACATTTTATAAATGGCACAAGCTTAAAGGACGTTGGGTAACCTCAGCGGCCATCCTTGGCTGGCCAAGGATCTTAGGCAATCAACCTTCTTCCCAGGAAGCAGAAAGTAGCTGAGGTTCTGCTTGTTTAATAAATTGACTGGACATGGTGCTACGCGTCATCTGCCACTTCGCTTCGACGCGCAGCCGTTTCGGACGCAGTGACCCTCCAAAGAGGGCGACCATGCGCTAGCGCATTCTAAATAAGAGTGGACGACCCTGTACATGGTTATGAAGCATTGTTTAGTGAATGGGCGAAAAGCTTTTGTACTAAAGTTAGCTTATTATGCCACGACCACTGTGTTTGCCAAGCTCAAAAGAATATGGGTAGATCGCTCTAACAAACTCTCTATGCGAATGCAGTTAACCTGTGAACGAATCATCCCGCCATCCAATCCACCAAAAAAGATCGATGAATGGTAAGAGTCACGTTTGAGGGTGGAGGGGGGGGGGGGGGGCGCTACAAGGCCCAGAAATTTATTTTTCTTTCTTTAAACTTTTTCTTCAATAAACACCGTTTCCGAACATGTTGGCTTAAAATGACGTGCACTTTCTTGCAGCAACACCTAAAAAAATGAACATATCTTCAAGTGCTTTCACAATTATTAAATGATTCTGTGAGCATGACATTCAACCAAGAAACATCCAAGCGTTGTGAAATTTAAAAAAAAAATAAATATTTAAATATTCAGTTAAGCAAGTAATAGCACTGGAGGACAGATCTTATACAAAAAAAAACGAGAAACTGAAGAACAGGATAACACAAGTTAGTTTATTATTGACGACTACTGCAACGTACAAGACTTAAAGGACTGTTCAGTTCACGAGCACGCACAGCTAAATTCACAGGAATGAAGACTAGAGCGGCCCCTCTGAACACGCAGCGTAAGCCGCCACGCTTGCTTCTGGTGGGCACCTTGCTTTCTGCACGAGCATTCTTTGCGAGAATGTATTCAGAACCAGGGATCAAATATCCAAGTTTAAAGTTGTTACCGAGGGCACCGGAGAGCAAAAACCTTTTCCAGCCACACGAAAAGAATTTTCAGTGTATCCAAAAGAAATTACTTCGCATAAATGTGTATTCGATGAGTCTACGTATACAACGTAGTGCCAACGCCTTGTGCAGTCTTATGCGGTGCTACCAAACATGTTCATGGTAAGTAACATGCACAGCAGATACCATCTATACATACCTGTGTCTGGTTGCAAAGCTATCATGCAACAATGGGGACCATAAAGTTCAACGTGCATTAAGTGAACTGCTGCTTTCTGAATCAAGGCCACCTTTTTCATATGACATAAGTATGATAGCTGCCATCAAGCCGATTTTCAACACATCAATTGGATTTCATCGCAGAACTAAACAAAACGGACATCATTCAAGGGCATTGGTAGATACATGGAATGGAAAGACAGACTGGCATGAAGAAACAACAGTAAACAGCAATATTGCGTTTCCAGAGCTTAGTAACAACAGAGTCACTACGAAGCAGATACTCAACCAAATGGGAAGAAAAAAAAAACTAACAATGACAACGAAGTGGCTGAAGTACTGCATTTAGAGCAACATGCCGACACGAAAGAAGAGTACATAAAAAAAAGAACAATTGTGTTGAAGCAAGAACAGTTCAATTCAAGTAATAACAGCAACAAAAACTGCGGGCCAAAGGGCAATGCAAACATAAAAAAAAATACAGCAATTATGATTAACGAAAAATGCGAGAGAAAGCAAAATGAATAAACTGACAAAAGGAGCTCCCAATAACATTGGCCATTAAAAATCACATCTTGATGATTCGAAATGGCTGGAATAAAATGCCTCCAAACCAAAAGTAAATCCGGCGCATGTTAAAACCTTGCTCGTATACCGCTTGGAAGAAGGGACGACATCATCTTCACTCCTCGACTTCATTAAATCAGCGAACCTTTTTCATTTATTTAAGCATGCTCGTCATCCATCATTACATAAACTTTGATGGCCTGAGGCAACGAACATCGCTTCAAACAAACAAAAAAAAACCTTCCTTCTCCTAGGCAACTGTTGAAAAATCACTCGAAAGCATGCACACAGCTTTGTTTTCGAAGGGCAGAACTTTGACAAAAAGCTTAGTACCTCTAAACAGCAGTTTGAAAGAAGGTGGGAACCTTTCTTTAGAAGCCATTATATTCACAACAGGGAGGCAGTCTAGCTTCCATTTTATCATAACCTCAAGAAAGATAGTCGTAAGGTTAAAATGCAAACAACTCACTGAAACTAAACTTGACACGTGGAACAGGTGCCTTAACCAAAGCAGCTAGTATTATACATACAAACGCAGCTAAAAAAGGTGCTACCTCTAATCTCCTTCTTCTTGCTAATGGAAAACCATGTACGGCACATTTTAGTGGACGCTCGCATACTGACTCTGGTGACCTGCAAAACTATGCCCTGTCAGCTCTGCTTAATCTTCAGCTACTAGGACACGTGGTCAAGTTGCAACAAAAGATCGACGTGGCAAAAAAAAAGTGTCATACAAAGAGCTGACTCGACTACGTGTAAATCTGACAGATCACAGTTGACATATCAGATGGATCACACATAGCCACACACCAATTCTTCCCAGTTTGTGCCACAGAAGATGGGCTATGAGCACCGAAAAGCTTGTTGTCCTGTACGCGTTGACATGCAAATTTAGATAATGCGAGGTTACAAACAAGAGTAGCTGTACACTACCATGAACAGCTTTCCTTGAAAAAACAGCTCGCACACAGTACACACTAGATTTGCGAAGTAGGAAAAAATGTCCCCAAACAGAGGAGCAAAATCTACCCTGCGAATCCTAGCAGCCTCAGGGGCCTTTGTTCAGCCACCGTCGACTATGACTTCCGGTACAAGCCAGAACCCTTCCTATGCTACGATAATGGTACAGATTGTGAAAACCGACTACTTGTATTTGCCAATACAACTTGCTTGAAGTTGCTAGCCGAGAGCAGCACATGGTTCATGCATGGGAACTTCGATCTCGCATGCAAGGGATTCCTTAAGCTATTTTTTATTCTTGTACCACACAGCGAGGGCGTTGCATCAGTTGCTTACGCCTTCATGACAAGGAAAAATCAGGAAGCCTACGAAGAGCTGTGCAGGTTCCGTCGTGACCGGTGCGAACTCCTTGGATTGGTTCTGTACCCGGAACTTGTTATGTGCGACTTTGAAAGGGCGACCATGAATGCTGTCAAGGCAGTGTTTTGAGAAGGCGTTACCATAAAGGCGTGCTTTTTCCACTTGTGCCAAAGCACCTGGCGAAAAATTCAAGAGCTCTGTTTGGCGAACCTTTCTAGGCAAGACAAAGAATTCCGTGCATTCATGGGAACGCTGGACGTTCTTGCTTACTTGCTGCTTAACGACATAGAAG
Source organism: Amblyomma mixtum (assembly GCF_055824585.1). Taxonomy (NCBI): domain Eukaryota; kingdom Metazoa; phylum Arthropoda; class Arachnida; order Ixodida; family Ixodidae; genus Amblyomma; species Amblyomma mixtum. The sequence continues at coordinate 50,860,418 of NC_143013.1, forward strand.
ACGGAATGCCAGTACTAAAAGGCTAAATGCCAGAATCTGCCCAAGAAATAGTAGACTACTCTGATACCACATATGTTCCCGGTTACAAGAGGATAAATTGAGCTACCAACATCGTAACCTTGCGGCGAACATCTCCCACCTATCCCCCTTCAATGTGGAGTGCCCACGCAGCAACTCTTGATGGAGGACACAGAACGAACAACCATGCAGAAGCTCGAAATAGAAGGCTGGAAAGCATGCTGGGCCACAGCCACCCAACCGCGTGGAAAAAGGTTGACGCCTTGCGTTCACAAGAAGCCACCGTGGCCATGAAGATAGAGCAGTGCCAAGTCGTCTTTGTCTTTGGTGTATTTCTTTGCTTCCAGCTGCATTTCTTCACCGTGATAACAAGGATTGGACTGCGTTTCTTCTTAGCAAGCTGTAACAATGCAAGCTATATACAGGGTGTTTCACCTAAGACTTTCTGCAATTTTTAAAAATAAGCTATTTGAATCAGATGCGCGCTTTTTCTGGCATAGCATTGTCAGTGGTGCAGTACATCATAATGGAGCTAAGACGTGCTAACTAGCAGGCTTGTTAACCAATATTTAATACTTAACTTTTAAACTATTACCGTTGGGCTCCTTAATTATTGAGAGGCATGTAGCCCACGTAAGTAATGTCCATATCCGTTTTTAGAATTTCGAGAACGCGATTATCCTCGGCGCTGTGTCCCAACATATTTCGCCTACTTCGCGCCAAAATACATGCGGTTTGAGAAGCTTACAGGCAAAGCAACCTCTCCAGTGAACCTAACTCGTCGAAATAGCCAAAATTTGTTGGGCCACAGCGCCGAGGATAACCGCGTTCTCGAAATTCTAAAAACGGATATGGACATTACTTACGGTGGGCTACATGCCTCTCAATAATTAAGGAGCCCAACGGTAATAGTTTAAAAGTTAACTATTAAATATTGGTTAACAAGCCTGCTAGTTAGCACGTCTTAGCTGCATTATGATGTACTACACCACTGACAATGCTATGCCAGAAAAAGCGCGCATCTAATTCAAATAGCTTATTTTTAAAAATTGCAGAAAGTCTTAGGTGAAACACCCTGTATACAACGATTACCGAAGTCGGCACGGAAGCGACTAAACAACGGACAGATACGGGGCGTCCATGAAGAACAATGATGGTGGTGAAAGGGAGGTGGTCCAGAGCAAGTGCGTCTCTGGATCGTTCGGCGCTTCTGCGAATGCACCTTTAGAAGTGGTTTCCTTTGCATGAACTCTACTGCTTGCCGACGCGGTCTAGTATTACATCACACTTCACGCCTTCGTCTGTTCTCAAATCCGAAGAAGAGTCTAATAAAGAGGGCGATTTTCTGTCAAGTGGGTTCCCGGAAAAAATTATTTTCTTCACTTGGGGACATTTTTTCCTAGACGGTGCTTCCTCGGGGAACTTTTTTCGGGGACGTTTCTTTCTAGGAGGCGACCATATTTGCTTTTATGGATGCCCCCTTGAGTCACTTGATTCGTAAACACAGCACGTGAGAAGCGTGCTGCCGGCTTTACTCAAAGCGGATTTGCAACGCCTGAGCACGTGCACAAGTGCAGGGAAAGAGAGCAGTCTGACAGCGCCGAGGTTGTGTTCTGCAGTGAAGTGACAATACAGGACAACACTGGCCGGCGCTGCGGAGCTCAACCTCAAATTCTTTTCCTAAACTAAAACAAAAAAATACCTCGATAAAAAGTGCTGAAAAAATAACAACAAAACGAGCTATTAGAGGAATAGTATTTTGCATTTTTGCAGTGAGCACGTCAGTAAATTTTCATCCAAATATGCAGCACACTGCACTTGACTGCAACTTTGGTATTGTTTCTTTAGTTAGTTTATTAGGGCTGAACGTCCCGAAGCAACTCATTAATTTTCGTCTAAAGCTTAATTTGCGCCAAGTAGTACATGTTATGGCCAGCCTCTTATACTGCTGAGTTTTATACTGCTCACGAATGTCGCGTGGACTTATCTAAAACATTTCCAAAATGGAGCGCTTTGGGCTAGAAAAACGAACTACAAAAAACATTACCTTGTGCAGGCAATGTCTTGACACATGATACAAGTATACTACTCATATACGTTGTCCACGAAAAATTTCGACGGCAAAAAGGAAATGAAAATTTTATATTGAATTTTTACGAAGAGTCTAGAATTTAAAAGGCTGTCACATGGCAGGAAATTTTTTTCCCGCTAGATATCAGATATCAGGAATATCGACGGTTCAATAAAGAGCCAGAAATATCAAAGAGGGTCGAGCGAAAACATGGGTGCGTTTGACATGGAATGACATTTCAGATGTTTTGCCACCAAAAGCTCTCGCACACAGCCTGAGACGGCGTTCTCGTATTCTTCGAAAAGGATGTGGGATATACAGATATCCCTCGCCGCCCCGCGCCGAGTCACGCGACGAAGCGCCCGCCGCCGGGCGTGGGGAGTGGGCACGCGGCCACTCTCCTCACCCCAGCTCGGACGGGACATCACGCCTACGCCGCTGGCGTCTTAGGGACGGGGTGAACGACTCTTGATTGCAACCGGTTGCTCAAGGGGGGGCAATGTCGTGGAGAGCTCGCGCGGGAACAAAGGCTCTGGAAGTCTCTCTCTCGCCGTGGCGTGACTGCCCCGCCGACCCCGTCTCCTGCCCGCGCCTCTCCGGACTATTCATCGCCGGTCGACGACGACTTGGTAAACTGGTGAACCATCTATTATCGGATAGAACATTCTTGCGCAGTGTGCTTTGCCTTGCGCTAGGTAAATAAACGGTTTCCTAGCGTACTCTGTTCGTTGCCTACTTCGTCCGAACCCGCCGTGGCTGTGACTTTGCGCCACGGGTTGGGGACACGAGAACGCCCGCGCATAGCTGGCACGGAAGCGCGCCTTCCCGGCCGGCTGCACGCGAGTGACCCCATAAGGAATAGGGGAGGAAAGTTGCCCAAAGGATTTCCAGTGAATCCAAAATTTCCGCTGACACTAGGGCACACTGGTGCCGTCTCCTCACCAGCACTCTAGCTTATCCACAATTGGCTTCCGCCTCACGCTCTCCCCTTTTGTGCGCAGAGCAGGGGTGCGAACGCGAGGAGCAAGTCAAGCAAGGTGCTGCTGGGCAGAAGACACCATTGTTCGCTTTCCTGGAAAACTAGTGCTTACAGCCCCGGTTCAGGTAAATTAAGGGCCCCCTCCTTCCCGTCTCTGCTTCAGGGAAAAAGAGTACAATGGTCAACCAGTGACCTATCTCCCTCCCCACCCTTTCTTGGGCAGAGCAGGAAGTGAAAACGCACTCTCGGAGTGAAGGTTTTTGGTTCGGAAATCAAATTTTCATGTCATGTGCTGTGTGGAAACAAGTAAAGCAAGCAAAATAAAAAAAGTTGCACCAGCAGTTAACCGCACAATACCGCCAGGAGTTGGGGCTGACAATGGGTCGTCGCTCGAGGGGGGGAGGAGGGAGGGCATGGGCGAAGGGAGCCATGACAACTAGTCGAAAGAGAAAGGGCAGCAGCCTTAGCCAATGGGGTGCGTCATTGCGTTGCGGCCCTCATGGCGGAAAGTATATAAAGCGTGCGTCTGGGTCCCAGCGCCGCAGGTTTTGCGTGTTCGCGCCATTTCGTGCAGCAGTCGTGGAGATTGGGCGACAGTGTTCCGAGCCCGTTAACCCCGATATTCGAAGATTACGCTGTTTCTGAGGACGACTGCAAGAAACGCGCAAGACATGCATAGGGTCAAGCATCCGCGATATCTGCGTGCAAGCGGCATTTCAGACTCTCGGCCATCACGTGTTGCGATTCTAGCTAACGCAGGCGTGCTGTCGGACAGGCCTCCAACTGTACCTGAGGAGTCCAGCTGCTCTGTCAATGAACGTGGTGCCTGCATTCCGGCCGAGATCGACGACATCTGTGACCTGTTGAAGGAAAAGGTAGCCAGCATAGAAAAGAACTTCAAAGAACAGGTGGACTTGCTCATCGGAATCCTGCACGCCGCGAAGATAGGCTTAGCAACGCCACGCGAATGAAGATCCACGAGGTGATTCAACTGCGGTCTATGGGATGGAAGCTCGACGACGTCGGCCAGAAGTTTGGAGGCGCGGAGAGCAACGAGTCAAGGAACGTAGCTGCCTTCCTGATGTCCAGACCTCGACAGCGGAGAGCCATCGCGCCGGCAGTTCCACCACCGCATGCGCCGCCGCAGCCTCGAGAGCCATCGTGAACCGAGTCCGTTAATGACGTGAGTTGCAGAATTCCTAAGGACGAAATGGCTATCTGCGACCTCGGTGGAGGAGTCTCAAGTTTCCAGACCTGCCGTCGGGATGATTCTCACATTTCAGAATATGTCAGCACTGTTACTGTTGGCGAAGATGCTATCCGCATTGCCGCACCAATTGTTGCTCTTGCTGAGAGTGCAGCTCATGCAGTAGTGGAGTTGTTTTCCAAGCTCTTCTGAAATTCTGACGACGAAGTGGCATCGACCGCCCCATGCCTTTGGAAACAACGCTGCCCTGTAAGCAGGACCCGCGCTTCAAGGCCCGACACCACGAAGAGCTTGTCGGTGCAACATGTGTGACATCAAGGCTAAGAACTGACTCTCAGGCTGAAGCATCAAAATTCTGTACATTCTCATACTAATAAATGTTTCGCTGCGTGAATACGACGCTTTGTTGTTTTTCTGCTATTAGTGCAAACCTCTCATCTTTTGCTTTCCGGTGAGTCTGTGCGGGCTAAATAGATTAGTGGGCAACGGTACATTTGGGGCTTTGAGGAGAACAGCAGTGGAGGGCTTTATAATTTCTTTAATATGTTCTGAAATCACAGTACAGCGAATATTTTAGCATTTCCCCGCGGCATTCCCCGCGTTAACTGGATGCCCAGTGCGTTTCCGTCAACCCGTCCGCACAGCAGACGCGCAGTGAGATCGTTGCGAGAATGGCACCTCGGCGGGAGACCTGCTTTTAAGCGGATTTGTGCAGTGTTCGAAATTGCAGACCTTTCCCCGCTGAAGACGTGAGGTCGGGAAATGGAGCATACATTGGACAAAAGAGAGATGTTCTTGTACAAAAAGATCTTGATGAGATAATCGAAATTGCCCTCACTACAAAAAGACTGGCAGCAGTTCAACGGTTTGTTTTCGTTTGGATCGCTTTCATTTACGTTCCTGAGCAGAAGTTATGAATCGTTCATGAAGGTGGTTCATGAGCAGTTGGACAGCACACCACATAAAAACAAGAACTGCCGACTTCCAGTATATAGCCACGTCCTTCGTCACCAAGGATGTTCTGTAGTGCTGCAACTTTTTACGGTAAGCTTCGTCGCCTGCTTAATGTATTTGGCCACTGAAAATGTGCTGTACAGCGGTTTAAACTGACCACTTATTGCAATTCCTGTCAGCTTCTTTACAAGTCTTCTTTCCCAACCGAAATGTCTCGTTCCCCGAAAACACTCTCGTATTATTCGAGGAAACGAAAAAAGGCAAGTTCCTCCTATGTTAACTCAGGAATGCTTCCAGTAGACTGCAAGATGACTCAGGGAGTGGTGTCCAAAGGGTACATGGGTTGACCACCACCCATTTATCAGCAAAATAGAGGGTGAAGGGTATATTCCAGCGCCTCATGACTGGTTTTGGGCTATTCTTCAGGCTTCAGCCTTGAAGAGCGACTCGCAAATGTGAATGCGCGGTAAAAAGACGCCTGGCCGGCGCTTTTCGTTTCCGCCAAGACTGCGAGAGTGTCATCCGGGAAAGAGAGCTTTCACGAAAAAACAAACCTTGCAGAGAAGCTTGACTTACAAATTTCCCCAAGTGGTTCATAACATTTGCAGTGTAGTGTCTTTGCAAGATGCGATGCAGTTCTGTTCAAACTTCCACATGATGATGCAGGAACGAAGATGGAAAAAATAACTGGACAGGAGTTGGAGCTGGCACATGGGACAACAATTCACGAAGTAATTTCAGTACAAACCTAATGATGGCATGCTACATCTAGTTTCTATTGCTTTCAGGTTGGGCTGACCATCGATTCTGAGCAACCATGGCTGAGTGTGCAGTCCCGACGGCAGTGTGACAATGGGCGGCACATTTACAACTTATTGAAAATAAGTGTCCCTACAGTCTAAGGAACAAGTGTATGATTGACCCAGACAAAGAAATCAGCTATGTGCCATCCATTATGTGAACGGACACTTACAGTTGCGTAAAACCCATTCATGCTACAGGCAGGTAATGATAATGCTGTATGTCCTGAGTATCGACACTGCTTTACCTCCTCAGAGAAGCATAGCTCTAACAATCAAACAGGACGACGCATTTCTTGCCGAGTATATGCCAAAGTTAGAGGACTCTTATTTCAGCTATTTTGTGAGAGCACTGATTAAATGAATGCCCAACGGCATTTTTGTAAATAATGTACAAAGCTCCCCCTGTCCTTTCATGCTATCGCTACCGCTGACTATCGCTGTCTGCAAACTGAACGATAGTTGCATCACGGCCGCCTCGATCACGTGCGCGGCGTCCGCGCTCGATTCAGGTGGCCGTGGTTGCATCCACCTTTCGCCCCCTCTGTTAACCAGATGGCGCCACGCGCTCTCCCCAAGCTGCAGGTTATGTGCAGATTAATACATATCGCCCTTCGTTTTCGGGTTTTACTCGTTTTGTAACTGGAGAGGGGGACCATTGGGAGATATTTTGAGTTTAGTTCGGGTAAAAATGGCAATATTCAGCAAAAAGTTCCATACTTTGGGTTTTTAAAGTGACCCTGAAATGATTTCGATGGGCGTATTCTAGTGCAACAGATCTGTCCTTTGCAGGTATTGAAGCCAAGTCTGAAAGCTCTGCGTGGACCCTATAATTTTTTAAAAATCTCTGCTCGCAATAGCTCACAACCGATTAGGGCGACACCTCACCAAGCCGAAAACCCGATGACGTCAGTGGTCATCCGGCCAGTTTGAAGGCTCGCCCCATGGAGGAAGGAAAGAACTAAGGGGAGGCCAACGTTGGGGAGGCCCTGACATCACTTTTTGTGAAGCCGCCCCGCAACCGGAAGTTGGATCGGCTCTCCTCACTATCTTCCTTCTCCACCGAGCTACGGGGCGGGGCTCGCGCGCGGCTCGCAAGCGCTTCGTAAAAGAAAGGTATAAAAAAAAAAACGCGCCGCTCGCTGCTACACTCCCACACCTCCTTCCCGCAAACACGCACCTAGACACAGACCGGCGCACAGGTGCGGTGAACCTTTTCCGACGCCAGGCGAAGAAAGACGACATTGCCGGCCGCTTAGATAGCTCAGCTCACCATCCTCCTCGGGCTACCGTACACCCGCCGTGTGGCCTTCGAAACGCAGCTCAGCATCGCCGAGAGCGGCTTCATGTCTCTGTGCTGTTTGGTGAGGTGCGCAAGTTCACTGATCAAAACAATCAACGCTTTTCGCGAGATTCATTTCAATGCATCGATCGCTCCGCGTGACACCAAGTCTGACGAACAAAATATCAAATGAGCGGCTATTTGCTGCATTTAAAAGCAATCTTAGATGCGTGCGTAACGTCGCGACGCCAGGCATGTAGACTTTAACACGCAAGGCCGAACACACCGTGCCGAAAGCCCGTCCACCGCCACCGAGACACACTCGGGCCCCTAGCAACAACGACGCTAACGACGCCGTACGCCGTTGCTAGTGGCCCGACTTTTTAAGCTTAAATTTTGACGTCACTTCCGCCACATTCTCGCCAACGCATTGGGAATACGAAGGGCCTCTCCTTAGTTTTCCTTCCTCCATGGCGTGCGTGCTCTTGCGTACGCCAGGAAAAATAGCGTTCTCAACATGGCGGCTCGCCCAGCCTGCCCACTGACGTCATCGGGGTGAGGGACACCCACGGAGGAAAAAAAAACACAAGAGACATCGCCCGGCGATAGCCTTGAAGCCTATTAATAAAAAGTAAAAAGGAGAGAGTGTCCATCCGTATCACGAAACCCCACCTAGAGGAAAATCTATGTGGCCTTGGATCACGCCACGTGGTAGCGTACGGTAATATGTATGCCCGCTGCGCGGAGCAGCGCGGCAAATAAACTATCAACCTCCTTGCTGTAGACGTCCGCACCATGGGCTGCGCAGACGCTCACACTAAAACATACCAACCCCGAAAAATTAGGGTAGAGTGCCTAATTAGGGAGGGAGCGGCTTCACGTACACTTGGCGAGCGAAGGCTGGCCGCTTGGCGTCGCGCTCTCTCCTTAGTTTTTTTTCATGGAGGAAGGAAAACTTCTTTCCTTCCTCCATGGTTTTTTTTTCCTCCATAGAAACGCGGCGCGGCGATTTGTCGCCCTAATCGGTTGCGGCTAGTGCGAGCAGCAATTTTTTAAAATTATTTCTAAATTATAGGGTCCACCCAGACCTTCCAAACTTCACTCGAACACCCGCAAACGCCACCTCTACAGATATGTTGCACTTGAATATGCCCATCGAAATTATTTCAGGGTTCTTTTAACGGGAACAGAATATTTGTGCACCGAATTTGTGTGTGAATAAGTTTGCGGGGATAGGGTAGCCTCATCTGGCACATGACAGGGTTAACTGGAGAGATATAGGAGAGGCCTTTGTCCTGCAGTGGGTGTAGTCAGGCTGATGTGCTCTCTATCGGTCATCAAAAATGTGCTATGTCAAGCCCATGGTGGACTTTCGCAGGAACGAGGCGCTGTCAAACACTTCCCATCTGGCTGAGTTCAAGCTTCGAAATGGTTTTTGTGAAGCGTACGAAATGTCATGCACGTTGTTGGGGGAGTGTGCCTGCCACCCTACAATGAATGCAGCGCATTAACTAGTCAGTAACTGGTACGATCTATTGGGGCACTGTTGACAAGCGCATGCAAGCCCTCAAATGGTGTGTTGTGTTGTGCTAGGTTCAGTGCCGCACAAGTTTGACTATCATGCGACAAGCTCAAGGTAATAGAATGTTTTTTTTTCTCGGAAATTTTGTGAAAAAGAGTGTAGCTCAACGATGGTATAAAGGGCTTAAAGAGGCTCTAATAAAGTTTCAGTATGTTAAAGAACGCTGCTTCACGAATATTGTCCCGCAAGATTTTTTGTAATGCCCTTTGTAGAGGCTGAGTTATCTGCAGTCAAACTGAATTTCAGCATCTTCGCGCCTTTCCCTCTTCTCTCGTCACTTTTCGCACGCTGGAAGGTCGGCGCTCCTCAGCCGGCCCCACCTCCGGGGGCGGAGTTTACCGACTCCGCCGGGGCTACGCGGTGTATTGGCCGTGGCCGTGGTAGCTGCCTGACGTCTGAAAGAATCTAACCAATACTGATCTCTCAACTTGTATACGCAGGTGCGAGCTACGGTGGAGGGAGCGAGCATTTAAAAAGTCACCGGTAAGGGCTCGTCAACTTTCTTGCGTGATTGTGGATTCTCTGCTACGTGTAGAAAGGTAGTATTTGAATCAGGTGCTCAGGACAACAAAATGTAGTGATTGAGAGTTAATGTGCTCTCCTCGGAAGGTGTTTCGGAGCCTCTTTAATTAAATGTTATTTCGTACTACCTAGTGATCACAAAGGACAAACATTTTATAAATGGCACAAGCTTAAAGGACGTTGGGTAACCTCAGCGGCCATCCTTGGCTGGCCAAGGATCTTAGGCAATCAACCTTCTTCCCAGGAAGGAGAAAGTCGCTGAGGTTCTGTTTGTTTAATAAATTGACTGGACATGGTGCTTCGCGTCATCTGCCACTTCGCTTCGACGCGCAGCCGTTTCGGACGCAGTGACCCTCCAAAGAGGGCGACCATGCGCTAGCGCATTCTAACTAAGAGTGGACGACCCTGTACATGGTTATGAAGCATTGTTTAGTGAATGGGTGAAAAGCTTTTGTACTAAAGTTAGCTTATTATGCCACGACCACTGTGTTTGCCAAGCTCAAAAGAATATGGGTAGATCGCTCTAACAAACTCTCTATGCGAATGCAGTTCACCTGTGAACGAATCATCCCGCCATCCAATCCACCAAGAAAGATCGATGAATGGTAAGAGTCACGTTTGAGGGCGGACGGGGGGGGGGGGGGGGGGGGGGGGCGCTACAAGGCCCAGAAATTTATTTTTCTTTCTTTAAACTTTTTCTTCAATAAACACCGTTTCCGAACATGTTGGCTTAAAGTCACGTGCACTTTGTTGCAGCAACACCTAAAAAAATGAACATATCTTCAAGTGCTTTCGCAATCATTAAATGATTCTGTGAGCACGACACTCAACCAAGAAACATTCAAGCGTTGTGCCATTTGAATAAAAAAGATTACAGATTTCAATATTCACTTAAGCAAGTAATAGCACTGGAGGACAGATCTTGTACAAACAAAAACTAGAAACTGAAGAACAGGATAACACAAGTTGGTTTATTATGACAACTACTGTAACATACAAGACTTAACAGACTGTTCAGTTCACGAGCACGCACAGCTAAATTCACAGGAATGAAGACTAGAGCGGCCCCCTCTGAACACGCACTGCCAGCCGCCACACAATCACAGCAGCTGACAAGAAAGCATGTACACATCTCACTTTTCTGCTCAAGCTTGCTTCTGGTGGGCACCTTGCTTTCTGCACGAGCACTCTTTGCGAGAATGTATTCAGAACCAGGGATCAAATATCCAAGTTTAAAGTTGTTACGGAGGGCACCGGAGAGCAAAAACCTTTTCCAGCCACACGAAAAGAATTTTCAGTGTATCCAAAAGAAATTACTTCACATAAATGTGTATTCGATGAGTCTACGTATACAACGTAGTGCCAACGCCTTGTGCAGTCTTATGCGGTGCTACCAAACATGTTCATGGTAAGTAACATGTACAGCAGATACCATCTATACATACCTGTGGCTGGTTGCAAAGCTATCATGCAACAATGGGGACCATAAAGTTCAACGTGCATTAAGTGAACTGCTGCTTTCTGAATCAAGGCCACTTTTTTCTGATGACATAAGTATGATAGCTGCCATCAAGCCGATTTTCAACGCATCAAATGGATTTCATCGCAGAACTAAACAAAACGGACATCATTCAAGGGCATTTGTAGATAGATGGAATGGAAAGACAGACTGGCATGAAGAAACAACAGTGAACAGCAATATTGCGTTTCCAGAGCTTAGTGACAACAGAGTCACTACGAAGCAGATACTCAACCAAATGGGAAGAAAAAAAAACTAACAATGACAACGAAGTGGCTGAAGTACTGCATTTAGAGCAACATGCCGACACGAAAGAAGAGTACACAAAAAAAAGAACAATTGTGTTGAAGCAAGAACAGTTCAATTCAAGTAATAACAGCAACAAAAACTGCGGGCAAAAGGGCAACGCAAACATAAAAAAAATACAGCAATTATGACTAACGAAAAATGCGAGAGAAAGCAAAATGAATAAACTGACAAAAGGAGCTCCCAATAACATTGGCCATTAAAAATTACATCTTGATGATTCGAAATGGCTGGAAAAAAATGCCTCCAAACCAAAAGTAAATCCGGCGCATGTTAAAACCCTTGGAAGAAGGGACGACATCATCTTCACTCCTCGACTTCATTAAATCAGCGAACCTTTTTCATTTATTTAAGCATGCTCGTCATCCATCATTACATAAACTTTGATGGCCTCAGGCAACGAACATCGCTTCAAACAAACAAAAAAAACCTTCCTTCTCCTAGGCAACTGTTGAAAAATCACTCGAAAGCATGCACACAGCTTTGTTTTCGAAGGGCAGAACTTTGACAAAAAGCTTAGTACCTCTAAACAGCAGTTTGAAAGAAGATGGGAACCTTTCTTTAGAAGCCATTATATTCACAACAGGGAGGCAGTCTAGCTTCCATTTTATCATAACCTCAACAAAGATAGTCGTAAGGTTAAAATGCAAACAACTCACTGAAACTAAACTTGACACGTGGAACAGGTGCCTTAACCAAAGCAGCTAGTATTATACATACAACAGCAGCTAAAAAAGGTGCTACCTCTAATCTCCTTCTTCTTGCTAATGGAAAACCATGTACGGCACATTTTAGTGGACGCTCGCATACTGACTCTGGTGACCTGAAACTATGCCCTGTCAGCTCTGCATTAATCTTCAGCTACTAGGACACGTGGTCAAGTTGCAACAAAAGATCGACGTGGCAAAAAAAAGTGTCATACAAAGAGCTGACTCGACTACATGTAAATCTGACAGATCACAGTTGACATATCAGATGGATCACACATAGCCACACACCAATTCTTCCCAGTTTACGCCACAATAGATGGGCTATGAGCACCGAAAAGCTTGTTGTCCTGTACGCGTTGACATGCAAATTTAGCTAATGCGAGGTTACAAACAAGAGTAGCTGTACACTACCATGAACAGCTTTCCTTGAAAAAACAGCTCGCACACAGTACACAGTAGATTTGCGAAGTAGGAAAAAATGTCCCCAAACAGCGGAGCAAAATCTACCCTGCGAATCCTAGCAGCCTCAGGGGCCTTTGTTCAGCCGCCGTCGACTATGACTTCCGGTACAAGCCAGAACCCTTCCTATGCTACGATAATGGTACAGATTGTGAAAACCGACTACTTGTATTTGCCAGTACAACTTGCTTGAAGTTGCTAGCCGAGAGCAGCACATGGTTCATGCATGGGAACTTCGATCTCGCATGCAAGGGATTCCTGCAGCTATTTTTTATTCTTGTACCACACAGCGAGGGCGTTGCATCAGTTGCTTACGCCTTCATGACAAGGAAAAATCAGGAAGCCTACGAAGAGCTGTGCAGGTTCCGTCGTGACCGGTGCGAACTCCTTGGATTGGTTCTGTACCCGGAACTTGTTATGTGCGACTTTGAAAGGGCGACCATGAATGCTGTCAAGGCACTGTTTTGAGAAGGCGTTACCATAAAGGCGTGCTTTTTCCACTTGTGCCAAAGCACCTGGCGAAAAATTCAAGAGCTCTGTTTGGCGAACCTTTCTAGGCAAGACAAAGAATTCCGTGCATTCATGGGAACGCTGGACGTTCTTGCTTCTTAACGACAGAGAAGACGGAATGCCAGTACTAAAAGGCTAAATGCCAGAATCTGCCCAAGAAATAATCACGAACATAATCGCGGCATAATCACGAACAATCCTTAGCCCCAATCTTCGCTCGCACTAACACATTTAAATATAGTTTTTTCCCCCGCACGATCACTGAATGGAATTCTTTACCACGCAACATTTTTCAAAGCAAAGACTTCGTGAAAGGACTAGAAAGCCATATTTTGCATACCTAACATATATTTTCCTTCCAGAAGAGTTATTGGTCATGCATTTAGAATTCGTATTATTCATGAGATGTGTTGTCCATTTATTTCCCAATATTAGTTTTCTCATACAGTTTTTCTTTTCAGAAATGTGTTGTTTCCCATGTGTTCTTTCTCACATTATATATGTTCTTCTCGTGTTCTAAATTTGTATGCCCATCCTGCTTGGGCCAAAACATTGGCCTGCAGTATATGTAAATAAATAAAAATAAAAAAATAGTAGACTACTCTGATACCACATATGTTCCCGGTTACAAGAGGATAAATTGAGCTACCAACATCGTAACCTTGCGGCGAACATCTCCCACATATCCCCCTTCAACGTGGAGTGCCCACGCAGCAACTCTTGATGGAGGACACAGAACGAACAACCTTGCAGAAGCTCAAAATAGAAGGCTGGAAAGCATGCTGGGCCACAGCCACCCAACCGCGTGGAAAAAGGTTGACGCCTTGCGTTCACAAGAAGCCACCGTGGCCATGAAGATAGAGCAGTGCCAAGTCGTCTTTGTCTTTGGTGTATTTCTTTGCTTCCAGCTGCATTTCTTCACCGTGATAACAAGGCTTGGACTGCGTTTCTTCTTAGCAAGCTGTAACAATGCAAGCTATATATACAACGATTACCGAAGTCGGCACGGAAGCGACTAAACAACGGACAGATACGGGGCGTCCATGAAGAACAATGATGGTGGTGAAAGGGAGGTGGTCCAGAGCAAGTGCGTCTCTGGATCGTTCGACGCTTCTGCGAATTCACGTTTAGAAGTGTTTTCCATTGCATGAACTGTACTGCTTGCCAACGCGGTCCGGTATTACATCACACTTCACGCCTTCGTCTGTTCTCAAATCCGAAGAAGAGTCTAATAAAGAGGGCGATTTTCTGTCAAGTGGGTTCCCGGAAAAAATTCTTTTCTTCACTTGGGGACATTTTTTCCTAGACGGTGCTTCCTCGGGGACGTTTCTTTCTAGGAGGCGACCATATTTGCTTTTATGGATGCCCCCTTGAGTCACTTGATTCGTAAACACAGCACGTGAGAAGCGTGCTGCCGGCTTTACTCAAAGCGGATTTGCAACGCCTGAGCACGTGCACAAGTGCACGGAAAGAGAGCAGTCTGACAGCGCCGAGGTTGTATTCTGCAGTGAAGTGACAATACAGGACAACACTGGCCGGCACTGCGGAGCTCAAACTCAAATACTTTTCCTAAACTAAAACAAAAAAATACCTCGATAAAAAGTGCTGAAAAAAATAACAACAAAACGAGCTATTCGAGGAATAGTATTTTGCATTTTTGCAGTGAGCACGTCGGTAAATTTTCATCCAAATATGCAGCACACTGCACTTGACTGCAACTTTGGTATTGTTTCTTTAGTTAGTTTATTAGGGCTGAACGTCCCGAAGCAACTCATTAGTTTTCGTCTAAAGCTTAATTTGCTTCGTGTAGTACATGTTATGGCCAGCCTCTTAAAAGTTTTATACTGCTCACGAATGTCGCGTGGACTTATCTAAAACATTTCCAAAATGGAGCGCTTTGGGCTAGAAAAACGAACTACAAAGAACATTACCTCGTGCAGGCAATGTCTTGACACATGATACAAGTATACTACTCATATACGTTCTCCACGAAAAATTTCGACGGCAAAAAGGAAATGAAAATTGTATATTGAATTTTTACGAAGAGTCTCTAGAATTTAAAAGGCTGTCACACGGCAGGAAATTTTTTTTCCCGCTAGATATCAGATATCAGGGATATCGACGGTTCAATAAAGGTTCAATATCGAAGAGGGTCGAGCGAAAACATGGGTGCGTTTGACATGGAATGACACTTCAGATGTTTTGCCACCAAAAGCTCTCGCACACAGCCTGAGACGGCGTTCTCGTATTCTTCGAAAAGGAATAGGGGAGGAAAGTTGCCCAAAGGATTTCCAGTGAATCCAAAATTTCCGCTGACACTAGGGCACACTGGTGCCGTCTCCTCACCAGCACTCGAGCTTATATACAATGAAAAAGAGAGTGAGAGTGAACTTTTATTCTTGGCTTCCGCCTCACGCTCTCCCCTTTTGTGCGCAGAGCAGGGGTGCGAACACGAGGAGCAAGTCAAGCAAGGCGCTGCTGGGCAGAAGACACCATTGTTCGCTTTCCTGGAAAACTGGTGCTAACTGCCCGGTCAGGTTCAGGAAAATTAAGGGCGCCTCTCCTTCCCCTCTGCTTCCCGGAAAAGGGTACAATGGTAAGGGTCTGACCAATACCTTTTGTGGGCAGAGCAGGAAGTGGAAACGCATTCTGGGAATGAAGGTTTTTGGTTCGGAAATCAAATATTCATGTCATGTGCCGTGTGGAAACAAGTATAGCAAGGAAAAGAAAAAAGCTGCATCAGCAGTCAACCGCACAATGCCGCAATTCTTGAAACATGTTTTTTTTTTCATTCTTGAAACATGTTTTTTTTTATACAGATGTTCAGTGAGCCTGTAAGTACCTCACCCCTCCAGAAAAATAAAAAAAGCACCACAACGGCATGCCGCCTAAAATGCAGCCAGGAAAAATTTCAAGCAGCCCAACTTAACTACATATAACCCATTCGGACAGTACTAGGTGGAAGCAAGAGACCCCGCTGGCTTCTTCTAGCCACTGCCCCCGAGGTAAAGTGACCTGCCTGGGTTCCCCGCTGTGTGGTTAACAATAGGTCACAGTGAGATCGCGGGAATCCCACTGAATGAGTCACCGGAAGTTGGGGGTGACAATGGGTCGTCGTCGCTCAAGGGCGGGAGGAAGCAGGGCATAGGCGAAGAGAGCCATGACAACTAGTCGAAAGGGAAAGGGCAGCAGCCTTAGCCAATGGGGTGCGTCATTGCGTTGCGGCCCTCATGGCAGAAGGTATATAAAGCGTGCGTACGGGTCGCACCGTCGCAGGTTTTGCGTGTTCGTGCCATTTCGTGCAGCAGTCGTGGAGATTGTGCGACAGTGTTCCGAGCCCGTTAACCCCGATAATCGAAGATTACGCTGTATCCGAGGACGACTGCAAGGAACGCACAAGCCATGAGTACGCTCGAGCATCCGCGACCTCTGCGTGCAAGCTGCAGTTCAGACTACCTGCCGTCACCTGTTGCGATTCTAGCTAACGCAGGCGTGCTGTCGGACAGGCCTCCAACTCTACCTGAGGGGTCCAGCTGCTCTGTCAATGAACGTGGTGCCTGCATTCCGGCCGAGATCGACGACATCTGTGACCTGTTGAAGGAAAAGGTAGCCAGCATAGAAAAGAACTTCAAAGAACAGGTGGACCTGCTCATCGGAGTCCTGCGCGACGCATGCCGCGACGATGGGCTTAGCAGCGTCACGCGAATGAAGATCCACGAGGTTATTCAACTGCGGTCTATGGGATGGAAGCTCGACGACGTCGGCCAGAAGTTTGGAGGCCCGGAGAGCAACGAGTCAAGGAACGTAGCTGCCCTCCTGATGTCCAGACCTCGACAGCGGAGAGCCAGCGCGCCGGCAGTTCCACCACCGCATGCGCCGCCGCAGCCTCGAGAGCCATCGAGAACAGAGTCCGTTAATGACTTGAGCTGCAGAATTCCTAAGGACGAAATGGCTATCTGCGACCTCGGTGGAGGAGTCCCAAGTTTCCAGACCTGCCGTCGGGATGATTCTCACATTTCAGAATATGTCAGCCAAGTTACTGTTGGCGGAGATGCTATCCGCATTGCCGCACCAACTGCTGCTCTTGCTGAGAGTGCAGCTCAAGCAGTAGTGGAGTTGTTTTCCAAGCTCTTCTGAAATTCTGACGGCGAAGTGGCATCGACCGCCCCATGCCTTTGGAAACCGCATCGCATCGCCCTGCAGGACCCGCGCTTCAAGGCCCGACACCACGAAGAGATTGTCGGTGCAACATGTGTGACATATCAAGGCTAAGAACAAGACTCTCAAGCTGAAGCATCAAAGTACTGTACATTCTTATACTAATAAATGTTTCGCTGTGTGAATACGAGGCTTTGTTGTTTTTCTGCTATTAGTGCAAACCTCTCATCTTTTGCTTTCCAGTGAGTCTGTGCGGGCTAAATAGATTAGTGGGCAACGCTACATTTGGGGCTTTGAGGAGAACCGCAGTGAAGGGCTTTATAATTGTTTTCATGAGTTCGGAGATCATAGTACTGCGAATATTTTTGTATTTTGCCTTCACAGTACGGCTAAAAACTGGTTAGAAAGTGGTTGCTGTGTCTGGCATTATTGAACCTGTAAACTCGTTCTCAGCAGCCAAACGCTGCAGACACATAGCCATCATGGCAGGTGAATAAGAAAAGGTTTACTAATCCTGTATTGCTAGCTGGAGCACAGAATGGACAATTGCGAAGGCAATCCAACTCATTAGCTAGCATTTGAAGTCTGGCTAGCAAAGCTTACGGCTATGGCTATCGGGTGGTACGCAACTGCACTAATCAGCCAGTCGTGGTGGCTGCGCTTCGATGGAAGCGAAATGCAAAAATGCCCATGTGCTCGTAAAAAGGGTGATATTCTAGCACACGTGCGCTGGTATGGTGGAGCCAGCAGGATGGATGGATGGATAGGAGCGCCCCCTTTGGAACGGGGTGGTGGCAATTGCCACCATGCTCAGCTTTTCTTTATTTATTTTTTTTTTTGCTTACTGTGTTGGCAATTCTGCGGCAGCAGCGACCGCATCGCCAGCGCCCCCCACGGCATTCCCCGCGTTAACTGGAAGGCCAGTGCGTTTCCGTCAACCCGTGCGCATAGCAGACGAGCAGTGAGATCGTTGCGAGAATGGCACCTCGCCGGGAGACCTGATTTTATGCGGATTTGTACAATGTTCGAAATTACGGACCTTTCACCGCTGAAAACGTGAAGGCGGGAAATGGAGCATACATTGCATAAAGATGTTCTTCTACAAAAAGGTCGTCCAAAGAGATCTTGATGAGATAATCGATATTGCCCTCGTTACAAAAGGCCTGACAGCAGTTCAATGGTTTGCTTTTGTTTGGATTGCTTTTATTTATGTTCCTGAGCAGAAGTTATGAATCGTTCATGAAGGTGGCACCAAGGACGAAAAGTGCGCGTGTGCAGTTCGACAGCACACCGCATAAAAACAAGAACTGCCGACTTCCAGTATTTAGCCATGTCCTTCGTCACCAAGGATGTTCTGTAGTGCCGCAACTTTTTACGGTAAGCTTCGTGGCCTGCTTAATGTATTTGGCCACTGCAAATGTGCTGTACAGCGGTTTAAACTGATCACTAAACCCTGTCAGCTTCTTTACAAGTCTTTTTTCCCAACCAAAAGGTCTCGTTCCCCGAAAGCACTCGTATTATTCGAAGAACCGAAAAAAGGCAAGTTCCTCCTTCTATGTTAACTCAGCTTGTTTAGAGTAGACTGCAAGATGACTCAGGGAGTGGTGTCCAAAGGGTACATGGTGTACAAAGGGTACAAAGGGTATTCTTCGAAAAGGATGTGGGATATACGGATATCCCTCGCCGCCCCGCGCCGAGTCTCGCGACGAAGCGCCCGCCGCCGGGCGTGGGGAGAGGGGGGGCACGCGGCCACTCTCCTCACCCCAGCTCGGACGTGACATCACGCCTACGCCCTGGCGCCTTAGGGACGGGGTGAACGACCCTTGATTGCAACCGGTTGCTCAAGGGGGGGCAATGTCGTAGGGGTTTAAGGAGAGCTCGCGCGGGAACAAAGGCTCTGGAAGTCTCTCTCTCGCCGCGGCGTGACTGCCCCGCCGACCCCGTCTCCTGCCCGCGCCTCTCTGGACTAGGGTGCCTCGATGCGCGCACGCCCTCTCTAGGGTGAAGTCACCCTTTGGAAGGGCGAGTGCCGCCTCGTCGGCCGTGACAGCCCATTGGCGGCCATTTTCATGCCCTTTCTCGCGGCGGCGCGGCAGCCGTAACACGTGCGTTCGCTTTGACGCCTTTTCTCTTGGTGCTGACCGGGCGCACATCGAAAAATGCCGGGTTGTTGTGTGTCGTAGTGCACCACCACCTCCAAGAAGTGTTGCTGGGAAATGAGGGGTACGATTTTTTTCTTACCAGCAGACTCTTACAGGATTGTCTCGGGAACCTCTTTTCGATGGTTCGACTGAGAAAACCTGTGCCCAGTGCGTATGACATGAAATGCGCTCTGACGCTTGTGAGCGTGAGCCAGTTTTTATTTACCCCATGGACGACGGGCTACGATCTCGATGACCGCGAATATTTGGTAGACCTTCTCTCCCAGGCAAAGAAAGAACAGAAGTGGAACCTGATGAGATAAATGACTCAGAAATTCTGTTCATTGAAGAACTGTCTACAAGAGAGTGCAGCATTCTGCACTATAGGAGGCTTCATTTTGAAAAGAATCTTGCCGTCTGTCAGCTGCAGCAATGCAATTGGATGCCCTACTGAGATGCGCTAGTGATGAACATGCGCCTCTGACTGCTCTGAAGGAATATGTGTCAGAAGGTGACAGCCTAATTTATCCCAGTAATGGCGTGATGCACATGCTCAAAATCTACGAGGAGTACTTTGTTGGAATAAACTCATGGTGCACAGGCAAACTAGTGACAATGAAGTCACCTCTCCGCTCACTAACAGCATACCTAGGAAAGGTCTGCTGCATGCAAGCATACCGACCGCGCTTGAAGCTCTGCGCAAGCCATGACGAAGAAATCCGGAAAACGCTGTCCGACAGGTACGCAAGATTGAGACTGCGCATCTTCCTCCGACACCTTCAGAAAGCTCGTCTCAACGGTCACGCAAGCAAGACGTGTGCAGGAGTTAATGTAACCTAAGCTACTATCGACAGTACACCCATGCTGCTAGCATTAGCAGAGTTACTATTTTTACACCTAATAAGTGTCCTAAATTGCATTGTTTGTTTTGCATTGACTCCAGGTTTTGAAGACAAGGATGATTGTGCAGACATTCCTTCAAAGTACCCTGAAATATTTTTTTTTCAGGGCAAATAAAAATTTTTCCTTAAAACACTGTCTTCAGTGTCCACTGAATTATACTAATGCAGTCGACTCTAGTTCGACCTATCAATGACACCAAAATTTCGATTCCATTCGAGTATAAACAGATGTATTTTCACTGCGACTAATAACTTCCCTTATCATTTTACCAATATACAGTGATCCCGCCAAGTTCGAATGGCCGACTACACGCGTATGAAAATACCTGGGGATATCTGGGGTTTTCAGTACACAATGCATGCATGCGCGGCTCAGGTACTGCGATACTTGGTTCATGTACGTGTGGCGAATGCGTTGGCTTTCATTTCTTAGGAAAAGGTACGTAAAACACATTAATTTTTTTTTCTACAAAAAACTCATTCTAGTATTGGGGTTGGCAATAAATGTGAATAAGGCAATTGGAGTGTTCTTAATTAGTTACACAATTGAGTGATTTAATGCAATCTACCTGCATATGATATTGCTGTTATTATTAATTTATTTTAATCCTGCAGTTAGGTTAATAGTGCGCTCTATAACTCTTTCCAATCTAGCACCCGAGTCGTCGTGTGCGAGGAGAAACGACCATCCAAATCTTAAAATATTTGGACAGTTGTCCCTTACAAGCCTATTCTGTTTACACTTCATTAGAAGAGGCGTGAACCGCAGTTGTGTTCTCTTTTGGTCGCGAAGACAAGCGCGCTCTTGCAGCGGCAAGTGCACAAAGCCTGTTGGCGCACGCCCCGCGCCTTTGAAGTGGGCATGGCGATGGCGGCCGCCGTAGCAGACGACGCAGTTGTCTTCAGTGCCAGGGTGTCGAACCGGAACTGAACCCGAAACCGGAACCGAACCCGAATTTTCGCCCGGAACCGGAACCGAACCGAACCCATCTTTTTTTCGCCATCTTGGAACTGAACCCGAACCGGAACGATTCAAAGGAACCGTTCCGAACCGGTTCGGGACCCGGTTCAGCCCCACTTTTTTGCATCCCGGCATGCCTCATGTTTACGCACAAAATGAGATGATCTAGCGCATAGATTTACCCATCCGTAGCTCTCTGCACTGGGAAGTGCGAAAATGGTACCCAGTATATGCGACAGCAAACTTACAGGAAGTCTGGTGCCTGGGAAGAAGCCTAATGGACGTTTCTGTAATGTACTACCGCCAATTCTAAAGACTTGTACGTCAGGTTTATGTAAAATCTTGAGTTATTACTCCTCCAGTTTGACATATTTGCGTAAATATTTAATGAGGTTGTTAGGACTGCTCGAACTCAATAAAGTACTATAGACAACAGATTTTTCCTTGCGTGATTTCTTCTTTCAAACGATGCGTTAGACATTGGGGTACATGGAGCACCCCATGGTATCCACCAAAGGTATAATAAATAATTTATATTTGAATTTCTTCTTGACGCTGTTTCGGTTTCACCAACATAACGGTGGCTGTGACGTGTAGTGGAAATTAGGTGGCGTGAGGGGAAATAAAACGGCAATATAACTGCTGATACGTCGTTCGTTGTAATTTTAGGTCTTGGAGCCGCCGGCTGATTAAAGTGCTATAGTGAGTCTAAATAACGTATCAGCGTTTGTATTAGTTTTCCCGTGCCTCTCGTGACCTAATGTTGAACTCACTTCACAGCCATCATTCGGTTGATAAAACCGAAACAACATGGGAGAAAAAATTATTTTCTAAATTATTTATTGGCAGTAGGGGAACACCACACGGTGAACCATGTATTCTAAAAACTATGGCGTCATTTGAAAGGAGAAAACACGCAACAAAACTGGGTGTCTATAGTCATTTCAGCACCGATTGAGAATGCCTTCCTTTTCTTTGCGTCATTTCCCACAAATAGATGAAATATTAGCGCGAGGACCCAACAACGTTGTGATGGTGGTTTTTGAGGAAAGGAAATGGCGCAGTAACTGTCTCACTTCTTGATGGACACCTGACCCATGAGTGAGAGTGAAAGAAGAAATAGAAACAGGCGCAGCAGGGGAGGGCTCAGCAATAATTTCTACCAGCTGGGGATCCTTAACGTGCACTGACATCGCACAGCACACGGTACCTTTTGCGTTTCGCCTCCATCGAAACGTGGCCCCCGGGTCCGGGTTCGAACCCGGGTACACCGAATAAGTAACCGAGTGCCCTAACCACTGAGCCAGCTCCGTTGGTAGTGCAACATTTACTTTTGTAAGCGCTTATTGTCTCAGACAGCAGGTTCTAAATAAAACCCCCCACGATAGGTCTGTAGGGCAATAAAGGAAAAAAAATGGCTCAATGGCTGTGGAGCTTGGCTGCTGATTCCAAAAATACAAAAACCAATGTGTTCTGTCGCACGTTGCAAATCCCCAGCTGGGTGTCGTCAATCTGGAGCCCGCCATAACACCGTCTGTCCTATAGCCCCAATGTCTAGTCGACACGTTAAACCCGAGATATTGCTACTAGTGTTAACAAAAGAAGAATGTATAAATTGGTGCAGTTTATTTTTTTTTAGAATCCGCATATTCTTGTTTGTGCGCGACGGAAATATGCAACGAAAGGCGGACCCTTGGCAACGGTGGAGATGTACTAATAAGAAAAAAATTAAATACCGATTGCACTGAAGGGCAATGCGGAAATACATGCGCTCGCTGGCATGCGATAGTGATTACGCCCAGAAAGATGCTGCGATGAAATGTAACTGCGATGAAGTGATTTCGTTATGCCGATTCGCTGAAATCGTTCTGCTTCTAAGAAAAAATATCTGCCAGTCGCCAGCGCGCGGCTCAAAGCCTCATGCCAGCATAACTCTCTTTCTCCGCCCGCATATGCAAATTCCAGACGGCGCACACGTCAAGAAAGCGGAACCAGTCAGGAGGTTGAACTTGCGTAGCATATTCCTCCTGCATTAAAGTGCACTGTTATCTGAACAGTGACCTCGTTGGACGCGGCGGTTCTGCGTGTTCATCCATCATGCGGGTTTTCCACACGCTGAACAGTCCTATGAACACGAAGAGTTCGCACGGAATTCCGAAGTTTTTCATCGCAGCCATAAATGTTATAATCAAACGTATGATGTCAATGGGTTTTTTAAGAGACTGCTTAAGTATGTCCTAAAAGAACACAGCATCGCGACAAAAATATCATTTTATTGCTCAAATTGATTCTCGTTGCTCGCACAGGTTGAAATGCCCTGACCACGGCACAAACGTCCATTTGGCGTGAAGGTACTGTCTGTTGCAAAAGTTTACAGCCCACCACACTATTGAAATAAACGGCGCGGTGGGCTGTAAACTTTTGCAACTGCGGTACGTCCTAACATGTAAGGCCCATGTCTGAAGCGTGAAAAAGGCTTTTGTGGCCGATTGAATCTACAGTCGAGCCCACTTCTAACGAACCTGACGGTCACGCGAGTTCAGTTCGTTATATCTGATGTTCTTAGCAAGTGGATTCTTCTTACAACAGCCAAAAACACTAAGGCCGCTAAAAGTGGCGTTTATTTCTTATAAAACTGCGGCCTACTTGTGCAAAGCAGAGCCTGTCGCAGCTCTTTCCAGGCTATCTAGGGCGGTCATTTAATCCTCGTCTAGACCTTGCTGCCAACTATCAAATTCAGGGACGGGGTATCACTAATGATGGATGAAGTGTGCATGGAAACTGGTGGCAGGTCGGCCACATAATTGAGATTCCTGGCAGTAGGGAGAGCTCGCGCTTCGTGTTCAACATCTCCGTCAGAGCAGGAGCTTCTGCGATTTTGTGGTCCGCAGGAACGTAGTTATCCGAGGAACTATCTGGCCGGCTATGGATCCACGAAGCGCGTTGCCACAAATCTGCATGTTCCTGGTCACGCATGTTTTCGAGCTTCTTCTACCGTACCTGGGTTGATGCAGCGACGAAGTAGCGCAGCGCTTGTGGCGCAGAATGCATCCGTTGCACTGTCCGCTGTATGACAATGCCTGCACATATAGTAGCGGCTCTAAAGATGGAGACGACTGGGCAGGCTATGCTTGCCACGTGACCGGCATGGCCAGCAAGGATTTCAGAATTGTGAAATCGTTGCTGTTAGTTGATCCGCGACCATGGTCAGCAGCTTCGCTTTCGACGATGCCCCTTTCTCACGCACACCGCGCTTCTTCCATTCGGAATGTTTTGCCCAGCAACACGCAGGCAATGATTGCCCTCGTAGGCCATCGACGCGGGTTTGGCCGGCGGTTACTTACTATTTCAATAGAGAGTTATAGCATATCGTTACCGTGTTTACCTCACCGTTTACAGTGTTGCCGGATGCCGGACTTTCCGGTTAGCGCTGCGCACGCCAGTGCTGCCTTTTAATTCCATTTCTGGGTTGACATGTTCTTTTCGGGGCGGTGTCCTGAAGGTTGAGAGGCGCTATTTCATCTGCGTGCTTAGCGGAAGAACTACCTCTACAACTTCAGGGTAGTTCACCGCACCATCTCGTTCGCTGTAACCCAGTGGTGTGGCCAGAGTTGTTCGCTGTATCTGCGATGAATTTGCGTTGCCCTTATGCATATTTTCACAGGAGCACCACACCCGCTCGTAATAAGCGAGCGTTCGTTATATGTGCGGCCATTAAAGTGGGCTGCACAGTACATCCGCTGATGATACACTAGTATCAAGAAAGTCTAGGTAAGGCTGTATATGTAAGGGTAGAGGAAGTAATGACCGATAGCAACATTTGCCATCTGCCTTGTGGAGAGGCCGTACAGGTAAGTAAATGCGAAGAGTGAGAAAAGCGAATGAATCAGCACAAGGCTTTCTCGCGAGCATGTCCCGGAAATACAGGCGAGCACTTAGTCGCCTATTAAGCACAGCTGCCAGAAAGGAGTTGTTTGTAGCTTTGAAAATAAATGGCTGAAACAAGTTGGTAGAAAAATGGTGCAGGCCAGATTAACCACTCTTTCTGACTCCATCAAGGGCGCCAAAAATTCTGTTGGCACAAGGGTTGCCTTTGATAGCGCCCCAGGAAAAGTCACAAACATTCTTTGTAGTGCAAGTTTATCTACTTCCTCGCACAATGCTGCACTTGCAAGAATGTTGCAGCTCAACGTCGCAATGAAGATGTTGCCAATTTGTGTCCGTGCAAAAACGAAGCTTTCTCAACCCATTCAAGCGTGTGTTTTTATCAGAAAAAAAGAGGTTGACGTCACCATATTAAGCCAATGTCGTAATTTCTTATTGCATTATAGTGAGAAGCCACGATTAGCTGTGTTTTTGAAGATACTGAGCTATAGAGGCTCGGGATGTATAACGTGAGTCACAAAGGTGATGTCGAATAGTTGATTTAAATAAAATATATTTGCTAAGTTCTGGATGTTAGGGAGAGCCAGTGCTCCCATGAGGCTCTCGTTGGGCGGCGGATGGGTGGTGGAGGGACTCTCGCACATTTTTTTACCATGCTATACTGAAGGAGGGGGGGAATGGCAAGTCGGTTTCGGGGCGACGGAAAGGTCTCTGTCTGTATGTAGGTGCCGCTACATGGCAGTTTCGTTTCTCAGTAGTGCGCGGGAACATACAGGGCGCGTTCGGCGGCAATTTTGGGGCCCTGTAAGTACACTGCGAACAATAAGGTCCCAACTGACTCAAGCTTCAGGGGAAACCTATTACTCGCGCGACGGGGTCTCCCAAACTGCTCAAGCAGGAGGGCTTTGTAGATGCAAA
Source organism: Amblyomma mixtum (assembly GCF_055824585.1). Classification (NCBI taxonomy): domain Eukaryota; kingdom Metazoa; phylum Arthropoda; class Arachnida; order Ixodida; family Ixodidae; genus Amblyomma; species Amblyomma mixtum. The sequence continues at coordinate 50,886,302 of NC_143013.1, forward strand.
ATCCACCGGCTTTTCGCATGGCACCTCATAAGGTGGATTGTAGGTAAAACTGAAGGCACAGCACACGAAAGAGGGACAAAGGTAGGGACAAACACAGCGCTGACTTGCGACTAAAATCTTCTCCGCGGCAAGAATCTTCTCCGCTACAGCGCGCAGGATCAGCGCGCAGGATGACGGCATTCGCTTTCTAGACCTACAGATAATGATGTGGGACGATGGGGTATGCTGGCGCTACGCACCCCGAACACAAAAAGGGATTTTATCATACTCATCCTCTCATTCAAAAATAGTGAAACGAGGCGTCGTGACAGCCGCCCTAAAAAATGTCATTTCCAGGTCATGTTCTCATCAAATACAATCCAGTTTAGATGCCAGATCATGAGGCTGAAGAAGGCCGGCTTTCCAGACCCCATCCTGCGCGCTGTAGCGGAGGAGATTCTTGCCGAATTCAGGACGAAAACAACGAGTTCCCTTGATGCAGAAACCCGAAACTTCGCGGTGATACCTTATGTGCACAAGGTGTCACATAGCCTGAAAAGAATTGCCGGAAAAGCCGGGGTCAGAGTCCTCTTTTCTGCCCCTAACAAGCTGCAGCGCTTGTGTAAGACCGTCAACCGCGAAGGACCTCCACCTGCCGAATGTGAAAAAAATCACGAATCACGATATGTGCAGTGCCGTAAAAATGTTGTGTATAAGATTGAGCTATACTGTGGGCGGTGTTATATTGGCCAGACAGGGCGCTGCCTAAATGATCGTTTAAGTGAGCATAAACGCTCCCTAAAACCACCCCCCAAAAGCAATTTGGCTCTACATTGGCTTTCTTGTAAATGCACCCCTTTTTTCAAACGTACTACAATAGTGTATAAACATAAGGACCAACGTACGCGGGAAATAGTTGAAGCTCTTTTAATTCACCGGGGTCTTGACAATTGCGTCAGCAAGCCTTCCGTCACGCTAACACAAAAAGAAATTGGCTATCTTAGCAGTTAAGTACGCTAGTGTAGGATGCGATTGTGTGCTTTTGTTTGTTGTGTTTCTTTACAATCAACACTGATGCTGTATCTGTTGATTGTGCTCCTTTTTCGCCTATTTATGGCATGCAAGCAATAAAACATTTTAGTTGCAATTCAGCGCTGTGTTTGTCCCTACCTTAGTCCTGTCTTTCGTGCGCTGTGCCTTCAGTTTTAACAATGTACTGACTAGCCCAAACAAATACCTTAGTGGATTATAGCGTATACATAGCCGATTTTCATTAATTTCGAGTTCATTTCATTTTGCGGTTGTTGCCGTAAATTCATCCGTTTGCTGCGGAGAATAAAATAAAATGGGTAAATTGAGAACATCTCACATTAAACAATTTATTCATGCTTAAGTAACGCACTAAACACGGTAAAAGGAAGACGGGAGACGACACGAGCGCTGACTAACAACTGGTTATTTTTTCTGGGGAAAGTATATAAAAGCGCAGGACACAGGGAACAACCCCAAAAAACAAAAGAACAAAGGTTAAAACTTAAAAACCATACTGCGCATGCACATCAAAGTCGAGTCATGATGTCTTTTTCAAAGAAATTCGAAGACTATCTTCCATAGTAGACGGCACTCTCCTATCTCCTGAACCTCACACTATTGCCAAGAAAGGCTGACTCCTTACCTACAAAATTGACAGATGATGAAGCAACACAGTCATCTGCTTCCTTCCTGATCATAAAGGCCTCGACCAACTCCCTACAAATGCAAACAGGTTATTAAACAGGACACTTGTCTTCTTTACTGAGGGAAGCAATTGTGGCGCTCACGGCAATGCAAAGCCAAGTTGTACGACCCCGCTACTTTTTTCACCCATTTGTGATGTTCGAACAAATGCCCACTGCTTCCCCACTTAGAAAGACAAGTCTTCTGTTTAATCACCCTGATCGAAATTGTAGGGAGATGGTGGAGGCCTTTATGATCATGAAGGAAGGAGATGAGCGTGTTGCTTCACCATCCATCAATTTCGTAGATAAGGAGTCAGGCTTTCGTGGCATCTGTGTGAGGTCCAGGAGATAGAGGAGTGCCGTCTACTGTGCAATATAGTCTTTGAATTTTGTTGAAAATAATGTCATGACTCGACTATGATATATGTGCATGCGCAGTATGGTTTTTTAGTTTTAATCTTCGTTCTTCTGTTTTTTTATTGTTCACTGTGGCCTGCGCCTTCATATAATTTTCCGAGAATGTAATAACCAGTTGTTAGTCAGCGTCTGTGTCGTCGCCAGACTTCCTTTTGTCCTGTTTACTGCGCTGCTTAAGCATGGACCCTTACCAACTAGCCCAGTTTTATGTTCTCGTAAACAAATCTTTGCATTTTTTTATTTTGTATACCGATGTGCCAGAAGAAAGAAAACGCATAGCAAGGTTGACTGAAACCCATCTGCGTTCTAAGTTTTTTTGTCCTGAACCCGTTTGAACCCGTTTGAACCGGTTCGAGACGGTCCGAACCGGTTCGAACCGGAACGGAATAGCCCTCTGGAGCCGAACCCGGAACTGAACCCGAAAGGCGTGAACCCGAACCCGAACCGAACCCGAAAAAATGCCGGTTCGACACCCTGGTCTTCACCCTCAACGGAGCGCGCGCGCATCGAGGCACCCTACTCTGGACTCTCCATCGCCTGTCGACGACGACTTGGTAAGCTGCTGAACCATCTATTATCGGATAGAACATTCTTCCGCAGTGTGCTTTGCCTTGCGCTAGGTAAATAAACGGTTTCCTAGCGTACTCTGTTCGTTGCCTACTTCGTCCGAACCCGCCGTGGCTGTGACATTGCGCCACGGGTTGGGGACACGAGAACGCCCGCGCATAGCTGGCACGGAAGCGCGCCTTCCCGGCCGGCTGCACGCGAGTGACCCCATAAGGAATAGGGGAGGAAAGTTGCCCAAAGGATTTCCAGTGAATCCAATATTTCCGCTGACACTAGGGCACACTGGTGCCGTCTCCTCACCAGCACTCTAGCTTATCCACAATGAACAAGAGAGTGAGCGTGAACGTTTATTCTTGGCTTCCGCCTCACGCTCTCCCCTTTTGTGCGCAGAGCAGGGGTGCGAACGCGAGGAGCAAGTCAAGCAAGGTGCTGCTGGGCAGAAGACACCATTGTTCGCTTTCCTGGAAAACTAGTGCTTAAGGCCCCCTCCTTCCCGTCTCTGCTTCCTGGAAAAAGAGTACAATGGTGAGCCAGTGACCTATCTCCCTCCCCACCCTTTCTTGGGCAGAGCAGGAAGTGAAAACGCACTCTCGGAGTGAAGGTTTTTGGTTCGGAAATCAAATTTTCATGTCATGTGCTGTGTGGAAACAAGTAAAGCAAGCAAAATAAAAAAAATTGCACCAGCAGTTAACCACACAATACCACCAGGAGTTGGGGCTGATAATGGTTAGTCGCTTGAGGGGGGGAGGAGGGAGGGCATGGGCGAAGAGAGCCATGACAACTAGTCGAAAGAGAAAGGGCAGCAGCCTCAGCCAATGGGGTGCGTCATTGCGTTGCGGCCCTCATGGCGGAAAGTATATAAAACGTGCGTCTGGGTCCCACCGTCGCAGGTTTTGCGTGTTCGCGCCATTTCGTGCAGCAGTCGTGGAGATTGGGCGACAGTGTTCCGAGCCCGTTAACCCCGATATTCGAAGATTACGCTCTTTCTGAGGACGACTGCAAGAAACGCGCAAGACATGCATAGGGTCAAGCATCCGCGATATCTGCGTGCAAGCTGCATTTCAGACTCTCGGCCGTCACGTGTTGCGATTCTAGCTAACGCAGGCATGCTGTCGGACAGGCCTCCAACTGTACCTCAGGAGTCCAGCTGCTCTGTCAATGAACGTGGTGCCTGCATTCCGGCCGAGATCGACGACATCTGTGACCTGTTGAAGGAAAAGGTACCCAGCATAGAAAAGAACTTCAAAGAACAGGTGGACTTGCTCATCGGAATCCTGCACGCCGCGAAGATAGGCTTAGCAACGCCACGCGAATGAAGATCCACGAGGTGATTCAACTGCGGTCTATGGGATGGAAGCTCGACGACGTCGGCCAGAAGTTTGGAGGCTCGGAGAGCAACGAGTCAAGGAACGTAGCTGCCCTCCTGATCTCCAGACCTCGACAGCGGGGAGCCATCGCGCCGGCAGTTCCACCACCGCATGCGCCGTCGCAGCCTCGAGAGCCATCGAGAACAGAGTCCGTTAATGACTTGAGCTGCAGAATTCCTAAGGACGAAATGGCTATCTGCGACATCGGTGGAGGAGTACCAAGTTTCCAGACCTGCCGTCGTGATGATTCTGACATTTCAGAATATGTCAGCACTGTTACTGTTGGCGGAGATGCTATCAACATTGCCGCACCAACTGCTGCTCTTGCTGAGAGTGCAGCTCAAGCAGTAGTGGAGTTGTTTTCCAAGCTCTTCTGAAATTCTGACGGCGAAGTGGCATCGACCGCCCCATGCCTTTGGAAACAACGCTGCCCTGTAAGCAGGACCCGTGCTTCAAGGCCCGACACCACGAAGAGCTTCTCGGTGAAGCATGTGTGACATCAAGGCTAAGAACTGCCTCTCAGGCTGAAGCATCAAAATTCTGTACATTCTCATACTAATAAATGTTTCGCTGTGTGAATACGACGCTTTGTTGTTTTTCTGCTATTAGTGCAAACCTCTCATCTTTTGCTTTCCAGTGAGTCTGTGCGGGCTAAATAGATTAGTGGGCAACGCTACATTTGGGGCTTTGAGGAGAACCGCAGTGGAGGGCTTTATAATTTCTTTAATATGTTCTGAAATCACAGTACAGCGAATATTTTAGCATTTCCCCGCGGCATTCCCTGCGTTAACTGGATGCCCAGTGCGTTTCCGTCAACCCGTCCGCATAGCAGACGCGCAGTGAGATCGTTGCGAGAATGGCAACTCGGCGGGAGACCTGCTTTTAAGCGGATTTGTGCAATGTTCGAAATTACAGACCTTTCCCCGCTGAAGACGTGAGGGCGGGAAATGGAGCATACATTGGACACAAGAGAGATGTTCTTGTACAAAAAGATCTTGATGAGATAATCGAAATTGCCCTCACTACAAAAAAACTGGCAGCAGTTCAACGGTTTGTTTTCGTTTGGATCGCTTTTATTTATGCTCCTGAGCAGAAGTTATGAATCGTTCATGAAGGTGGTTCATGAGCAGTTGGACAGCACACCACATAAAAACAAGAACTGCCGACTTCCAGTATATATAGCCATGTCCTTCGTCACCAAGGATGTTCTGTAGTGCTGCAACTTTTTACGGTAAGCTTCGTCGCCTGCTTAATGTATTTGGCCACTGAAAATGTGCTGTACAGAGGTTTAAACTGACCGCTTGTTGCAATTCCTGTCAGCTTCTCTACAAGTCTTCTTTCCCAACCGAAATGTCTCGTTCCCCGAAAACACTCTCGTATTATTCGAGGAAACGAAAAAAGGCAAGTTACTCCTATGTTAACTCAGGAATGCTTCCAGTAGACTGCAAGATGACTCAGGGAGTGGTGTCCAAAGGGTACATGGGTTGACCACCACCCATTTATCAGCAAAATAGAGGGTGAAGGGTATATTCCAGCGCCTCATGACTGGTTTTGAGCCATTCTTCAGGCTTCAGCCTTGAAGAGCGACTCGCAAATGTGAATGCGCCGTAAAAAGACGCCTGGCCGGCGCTTTTCGTTTCCGCCAAGACTGCTAGAGTGCCATCCGGGAAAGAGAGCTTTCACGGAAAAAGCAAACCTTGCAGAGAAGCTTGGCTTACAAATTTCCCCAAGTGGTTCATAACATTTGCAGTAGTAGTGTCTTTGCAAGATGCGATGCAGTTCTGTTCAAACTTCCACATGATGATGCAGGAACGAAGATGGACAAAATAACTGGACAGGAGTTGGAGCTGGCATATGGGACAACAATTCACGAAGCAATTTCAGTACAAACCTAATAATGGCATGCTACATCTAGTTTCTGTTGCTTTCAGGTTGGGCTGATCATCGATTCTGAGCAACCATGGCTGAGTTGCGCAGTCCCGACGGCAGTGTGACAATGGGCGGCACATTTACAACTTATTGAAAATAAGTGTCCCTACAGTCTAAGGAACAAGTGTCTGATTGACCCAGACAAAGAAATTAGCTATGTGTCATCCATTATGTGAACGAACACTTACAGTTGCGTAAAACCCATTCATGCTACACGCAGGTAATGATAATGCTGTATGTCCTGAGTATCGACACTGCTTTACCTCCTCAGAGAAGCATAGCTCTAACAATCAAACAGGACGACGCATTTCTTGCCGAGTATATGCCAAAGTTAGAGGACTCTTATTTCAGCTATTTAGTGAGAGCACTGATTAAATGAATGCCCAACGGCATTTTGGTAAATAATGTACAAAGCTCCCCCTGTCCTTTCATGCTATCGCTACCGCTGACTATCGCTGTCTGCAAACTGAACGATAGTTGCATCACGGCCGCCTCGATCACGCGCGCGGCGTCCGCGCTCGATTCAGGTGGCCGTGGTTGCATCCACCTTTCGCCCCCTCTGTTAACCAGATGGCGGCACGCGCTCTCCCCAAACTGGAGCTTATGTGCAGATTAATACGTATCGCCCTTCGTTTTCGGGTTTTACTCTTTTTGTAACTGGAGAGGGGGACCATTGGGAGATATTTTGAGTTTAGTTCGGGTAAAAATGGCAATATTCAGCAAAAAGTTCCATACTTTGGGTTTTTAAAGTGACCCTGAAATGATTTCGATGGGCGTATTCTAGTGCAACAGATCTGTCCTTTGCAGGTATTGAAGCCAAGTCTGAAAGCTCTGCGTGGACCCTATAATTTTTTAAAAAATCTCTGCTCGCAATAGCTCACAACCGATTAGGGCGACACCTCACCAAGCCGAAAACCCGATGACGTCAGTGGTCATCCGGCCAGTTTGAAGGCTCGCCCCATGGAGGAAGGAAAGAACTAAGGGGAGGCCAACGTTGGGGAGGCCCTGACATCACTTTTTGTGAAGCGCGCCCCGCAACCGGAAGTTGGCTCGGCTCTCCTCTCTATCTTCCTTCTCCATCGAGCTACGGGGCGGGGCTCGCGCGCGGCTCGCAAGCGCTTCGTAAAAGAAAGGTATAAAAAAAAAACCGCGCCGCTAGCCGCTACACTCCCACACCTCCTTCCCGCAAACACGCACCTAGACACAGACCGGCGCACAGGTGCGGTGAACCTTTTTCGACGCCAGGCGAAGAAAGACGACATTGCCGGCCGCTTAGATAGCTCAGCTCACCATCCTCCTCGGGCTACCGTACACCCGCTGTGTGGCCTTCGAAACGCAGCTCAGCATCGCCGAGAGCGGCTTCATGTCTCTGTGCTGTTTGGTGAGGTGCGAAAGTTCACTGATCAAAACAATCAACGCTTTTTCGCTTGTCGAAGCGCGGTTCCGGAGTGCCACCTTTTCGCGAGATTTATTTCAATGCATCGATCGCTCCGCGTAACGACACCAAGTCTGACGAACAAAATATCAAATGAGCGGTTATTTGCTGCATTTAAAAGCAATCTTAGATGCGTGCGTAACGTCGCGACGCCAGGCATGTAGACTTTAACACGCAAGTCCGAACACACCGTGCCGAAAGCCCGTCCACCGCCACCGAGACACACTCGGGCCCCTAGCAACAACGACGCTAACGACGCCGTACGCCGTTGCTAGTGGCCCGACTTTTTAAGCCTAAATTTTGACGTCACTTCCGCCACATTCTCGGCAACGCATTGGGAATACGAAGGGCCTCTCATTAGTTTTCCTTCCTCCATGGCGTGCGTGCTCTTGCGTACGCCAGGAAAAATAGCGTTCTCAACATGGCGGCTCGCCCAGCCTGCCCACTGACGTCATCGGGGTGAGGGACACCCACGGAGGAAAAAAAAAACACAAGAGACATCGCCCGGCGATAGCCTTGAAGCCTATTCATAAAAAGTAAAAAGGAGAGAGTGTCCATCCGTAGCACGAAACCCCACCTAGAGGAAAGTCTATGTGGCCTTGGATCACGCCACGTGGTAGCGTACGGTAATATGTATGCCCGCTGCGCGGAGCAGCGCGGCAAATAAAATATCAACCTCCTTGCTGTAGACGTCCGCACCATGGGCTGCGCAGACGCTCACACTAAAACATACCAACCCCGAAAAATTAGGGTAGAGTGCCTAATTAGGGAGGGAGCGGCTTCACGTACACTTGGCGAGCGAAGGCTGGCCGCTTGGCGTCGCGCTCTCTCCTTAGTTTTTTTTTTCATGGAGGAAGGAAAACTTCTTTCCTTCCTCCATGGTTTTTTTTTCCTCCATAGAAACGCGGCGCGGCGATTTGTCGCCCTAATCGGTTGCGAGCTAGTGCGAGCAGTAATTTTTTAAAATTATTTCTAAATTATAGAGTCCACGCAGACCTTCCAAACTTCACTCGAATACCCGCAAAGGGCACCTCTACAGATATGTTGCACTAGAATATGCCCATCGAAATTATTTCAGGGTTCTTTTAACGGGAACAGAATATTTGTGGACCGAATTTGTGTGTGAATAAGTTTGCGGGGATAGGGTAGCCTCGTCTGGCACATGACAGGGTTAACTGGAGGGATATAGGAGAGGCCTTTGTCCTGCAGTGGGTGTAGTCAGGCTGATGATGAGGATGTGTTCTATGTCGGTCATCAAAAATGTGCTATGTCAAGCCCATGGTGGACTTCCGCAGGAACGAGGCGCTGTCAAACACTTCCCATCTCGCTGAGTTCAAGCTTCGAAATGGTTTTTGTGAAGCGTACGAAATGTCATGCACGTTGTTGGAGGAATGTGCCTGCCACCTTAAAATGAATGCAGCGCATTAACTACTCAGTAACTGTTACGATCTATTGGGGCACTGTTGACAAGCGCATGCAAGCCCTCAAATGGTGTGTTGTGTTGTGCTAGGTTCAGTGCCGCACAAGTTTAAGACTATCATGCGACAAGCTCAAGGTAATAGAATGTTTTTTTCTCGGAAATTTTGTAAAAAAGAGTGTAGCTCAACGATGGTATAAAGGGCTTAAAGAGGCTCTAATAAAGTTTCAGTATGTTAAAGAACGTTGCTTCACGAATATTGTCCCGCAAGATTTTTTGTAATGCCCTTTGTAGAGGCTGAGTTATCTGCAGTCAAACTGAATTTCAGCATCTTCGCGCCTATCCCTCTTCTCTCGTCGCTTTTCGCACGCTGGAAGGTCGGCGCTCCTCAGCCGGCCCCACCTCCGGGGGCGGAGCTTACCGACTCCGCCGGGGCTACGCGGTGTATTGGCCGTGGCCGTGGTAGCTGCCTGACGTCTGAAAGAATCTAACCAATACTCATCTCTCAACTTGTATACGCAGGTGCGAGCTACGGTGGAGGGAGCGAGCATTTAAAAAGTCACCGGTAAGGGCTCGCCAACTTTCTTGCGTGACTGTGGATTCTCTGCTACGTGTAGAAAGGTAGTATTTGAATCAGGTGCTCAGGAAAACAAAATGTAGTGATTGAGAGTTGATGTGCTCTCCTCGGAAGGTGTTTCGGAGCCTCTTTAATTAAAAGTTATTTCGTACTACCTAGTGATCACAAAGGACAAACATTTTATAAATGGCACAAGCTTAAAGGACGTTGGGTATCCTCAGCGGCCATCCTTGGCTGGCCAAGGATTTTAGGCAATCAACCTTCTTCCCAGGAAGCAGAAAGTCGCTGAGGTCAAGTTCGTTTTAATAAACTGACTACATTTTATCTCATATACAAAGATCCTGAGATCCTTGGCTGGCCAAGGATCTTAGGCAATCAACCTTCTTCCCAGGAAGGAGAAAGTCTCTGAGGTTCTGTTTGTTTAATAAATTGACTACATTTTATCTCATATAAAAAAATCCTGAGATCCTTGGCTGGCCAAGGATCTTAGGCAATCAACCTTCTTCCGAGGAAGGAGAAAGTCGCTGAGGTTCTGTTTGTTTAATAAATTGACTACATTTCATCTCATATACAAAAATCTTGAGATCCTTGGCTGGGCAAGGATCTTATGCCATCATCAGCCTTCATTCACACTTTCCTTTTCCTCCTCCTCTTCCCTTTCCCCTGTGTGGAGTAGCAGGCTAGGGCCATGTTACCACCGGCCGACCTCTCCACCTTTCCCTCATTAAAAAAAATTCCTTTTTTAGGCAATCAACCTTCTTCCCAGGAAGGAGAAAGTCGCTGAGGTTCTGTTCGTTTTAATAAATTGACTACATTTTATCTATGCACAGTTTGTTTAAAACTTCTGTTCCGTTTAAAAATTTAAAAACACGTGACGTCAAGAAGAGCATCTTCACCTAAGAGCAGTGTTGAATGGAATGGCTCGAGTTCATTGTAAAACACAGCAAAATATTTTTAGAGCGGAAGTTCTACCACAAGGTCATGTCGCTCCGAAGAATGGCCTTCAAGCGGCGGAGCGGGGGTGTGGCGAAGCACATCCCTTCAGCATTATAATTTCGATAATAAGTGCTGTCAGACAGGTTGGGAGGAAGAGGGTAGAGGCGACTGACTAGCTGCCGCACGCCAATGGCGGTAGCGCATTAATCAAGCCTTCGACGCGAGAGCGAAGTTCCTGGCAGTGGGTGGCGGCGCCGAGAAAGGGTGTAGGCGGTGGTGGTGGTGGTGAAAACATTTATTAATCATAGAGAGGTGTTGGGGGTCGTGACCTGAAGGGTCACGCCCTTACAACCACTAGGTGGGATGCCTAGTCAGGCACACCATTGGCGTTTGCCGCAGCCCGGGCGCGTTGCGTTAAGGCCCTTTGGGCCTCGAGGGTGCAGCAACCGGACAGGGTCGCCTCCCAGTCCTCTCGGGTGGGGTTCGGGATAGGGGGTAGGGATGGGTTCTGCTGGCAGGCCCACACCATGTGGTAGGTGTAAGACACCTCCCCACAGTGTTAGCACCGCCCGTCGAATTTAGGATCGAAATGCTTTAGAATTGCCGGGCACAACATCGTGTTGGTGAGCAGGCGCAGGAGTACCCGCTCGTTGACCTTCCCCAGCCCTTTGCATGGGGTGGGAAGAGTTTGGTGCGTGGATTTGTAATAATCGCATATTTCCTTAAAAGTGTAAATCGGATTGAAATGGAGGTCCTGGTCGGCGTCGGGTCCCGTGGGAAATGCCCGGAGAGAGAGCGCGCGGGCGGCGGCGTCGGCTGCCTCATTTCCGTGGACGTCTTGGTGACCTGGAGCCCAAACGATAGATCGGTGCGCGGGATTCGAGTCTCGGCCACAATTTTGGTAAATACGATAAGCTAGGGGAGTAACCCACCCTTGCGTGACGTTTCGACAAGCCCCTCGTGAGTCGGTGATTATGTATTTGGAGGAGGTGTCTGAGGCTGCCAAAGCGATGGCAACCTCTTCTGCGTGAATTGCTGACTGGGCCTTGAAAGTAAGGGCGTCTACTGTTTTACCCTCGTGGACGACCGCGGCCGTGTACCATCCCCTGGAGTCTGGGCCGGACGCGTCCACATAGAAGACTCCTGGTTTGCTCCGAAAATGGCGGTCCAAGGCTTCCGCCCGCGCCAGGCGCCTGCCATTATGATCCTCTTTAGACATATTGGTGGGGAGAGGCCGCACGTGGAGGGCGCGTCTCCAGTGTACGGGAAGGCGGCATCTCTCCTCTGTGAATTGAGTGTGCTGGATGTGTAGTCGGGCTAAAAGGCGGCGACCCGACCCTGTCTTTGTGAGACGAGTGTATTGGTTGTTGAGGTGGGCCTCCCGAAGCTCCCTAAAAGTGTTCACCATCCCCAGTGCCATAAGGCGGCTGGTAAAGGTATACAAACTGGGAGGTCCAGCGCTCGTTTCATGATTTTGCGGAGGATGACCTCGAGGGAATCCTCCTCCTGTTTCCGCAGGTGGAGGTACGGAGTCGAATGCAAGATTCGAGTGGTCACGAATGCGTTCGCCAGCCGCAAGGCGTCTTTGCATCGTAACCCACCGCGCTTGTTGGAAACCCGGCGGACCATGCGGCCCACCTGGTCCCCCACCTGCCGGAGCTTGGCGAGTGTTGTGTCGCAGCGTCGCTGGTTGTGTATGAAGAGTCCAAGGACTCTGATTTCCTTGGATTCGCGAATGGGACCGCTTTGCAACGGGAGATTGATTTGAGTCGAGCATGTGCGCGAGGGACGTAAATGCACGAATTCCGATTTCTGCGGGGAGCATTGCAGACCACAGTCTCGAGCATAGCGGTCCACTATGCTGGCGGCCGTTTGCAGGCTGGTCTCCATATCCCCCAGGCGTCCTTGCGTAGCCCAGATGATGATGTCGTCGGCGTATAGCGCGTGCTGGACCCGTTCGACCGCACCAAGCAGGGCGGGTAGGCGCATCATGGCAATGTTGAATAGCAGAGGGGACAGCACCGCGCCTTGTGAAGTCCCCCTCGTGCCGAGCAGGAAAGGTCAGTGCTCTTCGTCCTGTATTCGTATGTAGGACAGTCTGTCCGTGAGAAATTGTTTAACGTAATTGAAGGTATTGGTGCCGCAGTGAGTTTGACTCAAATGTGTGAGTATGACCTCGTGAGTTACGTTATCGAATGCTCCTTTCAGGTCGAGCGCAAGGACAATTTTATCGTTTTGGGGGTGTGTAATGGGGTTCAAGATTTCGCGGTCGAGTTGGAGCAGGACATCCTGTGCGGATCTATGTGGGCGAAATCCGAACATGGTGTCCGCGAAGGTGTTGTGTTGTTCGAGGTACTCGGACAGCCGATCCCGCACCATCGCCTCCATCAATTTTCCCACACACGAGGTGAGAGAGATGGGGCGCAGGTTGTCCGTGTCGATCGGTTTGCCGGCCTTCGGGATGAAGGTGACAAGAGCCGTCTTCCAGTCAATTGGGAGCGGGGTTTCTCCCGTCCAGATCGCATTGATGTATTCTAGAAGGGACTGGTACGCTGAATCAGGAAGGTTCGCCAAAGGTTTGACGGTGACCTTGTCCCGGCCCGGCGTGGTGCCCCTCTTCATTTTGGCCAGACCCGCCCGCAGATCGTGAAGCTGGAAAGGCTTGTCCAACTCCGAGTTTTCCCTGCCGGCGTAGGAGTAGGCCGATCTGCGGGCGTCCTGCGTTGTGCACAGGTAGCGATCCCGGAGCGCCTGTGCCAACTGCGTTGTATTTCCTTGGAATGCGTGCATGGCTTTGTGTAGTTGCTTCTGCGTTTCTGTGCGGGTATGTGTTGGGTTGATGAGGGCTCGGAAGAGCCGCCACGTGTTGCGGCTCGACATCTGCCTCGCCGTGGTGTTGCAGCGATCTACCCAGTTGGAGTCAGCGAGTTGGGCCGCGTACTCTGCTGCCTGCCGGGTGAGGTCCGCAATGCGCGCTTTGAGCTTCTTGTTGTGTTTCTGGCGCTTCCAGCGGCGCGTGAGGCCGCGGCGCGCGTCCCAGAGGTGGAGGAGGTGGTTGTCCGCGTCCGTGACCACCTCTGTAAGCTGTATCTGCTTCTCGTGGGAGCGAAGGTGCGATATGACTGACCGGGACCAGTTTGCGTATCCTTGCTCTGTGATATTCGTGTTGGTGTGGGATGGGAAATTTTTGCGAAAGGTGGTCCAATTGGGGATGCGTGCTAGTGTGGTAGGGCGCTTTAGGGGGCGTGTATAAACAGTGGTGTTGATGATGCAGTGGTCGCTGCCGAGGGTATCCTCGGTGTTGATCCAGTCTGCGTGTCTTATGTTACGAGTGAAGGTGAGGTCCGGGCATGTGTCTCGGGTCACCGAGTTGCCTACGCGGGTAGGAAATGCCGGGTCGGTGTTGTTGTGCCATAGAGGTGGTCCCGTTGCGCTCGCCACCCGTTTCGTGACTGAGCGTTGCCAGCTCTCTTAGCGGTAGCGAAGACTCCGAGTCAGGCGTCGGTGAGACTAAGAAAATGCTCTATACATTATGTACAGGGCATAATATAGTTCAACATCGGCACGGGGGCCGAGAGCTATACAACGCGACTGTTCTCGCACAGCGACGATCAGCGAGACACCAGCACGTCACACCATCCGACTCCACTCGTGAGCAGCACTCGACTCACGGTGGGTCGGTCACTCGGTCACTCCGTCACACACTTCCAAGCTGCAGCGTTGGGGCTTTTATAGCCTGAGGAACGGTGGCCCCTCAGAACTGGCCAATCCAAAGGCAGCACTCGACGGCAGTCCGAAAGGACCAATCAGTGATCGCGCGGGCCAACCGCTTCAAATTTTGCCGCGTGCGGCGGCGTCCGGGAGAGAAGGAATCTGGCGCCTCGCTGTCTGGCCTCTTGCGACAGGTCCAGGCGTGTTGCTTGCAGATGCTTCTCCTTAGGACTCCGCTGCCGTACGGCGCAGCATCGTGGCTTGTCAGGGAGCGTTAGGGCGCGTGCCTTGCGGCGCAGCACCAGGGCTTGTCAAAAGGGACGCTCGTAGGAGAAAGTTAGCGGCCGGCAGAATTGGAATCCGGGCGGGTTTCCCGGCATGACAGCATCCCCGCCATCAGATAAGGCGCCGGGAAGACGAGCTGCTTCCACGTGGCTCGGATGCCAGGCGCGCATCTTCGTCAGGCTCTTCCAAGTTCACGTCCAGTCCAGGTAACTTCACGAGCACCAGGTCCCACTCGCAGGCCAGGAGCTCTGTTGACCTCGTTGTCGCCAAGGCACCTCGACCAGCTTCGCTGAGGTCGTTCCGATCCCCTTGCTTCTCGCCACTGGTCATGGTTGGTCGTTCTGCAGACTACAAAACCGACCGGCAAAAGGCAACACCCAACACAAGCAAGTGCCCTCTGTCTCCCATCAAACACCAGACGAAGCCATAATCCAAATTAACCTAACTAAATTGATGTCCCCATTTATTCCCGCTGCAACAAGAGGCATGTGTACGATCTGGTACACAAGGTTCAAACAACCATTTTGCAAAGTATGAACACATCAAAATAGCAGGAGCACTTAATAATCAACAATAATAATGAAAATCAGATTGGTCCCCTTGAAATCATTTGGACCGAAAACACACTACTGAGGAAGCAAATGAGGTCATTCATTTTTGCCCCTTTCTTCCTTCGAACATGATAGTTTGCTGCAAAGCGAGAGAAGGTAAGTAACGAGGAGGTCACTGAATGAAGCGAGGCCTAGAATGCACGACTTAGAGCATCGGCGTTCGCGTTCAACCTTCCCTTCTTATAGCGGACAACCAGATTGTGCTGCTGGAGGGTCATGCTCCACCTCAGCAAACGGCCGCTTTTAGACGACATGTTACTTAACCAGGTTAGGGGGCAATGGTCCGTTTCCACAACAAACTTAGAACCGGAGACATAACAAGACAGCTTCTGAACTGCCCACACAAGGCAGGCGCACTCTTTTTCAGAGGTGCTGTATGCCTCTTCCCTACAGCTTAGTTTGCGACTCAAATACAAAATTGGTCGTTCATGACCACTAGCATCTTCTTGGCATAGCACCGCTCCCATTCCGCGATCACTCGCGTCACATTGAATGATGAAACCTTTCGAAAAGTCTGGCGCCGTTAGAACCGGCTTATGGCTCAATGCTTGTTTGAACATTTGGAACGCATTTTCTTTCTTCGAGTCCCACGTCACCTTAACGGGCTCCGATTTTCGAAGCGCGTCTGTTAGCGGGCTGGCAAGGTCAGAGTAGTCTCTCACATAGTGTTGGTAATATCCAGCTAAACCTAAAAAAGCCCTTATATCCGTCTTAGTGGTTGGCCGGGGATAGTTTACAATAGCGGCTACCTTGATGTCGGAAGGTCTACGCCGGCCGCGCCCCACCACATGGCCCAAATAAGTCACCTCACCGCAACCTAGGTGACATTTAGCTGGTTTCACAGTGAGGCCTGCCTCTTTCAACCTGCACAATACAACTCGCAAGTGCCCGAGATGTTCTTCCCAAGTGTCCGAAAAGATGGCAACATCGTCGAGGTATGGCAATGCAAACTCGCCCAAACCATGAAGCACTCTGTCCATCAGGCTAGAGAAACAATACGGCGCGTTTTTAAGTCCGAAGCTCAGCATGAGTGGGCGGAAGGTTCCGAACGGGGAAACGAACGCGGCGCAACGGCTAGCCCGTTCCGTAAGGGGTACTTGCCAATAGCCTCGCACGAGGTCCAGCGTAGATATATAATTTGACTTCGACACCGTCTCCACTCTTTCTTCTAGGTTCGGTATCGGATATGTCTGATCTCGGGTGATCGCGTTCAGACGCCGATAATCGACGCATGGCCTCGGATCCTTTCCCGGAACCTGGACAAGTATCAGGGGCGATGTGTAGTCGCTCTCACTTGGCACTATAACCCCCAAGTCACGCATGCGCTGAATCTCCTCAGCCATGATTTTTTTCTGCACGGGTGAACAACGATACGGTTTACTGCGGATCGGTTGCTCAGATGCTAGCTCGATGTCGTGCTCTAAGACCGTGGTCTTTCCGGGACGGTTCGAAAAAACCTCCTTAAACTCGGAAAATATTCCCTTTAAATCCTCCTTTTGGGTGGTACTTAGACGCGCGTCCAAAGTCAGCTGTTGTCAGGATTTCCGCCCCTTCCTCATCGGCAGCATTTATCGTCATGCTTACAATCGCGTGACGCTGAATGTAGGGCTTCATCAAGTTGCTGTGATAAATTTTGTTGGGCCGTCTCCCTAATTTCACTTCGTAGTTGGTATCGGAAAGCTTCGATACAACCTTCGCGGGTCCTTCCCAGTGAACCTCGAGCTTGTTTTTCTTCGACGGACGCAGCAACATCACTTGACTATCCACTTCGAAGGTGCGTTTTTTTTTTTGCTGACTTGTCGTAATATCCCTTTGACAAGATTTGCGCCGCCTTCATGTGCCTCTCTACAATATCTTTTGTTTTCCCGAGCCTCTGAAGAAGGTCGAGGACGTAGGAGACTACATTTGGGTCGTCATCACTGCCTTCCCAAGACTCTCGCAACATGCGCAGCGGAGTTCTAAGGCTTCGGCCATACACGAGCTCCGCGGGGCTAAAGCCTGTGCTCTCATGGGGAGCAGACCTCAAGGCGAACATAGCGGCGGGAATGCAGGCCTCCCAGTCACAGTGACGCTCAAAGCACAGGGCTCTCAATATGCGCTTCAGCACCGAATGCATTCGCTCTACTGGATTAGATTGCGGGTGATGGATAGAACTGTGCACCACTTTAATGCCGCATCTTTCCAAAAAGGTAGAAGTTAGGCAGCTGGTGAAGACGCTGCCATTGTCGCACTGGATCTCAGAAGGGAACCCGACGCGTGCGAACATTGAGAGCAGAGCGTCCACGACCTGGGAAGAATTTAGCTCCTTAAGTGGTACCGCCTCCGGGAACTTGGTCGCGACGCACAGGGCCGTCAGAACATACCTACACCCGTTCGTTGATTCTGGCAAAGGACCTACAATATCAATTACCAGTCGCCGAAAAGGTTCTGTTATGACTGGCACTAACTTCATCGGCGCCTTCCACTTGTCAGTGGATTTGCCCACTCTCTGGCAGGTTTCGCAAGATCGCACGAATTGTTCGACATCCTTCCAACAATACGGCCAATAAAACTCCTGAGCCAATCTAGCCTTGGTCTTTTTTTAAGCCAAGATGCCCTGCCCACGCATTTTCGTGCGCGAGTTCCAGTAACTGACAGCGATATTTTCGAGGGATCAAAATCTGCTCATATTTGCGACCCTGCTTATCGGTGTAGCAGCGATACAATAAGCCAGATCTCTCGTAAAATGAAACCCTCTTTTTCTCCACTCCCAGTCTGACGCTCTTCATCAGATCGGCTATTGAGCAGTCTTGCTGCTGCTCGCGAATGAGCGTTTCCTTTTCAACTGCGGCCAGCTCCTGCCAGCTGGCGGAAACCGGAGCGAGTATGGAGCCCGCGTCGCCTAACTGCGGCGTCGTGTCTAGATCGCGGCTAGCAGTGCACGTATCACTCTCAGTCTCGTCCAAACCGCGCTCTCCCAAGCCAGTCTCCGAGCTCTGCATCTCCCGTGTCTGCCCGCCACTCAAGTTACCTTGATCGCTCCGCGTGCCGCACGGCTGTTCGTTCACCGACCCAAAGTCCAGTTCCCTCGACAGTTGGCGCGCTTTGGATCGCGTGAGGGCCATGTACGCCACGTCGGCAAAGAATGATTTGCCCTGATCCTTCAGCATCTGCTCCGAGCTATTTGAGAACAGGTAGGGAAAGTGCTCCGGAAGGGCGGCAGACACAGCGGCTTCTGTGTTAATTTTTCCAAACTCTCCTTCAATGATGACCGCTGCGATCGGTAAGCAGACACTCTCATCCTCGGCCACTTGCCGTATCCAAGCGCATTCTCCTGTAAAGTCACTAGAGGAGACGAAAGACGGGTGGACGACGTCCATAGTTGCTGCCGAGTCCCGAAGTGCTCTGCACTTCTTGCCGTTTACTTCAATTTCCTGCATGTATGGCTCCAACAGTCGCATGTTTTTGTTTGTTTCCCGTATCGTTGCAAAAGCAACTTTCTCTTGGCAGTTCGCCGCGATGTGCCCTTGCTTTTTGCAGTTGTAGCAGATTAACGGCTTCCGTTTTTCAAAAGAACGCGTCGCATCGTTTCGCTGCTTGGGACCATCGCTAGCATTCTGAGATGCATTCTGCCCTTCCTTCACAGTTTCTTTGGTAAGGGACTTGTCTTTCCGAAACTCGCGACGCTTGATTTGCTTCCGTTCGTCGGGCTTCCTTGAAAACCCGTCTCTCTTATCTGCTTTTTCTACACGCACTGCCCTGCTGTGCAAGCTGCGGCGGAGGTAATACTCTCCAGCTAATTCTGCTGCCTTGTCTAGCTTAACCTCCTTTAGCCTATCTTGCAGCCAGAGCTTGACATCCTCATCAATGCAACGGTAGAACTGTTCTAACGCGATGCATTCGACGACTTTATCGCGGTCGTCGTAAACCTCTTCGCCTTTCAGCCATTCAACCAGGTCGGCTTTTAGACGAAACGCGAAGTCAACATGTGACTCCCTGCCCTTCTGTGCATACCGGAACCTCTGCCGGAAAGCTTCGGGCGACAGTTTGTACTTTCGCAATAGCGCCTCCTTCACATCACTGTAGCTCTCAAACGCCTCTTTCGATAAGCAAGTTATCACGTCAGATGCCTCCCCGGGAAGCAAGGCTAACAGATTCTGTGCCCAGAGGGATCGCTCAATGTCATTCCGTTCGCACACATGCTCAAATTTAACGAGGTATTTAGCCATATCCTCGCCGACTACAAAGGGCGGCAGTTGGTCGCGTATTTTTGGAGCGTTAGAGGGAACCGTCGTCGAAGCAAGACTAGGCGCTGGCGAGGTTTTTCGGAGCTCCAGCTCTTTCATTTTAACCTCGTGCTCTCTAAGCGCCTGGCGCTCCCGCCTCTCCTCTTCTTCCCTTTCCTCCTCGCGACGTTGACGTTCCTTTTCTCTCTTTTCCTCCCGTTCACGCCTTTCATTGATATCAGCCCAGGCCTCTTCGGCTTCCTCAGCCGTCACGTCCGCAGTCCTCATGACCTCAAGGATCGCATTCTTTCTTTTTGTTGAGCCCAAATCAATGCCCAACTCTTCACAAATTTGGAGAAGTTCTTTAACCTTGTAACTCTCCATCGTTCACACTGCCTCTTGCTGTTTGCCCTTTTAGAAACTACTTGCCGTACACTACTATATCGCTACTAGTTCGGTACGCGCAAGAATTTCACACACTGCCTTGTTTACCCCTTCAGCATCCCTTGGTTTTCAAAACACTCTTCCTAGGCTTGAAACACACAAGGTTAACGCAATGCTACACCAATTCTTTCTCTAAGCTACTATAACCTGTGTTAGAGAAAGTCTGGCGTTTGAGGAAAACTTCAGGCACTCACCGCGCCGAGGTAGCTGATGTCGGTCGATCCCACCGCTGCCATCCAATGTTGTGCCATAGAGGTGGTCCCGTTGCGCTCGCCACCCGTTTCGTGACTGAGCGTTGCCAGCTCTCTTAGCGGTAGCGAAGACTCCGAGTCAGGCGTCGGTGAGACTAAGAAAATGCTTTATACATTATGTACAGGGCATAATATAGTTCAACATCGGCACGGGGGCCGAGAGCTATACAACGCGACTGTTCTCGCACAGCGACGATCAGCGAGACACCAGCATGTCACACCATCCGACTCCACTCGTGAGCAGCACTCGACTCACGGTGGGTCGGTCACTCGGTCACTCCGTCACACACTTCCAAGCTGCAGCGTTGGGGCTTTTATAGCCTGAGGAACGGTGGCCCCTCAGAACTGGCCAATCCAAAGGCAGCACTCGACGGCAGTCCGAAAGGACCAATCAGTGATCGCGCGGGCCAACCGCTTCAAATTTTGCCGCGCGCGGTGGCGTCCGGGAGAGAAGGAATCTGGCGCCTCGCTGTCTGGCCTCTTGCGACAGGTCCAGGCGTGTTGCTTGCAGATGCTTCTCCTTAGGACTCCGCTGCCGTACGGCGCAGCATCGTGGCTTGTCAGGGAGCGTTAGGGCGCGTGCCTTGCGGCGCAGCACCAGGGCTTGTCAAAAGGGACGCTCGTAGGAGAAAGTTAGCGGCCGGCAGAATTGGAATCCGGGCGGGTTTCCCGGCATGACAGTGTGGAGGGTGAGGCCCAGTGTGGACGCCAGCTCCGCCAGCATGCGTCCGCGCACTTCCTCCTTACGATAGCCCCATAGCTGACTAGGGGCGTTGAAGTCGCCCACAATCAGTAGGGGGTCGCGACCCGCCTCTTTAAGTGCACGGCTAAAGAGGTCCGCGAAGGTCACTCGCTTCACTTTCGGGGAGCAGTATGCATTAAGTACGTGCAGGGGAGGATCCGATCGGCGAAGGGGAAGGATCCTTACCATAGCGTACGAGTACGGTATGTTGAGATCGAGGTCGATTTCGGTGGCTGTGTACGACTTGTCTACGAGGAGACACGACGAGGGGTCTCGCTGGAACGTCACGTAGTTAGTCAATTTTGCCGCCGCTCCTGGCTCCTGGAGGGCGACCACGGCGGGTAAAGCCTCGATAGTTTCTAGGTAGAGGCGCAGGTTCGCGCGTTTCTGCCGAGACTTGAAGCCTCTACAATTCCACTACGTTACGGTTACCAATGTGTGTGTTTTCGGAGGAGGGGAACGCTTGTTAGGCCGTGCCGCCATCATTAGGATTAGAGGTGAGAGACGGGGGCAGATTGGACTCTGGCCTAGAGCCAGCACTGGGTGGGGGTGTGGCGTTGGAGTCCTGCGATACCGCGTCTCTGGGATTGCAGATAATTTTCTTGTGCGTATTGAAGGCTCGGATCCCCTCGAACCGCCGACTGGTCCGGGTGGTTTTTGATTTCATGCAGCGGCTTATGGCTGCAGGGACCGATGCCGAGCATTTGGACTCCATGCAGTTCATAGCCGTTTCCACCATTTTCTCACGCTGGGAAGTGAGACGCGCCTCCATCGCGGCCATTGCCGACGCTACAAGGCCCAGAAATTTATTTTTCTTTCTTTAAACTTTTTCTTCAATAAACACCGTTTCCGAACATGTTGGCTTAAAATCACGTGCACTTTGTTGCAGCAACACCTAAAAAAATGAACATATCTTCAAGTGCTTTCACAATTATTAAATGATTCTGTGAGCATGACATTCAACCAAGCAACATCCAAGCGTTGTGAAATTTGAAAAAAAAATATTTAAATATTCACTTAAGCAAGGAATAGCACTGGAGGACAGATCTTATACAAACAAAAACGAGAAACTGAAGAACAGGATAACACAAGTTAGTTTATTATTGACGACTACTGTAACGTACAAGACTTAACAGACTGTTCAGTTCACGAGCACGCACAGCTAAATTCACAGGAATGAAGACTAGAGCGGCCCCTCCGAACACGCAGCGTAAGCCGCCACGCTTGCTTCTGGTGGGCACCTTGCTTTCTGCACGAGCATTCTTTGCGAGAATGTATTCAGAACCAGGGATCAAACATCCAAGTTTAAAGTTGTTACCGAGGGCACCGGAGAGCAAAAACCTTTTCCAGCCACACGAAAAGAATTTTCAGTGTATCCAAAAGAAATTACTTCGCATAAATGTGTATTCGATGAGTCTACGTATACAACGTAGTGCCAACGCCTTGTGCAGTCTTATGCGGTGCTACCAAACATGTTCATGGTAAGTAACATGTACAGCAGATACCATCTATACATATCTGTGGCTGGTTGCAAAGCTAACATGCAACAATGGGGACCATAAAGTTCAACGTGCATTAAGTGAACTGCTGCTTTCTGAATCAAGGCCACCTTTTTCATATGACATAAGTATGATAGCTGCCATCAAGCCGATTTTCAACACATCAATTGGATTTCATCGCAGAACTAAACAAAACGGACATCATTCAAGGGCATTTGCAGATACATGGAATGGAAAGACAGACTGGCATGAAGAAACAACAGTAAACAGCAATATTGCATTTCCAGAGCTTAGTGACAACAGAGTCACTACGAAGCAGATACTCAACCAAATGGAAAAAAAAAAACTAACAATGACAACGAAGTGGCTGAAGTACTGCATTGAGAGCAACATGCCGACACGAAAGAAGAGTACATAAAAAAACGAACAATTGTGTTGAAGCAAGAACAGTTCAATTCAAGTAATAAGCGCAACAAAAACTGCGGGCAAAAGGGCAACGCAAACTTAAAAAAATATACAGCAATAATGACTAACGAAAAATGCGAGAGAAAGCAAAATGAATAAACTGACAAAAGGAGCTCCCAATAACATTGGCCATTAAAAATCACATCTTGATGATTCGAAATGGCTGGAAAAAAATCCCTCCAAACCAATAGTAAATCCGGCGCATGTTAAAACCTGACTCGTATACCGCTTGGAAGAAGGGACGACATCATCTTCACTCCTCGACTTCATTAAATCAGCGAACCTTTTTCATTTATTTAAGCATGCTCGTCATCCATCATTACATAAACACTGATGGCCTGAGGCAACGAACATCGCTTCAAACAAACAAAAAAAAAACCTTCCTTCTCCTAGGCAACTGTTGAAAAATCACTCGAAAGCATGCACACAGCTTTGTTTTCGAAGGGCAGAACTTTGACAAAAAGCTTAGTACCTCTAAACAGCAGTTTGAAAGAAGGTGGGAACCTTTCTTTAGAAGCCATTATATTCACAACAGGGAGGCAGTCTAGCTTCCATTTTATCATAACGTCAACATAGATAGTCGTAAGGTTAAAATGCAAACAACTCACTGAAACTAAACTTGACACGTGGAACAGGTGCCTTAACCAAAGCAGCTAGTATTATACATACAACAGCAGCTAAAAAAGGTGCTACCTCTAATCTCCTTCTTCTTGCTAATGGAAAACCATGTACGGCACTTTTTAGTGGACGCTCGCATACTGACTCTGGTGACCTGCAAAACTATGCCCTGTCAGCTCTGCATTAATCTTCAGCCACTAGGACACGTGGTCAAGTTTCAACAAAAGATCGACGTGGCAAAAAAAAAAGTGTCATACAAAGAGCTGACTCGACTACATGTAAATCTGACAGATCACAGTTGACATATCAGATGGATCACACATAGCCACACACCAATTCTTCCCAGTTTGTGCCACAGAAGATGGGCTATGAGCACCGAAAAGCTTGTTGTCCTGTACGCGTTGACATGCAAATTTAGCTAATGCGAGGTTACAAACAAGAGTAGCTGTACACTACCATGAACAGCTTTCCTTGAAAAAACAGCTCGCACACAGTACACAGTAGATTTGCGAAGTAGGAAAAAATGTCCCCAAACAGCGGAGCAAAATCTACCCTGCGAATCCTAGCAGCCTCAGGGGCCTTTGTTCAGCCACCGTCGACTATGACTTCCGGTACAAGCCAGAACACTTCCTATGCTACGATAATGGTACAGATTGTGAAAACCGACTACTTGTATTTGCCAGTACAACTTGCTTGAAGTTGCTAGTCGAGAGCAGCACATGGTTCATGCATGGTAACTTCGATCTCGCATGCAAGGGATTCCTGCAGCTATTTTTATTCTTGTACCACACAGCGAGGGCGTTGCATCAGTTGCTTACGCCTTCATGGCAAGGAAAAATCAGGAAGCCTACGAAGAGCTGTGCAGGTTCCGTCGTGACCGGTGCGAACTCCTTGGATTGGTTCTGTACCCGGAACTTGTTATGTGCGACTTTGAAAGGGCGACCATGAATGCTGTCAAGGCAGTGTTTTGAGAAGGCGTTACCATAAAGGCGTGCTTTTTCCACTTGTGCCAAAGCACCTGGCGAAAAATTCAAGAGCTCTGTTTGGCGAACCTTTCTAGGCAAGACAAAGAATTCCGTGCATTCATGGGAACGCTGGACGTTCTTGCTTTCTTGCTGCTTAACGACATAGAAGACGGAATGCCAGTACTAAAAGGCTAAATGCCAGAATCTGCCCAAGAAATAGTAGACTACTCTGATACCACATATGTTCCCGGTTACAAGAGGATAAATTGAGCTACCAACATCGTAACCTTGCGGCGAACATCTCCCACCTATCCCCCTTCAATGAGGAGTGCCCACGCATCAACTCTTGATGGAGGACACAGAACGAACAACCATGCAGAAGCTCAAAATAGAAGGCTGGAAAGCATGCTGGGCCACAGCCACCCAACCGCGTGGAAAAAGGTTGACGCCTTGCGTTCACAAGAAGCCACCGTGGCCATGAAGATAGAGCAGTGCCAAGTCGTCTTTGTCTTTGGTGTATTTCTTTGCTTCCAGCTGCATTTCTTCACCGTGATAACAAGGCTTGGACTGCGTTTCTTCTTAGCAAGCTGCAACAATGCAAGCTATATATACAACGATTACCGAAGTCGGCACGGAAGCGACTAAACAACGGACAGATACGGGGCGTCCATGAAGAACAATGATGGTGGTGAAAGGGAGGTGGTCCAGAGCAAGTGCGTCTCTGGATCGTTCGGCGCTTCTGCGAATTCACCTTTAGAAGTGTTTTCCTTTGCATGAACTGTACTGCTTGCCAACGCGGTCCGGTATTACATCATACTTAACGCCTTCGTCTGTTCTCAAATCCGAAGAAGAGTCTAATAAAGAGGGCGATTTTCTGTCAAGTGGGTTCCCGGAAAAAATTATTTTCGTCACTTGGGGACATTTTTTCCTAGACGGTGCTTCCTCGGGGACCTTTTTTCGGGGACGTTTCTTTCTAGGAGGCGACCATATTTGCTTTTATGGATGCCCCCTTGAGTCACTTGATTCCTAAACACAGCACGTGAGAAGCGTGCTGCCGGCTTTACTCAAAGCGGATTTGCAACGCCTGAGCACGTGCACAAGTGCACGGAAAGCGAGCAGTCTGACAGCGCCGAGTTGTGTTCTGCAGTGAAGTGACAATACAGGACAACACTGGCCGGCGCTGCGGAGCTCAACCTCAAATTCTTTTCCTATACTAAAACAAAAAAAATACCTCGATAAAAAGTGCTGAAAAAAATAACAACAAAACGAGCTATTAGAGGAATAGTATTTTGCATTTTTGCAGTGAGCACGTCAGTAAATTTTCATCCGAATATGCAGCACACTACACTTTATTGCATCTTTGGTATTGTTTTTTTTCTGGACATTATGCTGAATAATTTTAGTCTAAAGATTTGCGCCATGTAGTATATGTTATATCCAGCCTCTTAAGTTTTATATTACTACCAATTATTGCGTGGACTTCTTTAAAACATTTCCAAAATGCAGCGGTTTGGGCTAGAAAAATGAACCACAAAAACATTACCTTGCGCAGGCAACGTCTTGACACATGATTCAAAAATGCTACTCATATACGTTATCCACGAAAAATCTGGACAGCAAAAGGGAAATAAAAATTTGATGTTGAATTTTTTACGAAGACGTATAGTTTTGCACAAGTCTGTAAAATTTGAAGGGGTGTCACATGACAGGAAATTTTTTTCCGCTAGATATCAGGGAAAATTGAACCACAAATTTCTTGAACTGTTGAATCTGAATTTTTTTTATGAATATCTGAGAGGATCGAGAGCAAACATTGGTGCGTTTGACATGGAATGACCCTTCAAAGATGTTTTAAGTAAAACTCTTGTTTGGGCGAGTTGGTTCATCTTTGAACGGCGCGAAGAAGTCGGCACAGAACAAAGGAACACTCTGCGCTCTGCATTTGTCGTGTGTGTTCCTCTGTTCTGTCCCGTCTTCTTCGCGCAAGTACTTACCCGTTCAAAGATGTTTTGCCACCCAAAGCTCTCGCACACAGCCTGAGACAGCGTTCTCGCATTCTTCGAAAAGGAATAGGGGAGGAAAGTTTTCCAAAGGATTTCCAGTGAATCCGAAATTTCCGCTGACACTAGGGCAGAATTGTACCGTCTTCTCACCAGCACTCTAGCTTATCCACAATGAAGAAGAGAGTGAACGTTCATTCTTCGCTTCCGCCTCGCGCTCTCCCCTTTTGTGCGCAGAGCAGGGGTACGAACGCGAGGATAAGTCAAGCAAGGTACTGTTGGGGGGAAGACACCATTGTCCCCTTCCTGGAAAACTTGTGCTAACTGCCGGGTTCAGCAGGTTCAGGAAAATTAAGGCCGCCTTCTCCTTCCCCTCTGCTTCCCGGAAAAGGGTACAATGGTAAGGGTCTGACCAATACCTTTTGTGGGCAGAGCAGGAAGTGAAAACGCATTCTGGGAATGAATTAAGGTTTTTGGTTCGGAAATGAAATATTCATGTCATGTGCTGTGTGGAAACAAGTAAAGCAAGGAAAAGAAAAAAAGCTGCATCAGCAGTCAACCGCACAATGCCGCAATTCTTGAAACATGTTTTTTTTTCATTCTTGAAACATGTTTTTTTTTTCATACAGATGTTCAGTGAGCATGTAGGTACCTCGCCCCTCCAGAAAAATAAGAAAGCACCACAACGGCATGCCGCCTAAAATGCAGCCGGGAAAAATTTCAAGCAGCCCAACTTAACTACATATAACCCATTAGGACAATACTAGGTGGAAGCAAGAGACCCGCTGGCTTTTTCTAGCCACTGCCCCCGAGGTAAAGTGACCTGCCTGGGTTCCCCGCTGTGTGGTTAACAATAGGTCACAGTGAGATCGCGGGAATCCCACTGAACGAGTCACCGGAAGTTGGGGGTGACAATGGGTCGTCGTCGCTCAAGGGCGGGAGGAAGCAGGGCATAGGCGAAGAGAGCCATGACAACTACTCGAAAGGAAAGGGCAGCAGCCTTAGCCAATGGGGTGCGTCATTGCGTTGCGGCCCTCATGGCAGAAGGTATATAAAGCGTGCGTACGGGTCGCACCGTCGCAGGTTTTGCGTGTTCGTGCCATTTCGTGCAGCAGTCGTGGAGATTGTGCGACAGTGTTCCGAGCCCGTTAACCCCGATAATCGAAGATTACGCTGTATCCGAGGACGACTGCAAGGAACGCACAAGCCATGAGTACGCTCGAGCATCCGCGACCTCTGCGTGCAAGCTGCAGTTCAGACTACCTGCAGTCACCTGTTGCGATTCTAGCTGACGCAGGCGTGCTGTCGGACAGGCCTCCAAATGTACCTGAGGAGTCCAGCTGCTCTGTCAATGAACGTGGTGCCTGCATTCCGGCCGAGATCGACGACATCTGTGACCTGTTGAAGGAAAAGGTAGCCAGCATAGAAAAGAACTTCAAAGAACAGGTGCACTTGCTCATCGGAATCCTGCGCGACGCATGCCGCGACGATGGGCTTAGCAGCGTCACGCGAATGAAGATTCTCGAGGTGATCGAACTGCGGGCTATGGGGTGGAAGCTTGACGAAGACGCCACAGAAGACTTCGGCCAGAAGTTTGGAGGCCCGGAGAGCAACGAGTCAAGGAACGTAGCTGCCCTCCTGATGTCCAGACCTTGACAGCGGAGAGCCATCGCGCCGGCAGTTCCACCACCGCATGCGCCGCCGCAGCCTCGAGAGCCATCGAGAACCGAGTCCGTTAATGACGTGAGTTGCAGAATTCCTAAGGACGAAATGGCTATCTGCGACCTCGGTGGAGGAGTCCCAAGTTTCCAGACCTGCCGTCGGGATGATTCTCACATTTCAGAATATGTCAGTCAAGTTACTGTTGGCGGAGATGCTATCCGCATTGCCGCACCAACTGCTGCTCTTGCTGAGAGTGCAGCTCAAGCAGTAGTGGAGTTGTTTACCAAGCTCTTCTGAAATTCTGACGGCGAAGTGGCATCGACCGCCCCATGCCTTTGGAAACAACGCTGCCCTGCAGGACCCGCGCTTCAAGGCCCGACACCACGAAGAGCTTGTCGGTGCAACATGTGTGACATCAAGGCTAAGAACTGGCTCTCAAGCTGAAGCATCAAAGTACTGTACATTCTTATACTAATAAATGTTTCGCTGTGTGAATACGAGGCTTTGTTGTTTTTCTGCTATTAGTGCAAACCTCTCATCTTTTGCTTTCCAGTGAGTCTGTGCGGGCTAAATAGATTAGTGGGCAACGTTACATTTGGGGCTTTGAGGAGAACCGCAGTGAAGGGCTTTATAATTTTTTTCATGAGTTCGGAGATCATAGTACTGCGAATATTTTTGTATTTTGCCTTCACAGTACGGCTAAAAACTGGTTAGAAAGTGGTTGCTGAGTCTGACATTATTGAACCTGTAAACTCGTTCTCAGCAGCCAAACGCTGCAGACACATAGCCATCATGGCAGGTGAATAAGAGAAGGTTTACTAATCCTGTATTGCTAGCTGGAGCACAGAATGGACAATTACGAAGGCAATCCAACTCATTAGCTAGCATTTGAACCCTGGCTAGCAAAGCTTACGGCTATGGCTATCGGGTGGTACGCAACTGCACTAATCAGCCAGTTGTGGTGGCTGCGCTTCGATGGAAGCGAAATGCAAAAATGCCCATGTGCTCGTACAAAGGCTGAAATTCTAGCAGACGTGCGCTGGTATGGTGGAGCCAGCAGCGACCGCATCGCCAGCGCACCCGCACGGCACAACCCGCGTTAACTGGAAGGCCAGTGCGTTTCCGTCAACCGGTCCGCAAAGCAGACGCGCAGTGAGATCGTTGCGAGAATGGCACCTCGGCGGGAGACCTGCTTTTAAGCGGATGTGTGCAATGTTCGAAATTACAGACCTTTCCCCGCTGAAAACGTGAAGGCGGGAAATGGAGCATACATTGGACACAAGAGAGATGTTCTTGTACAAAAAGATCTTGATGAGATAATCGAAATTGCCCTCACTACAAAAAGACTGGCAGCAGTTCAACGGTTTGTTTTCGTTTGGATTGCTTTTATTTATGTTCCTGAGCAGAAGTTATGAATCGTTCATGAAGGTGGTTCATGATCAGTTGGACAGCACACCACATAAAAACAAGAACTGGCGACTTCCAGTATATAGCCATGTCCTTCGTCACCAAGGATGTTCTGTAGTGCTGCAACTTTTTACGGTAAGCTTCGTGGCCTGCTTAATGTATTTGGCCACTGAAAATGTGCTGTACAGCGGTTTAAGCTGACCACTTGTTGTAATCCCTGTCAACTTCTCTACAAGTCTTCTTTCCCAACCGAAATGTCTCGTTCCCCGAAAACACTCGTATTATTCGAGGAAACGAAAAAAGGAAAGTTCCTCCTATGTTAACTCAGGAATGTTTCCAGTAGACTGCAAGATGACTCAGGGAGTGGTGTCCAAAGGGTACATGAGTTGACTCCACCCATTTATCAGCAAAATACAGGGTGAAGGGTATAGTCCAGCGCCTTGCTTTTCCAGAATGACTGGTTTTTGGGCCATTCGTCAGGCTTCAGCTTTGAAGAGCTACTCGCAAATGTGAATGCGCCGTAAAGAGACGCCTGGTGCTTTTCGTTTCTGCCAAGACTGCGAGAGTGTCATCCGGGAAGGAGATCTTTCACGGGAAACCTTGCAAAGAAAGTGGCTTACAAATTTCCCCAAGTGGTTCATAAAATTTGCAGTAGTAGTGTCTTTGCAAGATGCGATGCAGTTCTGTTCAAACTTCCACATGACGATGCAGGAAAGAAGATGGAAAAAATGGCTACACAGTAGTTGGAGCTGGCACGTGGGACAACAACTCACAAAGTAACTTCAGTACAAACCTAATGATGGCATGCTACATCTAGTTTCTATTGGTTTCAGGTTGGGCTGATCACCGATTCTGAGCAACCATGGCTGTGTTGCAGTCCCGACGGCAGTGTGACATCGGGCGGCACATCTCAATTATTTAAACTAAGGGTCCTTACCGTCTAAGGAACAAGTGTCTGATTGACCCAGACAAAGAAATTAGCTATGTGTCATCCATTATGTGAACGAACACTTACAGTTGCGTAAAACCCATTCATGCTACACGCAGGTAATGATAATGCTGTATGTCCAGAGTATCGACACTGCTTTACCTCCTCAGAGAAGCATAGCTCTAACAATCAAACAGGACGACGCATTTCATGCCGCGTATATGCCAAAGTTAGAGGACTCTTATTTCAGCTATTTAGTGAGAGCACTGATTAAATGAATGCCCAACGGCATTTTGGTAAATAATGTACAAAGCTCCCCCTGTCCTTTCATGCTATCGCTACCGCTGACTATCGCTGTCTGCAAACTGAACGATAGTTGCATCACGGCCGCCTCGATCACGCGCGTGGCGTCCGCGCTCGATTCAGGTGGCCGTGGTTGCATCCACCTTTCGCCCCCTCTGTTAACCAGATGGCGCCACGCGCTCTCCCCAAACTGGAGCTTATGTGCAGATTAATACATATCGCCCTTCGTTTTCGGATTTTACTCTTTTTGTAACTGGAGAGGGGGACCATTGGGAGATATTTTGAGTTTAGTTCGGGTAAAAATGGCAATATTCAGCAAAAAGTTCCATACTCTGGGTTTTTAAAGGGACCCCGAAATGATTTCGATGGGCGTATTCTAGTGCAACAGATCTGTAGAGGTGGCCTTTGCCAAGTTTGAAAGCTCTGCGTGGACCCTATATTTTTTTTTTTAAATCTCTGCTCGCAATGTCTCACAACCGATTAGGGAGACACCTCAGAAAGCCGCGTCCCAAAACCCAATGACGTCAGTAGGCATCCGGCCAGTTTGAAGGCTCGCCCAGACTGCCCACTGACGTCATCGGAGCGGGGGACACGCACGGAGGAAAAAAAAACAAGAGACATCGTCCGGCGATAGCCTTGAAGCCTATTCATAAAAAGTAAAAAGGGGAGAGTGTCCATCCGGATCACGCAACCCCACCTAGTGGAAATTCTAGGTGGCGTTGGATCACGCCACGTGGTAGCGTACGGTAATATGTATGCCCGCTGCGCAGAGCAGCGCGGCAAACAAACTATCAACCTCTTTGCGGTAGACGTCCGCACCACGGGCTGTGCAGACGCTCACACTAAAACATACCAACGCCGAAACATCAGGGTAGAGTGCCTAATTAGGGAGGGAGCGGCTTCACGTGTACTTGGCGAGCGAAGGCTGGCCGCTTGACGTCGCGCTCTCTCCTTAGGATTCTTTTCCTCCACAGGGACGTGGCGCGGCGAGTTCTCGCCCTAATGGGGTGCGAGCTATTGCGGACAGCAATTTTTAAAAATTATTTCTAAATTATAGAGTCCACGCAGAGCTTTCAAACTTGACTCGAATACCCGCAAAGGCCACCTCTACAGATATGTTGCACTAGAATATGCCCATCGAAATCATTTCAGGGTCACTTTAACGGGAACACAATATTTGTGGAGCGAATTTATGTGTGAATAAGTTTGCGGGGATAGGGTAGCCTCATCTGGCACATGACAGGGTTAACTGGAGAGATATATAGTTGAGGCCTTTGTCCTGCAGTGGGTGTAGTCAGGCTGATGATGATGATGTGCTCTCTATCGGTCATGAAAAATGTGCTATGTCAAGCCCATGGTGGGCTTTCGCAGGATCGAGGCGCTGTTAAACACTCCCCATCTGGGTGAGTTCAAGCTTCGAAATGGCTTTTGTGAAGCGTACGAAATATCATGCACGTTGTTGGAGGAATGTGCCTGCCACCCTACAATGAATGCAGCGCATTAACTACTCAGTAACTGGTACGATCTATTGGGACACTGTTGACAAGCGCATGCAAGCCCTAAAATGGTGTGTTGTGTTGTGCTAGGTTGTGCCGCACAAGACTATCATGCGACAAGCTCAAGGTAATAGTAGAATGTTTTTTTCTCGGAAATTTTGTAAAAAATAGTGTAGCTCAACGATGGTATAAAGGGCTTAAAGAGGCTCTAATAAAGTTTGCATCTTCATGCCTTTCCCTCTTTTCTCATCACTTTTCGCACGCTGGAAGGTCGGCGCTCCTCAGCCGGCCCCACCTCCGGGGGCGGAGCTTACCGACTCCGCCGAGGCTACGCGGTGCATTGGCCGCGGCCGTGGTAGCTGCCTGACGTCTGAAAGAATCTAACCAATAGTCATCTCACGGTGGAAACGAGCATTTAAAAAGTCACTGGTAAGGGCTCGCCAACTTTCGCGCGTGATTGTGTGTTCTCTGCTGCATGTAGAATGGTAGTATTTGAATCAGGTGCTCAGGACAACAAAATGTAGTGATTGAGAGTTGATGTGGTCACCTCGGAAGGTGTTTCAGAGCCTCTTTAATTAAAAGTTATTTCGTAATACCTTGATCACTAAAGGGCAAGCATTTTATAAATGACACAAGCTTAAAGAACGTTGGATAACCTCAGCGGCCATCCTTGGATCTCAGGCAATAAACCTCCTTCCCAGGAAGGAGAAAGGGGCTGAGGTTCTGTTTGTTATAATAAATTGACTACATTTTATATAATCTACAGTTTGTGCATGGGCGTCCGAAAGGGGGGGGGCAAGGGGGGCGGTCGCCCCCAACCCGGAATTATGGATATTATTTATGCACTAGCAGAAAACAACTACCCAGCTTGATTAGCACGCTTAGGTGATATTAAGTTGTCAGATTTCGCTTATTGAGTTGTTTGTTCATTAGTTAAATCTAATGTTTGTTCTCCAAGCCTAGCACTTTGCTGCCTCTAATTTTTGTTTCATGCGCTCAGTTTAGACCACAAATAGTTCCTTTTTGGTGCTAACCTACCGCCTCCCCCATGCCCGGCCATCGGATGCACCCCTCTGCAAAAAGTTCTGCGGACGCCCTTGAGTTTGTTTAAAACTTCTGTTCCGTTTAAAAATTTAAAAACACGTGACGTCAACAATTAAGAGCATCTTCACCTAAGAGCAGTGTTGAATGGAATGGCTTGAGTTCATTGTAAAACACAGCAAAATATTTTCAGAGCGGAAACTCTACCACAAGGTCATGTCGCTCCGGAGAATGACCTTCAAGCGGCGGAGCGGGGATGTGGCTGTGGCACATCCCTTCAGCATCATAATTTCGATAATAAGTACAGTCAGACAGGTTGGGAGGAATTGGGGAGAGGCGATCGACGCCAATGGCGGTAGCGCATTAACCAAGCCGTCGACGCGAGAGCGAAATTCCTGGCAGAGGGTGACGGCGCCGAGAAAGGGTGTAGGCGCCGCAGTTTACCCGCCGAAGTGGCTCACGCTCGTCTACTCATCCGGAGTACCCTGGTTCGAATCCGATCGCGGCGGCCGCGTTTCGATGGAGGCGAAAAGCAAAAGGCGCCCGTGTGCTGTGCGATGTCAGCGCACGTTAAAGATCCTCAGGTGGTCGAAATTATTCCGGAGACCTCCACAACGGCATCTCTTTCAATCCCACCTTCCTCCCTCTTGCGCAAGCCTTCCAGCGTTCTCTAGAACAATATTTTCATAAGCTTCTTTTATTGCGAAAGCAATGCTACGCCAGGTCTAACCGCTCGTCGCGTGGTCCGTGGACCCCCCTGCTCCTCTAGGAGCCGCCGCCGCGCCTATCAGATGGAGTGACGTCCGCCTCTCCGTTGCTATGGCGACGCGTGACGTCAGCTTGCTTTCCGCACGGAAGCCAGGAGGAGCTGGTCGTGCCGCGCTCCTCGAGGAGACTCGCCATGGAAGTCACCGACGAAGAGTGCATATCTGAATCTAGTTGCTGTACTGCTTCTATTCCTTTCGCAACCAACCAGGTTTAACCAGAGCTAAACCACACCAATTTTTTGCCGTGTGTCGCCATCACACGACCAACTGCCTTTACGCTAGCGCTGTCCTAGATGGCACACATATTTAACTGTGTCATTTTAAAGATGAAACAAGCTTGCAAAGACAATATCGTAAGAATTTGCCTGCCAAAGCAGTGACAGAAACAACTGCTTGCGTGCATGGTTATGAAGCGTTCTTTTCTACCTTAGTGAGCGGGTGAAAAGCTTTTGTACTGAAGTTAGCTTATTATGTTGTGACCATTGTGTTCGCCAAGCTTATAAAAGAATACGGGTAGAATTATCTAACAAACTCTCTATGCGAATCCAAAATGAACAACGGAGGGGATATAAAGACCAGTTTTGACTGCACATCGTCCAATATTATCTACATGCTCCAGTGCTCCTACTGCCAGAAACAATATATCGGAGAAACCGGACAAACAATGAGTGCCAGATTAAACGGGCACCGGGCTGACACAACACGGAATGAACAGAAGGCAGTGTCGACCCATTTTAATCAACGCAATCACAAATTCGACGAACTCAAATTGTTCATTCTTCAGTCAGGCTTCAAATCGACTAGGGACAGAAAATACAGAGAAGCATTCCTAATCCACAAATTTAAAACACTGCAACCAACAGGGATTAACATGTCCAGAGGAAACCTGGAATCTCTCAGGTACATTCCAGAGTCAGCATAATTTTAAATTAACAAATGTCTTGCACGTGGTCAGACTATTTCCTAGAACCTCACATAAGTATATTGTCGTTCCTTGCACCCTTCCCACGTCATATCTTCCACCACATTTCCGGCCTTGTCGCCCTGTCCCTTTGTTCACTTTTTTTTTCTTCTTTTTTTTCTCTTCTTTTTCTCCTAATCCCCTGCTACCAGTTCTCGGAAACCATGACACTCCTGTTACCCCCTCCGCCCCCACTTTTTGACTTTCTCTGAACACGAGCCATTTCCCTCCCCCCCCCCCCCTGCCTTGTCCTTCCTTGGAAATGCCCCCCTTCCTTTCTCCTTCCCGTGCCAGCCCTTTTTTTTTCTTTTCTCATTTCCCTGTACCACGCTGACTAATCCTTTTATCTGAGTTTTGCAGGTTCACCCAGCGCCTCCCCCCCCCCGTCGCAGCCCCTTCAAAGCCATTTGTTCATTACACACCCCCCGGATATAGGTTGTTGCACTATTCCAGCCTAGCGAATGATGATTCACCTCCCTCCCCTTCCTGACACGCATCCCCTCCCACACCACTTTCCTTCCCCACCCGCGGGGCCTTCCTCCTCGGAGCGAAGGCCCTATATAATCCCTGCCGATGATGAACGCTTTGCCCAGACGAAGACAAGTCCCCTTGTCGAAACGTTGACTCTAGCAACCTGAGGTTTTCCCCTCCCTTGTTCATTTTGTGATCGCCAAGGACCATCTACCGCACCCTCCTCTACCATGGTCTCTATGCGAATGCAGTTCGCCAGGGAACGAATCGCCCCGCCATCTAATCGACCAAGTGAGATGGATGAATGGTAAGAGTCCTTTTTGAAACGGGGCAGTGGGGCACTACAAGGCCCAGAAATGTATTTTTCTTTCTTTAAACTTTTTCTTCCATAAACACAATTTCTGAACATGTTGGCTTCAAATCGCGCGCACTTTGTTGCAGCAACATCTAAAAAATGGCAAATGAACATATCTTCAAATGCTTTCACAATCATTAAACGATTCTGTGAGCACGACACTCAACCAAGAAACATTCAAGCGTTGTGCCATTTGAATAAAAAAGATTACAGATTTCAATATTCACTTAAGCAAGTAATAACACTGGAGGACAGATCTAGTACAAACAAAAATGAGAAACTGAAGAACAGGATAACACAAGTTGGTTTATTACTGATAACTACTGTAACATACAAGACTTAACGGACTGTTCAGTTCACGAGCACGCACAGCTAAATTCACAGGAATGAAGACTAGAGCGGCCCCCTCTGAACACACAGCGCCAGCCGCCACACAATCACAGCAGCGGACAAGGAAGCATGTGCACATCTCGCTTTTTTGCTCAAGCTTGCCTTTGGTGGGCACCTTGCTTTCTGCATGAGCATTCTTTGGGAGAATGTATTCAGAACCAGGGATCACCAATCCAAGTTTAAAGTTGTTAAGGAAGGCACCGGAGAGCAAAGCAATAAAACCCTTTTCCAGCCACATGAAAAGAATGTTCAGTGTATCCAAAACAATTTACTACACATAAATGTGTATCGATGAGTCCACATACACAATGTAGTGCCAATGTGTTATACAGTCTTGTGCGACGCTACCAAACATGCCTATTGTAAGTAACATGAACAGGTAGTACAGCAGAAACCATCTACCATACGTGCGGCTTGGTTGCAAAAGCGATCATATGTCTTCCAACACCCAGTAATTATTCAGCCCTTTTTATAGAAAACAGCGACACAAATGCCTGCAACAATGGTGACCATAAAGTTTGGGGTACATGAAGTCAACTTCTGCTTTCTGAATAAAGGTCACCTTTTTCTGATGACATAACTATTATAGTTGCGATCAAGCCAATTTTCGACAGATCAACTGGATTTCATCGCAGAACTCAACAAAACGGACATCATTCAAGGGAATTTGTAGATGCATGCAATGGAAAGACAGACTGGCATGAAGAAATAACAGTAAATAGCAGCATTAGGTTTCCAGTGCTCAGTGACAACAGAGTAACTAACAAGCAGATACTCAACCAAATGCGAAGAAAAAAAACCAACAATGACAACGAAGTGGCTGAAGTACTGCATTTAGAGCAACATGCCGACACGAAAGAAGAGTACATAAAAAAAAGAACAATTGTGTTGAAGCAAGAACAGTTCAATTCAAGTAATAACAGCAACAAAAACTGCGGGCAAAAGGGCAACGCAAACATAAAAAAAATACAGCAATTATGACTAACGAAAAATGCAAGAGAAAGCAAAATGAATAAACTGACAAAAGGAGCTCCCAATAACTTTGGCCATTAAAAATCACATCTTGATGATTCGAAATGGCTGGAAAAAATGCCTCCAAACCAAAAGTAAATCCGGCGCATGTTAAAACCTGACTCGTATACCGCTTGGAAGAAGGGACGACATCATCTTCACTCCTCGACTTCATTAAATCAGCGAACCTTTTTCATTTATTTAAGCATGCTCGTCATCCATCATTACATAAACTTTGATGGCCTGAGGCAACGAACATCGCTTCAAACAAACAAAAAAAAACCTTCCTTCTCCTAGGCAACTGTTGAAAAATCACTCGAAAGCATGAACACAGCTTTGTTTTCGAAGGACAGAACTTTGACAAAAAACTTAGTACCTCTAAACAGCAGTTTGAAAGAAGGTGGGAACCTTTCTTTAGAAGCCATTATATTCACAACAGGGAGGCAGTCTAGCTTCCATTTTATCATAACCTCAACAAAGATAGTCGTAAGAATAAAATGCAAACAACTCACTGAAACTAAACTTGACACGTGGAACAGGTGCCTTAACCAAAGCAGCTAGTATTATACATGCAACAGCAGCTACAAAAGGTGCTGCCTCTAATCTCCTTCTTCTTGCTAATGGGAAACCATGTACGGCACATTTTAGTGGACGCTCGCATACTGACTCTGGTGACCTGCAAAACTATGCCCTGTCAGCTCTGCATTAATCTTCAGCCACAAGGACACATGGTCAAGTTGCAACAAAAGATCGACGTGGCAAAAAAAAGTGTCATACAGAGAGCTGACTCGACTACATGTAAATCTGACAGATCACAGTTGGCATATCAGATGGATCACACATAGCCACACACCAATTCTTCCCAGTTTGTGCCACAGAAGATGGGCTATGAGCACCGAAAAGCTTGTTGTCCTGTACGCGTTGACATGCAAATTTAGCTAATGCGAGGTTACAAACAAGAGTAGCTGTACACTACCATGAACAGCTTTCCTTGAGAAAACAGCTCGCACACAGTACAGAGTAGATTTGCGAAGTAGAAAAAAATGTCCCCAAACAGCAGAGCAAAATCTACCCTCCGAATCCTAGCAGCCTCAGGGGCCTTTGTTCAGCCACCGTCGACTATGACTTCCGGTACAAGCCAGAACCCTTCCTATGCTACGATAATGGTACAGAGTCTGAAAACCGACTACTTGTATTTGCCAGTACAACTTGCTTGAAGTTGCTAGCCGAGAGCAGCACATGGTCCATGCATGGGAACTTCGATCTCGCATGCAAGGGATTCCTGCAGCTATTTTTTATTCTTGTACCACACAGCGAGGGCGTTGCATCAGTTGCTTACGCCTTCATGACAAGGAAAAATCAGGAAGCCTACGAAGAGCTGTGCAGGTTCCGTCGTGACCGGTGCGAACTCCTTGGATTGGTTCTGTACCCGGAACTTGTTATGTGCGACTTTGAAAGGGCGACCATGAATGCTGTCAAGACAGTGTTTTGAGAAGGCGTTACCATAAAGGCGTGCTTTTTCCACTTGTGCCAAAGCACCTGGCGAAAAATTCAAGAGCTCTGTTTGGCGAACCTTTCTAGGCAAGACAAAGAATTCCGTGCATTCATGGGAACGCTGGACGTTCTTGATTTCTTGCTGCTTATCGACATAGAAGACGGAATGCCAGTACTAAAAGGCTAAATGCCAGAATCTGCCCAAGAAATAGTAGACTACTCTGAAACCACATATGTTCCCGGTTACAAGAGGATAAATTGAGCTACCAACATCGTAACCTTGCGGCGAACGTCTCCCTCCTATCCCCCTTCAATGTGGAGTGCCCACGCAGCAACTCTTGATGGAGGACACAGAACGAACAACCATGCAGAAGCTCAAAATAGAAGGCTGGAAAGCATGCTGGGCCACAGCCACCCAACCGCGTGGAAAAAGGTTGACGCCTTGCGTTCACTAGAAGCCACCGTGGCCATGAAGATAGAGCAGTGCCAAGTCGTCTTTGTCTTTGGTGTATTTCTTTGCTTCCAGCTGCATTTCTTCACCGTGATAACAAGGCTTGGACTGCGTTTCTTCTTAGCAAGCTGTAACAATGCAAGCTATATATACAACGATTACCGAAGTCGGCACGGAAGCGACTAAACAACGGACAGATACGAGGCGTCCATGTAGAACAATGATGGTGGTGAAAGGGAGGTGGTCCAGAGCAAGTGCGTCTCTGGATCGTTCGGCGCTTCGGCGAATTCACCTTTAGAAGTGTTTTCCTTTGCATGAACTGTACTGCTTGCCAACGCGGTCCGGTATTACATCATACTTCACGCCTTCGTCTGTTCTCAAATCCGAAGAAGAGTCTAATAAAGAGGGCGATTTTCTGTCAAGTGGGTTCCCGGAAAAAATTCTTTTCTTCACTTGGGGACATTTTTTCCTAGACGGTGCTTCCTCGGGGACCTTTTTTCGGGGACGTTTCTTTCTAGGAGGCGACCATATTTGCTTTTATGGATGCCCCCTTGAGTCACTTGATTCGTAAACACAGCACGTGAGAAGCGTGCTGCCGGCTTTACTCAAAGCGGATTTGCAACGCCTGAGCACGTGCACAGGTGCACGGAAAGAGAGCAGTCTGACAGCGCCGAGGTTGTGTTCTGCAGTGAAGTGACAATACAGGACAACACTGGCCGGCGCTGCGGAGCTCAACCTCAAATTATTTTCCTAAACTAAAACAAAAAAAATACCTCGATAAAAAGTGCTGAAAAAAATAACAACAAAACGAGCTATTAGAGGAATAGTATTTTGCATTTTTGCAGTGAGCACGTCAGTAAATTTTCATCCGAATATGCAGCACACTACACTTTATTGCAACTTTGGTATTGTTTTTTTTTCTGGACATTATGCTGATTAATTTTAGTCTAAAGATTTGCGCCATGTAGTATACGTTATATCCAGCCTCTTAAGTTTTATATTACTACCGATTGTTGCGTGTACTTCTTTAAAACATCTCCAAAATGCAGCGGTTTGGGCTAGAAAAATGAACCACAAAAACATTACCTTGCGCAGGCAACGTCTTGACACATGATTCAAAAATGCTACTCATATACGTTATCCACGAAAAATCTGGACAGCAAAAGGGAAATAAAAATTTGATGTTGAATTTTTTACGAAGACGTATAGTTTTGCACAAGTCTGTAAAATTTGAAGGGGTGTCACGCGACAGGGAATTTTTACCGCTAGATATCAGGGAAAATTGAACCACAAATTTCTTGAACTGTTGAATCTGAATTTTTTTATGAATATCTGAGAGGATCGAGCGCAAACATTGGTGCGTTTGACATGGAATGACCCTTCAAAGATGTTTTAAGTAAAACTCTTGTTTGGGCGAGTTGGTTCATCTTTGAACGGCGCGAAGAAGACGGCACAGAACAAAGGAACACTGCGCTCTGCATTTGTCGTGTGTGTTCCTTTGTTCTGTCCCGTCTTCTTCGCGCAAGTACTTACCCGTTCAAAGATGTTTTGCCACCCAAAGCTCTCGCACACAGCCTGAGACAGCGTTCTCGCATTCTTCGAAAAGGAATAGGGGAGGAAAGTTTTCCAAAGGATTTCCAGTGAATCCGAAATTTCCGCTGACACTAGGGCAGATTGGTACCCGTTCGCTTTCTCTCTTGCCACCTCGCTCCATTGGTCGTGTGTCGTCCCCGCTGGCGGTGACGTCACTTCAGGGAGGCGGAAACACGGATTTTGTGTACGTCACGAGACATGTCAATCAAGTGAAAGAGAAC
Organism: Amblyomma mixtum; assembly: GCF_055824585.1. Lineage (NCBI taxonomy): Eukaryota > Metazoa > Arthropoda > Arachnida > Ixodida > Ixodidae > Amblyomma > Amblyomma mixtum. The sequence goes on from NC_143013.1 coordinate 50,926,991, forward strand.
GCGTTCGGTCGCTGTGTGCGGAACTCTGAAAGTGGCGTTCGCTTCAGCACATGGAGAGACATGCCGGTACCTCCCGCCGCCCCGCTGTTGTTCGCGGTGCTCAGCGAATGTGATCGGCGGCCCCGGCGGTCGCGCGTGCATGACAATCCTTTCGACATGCCTGACGATGCTTTCCGAAGGCACTTCAAGCTGTCGAAGCTACTTGTACGCCAGCTATGCGAAGAGCTCAAACCCCACCTCGGACCAACGAGGAAAAGTGCGCTCACAACAGAGCGCAAAGTACTCTGCGCGCTACGGTTCTTCTCTACCGGAGGCTTAAGGCACCCTGCGCATCTAACTCCCGCGCGACGCGCGCGCGCCGTGCGCGCGCGTCCCTGTCAGGAAGGCGGGGGCAGCCTGACAGCTCCCGCTGTGTAGCGCGCGCCGTCGCGAAGCAGTAGGGTGCCTCGATGCGCGCGCGCCCCCTCTAGGGTGGAGTCACCCTTTGGGAGGGCGAGTGCCGCCTCGCCGGCCGTGACAGTCCATCGGCGGCCATTTTCATGCCCTTTCTCGCGGCGGCGCGGCGGCCGTAACACGTGCGTTCGCTTTGTCGCCTTTTCTCTTGGTGCTGACCGGGCGCACATCGAAAAATGCCGGGTTGTTGTGTGCCGCAGTGCACCAACCACTCCAGAAATGGATGGATAATATTTCAGTTCCCGAGGGACCCCAAGAGAAGGCTGCTTTGGACAGTAAATACCAAGCGCGACAAGTGGCAGCAGACAAACACATCGTGCATTTGCAGCATGAGTAAAACTTTCCATCGTACGCCATAGGATTCGCATGTGCGTGCCGTTGAGGTACGCAATTTATTTTTATTGAGAGAACGTGTGGAAGGTCTGAACAGGGAAATGTAAATATTATCGCTCTGAAATTAAGTGCCGCTGGGGATTAGCAGCTTGGTGCACAGGGATTGTGTGGCGAATTTGGGAGCAAATTAAATTGCTCACAGAACAAGTATCACTGCCCGGAAAGTTCCGCACCTTCTAAGTAAACAAAAATGCCCGCATTCACTCGACGAGATGGACTGCAAAAAAGAAAAAAAAAAGGGCGTTGTTCGAGTATTTTCCTTTGAATGAGACTTTCGCGCTGAAAAAAGTTTGAGGCCTGTTTTTGGTGCGCTTGCTGTTCTGACTCACTGACTGCATTTTAACTTGAAACAATGAAAATGAAATCTCTTCACAAGGGCGCAAACAATTCTCCTTCATAGTAAAGTAAAGGAAAAGTGTAGTCCATTTCGATTATGGGGGCACTTAAGCAATCCTTGTGATGTATCAATGCGAGAGCGTTACTTGTCGCTGAATGTAGGGTTGCGGCGAAATGCTACTGCAATGTTTAGTGCGGCTACGTAATTTTTGCGAGGTTCTGAAAGTTGCTGATTATGAGGTCGCGACAAAGCGAGACGACCATGCTCTGCCGCCTACGGCCACACTTTGCTGTCTCGCGTAATGATGTGGACGCGAGTGATTGAACTTCAGATGGTGAAGACGGCATAGCACCGCAACCTCGCTCTCCGAAAACTGAAGGCCAGCTGATGTTGGCCGCGGGGATTTTCCTTCTAATGCACTCGGTAGCTGCAGGAATATTCCCGTGTCTGCTCGCTCCTTCCTTCACCATGCCGACAGGTTTAAACTTGTGCATTCTCACCCACGCGGTGACAATACACTCGTCATAACCCCCCCCCCCCCCTGGGTTAATTGCAGGGAGGGAGCCCTGCCGCGCATTCCTGGCACGCATTCCTGCCACAGCGACGGCGGGCTTTTCGCACAACGAGCCAAGGAATGCGAGAGCTGCACTCGCATTAAAACGTTTAGCGACAGCCGTAACAGTCTGCCGACTGCAGCTCACATCGGTGATGCCACCTTCCTGAATTCATTGCTCGATATGAGATGCGCGGAAAGCCGCTTATAGTACACATGGCATAATTGTGCCCCTGAGCTTGTTACAAATAAAATTAGTTGTACTCTCCTAAAAATTTTATAACAGCTGAGAAAAAGTGAATTTGGTCGATTAGTCATCCATGCGAAAATAAAGCTTCACTTTTTCAGTGCATTCTGCATAGGCTTTTCTTGGTACCTACTATCACTTATTGGAGCGTTCTTAATTATTTGAACAATTGAGTGATTGAATTCAATCTACCTGCTTACGATATTGCTGTTATTATTTATTTTAATCCTGCAGTTAGGTTCCTAGTGCGCTCTATGAACTCTTTCCAATCCGGCACCCGAGTCGTCGTGTGCGAGGAGAAACGACCGTCCAAATCCTAAAATATTTGGACAGTTGTCCCTTACAAGCCTATTCTGTTGCCACTTCATTAGAAAAGGCGCGAAACGCAGTTGTGTTTTCTTTTGGTCGCGAAGACAAGCGCGCTTTTGCAGCAGGAAGTGCACAAAGCCTGTTGGCGCACGCCCCGCGCCTTTGAAGTGGGCATGGCAATGGCGGCCGCCGTAGCAGACGACGCAGTTGTCTTCACCCTCAACGGAGCGCGCGCGCATCGAGGCACCCTACGAAGCAGTTGTGCGTCTCCTTCCCGAGCTCAAAGTGGCACATAACAACAGCAGGACACATTGCTGTGTTGTAGGATGCAATAATACATATAGAAATTTGCCTCGGACAGGGTTTTATGGATTTCCAACGCGACATTGGGAGACGGCCCACCCTTCGCGACGGGCAACACGCGCGCGCGGTTTCTGGTCAAACAATGGTCGAACCGGTGCGGAAGACGCTTACTTGACTCATGCATTACGTCCTAGACAGGTTTTTGACTCATGGAAAATTCAGCAGGCTCGGGAGGAATGCTAATGGCTCTCTGGGAACCCTTCCCTTTTCTTGCACCCACGATTTTCGGTCATTGACTTGGCTGTCAACAATATGTGGGCTTAAAAAACCACGCCGAAACTCGCCCGCAGTCACACCTGAGGAAGAAGCCCAAATTTTGCGCTGCAAAGAATCGTTTACCTTAGTTTCAGCTATGCGCGGAATCCTTGCTCGCTTCCACTGCGCCTTGTAGTCCAGCGTCTTTTTCCACAGTAAAGGCACGTTTTCAGGGGCAACGGCAACATGCTCCTGATAAATATTTGCCTCCACGTCTGAACGACTGGGTGATAATTTTGTAAAATAATCATAAATCCTAATGTCGAAGCGCAATAAAATTCTGCTTTTTGAGCCCAAGCTTTTTGCAAGAATCCTGACTGAAATAGCCAGGATACTCCTTTTTTGCAGAATCCAAGTCAAAAGCTTTGTTTTCCGCAGGAGTTTCAGTGCGCACAGGCGCTTCGCCGCAGCTTGCATTCTCTTCTGTTTGCAAAAGATCGTTATTGGACATTTCATATCACCAAAATACTGACGCACGTGTTGTAGCGATAATGGCCTGGCAGTTGCTGAAAAAAAAGAGAAAATATGAGTGGCAGATTACGCAATTGCCACATCTTTTCAAGGCGTAGTTTGGACAGGGTATTCCACATCGAACACCGGTGGTGCGGCAAACGAGAATGTTATGAAGTTAGGTTTGCGCCGTTCGCTCAGAAACTGGAGTTTTCTAATTACCTTCAATGCTATGACGCCTGCCCGTCTTTGAAAGTTCAGGGTAAGCCTTTCTAAATGCAGGAACACCCCAGGCTTGCAGGTGGCTCGTTTTGGAGAGCGTTTCACACCGCTCCGAAAACACGGCAACGGCCGCAGCGTGTTTACGTTTGCCTGCCTTGCAACTGCAGCTGGCGGCTACACGCTGTCTACGGGAAGATAGCTACATAAAAAATAAAATTCAGTGAGTGCAGCGCTGACAGGTATTAGATAGAAATATTTCTTAGCGATGATCTGATCGTTTTCGGTGGCGCAGTGATTCTTGTCTGCGCAATGCTCCGGGGAGCTAGATTCGCTCCCGTCGCACGACGCCACCTGTTTCCCATTGTGCTCATGGCCTGTTTCAAAAAGCTTCGTTCCTTTCCTGACGTTCGCTCCTCGAAAGAATTTTTCAGCCTCATGAATGAATAGGTTTGGTTTGGTTTATGGGGTTTAACGTCCCAAAGCGACTGAGGCTATGAGAGACGCCGTAGTGAAGGGCTCCGGAAATTTCGACCACCTGGGGTTCTTTAACGTGCGCTGACATCGCACAGTACACGGGCCTCTAGAATTTCTCCTCCAAAGAAATTCCAGCCGCCGCGGCCGGGATCGAACCCGCGTCTTTCGGGTCAGCAGCCGAGCACCATAGCCACTGAGCCACCGCGGCGGCCTCATGAATGAATAGGTCGAAATCCCGCCTCTACGAACAGCGGCAGCCGCTAGCAGACGCCATCCCTTCGCAGTCGCGGGCGAGCCTTCCTGACAGGGACGAGGAACTGGCCGCGCGGGGGAGCTGAACGCAGCCTCGACGGTGGCGGTGCCTGGCGGGTGCAGGGTGCCTCGGCACGGAGAAAAACTGGGTGTCGTTTCCTTCGACTCCCGAGGAGAAGTCCCGCTCCAAGGCAAAGTTTTTGGAGCGTGGTCTCATCCAATGCGTCGTCGGGTGCGTCGAGCTCACACGAGGGCTTCACCATGTAGGTATGTTCCTCCATGAACTCAACGAGCACTTCACGCTGGCGCATCGAGACGTGCGGGCCCAGGCGACAACCTTTGTGCGTTGACATGACGACTAGTGAAAATGTCAAGCTGACAAGTGCTGACACGTGAAAAGTCTACCGCGCAAGTTCGAAATGCCTATCGTCCTCTCGCGAACACAAAATAAAACAACACAATTGAGAGCGCCCTCTCGGGAACGCAAAAGAAAACAAACCAATGAAGAAGCATTGAAACCGTCTCAAAATAAATTCTATGCTTATTTTAAAGGCTCTGAGTAATTAATTTGCGGTATTCTAGCCAAACGCATTCATTTAGAGGTTAAAAACGCAAAGAAGTTAGCATATGGCCCCTTAAAAATACAAGCAACCGAGATGGGGCCGCCCAACAAAGCCGATTGGCTGTTGCCTGCCCCCTTGTCCTCCCGCAGTGTTCCTCCCACCGTTCTCCCGCCGATGTCAACGTCAAACTGACGTCACGGCAAAGCGCACGCGTTCCAAAGCGAACTCTTTCGTGGATTCGGTCAGGAAAATTAAGGGCGCCTTCTCCTTCCCCTCTGCTTCCCGGAAAAGGGTACAATGGTAAGGGTCTGACCAATACCCCCTCCTACCAATACCTTTTGTGGGCAGAGCAGGAAGTGAAAACGCATTCTGGGAATGAAGGTTTTTGGTTCTGAAATCAAATATTCATGTCATATGTGCTGTGTGGAAACAAGTAAAGCAAGGAAAAGAAAAAAGCTGCATCAGCAGTCAACCGCACAATGCCGCAATTCTTGAAACATGTTTTTTTTTCATTCTTGAAACATGTTTTTTTTTTTTTTTCATACAGATGTTCAGTGAGCCTGTAGGTACCTCGCCCCTCCAGAAAAATAAAAAAGCACCACAACGGCATGCCGCCTAAAATGCAGCCAAGAAAAATTTCAAGCAGCCCAACTTAACTACATATAACCCATTAGGACAATACTAGGTGGAAGCAAGAGACCCGCTGGCTTTTTCTAGCCACTGCCCCCGAGGTAAAGTGACCTGCCTGGGTTCCCCGCTGTGTGGTTAAAAATAGGTCACAGTGAGATCGCGGGAATCCCACTGAACGAGTCACCGGAAGTTGGGGGTGACAATGGGTCGTCGTCGCTCAAGGGCGGGAGGAAGCAGGGCATAGGCGAAGAGAGCCATGACAACTACTCGAAAGGGAAAGGGCAGCAGCCTTAGCCAATGTGGTGCGTCATTGCGTTGCGGCCCTCATGGCAGAAGGTATATAAAGCGTGCGTACGGGTCGCACCGTCGCAGGTTTTGCGTGTTCGTGCCATTTCGTGCAGCAGTCGTGGAGATTGTGCGACAGTGTTCCGAGCCCGTTAACCCCGATAATCGAAGATTACGCTGTATCCGGGGACGACTGCAAGGAACGCACAAGCCATGAGTACGCTCGAGCATCCGCGACCTCTGCGTGCAAGCTGCAGTTCAGACTACCTGCCGTCACGTGTTGCGATTCTAGCTAACGCAGGCGTGCTGTCGGACAGGCCTCCAACTGTACCTGAGGAGTCCAGCTGCTCTGTCAATGAACGTGCTGCCTGCATTCCGGCCGAGATCGACGACATCTGTGACCTGTTGAAGGAAAAGGTAGCCAGCATAGAAAAGAACTTCAAAGAACAGGTGGACTTGCTCATCGGAATCCTGCACGCCGCGAAGATAGGCTTAGCAACGCCACGCGAATGAAGATCCACGAGGTGATTCAACTGCGGTATATGGGATGGAAGCTCGACGACGTCGGCCAGAAGTTTGGAGGCCCGGAGAGCAACGAGTCAAGGAACGTAGCTGCCCTCCTGATGTCCAGACCTCGACAGCGGAGAGGCATCGCGCCGGCAGTTCCACCACCGCATGCGCCGCCGCAGCCTCGAGAGCCATCGAGAACCGAGTCCGTTAATGACGTGAGTTGCAGAATTCCTAAGGACGAAATGGCTATCTGCGACCTCGGTGGAGGAGTCCCAAGTTTCCAGACCTGCCGTCGGGATGATTCTCACATTTCAGAATATGTCAGCCAAGTTACTGTTGGCGGAGATGCTATCCGCATTGCCGCACCAACTGCTGCTCTTGCTGAGAGTGCAGCTCAAGCAGTAGTGGAGTTGTTTTCCAAGCTCTTCTGAAATTCTGGCGGCGAAGTGGCATCGACCGCCCCATGCCTTTGGAAACAACGCTGCCCTGCAGGACCCGCGCTTCAAGGCCCGACACCACGAAGAGCTGGTCGGTGCAACATGTGTGACATCAAGGCTAAGAACTGGCTCTCAAGCTGAAGCATCAAAGTACTGTACATTCTTATACTAATAAATGTTTCGCTGTGTGAATACGAGGCTTTGTTGTTTTTCTGCTATTAGTGCAAACCTCTCATCTTTTGCTTTCCAGTGAGTCTGTGTGGGCTAAATAGATTAGTGGGCAACGCTTCATTTGGGGCTTTGAGGAGAACCGCAGTGAAGGGCTTTATAATTTTTTTCATGAGTTCGGAGATCATAGTACTGCGAATATTTTTGTATTTTGCATTCACAGTACGGCTAAAAACTGGTTAGAAAGTGGTTGCTGTGTCTGGCATTATTGAACCTGTAAACTCGTTCTCAGCAGCCAAACGCTGCAGACACATAGCCATCATGGCAGGTGAATAAGAAAAGGTTTACTAATCCTGTATTGCTAGCTGGATCACAAAATGGACAATTGCGAAGGCAATCCAACTCATTAGCTAGCATTTGAAGTCTGGCTAGCAAAGCTTACGGCTATGGCTATCGGGTGGTACGCAACTGCACTAATCAGCCAGTCGTGGTGGCTGCGCTTCGATGGAAGCGAAATGCAAAAATGCCCATGTGCTCGTACAAAGGCTGAAATTCTAGCAGACGTCCGCTGGTATGGTGGAGCCAGCAGCGACCGCATCGCCAGCGCCCCCGCACGGCACAACCCGCGTTAACTGGAAGGCCAGTGCGTTTCCGTCAACCGGTCCGCAAAGCAGACGCGCAGTGAGATCTTTGCGAGAATGGCACCTCGGCGGGAGAAATGCTTTTAAGCGGATGTGTGCAATGTTCGAAATTACAGACCTTTCCCCGCTGAAAACGTGAAGGCGGGAAATGGAGCATACATTGGACACAAGAGAGATGTTCTTGTACAAAAAGATCTTGATGAGATAATCGAAATTGCCCTCACTACAAAAAGACTGGCAGCAGTTCAACGGTTTGTTTTCGTTTGGATTGCTTTTATTTATGTTCCTGAGCAGAAGTTATGAATCGTTCATGAAGGTGGTTCATGAGCAGTTGGACAGCACACCACATAAAAACAAGAACTGCCATCTTCCAGTATTTAGGCATGTCCTTCGTCACCAAGGATGTTCTGTAGTGCTGCAACTTTTTACGGTAAGCTTCGTGGCCTGCTTAATGTATTTGGCCACTGAAAATGTGCTGTACAGCGGTTTAAACTGACCACTTGTTGTAATCCCTGTCAACTTCTTTACAAGTCTTCTTTCCCAACCGAAATGTCTCGTTCCCCGAAAACACTCTCGTATTATTCGAGGAAACGAAAAAAGGCAAGTTACTCCTATGTTAACTCAGGAATGCTTCCAGTAGACTGCAAGATGACTCAGGGAGTGGTGTCCAAAGGGTACATGGGTTGACCAACACCCATTCATCAGCAAAATAGAGGGTGAGCGCCTCATGACTGGTTTTGGGCTATTCTTCAGGCTTCAGCCTTGAAGAGCGACTCGCAAATGTGAATGCGCCGTAAAAAGACGCCTGGCCGGCGCTTTTCGTTTCCGCCAAGACTGCGAGAGTGTCATCCGGGAAAGAGAGCTTTCACGGAAAAACCCACCTTGCAGAGAAGCTTGGCTTACAAATTTCCCGAAGTGGTTCATAACATTTGCAGTAGTAGTGTCTTTGCAAGTTGCGATGCAGTTCTGTTCAAACTTCCACATGATGATGCAGGAACGAAGATGGACAAAATAACTGGACAGGAGTTGGAGCTGGCACATGGGACAACAATTCACGAAGTAGTTTCAGTACAAACCTAATGATGGCATGCTACATCTAGTTTCTATTGCTTTCAGGTTGAGCTGATCATCGATTCTGAGCAACCATGGCTGAGTTGCTCAGTCCCGACGGCAGTGTGACAATGGGCGGCACATTTACAACTTATTGAAAATAAGTGTCCCTACAGTCTAAGGAACAAGTGTCTGACTGATCCAGACAAAGAAATCAGCTATGTGCCATCCATTATGTGAACAGACACTTACAGTTGCGTAAAACCCATTCATGCTACACGCAGGTAATGATAATGCTGTAAGTCCTGAGTATCGACACTGCTTTACTTCCTCAGAGAAGCATAGCTCTAACAATCAAACAGGACGACGCATTTCTTGCCGAGTATATGCCAAAGTTAGAGGACTCTTATTTCAGCTATTTTGTGAGAGCACTGATTAAATGAATGTCCAACGGCATTTTTGTAAATAATGTACAAAGCTCCCCCTGTCCTTTCATGCTATCGCTACCGCTGACTATCGCTGTCTGCAAACTGAACGATAGTTGCATCACGGCCGCCTCGACCACGCGCGCGGCGCCCGCGCTCGATTCAGGTGGCCGTGGTTGCATCCACCTTTCGCCCCCTCTGTTAACCAGATGGCGCCACGCGCTCTCCCCAAACTGCAGCTTATGTGCAGATTAATACATATCGCCCTTCGTTTTCGGGTTTTACTCTTTTTGTAACGGGAGAGGGGGACCATTGGGAGATATTTTGAGTTTAGTTCGGGTAAAAATGGCAATATTCAGCAAAAAGTTCCATACCTTGGGTTTTTAAAGTGACCCTGAAATGATTTCGATGGGCGTATTCTAGTGCAACAGATCTGTCCTTTGCAGGTACTGAAGTCAAGTCCGAAAGCTCTGTGTGGACCCTATAATTTTTTAAAAATCTCTGCTCGCAATAGCCCACAACCGATTAGGGCGACACCTCACCAAGCCGAAAACCCGATGACGTCAGTGGTCATCCGGCCAGTTTGAAGGCTCGCCCCATGGAGGAAGGAAAGAACTAAGGGGAGGCCAACGTTGGGGAGGCCCTGACATCACTTTTTGTGAAGCCGCCCCGCAACCGGAAGTTGGCTCGGCTCTCCTCACTATCTTCCTTCTCCACCGAGCTACGGGGCGGGACTCGCGCGCGGCTCGCAAGCGCTTCGTAAAAGAAAGGTATAAAAAAAAAACCGCGCCGCTCGCCGCTACACTCCCACACCTCCTTCCCGTAAACACGCACCTAGACACAGACCGGCGCAGAGGTGCGGTGAACCTTTTTCGACGCCAGGCGAAGAAAGACGACATTGCCGGCCGTTTATAGCTCAGCTCACCATCCTCCGCGGGCTACCGTACACCCGCCGTGTGGCCTTCGAAACGCAGCTCAGCATCGCCGAGAGCGGCTTCATGTCTCTGTGCTGTTTGGTGAGGTGCGAAAGTTCACTGATCAAAACAATCAACGCTTTTTCGCTTGTCGAAGCGCGGTTCCGGAGTGCCACCTTTTCGCGAGATTCATTTCAATGCATCGATCGCTCCGCGTGACACAAAGTCTGACGAACAAAATATCAACCCAAGCAACCACCGATATCCTTCGGACGGCCGACAGAGGTCTGTTTCGGATGTTCTGTACGTCCGCTGAACATCCGCAAACAGCCGGTAGACGTCCGTCGGCCGTCCGAAAGGTGGCGGTATACGGTTCGACCGACGACGGACGTCCAGTTGAGTACGTCCATTGGCGTATCTTTCTCGAATATTCGCATATATGGTGCATGCGTGATTTTTTCACTCCGCGCGATGCAATAAAACCAAAAACAATTTGATGCATAGCACGCATATTTTATTGTGGTTGATGATACATCAGCAGAGCAATAGGTTATATTCGGAAAATTTCTTAACTGTGACTCTTCAAATGTGGCAAGCTTGGGACACACATCCGTAATCTTCCCAACCACAGGATTCCTGAAATAAAAAAGAACGCGGCAAACATCAGTCATGTGAAACAAATGGCACAATGCAGCAGCCCAAGTTAAAAACATTGGAACCAATAGAAGTGCTGCAAGTATAACAGACAATGCACTTTAACAAACACCTCAATAAGTATAAGGCAATAACAGCTCTCACTTTTCCACACCACATTTGACAATGTATCTGCTCTTTATTTATTCTCATGGGCCTTAGCGCACTAACCTGCGCCGCAGTGTACGCGACTGCGCACAGAAAGCCGCAAAGCTTCCATTGCGAACCACTGCGAACTACACGTGCTTCCTATGGTCTGCCTTTCGCGCGTTGTCACTCTTTATACAGACACAGTGAAACTAGCGATGCCTTAAAAATTAACAAGATGCGATAATACTCCGTCCCGCAACTTTGAAGAGGAGTGGGAATTAGCCGCGCGAGTTGAAGGCTCCCGCAGCTGTGTGATGTAGGCTCCCGAAAGTGTGAGAACAGCACACACTTGTGGAAGCCATCTCCTCGCGCTTACTGCTCCCACTGTCCTGTGAACGAATGTTATATGAGCATGCTGCATTGTCCTAGAAGCAAGTTCCAAGAAGTGTACTGGATACATACCTTCGTAGGCAAGCACATGTGCACTAAGCCTTCTTTAAACCAAGGTCGACGCAGTACGGGATTCCGGTGTTCCAGAAGACCTTCAGGCGCTGCTCGTATGTTTCGAATTGCTTAAGTTACATACTACTTTCGTCCACAGACCGAACAAAGCCACACATTATAATAACAGAGCTATAAAGCTCTGCGCGACAACACTACGCGACAAATAAACAACAGCGCTACGGAGCCGTACTGATGGATTGGATTGGACTGACCGCAAACTGACATCTATGATAATGGTGATAGCAGAATGCACGGGATTTTGATTCTTACGAATGGTTTCAATGGCAAGTTTAGCTGTCTCACAACTCCACTAATTTGGAGAAGTTTTACAAATATAAAACTAGTCATTGAGTTCTTGCAAAATTCTGCAACACCTGCTTCTCCTCTTAGATAAATTTAGCTCGTTGGCGGCTCTTGCACTGCAGGTAGGAGTGGAATCGCACCAATTTACAAACATCTTCGCGTCGAACTCTCCAACTGATGCAAATAAAACTGTATACATACACGAAAGACGCGAATTTTCTGTGAAATAAAAAACGTCCATACTCGTGGCCTGGGAAAATACTCGGCCTTACATCCTTCGGACGTACACCTCGTCTCTCATGCGGATATACAAAAGTGGACACTGTCCGTACGTCCGGCGGATGTACGAATACGGATATCCGAAATCGGATTGTGTTCGTACGTCCGATGGACGTCCGATCTCGGCAAAGGACGTTCGGATCTAGCTCGTACGTCCGACGGATATCTGTGGTTGCTTGGGAAATGAGCGGTTATTTGCTGCATTTAAAAGCAATCTTAGATGCGTGCGTAACGTCGCGACGCCAGGCATGTAGACTTTAACACGCAAGGCCGAACACACCGTGCCGAAAGCCCGTCCACCGCCACCGAGACACACTCGGGCCCCTAGCAAAACGACGCTAACGACGCCGTTGCTAGTGGCCCGACTTTTTAAGCCTAAATTTTGACGTCACTTCCGCCACATTCTCGGCAACGCATTGGGAATACGAAGGGCCTCTCCTTAGTTTTCCTTCCTCCATGGCGTGCGTGCTCTTGCGTACGCCAGGAAAAATAGCGTTCTCAACATGGCGGCTCGCCCAGCCTCCCCACTGACGTCATCGGGGTGAGGGACACCCACGGAGGAAAAAAAAACACAAGAGACATCGCCCGGCGATAGACTTGAAGCCTATTCATAAAAAGTAAAAAGGAGAGAGTGTCCATCCATATCACGAAACCCCACCTCGAGGAAAGTCTATGTGGCCTTGGATCACGCCACGTGGTAGCGTACGGTAATATGTATGCCCGCTGCGCGGAGCAGCGCGGCAAATAAACTATCAACCTCCTTGCTGTAGACGTCCGTACCATGGGCTGCGCAGACGCTCACACTAAAACATACCAACCCCGAAAAATTAGGGTAGAGTGCCTAATTATGGAGGGAGCGGCTTCACGTGCACTTCGCGAGCGAAGGCTGGTCGCTAGGCGTCGCGCTCTCCCCTTAGTTTTTTTTTCATGGAGGAAGGAAAACTTCTTTCCTTCCTCCATGGTTTTTTTTTCCTCCATAGAAACGCGGCGGCGCGGCATTTGTCGCCCTAATCGGTTGCGAGCTAGTGCGAGCAGCAATTTTTTAAAATTATTTCTAAATTATAGGGTCCACGCAGACCTTCCAAACTTCACTCGAATACCCGCAAAGGCCACCTCTACAGAAAGTTGCACTAGAATATGCCCATCGAAATTATTTCAGGGTTCTTTTAACGGGAACAGAATATTTGTGCACCGAATTTGTGTGTGAATAAGTTTGCGGGGATAGGGTAGCCTCGTCTGGCACATGACAGGGTTAACTGGAGAGATATAGGAGAGGCCTTTGTCCTGCAGTGGGTGTAGTCAGGCTGATGATGAGGATGTGTTCTATGTCGGTCATCAAAAATGTGCTATGTCAAGCCCATGGTGGACTTCCGCAGGAACGAGGGGCTGTCAAACACTTCCCATCTGGCTGAGTTCAAGCTTCGAAATGGTTTTTGTGAAGCGTACGAAATGTCACGCACGTTGTTGGAGGAATGTGCCTGCCACCTTAAAATGAATGCAGCGCATTAACGTCTCAGTAACTGGTACGATCTATTGGGGCACTGTTGACAAGCGCATGCAAGCCCTCAAATGGTGTGTTGTGTTGTGCTAGGTTCAGTGCCGCACAAGTTTAAGACTATCATGCGACAAGCTCAAGGTAATAGAATGTTTTTTTCTCGGAAATTTTGTAAAAAAGAGTGTAGCTCAACGATGGTATAAAGGGCTTAAAGAGGCTCTAATAAAGTTTCAGTATGTTAAGGAACGTCGCTTCACGAATATTGTCCCGCAAGATTTTTGTGATGCCCTTTGTAGAGGCTGAGTTATCTGCAGTCAAACTGAATTTCAGCATCTTCGCGCATTTCCCTCTTCTCTCGTCACTTTTCGCACGCTGGAAGGTCGGCGCTCCTCAGCCGGCCCCACCTCCGGGGGCGGAGCTTACCGACTCCGCCGGGGCTACACGGTGTATTGGCCGTGGCCGTGGTAGCTGCCTGACGTCTGAAAGAATCTAACCAATACTGATCTCTCAACTTGTATACGCAGGTGCGAGCTACGGTGGAGGGAGCGAGCATTTAAAAAGTCACCGGTAAGGGCTCTGCGTGATTGTGGATTCTCTGCTACGTGTAGAACGTTAGTATTTGAATCAGGTGCTCAGGACAACTAAATGTAGTGATTGAGAGTTGATGTGCTCTCCTCGGAAGGGGTTTCGGAGCCTCTTTAATTAAAAGTTATTTCGTACTACCTAGTGATCACAAAGGACAAACATTTTATAAATGCCACAAGTTTAAAGGACGTTGGGTAACCTCAGCGGCCATCCTTGGCTGGCCAAGGATCTTAGGCAATGAACCTTCTTCCCAGGAAGGAGAAAGTCGCTGAGGTTCTGTTTGTTTAATAAATTGACTGGACATGGTGCTTCGCGTCATCTGCCACTTCGCTTCGATGCGCAGCCGTTTCGGACGCAGTGACCCTCGAAAGAGGGCGACCATGCGCTAGCGCATTCTAACTAAGAGTGGACGACCCTGTACATGGTTATGAAGCATTGTTTAGTGAATGGGCGAAAAGCTTTTGTACTAAAGTTAGCTTATTATGCCACGACCACTGTGTTTGCCAAGCTCAAAAGAATATGGGTAGATCGCTCTAACAAACTCTCTATGCGAATGCAGTTCACCTGTGAACGAATCATCCCGCCATCCAATCCACCAAGAAAGATCGATGAATGGTAAGAGTCACGTTTGAGGGCGGAGGGGAAGGGGGGGGGGAGGCGCTACAAGGCCCAGAAATTTATTTTTCTTTCTTTAAACTTTTTCTTCAATAAACACCGTTTCCGAACATGTTGGCTTAAAATCACGTGCACTTTGTTGCAGCAACACCTAAAAAAATGAACATATCTTCAAGTGCTTTCACAATTATTAAATGATTCTGTGAGCATGACATTCAACCAAGAAACATCCAAGCGTTGTGGAATTTGAAAAAAAAAAATATTTAAATATTCAGTTAAGCAAGTAATAGCACTGGAGGACATATCTTATACAAACAAAAACGAGAAACTGAAGAACAGGATAACACAAGTTAGTTTATTATTGACGACTACTGCAACGTACAAGACTTAAAGGACTGTTCAGTTCACGAGCACGCACAGCTAAATTCACAGGAATGAAGACTAGAGCGGCCCCCTCTGAACACGCAGCGTAAGCCGCCACGCTTGCTTCTGGTGGGCACCTTGCTTTCTGCACGAGCATTCTTTGCGAGAATGTATTCAGAACCAGGGATCAAATATCCAAGTTTAAAGTTGTTACCGATGGCACCGGAGAGCAAAAACCTTTTCCAGCCACACGAAAAGAATTTTCAGTGTATCCAAAAGAAATTACTTCGCATAAATGTGGATTCGATGAGTCTACGTATACAACGTAGTGCCAACGCCTTGTGCAGTCTTAAGCGGTGCTACCAAACATGTTCATGGTAAGTAACATGTACAGCAGATACCATCTATACATACCTGTGGCTGGTTGCAAAGCTATCATGCAACAATGGGGACCATAAAGTTCAACGTGCATTAAGTGAACTGCTGCTTTCTGAATAGAGGCCACTTCTTTCTGATGACATAAGTATGATAGCTGCCATCAAGCCGATTTTCTACACATCAAATGGATTTCATCGCAGAACTAAACAAAACGGACATCATTCAAGGGCATTTGTAGATAGATGGAATGGAAAGACAGACTGGCTTGAAGAAACAACAGTAAACAGCAATATTGCGTTTCCAGAGCTTAGTGACAACAGAGTCACTACGAAGCAGATATTCAACCAAATGGGAAGAAAAAAAAAACTAACAATGAGAACGAAGTGGCTGAAGTACTGCATTTAGAGCAACATGCTGACACGAAAGAAGAGTACATAAAAAAAAGAACAATTGTGTTGAAGCAAGAACAGTTCAATTCAAGTAATAACAGCAACAAAAACTGCGGGCAAAAGGGCAACGCAAACATAAAACAAAATACAGCAATTATGACTAACGAAAAATGCGAGAGAAAGCAAAATGAATAAACTGACAAAAGGAGCTCCCAATAACATTGGCCATTAAAAATCACATCTTGATGATTCGAAATGGCTGGAAAAAAATGCCTCCAAACCAAAAGTAAATCCGGCACATCTTAAAACCTGACTCGTATACCGCTTGGAAGAAGGGACGACATCATCTTCACTCCTCGACTTCATTAAATCAGCGAACCTTTTTCATTTATTTAAGCATGCTCGTCATCCATCATTACATAAACTTTGATGGCCTGAGGCAACGATCATCGCTTCAAACAAACAAAAAAAAACCTTCCTTCTCCTAGGCAACTGTTGAAAAATCACTCGAAAGCATAGACACAGTTTTGTTTTCGAAGGGCAGAACTTTGACAAAAAGCTTAGTACCTCTAAACAGCTGTTTGAAAGAAGATGGGAACCTTTCTTTAGAAGCCATCATATTCACAACAGGGAGGCAGTCTAGCTTCCATTTTATCATAACCTCAACAAAGATAGTCGTAAGGTTAAAATGCAAACAACTCACTGAAACTAAACTTGACACGTGGAACAGGTGCCTTAACCAAAGCAGCTAGTATTATACATACTACAGCAGCTAAAAAAGGTGCTACCTCTAATCTCCTTCTTCTTGCTAATGGAAAACCATGTACGGCACATTTTAGTGGACGCTCGCATACTGACTCTGGTGACCTGCAAAACTATGCCCTGTCAGCTCTGCATTAATCTTCGGCTACTAGGACACGTGGTCAAGTTGCAACAAAAGATCGACGTGGCAAAAAAAAAGTGTCATACAAAGAGCTGACTCGACTACATGTAAATCTGACAGATCACAGTTGGCATATCAGATGGATCACACATAGCCACACACCAATTCTTCCCAGTTTGTGCCACAGAAGATGGGCTATGAGCACCGAAAAGCTTGTTGTCCTGTACGCGTTGACATGCAAATTAAGCTAATGCGAGGTTACAAACAAGAGTAGCTGTACACTACCATGAACAGCTTTCCTTGAAAAAACAGCTCGCACACAGTACTCAGTAGATTTGCGAAGTAGGAAAAAATGTCCCCAAACAGCGGAGCAAAATCTACCCTGCGAATCCTAGCAGCCTCAGGGGCCTTTGTTCAGCCACCGTCGACTATGACTTCCGGTACAAGCCAGAACCCTTCCTATGCTACGATAATGGTACAGATTGTGAAAACCGACTACTTGTATTTGCCAGTACAACTTGCTTGAAGTTGCTAGCCGAGAGCAGCACATGGTTCATGCATGGGAACTTCGATCTCGCATGCAAGGGATTCCTGCAGCTATTTTTTATTCTTGTACCACACAGCGAGGGCGTTGCATCAGTTGCTGACGCCTTCATGACAAGGAAAAATCAGGAAGCCTACGAAGAGCTGTGCAGGTTCCGTCGTGACCGGTGCGAACTCCTTGGATTGGTTCTGTACCCGGAACTTGTTATGTGCGACTTTGAAAGGGCGACCATGAATGCTGTCAAGGCAGTGTTTTGAGAAGGCGTTACCATAAAGGCGTGCTTTTTCCACTTGTGCCAAAGCACCTGGCGAAAAATTCAAGAGCTCTGTTTGGCGAACCTTTCTAGGCAAGACAAAGAATTCCGTGCATTCATGGGAACGCTGGACGTTCTTGCTTCCTTGCTGCTTAACGACATAGAAGACGGAATGCCAGTACTAAAAGGCTAAATGCCAGAATCTGCCCAAGAAATAGTAGACTACTCTGATACCACATATGTTCCCGGTTACAAGAGGATAAATTGAGCTACCAACATCGTAACCTTGCGGCGAACATCTCCCACCTATCCCCCTTCAATGTGGAGTGCCCACGCAGCAACTCTTGATGGAGGACACAGAACGAACAACCATGCAGAAGCTCAAAATAGAAGGCTGGAAAGCATGCTGGGCCACAGCCACCCAACCGCGTGGAAAAAGGTTGACGCCTTGCGTTCACAAGAAGCCACCGTGGCCATGAAGATAGAGCAGTGCCAAGTCGTCTTTGTCTTTGGTGTATTTCTTTGCTTCCAGCTGCATTTCTTCACCGTGATAACAAGGCTTGGACTGCGTTTCTTCTTAGCAAGCTGTAACAATGCCAGCTATATATAGAACGATTACCGAAGTCGGCACGGAAGCGACTAAACAACGGACAGATACGGGGCGTCCATGAAGAACAATGATGGTGGTGAAAGGGAGGTGGTCCAGAGCAAGTGCGTCTCTCGATCGTTCGGCGCTTCTGCGAATTCACCTTTAGAAGTGTTTTCCTTTGCATGAACTGTACTGCTTGCCAACGCGGTCCGGTATTACTTCATACTTCACGCCTTCGTCTGTTCTCAAATCCGAAGAAGAGTCTAATAAAGAGGGCGATTTTCTGTCAAGTGGGTTCCGGGAAAAAATTCTTTTCTTCACTTGGGGACATTTTTTCCTAGACGGTGCTTCCTCGGGGACCTTTTTTCGGGGACGTTTCTTTCTAGGAGGCGACCATATTTGCTTTTATGGATGCCCCCTTGAGTCACTTGATTCGTAAACACAGCACGTGAGAAGCGTGCTGCCGGCTTTACTCAAAGCGGATTTGCAACGCCTGAGCACGTGCACAAGTGCACGGAAAGCGAGCAGTCTGACAGCGCCGAGGTTGTGTTCTGCAGTGAAGTGACAATACAGGACAACACTGGCCGGCGCTGCGGAGCTCAACCTCGAATTCTTTTCCTAAACTAAAACAAAAAAGATACCTCGATAAAAAGTGCTGAAAAAAATAACAACAAAACGAGCTATTAGAGGAATAGTATTTTGCATTTTTGCAGTGAGCACGTCAGTAAATTTTCATCCGAATATGCAGCACACTACACTTTATTGCAACTTTGGTATTGTTTTTTTTTCTGGACATTATGCTGATTAATTTTGGTCTAAAGATTTGCGCCATGTAGTATATGTTATATCCAGCCTCTTAAGTTTTATATTACTACCGATTGTTGCGTGTACTTCTTTAAAACATCTCCAAAATGCAGCGGTTTGGGCTAGAAAAATGAACCACAAAAACATTACCTTCCGCAGGCAACGTCTTGACACATGATTCAAAAATGCTACTCATATACGTTATCCACGAAAAATCTGGACAGCAGAAGGGAAATAAAAATTTGATGTTGAATTTTTTACGAAGACGTATAGTTTTGCACAAGTCTGTAAAATTTGAAGGGGTGTCACATGACAGGAAATTTTTTTCCGCTAGATATCAGGGAAAATTGAACCACAAATTTCTTGAACTGTTGAATCTGAATTTTTTTTATGAATATCTGAGAGGATCGAGTGCAAACATTGGTGCGTTTGACATGGAATGACCCTTCAAAGATGTTTTAAGTAAAACTCTTGTTTGGGCGAGTTGGTTCATCTTTGAACGGCGCGAAGAAGAAGGCACAGAACAAAGGAACACTCTGCGCTCTGCATTTGTCGTGTGTGTTCCTTTGTTCTGTCCCGTCTTCTTCGCGCAAGTACTTACCCGTTCAAAGATTTTTTGCCACCCAAAGCTCTCGCACACAGCCTGAGACAGCGTTCTCGCATTCTTCGAAAAGGAATAGGGGAGGAAAGTTTTCTAAAGGATTTCCAGTGAATCCGAAATTTCCGCTGACACTAGGGCAGAATGGTACCGTCTTCTCACCAGCACTCTAGCTTATCCACAATGAAGAAGAGAGTGAACGTTCATTCTTCGCGTCCGCCTCACGCTCTCCCCTTTTGTGCGCAGAGCAGGGGTGCGAACGCAAGGAGCAAGTCAAGCAAGGTGGTGCTGGGGGGAAGACACCATTGTTCGCTTTCCTGGAAAACTAGTGCTTATGGCCCCGGTTCAGGTTGAGGAAAATTAAGGGCGCCTTCTCCTTCCCCTCTGCTTCCCGGAAAAGGGTACAATGGTAAGGGTCTGACCAATACCCCCTCCTACCAATACCTTTTGTGGGCAGAGCAGGAAGTGAAAACGCATTCTGGGAATGAAGATTTTTGGTTCGGAAATCAAATATTCATGTCATGTGCTGTGTGGAAACAAGTAAAGCAAGGAAAAGAAAAAAGCTGCATCAGCAGTCAACCGCACAATGCCGCAATTCTTGAAACATTTTTTTTTTCATTCTTGAAACATGTTTTTTTTTTTTTTCATACAGATGTTCAGTGAGCCTGTAGGTACCTGGCCCCCCCAGAAAAATAAAAAAGCACCACAACGGCATGCCACCTAAAATGCAGCCAGGAAAAATTTCAAGCAGCCCAACTTAACTACATATAACCCATTAGGACAATACTAGGTGGAAGCAAGAGACCCGCTGGCTTTTTCTAGCCACTGCCCCCGAGGTAAAGTGACCTGCCTGGGTTCCCCGCTGTGTGGTTAACAATAGGTCACAGTGAGATCGCGGGAATCCCACTGAACGAGTCACCGGAAGTTGGGGGTGACAATGGGTCGTCGTCGCTCAAGGGCAGGAGGAAGCAGGGCATAGGCGAAGAGAGCCATGACAACTAGTCGAAAGGGAAAGGGCAGCAGCCTTAGCCAATGGGGTGCGTCATTGCGTTGCGGCCCTCATGGCAGAAGGTATATAAAGCGTGCGTACGGGTCGCACCGTCGCAGGTTTTGCGTGTTCGTGCCATTTCGTGCAGCAGTCGTGGAGATTGTGCGACAGTGTTCCGAGCCCGTTAACCCCGATAATCGAAGATTACGCTGTATCCGGGGACGACTGCAAGGAACGCACAAGCCATGAGTACGCTCGAGCATCCGCGACCTCTGCGTGCAAGCTGCAGTTCAGACTACCTGCCGTCACGTGTTGCGATTCTCGCTAACGCAGGCGTGCTGTCGGACAGGCCTCCAACTGTACCTGAGGAGTCCAGCTGCTCTGTCAATGAACGTGCTGCCTGCATTCCGGCCGAGATCGACGACATCTGTGACCTGTTGAAGGAAAAGGTAGCCAGCATAGAAAAGAACTTCAAAGAACAGGTGGACTTGCTCATCGGAATCCTGCACGCCGCGAAGATAGGCTGAGCAACGCCACGCGAATGAAGATCCACGAGGTGATTCAACTGCGGTATATGGGATGGAAGCTCGACGACGTCGGCCAGAAGTTTGGAGGCCCGGAGAGCAACGATTCAAGGAACGTAGCTGCCCTCCTGATGTCCAGACCTCGACAGCGGAGAGGCATCGCGCCGGCAGTTCCACCACCGCATGCGCCGCCGCAGCCTCGAGAGCCATCGAGAACCGAGTCCGTTAATGACGTGAGTTGCAGAATTCCTAAGGACGAAATGGCTATCTGCGACCTCGGTGGAGGAGTCCCAAGATTCCAGACCTGCCGTCGGGATGATTCTCACATTTCAGAATATGTCAGCACTGTTACTGTTGGCGGAGATGCTATCCACATTGCCGCACTAATTGCTGCTCTTGCTGAGAGTGCAGCTCAAGCAGTAGTGGAGTTGTTTTCCAAGCTCTTCTGAAATTCTGACGGCGAAGTGGCATCGACCGCCCCATGCATTTGGAAACAACGCTGCCCTGTAAGCAGGACCCGCGCTTCAAGGCCCGACACCACGAAGAGCTTCTCGGTGAAGCATGTGTGACATCAAGGCTAAGAACTGGCTCTCAAGCTGAAGCATCAAAGTACTGTACATTCCTATACTAATAAATGTTTCGCTGTGTGAATACGAGGCTTTGTTGTTTTTCTGCTATTAGTGCAAACCTCTCATCTTTTGCTTTCCAGTGAGTCTATGCGGGCTAAATAGATTAGTGGGCAACGCTACATTTGGGGCTTTGAGGAGAACCGCAGTGGAGGGCTTTATAATTTTTTTCATGAGTTCGCAGATCATAGTACTGCAAATATTTTTGTATTTTGCCTTCACAGTACGGCTAAAAACTGGTTAGAAAGTGGTTGCTGTGTCTGGCATTATTGAACCTGTAAACTCGTTCTCAGCAGCCAAACGCTGCAGACACATAGCCATCATGGCAGGTGAATAAGAAAAGGTTTACTAATCCTGTATTGCTAGCTGGAGCACAGAATGGACAATTGCGAAGGCAATCCAACTCATTAGCTAGCATTTGAAGTCCGGCTAGCAAAGCTTACGGCTATGGCTATCGGGTGGTACGCAACTGCACTAATCAGCCAGTCGGGGAGGCTGCGCTTCGATGGAAGCGAAATGCAAAAATGCCCATGTGCTCGTACAAAGGCTGAAATTCTAGCAGACGTGCGCTGGTATGGTGGAGCCAGCAGCGACCGCATCGCCAGCGCCCCCGCACGGCACAACCCGCGTTAACTGGAAGGCCAGTGCGTTTCCGTCAACCGGTCCGCAAAGCAGACACGCAGTGAGATCGTTGCGAGAATGGCACCTCGGCGGGAGACCTGCTTTTAAGCGGATGTGTGCAATGTTCGAAATTACAGACCTTTCCCCGCTGAAAACGTGAAGGCGGGAAATGGAGCATACATTGGACACAAGAGAGATGTTCTTGTACAAAAAGATCTTGATGAGATAATCGAAATTGCCCTCACTACAAAAAGACTGGCAGCAGTTCAACGGTTTGTTTTCGTTTGGATTGCTTTTATTTATGTTCCTGAGCAGAAGTTATGAATCGTTCATGAAGGTGGTTCATGAGCAGTTGGACAGCACACCACATAAAAACAAGAACTGCCATCTTCCAGTATTTAGGCATGTCCTTCGTCACCAAGGATGTTCTGTAGTGCTGCAACTTTTTACGGTAAGCTTCGTGGCCTGCTTAATGTATTTGGCCACTGCAAATGTGTTGTACAGCGGTTTAAACTGATCACTAAACCCTGTCAGCTTCTTTACAAGTCTTTTTTCCCAACCAAAAGGTCTCGTTCCCCGAAAGCACTCGTATTATTCGAAGAACCGAAAAAAGGCAAGTTCCTCCTTCTATGTTAACTCAGGAATGTTTCCAGTATACTGCAAGATGACTCAGGGAGTGGTGTCCAAAGGGTACATGGGTTGACTCCACCCATTTATCAGCAAAATACAGGGTGAAGGGTATAGTCCAGCGCCTTGCTTTTCCAGAATGACTGGTTTTGGGCCATTCTTCAGGCTTCAGCCTTGAAGAGCTACTCGCAAATGTGAATGCGCCGTAAAGAGACGCCTGGCGCTTTTCGTTTCCGCCAAGACTGCGAGAGTGTCATACGGGAAGGAGATCTTTCACGGGAAAACAAACCTTGCAAAGAAAGTGGCTTACAAATTTCCCCAAGTGGTTCATAAAATTTGCAGTAGTAGTGTCTTTGCAAGATGCGATGCAGTTCTGTTCAAACTTCCACATGACGATGCAGGAAAGAAGAAGGAAAAAATAGCTACACAGTATTTGGAGCTGGCACGTGGGACAACAATTCACAAAGTAACTTCAGTACAAACCTAATGATGGCATGCTACATCTAGTTTCTATTGGTTTCAGGTTGGGCTGTTCACCGATTCTGAGCAACCATGGCTGTGTTGCAGTCCCGACGGCAGTGTGACATCGGGCGGCACATCTCAATTATTGAAATTAAGGGTCCTTACTGTCTAAGGAACAAGTGTCTGATTGACCCAGACAAAGAAATCAGCTATGTGCCATCCATTATATGAATGGACACTTACAGTTGCGTAAAACCCATTTATACTACACGCAGGTAACATGATAATGCTGTATGCCCTGGGAATCGACACGGCTTTACTTTGTGTTTATTGTCCTCAGAGATGCATAGCTGTAACAATCAAACAGGACGAAGCATTTCTTGCCGAGTATATACAAAAGTTAGAGGACTCTTATTTCAGCTATTTCCTGAAATCACTGATTAAATGAATGCCCAACGGCATTTTGTAAATAATGTACAAAGCTCCCCCTGTCCTTTCATGCTATCGCTATCGCTGTCTGCAAACTGAACGAGAGTTGCATCACGGCCACGCTCGATCCAGGTGGCCGTGGTTGCATCCACCTTTCGCCCCTTCTGTTAACCAGATGGCGCCGCGCGCTCTCCCCAAACTGCAGCTTATGTGCAGATTCATATATATCGCCCTTTGTTCTCGTGTTTTACTCTTTTTGTAAATGGAGAGGGGGACCATTGGGAGATATTTTGAGTTAAGTTTCGGGTAAAAATTGCAATATTCAGCAAAAACCTCCATACTTTGGATTTTTGAAGGGACACTGAAATTATTCCGATGGGGGCATTCTAGTGCAACAGATCTGTAGAGGTGGCCTTTGCCAAGTTTGAAAGCTCTGCGTGGACCCTATAATTTTTTTTTTAAATCTCTACTCGCAATAGCTCACAACCGATTAGGGACACACCTCAGCAAGCCGCGTCCCAAAACCCAATGACGTCAGTAGGCATTCGGCCAGTTTGGAGGCTCGCCCAGACTGCCCACTGACGTCATCGGAGTGGGGGACACGCACGGAGGAAAAAAAATCACGAGACATCGCCCGGCGATAGCCTTGAAGCCTATTCATAAAAAGTAAAAAGGAGAGAGTGTCCATCCGTATCACGAAACCCCACCTAGCGGAAAGTCTATGTGGCCTTGGATCACGCCACGTGGTAGCGTACGGTAATATGTATGCCCGCTGCGCGGAGCAGCGCGGCAAACAAACTATCAACCTCTTTGCTGTAGACGTCCGCACCACGGGCTGTGCAGACGCTCACACTAAAACATACCAACGCCGAAACATCAGGGTAGAGTGCCTAATTAGGGAGGGAGCGGCTTCACGTGCACTTGGCGAGCGAAGGCTGGCCGCTTGGCGTCGCGCTCTCTCCTTAGTATTCTTTTCCTCCACATGTAGGGACGTGGCGCGGCGAGTTCTCGCCCTAATGGGGTGCGAGCTATTGCGGACAGCAATTTTTAAAAATTATTTCTAAATTATAGAGTCCACGCAGAGCTTTCAAACTTGACTCGAATACCCGCAAAGGCCACCTCTACAGATATGTTGCAATAGAATATGCCCATCGAAATCATTTCAGGGTCACTTTAACGGGAACACAATATTTGTGGAGCGAATTTATGTGTGAATAAGTTTGCGGGGATAGGGTAGCCTCGTCTGGCACATGTCAGGGTTAACTGGAGAGATATAGGAGAGGCCTTTGTCCTGCAGTGGGTGTAGTCAGGCTGATGATGATGATGTGCTCGCTATCGGTCATGAAAAATGTGCTATGTCAAGCCCATGGTGGGCTTTCGCAGGATCGAGGCGCTGTTAAACACTCCCCATCTGGGTGAGTTCAAGCTTCGAAATGGCTTTTGTGAAGCGTACGAAATATCATGCACGTTGTTGGAGGAATGTGCCTGCCACCCTACAATGAATGCAGCGCATTAACTACTCAGTAACTGGTACGATCTATTGGGACACTGTTGACAAGCGCATGCAAGCCCTAAAATGGTGTGTTGTGTTGTGCTAGGTTCAGTGCCGCACAAGTTTAAGACTATCATGCGACAAGCTCAAGATAATAGTAGAATGTTTTTTTCTCGGAAATTTTGTAAAAAATAGTGTAGCTCAACGATGGTATAAAGGGCTTAAAGAGGCTCTAATAAAGTTTGCATCTTCATGCCTTTCCCTCTTTTCTCATCACTTTTCGCACGCTGGAAGGTCGGCGCTCCTCAGCCGGCCCCACCTCCGGGGGCGGAGCTTACCGACTCCGCCGAGGCTACGCGGTGCATTGGCCGCGGCCGTGGTAGCTGCCTGATGTCTGAAAGAATCTAACCAGTAGTCATCTCACGGTGGAAGCGAGCATTTAAAAAGTCACCGGTAAGGGCTCGCCAACTTTCGCGCGTGATTGTGTGTTCTCTGCTGCATGTAGAAAGGTAGTATTTGAATCAGGTGCTCAGAACAACAAAATGTAGTGATTGAGAGTTGATGTGGTCTCCTCGGAAGGTGTTTCAGAGCCTCTTTAATTAAAAGTTATTTCGTAATACCTTGATCACTAAAGGGCAAGCATTTTATAAATGACACAAGCTTAAAGAACGTTGGATAACCTCAGCGGCCATCCTTGGATCTCAGGCAATAAACCTCCTTCCCAGGAAGGAGAAAGGGGCTGAGGTTCTGTTTGTTATAATAAATTGACTACATTTTATATAATCTACAGTTCGTGCATGGGCGTCCGAAAGGGGGGGGGGGGGGGGCAAGGGGGGCGGTCGACCCCAACCCTGGAATTATGGATATTATTTATGCACTAGCAGAAAACAACTACCCAGCTTGGTTAGCACGCTTAGGTGATATTAAGTTGTCAGATTTCGCTTATTGAGTTGTTTCTTCATTAGTTAAATCTAATGTTTGTTCTCCAAGCCTAGCACTTTGCTGCCTCTAATTTTTGTTTCATGCGCTCAGTTTAGACCACAAATAGTTCCTTTTTGGTGCTAACCTATACCGCCTCCCCCATGCCCGGCCATCAGATGCACCCCTCTGCAAAAAGTTCTGCGGACGCCCTTGAGTTTGTTTAAAACTTCTGCTCCGTTTAAAAATTTAAAAGTACGTGACGTCAACAAGAGCATCTTCACCTAAGAGCAGTGTTGAATGGAATGGCTTGAGTTCATTGTAAAACACAGCAAAATATTTTCAGAGCGGAAGCTCTACCACAAGGTCATGTCGCTCCGGAGAATGACCTTCAAGCGGCGGAGCGGGGACGTGGCTGTGGCACATCCCTTCAGCATCATAATTTCGATAATAAGTACAGTCAGACAGGTTGGGAGGAATTGGGGAGAGGCGATCGACGCCAATGGCGGTAGCGCATTAACCAAGCCGTCGACGCGAGAGCGAAATTCCTGGCAGAGGGTGACGGCGCCGAGAAAGGGTGTAGGCGCCGCAGCTTACCCGCCGAAGTGGCTCACGCTCGTCTACTGATCCGGAGTACCCTGGTTCGAATCCGATCGCGGCGGCCGCGTTTCGATGGAGGCGAAACGCAAAAGGCGCCCGTGTGCTGTGCGATGTCAGCGCACGTTAAAGATCCTCAGGTGGTCGAAATTATTCCGGAGACCTCCACAACGGCATCTCTTTCAATCCCACCTTCCTCCCTCTTGCGCAAGCCTTCCAGCGTTCTGTAGAACAATATTTTCATAAGCTTCTTTTATTGCGAAAGGAATACTACGCCAGGTCTAACCGCTCGTCGCGTGGTCCGTGGACCCCCCTGCTCCTCTAGGAGCCGCCGCCGCGCCTATCAGATGGAGTGACGTCCGCCTCTCCGTTGCTATGGCGACGCGTGACGTCAGCTTGCTTTCCGCACGGAAGCCAGGAGGAGCTGGTCGTGCCGCGCTCCTCGAGGAGACTCGCCATGGAAGTCACCGACGAAGAGTGTATATCTGAATCTAGTTGCTGTACTGCTTCTATTCCTTTCGCAACCAACCAGGCTTAACCAGAGCTAAACCACAGCAATTTTTTGCCGTGTGTCGCCATCACACGACCAACTGCCTTTACGCTAGCGCTGTCCTAGATGGCACACATATTTAACTGTGTCATTTTAAAGGTGAAACAAGCTTGCAAAGACAATATCGTAAGAATTTGCCTGCCAAAGCAGTGACAGAAACAACTGCTTGCGTGCATGGTTATGAAGCGTTCTTTTCTACCTTAGTGAGCGGGTGAAAAGCTTTTGTACTGAAGTTAGCTTATTATGTTGTGACCATTGTGTTCGCCAAGCTTATAAAAGAATATGGGTAGAATTATCTAACAAACTCTCTATGCGAATGCAGTTCGCCAGGGAACGAATCGCCCCGCCATCTAATCGACCAAGTGAGATGGATGAATGGTAAGAGTCCTTTTTGAAACGGGGCAGTGGGGGGCACTACAAGGCCCAGAAATGTATTTTTCTTTCTTTAAACTTTTTCTTCCATAAACACAATTTCTGAACATGTTGGCTTCAAATCGCGCGCACTTTGTTGCAGCAACATCTAAAAAATGGCAAATGAACATATCTTCAAATGCTTTCACAATCATTAAATGATTCTGTGAGCACGACACTCAACCAAGAAACATTCAAGCGTTGTGCCATTTGAATAAAAAAGATTACAGATTTCAATATTCACTTAAGCAAGTAATAGCACTGGAGGACAGATCTAGTACAAACAAAAACGAGACACTGAAGAACAGGATAACACAAGTTGGTTTATTATGACAACTACTGTAACATACAAGACTTAACAGACTGTTCAGTTCACGAGCACGCACAGCTAAATTCACAAGAATGAAGACTAGAGCTACCCCCTCTGAACAAACAGCGCCAGCCGCCACACAATCACAGCAGCGGACAAGGAAGCATGTGCACATCTCGCTTTTTTGCTCAAGCTTGTCTTTGGTGGGCACCTTGCTTTTTGCATGAGCGTTCTTTGGGAGAATGTATTCAGAACCAGGGATCACCAATCCAAGTTTAAAGTTGTTAAGGAAAGCACCGGAGAGCAAAGAAATAAAACCCTTTTCCAGCCACATGAAAAGAATGTTCAGTGTATCCAAAACAATTTACTACACATAAATGTGTATCGATGAGTCCACATACACAATGTAGTGCCAATGTGTTATACAGTCTTGTGCGACGCTACCAAACATGCCCATTGTAAGTAACATGAACAGGTAGTACAGCAGAAACCATCTACCATACGTGCGGCTTGGTTGCAAAAGCGATTAAATGTCTTCCAACACCCAGTAATTATTCAGCCCTTTTTATAGAAAACAGCGACACAAATGCCTGCAACAATGGTGACCATAAAGTTTGGGGTACATGAAGTCAACTGCTGCTTTCTGAATAAAGGTCACCTTTTTCTGATGACATAACTATTATAGTTGTCATCAAGCCGATTTTCAACACATCAACTGGATTTCATCGCAGAACTCAACAAAACGGACATCATTCAAGGGAATTTGTAGATGCATGCAATGGAAAGACAGACTGGCATGAAGAAATAACAGTAAATAGCAGCATTAGGTTTCCAGTGCTTAGTGACAACAGAGTAACTAACAAGCAGATACTCAACCAAATGCGAAGAAAAAAAACCAACAATGACAACGAAGTGGCTGAAGTACTGCATTTAGAGCAACAGAGCAACTTGCGTGATTGTGGATTCTCTGCTACGTGTAGAAAGGTAGTATTTGAATCACGTGCTGAGGAGAACAATATGTAGTGATTGAGAGTTGATGTGCTCTCCTTGGAAGGTGTTTCGGAACCTCTTTAATTAAAAGTTATTTCGTACTACCTAGTGATCACAAAGGACAAACATTTTATAAATGGCACAAGCTTAAAGGACGTTGGGTAACCTCAGCGGCCATCCTTGGCTGGCCAAGGATCTTAGGCAATCAACCTTCTTCCCAGGAAGGAGAAAGTCTCTGAGGTTCTGTTTGTTTAATAAATTGACTACATTTTATCTCATATAGAAAAATCCTGAGATCCTTGGCTGGCCAAGGATCTTAGGCAATCAACCTTCTTCCCAGGAAGGAGAAAGTCGCTGAGGTTCTGTTTGTTTAATAAATTGACTACATTTTATCTCATATACAAAAATCCTGAGATCCTTGGCTGGCCAAAGATCTTACGCAATCAACCTTCTTCCCAGGAAGGAGAAAGTCGCTGAGGTTCTGTTTGTTTAATAAATTGACTACATTTTATCTCATATACAAAAATCCTGAGATCCTTGGCTGGCCAAAGATCTTACGCAATCAACCTTCTTTTCAGGAAGGAGAAAGTCGCTGAGGTTCTGTTTGTTTAATAAATTGACTACATTTTATCTCATATAAAAAGATCCTGAGATCCTTGGCTGGCCAAGAATCTTAGGCAATCAACCTTCTTCCCAGGAAGGAGAACGTCGCTGAGGTTCTGCTTGTTTAATAAATTGACTACATTTCATCTCATATACAAAAATCTTGAGATCCTTGGCTGGGCAAGGATCTTAGGCAATCAACCTTCTTCCCAGGAAGGAGAAAGTCGCTGAGGTTCTGTTTGTTTAATAAATTGACTACATTTTATCTCATATACAAAAATCTTGAGATACTTGGCTGGGCAAGGATCTTAGGCAATCAACCTTCTTCCCAGGAAGGAGAAAGTCGCTGAGGTTCTGTTTGTTTAATAAATTGACTACATTTTATCTCATATACAAAAATCTTGAGATCCTTGGCTGGGCAAGGATCTTAGGCAATCAACCTTCTTCCCAGGAAGAAGAAAGTCGCTGAGGTTCTGTTCGTTTTAATAAATTGACTACATTTTATCTATGCACAGTTTGTTTAAAACTTCTGTTCCGTTTAAAAATTTAAAAACACGTGACGTCAAGAAGAGCATCTTCACCTAAGAGCAGTGTTGAATGGAATGGCTCGAGTTCATTGTAAAACACAGCAAAATATTTTTAGAGCGGAAGTTCTACCACAAGGTCATGTCGCTCCGAAGAATGACCTTCAAGCGGCGGAGCGGGGGTGTGGCGAAGCACATCCCTTCAGCTTTATAATTTCGATAATAAGTGCAGTCAGACAGGTTGGGAGGAAGAGGGTAGAGGCGACCGACTAGCTGCCGCACGCCAATGGCGGTAGCGCATTAATCAAGCCTTCGACGCGAGATCGAAATTCCTGGCAGTGGGTGCCGGCACCGAGAAAGGGTGTAGGCGCCGCAGTTCCGCCGCAGTGGCTCACGCTCGTCTACTCATCCGGAGTACCCTGGTTTGAATCCGATCGCGGCGGCCGCGTTTCGATGGAGGCAAAACGCAAAAGGCGCCCGTGTGCTGTGCGATGTCAGCGCACGTTAAAGATCCTACAAGGCCCAGAAATTTATTTTTCTTTCTTTAAACTTTTTCTTCAATAAACACCGTTTCCGAACATGTTGGCTTAAAATCACGTGCACTTTGTTGCAGCAACACCTAAAAAAATGAACATATCTTCAAGTGCTTTCACAATTATTAAATGATTCTGTGAGCATGACATTCAACCAAGAAACATCCAAGCGTTGTGAAATTTGAAAAAAATAAATAAATATTTAAATATTCACTTAAGCAAGTAATAACACTGGAGGACAGATCTTATACAAACAAAAACGAGAAACTGAAGAACAGGATAACACAAGTTAGTTTATTATTGACGACTACTGCAACGTACAAGACTTAACAGACTGTTCAGTTCACGAGCACGCACAGCTAAATTCACAGGAATGAAGACTAGAGCGGCCCCTCTGAACACGCAGTGTAAGCCGCCACGCTTGCTTCTGGTGGGCACCTTGCTTTCTGCACGAGCATTTTGCGAGAATGTATTCAGAACCAGGGATCGAATATCCAAGTTTAAAGTTGTTACCGAGGGTACCGGAGAGCAAAAACCTTTTCCAGCCACACGAAAAGAATTTTCAGTGTATCCAAAAGAAATTACTTCGCATAAATGTGTATTCGATGAGTCTACGTATACAACGTAGTGCCAACGCCTTGTGCAGTCTTATGCGGTGCTACCAAACATGTTCATGGTAAGTAACATGTACAGCAGATACCGTCTATACATACCTGTGGCTGGTTGCAAAGCTACCATGCAACAATGGGGACCATAAAGTTCAACGTGCATTAAGTGAACTGCTGCTTTCTGAATCAAGGCCACTTCTTTCTGATGACATAAGTATGATAGCTGCCATCAAGCCGATTTTCTACACATCAAGTGGATTTCATCGCAGAACTAAACAAAACGGACATCAGTCAAGGGCATTTGTAGATAGATGGCATGGAAAGACAGACTGGCATGAAGAAACAACAGTAAACAGCAATATTGCGTTTCCAGAGCTTAGTGACAACAGAGTCACTACGAAGCAGATACTCAACCAAATGGGAAGAAAAAAAAACTAACAATGACAACGAAGTGGCTGAAGTACTGCATTTAGAGCAACATGCCGACACGAAAGAAGAGTACATAAAAAAAGAACAATTGTGTTGAAGCAAGAACAGTTCAATTCAAGTAATAACAGCAACAAAAACTGCGGGCAAAATGGCAACGCAAACATAAAAAAAAATACAGCAATTATGACTAACGAAAAATGCGAGAGAAAGCAAAATGAATAAACTGACAAAAGGAGCTCCCAATAACATTGGCCATTAAAAATCACATCTTGATGATTCGAAATGGCTGGAAAAAAATACCTCCAAACCAAAAGTAAATCCGGCGCATGTTAAAACCTGACTCGTATACCGCTTGGAAGAAGGGACGACATCATCTTCACTCCTCCACTTCATTAAATCAGCGAAGCTTTTTCATTTATTTAAGCATGCTCGTCATCCATCATTACACAAACTTTGATGGCCTGAGGCAACGAACATCGCTTCAAACGAACAAAAAAAAACCTTCCTTCTCCTAGGAAACTGTTGAAAAATCACTCGAAAGCATGCACACAGCTTTGTTTTCGAAGGGCAGAACTTTGACAGAAAGCTTAGTACCTCTAAACAGCAGTTTGAAAGAAGGTGGGAACCTTTCTCTAGAAGCCATTATATTCACAACAGGGAGGCAGTCTAGCTTCCATTTTATCATAACCTCAACAAAGATAGTCGTAAGGTTAAAATGCAAACAACTCACTGAATCTAAACTTGACACGTGGAACAGGTGCCTTAACCAAAGCAGCTAGTATTATACATACAACAGCAGCTAAAAAAGGTGCTACCTCTGCACCTTCTTCTTGCTAATGGAAAACCATGTACGGCACATTTTAGTGGACGCTCGCATACTGACTCTGGTGACCTGCAAAACTATGCCCTGTCAGCTCTGCATTAATCTTCAGCTACTAGGACACGTGGTCAAGTTGCAACAAAAGATCGACGTGGCAAAAAAAAATGTCATACAAAGAGCTGACTCGACTACATGTAAATCTGACAGATCACAGTTGACATATCAGATGGATCACACATAGCCACACACCAATTCTTCCCAGTTTGTGCCACAGAAGATGGGCTATGAGCACCGAAAAGCTTGTTGTCTTGTACGCGTTGACATGCAAATTTAGCTAATGCGAGGTTACAAACAAGAGTAGCTGTACACTACCATGAACAGCTTTCCTTGAAAAAACAGCTCGCACACAGTACACAGTACATTTGCGAAGTAGGAAAAAATGTCCCCAAACAGCGGAGCAAAATCTACCCAGCGAATCCTAGCAGCCTCAGGGGCCTTTGTTCAGCCACCGTCGACTATGACTTCCGGTACAAGCCAGAACCCTTCCTATGCTACGATAATGGTACAGATTGTGAAAACCGACTACTTGTATTTGCCAGTACAACTTGCTTGAAGTTGCTAGCCGAGAGCAGCACATGGTTCATGCATGGGAACTTCGATCTCGCATGCAAGGGATTCCTGCAGCTATTTTTTATTCTTGTACCACACAGCGAGGGCGTTGCATCAGTTGCTTACGCCTTCATGACAAGGAAAAATCAGGAAGCCTACGAAGACCTGTGCAGGTTCCGTCGTGACCGGTGCGAACTCCTTGGATTGGTTCTGTACCCGGAACTTGTTATGTGCGACTTTGAAAGGGCGACCATGAATGCTGTCAAGGCAGTGTTTTGAGAAGGCGTTACCATAAAGGCGTGCTTTTTCCACTTGTGCCAAAGCACCTGGCAAAAAATTCAAGAGCTCTGTTTGGCGAACCTTTCTAGGCAAGACAAAGAATTCCGTGCATTCATGGGAACGCTGGACGTTCTTGCTTTCTTGCTGCTTAACGACATAGAAGACGGAATGCCAGTACTGAAAGGCTAAATGCCAGAATCTGCCCAAGAAATAGTAGACTACTCTGATACCACATATGTTCCCGGTTACAAGAGGATAAATTGAGCTACCAACATCGTAACCTTGCGGCGAACATCTCCCACCTATCCCCCTTCAATGTGGAGTGCCCACGCAGCAACTCTTGATGGAGGACACAGAACGAACAACCATGCAAAAGCTCAAAATAGAAGGCTGGAAAGCATGCTGGGCCACAGCCACCCAACCGCGTGGAAAAAGGTTGACGCCTTGCGTTCACTAGAAGCCACCGTGGCCATGAAGATAGAGCTGTGCCAAGTCGTCTTTGTCTTTGGTGTATTTCTTTGCTTCCAGCTGCATTTCTTCACCGTGATAACAAGGCTTGGACTGCGTTTCTTCTTAGCAAGCTGTAACAATGCAAGCTATGTATACAACGATTACCGAAGTCGGCACGGAAGCGACTAAACAACGGACAGATACGGGGCGTCCATGAAGAACAATGATGGTGGTGAAAGGGAGGTGGTCCAGAGCAAGTGCGTCTCTCGATCGTTCGGCGCTTCTGCGAATTCACCTTTAGAAGTGTTTTCCTTTGCATGAACTGTACTGCTTGCCAACGCGGTCCGGTATTACATCATACTTCACGCCTTCGTCTGTTCTCAAGTCCGAAGAAGAGTCTAATAAAGAGGGCGATTTTCTCTCAAGTGGGTTCCCGGAAAAAATTCTTTTCTTCACTTGGGGACATTTTTTCCTAGACGGTGCTTCCTCGGCGACCTTTTTTCGGGGACGTTTCTTTCTAGGAGGCGACCATATTTGCTTTTATGGATGCCCCCTTGAGTCACTTGAATCGTAAACACAGCACGTGAGAAGCGTGCTGCCGGCTTTACTCAAAGCGGATTTGCAACGCCTGAGCACGTGCACAAGTGCACGGAAAGAGAGCAGTCTGACAGCGCCGAGGTTGTGTTCTGCAGTGAAGTGACAATACAGGACAACACTGGCCGGCGCTGCGGAGCTCAACCTCAAATTCTTTTCCTAAACTAAAACAAAAAAAAATACCTCGATAAAAAGTGCTGAAAAAAATAACAACAAAACGAGCTATTAGAGGAATAGTATTTTGCATTTTTGCAGTGAGCACGTCAGTAAATTTTCATCCGAATATGCAGCACACTACACTTTATTGCAACTTTGGTATTGTTTTTTTTTCTGGACATTATGCTGATTAATTTTAGTCTAAAGATTTGCGCCATGTAGTATATGTTATATCCAGCCTCTTAAGTTTTATATTACTACCGATTGTTGCGTGGACTTCTTTAAAACATTTCCAAAATGCAGCGGTTTGGGCTAGAAAAATGAACCACAAAAACATTACCTTGCGCAGGCAACGTCTTGACACATGATTCAAAAATGCTACTCATATACGTTATCCACGAAAAATCTGGACAGCAAAAGGGAAATAAAAATTTGATGTTGAATTTTTTACGAAGACATATAGTTTTGCACAAGTCTGTAAAATTTGAAGGGGTGTCACATGACAGGAAATTTTTTTCCGCTAGATATCAGGGAAAATTGAACCACAAATTTCTTGAACTGTTGAATCTGAATTTTTTTTATGAATATCTGAGAGGATCGAGCGCAAACATTGGTGCGTTTGACATGGAATGACCCTTCAAAGATGTTTTAAGTAAAACTCTTGTTTGGGCGAGTTGGTTCATCTTTGAACGGCGCGAAGAAGACGGCACAGAACAAAGGAACACTCTGCGCTCTGCATTTGTCGTGTGTGTTCCTTTGTTCTGTCCCGTCTTCTTCGCGCAAGTACTTACCCGTTCAAAGATGTTTTGCCACCCAAAGCTCTCGCACACAGCCTGAGACAGCGTTCTCGCATTCTTTGAAAAGGAATAGGGGAGGAAAGTTTTCCAAAGGATTTTCAGTGAATCCGAAATTTCCGCTGACACTAGGGCAGAATGGTACCCGTTCGCTTTCTCTCTTGCCACCTCGCTCCATTGGTCGTGTGTCGTCCCCGCTGGCGGTGACGTCACCTCAGGGAGGCGGGAACACGGATTTTGTGTACGTCACGAGACATGTCAATTAAGTGAAAGAGAACGCGTTCGGTCGCTGTGTGCGGAACTCTGAAAGTGGCGTTCGCTTCAGCACATGGAGAGACATTCCGGTACCTCCCGCCGCCCCGCTGTTGTTCGCGGTGCTCAGCGAATGTGATCGGCGGCCCCGGCGGTCGCGCGTGCATGACAATCCTTTCGACATGCTTGACGATGCTTTCCGAAGGCACTTCAAGCTGTCGAAGCTACTTGTACGCCAGCTATGCGAAGAGCTCAAACCCCACCTTGGACCAACGAGGAAAAGTGCGCTCACAACAGAGCGCCAAGTACTCTGCGCGCTACGGTTCTTCTGTACCGGAGGCTTAAGGGCACAGGGTAAGGTAAAATTAGAAAAAAAATCGTTTTTTTTTCTTTTGCAATTTGAGAAGTTCAATTCATTCTACACATGTTTCATGAGCGCACTTTCCTCAGAAAGCCATATTTCGGGCTGAAAAACACTTTTTCCGAAACCAAGTAGTCAGCGGCCACGCCCCCTTTCCTGATATGCTCCACATTTATCTCCAATTTTTTCAACCAAAAAGTCCACCACCTGATTTCAAAGCTTGTCTGAAATCAGCTACATACAAAAAATTGTTTGGCAACTGTTATTCAGCTGTCTTTATTAGCCAAGACAATCCTGAGACGGTGCGCACGTTGTTTGCACGTTTCTGCAACCTTCATGCAGCTGCGTCCGAGTGCTTTCCCTTCCGATAAGTATTGTACTTTGTGCCGGTGTTGGTTGTTGTTGATAAGTTGAGATACCGAGGGCAAAGAAGGCCTTCGTCAGGCGTGAATTTCACGGCAACCTTTACACTCATGGTGAAAAAGCAAAAGGATGTCGCGACCTAATGAGACGCCGAACGC
Source organism: Amblyomma mixtum (assembly GCF_055824585.1). Taxonomy (NCBI): domain Eukaryota; kingdom Metazoa; phylum Arthropoda; class Arachnida; order Ixodida; family Ixodidae; genus Amblyomma; species Amblyomma mixtum. Next base: position 50,963,365 of record NC_143013.1, read on the forward strand.
CCAACGCGCCAGCTCCTCGTCATCGAAGCTTTCAAGACTTTCTGTGCGCTTCGAGGAAGAGGATGTGCCACAGAGCGGTACCGAATATGCCTTAATGGACATAGACGGCATTTGTGCCGCAATTACACAGAGTTGTGTGTGTAGACAGTGCGGTGGAAGTGTTGAGATCATCGAAATTGTTACAAAGCGCGCGTGTTTGTTAGGTTTCGGACCCTCAGAATGGTAGCACTGGACGCTGTTATTTCATTTAATGATAGTAGCATCGCCCGGGACAATGTTTTGAAGGCGTGTGGATTGAACCCAGGGCGCAACCCCATCAAGTGGCTGAGGGAACCTGACCACAAGCGTATGTACTTTGCGCACCGAGCAACAAGACAGCTCACAAAAGAGACCCGGCAAGCATAGCGACAAGCCCAAAGGCGAAAAATTGACTGCGAGAGTGACTACGAAGCAGGGGGCTATTAACCCAATTACTATTAATGTGTTTGTGCGAATAAAAAATTGTTTTTCACATCTTTTTTCACTTTAGGCTCAATTATCTCAGAACTGTGTTTTTTCTTACAAAGGTACCATTATTTCCAATGTCTTTTAAGACAGACAGCTGATTTTCTTTTGAAATCGTCTACATAGGTGTTGTCAACTACTGAACTAGAATTAACAAATTTCACTCAGGAGTTTTTCCGTTATGAATTTTGAAATGCCCTAAGAAAGCCGAAGTTTATGTACTACAGGTAGAAATTTCGTTAAAAATCAAATTTTCAACACATTTCAATTATTCTAGTTCAGTAAAAAGTGCACAAAATTTGGAACAAAATGATATATATATTATAAGGGTACGCTATTAGTTGGTGAGAAACTTGTACCTGAACATGGCCTAAAATGCATGGGAAGTATAGGGCTTACCCTGTGCCCTTAAGGCACCCTGCGCATCTAACCCCCGCGCGACGCGCGCGACGCCGCCAGTGGCGCGCGCGTCCCTGTCAGGAAGGCGGGGGCAGCCTGACAGCTCCCGCTGTGTAGCGCGCGCCGTCGCGAAGCAGTTGTGCGTCTCCTTCCCGAGCTCAAAGTGGCACATAACAACAGCAGGACACATTGCTGTGTTGTAGGATGCAATAATACATATAGAAATTTGCCTCGGACAGGGTTTTATGGATTTCCAACGCGACATTGGGAGACGGCCCACCCTTCGCGACGGGCAACACGCGCGCGCGGTTTCTGGTCAAACAATGGTCGAACCGGTGCGGAAGACGCTTACTTGACTCATGCATTACGTCCTAGACAGGTTTTTGACTCATGGAAAATTCAGCAGGCTCGGAGGAATGCTAATGGCTCTCTGGGAACCCTTCCCTTTTCTTGCACCCACGATTTTCGGTCATTGACTTGGCTGTCAACAATATGTGGGCTTAAAAAACCACGCCGAAACTCGCCCGCAGTCACACCTGAGGAAGAAGCCCAAATTTTGCGCTGCAAAGAATCGTTTACCTTAGTTTCAGCTATGCGCGGAATCCTTGCTCGCTTCCACTGCGCCTTGTAGTCCAGCGTCTTTTTCCACAGTAAAGGCACGTTTTCAGGGGCAACGGCAACATGCTCCTGATAAATATTTGCCTCCACGTCTGAACGACTGGGTGATAATTTTGTAAAATAATCATAAATCCTAATGTCGAAGCGCAATAAAATTCTGCTTTTTGAGCCCAAGCTTTTTGCAAGAATCCTGCATGAAATAGCCAGGATACTCCTTTTTTGCAGAATCCCAGTCAAAAGCTTTGTTTTCCGCGGGAGTTTCAGTGCGCACAGGCGCTTCGCCGCAGCTTGCATTCTCTTCTGCTTGCAAAAGATAGTTATTGGACATTTCATATCACCAAAATACTGACGCACGTGTTGTAGCGATAATGGCCTGGCAGTTGCTGAAAAAAAAAGAGAAAATATGAGTGGCAGATTACGCAATTGCCACATCTTTTCAAGGCGTAGTTTGGACAGGGTATTCCACATCGAACACCGGTGGTGCGGCAAACGAGAATATTATGAAGTTAGGTTTGCGCCGTTCGCTCAGAAACTGGAGTTTTCTAATTACCTTCAATGCTATGACGCCTGCCCGTCTTTGAAAGTTCAGGGTAAGCCTTTCTAAATGCAGGAACACCCCAGGCTTGCAGGTGGCTCGTTTTGGAGAGCGTTTCACACCGCTCCGAAAACACGGCAACGGCCGCAGCGTGTTTACGTTTGCCTGCCTTGCAACTGCAGCTGGCGGCTACACGCTGTCTACGGGAAGATAGCTACATAAAAAATAAAATTCAGTGAGTGCAGCGCTGACAGGTATTAGATAGAAATATTTCTTAGCGTTGATCTGATCGTTTTCGGTGGCGCAGTGATTCTTGTCTGCGCAATGCACCGGGGAGCTAGATTCGCTCCCGTCGCACGACGCCACCTGTTTCCCATTGTGCACATGGCCTGCTTCAAAAAGCTTCGTTCCTTTCCTGACGTTCGCTCCTCGAAAGAATTTTTCAGCCTCATGAATAAATAGGTCGAAATCCCGCCTCTAAGAACAGCGGCAGCCGCTAGCAGACGCCATCCCTTCGCAGTCGCGGGCGAGCCTTCCTGACAGGGACGAGGAACTGGCCGCGCGGGGGAGCTGAACGCAGCCTCGACGGTGGCGGTGCCTGGCGGGTGCAGGCAATCGTGCGTGTCTGCACGGAGAAAAACTAGGTGTCGTTTCCTTCGACTCCCGAGGAGAAGTCCCGCTCCAAGGCAAAGTTTTTGGAGCGTGGTCTCATCCACGGCGTCGTCGGGTGCGTTGAGCTCACACGAGGGCTTCACCATGTAGGTATGTTCCTCCATGAACTCAACGAGCACTTCACGCTGGCGCATCGAGACGTGCGGGCCCAGGCGACAACCTTTGTGCGTTGACATGACGACTAGTGAAAATGTCAAGCTCACAAGTGCTGACACGTGAAAAGTCTACCGCGCAAGTTCGAAATGCCTATCGTCCTCTCGCGAACACAAAATAAAACAACACAATTGAGAGCGCCCTCTCGGGAACGCAAAAGAAAACAAACCAATGAAGAAGCATTGAAACCGTCTCAAAATAAATTCTATGCTTATTTTAAAGGCTCTGAGTAATTAATTTGCAGTATTCTAGCCAAACGCATTCATTTAGAGGTTAAAAACGCAAAGAAGTTAGCATATGGCCCCTTAAAAATACAAGCAACCGAGATGGGGCCGCCCAACAAAGCCGATTGGCTGTTGCCTGCCCCGTTGTCCTCCCGCAGTGTTCCTCCCACCGTTCTCCCGCCGATGTCAACGTCAAACTGACGTCACGGCAAAGCGCACGCGTTCCAAAGCGAACTCTTTCGTGGATTCGGTCAGGAAAATTAAGGGCGCCTTCTCCTTCCCCTCTGCTTCCCGGAAAAGGGTACAATGGTAAGGGTCTGACCAATACCCCCTCCTACCAATACCTTTTGTGGGCAGAGCAGGAAGTGAAAACGCATTCTGGGTATGAAGGTTTTTGGTTCGGAAATCAAATATTCATGTCATGTGCTGTGTGGAAACAAGTAAAGCAAGGAAAAGAAAAAAGCTGCATCAGCAGTCAACCGCACAATGCCGCAATTCTTGAAACATGTTTTTTTTTTCATTCTTGAAACATGTTTCTTTTTTTTCATACAGATGTTCAGTGAGCCTGTAGGTACCTCGCCCCTCCAGAAAAATAAAAAAGCACAAACAACGGCATGCCACCTAAAATGCAGCCAGGAAAAATTTCAAGCAGCCCAACCCATTAGGACAATACTAGGTGGAAGCAAGAGAACCCGCTGGTCTCTTTTTCTAGCCACTGCCCCCGAGGTAAAGTGACCTGCCTGGGTTCCCCGCTTTGTGGTTAACAATAGGTCTCAGTGAGATCGCGGGAATCCCACTGAACGAGTCACCGGAAGTTGGGGGTGACAATGGGTCGTCGTCGCTCAAGGGCGGGAGGAAGCAGGACATAGGCGAAGAGAGCCATGACAACTAGTCGAAAGGGAAAGGGCAGCAGCCTTAGCCAATGGGGTGCGTCATTGCGTTGCGGCCCTCATGGCAGAAGGTATATAAAGCGTGCGTACGGGTCGCACCGTCGCAGGTTTTGCGTGTTCGTGCCATTTCGTGCAGCAGTCGTGGAGATTGTGCGACGGTGTTCCGAGCCCGTTAACCCCGATAATCGAAGATTACGCTGTATCCGAGGACGACTGCAAGGAACGCACAAGCCATGAGTACGCTCGAGCATCCGCGACCTCTGCGTGCAAGCTGCAGTTCAGACTACCTGGCGTCACCTGTTGCGATTCCAGCTGACGCAGGCGTGCTGTCGGACAGGCCTCAAACTCTACCTGAGGGGTCCAGCTGCTCTGTCGATGAGCGTGGCGCCTGCATTCCGACCGAGGTCGACGACATCTGTGACCTGCTGAAGGAGAAAGGAGCCAGCATGGAAAGGGACTTCAAGGAACAGGTGGACATGTGCATCGGCCTCCTGCGCGACGCATGCCGCGACGATGGGCTTAGCAGCGTCACGCGAATGAAGATCCTCGAGGTGATCGAACTGCGGGCTATGGGGTGGAAGCTTGACGAAGACGCCACAGAAGACTTCGGCCAGAAGTTTGGAGGCCCGGAGAGCAACGAGTCAAGGAACGTAGCTGCCCTCCTGATGTCCAGACCTCGACAGCAGAGAGCCATCGCGCCGGCAGTTCCACCACCGCATGCGCCGCCGCAGCCTCGAGAGCCATCGAGAACCGAGTCCGTTAATGACGTGAGTTGCAGAATTCCTAAGGACGAAATGGCTATCTGCGACCTCGGTGGAGGAGTCCCAAGTTTCCAGACCTGCCGTCGGGATGATTCTCACATTTCAGAATATGTCAGCCAAGTTACTGTTGGCGGAGATGCTATCCGCATTGCCGCACCAACTGCTGCTCTTGCTGAGAGTGCAGCTCAAGCAGTAGTGGAGTTGTTTTCCAAGCTCTTCTGAAATTCTGACGGCGAAGTGGCATCGACCGCCCCATGCCTTTGGAAACAACGCTGCCCTGTAAGCAGGACCCGCGCTTCAAGGCCCGACACCACGAAGAGCTTGTCGGTTCAACATGTGTGACATCAAGGCTAAGAACTGGATCTCAAGCTGAAGCATCAAAGTACTGTACATTCTTATACTAATAAATGTTTCGCTGTGTGAATACGAGGCTTTGTTGTTTTTCTGCTATTAGTGCAAACCTCTCATCTTTTGCTTTCCAGTGAGTCTGTGCGGGCTAAATAGATTAGTGGGCAACGCTACATTTGGGGCTTTGAGGAGAACCGCAGTGAAGGGCTTTATAATTTTTTTCATGAGTTCGGAGATCATAGTACTGCGAATATTTTTGTATTTTGCCTTCACAGTACGGCTAAAAACTGGTTAGAAAGTGGTTGCTGTGTCTGGCATTATTGAACCTGTAAACTCGTTCTCAGCAGCCAAACGCTGCAGACACATAGCCATCATGGCAGGTGAATAAGAAAAGGTTTACTAATCCTGTATTGCTAGCTGGAGCACATAATGGACAATTGCGAAGGCAATCCAACTCATTAGCTAGCATTTTAAGTCTGGCTAGCAAAGCTTACGGCTATGGCTATCGGGTGGTTCGCAACTGCACTAATCAGCCAGTCGTGGTGGCTGCGCTTCGATGGAAGCGAAATGCAAAAATGCCCATGTGCTCGTACAAAGGCTGAAATTCTAGCAGACATGCGCTGGTATGGTGGAGCCAGCAGCGACCCATTGAGGGGCTTTAGCAGCGACCGCATCGCCAGCGCCCCCGCACGGCACAACCCGCGTTAACTGGAAGGCCAGTGCGTTTCCGACAACCGGTCCGCAAAGCAGACGCGCAGTGAGATCGTTGCGAGAATGGCACTTCGGCGGGAGACCTGCTTTCAAGCGGATGTGTGCAATGTTCGAAATTACAGACCTTTCCCCGCTGAAAACGTGAAGGCGGGAAATGGAGCATACATTGGACACAAGAGAGATGTTCTTGTACAAAAAGATCTTGATGAGATAATCGAAATTGCCCTCACTACAAAAAGACTGGCAGCCATGGCTGGCAGCAGTTCAACGGTTTGTTTTCGTTTGGATCGCTTTTATTTATGTTCCTGAGCAGAAGTTATGAATCGTTCATGAAGGTGGTTCATGAGCAGTTGGACAGCACACCACATAAAAACAAGAACTGCCATCTTCCAGTATTTAGGCATGTCCTTCGTCACCAAGGATGTTCTGTAGTGCTGCAACTTTTTACGGTAAGCTTCGTGGCCTGCTTAATGTATTTGGCCACTGAAAATGTGCTGTACAGCGGTTTAAACTGACCACTTGTTGCAATTCCTGTCAGCTTCTTTACAAGTCTTCTTTCCCAACCGAAATGTCTCGTTCCCCGAAAACACTCGATCGTATTATTCGAGGAAACGAAAAAAGGCAAGTTTCTCCTATGTTAACTCAGGAATGTTTCCAGTAGACTGCAAGATGACTCAGGGAGTGGTGTCCAAAGGGTACATGGGTTGACTCCACCCATTTATCAGCAAAATACAGGGTGAAGGGTATCGACCAGCGCCTTGCTTTTCCAGAATGACTGGTTTTGGGCCATTCTTCAGGCTTCAGCCTTGAAGAGCTACTCGCAAATGTGAATGCGCCGTAAAGAGACGCCTGGCGCTTTTCGTTTCCGCCAAGACTGCGAGAGTGTCATCCGGGAAGGAGATCTTTCACGGGAAAACAAACCTTGCAAAGAAAGTGGCTTACAAATTTCCCCAAGTGGTTCATAAAATTTGCAGTAGTAGTGTCTTTGCAAGATGCGATGCAGCTGTGTTCAAACTTCCACATGACGATGCAGGAAAGAAGATGGAAAAAATAGCTACACAGTAGTTGGAGCTGGCACGTGGGACAACAATTCACAAAGTAACTTCAGTACAAACCTAATGATGGCATGCTACATCTAGTTTCTATTGGTTTCAGGTTGGGCTGATCACCGATTCTGAGCAACCATATGGCTGTGTTGCAGTCCCGACGGCAGTGTGACATCGGGCGGCACATCTCAATTATTGAAATTAAGGGTCCTTACTGTCTAAGGAACAAGTGTCTGATTGACCCAGACAAAGAAATCAGCTATGTGCCATCCATTATGTGAATGGACACTTACAGTTGCGTAAAACCCATTTATACTACACGCAGGTAACATGATAATGCTGTATGCCCTGGGAATCGACACGGCTTTACTTTATGTTTATTGTCCTCAGAGATGAATAGCTCTAACAATCAAACAGGACGAAGCATTTCTTGCCGAGTATATACAAAAGTTAGAGGACTCTTATTTCAGCTATTTCCTGAAAGCACTGATTAAATGAATGCCCAACGGCATTTTGTAAATAATGTACAAAGCTCCCCCTGTCCTTTCATGCTATCGCTGTCTGCAAACTGAACGAGAGTTGCATCCCGGCCGCGCTCGATCCAGGTGGCCTTGGTTGCATCCACCTTTCGCCCCTTCTGTTAACCAGATGGCGCCGCGCGCTCTCCCCAAACTGCAGCTTATGTGCAGATTCATACATATCGCCCTTTGTTTTCGGGTTTTACTCTTTTTGTAAATGGAGAGGGGGACCATTGGGAGATGTTTTGAGTTAAGTTTCGGGTAAAAATTGCAATATTCAGCAAAAACCTCCATACTTTGGATATTTGAAGGGACACTGAAATTATTCCGATGGGGGCATTCTAGTGCAACAGATCTGTAAAGGTGGCCTTTGCCAAGTTTGAAAGCTCTGCGTGGACCCTATAATTTTTTTTTAAATCTCTGCTCGCAATAGCTCACAACCGATTAGGGAGACACCTCAGCAAGGCGCGTCCCAAAACCCAATGACGTCAGTAGGCATCCGGCCTGTTTGAAGGCTCGCCCAGACTGCCCACTGACGTCATCGGAGTGGGGGACACGCACGGAGGAAAAAAAAAACACAAGAGACATCGTCCGGCGATAGCCTTGAAGCCTATTCATAAAAAGTAAAAAGGGGAGAGTGTCCATCCCACTGATCTCCACTAGGGGAGCTGGATGCCGCATCGGGCGCCCGGAAGTGAAGCCACCGGAAGTAAGCGGCCTTGTCCCGGAAGTCAGCCTTTGGCAGTGCATGAAATCGGAGCTCAGCACGGTTTTTCAGTTCCAGTTTTGTTTTCCCACTTATCATTTCGTCTTTTCCCCGTTCTCGTCTTTTTCCATGACAATGCCTACCCTTTGCGCCGCCAACTGAGCGAGGAGACCAGTGAAGTCTTCGGGAAGGACGTTTCAAAAATAAGGGCCCATTGCATTTCAATGGGGCGACACTAGCAGACGACAGGACGCCGCTACGCACAGCAAGTATGGAGCCTCGTCTACTCGGCTCGGTGTCGTCTCGTTTGCCTAGCTTTGCCAGCTGTGCTCTTTACTGCGATGCTTGTTCCCACGCTCAAGCCCAAGTTATGCTATCAATGGGGGATAAATATAAGAAAGAATAGGTTGAAACATTCACCAGGCAGCTTACTTTGCAGCGACCATTTTACCGAATTATATTTAGACCGAACCGGAGCGAGGGCTAGGCTGCTATCTTGTGAGGTGTCGACGGTGTTCGGTTGGTTCACATTAGCGCCTCCAAAAGGTATGGTACTGCTTTTTCGACGGAGCGTGTCATGTACTGTTTCGTGTTGTAGCAAGTTAAGCCTGAATGGTCTTTAATTCGTGGTGCTTGGTGCAGTTGACTTCTAACAGCGCTTCTCACGCGCAGTGCACCATTCGCCTTTCTTGTCAGTCGTTCCTCTAGCGCTGTGCCTTTTCTTAATTTGCTGCACGAAAATTCGGTTTTAAGGTGACCTAGCCTCATCGTCATTCCACTACTTCTCCTTTACGCTCGGATTACAAGAACCAGGCAAGAACATAGTGTTTAATGCACGTACCCCTTTGCCGAGGCAGGGTGAGACCTGCATGCCTGTTTTCTTCACTTTCGCAGAAATAACAGGGTTCTGCACACAATGCTCACATTTCTCGCGTTCAGCTTGCTTGTTCCTTTCATATAACAGCAGACGTCACACGAAAACAACGCAAAAAACTGAGAACGAAAGGGCGAAAGACACGACTTTTTGCATTGAAATACACAGCAGACACCCGACTTCCGGGACAAGCGGTCCAACTTCCGGTGGCTTCACTCGCGCTCGTCTCGGAAAGCGAGAATGCGGCATCCAGCCACCTAGTGGAGATCAGTGGTCCATCCGGATCACGCAACCCCACCTAGTGGAAATTCTAGGTGGCGTTGGATCACGCCACGTGGTAGCGTACGCTAATATGTATGCCCGCTGCGCAGAGCAGCGCGGCAAATAAACTATCAACCTCTTTGCTGTAGACGTCCGCACCATGGGCTGTGCAGACGCTCACACTAAAACATACCAACGCCGAAACATCAGGGTAGAGTGCCTAATTAGGGAGGGAGCGGCTTCACGTGCACTTGGCGAGCGAAGGCTGGCCGCTTGGCGTCGCGCTCTCTCCTTAGTATTCTTTTCCTCCACAGGGACGTGGCGCGGCGAGTTCTCGCCCTAATGGGGTGCGAGCTATTGCGGACAGCAATTTTTAAAAATTATTTCTAAATTATAGAGTCCACGCAGAGCTTTCAAACTTGACTCGAATACCCGCAAAGGCCACCTATACAGATATGTTGCACTAGAATATGCCCATCGAAATCATTTCAGGGTCACTTTAACGGGAACACAATATTTGTGGAGCGAATTTATGTGTGAATAAGTTTGCGGGGATAGGATGTAGCCTCATCTGGCACATGACAGGGTTAACTGGAGAGATATATAGTTGAGGCCTTTGTCCTGCAGTGGGTGTAGTCAGGCTGATGATGATGATGTGCTCTCTATCGGTCATGAAAAATGTGCTATGTCAAGCCCATGGTGGGCTTTCGCAGGATCGAGGCGCTGTTAAACACTCCCCATCTGGGTGAGTTCAAGCTTCGAAATGGCTTTTGTGAAGCGTACGAAATATCATGCACGTTGTTGGAGGAATGTGCCTGCCACCCTACAATGAATGCAGCGCATTAACTACTCAGTAACTGGTACGATCTATTGGGACACTGTTGACAAGCGCATGCAAGCCCTAAAATGGTGTGTTGTGTTGTGCTAGGTTCAGTGCCGCACAAGTTTAAGACTATCATGCGACAAGCTCAAGGTAATAGTAGAATGTTTTTTTCTCGGAAATTTTGTAAAAAATAGTGTAGCTCAACGATGGTATAAAGGGCTTAAAGAGGCTCTAATAAAGTTTGCATCTTCATGCCTTTCCCTCTTTTCTCATCACTTTTCGCACGCTGGAAGGTCGGCGCTCCTCAGCCGGCCCCACCTCCGGGGGCGGAGCTTACCGACTCCGCCGAGGCTACGCGGTGCATTGGCCGCGGCCGTGGTAGCTGCCTGATGTCTGAAAGAATCTAGCCAATAGTCATCTCACGGTGGAAGCGAGCATTTAAAAAGTCACCGGTAAGGGCTCGCCAACTTTCGCGCGTGATTGTGTGTTCTCTGCTGCATGTAGAAAGGTAGTATTTGAATCAGGTGCTCAGGACAACAAAATGTAGTGATTGAGAGTTGATGTGGTCTCCTCGGAAGGTGTTTCAGAGCCTCTTTAATTAAAAGTTATTTCGTAATACCTTGATCAATAAAGGGCAAGCATTTTATAAATGACACAAGCGTAAAGAACGTTGGATAACCTCAGCGGCCATCCTTGGATCTCAGGCAATAAACCTCCTTCCCAGGAAGGAGAAAGGGGCTGAGGTTCTGTTTGTTATAATAAATTGACTACATTTTATATAATCTACAGTTTGTGCATGGGCGTCCGAAAGGGGGGGGGGGGGGGCAAGGGGGGCGGTCGCCCCCAACCCTGGAATTATGGATATTATTTATGCACTAGCAGAAAACAACTACCCAGCTTGATTAGCACGCTTAGGTGATATTAAGTTGTCAGATTTCGCTTATTGAGTTGTTTGTTCATTAGTTAAATCTAATGTTTGTTCTCCAAGCCTAGCACTTTGCTGCCTCTAATTTTTGTTTCATGCGCTCAGTTTAGACCACAAATAGTTCCTTTTTGGTGCTAACCTACCGCCTCCCCCATGCCCGGCCATCGGATGCACCCCTCTGCAAAAAGTTCTGCGGACGCCCTTGAGTTTGTTTAAAACTTCTGTTCCGTTTAAAAATTTAAAAACACGTGACGTCAACAAGAGCATCTTCACCTAAGAGCAGTGTTGAATGGAATGGCTTGAGTTCATTGTAAAACACAGCAAAATATTTTCAGAGCGGAAGCTCTACCACAAGGTCATGTCGCTCCGGAGAATGACCTTCAAGCGGCGGAGCGGGGATGTGGGCATCATAATTTCGATAATAAGTACAGTCAGACAGGTTGGGAGGAATTGGGGAGAGGCGATCGACGCCAATGGCGGTAGCGCATTAACCAAGCCGTCGACGCGAGAGCGAAATTCCTGGCAGAGGGTGACGGCGCCGAGAAAGGGTGTAGGCGCCGCAGTTTACCCGCCGAAGTGGCTCACGCTCGTCTACTGATCCGGAGTACCCTGGTTCGAATCCGATCGCGGCGACCGCGTTTCGATGGAGGCGAAACGCAAAAGGCGCCCGTGTGCTGTGCGATGTCAGCGCACGTTAAAGATCCTCAGGTGGTCGAAATTATTCCGGAGACCTCCACAACGGCATCTCTTTCAATCCCACCTTCCTCCCTCTTGCGCAAGCCTTCCAGCGTTCTCTAGAACAATATTTTCATAAGCTTCTTTTATTGCGAAAGCAATACTACGCCAGGTCTAACCGCTCGTCGCGTGGTCCGTGGACCCCCCTGCTCCTCCAGGAGCTAGAGCACTGCACGGGCCTTAATTTGAGGCCCGAGCCCGGCCCGGGCCCGCGACCTGAAGCCCGAGCCCGGCCTGGGCCCGCTAAATTATCACCCTAGTGAGCCCGGCCCGTGAATCCCGGAGTGAAGCCCAGCCCGGGCCCGGCCCGGCCCGTTTCACAGTAACTGAGCAAGTAGACTGCCACTACACCGATAAGGAACTGGCCGACAAAGGTTCTGAAACCGCAGTAAAGAAAATTGGTTCTCTTTAACCCAGAAGGAAGTGATGAAGAGTAGTTCTCGCCAGGCCCGTCTTTTGGAGACTGATCTCGTGTAGGTGGGCAAAGATAAACTCGGAAGTTCCGAGAGCCAAATAAAAAGGGCTGCATACACGCGTATTAGTCTACTCTGCGTTCCCCCATGATTGTAATCAGTTATATTCTGCCGCCTGCGAAGTATAAATATTAAGGCTGCCTAGCAAGCAGTAGGATGACATTTTTTTTTTACTGAACGCGATCTCACAGGTTGAGCTCATAGCCGAACTGGCCACCTTTCAGCAGAAACGAAAAGCTAAAAGGCTTGCGTATTTCATGGTATGTGCTTGAAGACCATAAGCGTCCTTAACTAATATGTTCTTCCCTAATGCATTTCTATATAATAGTGTACAGGTATGTATTGGGAACGCGAATGATCAATGGCCAATTAAGGCCGGTTGAATTTTACAGTTACTGCACCGCGGTGTGGAAATAAGGAAATAAGTAAGTCAATGAATAAAGCTTAGTTTTTTCCTCAGCGCCTACTATAACTCATAGCTCATCCGTGTCGCTGCTTCAATGCCGCAGTTCTGCACTTCACTCTGCAATATTGAATGAAAAGTCGGACACCAGCCGTTTCTGTACAGACCGAAGCCTGGCTCTGGCCCGCAGCTTTAAGCCCGAGCCCGGCCCGGGCCCGCAACTTCAGGCCCGGGCCCGGCCCAGGCCCGGCAAAATAAATCATGTCCCGGCACGGCCCGGCCCGCGGGCCGGGCCGGGCCCGGGCTTTCGGGCTGGCCCGAGCCCGTGAGGTGCACTACTAGGAGCCGCCGCCGCGCCTATCAGATGGAGTGACGCCCGCCTCTCCGTTGCTATGGCGACGCGTGACGTCAGCTTGCTTTCCGCACGGAAGACAGGAGGAGCTGGTCGTGCCGCGCTCCTCGAGGAGACTCGCCATGGAAGTCACCGACGAAGAGTGCATATCTGAATCTAGTTGCTGTACTGCTTCTATTCCTTTCGCAACCAACCAGGTTTAACCAGAGCTAAACCACACCAATTTTTTGCCGTGTGTCGCCATCACACGACCAACTGCCTTTAAGCTAGCGCTGTCCTAGATGGCACACATATTTAACTGTGTCATTTTAAAGATGAAACAAGCTTGCAAAGACAATATCGTAAGAATTTGCCTGCCAAAGCAGTGACAGAAACAACTGCTTGCGTGCATGGTTATGAAGCGTTCTTTTCTACCTTAGTGAGCGGGTGAAAAGCTTTTGTACTGAAGTTAGCTTATTATGTTGTGACCATTGTGTTCGCCAAGCTTATAAAAGAATATGGGTAGAATTCTCTAACAAACTCTCTATGCGAATGCAGTTCGCCAGGGAACGAATCGCCCCGCCATCTAATCGACCAAGTGAGATGGATGAATGGTAAGAGTCCTTTTTGAAACGGGGCAGTGGGGGGCACTACAAGGCCCAGAAATGTATTTTTCTTTCTTTAAACTTTTTCTTCCATAAACACAATTTCTGAACATGTTGGCTTCAAATCGCGCGCACTTTGTTGCAGCAACATCTAAAAAATGGCAAATGAACATATCTTCAAATGCTTTCACAATCATTAAATGATTCTGTGAGCACGACACTCAACCAAGAAACATTCAAGCGTTGTGCCATTTGAATAAAAAAGATTACAGATTTCAATATTCACTTAAGCAAGTAATAGCACTGGAGGACAGATCTAGTACAAACAAAAATGAGAAACTGAAGAACAGGATAACACAAGTTGGTTTATTACTGATAACTACTGTAACATACAAGACTTAACGGACTGTTCAGTTCACGAGCACGCACAGCTAAATTCACAGGAATGAAGACTAGAGCGGCCCCCTCTGAACACACAGCGCCAGCCGCCACACAATCACAGCAGCGGACAAGGAAGCATGTGCACATCTCGCTTTTTTGCTCAAGCTTGCCTTTGGTGGGCACCTTGCTTTCTGCATGAGCATTCTTTGGGAGAATGTATTCAGAACCAGGGATCACCAATCCAAGTTTAAAGTTGTTAAGGAAGGCACCGGAGAGCAAAGCGATAAAACCCTTTTCCAGCCACATGAAAAGAATGTTCAGTGTATCCAAAACAATTTACTACACATAAATGTGTGTCGATGAGTCCACATACACAATGTAGTGCCAATGTGTTATACAGTCTTGTGCGACGCTACCAAACATGCCCATTGTAAGTAACATGAACAGGTGGTACAGCAGAAACCATCTACCATACGTGCGGCTTGGTTGCAAAAGCGATCCAATGTCTTCCAACACCCAGTAATTATTCAGCCCTTTTTATAGAAAACAGCGACACAAATGCCTGCAACAATGGTGACCATAAAGTTTGGGGTACATGAAGTCAACTGCTGCTTTCTGAATAAAGGTCACCTTTTTCTGATGACATATCTATTATAGTTGCCATCAAGCCAATTTTCGACAGATCAACTGGATTTCATCGCAGAACTAACAAAACGGACATCATTCAAGGGAATTTGTAGATGCATGCAATTTAAAGACAGACTGGCATGAAGAAATAACAGTAAATAGCAGCATTAGGTTTCCAGTGCTTAGTGACAACAGAGTAACTAACAAGCAGATACTCAACCAAATGCGAAGAAAAAAAACCAACAATGACAACGAAGTGGCTGAAGTACTGCATTTAGTGCAATATGCCGACACGAAAGAAGAGTACATAAAAAAAGAACAATTGTGTTGAAGCAAGAACAGTTCAATTCAAGTAATAACAGCAACAAAAACTGCGGGCAAAAGGGCAACGCAAACATAAAAAAAATACAGCAATTATGACTAACGAAAAATGCGAGAGAAAGCAAAATGAATAAACTGACAAAAGGAGGTCCCAATAACTTCGGCCATTAAAAATCACATCTTGATGATTCGAAATGGCTGGAAAAAAATGCCTCCAAACCAAAAGTAAATCCGGCGCATGTTAAAACCTGACTCGTATACCGCTTGAAAGAAGGGACGACATCATCTTCACTCCTCGACTTCATTAAATCAGCGAACCTTTTTCATTTATTTAAGCATGCTCGTCATCCATCATTACACAAACTTTGATGGCCTGAGGCAACGAACATCGCTTCAAACAAACAAAAAAAAAACCTTCCTTCTCCTAGGCAACTGTTGAAAAGTCACTCGAAAGCATGCACACAGCTTTGTTTTCGAAGGACAGAACTTTGACAAAAAACTTAGTACCTCTAAACAGCAGTTTGAAAGAAGGTGGGAACCTTTCTTTAGAAGCCATTATGTTCACAACAGGGAGGCAGTCTAGCTTCCATTTTATCATAACCTCAACAAAGATAGTCGTAAGGTTAAAATGCAAACAACTCACTGAAACTAAACTTGACACGTGGAACAGGTGCCTTAACGAAAGCAGCTAGTATTATACATGCACAGGCAGCTACAAAAGGTGCTGCCTCTAATCTCCTTCTTCTTGCTAATGGGAAACCATGTACGGCACATTTTAGTGGACGCTCGCATACTGACTCTGGTGACCTGCAAAACTATGCCCTGTCAGCTCTGCATTAATCTTCAGCCACAAGGACACATGGTCAAGTTGCAACAAAAGATCGACGTGGCAAAAAAAAGTGTCATACAAAGAGCTGACTCGACTACATGTAAATCTGACATATCACAGTTGGCATATCAGATGGATCACACATAGCCACACCCCAATTCTTCCCAGTTTGTGCCACAGAAGATGGGCTATGAGCACCCAAAAGCTTGTTGTCCTGTACACGTTGACATGCAAATTTAGCTAATGCGAGGTTACAAACAAGAACAGCTGTACACTACCATGAACAGCTTTCCTTGAAAAAACAGCTCGCACACAGTACACAGTAGATTTGCGAAGTAGGAAAAAATGTCCCCAAACAGCGGAGCAAAATCTACCCTCCGAATCCTAGCAGCCTCAGGGGCCTTTGTTCAGCCACCGTCGACTATGACTTCCGGTACAAACCAGAACCCTTCCTATGCTACGATAATGGTACAGATTGTGAAAACCGACTACTTGTATTTGCCAGTACAACTTGCTTGAAGTTGCTAGCCGAGAGCAGCACATCTTTGTTCATGCATGGGAACTTCGATCTCGCATGCAAGGGATTCCTGCAGCTATTTTTTATTCTTGTACCACACAGCGAGGGCGTTGCATCAGTTGCTTACGCCTTCATGACAAGGAAAAAGCAGGAAGCCTACGAAGAGCTGTGCAGGTTCCGTCGTGACCGGTGCGAACTCCTTGGATTGGTTCTGTACCCGGAACTTGTTATGTGCGACTTTGAAAGGGCGACCATGAATGCTGTCAAGGCAGTGTTTTGAGAAGGCGTTACTATAAAGGCGTGCTTTTTCCACTTGTGCCAAAGCACCTGGCGAAAAATTCAAGAGCTCTGTTTGGCGAACCTTTCTAGGCAAGACAAAGAATTCCGTGCATTCATGGGAACGCTGGACGTTCTTGCTTTCTTGCTGCTTAACGACATAGAAGACGGAATGCCAGTACTAAAAGGCTAAATGCCAGAATCTGCCCAAGAAATAGTAGACTACTCTGATACCACATATGTTCCCGGTTACAAGAGGATAAATTGAGCTACCAACATAGTAACCTTGCGGCGAACATCTCCCACCTATCCCCCTTCAATGTGGAGTGCCCACGCAGCAACTCTTGATGGAGGACACAGAACGAACAACCATGCAGAAGCTCAAAATAGAAGGCTGGAAAGCATGCTGGGCCACAGCCACTCAACCGCGTGGAAAAAGGTTGACGCCTTGCGTTCACAAGAAGCCACCGTGGCCATGAAGATAGAGCAGTGCCAAGTCGTCTTTGTCTTTGGTGTATTTCTTTGCTTCCAGCTGCATTTCTTCACCGTGATAACAAGGCTTGGACTGCGTTTCTTCTTAGCAAGCTGTAACAATGCAAGCTATATATACAACGATTACCGAAGTCGGCACGGAAGCGACTAAACAACGGACAGATACGGGGCGTCCATGAAGAACAATGATGGTGGTGAAAGTGAGGTGGTCCAGAGCAAGTGCGTCTCTGGATCGCTCGGCGCTTCTGCGAATTCACCTTTAGAAGTGTTTTCCTTTGCATGAACTGTACTGCTTGCCAACGCGGTCCGGTATTACATCATACTTCACGCCTTCGTCTGTTCTCAAATCCGAAGAAGAGTCTAATAAAGAGGGCGATTTTCTGTCAAGTGGGTTCCCGGAAAAAATTTTTTTCTTCACTTGGGGACATTTTTTCCTAGACGGTGCTTCCTCGGGGACCTTTTTTCGGGGACGTTTCTTTCTAGGAGGCGACCATATTTGCTTTTATGGATGCCCCCTTGAGTCACTTGATTCGTAAACACAGCACGTGAGAAGCGTGCTGCCGGCTTTACTCAAAGCGGATTTGCAACGCCTGAGCACGTGCACAAGTGCACGGAAAGAGAGCAGTCTGACAGCGCCGAGGTTGTGTTCTGCAGTGAAGTGACAATACAGGACAACACTGGCCGGCGCTGCGGACCTGAACCTCAAATTCTTTCCTAAACTAAAACAAAAAAATACCTCGATAAAAAGTGCTGAAAAAAATAACAACAAAACGAGCTATTAGAGGAATAGTATTTTGCATTTTTGCAGTGAGCACGTCAGTAAATTTTCATCCAAATATGCAGCACACTGCACTTGACTGCAACTTTGGTATTGTTTTTTTAGTTAGTTTATTAGGGCTGAACGTCCCGAAGCAACTCATTAGTTTTCGTCTAAAGCTTAATTTGCTTCGTGTAGTACATGTTATAGCCAGCCTCTTAAAAGTTTTATACTGCTCACGAATGTCGCGTGGACTTATCTAAAACATTTCCAAAATGGAGCGCTTTGGGCTAGAAAAACGAACTACAAAAAACATTACCTTGTGCAGGCAATGTCTTGACACATGATACAAGTATACTACTCATATACGTTGTCCACGAAAAATTTCGACGGCAAAAAGGAAATGAAAATTTTATATTGAATTTTTACGAAGAGTCTCTAGAATTTAAAAGGCTGTCACATGGCAGGAAATTTTTTTCCCGCTAGATATCAGATATCAGGGATATCGACGGTTCAATAAAGGTTCAATATCGAAGAGGGTCGAGCGAAAACATGGGTGCGTTTGACATGGAATGACACTTCAGATGTTTTGCCACCAAAAGCTCTCGCACACAGCCTGAGACCGCGTTCTCGTATTCTTCGAAAAGGAATAGGGGAGGAAAGTTGCCCAAAGGATTTCCAGTGAATCCAAAATTTCCGCTGACACTAGGGCACACTGGTGCCGTCTCCTCACCAGCACTCTAGCATATATACAATGAAAAAGAGAGTGAGAGTGAACGTTTATTCTTGGCTTCCGCCTCACGCTCTCCCCTTTTGTGCGCAGAGCAGGGGTGCGAACACGAGGAGCAAGTCAAGCAAGGTGCTGCTGGGCAGAAGACACCATTGTTCGCTTTCCTGGAAAACTGGTGCTAACTGCCCGGTCAGGTTCAGGAAAATTAAGGGCGCCTTCTCCTTCCCCTTTGCTTCCAGGAAAAGGGTACAATGGTAAGGGTCTGACCAATACCTTTTTTGGGCAGAGCAGGAAGTGAAAACGCATTCTGGGAATGAAGGTTTTTGGTTCGGAAATCAAATATTCATGTCATGTGCCGTGTGGAAACAAGTAAAGCAAGGAAAAGAAAAAAGCTGCATCAGCAGTCAACCGCACAATGCCGCAATTCTTGAAACATGTTTTTTTTTCATTCTTGAAACATGTTTTTTTTTTTCATACACATGTTCAGTGAGCCTGTAGGTACCTCGCCCCTCCAGAAAAATAAAAAAGCACCACAACGGCATGCCGCCTAAAATGCAGCCAGGAAAAATTTCAAGCAGCCCAACTTAACTACATATAACCCATTCGGACAATACTAGGTGGAAGCAAGAGACCCGCTGGCTTCTTCTAGCCACTGCCCCCGAGGTAATGTGACCTGCCTGGGTTCCCCACTGTGTGGTTAACAATAGGTCACAGTGAGATCGCGGGAATCCCACTGAACGAGTCACCGGAAGTTGAGGGTGACAATGGGTCGTCATGGCTCAAGGGCGGGAGGAAGCAGGGCATAGGCGAAGAGAGCCATGACAACTAGTCGAAAGGGAAAGGGCAGCAGCCTTAGCCAATGGGGTGCGTCATTGCGTTGCGGCCCTCATGGCAGAAGGTATATAAAGCGTGCGTACGGGTCGCACCGTCGCAGGTTTTGCGTGTTCGTGCCATTTCGTGCAGCAGTCGTGGAGATTGTGCGACAGTGTTCCGAGCCCGTTAACCCCGATAATCGAAGATTACGCTGTATCCGAGGACGACTGCAAGGAACGCACAAGCCATGAGTACGCTCGAGCATCCGCGACCTCTGCGTGCAAGCTGCAGTTCAGACTACCTGCCGTCACCTGTTGCGATTCTAGCTGACGCAGGCGTGCTGTCGGACAGGCCTCCAACTGTACCTGAGGAGTCCAGCTGCTCTGTCAATGAACGTGGTGCCTGCATTCCGGCCGAGATCGACGACATCTGTGACCTGTTGAAGGAAAAGGTAGCCAGCATAGAAAATAACTTCAAAGAACAGGTGGACTTGCTCATCGGAATCCTGCACGCCGCGAAGATATTCTTAGCAACGCCACGCGAATGAAGATCCACGAGGTGATTCAACTGCGGTCTATGGGATGGAAGCTCGACGAAGTCGGCCAGAAGTTTGGAGGCCCGGAGAGCAACGAGTCAAGGAACGTAGCTGCCCTCCTGATGTCCAGACCTCGACAGCGGAGAGCCATCGCGACGGCAGTTCCACCACCGCATGCGCCGCCGCAGCCTCGAGAGCCATCGAGAACAGAGTCCGTTAATGACTTGAGCTGCAGAATTCCTAAGGACGAAATGGCTATCTGCGACATCGGTGGAGGAGTACCAAGTTTCCAGACCTGCCGTCGGGATGATTCTCACATTTCAGAATATGTCAGCCAAGTTACTGTTGGCGGAGATGCTATCCGCATTGCCGCACCAACTGCTGCTCTTGCTGAGAGTGCAGCTCAAGCAGTAGTGGAGTTGTTTTCCAAGCTCTTCTGAAATTCTGACGGCGAAGTGGCATCGACCGCCCCATGCCTTTGGAAACAACGCTGCCCTGTAAGCAGGACCCGTGCTTCAAGGCCCGACACCACGAAGAGCTTCTCGGTGAAGCATGTGTGACATCAAGGCTAAGAACTGCCTCTCAGGCTGAAGCATCAAAATTCTTTACATTCTCATTCTAATAAATGTTTCGCTGTGTGAATACGACGCTTTGTTGTTTTTCTGCTATTAGTGCAAACCTCTCATCTTTTGCTTTCCAGTGAGTCTGTGCGTGCTAAATAGATTAGTGGGCAACGCTACATTTGGGACTTTGAGGAGAACCGCAGTGGAGGGCTTTATAATTTCTTTAATATGTTCTGAAATCACAGTACAGCGAATATTTTAGCATTTTGCCTTCACAGTACGGCTAAACACTGGTTAGAAAGTGGTTGCTGTGTCTGGTAATGAACCTGTAAGCTCGTTCTCAGCAGCCAAACACTGCAGACACATAGCCACCATGGCAGGTGAATAAGAAAAGGTTTACTAATCCTTTATTGCTAGCTGGAGCACAGCAAGGACAACTGCGAAGGCAATCCAACACATTAGCTAGCATTTGAACCCTGGCTAGCAAAGCTTACGGCTATGGCTATCGGGTGGTACGTAACTGCACTGCCTCATAATCAGCCAGTTGTGGTGGCTGCGCTTCGATGGAAGCGAAATGCAAAAATGCCCATGTGCTCGTAAAAAGGGTGAAATTCTAGCACACGTGCGCTGGTATGGTGGAGCCAGCAGGATGGATGGACGGATGGATAGGAGCGCCCCCTTTGGAACGGGGTGGTGGCAATTGCCACCATGCTCAGCTTTTCTTTATTTATTATTTTTTTTGTTTACTGTGTTTGCAATTCTGCGGCAGCAGCGACCGCATCGCCAGCGCCCCCGCACGGCATTCCCCGCGTTAACTGGATGGCCAGTGCGTTTCCGTCAACCCGTGCGCATAGCAGACGCGCAGTGAGATCGTTGCGAGAATGGCACCTCGCCGGGAGACCTGATTTTATGCGGATTTGTACAATGTTCGAAATTACGGACCTTTCACCGCTGAAAACGTGAAGGCGGGAAATGGAGCATACATTGCATAAAGATGTTCTTCTACAAAAAGGTCGTCCAAAGAGATCTTGATGAGATAATCGATATTGCCCTCGTTACAAAAGGCCTGACAGCAGTTCAATGGTTTGCTTTTGTTTGGATTGCTTTTATTTATGTTCCTGAGCAGAAGTTATGAATCGTTCATGAAGGTGGCACCAAGGACGAAAAGTGCGCGTGTGCAGTTCGACAGCACACCGCATAAAAACAAGAACTGCTGACTTCCAGTATTTAGCCATGTCCTTCGTCACCAAGGATGTTCTGTAGTGCCGCAACTTTTTACGATAAGCTTCGTGGCCTGCTTAATGTATTTGGCCACTGCAAATGTGCTGTACAGCGGTTTAAACTGATCACTAAACACTGTCAGGTTCTTTACAAGTCTTTTTTCCCAACCAAAAGGTCTCGTTCCCCGAAAGCACTCGTATTATTCGAAGAACCGAAAAAAGGCAACTTCCTCCTTCTATGTTAACTCAGCTTGTTTAGAGTAGACTGCAAGATGACTCAGGGAGTGGTGTCCAAAGGGTACATGGTGTACAAAGGGTACAAAGGGTATTCTTCGAAAAGGATGTGGGATATACAGATATCCCTCGCCGCCCCGCGCCGAGTCACGCGACGAAGCGCCCGCCGCCGGGCGTGGGGAGACGGTGGGCACGCGGCCACTCTCCTCACCCCAGCTCGGGCGTGACATCATGCCTACGCCCTGGCGCCGCTGGCGCCTTAGGGACGGGGTGAACGACCCTTGATTGCAACCGGTTGCTCAAGGGGGGGCAATGTCGTAGGGGTTTAAGGAGAGCTCGCGCGGGAACAAAGGCTCTGGAAGTCTCTCTCTCGCCGCGGCGTGACTGCCCCGCCGACCCCGTCTCCTGCCCGCGCCTCTCCGGACTATCCATCGCCGGTCGACGACGACTTGGTAAGCTGCTGAACCATCTATTATCGGATAGAACATTCTTCCGCAGTGTGCTTTGCCTTGCGCTAGGTAAATAAACGGTTTCCTAGCGTACTCTGTTCGTTGCCTACTTCGTCCGAACCCGCCGTGGCTGTGACTTTGCGCCACGGGTTGGGGACACGAGAACGCCCGCGCATAGCTGGCACGGAAGCGCGCCTTCCCGGCCGGCTGCACGCGAGTGACCCCATAAGGAATAGGGGAGGAAAGTTGCCCAAAGGATTTCCAGTGAATCCAAAATTTCCGCTGACACTAGGGCACACTGGTGCCGTCTCCTCACCAGCACTCTAGCTTATCCACAATGAAGAAGAGAGTGAGAGTGAACGTTTATTCTTGGCTTCTGCCTCACGCTCTCCCCTTTTGTGCGCAGAGCAGGGGTGCGAACGCGAGGAGCAAGTCAAGCAAGGTGCCGCTGGGCAGAAGACACCATTGTTTGCTTTCCTGGAAAACTAGTGGTTACAGCCCTGGTTCAGGTAAATTAAGGGCCCCCTCCTTCCCGTCTCTGCTTCCAGGAAAAAGAGTACAATGGTGAGCCAGTGACCTATCTCCCTCCCCACCCTTTCTTGGGCAGAGCAGGAAGTGAAAACGCACTCTCGGAGTGAAGGTTTTTGGTTCGGAAATCAAACTTTCATGTCATGTGCTGTGTGGAAACAAGTAAAGCAAGCAAAATAAAAAAAGTTGCACCAGCAGTTAACCGCACAATACCGCCAGGAGTTGGGGCTGACAATGGGTCGTCGCTTCAGGGGGGGAGGAGGGAGGGCATGGGCGAAGAGAGACATGACAACTAGTCGAAAGAGAAAGGCCAGCAGCCTTAGCCAATGGGGTGCGTCATTGCGTTGCGGCCCTCATGGCGGAAAGTATATAAAGCGTGCGTCTGGGTCCCACCGTCGCAGGTTTTGCGTGTTCGTGCCATTTCGTGCAGCAGTCGTGGAGATTGGGCGACAGTGTTCCGAGCCCGTTAACCCCGATATTCGAAGATTACGCTGTTTCTAAGGACGACTGCAAGAAACGCTCAAGAGATGCATAGGGTCAAGCATCCGCGATATCTGCGTGCAAGCTGCATTTCAGACTCTCGGCCGTCACGTGTTGCGATTCTAGCTAACGCAGGCGTGCTGTCGGACAGGCCTCCAACTGTACCTGAGGAGTCCAGCTGCTCTGTCAATGAACGTGGTGCCTGCATTCCGGCCGAGATCGACGACATCTGTGACCTGTTGAAGGAAAAGGTAGCCAGCAGAGAAAAGAACTTCAAAGAACAGGTGGACTTGCTCATCGGAATCCTGCACGCCGCGAAGATAGACTTAGCAACGCCACGCGAATGAAGATCCACGAGGTGATTCAACTGCGGTCTATGGGATGGAAGCTCGACGACGTCGGCCAGAAGTTTGGAGGCCCGGAGAGCAACGAGTCAAGGAACGTAGCTGCCCTCCTGATGTCCAGACCTCGACAGCGGAGAGCCATCGCGCCGGCAATTCCACCACCGCATGCGCCGCCGCAGCCTCGAGAGCCATCGAGAACAGAGTCCGTTAATGACTTGAGCTGCAGAATTCCTAAGGACGAAATGGCTATCTGCGACATCGGTGGAGGAGTACCAACTTTCCAGACCTGCCGTCGGGATGATTCTGACATTTCAGAATATGTCAGCACTGTTACTGTTGGCGTAGATGCTATCCGCATTGCCGCACCAACTGCTGCTCTTGCTGAGAGTGCAGCTCAAGCAGTAGTGGAGTTGTTTTCCAAGCTCTTCTGAAATTCTGACGGCGAAGTGGCATCGACCGCCCCATGCCTTTGGAAACAACGCTGCCCTGTAAGCAGGACCCGTGCTTCAAGGCCCGACACCACGAAGAGCTTATCGGTGAAGCATGCGTGACATCAAGGCTAAGAACTGCCTCTCAGGCTGAAGCATCAAAATTCTGTACATTCTCATACTAATAAATGTTTCGCTGTGTGAATACGACGCTTTGTTGTTTTTCTGCTATTAGTGCAAACCTCTCATCTTTTGCTTTCCAGTGAGTCTGTGCGGGCTAAATAGATTAGTGGGCATCGCTACATTTGGGGCTTTGAGGAGAACCGCAGTGGAGGGCTTTATAATTTCTTTAATATGTTCTGAAATCACAGTACAGCGAATATTTTAGTATTTCCCCGCGGCATTCCCTGCGTTAACTGGATGCCCAGTGCGTTTCCGTCAACCCGTCCGCATAGCAGACGCGCAGTGAGATCGTTGCGAGAATGGCACCTCGGCGGGAGACCTGCTTTTAAGCGGATTTGTGCAATGTTCGAAATTACAGACCTTTCCCCGCTGAAGACGTGAGGGCGGGAGATGGAGCATACATTGGACACAAGAGAGATGTTCTTGTACAAAAAGATCTTGATGAGATAATCGAAATTGCCCTCACTACAAAAAGACTGGCAGCAGTTCAACGATTTGTTTTCGTTTGGATCGCTTTTATTTATGCTCCTGAGCAGAAGTTATGAATCGTTCATGAAGGTGGTTCATGAGCAGTTGGACAGCACACCACATAAAAACAAGAACTGCCGACTTCCAGTATATAGCCATGTCCTTCGTCACCAAGGATGTTCTGTAGTGCTGCAACTTTTTACGGTAAGCTTCGCCGCCTGCTTAATGTATTTGGCCACTGAAAATGTGCTGTACAGAGGTTTAAACTGACCGCTTGTTGCAATTCCTGTCAGCTTCTTTACAAGTCTTCTTTCCGAACCGAAATGTCTCGTTCCCCGAAAACACTCTCGTATTATTCGAGGAAACGAAAAAAGGCAAGTTACTCCTATGTTAACTCAGGAATGCTTCCAGTAGACTGCAAGATGACTCAGGGAGTGGTGTCCAAAGGGTACATGGGTTGACCACCACCCATTTATCAGCAAAATAGAGGGTGTAGGGTATATTCCAGCGCCTCATGACTGGTTTTGAGCCATTCTTCAGGCCTCAGCCTTGAAGAGCGACTCGCAAATGTGAATGCGCCTTAAAAAGACGCCTGGCCGGCGCTTTTCGTTTCCGCCAAGACTGCTAGAGTGCCATCCGGGAAAGAGAGCTTTCACGGAAAAACAAACCTTGCAGAGAAGCTTGGCTTACAAATTTCCCCAAGTGGTTCATAACATTTGCAGTAGTAGTGTCTTTGCAAGATGCGATGCAGTTCTGTTCAAACTTCCACATGATGATGCAGGAACGAAGATGGACAAAATAACTGGACAGGAGTTGGAGCTGGCACATGGGACAACAATTCACGAAGCAATTTCAGTACAAACCTAATGATGGCATGCTACATCTAGTTTTTTATTGCTTTCAGGTTGGGCTGATCATCGATTCTGAGCAACCATGGCTGAGTTGCGCAGTCCCGACGGCAGTGTGGCAATGGGCGGCACATTTACAACTTATTGAAAATAAGTGTCCCTACAGTCTAAGGAACAAGTGTCTGATTGAACCAGACAAAGAAATTAGCTATGTGTCATCCATTATGTGAACGAACACTTACAGTTGCGTAAAACCCATTCATGCCACACGCAGGTAATGATAATGCTGTATGTCCTGAGTATCGACACTGCTTTACCTCCTCAGAGAAGCATAGCTCTAACAATCAAACAGGACGACGCATTTCTTGCCGAGTATATGCCAAAGTTAGAGGACTCTTATTTCAGTTATTTAGTGAGAGCACTGATTAAATGAATGCCCAACGGCATTTTGGTAAATAATGTACAAAGCTCCCCCTGTCCTTTCATGCTATCGCTACCGCTGACTATCGCTGTCTGTAAACTGAACGATAGTTGCATCACGGCCGCCTCGATCACGCGCGCGGCGTCCGCGCTCGATTCAGGTGGCCGTGGTTGCATCCACCTTTCGCCCCCTCTGTTAACCAGATGGCGCCACGCGCTCATATCGCCCTTCGTTTTCGGGTTTTACTCTTTTTGTAACTGGAGAGGGGGACCATTGGGAGATATTTTGAGTTTAGTTCGGGTAAAAATGGCAATATTCAGCAAAAAGTTCCATACTTTGGGTTTTTAAAGTGACCCTGAAATGATTTCGATGGGCGTATTCTAGTGCAACAGATCTGTCCTTTGCAGGTATTGAAGCCAAGTCTGAAAGCTCTGCGGGGACCCTATAATTTTTTAAAAATCTCTGCTCGCAATAGCTAACAACCGATTAGGGCGACACCTCACCAAGCCGAAAACCCGATGACGTCAGTGGTCATCCGGCCAGTTTGAAGGCTCGCCCCATAGAGGAAGGAAAGAACTAAGGGGAGGCCAACGTTGGGGAGGCCCTGACATCACTTTTTGTGAAGCCGCCCCGCAACCGGAAGTTGGCTCGGCTCTCCTCACTATCTTCCTTCTCCACCGAGCTACGGGGCGGGGCTCGCGCGCGGCTCGCAAGCGCTTCGTAAAAGAAAGGTATAAAAAAAAATCCGCGCCGCTCGCCGCTACACTCGTACACCTCCTTCCCGTAAACACGCACCTAGACACAGACCGGCGCACAGGTGCGGTGAACCTTTTCCGACGCCAGGCGAAGAAAGACGACATTGCCGGCCGCTTATAGACCAGATTTTTTTACCCTCGCACGCAGGCTGCGGGCGCGCTCCTACTCTCGACACCAGTCGCCATCTGTCGGCGCGCGCGGCCCGGGGGACTGCGGGTCGCGGCGGCGCCGCGTGTAGAACGCATGTTTATGTGTTCGCTTCGGTCGTTGTTGTGCTCCATCAGCTAACGTATGAGGGTGTGTGCTGTGCGTAACTACTCACATTTTCACTCTTCCAGGCAGTACTTCCGTTATCTTGTGCGCAGTTACTCGTTAACGTGACATCCGAGTGTAGTCGACCAAGTAGTGTACGGACTGGAAACCGGCACTTCTAAGCAGATTTCTGCGCTGTCGTGTCGTTTGTCGTCGCCTTTTACGTGCGATATCATCTATGATAATATTATGCATTAGAATGTAGATCTATTGACTTGACTCAGTGGAGTAGTAACTGGATAGGCGAGCTGCAGACTGAAGGTTGTCCCGACGGAGCGCGTGTTTTCGATCACCAGTACGTGTTCGACATCCTTGCGCTGAGCTTGCTCTTGTTCCCATTAAACACATTTCATGCACAGGATTTTAAGCACGACCGCTACCGATTTCAGCTGCTTTTTCCGCACGCATGTCAGAGGGATCTGGGGGGTAAACGTTTATATATAGTATCATTCTGCTGTTGGTATACCTACACTAGTTTGGTTTGGTTTATTAATGTTTTACGTCCCAAAGCGACTCAGGCTATGAGGGACGCCGCAGTGAAGGGCTCCGGAAATTTCAACCACCTGGGGTTCTTTAACGTGCACTGACATCGCACAGTACACGGGCCTCTAGAGTTTCGCCTCCATCGAAATTCGGCCGCCGCGGCCGGGATCGAACCCGCGTCTTTTGGGCCAGAGCCGAGAGCCGTAACCACTGAGCCACCGCTGCGGTGCGGTATCTACCTTGTTCACAGGAAAATACTATGCGCGATTTCATTACATTTTCCACACTTAGCCAAAGGGCTACGCAACGCTCTCACACGCGGCGAGAGCTCCTGAATAAAATAACGCGACTTCGGACCTCAGAATTAGTGAAAGCTGGATTAGCTGCTCATATCTATTCAAGCTTTGATAAATTAAGCGAAAGGAAAGTACGTTTTGATGCACCAGGTTGCATAAACCATGACAAAATTTGTTTTCTGTTGGCGCTGCGACTCAGTTGAGCTCACAGCGGTAATTTGTTGATAAACTGGCGCGGCGACAAGAAAGCCCTGTTTGTGGAGGGGGGGCTTTATGGCCGGCCGGCAGGAAGGAATAAGAGTGCATGGGAATTGGAACTGCATGCTAGCCGCACACCTAATGCTTGATATTGAACAAAAAGTTTCTTTGCGGTGGAGCACTAAGACGGAATTCGATATAAGCACGAGCGCGTTCTAAGCGCCCGCCGGCACAATTAACTTGAATGTCAAACTAAATGTCATTAAAACGCGTCAATGTTATCGCTTTGATAACGTAAATACTTCCTGCAACACAGCCACGCAGCGGGAGTATGCTCGACAATGTTTTTTTAGCGCCCGAAGCGCGGCTATATGCAGGCGCGGCCGCGGAACTGCCGCAGCCCCGCAGTCCCCAAAGAAACGCCCGCACCGCGGCGCGCCAGTCGGTGCAAAATGGCCGCGCCCAGGAGAGGCTCAAAAATCTGGTCTATAAGACCAGATTTTTGAGCCTCTCCTGGGCGCGGCCATTTTGCACCGACTGGCGCGCCGCGGTGCGGGCGTTTCTTTGGGGACTGCGGGGCTGCGGCAGTTCCGCGGCCGCGCCTGCATATAGCCGCGCTTCGGGAGCTAAAAAAACATTGTCGAGCATACTTCCGCTGCGTGGCTGTGTTGCAGGAAGTATTTACGTTATCAAAGCGATAACATTGACGCGTTTTAATGACATTTAGTTTGACATTCAGGTTAATTGTGCCGGCGCTTAGAACGCGCTCGTGCTTATATCGAATTCCGTCTTGGTGCTCCACCGCAAAGAAACTTTTTATTCAATATCAAGAATTAGGTGTGCGGCTAGTATGCAGTTCCAATTCCCATGCACTCTTATTCCTTCCTGCCGGCCATAAAGCACCCCCCCCCCCCCACTTCCACAAACGGCTTTCTTGTCGCCGCGCCAGTTTATCAACAAATTACCGCTGTGAGCTCAACTGAGTCGCAGCGCCAACAGAAAACAAATTTTGTCATGGTTTATGCAACCTGGTGCATAAAAACGTACTTTCGCTTAATTTATAAAAGCTTGAATAGATATGAGCAGCTAATCCAGCTTTCACTAATTCTGAGGTCCGAAGTCGCGTTCTGTTATTCAGGAGCTCTCGCTGCATGTGAGAGCGTTGCGTAGGCGTTTGGCTAAGTGTGGAAAATGTAATGAAATCGCGCATATTTTCCTATTAATAATGTAAATACCGCACCGCTGCGGTGGCTCAGTGGTTACGGCTCTCTGCTCTGGCCCAAAAGACGCGGGTTCGATCCCGGCCGCGGCGGCCGAATTTCGAAGGAGGCGAAATTCTAGAGGCCCGTGTACTGTGCGATGTCAGTGCACGTTAAAGAACCCCAGGTGGTCGAAATTTCCGGAGCCCTTCACTACGGCGTCCCTCATAGCCTGAGTCGCTTTGGAACGTAAAACCTTAATAAACCAAACCAAGCTAAGGTAGATACCAACAGCAGAAAGATAATATAGATAAACCTTTTCCCCCCGGATACCTCTGACATGTGTGCGGAAAAAGCAGCTGGATTCGGTAGCGGTCGTGCTTACAATCCTGTGCATGAAATGTGTTTAATGGGAACAAGAGCAAGCTCAGCGCAAGGATGCCGAACACGTACTAGTGATCGAAAACACGCGCTCCGTCGGGACAACCTTCAGTCTGCAGCTCGCCTATCCAGTTACTATTCCACTGAGTCAAATCAATAGATCTATATTCTGATGCATAAAATTATCATAGATGATATCGCACATAAAAGGCGACAACAAACGACACGACAGCGCAGAAATCTGCTTCGAAGTGCCGGTTTCCAGTCGGCACACTACCTGGTCGACTACCCTCGGATGTCACGTTAACGAGTAACTGCGCACAAGATAACCGCAGCACTGTCTGGAAGAGGGCAAATGTGAGTAGTGACGCACAGCACACACCCTCATACGTTAGCTGATGGAGCACAAAACGGCAGAAGCGAACACGTAAACATGCGTTCTATGCGCGGCGCCGGCGCGACCCGCAGTCCCTCGGGCCGCGCGCGCCGACAGATGGCGACTGGCGTCGAGAGTAGGCGCGCGTCCGCAGCCTGCGTGCGAGGGTAAAAAAAATCTGGTCTAGACCAGATTTTTTTACCCTCGCACGCAGGCTGCGGACGCGCGCCTACTCTCGACGCCAGTCGCCATCTGTCGGCGCGCGCGGCCCGAGGGACTGCGGGTCGCGCCGGCGCCGCGCATAGAACGCATGTTTACGTGTTCGCTTCTGCCGTTTTGTGCTCCATCAGCTAACGTATGAGGGTGTGTGCTGTGCGTCACTACTCACATTTGCCCTCTTCCAGACAGTGCTGCGGTTATCTTGTGCGCAGTTACTCGTTAACGTGACATCCGAGGGTAGTCGACCAGGTAGTGTACGGATTGGAAACCGGCACTTCGAAGCAGATTTCTGCGCTGTCGTGTCGTTTGTTGTCGCCTTTTACGTGCGATATCATCTATGATAATATTATGCATTAGAATGTAGATCTATTGACTTGATTCAGTGGAGTAGTAACTGGATAGGCGAGCTGCAGACTGAAGGTTGTCCCGACGGAGCGCGTGTTTTCGATCACCAGTACGTGTTCAGCATCCTTGCGCTGAGCTTGCTCTTGTTCCCATTCAGAACATTTCATGCACAGGATTGTAAGCACGACCGCTGCCGATTTCAGCTGCTTTTTCCGCACACATGTCAGAGGTATCTGGGGGGTAAAGGTTTATCTATAGTATCTTTCTGCTGTTGGTATCTACCTTAGCTTGGTTTGGTTTAATAAGGTTTTACGTTCCAAAGCGACTCAGGCTATGAGGGACGCCGTAGTGAAGGGCTCCGGAAATTTCGACCACCTGGGGTTCTTTAACGTGCACTGACATCGCACAGTACACGGGCCTCTAGAATTTCGCCTCCTTCGAAATTCGGCCGCCGCGGCCGGGATCGAACCCGCGTCTTTTGGGCCAGAGCAGAGAGCCGTAACCACTGAGCCACCGCAGCGGTGCGGTATCTACATTATTCATAGGAAAATATGCGCGATTTCATTACATTTTCCACACTTAGCCAAACGCCTACGCAACGCTCTCACACGCGGCGAGAGCTCCTGAATAACATAACGCGACTTCGGACCTCAGAATTAGTGAAAGCTGGATTAGCTGCTCATATCTATTCAAGCTTTTATAAATTAAGCGAAAGTACGTTTTTATGCACCAGGTTGCATAAACCATGACAAAATTTGTTTTCTGTTGGCGCTGCGACTCAGTTGAGCTCACAGCGAGCGGTAATTTGTTGATAAACTGGCGCGGCGACAAGAAAGCCGTTTGTGGAAGGGGGGGGGGGGGGGCTTTATGGCCGGCAGGAAGGAATAAGAGTGCATGGGAATTGGAACTGCATACTAGCCGCACACCTAATTCGTGATATTGAATAAAAAGTTTCTTTGCGGTGGAGCACCAAGACGGAATTCGATATAAGCACGAGCGCGTTCTAAGCGCCGGCACAATTAACCTGAATGTCAAACTAAATGTCATTAAAACGCGTCAATGTTATCGCTTTGATAACGTAAATACTTCCTGCAACACAGCCACGCAGCGGGAGTATGCTCGACAATGTTTTTTTAGCGCCCGAAGCGCGGCTATATGCAGGCGCGGCCGCGGAACTGCCGCAGCCCCGCAGTCCCCAAAGAAACGCCCGCACCGCGGCGCGCCAGTCGGTGCAAAATGGCCGCGCCCAGGAGAGGCTCAAAAATACTTTCTGTGCCTGGGCGAACGCTCTCCTCAGGCCGTCGCGCGCCGGCTCCGCCGCCGCTTGCGGCTGCCGCTAGGAGGCGCTGTGTGAGTAGAATACTATATCGATTCTGGAAAAGGCAGATCAGGAAAGAATTTTTCTATGATAACTCAAGAGGCAGTGCCCTACTTTTTGAAGCTAGATCAGGGTGTCTTAGAACGCGCAGCTACAAAAAGAAATTTAACGAAGAAGATGACACATGTGCAGTGTGTGGTAGATCTGTGGAAACAATTGAACACCTCATAATCAAATGTGATGGTATCCATCCGGATGTCGATGCAGGCGCAGTCACTCTTTCTGAGGCCCTAGGGTTTAAAGATAACAATGGTCATGTAAATAAATCTGCAGTCGAAGTCAGCAAAAAGCGATTGGAGGATTGGTGGCTGAAAAGCAGAGATGTGGCATAAGGTTAGAATAGTAGGAAACCGTAGGCAAAGTTGATGGAGAATCTTAATGAGAATTGCCAACACAGTAAACAAAAAAAAATAATAAATAAAGAAAAGCTGAGCATGGTGGCAATTGCCACCACCCCGTTTCAAAGGGGGCGCTCCTATCCATCCATCCATCCATCCATACGTCGCGCGCGGTGGGTGCCTCGATGCCCGCGCTCCTCGAGGATACGAGAAGCTCGGCTACTGCTGATCGGCTGCGCGGAGTACGATTCTTGTTTCTTTTTCAAGGATCAGGCTGGGCGCACTTCTGCCGTGTCATTTTCAGCTGCAGGGCCAACCATTACGTTCGTGAAGAACGTTTATTGGTGGTTCGTGCTTCACGATATCAGCACCACGACGCAGCACATACACCAACATTTTCCGGATGCTCGCCAATTCGACGACAGTGCTGATCCGCGGCTTGAATGGCTTGAAGTCACTTTCCCTATGTATTTAGAAGGGCTAAAGAAAAGATCTGGGCATACACGTGAATTTCTCCGAGACGAAACCTATCAGGCAATTCTGATCTACCTATTCCACAGTGGCGTGTGTCAAATATCTGCTGACTGAAGAGAAGTTCTTTTTCGTCCTCACCCGAAAATTCAACAGCGATCCAATTGAATCCCTGTTTGGTAGTTTGCGAATGTCATCCGGCTGTAACGACAGGTTGGATGTTCGGGCTGCATTGCCAGGTCTCGAAAAGCTACTGAAGACCGGGATCGCTGCGTCTAATTCAGCATCCAATACTGCCCACAAAGAATGTGCTTCGATGTGAAGACTCCTACCCGCTGACGTCCTTTCTTCTGCGCAACCAACTCCTACTCTAGCTCCAAAGCCTCCCCAGACGTTGACTGTGCAAGCAGCGCCGAAGCTGTCGAGAGCAAGATTAGTGCTTCAGAGGCCTACTACCACAATTTTGCCACAGCACTTGCCGTCGCTTCAGATCTCGGCTACCGCTTATGTGGGCGGTTACATTGCGCGAGTTGTTGGCGAGCATATGGATTGCGAGAACTGCCTTTCTTTATGTACGAAGCCGGTTAGCAACCAGCTGCTCCTTCAGTTCACCCGCAGCCAAGACCAAGGTGGGCTGCTCTACCCGTCAGATCAACTTCTCTTCGTTCTCGATTCATTAAGAGCTTTTGCCGACCGCGCCCTGCAGGACGATCTGACCTTGAAAAAGCCTCTCACCACATTAGTAGAGCACGCTGTCCCAGCTCTTTGCGCTTCAAAGTTGCTGAAGTGCAAGAGCGATGGCATCAACGAGCACAGGCTTAAGCTCATGAACCATATATCGGTTCGTTTCCTGAGGCCGCTTCTCTGCAACTACGCATTCAATGTCAGTGACAAGCATGACGTAGTTAAACATTTTGAAAAAAGCCCCTTTCGAGAAAGTACGTGAGGCTCTGAGGATGGTGTACGTTTTACTGCCATGTGGGAGTTAGCCTCCACAATAAATACTTTTTTTTTCGAGTTTGAGTAAGTGTTGACTCACAACGCAATGATATTGAATATATGAACCTCTATATCTGCGCAGCGTTATGTGCAGGCAGATGATGCAGCGGTTCACGTTACATAGCTGGTGGCACTGACAGCAGGGCGCATTTTTCGCGCATACCATACACGCTCAAGTTGAGCATCAACTATGCGACTCGAGACACCATGCAGTCTTGCAGGATGTGCGCGGCAGATCAAATGATGAAACCACTGGGCAAAGCTCCACATTTTCTGGCGCCAACTGTGGCTTCGGTGGCGACAATGGTAACTCTCAACAACTTTACGAAGGAAACACAGGATCAGGTACCGCTTTGGAAGCAGTCTAACGGCTTTACGTGCTACTTACATGAGTAAACAACAGCACGCAACGGAGCTCTTTCAGAGCCCAAACTTTCAGTATTAGCTGCTGCCAAGCACTGCTTTCAAATAACAACCCTCAGACAAGCGAACTTAAAGGTGGCAGAACAATTTTCCACGCAGTGGATTTAAGCAGGCGCCCGCTGTCATATATGCGCAGCTGACGACGCGCGAGCACATTGCGCAGCATTAGCCGCGAAAGACACGACCAAAATGGTCCGGTTACCCTTAGCGACAAGTGCTTCCGAGCTCCCTTTTAAAAAAAGTTTTGATTGTACTTGAAACAACACGAATGCAGCCGAAAACTCAACGACAGAACAGCTGCGAACGGTCTGCGTTTCTATCGGCGACGCGCGGCAGTGATCCTACTCCGGTGGCGGCGCGTGGCGGCGAAAGGCTGCACTAGCCTCGACGGCGGGCTCCCTTTGTTCGCCTCTCGTTCTCCCAGGCACAGAAAGTATAGAGGAGGCGCTGTCTGGTCTATATAGCTCAGCTCACCATCCTCCTCGGGCTACCGTACACCCGCCGTGTGGCCTTCGAAACGCAGCTCAGCATCGCCGAGAGCGGCTTCATGTCTCTGTGCTGTTTGGTGAGGTGCGAAAGTTCACTGATCAAAACAATGAACGCTTTTTCGCTTGTCGAAGCGCGGTTCCGGAGTGCCACCTTTTCGCGAGACTCATTTCAATGAATCGATCGCTCCGCGTAACGACACCAAGTCTGACGAACAAAATATTAAATGAGCGGTTATTTGCTGCATTTAAAAGCAATCTTAGATGCGTGCGTAACGTCGCGACGCCAGGCATGTAGACTTTAACACGCAAGTCCGAACACACCGTGCCGAAAGCCCGTCCACCGCCACCGAGACACACTCGGGCCCCTAGCAACAACGACGCTAACGACGCCGTACGCCGTTGCTAGTGGCCCGACTTTTTAAACCTAAATTTTGACGTCACTTCCGCCACATTCTCGGCAACGCATTGGGAATAGACATGGAATAGACGATATGCGAAATGCGCAGCGCCATCTCTCGGCGCTCCGAGAACTAAGTCCTCCATGTTGCTACGGTACAGAAAACGAAACCGCTGCCCAGCGTTGGGTTAAAACGGCTGCGCTTCGTTTGAAAAGTAAAATGCCGATGCAGTGTTGCGCTACCCGCTCCACTGTGAAAAGACACTGCGATGCGTGCCACAACTAGGTGCGCTCCAGCTTTTCGCTTTTCTATTTTTTTACTCCGTCCCAACGTTTTAGTAACACAAAACGCCATGCGAGGTATCATGTGTCAGCACGCGGATCAGTGCGCAGCTTTCGCTTTCTGCGCTGATTTTTGACAAATCTCTCGAGGTGACTTGCGTTTAAATTAAGATAAGGACCACAGCCTTTGTTGTCTCTGATCAAAATTAGAAGCCGATTTCGTGCATTTATCAACTCTCCGGTCGGGCGTGTATATATATAGACGCATACTTGAACAACGTAATAGAGAAGGTAATTTTTTTGAGCGGGCCAATCGCTCGTGCCGTGGCGAAATAAGTTCACTCGAAGAACCATATGCCGATTACTGCTTAGTTTGCTACGTGTTCAGTTAAGTTTTTCCCGTGTTCAATTAGTTTTAGAAGGGCGAGCAAACTCTCTGGACCATACGCATATGTTATGCGCGTTAAGGAGTCTTTGTGAAGCAATACAACCTACGCATAAAAACTGAGATGCGAATGCTTTATTTCTTGAGGATTCCTATACCTTCGATATCTGCGGCGACGAAAATCTAAAAAAAAAAGAAGCGAATAAAATAGCTACTTCATTATGAAGGAGGGACGCATATTTCTAAGCTAGAAAGTACGTGCAACAGTGTTCTGAAAACGCTTCAGGCCATCAGATTTTATTATCGCTGTGGCAAGCTCCAACAGCTTGCTTCGCAACAAAGCCATTTGTCCAAGTTTGGGAGTAAGCTAATTAAGTTTCGGAAGCAACCGAACATGCTAATTTCGCCCGTGCACACACAGATTGACCAGCGTATCGAGTCCGTGCATGTACCTACAGCTGTAGCATCTTTCTCTAATCAAGCCGCCGCGGTGGCTCAGTGCTTGAAGCAGCCTGTCTCCAGCGTTCTCCGCGGACGCCATGGCGGCCTCCGCACGCCGCGGGTACGATCCCGAGACGATGGCATGGACTGAAGTCGTCGCAGAAGCCCCGTCTTCTCCTGAAACCTCCACTCCGACGCAGGAGATCGTGGATGAAGGCCTCTTCTCGTTGGTGGCACTTCGCAAACGCCAGCAGCGCCTGAACACCTCGGCAGTGGACGGACCCTCCGTGAGTGCCCCTGCTTCTGTGCATCAAAATACTTCAAGTTCAAACCATCAGCTCTCGCAAACAGCTGGATCGACGAAATGGCGGCCTACCGCTATGCCTCGACTCCGCAAAGAAGATTTCACGATCGTCATCAAGCCCAGAATGACGGTCTCCCTGAAGACGGTTCTGCAGAACGGTGAGCTTGGTGCTTTGCTCTCCGCCTATGTTAATGCCTCCTCGGTGGACACTCTTAGTATCTGGCCCATCTGGGACCAGAATATCGTTATCACCACCACTCAAGACGTGAATGCGGCGAACGCGCTCGCTCGTGAATTTACTCTGAAAGCTTCCAAAGGCTCCATCCCGATGGTCGGTCACGCCAAAGTTAACGGTGAAGTCTGCAGGAGGATCATTACCGTCCATGAGCAGGAAACTTCTACCACCTTGAAATCGAAAGTCCAGTGGCGCGGAGGAGAGATAGCCTTCATCCGCAAGCTGGGGAAGTCGACGATTGCCCTGCTCACCTTCGTGGGGCATTAGGTGCCACGTTACGTGCACTATAACAGTGTGGTGACCTTGGTACGCGAATACAAGCGGACTATTCCCGCGTGTTTCCGATGCGGCACCATCGGCCA
Organism: Amblyomma mixtum; assembly: GCF_055824585.1. Lineage (NCBI taxonomy): Eukaryota > Metazoa > Arthropoda > Arachnida > Ixodida > Ixodidae > Amblyomma > Amblyomma mixtum. Next base: position 51,000,392 of record NC_143013.1, read on the forward strand.
CCGTGTGGACTTATGCCCGGATCCTCAACGCAATCGCTGCGGACACTGCGGCCAAACGGTCGCAGTCCTCGAAGACGGCAACTTGGAGACCCACGAGTGCACCCCTTCCTGCATCGTCTGCGGTGGCGGCCACCTTACGGGCTCGAAAGATTGCAAAGCGAAATTCCGGAGGCTGCAACGACCGGGAAACCCAACCGGTCAACGAAAGCAGCGTCAGTGTACAGTGCCCCCAGGAGCTGACACCACTCCAAAAGTTCCCCCGCCTGGCAACAAGCTGGTGCAAGGCACATCCGGACCAGCGCCACCGGCGGGCGCGTTGCCCGGGCGTGTCTCCAAGTCCCCTCCATCAACAAGCCAAAAGTCGTCACGTGGTCCAGGCGCACCCGTATTCCAGAACGGAGATTTTCCGCCTCTCGAGGGCCGTCCGCTTGGCACACCAAAGAAGACATCACAGCCAAAGGTAGGTAGCCGAGACGGGCCTCCTCCGTCCCCCCGCACTCCCCTACATTCTTCCCCACCAACCCTTCCTCCTCCTCCCCCCCTTAACTCTGAGGTTGCGGACCTCCGCCGTGAGCTCGAGACTCTCCGGGCTCAAAATGCTCAACTCCAGGCCAAAATTCATGCGCTAGAAACGGCTCGGTCCTCCCCGCCTATTGCCCAGGTAGCTCCGGAACCGATGCAACAAGTGCCGGTGGACCCGACATCATCTAGCTCTGACGCGCGTTTCACCGCCCTCGAAAACGCCCTTGCCGCATTAGCGACTCAGATGTCAAATTTCGGCCAAATTCAAGAAAACCTGTTCAAGTCAGTCACGGCCACGGTTACGGCCACCGTGACGGCCAATATTAAGACGTGGCTGGAGTCAAACCCCAGGCTTCTACGCCGAATGGGGCCCCTCAAAGACGCAAACCGCCCATCAATATTCAACCGCCCCATCGATCTAACCGAACTCAAGGAAGAGCCGGAACCGATCCAGCCGCAGGTGACGGAACCTGTGCCGGCTCTCCAAGGCAGTCTCCCTTCAAATCAACATGGCTGCGTCCCCTCCAAACCAACACCCTAAAGGGCGCCGCCCCCCGTAAAGACAGCAAGTTTTTTCCCTTGTGCAATGGAATTGTCGGGGTTTCAAAAACAGGACCAAACGCGCCCACTTAAGGGCGTACATTGACAACCTTGAACACCCCGCCGCAGTCCTTGCGTTGCAAGAAACCGGAGATGCGGTTAAGCTCACGGGCTATAACGCTTTTCAACGAGACCCGTTCACCTGTATCCTAGTCCATAAGGGTTACACAGCGCAGGAGGTTGATCTCGATCTAAATTTGGAATATTCGTACGTGATGGTCTCTGTCCTCCCCCTGCGGCGAACAGATAGCCCCGCACACATACTTAATATCTACTGCCCCCCGAAACTCAAAAACATCACTTTTTCTAACATCTTTAGCGCAGCGCTAAGGATCGCGGGTCGCGACCCCCTCATGATATGCGATTTTAACGCGCCCTGTCTCATGTGGGGCTATTGCAAGGAAGAGACGCGTGGTCGTAAGTTGGCGGAACTTATATCTACGCTGGGCATCACTCTTCTAACCGACCCGGTCCACCCAACACGTGTAGGGAACTCCGTCACTCGGGACACTTGCCCCGACCTTACCCTCGTGAAACACATCCAACACGCAGAGTGGATCAACACCGAAGACACCCTCGGTAGCGACCACTGCATACTGAACACTGTCATTTACACTCGGCCCTTACGTCGCCCCCTTGCGCAAGCCAAACTTCCCGACCGGAACGCTTTCTGCCAGGCCCTCCCAGTAACTTCTCTCATGGAACAGGACTACTCCACTTGGGCACAAGGACTCATGCAAACACTCCGTTCGCACGAAAACCATATCCAGCTTACGGAGCGTGCACCTGACGTGGATAACCACCTGATGCACCTCTGGGAAGCTCGCCGCAGCCTCACTAAGCGATGGCGGCGGCAGAAACACAACCGCAAACTCCGCGCTCGCATCTCTGACCTCACCCAGCAAGCTGCCGAGTATGCTGCCCAGCTCGCAGACACTAACTGGGTAGATCGATGCAACAGCGCAGCAAGACATATGTCCAGCCGCAACACTTGGCGGCTCTTCAGGACTCTCATAGACCCCACACAAACACGCTCGGAAACACAGAAACACATCAATCGCGCGATACACAACTTTCAAGGAAACACGAAGCAGCTGGCGAACACCTTGCGCTCACAATACCTCAATCAGGATCAAGACCCGCGTGGGCAGGATTATTCGTATGCAGGCTGCGATAATCCGGAACTGGATGAACTTTTCCAGCTTCATGACCTTCGCGCGGCTCTTGCCAAAATGCGCAGGCGGACGGCGCCCGGGAGGGATAAGGTCACAGTCAAATTATTGGCGAACCTTCCTGATCGGGCATACGAAACCCTACTCGTATATATTAACGCCATTAGGACCGGGGACACTTCGTTGCCACCGGATTGGAAGACATCATTGGTAACCGTTATCCCAAAGGCGGGGAAACCGGTAAACACATACAACCTCCGGCCCATCTCCCTCACTTCATGCGTAGGAAAACTGATGGAAACGATGGTCCGTGACCGCCTCTCAGAATATCTCGAGAGCAAGAACTACTTTGCCGACACCATGTTCGGTGTCCGACCCAGTAAGTCCGCACAAGACATCCTTTTACAGCTTCATCACGAGGTTCTCGAACCCATAGAACACCCACACAACGACAAAATAGTCCTAGCACTCGATCTCAAGGGTGCGTTTGACAATGTTAAACACGGCGACATACTAAAACACCTTAGCGAGATTAACTGTGGTCCTCGTACATTCAATTACATCAAAGATTTCTTAACAGACCGCTTGGCCTATATACGTATACAAGAGACCGAGTACGGCCCGTTTGAGATGGGAACGCGGGGCACACCACAAGGCGCTGTGTTGTCCCCGCTTCTCTTTAACATTTCTATGATGTATCTCCCGGCACAGCTGGCGGCTGTCGGCGGTGTTCAGCATGCGCTGTACGCCGATGACATCACCATCTGGGCCACTACGGGAAATATAGGAGAGATGGAGGAATGCCTGCAAGCAGCGGCGAGCATAGTTGACCACTATGCCACGTACTGCGGCCTCCAGTGCTCCCCGTCCAAGTCTGAATTTGTGCATATTCGATCTTCTCCGAAATGCAAAATCTCCGTTCAGCTTTCTCTTGCAAGCGGCCCCATCCGTGAAGCGAAGGAGCTACGAATACTCGGACTCTTCATTAATCAACATCGTAAGGCAGACACAACTCTTGCCAAACTCCGCAAAGTCGGCGACCAGGTGGGCCGAATGGTTCGCCGCGTTTCTAACAAGCGAGGAGAGTTGCGAAGTAAGGATGCGATGCGGCTCGCGCATGCCTTCGTAACAAGTCGAGTACTGTACTCGACTCCTTACCTCCGCTTACGGAAACATGACGAAGATCACTTGGAGATTGTACTCCGCACAATTTTCAAGAGAGCCCTCGACCTCCCGATATCCACTTCCAACGCGCGACTTCTCGCGTTGGGGGTGGTGAACACCTATCGAGAACTCCGCGAGGCGCATCTCGTTAACCAATACACGCGTCTCGCCCAGACCGTGTCCGGTCGCCGCCTCTTGGACCGGTTACATATCAGACATGATCACCACCATGGAACGGGTTCGAGTGCCAGAACTGTAGAGAAGCGCCCTCTACGTTCTACCCCTTCCGACTAAGATGAACAAGGAGGACCATAATGGCCGGCGCCAGGCGCGGGCGAATGCCCTGCACCGCCACTATGGCTCAAAGAAACACGTCTTCTACGTCGACATTGCAGGCCCCTACCGCTCCAGGGGGGAATGGTACACGGCTGCAGTCATACACGAGGGAAAACAGGTGGACGGCCTCTCGTTCAGAGCGCCCAACTCAACGCATGCGGAGGAGGTGGCGATCGCCCTCGTAGCCTCTCATCCCGACTCTAAATTCATCCTCACAGACTCTCGCGGAGCCTGTCGTAACTTTGAGTTCGGTTGGATCACTCCACTCGCTCACCAAATTTTACACCGCAGTACTCGCGACGGCGATCCAACTCATCGCTCAATCATATGGGTCCCCGGCCACCAAGGCATGCCAGGTAACGAAGCCGCCCATGAGGCAGCCCGCGCACTCACTCACCGGGCACCAGGCGTCCCTTGGGAGGAGCTTAACCCAGATCACAGCCCTCTCCTTTCTTTTAAAGAAATTACTGAGCACTATCGTGCCGAACACCGGCGATACCCAGTTCCCATGAAAGGACTGGGTAAAGCTGGCGAACGAATTCTCCTCAGGCTCTTTACAAACACCCTGCTGTGCCCGGCGGTTCTCAAGCACTTTAATCCTTCTTTTGACGGCCGCTGCTCATTCTGTGGGGAGGTGGCCGACACCTTCCACATGGTTTGGGCATGCAGAAAAAATCCTTCTCTCCCCCCAATCACCCCTTCCCCTACCCGAGAGGACTGGGAGGCGGCCCTACTCAGCTGCCTGGAACTATCGGCCCAGCAGGCCCTGGTTCGGCGGGCTTGTGTAGCGGTCTCGACCAACGGGATCCCGGAATGAGGGACTCCGACTAGTATTGTAAGGGGTGAGACCCACTAGGGGCCTCTCCCCGAGCACCTCTCTGTACATTACTAAATAAATGCTTTTCTCCTCCTCCTCAGTGCTTATCTGAAAAAAAGAAGCTCCGTCTTTGCTTACAATATTTTGAATTATATGTGCATGCCTACTTTCCTCTTGTTAATGTCGACTGACTGCGTCTTAAGCAGGACGCGGTTTCAACGAATTGTGGCGAAAATCAACCGACGCCGGGCTCTGAAACGGTGACGTTGAAAACCGCGGATGCGCATTGCACATTACAGTAAAGGAATCGAATTACGCAGCTGGTCGAGGGTCTTGTGTGATTATACTGCAATGCACGAAGCTCCTGGCGTCGGCGCGAACGAAAGTTCGCACTGTCACAGAAGTTTGTCAACACACGTGCGCACTCACCGCAAAATAACCGCTCGCTACCCTACCAGATGAATTCGTGTCCACCTGGGAATAAAATAGCCATGATAATGCGTGATGCTTGAACTGGTGCTTTAATGCGAGCATTAAAACGACAACAGCACACGGTCACGGTTCGACTTTCCGACCCACTTTCGAGTGCCGATTATTGCGATCATCATGCAGCGCCAGACTTCAAGCGAAGCTGAGGACGCGGTAGGAGTAAGCTGGCGCTGAAGGCGCGTTCACACCAGGCCGACGATCGGCCGATTTCGGTCTGGCGATGGTCGGCGGCAGCGATTTTCGTGCCGTCGGCGCGCCTGTCACACTGCGCAGACGCCGACCGAGCGCCGATCGTCGCCCGACGAGCGCATCGCCGTCGCGTCGGCGACATAGCAGCCGTCGGCCGACCCGCGTGTCACACTCTGCCGACAACAGCGCCGACCTCACGCCGACGTTTTCCTATCCTGACAGCTCGACGCTGCTGCTTCGTGCGCGCGGCCCGTCTGCTAGCTCCGTTGCTGAAGGCGTCGTGGAAATCGAACTTATCTTTTATTATGGGACGAGTTGGCGGTAAAGCGATGTGAATAGTAGGCCTTTTATTGCAGCACAGGCGACTTCCGAAGCGCCGTCCGCTGCGGAGTATATACGAAACCACCTAGGCCTAGCGACGACTACGGCAGCCTGCGACCAGCGCACAGTTCGTCGCCCGGCGTTGCCGCAGGCGGTGTCGTTGCCGAAAGATCCACTTTTGCACAGGCACATTATCGTTGCTCTAATCTAGGAAGCATCCTTTCTGGTTCACGGCTGTTTCGTATTTTCTTGTGCGAACGTAAAGTACCTACATGTTTACGCCGAGCATGCCGACCGGCCGGCCAGCCTGGATCCCGTCTGCCGGCGTCATAAAAACGAGCTGAAGAGTGTTCTTGATGTAAATATTAAACCCTGTGATAAGAAATGTGAAAAATGTTTCATTTCTGAGGATCGCTGACCAATACTGAGCTGTTGGCAAAGGTAACGACTGTGATACGAGCAAACTTCTTCCCACAACCGCCTCGCAGCTGCCGCTGGCCTGGCGTTGGGGTCCGGCTCGCCTTGCGCCCGCTCGCTTCGTTGCTGAAGACGTCGCGGAAAATTACCATATTATTATTTTATTGTGAGATGATGCTGTTGACAGTAAAGCGATGTGTAGAGTAGGCCTTTTTATTATAGCTCAGGCTACTTCCGAAGCGCCGGCCGCTGCGACTCCGATACGAAAGAGGCTATAGGCCTAGCGACGATCACGGCAGCCAGGCAGCAGCAGAGCTCGCCGCCCGGAGCGCCCGCTCAGCTGTGAAAACAACGCAGCAGCTGAAGCTTGCCTGTCGAAATTCCACTCGCAAGAAGAAAGTTCGCATAGCAAACGATGCACCAGCTCGACGAGCTCGACCGCGCCAAGATGGAAACCGGAAGTTGTGGGCGCGGTGTTGCCAGACCGCCAAGCAATTTCGCATATAAGACCGTTTTCGGCGCGAGGAGGAAAATAGCCTCGAACCGGCGCGCGCGCGCCGCCGCTTCTCCTCCTCCTCTCCTCCTGGTATGCGCGGGCGGCGAGGTAAGCGTTGAGTGACGTTTGTGTCCTGCTGTCTTTTGCGCGTGAGAACAGCTTTTACGCGTTTTGACGCTGACTGTGAACATGAATCGTGAGCCGAGGTCATCAGGATACCACTGTGCTGTTGTTGGCTGCACCGACAACTATCGCAAGCGGAAAAAACTAGCCGCAGAGCCATGTGCACAGCATCAACAGCTGCGCCGTCAGTGCGGCTGCGGCCTGTTACATCTGCATTGCTTTCCGTCAGATGAAGACGAGCGATGTCTTTGGCTGGCTGGCGTTAACAGAGAGGATTTTTTGCCTCCTTGAGGTCACATGCTTTCTTCTCCAGCAAATAAAAAATGATGTGTGGCATCCGGACGTGCGGCCACTTCAGTCAGTGACAACACTTGGATGCTTGTACAGATGTGACCTGTAGACAAGTATGAAGGTCGCAAAATCAGAGAAATGGAAGTGGAGAGCTCAGATAAGCAGAAAAAAGACATCTCCAAAGTTTTTGTTGCACGCTAAATATGACAGCAAATGATATGCGATATTACAGCACTGCCAAGTAAGCAATGTTGTTGCAGCAGTGTGGTTACCGCGAACAACAAGGCCTAGGCAGAAGCAAAAGGGCGTGCTCACTGCACCAGTCGTCAAGATACCAAAATCCGTAAAACTTGTGTGAAGACGCGTAGCGTGCTTAACGACGACCGCAAACGCGCTTGCTGACCAAAGCACAATCGACCTGCGGGTGGCGTGGCGAATTTCTACTGCCGCGTTGCAATTGCCACTGCAGCCTCTCATCTTTCTCTGTTTAGTGTGGACATTTATTTAGGACCGCCACACTTTTCTTTCGACGAGTGAAGAGTGGACACGTACGCGAAAAAAAGTGGCTAGGCAGCGAGAACGACCACTGCTCGCGCTCGTTCGGTGGCCAAGCCCCCAGACAAGCAACGGTGACATACACGTTGTCAACTAGCGTAGACAGTGCTTTTGTTCGGTGCCTGCACGCTCTGGCTCAGTAAACATTCTCGCACCTGACGCCTAGATCTGCTCGTAGGCGAGCATTTATCTCGAAGTGATAACCTGCTGAAACGCAGAGAGGACGCCAAGCATCAAACGCCTGAATCTGGCACGATGCGTACTCGCTCAGAAGTGCACTTTATTACCTGCCTGAAATTCTGAAGCGTATACGGGTCATCTTTTACGAAAGGAATTCATCACTGGGAGTGGTCCAGCAATACAGTTCGCGTCTGCGCACCACGCACTCTTAAGCTAACTTAATCTTAAGCTAATTGTGAAGTGCGGCTAACGTAAACATTCATGAAGTGACTTTGTTATGCTGGCTGGTAATCGTAGCCTGTTGGAACTCATACAGATAGCAAAAAGAGGCTTGGCGGCTGCCTGTGTCGCTTCTTCGACCGCCGTCGTAGATAGCGGTGCGACCGTTGCTGTGCAGTAGACCAAACAAACAACTCGTAAACAAATTTCGTTTACCTAGGTCAATCATCGGAACGACGGTGGAAGTGCCTCCTGCCCCAATATCCGATGAAGCTCCGGCCATCACTCAACCAAACGGCGGCAGTCTTCCTAGAAAATCTTTTCCTGCCACGCAGTCGCTTTTCTAGTACACAGATAAATAAAAAGCAGAAGCTCCGAAACGGCAATTTAACGACGCCGCTGTACTGCACCGTGGGCGCAGCAAAAATGCGCTCGCGCATACCAGCATGGCGCTAGGGACAACAGAACAGAACATAGACGGCGCCACCTCCCCAAAATGGCGGCGCCCTAGATGAAATGGTCTTATTTTTTTACCCTCGCACGCAGGCTTCGGACGCGCGCCTACTCTCGACGCCAGTCGCCATCTGTCGGCGCGCGCGGCCCGAGGGACTGCGGGTCGCGCCGGCGCCGCGCATAGAACGCATGTTTGCGTGTTCGCTTCTGCCGTTTTGTGCTCCATCAGCTAACGTATGAGGGTGTGTGCTGTGCGTCACTACTCACATTTGCCCTCTTCCAGACAGTGCTGCGGTTATCTTGTGCGCAGTTACTCGTTAACGTGACATCCGAGGGTAGTCGACCAGGTAGTGTACCGACTGGAAACCGGCACTTTGAAGCAGATTTCTGCGCTGTCGTGTCGTTTGTTGTCGCCTTTTACGTGCGATATCATCTATGATAATTTTATGCATCAGAATATAGATCTATTGATTTGACTCAGTGGAATAGTAACTGGATAGGCGAGCTGCAGACTGAAGGTTGTCCCGACGGAGCGCGTGTTTTCGATCACCAGTACGTGTTCAGCATCCTTGCGCTGAGCTTGCTCTTGTTCCCATTCAGAACATTTCATGCACAGGATTGTAAGCACGACCGCTGCCGATTTCAGCTGCTTTTTCCGCACACATGTCAGAGGTATCTGGGGGGTAAAGGTTTATCTATAGTATCTTTCTGCTGTTGGTATCTACCTTAGCTTGGTTTGGTTTATTAAGGTTTTACGTTCCAAAGCGACTCAGGCTATGAGGGACGCCGTAGTGAAGGGCTCCGGAAATTTCGACCACCTGGGGTTCTTTAACGTGCACTGACATCGCACAGTACACGGGCCTCTAGAATTTCGCCTCCTTCGAAATTCGGCCGCCGCGGCCGGGATCGAACCCGCGTCTTTTGGGCCAGAGCAGAGAGCCGTAACCACTGAGCCACCGCAGCGGTGCGGTATCTACAGTATTCATAGGAAAATATGCGCGATTTCATTACATTTTCCACACTTAGCCAAACGCCTACGCAACGCTCTCACACGCGGCGAGAGCTCCTGAATAACATAACGCGACTTCGGACCTCAGAATTAGTGAAAGCTGGATTAGCTGCTCATATCTATTCAAGCTTTTATAAATTAAGCGAAAGTACGTTTTTATGCACCAGGTTGCATAAACCATGACAAAATTTGTTTTCTGTTGGCGCTGCGACTCAGTTGAGCTCACAGCGAGCGGTAATTTGTTGATAAACTGGCGCGGCGACAAGAAAGCCGTTTGTGGAAGGGGGGGGGGGAGGCTTTATGGCCGGCAGGAAGGAATAAGAGTGCATGGGAATTGGAACTGCATACTAGCCGCACACCTAATTCTTGATATTGAATAAAAAGTTTCTTTGCGGTGGAGCACCAAGACGGAATTCGATATAAGCACGAGCGCGTTCTAAGCGCCGGCACAATTAACCTGAATGTCAAACTAAATGTCATTAAAATGCGTCAATGTTATCGCTTTGATAACGTAAATACTTCCTGCAACACAGCCACGCAGCGGAAGTATGCTCGACAATGTTTTTTTAGCGCCCGAAGCGCGGCTATATGCAGGCGCGGCCGCGGAACTGCCGCAGCCCCGCAGTCCCCAAAGAAACGCCCGCACCGCGGCGCGCCAGTCGGTGCAAAATGGCCGCGCCCAGGAGAGGCTCAAAAATCTGGTCTATACGAAGGGCCTCTCCTTAGTTTTCCTTCCTCCATGGCGTGCGTGCTCTTGCGTACGCCAGGAAAAATAGCGTTCTCAACATGGCGGCTCGCCCAGCCTGCCCACTGACGTCATCGGGTTGAGGGACACCCACGGAGGAAAAAAAAATTTACCGACGATTACGTTACTTCCTAATGCGAAATTTGAGCGTAGCAAATAAGCTGTTTCACCTTTTCGATAGATTGAGGCAAAGAAATCGAGCAACACATGTATGCGCTATCACAGAATTTTTTTTTTATTTTTCACACGTATTCCTTTAACAAAGACTCCACTAACTGTTCTTGACAGTCATGAAGGAAGCTTTGGTGTCGGAGAAATAGACTGATATATGTTCGACTTGGTACACCAATGCTTGATTCTCAAAGAGGAGATCAATACTAGTGCCTCGCGAGGTTGTCACAGCCGTGGGACGCGTTACGAGCGAGAGGAACGGGATGTTCTCCCGCATAAGTGTTAGGAAATTGCTGTTTGCCTTTATGTCAACATTAAAGTACCCCACTACTAACATCGGTGTGGATCGATGGACGGTTAATGCGAGTTGCAGGAAGTGCACGACGTCTTTCGTGAGTGCGGTAGGGGCGAAGTAGGCAGCTACTACCATCAAGCCGTTGGGCAACTTTGCGGCGCACAGTTCGCCAACTTCATGTGACGTGCCAAACATTTCGACTGGTATTGCAGAGAGACCTGTGCGCAAGTAGATAGCGACTCCCGCCGCTCTGTTGTGGTCTCTGCGAGCACCACAGCAGTATAGGAAATCTATGATTTCGAGAGGCTCTTCGGGATCCATCCAGGTTTCAGCAAAGCAAAGTACAGAGGAATGGCGCAGAATGTGATCGTGGTGTACGTCCTTGGCATGTGCGGCAAGGGAGCGTACGTTAAGAATGTGGTTGTGAATGGTGAATCAAGTGCTGCCAGCGAATGACGCGTCCATTGGCTGTCTGCGTGTGTTACTGATGTATGGTTAACATGTTAAGCTTCGCCTGTAAGAGTGGAACGCGACAGCGTCTTGCAACGCTGCCAGGGAGTCCACAGAACGCCATCGGCAATTCGGCTGTACGCCTTGCTGGACGGTAAATTTATTTTTTGAGGAAAGGAAATGTATCTCTCTCGCATATCTGGGTGGACACCTGCACCTCGCCGTAAGGGAAAGGGGGAAGATGGGAGTGAACGAAGACGCCGTATTAGCTAGACGCGCCTTTGTTCATTCCAAACCATTCAGCTGGCATTACGGAGTGGCTAGCGTGCTCGTATCGCACTCCGGATACCCTGGTTCGATTCCCCAACTCGACCAATTTCGTTCTCGGTTTTATTGATTTATACGGTCTAACTAGAAAGGTTAATTAGGCTATTTCATATTTATATTATTGTATCTCTATCCATCGTGTTCTGTCATTAACCTGTCAGTTGTTGGAACTGTCTAGGATGTTCGACACAACGTATATGAAACGAGCAACGTCTTACTGAGTGGGGAAGTGCGTGGTGGTGCAGGGAACGCGGCTTCGTACTTATCTGTTTTTTTCAGCAGCGTGGCCTTCCGCGGACGCTGTTGTCGTTGCGGCGCGCGTCTTTCTTTTCTTTTCTTCTGACCTCTTCATTCTCCTCTATATTAATTAGCCTAATTGATTAATTAAGTAATTAACGAAACTCAGTCCAACTTCGTTGCAGCATCACTACACGACCCCTTTGATTGGTTGCATGGTTACTAGCCGAAGTACAATTGGCCCCATTTGAAATTCGCGCACTGTGACGTCACGAGCATTTCGACCAATTGAAAAGCGTGACATTGGGGGCGGAGCTGGTTACGAGGCCGACGCCGACGACGACGCGAAACCCAGGAACGGACGCCAAAGAGCTGCGCTCTAAAAACACACGAGACATCGCCCGCCGATAGCCTTGAAGCCTATTCATAAAAAGTAAAAAGGAGAGAGTGTCCATCCGCATCACGAAACCCCACCTAGAGGAAAGTCTATGTGGCGTTGGATCACGCCACGTGGTAGCGTACGGTAATATGTATGCCCGCTGCGCTGAGCAGCGCGGCAAATAAACTATCAACCTCTTTGCTGTAGACGTCCGCACCATGGGCTGCGCAGACGCTCACACTAAAACATACCAACCCCGAAAAATTAGGGTAGAGTGCCTAATTAGGGAGGGAGCGGCTTCACGTACACTTGGCGAGCGAAGGCTGGCCGCTTGGCGTCGCGCTCTCTCATAAGTTTTTTTTTTTTCATGGAGGAAGGAAAACTTCTTTCCGCGGCAAATAACTTCTTTCCTTCCTCCATGGTTTTTTTTTTCCGCCATAGAAACGCGGCGCGGCGATTTGTCGCCCTAATCGGTTGCGAGCTAGTGCGAGCAGCAATTTTTTAAAATTATTTCTAAATTATAGGGTCCACGCAGACCTTCCAAACTTCACTCGAATACCCGCAAAGGCCACCTCTACAGATATGTTGCACTAGAATATGCCCATCGAAATTATTTCAGGGTTCTTTTAACGGGAACAGAATATTTGTGCACCGAATTTGTGTGTGAATAAGTTTGCGGGGATAGGGTAGCCTCGTCTGGCACATGACAGGGTTAACTGGAGAGATATAGGAGAGGCCTTTGTCCTGCAGTGGGTGTAGTCAGGCTGATGATGAGGATGTGTTCTATGTCGGTCATCAAAAATGTGCTATGTCAAGCCCATGGTGGGCTTTCGCAGGATCGAGGCGCTGTCAAACACTTCCCATCTGGCTGAGTTCAAGCTTCGAAATGGCTTTTGTGAAGCGTACGAAATGTCATGCACGTTGTTGGAGGAATGTGCCTGCCACCTTGAAATGAATGCAGCGCATTAACTACTCAGTAACTGGTACGATCTATTGGGGCACTGTTGACAAGCGCATGCAAGCCCTCAAATGGTGTGTTGTGTTGTGCTAGGTTCAGTGCCGCACAAGTTTAAGACTATCATGCGACAAGCTCAAGGTAATAGAATTTTTTTTCTCTCGGAAATTTTGTAAAAAGGAGTGTAGCTCAACGATGGTATAAAGGGCTTAAAGAGGCTCTAATAAAGTTTCAGTATGTTAAAGAACGTTGTCCCGCAGAATATTGTCCCGCAAGATTTTTTGTAATGCCCTTTGTAGAGGCTGAGTTATCTGCAGTCAAACGTAATTTCAGCATCTTCGCGCCTTTCCCTCTTCTCTCGTCACTTTTCGCACGCTGGAAGGTCGGCGCTCCTCAGCCGGCCCCACCTCCGGGGGCGGAGCTTACCGACTACGCCGGGGCTACGCGGTGTATTGGCCGTGGCCGTGGTAGCTGCCTGACGTCTGAAAGAATCTAACCAATACTGATCTCTCAACTTGTATACGCAGGTGCGAGCTACGGTGGAGGGAGCGAGCATTTAAAAAGTCACCGGTAAGGGCTCGCCAACTTTCTTGCGTGATTGTGGATTCTCTGCTACGTGTAGAAAGGTAGTATTTGAATCAGGTGCTCAGGACAACAAAATGTGTTGAGAGTTGATGTGCTCTCCTCGGAAGGTGGTTCGGAGCCTTTTTAATTAAAAGTTATTTCGTACTACTTAGTGATCACAAAGGACAAACATTTTATAAATGGCACAAGCTTAAAGGACGTTGGGTAACCTCAGCGGCCATCTTTGGCTGGCCAAGGATCTTAGGCAATCAACCTTCTTCCCAGGAAGCAGAAATTCGCTGAGGTTAAGTTCGTTTTAATAAATTGACTACATTTTATCTCATATACAAAGATCCTGAGATCCTTGGTTGGCCAAGGGTCTTAGGCAATCAACCTCCTTCCCAGGAAGGAGAAAGTCTCTGACGTTCTGTTTGTTTAATAAATTGACTACATTTTATCTCATATAGAAAAATCCTGAGATCCTTGGCTGGCCAAGGATCTTAGGCAATCAACCTTCTTCCCAGGAAGGAGAAAGTCGCTGAGGTTCTGTTTGTTTAATAAATTGACTACATTTTATCTCATATACAAAAATCCTGAGATCCTTGGCTGGCCAAAGATCTTACGCAATCAACCTTCTTTTCAGGAAGGAGAAAGTCGCTGAGGTTCTGTTTGTTTAATAAATTGACTACATTTTATCTCATATAAAAAGATCCTGAGATCCTTGGCTGGCCAAGAATCTTAGGCAATCAACCTTCTTCCCAGGAAGGAGAACGTCGCTGAGGTTCTGCTTGTTTAATAAATTGACTACATTTCATCTCATATACAAAAATCTTGAGATCCTTGGCTGGGCAAGGATCTTAGGCAATCAACCTTCTTCCCAGGAAGGAGAAAGTCGCTGAGGTTCTGTTCGTTTTAATAAATTGACTACATTTTATCTATGCACAGTTTGTTTAAAACTTCTGTTCCGTTTAAAAATTTAAAAACACGTGACGTCAAGAAGAGCATCTTCACCTAAGAGCAGTGTTGAATGGAATGGCTCGAGTTCATTGTAAAACACAGCAAAATATTTTTAGAGCGGAAGTTCTACCACAAGGTCATGTCGCTCCGATGAATGACCTTCAAGCGGCGGAGCGGGGGTGTGGCGAAGCACATCCCTTCAGCATTATAATTTCGATAGTAAGTGCAGTCAGACAGGTTGGGAGGAAGAGTGTAGATGCGACTGACTAGCTGCCGCACGCCAATGGCGGTAGCGCATTAATCAAGCCTTCGACGCGAGAGCGAAATTCCTGGCAGTGGGTGGCGGCGCCGAGAAAGGGTGTAGGCGCCGCAGTTCCGCCGCAGTGGCTCACGCTCGTCTACTCATCCGGAGTACCCTGGTTTGAATCCGATCGCGGCGGCCGCGTTTCGATGGAGGCGAAACGCAAAAGGCGCCCGTGTGCTGTGCGATGTCAGCGCATGTTAAAGATCCTCAGGCGGTCTAAATTATTCCGGAGACTCCACTACGGCACCTCTTTCTCTCTTTCAATCCCACCTTCTTCCCGCTAGCGCAAGCCTTCCAGCGTTCTCTAGAACAATATTTTCATAAGCTTCTTTTATTGCGAAAGCAATACTACGCCAGGTCTAACCGCTCGTCCCGTGGTCCGTGGACCCCCTGCTCCTCGAGAAGCCGCCGCCGCGCCTACCAGATGGTGTGACGTCAGCCTCTCCGTTGCTATGGCGACGCGTGATGTCAGCTTGCTTTCTCCACCACAGCCTGGAGAAGCTGCTCGTGCCGCGCTCCTCGAGGAGATTCGCCATGGAAGTCACCGACGAAGAGTCTATATCTGAATCTAGTTGCTCTACTGCTTCTATTCCTTTCGCAACCAACCAGGTTTAACCAGAGCTAAGCCACACCAATGTTTCGCCGTGGGTCGCCACCGCATGACCAACTGTCTTCACGCTAGCGCTGTCGTCCTCGCGCTCTTTTCGCTATCGCCTTCGATCCTGCTCTGCGTTCCCTCTTTTATCCTCCGATGCGCTCAATCGCTCGGTTACGCCGAGGCACGTCGCTCAACGCAGTAACGGCCGCCTCAGACATGCGCTGTAAAAAAAGAAACAAGTCCTAAGTGTTCCTTTAACTTGTGCACTTCCGCTTCTGCGCTGCTGATTATTCGATACAAACGCACAGGAGGCACGTAAACGACAGACACAAAGCCGTAGAGCCATTGGAGGGGAAATTAAGGCTGGTCGCCTAGATGGCACGCATATATATTTAACAGCGTCATTTTAAACATGAAACAAGCTTGCAAAGACAATATCGTAAGAATTTGTCTGCCAAAGCTGTGACAGAAACAGTTGCTTGCGTACAGGGTCGTCCACTCTTAGTTAGTACGCGTTAGCGCGTGGCCGCACTCTTCAGAGGGCCACCGCGTGCGACACAGTCGCTCACCGCAGCAAAGTGGCGCAGGAGAAGGTTTACCTGGACATGGTGCTTCGCGTCATCTGCCACTTCGCTTCGACGCGCAGCCGTTTCGGACGCAGTGACCCTCCAAAGAGGGCGGCCATGCGCTAGCGCATTCTAACTAAGAGTGGACGACCCTGTACATGGTTATGAAGCATTGTTTAGTGAATGGGCGAAAAGCTTTTGTACTAAAGTTAGCTTATTATGCCACGACCACTGTGTTTGCCAAGCTCAAAAAAATATGGGTAGATCGCTCTAACAAACTCTCTATGCGAATGCAGTTCACCTGTGAACGAATCATCCCGCCATCCAATCCACCAAGAAAGATCGATGAATGGTAAGAGTCACGTTTGAGGGCGGAGGGGGGGGGGGGGGAGGGGGGGGCGCTACAAGGCCCAGAAATTTATTTTTCTTTCTTTAAACTTTTTCTTCAATAAACACCGTTTCCGAACATGTTGGCTTAAAATCACGTGCACTTTGTTGCAGCAACACCTAAAAAATGAACATATCTTCAGTGCTTTCACAATTATTAAATGATTCTGTGAGCATGACATTCAACCAAGAAACATCCAAGCGTTGTGAAATTTGAAAAAAAAAATAAATACACCATAAAAGAGGTCTACCTTGAGCTCCGCCTCGACAAACGCCTTTACCCTCCCCCTCATCCTTCACTCATGGTGCCGGAGTCTCGCCTTCTTCGGCACATTCAGATGAATGCAGTTATCACCCCGTCCCGCCTCTCCCTCTATCGCTATCGATCGGACCCTTCCTGTCCCAACTGCCCCTGTATCTATGCGGACCTGGCCCATTGCCTCTTCTATTGCCCGGCTGCTCAGCAGTCGGGTTCCTTCCCCCCACCCTCTCTATCCATCACCACCTGGCTCGACTGGCTTGGCGCTGAAGGGGAAGAAGAACAGCGGCTTCTGGTCGCCCAGGCGGTCGAAATGCTCGGCCTATAAATTTTGGTCGAATAAAAGTCTTTTACTACTACTACTTTAAATATTCACTTAAGCAAGTAATAGCACTGGAGGACAGATCTTATACAAACAAAAACGAGAAACTGAAGAACAGGATAACACAAGTTAGTTTATTATTGACGACTACTGCAACGTACAAGACTTAAAGGACTGTTCAGTTCACGAGCACGCAAAGCTAAATTCGCAGGAATGAAGACTAGAGCGGCCCCTCTGAACACGCAGCGTAAGCCGCCACGCTTTTTTCTGGTGGGCACCTTGCTTTCTGCACGAGCATTCTTTTGCGAGAATGTATTCAGAACCAGGGATCAAATATCCAAGTTTAAAGTTGTTACCGAGGGCACCGGAGAGCAAAAACCTTTTCCAGCCACACGAAAAGAATTTTCAGTGTATCCAAAAGAAATTACTTCGCATAAATGTGTATTCGATGAGTCTACGTATACAACGTAGTGCCAACGCCTTGTGCAGTCTTATGCGGTGCTACCAAACATGTTCATGGTAAGTAACATGTACAGCAGATACCATCTATACATACCTGTGGCTGGTTGCAAAGCTATCATGCAACAATGGGGACCATAAAGTTCAACGTGCATTAAGTGAACTGCTGCTTTCTGAATCAAGGCCACTTTTTTCTGATGACATACCTATGATAGCTGCCATCAAGCCGATTTTCAACACATCAAATGGATTTCATCGCAGAACTAAACAAAACGGACATCATTCAAGGGCATTTGTAGATAGATGGAATGGAAAGACAGACTGGCATGAAGAAACAACAGTAAACAGCAATATTGCGTTTCCAGAGCTTAATGACAACAGAGTCACTACGAAGCAGATACTCAACCAAATGGGAAGAAAAAAAAACTAACAATGACAACGAAGTGGCTGAAGTGCTGCATTTAGAGCAACATGCCGACACGAAAGAAAAGTACATAAAAAAAGAACAATTGTGTTGAAGCAAGAACAGTTCAATTCAAGTAATAACAGCAACAAAAACTGCGGGCAAAAGGGCAACGCAAACATAAACAAAAAAAACAGCAATTATGACTAACGAGAGAAAGCAAAATGAATAAACTGAAAAAAGGAGCTCCCAATAACTTTGGCCATTAAAAATCACATCTTGATGATTCGAAATGGCTGGAAAAAAATGCCTCAAAACCAAAAGTAAATCCGGCGCAAGTTAAAACCTGACTCGTATACCGCTTGGAAGAAGGGACGACATCATCTTCACTCCGCGACTTCATTAAATCAGCGAACCTTTTTCATTTATTTAAGCATGCTCGTCATCCATCATTACATAAACTTTGATGGCCTGAGGCAACGAACATCGCTTCAAACAAACAAACAAAAAACCTTCCTTCTAGGCAACTGTTGAAAAATCACTCGAAAGCATGCACACAGCTTTGTTTTCGAAGGGCAGAACTTTGACAAAAAAGCTTAGTACCTCTAAACAGCAGTTTGAAAGAAGGTGGGAACCTTTCTTTAGAAGCCATTATATTCACAACAGGGAGGCAGTCTAGCTTTCATTTTATCATAACCTCAACAAAGATAGTCGTAAGGTTAAAATGCAAACAACTCACTGAAACTAAACTTGACACGTGGAACAGGTGCCTTAACCAAAGCAGCTAGTATTATACATACAACAGCAGCTAAGAAAGGTGCTACCTCTAATCTCCTTCTTCTGGCTAATGGAAAACCATGTACGGCACATTTTAGTGGACGCTCGCATACTGACTCTGGTGACCTGCAAAACTATGCCCTGTCAGCTCTGCATTAATCTTCAGCTACTAGGACACGTGGTCAAGTTGCAACAAAAGATCGACGTGGCAAAAAAAAAAAAAGTGTCATACAAAGAGCTGACTCGACTACATGTAAATCTGACAGATCACAGTTGACATATCAGATGGATCACACATAGCCACACACCAATTCTTCCCAGTTTGTGCCACAGAAGATGGGCTATGAGCACCGAAAAGCTTGTTGTCCTGTACGCGTTTACATGCAAATTTAGCTAATGCGAGGTTACAAACAAGAGTAGCTGTACACTACCATGAACAGCTTTCCTTGAAAAAACAGCTCGCACACAGTACACAGTAGATTTGCGAAGTAGGAAAAAATGTCCCCAAACAGCGGAGCAAAATCTACCCTGCGAATCCTAGCAGCCTCAGGGGCCTTTGTTCAGCCACCGTCGACTATGACTTCCGGTACAAGCCAGAACCCTTCCTATGCTACGATAATGGTACAGATTGTGAAAACCGACTACTTTTTTTTGCCAGTACAACTTGCTTGAAGTTGCTAGCCGAGAACAGCACATGGTTCATGCATGGGAACTTCGATCTCGCATGCAAGGGATTCCTGCAGCTATTTTTATTCTTGTACCACACAGCGAGGGCGTTGCATCAGTTGCTTACGCCTTCATGACAAGGAAAAATCAGGAAGCCTACGAAGAGCTGTGCAGGTTCCGTCGTGACCGGTGCGAACTCCTTGGATTGGTTCTGTACCCGGAACTTGTTATGTGCGACTTTGAAAGGGCGACCATGAATGCTGTCAAGGCAGTGTTTTGGGAAGGCGTTACCATAAAGGCGTGCTTTTTCCACTTGTGCCAAAGCACCTGGCGAAAAATTCAAGAGCTCTGTTTGGCGAACCTTTCTAGGCAAGACAAAGAATTCCGTGCATTCATGGCAACGCTGGACGTTCTTGCTTTCTTGCTGCTTAACGACATAGAAGACGGAATGCCAGTACTAAAAGGCTAAATGCCAGAATCTGCCCAAGAAATAGTAGACTACTCTGATACCACATATGTTCCCGGTTACAAGAGGATAAATTGAGCTACCAACATCGTAACCTTGCGGCGAACATCTCCCACCTATCCCCCTTCAATGTGGAGTGCCCACGCAGCAACTCCTGATGGAGGACACAGAACGAACAACCATGCAGAAGCTCAAAATAGAAGGCTGGAAAGCATGCTGGGCCACAGCCACCCAACCGCGTGGAAAAAGGTTGACGCCTTGCGTTCACTAGAAGCCACCGTGGCCATGAAGATAGAGCAGTGCCAAGTCGTCTTTGTCTTTGGTGTATTTCTTTGCTTCCAGCTGCATTTCTTCACCGTGATAACAAGGCTTGGACTGCGTTTCTTCTTAGCAAGCTGTAACAATGCAAGCTATATATACAACGATTACCGAAGTCGGCACGGAAGCGACTTAACAGCGGACAGATACGGGGCGTCCATGTAGAACAATGATGGTGGTGAAAGGGAGGTGGTCCAGAGCAAGTGCGTCTCTGGATCGTTCGGCGCTTCGGCGAATTCACCTTTAGAAGTGTTTTCCTTTGCATGAACTGTACTGCTTGCCAACGCGGTCCGGTATTACATCATACTTCACGCCTTCGTCTGTTCTCAAATCCGAAGAAGAGTCTAATAAAGAGGGCGATTTTCTGTCAAGTGGGTTCCCGGAAAAAATTATTTTCTTCACTTGGGGATATTTTTTCCTAGACGGTGCTTCCTCGGGGACCTTTTTTCGGGGACGTTTCTTTCTAGGAGGCGACCATATTTGCTTTTATAGATGCCCCCTTGAGTCACTTGATTCGTAAACACAGCACGTGAGAAGCGTGCTGCCGGCTTTACTCAAAGCGGATTTGCAACGCCTGAGCACGTGCACAAGTGCACGGAAAGCGAGCAGTCTGACAGCGCCGAGGTTGTGTTCTGCAGTGAAGTGACAATACAGGACAACACTGGTCGGCGCTGCGGAGCTCAACCTCAAATTCTTTTAATAAACTAAAACAAAAAAAATACCTCGATAAAAAGTGCTGAAAAAAATAACAACAAAACGAGCTATTAGATAAATAGTATTTTGCATTTTTGCAGTGACCACGTCAGTAAATTTTCATCCGAATATGCAGCACACTACACTTTATTGCAACTTTGGTATTGTTTTTTTTCTGGACATTATGCTGATTAATTTTAGTCTAAAGATTTGCGCCATGTAGTATATGTTATATCCAGCCTCTTAAGTTTTATATTATTACCGATTGTTGCGTGGACTTCTTTAACACATTTCCAAAATGCAGCGGTTTGGGCTAGAAAAATGAACCACAAAAACATTACCTTGCGCAGGCAACGTCTTGACACATGATTCAAAAATGCTACTCATATACGTTATCCACGAAAAATCTGGACAGCAAAAGGGAAATAAAAATTTGATGTTGAATTTTTTACGAAGACGTATAGTTTTGCACAAGTCTGTAAAATTTGAAGGGGTGTCACATGACAGGAAATTTTTTTCCGCTAGATATCAGGGAAAATTGAACCACAAATTTCTTGAACTGTTGAATCTGAATTTTTTTTATGAATATCTGAGAGGATCGCGCGCAAACATTGCTGCGTTTGACATGGAATGACCCTTCAAAGATGTTTTAAGTAAAACTCTTGTTTGGGCGAGTTGGTTCATCTTTGGGCGCGAAGAAGACGGCACAGAACAAAGGAACACTCTGCGCTCTGCATTTGTGTGTGTTCCTTTGTTCTGACCCGTCTTCTTCGCGCAAGTACTTACCCGTTCAAAGATGTTTTGCCACCCAAAGCTCTCGCACACAGCCTGAGACAGCGTTCTCGCATTCTTCGAAAAGGAATAGGGGAGGAAAGTTTTCCAAAGGATTTCCAGTGAATCCGAAATTTCCGCTGACACTAGGGCAGAATGGTGCCGTCTCCTCACCAGCACTCTAGCTTATCCACAATCAACAAGAGAGTGAGAGTGAACGTCTAATCTTGGCTTCCGCCTCACGCTCTCCCCTTTTGTGCGCAGAGCAGGGGTGCGAACGCGAGGAGCAAGTCAAGCAGGATGCTGCTTGGCAGAAGACACCATTGTTCACTTTCCTGTAAAACTGGTGCTGACTGGTTCAGGTTCAGGAAAATTAAGGGCGCCTTCTCCTGCCCCTCTGCTTCCCGGAAAAGGGTACAATGGTAAGGGTCTGACCAATACCTTTTGTGGGCAGAGCAGGAAGTGAAAACGCATTCTGGGAATGAAGGTTTTTGGTTGGGAAATCAAATATTCATGTCATGTGCTGTGTGGAAACAAGTAAAGCAAGGAAAAGAAAAAAGCTGCATCAGCAGTCAACGGCACAAAGCCGCAATTCTTGAAACATGTTTTTTTTTTCATTTTTGAAACATGTTTTTTTTTTTCATACAGATGTTCAGTGAGCCTGTAGGTACCTGGCCCCTCCAGAAAAATAAAAAAGCACCACAACGGCATGCCGCCTAAAATGCAGCCAGGAAAAATTTCAAGCAGCCCAACTTAACTACATATAACCCATTAGGACAATACTAGGTGGAAGCAAGAGACCCGCTGGCTTTTTCTAGCCACTGCCCCCGAGGTAAAGTGACCTGCCTTGGTTCCCCCCTGTGTGGTTAACAATAGGTCACAGTGAGATCGCGGGAATCCCACTGAACGAGTCACCGGAAGTTGGGGGTGACAATGGGTCGTTGTCGCTCAAGGGCAGGAGGAAGCAGCTGGGCATAGGCGAAGAGAGCCATGACAACCAGTCGAAAGGGAAAGGGCAGCAGCCTTAGCCAATGGGGTGCGTCATTGCGTTGCGGCCCTCATGGCAGAAGGTATATAAAGCGTGCGTACGGGTCGCACCGTCGCAGGTTTTGCGTGTTCTTGCCATTTCGTGCAGCAGTCGTGGAGATTGTGCGACAGTGTTCCGAGCCCGTTAACCCCGATAATCGAAGATTACGCTGTATCCGAGGACGACTGCAAGGAACGCACAAGCCATGAGTACGCTCGAGCATCCGCGACCTCTGCGTGCAAGCTGCAGTTCAGACTACCTGCCGTCACCTGTTGCGATTCTAGCTGACGCAGGCGTGCTGTCGGACAGTCCTCAAACTGTACCTGAGGGGTCCAGCTGCTCTGTCGATGAGCGTGGCGCCTGCATTCCGACCGAGGTCGACGACATCTGTGACCTGCTGAAGGAGAAAGGAGCCAGCATGGAAAGGGACTTCAAGGAACAGGTGGACATGTGCATCGGCCTCCTGCGCGACGCATGCCGCGACGATAGGCTTAGCAGCGTCACGCGAATGAAGATCCTCGAGGTGATCGAACTGCGGGCTATGGGGTGGAAGCTTGACGAAGACGCCACAGAAGACTTCGGCCAGAAGTTTGGAGGCCCGGAGAGCAACGAGTCAAGGAACGTAGCTGCCCTCCTGATGTCCAGACCTCGACAGCGGAGAGCCATCGCGCCGGCAGTTCCACCACCGCATGCGCCGCCGCAGCCTCGAGAGTCATCGAAAACCGAGTCCGTTAATGACGTGAGTTGCAGAATTCCTAAGGACGAAATGGCTATCTGCGACCTCGGTGGAGGAGTCCCAAGTTTCCAGACCTGCCGTCGGGATGATTCTGACATTTCAGAATATGTCAGCACTGTTACTGTTGGCGGAGATGCTATCCGCATTGCCGCACCAACTGCTGCTCTTGCTGAGAGTGCAGCTCAAGCAGTAGTGGAGTTGTTTTCCAAGATCTTCTTAAATTCTGGCGGCGAAGTGGCATCGACCGCCCCATGCCTTTGGAAACAACGCTGAGGACCCGCGCTTCAAGGCCCGACACCACGAAGAGCTTGTCGGTGCAACATGTGTGACATCAAGGCTAAGAACTGGCTCTCAAGCTGAAGCATCAAAGTTCTGTACATTCTTATACTAATAAATGTTTCGCTGTGTGAATACGAGGCATTGTTGTTTTTCTGCTATTAGTGCAAACCTCTCATCTTTTGTTTTCCAGTGAGTCTGTGCGTGCTAAATAGATTAGTGGGCAACGCTACATTTGGGACTTTGAGGAGAACCGCAGTGGAGGGCTTTATAATTTGTCTAATATGCTCTGAAATCACAGTACAGCGAATATTTTAGCGTTTTGCCTTCACAGTACGGCTACACTGGTTAGAAAGTGGTTGCTGTGTCTGGTATTGAACCTGTAAGCTCGTTCTCAGCAGCCAAACACTGCAGACACATAGCCACCATGGCAGGTGAATGAGAAAAGGTTTACTAATCCTTTATTGCTAGCTGGTGCGCATCAAGGACAACTGAGAAGGCAATCCAACTCATTAGCTAGCATCTGAACCCTGGCTAGCAAAGCTTACGGCTATGGCTATCGGGTGGTACGTAACTGCACTGCCTCATAATCAGCCAGTTGTGGTGGCTGCGCTTCGATGGAAGCGAAATGCAAAAATGCCCATGTGCTCGTAAAAAGGGTGAAATTCTAGCACACGTGCGCTGGTATGGTGGAGCCAGCAGCGACCGCATCGCCAGCGCCCCCGCACGGCATTCCCCGCGTTAACTGGATGGTCAGTGCGTTTCCGTCAACCCGTGCGCATAGCAGACGCGCAGTGAGATCGTTGCGAGAATGGCACCTCGCCGGGAGACCTGATTTTATGCGGATTTGTACAATGTTCGAAATTACAGACCTTTCCCCGCTGAAGACGTGAGGGCGGGAAATGGAGCATACATTGGACAAAAGGGAGATGTTCTTGTACAAAAAGATCTTGATGAGATAATCGAAATTGCCCTCACTACAAAAAGACTGGCAGCAGTTCAACGGTTTGTTTTCGTTTGGATCGCTTTTATTTATGTTCCTGAGCAGAAGTTATGAATCGTTCATTAAGGTGGTTCATGAGCAGTTGGACAGCACACCACATAAAAACAAGAACTGCCGACTTCCAGTATATAGCCATGTCCTTCGTCACCAAGGATGTTCTGTAGTGCTGCAACTTTTTACGGTAAGCTTCGTCGCCTGCTTAATGTATTTGGCCACTGAAAATGTGCTGTACAGCGGTTTAAACTGACCACTTGTTGCAATTCCTGTCAGCTTCTTTACAAGTT